>NC_059329.1:52319774-53664774 GCF_018350155.1 Leopardus geoffroyi | reverse complement strand
CCTACTGCATCTCGCTGAGCTCTCCCCACTGAGCCTCACCGTATGTCTGTAGAAACATCTGATCAGGAGAGAACAGGAGCAGACATTGGGCCTAACAGCTGGGGGCTGTTTGCCCAGTGAGGAGGGTCACCATATGGAAGATCCCAAGGAGCTCCTCCTAAGTGTCCCATAGTCAAGCAAGCAATGAAAGAGAGCACTCGGGAGACCCTGGAGATATTCTTAAATCAAGAATTACCATGGTGTGGTGGGGGGAAGATTCATTCATAATTTTTCCAACAAACGCATGTGAACGTTTCCTATGCCAGGTGTCGAGGATATAGCGGTAAGCATAACAGTTGGGGTCCCGTCCTCTGTCTGCTTAATGTGTATGATTACTGTGTCCTGTTCTCTTGGATGCATCTGTCACTAGCCAACAGTCCAGCAGCATTTACTAGGTGCACACTACGAGGCAGGAAATGAGACCACAGCAGGTGCTATGAAACCCCACTAACCTCCTCAGATCGAAATGAATGAAAGCTGTGTGATTTCATTCCCCAAAGCCAACACCTGTGACTCTTTGCAGGCAGGCTGTCCTCACGCTGGTGGAGCCCGCTGGCCAAGTGCACTGAGAGCCAGAAGTGACCAGGAAATGACATCCCCAGGGGCAGCCCTTAACACATGATTGACAGAGGTGTCAATACTCCTGTCACGGCTGGGGACAGCTCTCAGGCACTCCTTAGCTTATTTGCACAAGTTGCCCACTGGACTGAGCCAAAGTTACCCTCTTGGGACTTTGCTTGATCTCACACCTGTGATAGCCTTTTCTTGTCCCTCCTCTTCATTTGTCTACCTGCGTTTCCTCGGACCACTTCCCAGTAACTTTCAGACAAATCTTTGTTCAGGATCTGTTTATGGGGAACTCCCTCACTGAAGACAGAAAAGAAGATGAAAAAAAAGAGGTTCGGTTGTTCCCAGTCTTCATGTTACTATGAAGAGTGATGCCATATGTCAGAGGTAAGTTATTATGAATAATAAAGTACAGCTTTGCAAAATAATTCCTTTTGTTATAGAGTGCATCCAAAATTATCCCTGTAGTATGATCACTCTCCCTCATTTGCATTCTGATATATTTTCTGAGTGGGGAAATATTCTTGCTTGCTGGGTGGGATTTGCACATAACCTACACCTTTCTTTTACCAAATCTAGATACACCCATGAGAGTGGGTTCTGCATGTAAACATCAACCATTGTGGGGCAGCTGGGTGGCTCAGTCAGTTAAGCGTCTGACTTCGGTTCAGGTTATGATCTCACTGCTCTTGGGCTTGAGCCCTGTGCCAGGCTCTGTGCTGACAGCTCAGAGCCTGGAGCCTGCTTTGGATTCTGTGTCTCCCTCTCTCTCTCTGCCCCTCGCTAGCTCATGCTCTCTCTCTGGCTCTCTCTCAAAAATAATAAACATTAAAAAAAAACCCAAAACATCAACCATTGTGCGTTTTGCTGTGTGAAAAAAGTTGAGCCATGCTGGGTCAGATTCCTGGGAATTTTTGGCTTTATGCTTAGGTGGACTAGGTTCACAGGAGTAGGGCTTAAAGGCCCATGATTCCCTTGGCCCATATAGACAGCACCCCTTCCTCCTACCAGGAATGTCTTCCACTCTCAACTAATCCTTTCTCACCAAACCCACCTCTTCCAGGAAATTTTCTCAGATTCCTCCCCACCCCCAATCAGCCTACCCTGAGCTCCCCTTTTTTGGCACCTTGGAAAGTGGTTTTTGTTGGAACCACTTTCTTAGCACTTGGCTCAGTCCTCTTCCTCCTCTCAAGTTAGCTGGAGTCTCTGAATTTGTAGGGGAAATCACAGGCTGATCACGCAAGGAGCATATCAAGAGCCTTAGCCATGGCAGGAGGTGGGAAGTGGGGCTGGCCCTGCTATTACAGGTTATGGGCAGAGGATGAGCTCAAGTCCCCAGAGCTTGTTTCCTCCTAAAACCAAACGTATGTTGGTAAAGCGTGGATACCACGGCATCTGTGAGCCCACCTACCAGGTATGAAGCCTTGCCTTATTTGCCTGCCAAGCCCACCTGCCTATACCCAAATACACCTGCCCTCAGGGTCTGGACCGGACCCTTGGATATTGATAGGGTTCTGCTCCCAATAGCCCTACACACTGTAGTGCCTGGACTCCCTAGCTGTCTTGCCATGCTTCTGCTCTAAAACTGGAAACTCCCTATCCCCTAGATGAAGCTCAAGCTTGTGGTGCCACTTTGTTCCAGAGACTGGGCCTCTGGCCAACTTTCTTGGGGCAAAACCTAGAAAGTATCTGCTCCTTCACCAGTCTTTGGAGTTCTAGGAAGCCTGCATGCCGAGGCTTCTTTCTGGAGTAGTGACAGCACTTACTCTGTTTTCTGAATCTTTCTACACCCCCTGATTTTTTTTTTCAACGTTTATTTATTTTTGGGACAGAGAGAGACAGAGCATGAATGGGGGAGGGGCAGAGAGAGAGGGAGACACAGAATCGGAAACAGGCTCCAGGCTCTGAGCCATCAGCCCAGAGCCCGACGCGGGGCTCGAACTCACGGCTGCCAGATCGTGACCTGGCTGAAGTCGGACGCTTAACCGACTGCGTCACCCAGGCGCCTCTATACCCCCTGATTTTTTAAGCCAAGGGTCCTGTTTTCTATCTTAAGGTCCCTTTTAGGCTGCTTGGGGTAATATCTAACATATGTGAAGTGCTCATTACACATTTGCTGATTAATTGCAATTTCTCTTCTATGCCTCCCCAAGGGCCTGGTTATAGAATCCATTCACTTCATCATCCATTATCTTTCCATCCATCCATCCATCCGTTCACCCACCCAGTGCTATAATAAATATCTACATCCAAAAGAATGACTCCATTTCCTCTGTTTCCATCTCACAGACTGGGCAAGAGATTTTTACCCTAAGAATTTAGTCCTGGGAGTTTGGAATGGACATATATTAAAGCTGAGAGAGGGGATGACAAAGTGAAAGCCCACCTGCTCTGCGTACATTGTCACCTACTGACCTCTACTAGACACAAGTGGGCTTGGAGATTATAGGACAGGTAGGAAAATGCTTCTATTCTTTCCAATGGGCTTAAAATTCTACAGCCCTAAGAACTGATATCTATCTTTGCAACGTATGTCTCCACAAATATGCTTTGGATACGTTTTGAAGGGCAAAGAATGTATATGCAACTCCTACTGCCCCTGACACGTTTCTGAAAGGGGACCAGCCTGGGGGATGGTGGTTGGAGCTGATCCTGGGGTTATTCCAGACGGATGAATTCAGACGAGAAAGAAATGCTGGGGGTGCCTGGGTAGCTCAGTTGGTTAAGTGTGGGACTCTTGATTTCGGCTCAGGTCATGATCTCATGGTTTGTGAGATGGAACCCCAAGTGGGGCTCTGTGCTGACAGCATGGAGCCTGCTTGGGATTCTCTCTCTACCTCTCTCTCTGCCCCTTCCCCCTGTGTGTTCGTGCATGCTCTCTCTCTCTCAAAAATAAATAAATAATCTTAAAAAAAATAAATGCTGGACTGCCTGATGGGGGTAGAGGTGGACTCTCCAGCGGGGATGAGCGTCCCATGGCCAGGAGAGAGATCTCCGCTGTGGGTTTGGAGGAAGAGACACCCACAGGGGTGCCAGAGTGAGGATGGAGAACAAAGTCAGCGAGGGATGAGACCAACTGGAAAGCCCTTGTAGGTGCAACTAAGAGGTTAAACCTAAGAGGTTCAATTCTTAGACACTTCTCCCTTTGATATGGGAAAAGGTACAGTAGTACTCACTCTTAAAGTCTTTTTCCTCACAGGTTGTCACTTCCTTCATGGCCTCTAGGCCTGCGGATCTGGAAAGGGTGAATCAGCCTCAGCCTGATTGGGGGCGGGGTTACAGAGGGCGGGGCCGGGGCGCTGGGGAGAAGACAAGCTCCGCTCTCAGCTCCAGAGGCCTGCGGCAGGGGGGCAGGGCGTTCAGTGGAGGAGCCGCCCCCCAGTTCGGACGGGAGGTGGCCTTCATTCAGAAGGGGACAGGAGACAACCCCGCTGTTTCTCAAATATACCAGAGAGAGTGAGCCCCTAAGGCAAAGGGAAAGCTGAACCTAGGGTGACCCCCAGCGCAGCACCTGCTTTGGACACGGGACGCGCGCAGAGCATTAGAAAAGACACGCCCTCGGTGGGGAGGTGGGGCTCGAAGGGTTCCCGTGCAAGGGTAATTGAGAAGTGCCTGATACGCGTCGGGCGCTCAGGGAGTGCCTTCTGACCGGGGAATGAGCTGCGAGAGGGCTTCAGGAATACATTTCAGCTGGGCCTGAAGAAGCGGTGAAGGCCCTCAGGTGTGAAGGTCCACGGGCATGTTTGAGAGGGGCGGGGGGGTGCGCTCCTGTGCAGCTGACAGCGGAAGACAGAGGAGGGGGTGGCAGGGGAGGGTCTGATACACCTGCTGTACTGTCCACGGCAGGTTTCGTAGACTGTGTAGTCAGCCCTGGGTCTCAAAGCATGAAGGGGTATCACTGTACCCTGGGAAGATGTGAGAAATACAAATTAATGGGCCCTGTCTCAGACCCACTGATTCAGAAATTGTTTTTTAATTTTTAACGTTTATTCATTTTTGAGAGAGAGTGTGAGTAGAGGAGGGGCAGAGAGACAGGGAGACACAGAATCCGAAGTAGGCTCCAGGCTCTGAGTTGTCAGCTTGAACCCATGAACTGTGAGTTCATGACCTGAGCTGAGGTCTGACACTTAACAAACTGAGCCACTCAGGCGCCCCCCACTGATTCAGAAGTTCTGTAGGGGCGGGGTGGGGGGGGGGGGAGAGAAGCAGCAGTCTGTCTTGATAAGCTCTGCAGGTGAATCTGATGCAGGCCCAAGGTTGAGAAGCACTAGTGTGGTGGGAAGAGTAGCGGATTTTGGAAGGTAGGTGGGCGTGGGGGTGGGGCCTGGGGAGGGAGGAGTATGCTGTAGAAAACTTACCTGGGAGAAAGCGCGTTGTGCTGTATTGTGCCTCATTGCATACCGTGTCCTCTGAGGCATGTGCATCATCATACCGGCATCACAGATGGAAGACCAAGGCTTAGAAGGGTTAAAAGACTTGCCATGATTCCATAGTAAGAGCTGGAGCCAATTTCTGCATCCGGGTTGGCCTGACTCCCAAAGTGGAGTAGGGATTTTCTCTACCACTGTAGGTGCCTCCTGGCACCACAGCAAAGTGGTGGTCTGAGTCTCTGTGCCTGGAGAGCCACTGGTTGCCTGGGGGAAGGGAGGGGCCTGGAGCTTCCCAGAGGGCCTGGTGCTGAGCCAGTGCTGGGGCTAACGGGAGGGCAGGGAGGCTTGCTCTTACTCCTCTGCTCAATTACTTGCATTTTCATAAGGTTTGCCATTCACACCGGGGAGCTGGGCTTAGCAAATGCACTTTCTGAAGTGACCAGCTGTCATCTCGGACTTCTAGAGCTGAGAGGTTAAATGTGAGGTTAAGTGAGAAAAGCAGGGTGAAAAATTACCTGTATGCTGTGATTATAACTACCTTAGTTTTTTATTTTTAAAGATACAGTAAGAAGACACAAAGGAAAGGGAAAAAATGCTAAAATAATTTTCCCCCCCAATAGTTTGCAAGAGGACTCTGCATTCATTTAGTTTCAAAAGTACGGGGTGCCTGGGTAGTTCAGTCGGTTAGGCATCTGACTTCAGCTCAGGTCATGATCTCATGGTTCCTGAGTTCAGGCCCCACATCGGGGTCTCTGCTGTCAGCACAGAGCCCACTTTGGATCTTCTGTCCCCCCCTCTCTCTCTGCCTCTCCCCTGCTTTCGCTCTCCCTCAAAAATAAATAAACATTAAAAAAAAAGTGCAACTCGTGGCATAGGAGACAACTCTGTGCCCAGTGGTTCTCTCTTCAGGGCAGTATTGGGCTTTCCTGCCCCTCGGAGTCTGTCCCTGAGGCCAGTGAAGACATCAGCTTGGGGGTGGGGGGTGTGGGATGGCCTGGGGGAGCCCTGGGACATAGCTGATGTCACAGCATGATAACATTCATGAGGCTAAGCCCCAGGGTCAAGTGGCCTCTGGAAATGCTGACGGCAGCTTACGAGGGATTCTGGGGCCAAGGACCTGAGTCTTCCAGGGCATCCCGAGAACAGCAGCGTCCAAAAGTGCAAACTCAGAGGACTAGCTCAGGCAGTCGCTACTTTCTGAACAAAGGCCACCAGACACCTTAAACACAAAATATTCTTTTATTTGTCAACGAAGGCTACACGGGATCACTTCTGGTTTTGTTTTTATGCCTTTTTTTTTCTTTTTTCTAGAAGGTATCTACATCTGCATTTATTTACAGCCTTGTCGGTATTTACACAGTCAAGAATACAGTGTTAGAAACACAAAAGTGTCGAGAAAAAAACTTCTCAAAATTAGTTCCAGACTTCAGGAAAACTATTTCCACATGGTAAGGCCAGAGTCTCCAGTGTTGGTCGTCCAAAGGCAGCTTGGGACAGTCCTTTTGCCAAAGCTGCGGGTTCAGAAGTGTTCAAGAACAGGCGGGTTTAGAAAAGTGGGATTCTGGTGTTGGGTGAAACCAGGGTTGCCGGGCCCCACCAGACATCTGTGACCCAGCTTCTGCCGGAATGGCTGAGCCTGCCTGAGGGCTGGTTCTCCGTTGGCAGTTGGCCCTCAGAATCAATCACATGTTCTTGGGGACCGAGGAGTCACCCAGTGTCATGCCTTTGGCATTCCAGAGGGGGTAAGAAACCCAACATGAGCCCCACCGAGGCCTCCCCCCACTCTGATCTTCCACATTCATGATGAAACCTAAGAGCTCACCGCTGTCTGGGGCGGTCAAGTACACAGGGCTGGTTTTTGAGAATGTAAAGGTTGGAGAGGATAAAGTTTCTATCACCTGAGCAATGAGTCTTTAAAATGAGTTTGCTGTTTTCTGACGGTTAAATGAAAGGGTCTTGAACTACAGAGTTCTTTCTTTTAACCCCCTCCCTTCCAATAAAATATAGACAAGTGTATAAACCTAGCTGGGAATTATGAGCCTCAAGTGGAAGGCTTTTTGTTGTAACAAGGATCCCAACAGAAAGAGGAGACTGGGTTCTTTCTGGAACCCCTCAGGAGGCAGGCCCCAGCTCAGGACCAGAAGGCATGGACTGGGCTTAGTGGCTGCTAAGAGGAATGGAGAATAGATCCGACTTTGAGCACCAGGGATGTCAAACCCCAAAGCCCAGGATCCTGCAGAGTCCTGGCAAGCTCCTTCCTCCTGGGCGCCAAGCTCAGCATCCCTGCCCTCACCACGTGGCAACCACAAACACGAGGCTGCAGATGTGAACCTGCATTCTAAGACTTCACACCAAAAGCCTGATCTTTGCATAATAAAAACAGCCACCTACAAAAGTGGTACTTGCAAGTCACAGCTGAAAAGGTCCTTTATAATTTTTTTTTTCAAGCAAATGTGATTCTTTGTTATGTGTCTATGAAAACACTGCCCAGTGTTACCTTCCTTTGCCTCACCATCACCTTCTGCTTCTGCCCCACCCCATCCTGATTATTTAAACCATTCTCAACTTCTGGTCAGTTTCCTAGGGATTGTTTCAAATTTTCCATCCCTAGGTGGAAATCAGGCACTGGGCTGTTCCTTGGGTTCTCAGCCAACAATTCTGAGAGACCAGCATCAGGGGCTGATAAAGGTGCAATTTACCCCAGAGTTTCTTCCCCTTCATTCCCTTGTCATA
The DNA here is from genome assembly GCF_018350155.1 of Leopardus geoffroyi. Taxonomy (NCBI): domain Eukaryota; kingdom Metazoa; phylum Chordata; class Mammalia; order Carnivora; family Felidae; genus Leopardus; species Leopardus geoffroyi. Next base: position 53,657,065 of record NC_059329.1, on the reverse strand, counting down.
GCTCTGCCCTCCAATGATGTCTGTCTGGAGGCTGGGTAAAAAAAGGGAATCTCATCTTACGAAAAACAGAGCTGGGGAATAAGTCCTGTTTAAAGCAATGGCAGAGAGGCTGAGGATCAGGGGGCAATGGTACCCACGGAAGGCAGGGGAGAAGGCAGGAACTCTTCCAAAACAAACCCTTTGCTAGGGCAACATCCTGCAGAATCGTGAACCTGGGCCAGTGAGGGAAGGCTGGTTTCTCCAAGAAATGGACACTTTGAGTAGCTTAGTGCTAAAAGGGCAGGTGCCATCGAGGGTGGGATTTGATGCTCAGAGGCCACCTGGTGGGCATGGGGAACTCTGGCTTATGCCTTCAGACTCACTCTTGCTGTGAGATTAGGGCTGCTGGTCTCAGCAGAAGGACAGACTGAGAAGGGAGGTGCCATGTCACCTGCCAGCCCTAATGGAAGCCCACTCCAAAAGGCCAGGCCAGAAGCACCGTCTCCAGGAGCAACAGTACCGATGTGAAACCACAGTGCGTGACGCTGCCTACGCCACACCTGAGATCTTTTCTCTAAAGAAAGAATGCTTCAACTTCTCCCCGTACTGATGCTGGGCCTCCTTGGTGGTGTGGAGCCCAGGAAAGGCAAAACGTGAAGGAACATGCAATAATTCTGTGTTTTTGATCTTTACAAGTCCATCCTATTACTTTGGTGGGGGGTGGGGGTGGAGGGTTCAGAGGGTGGGGATGGTGTAGGGAGATGATTCCCTTGGCTCTCATGTTGGCTCTGACCTTCAAGTAGATGTCCCCAGCAGGTCTCGACTGATGTCAGGTAGCCAAGATAGAACCGATCAGCTAGGCTAATGGGCACGAGAGCTTCACCCAAGGGCTCCTTGTATCAAGAGTATGTTTTGAGAGGCATCAGTCTATTTTGGATTTAAAAAACAAACGTGTTCTTCAGGCCAAACTGCTTTCCATCCCGTCCAAGAACGATCCTGCCAGATGGGAGTCCACCACCAGCTCCCAGGGACCACACACAGCAGGCCCGAGGAATACTGCATCTGACTCAGCAGAGCTCTGTACCCAGAGGCACTGGGCAACCAGTGGACATACGGGCCAAGGTGCACTGTCGCAGCAGTGTGACTTTTGTGGAAGCAGGAAGAGCACTTAGCGAAACATATCCTCTAATCCCAGTGGGATGATGTAAGGCGAAACCTCCTCTCCCAAGAAGCGGCGGGTGCCTCCCTCTGCCAGGCAGAACCCAGGCTACATGCTGCTCCGGTTCTCACACAGCAAAGACCTTCTTGGTTTCATTAACTCGTGTAATATTCTGAAGACTCTGTGAGTAAGGCTATAAAGGTGCCATGAGCTTATCAGTCCAACAAGGTTTCCACGGGGGATAGCTCAGACTCAGAATTCATTTTCCACACTTAATGTAAATGTAACCCATAAAAGTCCCATTTTATAAGAAGCCCAGCTCAAAAGGAAGCATTTGGCTTCCCCTCCTGGTCTCCCAGAACCTCCTGTGAGTGGTAATGATGATGGTAATTAGGCAGATGAACCAGGAGCAAGGAGCTCCTCGCTCTTGCTGTGGCTGTCCCCTCCCCTCAATGCTTCCCTAGCCTGATGGCTGCTCCTGGGCGTGCCCACTTCCAAGAAGGCGAGAGAGCGTATGCCTCTTCCCAGTGACCTCAGGCATGGGTCTTCCCAGGGACAGCTGCAGCCTGGCCTCCCTGATCTGTGGGTACTGGCCTCAGGAACAGGTCCCAATCCTGGGGCAGCAGGGTGGGGGAGGGGGAGGGGGTTGGATGACCTTGCCAGGCCACACCAAATTTCCCTCCTTTCTCCTCAGTCTCTCTTTAAAACCCTGGATGGACTCCTCCAGAGGGGAAGCTGTTTTAGAAGAACTTCACAGAAGGAATTTCCTGAACGCTGACCCTGCTGCCTCCCAGCTGTGCTACTGGCTCATGTATGGGAGGCAGAGGAGCCTTCAGGAGCTGGTTAGAAGATGCTTGGCTTATGCCTTCCTCTCTCTGGCTGACTTCTTCTTAAGCATCTTTCCAGAATCAACGGCCACCAAACACCTCTCTCCACACTCCTGTTTCTCAGTGATGGAGCTGAACAGTGGAGGAAAGATACCCACAGTCATGGGGAGAGAGGTTCACCTGGGAAGGCAGGCTGGTACCCTTGCTGCCACTGCCCTCCTTTTGCCATGGGTGGCCTGCCCCTCCCTGGACCTTGTGCTCACGTGGAGGACTTGCCGGTTCTCGCATCTGACTCTGGGAGAGAGGAGGCGATGAATAATAAGGAACATCATGGGAAGACCAACCGACCACAGACATCCTGGGTGCCTCGCCTCTATGGGAGGGTGAGGCTCTTAGCCCCAGGATGTTACATCACCAGACTGGGGGAAGGGACCTGGGGGACACTTTCTCCATCCCAGCATGGGGGTGGCACCGACAACTACACAGGATTTGCAAAAGGGGTAGGGGGTTGCATTTAGCATCAAAATATAAAGCTTGGACAGGAGTTTGGGGCAGCTTGGAACAGGTGCTAAATGATATCACAAAAGTCCCCAGAGCAAGATCAAGACATCTGTGGTCGTCCAGAGGCACAGAACATGGTGAGTCAAAAGCCGCCACTCGTCTGTGGGAGCTGAGCCAAAAATCCTCAGGTCCTGCAGACCCTCCTTCCAGGCCCCCTCAGTAGTTCGGTACTAGCCCGTCACTCTCTACACCCTTCACTCCTGCCCGACCCCCATGGAAGAAAGGGTTGCACATGAGACAAGTTAGCACAGACACTTGTGTCTCACATCACACTGGGTACCTAGGGACAGACAAGGACACACCTCAGGAGATGTGTCTCAGAGAGGAGAAATGTACCCCAACAACAAGGAAAACTCCTCAAGGAGAAAGGGAACAAAAGACAATAAAGTTTTCATTGTGATCACACTACAGAAAAAAATACCTTCTGTTCTTTGCAAAAAATGTGTGAAGGCCAAATCTGTGTTTTTCTTTTCTTAAAAAAAAGGATGTTGCATGAGTTACAATGCAACCAGTATCTTTTTTGTGTGTGTTGGTTTGTTTTCTGCACTTGTTAAAAAAAGGATTTTTTTTTTTTTTTTTTTTTTTAAGTACAACACAGTCAGGTGTGTGGCCACGAAAGAGTAGCTGTCTTTGGCAAGAAGTGCAGGCCGCGGACCTCTCTGTCACCTCCGGCCCATCTCGCTCTGTCTCATGAAGTGGATGTTGTTGGCGCTGTCTGACAGTTCCGGGTACTGCTCCACAGAGATCACGAAGAAGCCGTCGTAGCCTTGAACCCGCCCCGTGTTCAGCGCCTGCTGCTTCTCCCCCTCTGTCCAGGCCCGCAGGCCTTCCTCCCCTTCCCGGAGTCGCTGCTGCTCGCGGGCCCACGCCTGGCGCACGGCTCTCTGCCGGGCCAGCTCCAGCACCCGCGCCTTCTCCTCATCCAATGTGGTCCCGTAGCGAGTGCTCAAGCACAGTGCCCCATACTGGAGCTGGATGTCTGTGTAGCGTCTAGTCCTGCCATTGAGCATCGTGTTGATCTGGGACACCGTGACGTTGACCCCATTCTCCAGGGTTCGCCGCCCCCCACTGAGGCCCAGGATGGCCAGGTCGCCTTCCGAGGGCCCTGGTTTCACAAAGTAGTGGGTGTCCATCCCGTCAATGGTGAAGTGCAGGTTCTCCAGGTAGTGGGCGTTGTTCAAGATGGCAGCAACCCTCCGCCCATCTTCGTTGGCCACACTGATGATGTCTGTGGTCACTCGGCCATCCTTCAAGGCAAACTTGACCCCCTTGCCAAAGACCGAGCCACTGGATGCAAACTTCTTTGTCTCTGGGGCCTGTTGGCAGCTGGTGATTGTGGAGCCGTAGAGCTGGTCAAAACGTTCTAGGGTGACAAAGGCCTTGAGCTGCTTCTGCACCTCACACTGTACCCCGAGGATAGACTGATGGGGGAGGAGAGAGAGAAAGAAGGAATGAGGCAAAGGGGAAAACCTCTCCCTAAGAGCCTGAAGAGTCAGCTGTCATAACTAATCAAATCTATACACATTAACCAGTAGCATCTAGCTCTACTGCTGACCACTAGAACATTCTGCCATCCTTTATCCATCCGTTCACCCATCCTTCCGTTAAGAAACTCTTCAGCAAGCACCTGCTCTGTGCCAGGTTTCTTTCTGGGCACTGGAGAGGTACCAACGAGTCAGACATCATCCCTGCTCTTGAGGAACCCATCATTTAGTGCAGAAAGACAGATGTGACAGAAAATAATTATCATCAAATGTGATAACTGGTGGTTTAAGAGAAGTAGCAGTAATAACTTTGGCTAACAGGTCTTGGTCTTTGAGCTAAATCAGTCACATTCGGTATCTCATTTGATTTCCACAATAACTTTATATAGTAGGTACTCTTATTATTGATTTTACATCTAAGAAAACTAAGTCTCTAAGAGGTTGTAATGGGCCCACATCTGTACAATGGGTAAGTATTCAAGCCAACGTTTGAACTCTGTCTGATTCTAGAGGCTCAGCTTCAAGGGCTCTGGATCAGGGAGCAGAGGACAAGGATCAGAACATCTCAGCCCAAAGATGGAGGAATGAGGTGGACAAGGTAGGGTTCAAGGGCAGACTCACGCTTGAGTTGGAACTCGGAGGATAAGGGGACGACGTCAGATGGAGGAATGACAAGCAATGGGTTCTTGGCAAGAAGGCTTAGTAAGATGAAAAGTGGTCATTTATATAACCCCTCTTACCCTGCTTTATCATTCTCCATCATGTTTATAAACTATTTTCAAGGAGGGCCTCTGCCCCCATAGTGCTTCCTGGGGGCTCCTCAGATGTCTCTGCTCTCGGCTGCTTTGGGGGACAGATTGGGCCTGGTCTCCATGTCATACCACCTACCAGTTCCTCCCATGGTGCGGGAGCTTGGCAAAGCCAGGTTCGTGCAAGCTCCAGGGCCTAACCGGCAACTCAGGGAAATGGCTTTAGAAACAGGCCTATCGGCTTCTCACTGAAATTAAGTCCTCTTTATAATTAATAGAACCCTGTCTGTGAACAATTATTTCCTAGAGTTTCACGAAAGCTGGAGTGCTCAACAACACAGATCTTCGATGCTTGCCAAGGGCAGAAATCAATAATTCATTGACGGGCGAGGTTGGCAAACAGGCCGTCAGAGACTGGGGCTCTGCGTCAGGGGGGAAGGGAAGCTGGCGGGGGTGGGGGGAAGGGAAGCTGGAGGGGGTGGGGGGAAGGGAAGCTGGAGGGGGTGGGGGGAGGTGGGGAGCAGCTGGGCTGCTGTGGAATCAGCCAGGTCAGCCTGGGGAGGGGACAGTGGGGATTGAGCCAGGCAGAGGGCAGGGCTACAGCGGCACAGAATAGCAGAAAGGGGCCAGGCTTTGTGGTCAGACACACTGGGTTCTCATCACCTTTCCTGCTGAGTGACCTTGAGCAAGTTTCTCTCTGAGCTCTGGTCTCCTCATCTGTAAAATGAGGAAGAATGCCTACCTCACACAGGGTTGTCTACTTCTTTCAACCATCTGTGCATTCAGCAAAAGGGCAGTACCCTGGGTACCGAAGAAGACCCAGGATTTATTTGCCTTCTTGGGGCTCATAGCCAGTGGGGATACAGGTGTGGTAAGTGCTCTGAAGGGGAGAATATGGGGTACCACTAGGACCTAGAGGTGCAGAATCATGTTCTCCAGAGTCTAGAGGACGGAGGCAGCTGAGCCGAGGATGAAGGGAATCAGGCTGGAGTAAGACACACGGATGTGCAAGTTTCTGGCTGTCAGCAGTGTGCCATCTAACAACCCTGCTTTCCCTCTGGACAGGGATCCCCAGAAGGCCTGGTCTCCACCTGATTCATGCCTGCATTCACGGGGTGCAGCGTGGGGCCTGGAAGAGCCAGCTCCTAGTACTTACATTATGAAGTGGGGGAGGGGGCGAAAAGGGGATGCCTGAAGTGAGGGGTGGGGTAGAGGGGTTTTTAAGGGCCTTTACAGCTATATAATTCTGTGTGTCTTTAAAACCAGGCCATGAAAGGCACACAAGAGAAGGTAACATTTTTTTGAACACCTTACAGACAGATCCGGGTGTGAATCCCAGTCTACCCCTTCCTTGCTTGTGTGGCACTGGAAAGCCTCAGGCATTAAATCTGTAAAATGCCAACAGTAATACCAGGGGATATGTGTGCGTTAACTTGTGTAGAATACCTCAGGCAGATGCAGGTGAACGGAGGTGCTCAGAAAATGTCACACTTGTATTTAGAACACACCCTCCCTCCTTGCCCTTTTGCTCTGGGCAGTGACAAAGGCTCATTGTTTTTGTGGAATTCCAAACTCCGCATATCAGAGAAAACTTAATAGAGCTTGTGGGGGTCTGGGGTCTGTGTTCTGTTACAGCTGGGTCCACAGTGGCTTGCCAGTGGTTACCACAGATTTCCTGAACAGCTTCTGGCAGGCACTGTGGCTGCACCACGTCAGTTTCCGTCACGGGCCCATGCTTTCCTGAAAAGCTTTGTAGGAGCCACTCCCATAAGGTCTGCCTGGCCTGAGGGTGGGTGGCCGTGTGTGCGCAGATTACCTTGCTGTTGTCCCACTCCTGAGTTTTCATCTGTGTGTGGACGAGCTCGTAGGATGGTTCCATGGCATCCATGTCTGGCTTGGGGTAGCCAGGAATCACATTGTGCAGCTGGAATCCAAAGGTGAGGAGCCAGCTGTTGACATCTGGGTGGGAGAGAAGCAGAAATGTCCGTATGGAATGAGTGGACCTCAGAGGTGACATATCCCAATAAAGTGGCCCAGAGTGAGACAGCAGTGGGGGGGTGAGGGTGGGGGGTGTCGCAAGTGGGACACCAACTGCTACAAACACTTTGGAAACTGTTTCATGGTTATTAAAGCCGCACATACTCTTTGGACCATTGTTCCTCTCCTAGATATGTATCTAAGAGAGCTGTGACTTCAGTAGAACCTATGTTTCCAGACTCCCCTGTCACTTAAACCTCTTTGGATTCAAACCCGGGGGGACCAGGGTGGGGGGTAGATGATGCACACCCACCCCCTGCATCAGGAGGAAACACTTGCAGAGGACAACTGCACCCAAAGGAAAGATTTAAGTGAATGACTTTCAAAGAGAAATTCCATTTAAAAACAAGCCCTCCCTCCTCTCCCAAGCAGCAAGATGGCCGCTACCAAACATCAAAGAGTCCCCCCCCCCCCCCCCCACCCCGAGTCTACCTTTCATTTACTCTGGTAAGTGATGCTAAGGAAGTCATTTAATCTCCCTGTGCCTTCATTTTCCAATCTTTGATATTGGGCTTGAGGGGACACCTGGGTGGCTCAGTTGGTTAAGCGTCCGACTTTGGCTCAGGTCATGATCTCATCATTCATGAGTTTCAGCTCCTGCATCAGGCTCTCTGCTATCCTCGCAGAGCCCACTTTGGATCCTCTGTCTCCCTCTCTCTCTTCCCCTCCCCCACTCGCATGCGTGCTCTCTCAAAATAAATAAACATTAAAAAAAATAGTGGGCTTGAGGATCTAGCGCCATAGGCATTGGTTTCATCGATTTTACAACATTCCTGGGGGGTTACTAATTATAGAATATTAGATATAGGGATAGAGAGGACTTTCCCATGAGCCTTTGGCTCACTGAAGAACAGAATCAGGAAGCCAAGACGTAAGGGAAAGAAAGAGGATGGATAAAGTGTCATCTGTTACTAGGCCCAATGTTGCTGAGAGCGTTTCGTGTGCCCAGCACTGTGTTACTCCGACCCTCACCTTGTGCACTCAGAACCCTGAAGGGGAGATGACACACAGGCATGAAAAACTTTGACACAAGAAAAAAGATGAGAGGAGGGCAGAAGTCTTTCAGTTGGACAGGCTGACAAGTCTTCACAAAGAAGGTGGCCTTTAAGGCAGACACTGAAAGCTGTGTACCTTTTGTCCGGCTTCAGCAGAGATAAAGGGGGCATTTCAGGCAAAGACCGTGTGCAAGGCAAGGCCTGGAGAGGGCAGGTGAGTGTGGGGAGTGTTCAGGTAAGCGGAGAGCAGTTCAGCAAGGCAGAGAGAGAACCAGAAAGAAAAACTGTGGCTAGCACAGGAAAAGCCTGGGATGGCAGGTAGGAGTTAACTGGGTGCCTGTAGGAGAGTGACAGCCAGCCTGTGTCCCAGCGTGGCTCGGCCTTCCTTGAGAAGAGGCAGTTGAAGATGCTAAAGCATTTGTTGAGCAGAGACTCAGAATCCAAAGTCTGGGGAAGGGGTGGGGGTGGGGGGGTGTGGAGTTGAGCCTCAGAGCTGGCAGTCCCAGGCTATGGGCATCCAGGCCTACTTTTGCCTTCTTCCAAAGGAGACATGTCTCTGGTCAGGGAGGCCCTGCTTAGGGTCCAGGCACTGGTGGAGCTGTCTTCCCCTACCACCCACTGAAGCCATTCCAACGATGGGGATGTCCTTTGGGGGTAGACAACTGTGTCCCTGCCACCGCTGCATCCTGTGCTGTCTTCTCATTCAAGGACCTCAAGTTTGCCTTTGTTTTTTTTGTTTTTTGGATGCCCTGGAGCCCCTCTCTCTTGGGTGTGAAACATGGAGGTACCGGGGTGGAGGAAGATAGGAAGGGCGGCGTAGAAACCCAGGTTCTACTTCTAGGAAGGTTGTGGAAGGAAAAGAACATGGTGAGGCAAGACGAAACCCATGTTCAAATTCAGGCTCCCCAAGTTGCACACTGTGTGAACTTGGACCGTTTCCTTAACCTCTCTGAGATTCAGTTTCCCTATCTACAAACTGATGGTAGAAATGGTTTTCACCAAGCCATGGAAAGAATAATAGTGTTACCACTTTGGGCAGCCATCATACAGCAGCAACTGTTCTAAGCTTGTTACACGAATGACTGGGTTTCCTATATTCTAAAGTGTCCAGCTCGGTTCCTGGCTCATAGAAGGTTTTCTGAGCTTTTTCAAACCCAGACCCCCACGTCACTGGACCTCCATTTCCTCATTTGTAACATGAGGCACTTGGGCTAGCTTGCCTCCAAAGTCCCTTTCTTCACTGAGTTTTTGAGAATCTCTGATTCTATGAATCATGGCAGATGGTTTTTAGGAAATTAAAACAAACAGAACAGGGGGGAGAAAAATCCCCCATGAAGCCATTTGGCCTGAGGCTGAGAACCTGCATCTGAATTTGTAGTTGGAAAGGAAAACTTCTATCAGGATTACTGCAGATTCCCAGGAAACTAGGGGGCTGAAAAGAGGGCTGGGCCTTAATCACAAGTGATGGAAGGTAGGAACATTTCTCATTATGCCTTTAGGAAAAATGCTGAAAATCGATTTATTCATTGTTTTTTTTTTTTTTCCTATGGCACTTTTCTGAAAAGTTGGGAATTTTACTCTTCCTTTTTATGACATCAGAGTTAGAAATTTCTGTCAAGTTAAAAAGCCCCTTTTTACCCATCTGCCCCAGACATCAGTGTAGCCACCTGGGACAGCGATGAATGAACAATCCTTTTTTATGTGGGCACATTATAGAGTGAATTTCATTCCAAGAATGAGGATTCTGGAGTTAGAGCAGAGTTCTACCCCTAGCCCTGCCACTTCTCAGTAGGTCAGTTACTTTATGGCTCTGACCTTCACTTTCCTCCTCTGAGAATGGGGTCAGTGATCCCCATCTCACTGGCTTCAGGTGAGGGTTAGTGCAATAGTGTATGGGATGGATCCTTGGTGGATATTTTTTGGTTGCCTTCCTAGCATCCCATTCTGCCTTCTCACTCTTCCTTTTGGGGTATCCGTGTAGTTTTACGGAGGCTGACTCCACCTAGGGGTTCAGCAATGGAGCATGTGACCTAGGCTAAGCCACTCAGTGCGTTTTCTCTCCCCAGCCACAGTGCTTGGTTCAGGGGTTGTCACGTGACCTCAGCCTATCCATTTGGAGTGTATGCTCCTTTTTATTGGTGTCATTGCTGGATGTGAGTGAGGTTGCATGTAGCTCGCATGGAAGCTAAACGGTCTAGTGAGAATTAGTGGGATCTTGGTTTGTAGTAACAGAATGTTTTTCTGTACCATTTTTTTTGTTTTTCCAGCTACAGTAAGTAACCTGCCAAGATACCTCGAAAGAAACTCACTGCAGGATGAGCAGGGGGTGTGTGCTTAATGTACACAGACATAATGGAAATGTTTTCTAAATCTGTTAAGTTTTCTTGGACTGCCAGCAAGTTGAGCATAGTGAGACCTTGTTGGGCTATTCCTGTTCACCACAGGCCCCAAGTCCGCTTTCATCGCACCCACCCACCACCGCGCCCACTCTTCTTCCTCACGCATGGGATGCCTGCTCTCAACATGACCACCTGGAATTCTTCCCGGAAAGAATCCTCCAGTCAGTGTCAGCAGCAGCAGGGTCCAGACCAGGCCACCAGGTTTGGGAGCTAGGAAGCCACATCCCTACGGGGCACTCATGTGAGCTGTACCTGTTGCCCTCTCTGCACTTCTGTAAATGCAGTCCCCTCTGCTTGGGTTGCCTTTCTCCCCATTACCTGAGGAATGTCCACTCAGAAGCGGGCCTCAAGGATGAACTGCTCCCTGGGCACAGCCGGCTGTGCGTCCTGTGTATCAATGGCCATCAGTGCAAACCTTCATCCTGGGCCCCTCACTGCTGTCTGTGTCTCCCTTGCAGTGTAAATTCCTGGAGGGCAGGGATCATCTTTGTATCCCATCCCCTCAGGCCGAAAACAGTGGCTGCACCCAGGAGGCACTTGTTGAATGAAAATGAAACTGCCTTAAAATAGGGGGTGTAGGGTTGTGTTACAGGAGAAAGAGAAGGAAAAGACCAGGTTTGCAAGTTGGGGCGTGCCCAATTTTTGCCCACTGCAAACTCTCTTATAAAAAGTGCTGGTTTTATCCAGACCTGAATCCCCATAGCTGCTCTGACTCTTGAGGTCTTCTGTGGCTGAGGTCTGGGAGTGGCTGCTTTGCTGGGTGGACTGTGGCTGCTGAAGACATTTCTGGCACGTGTGAACATTTATATTACAGTTGGTTTCACAGTAGTGGAAAACAAAGCTCACTTTTTAAGTCAGGGTCGAGGTAAGGGAACCTTACATGAGCCAGGCACTGTGCTAGGCAGGTTATAAAATGTATAACCTGTATATCCTGTATATAAAATGTATCTCATTTCACCCTTGCAACCTTCACCCACCTTATTGGGGACTCATAGTCAGCCTGATCTCTGGGTCAGAAACTTCCAAAGTGCATTTTCAGGGATGCATCCAGTGAAGCACTAGGATTTCATGGTGAAAAAAAGGGGTTTCATGCTCAAATGCTTGAGAAACTGTGGGTAAAGGGGTTTCGTGGTCAGATGTTTGAGAAATGGTGGGTAACTGTGTTAAACAGTTCTCTTTACCAGAGGACTTCTCAGAGACTTTCATAAGCTGCAATGTATTATGAAAATTTAAGAATGGTAGTTGCCCTGTCAAATCAATTTGAGGCCAGTACCAGTTTTTCCAGGGCATTTCTCTCAAGTAGTGTTTCTTAAAATCTACTTTGAAAAATGCTGTTCTAAGGAAAGCCAGTGTTTCCTGTGACCCAACTACCAGCTTTCTCAAGGAAGACCGTCCTGTCAGAGGACCAGAACAACAGTCCTGTCCTCCGAATGAGCCCTCATCCTCACCTGTCATGAAGCACTTGATGTCCTGAGAGTTGCTGATGGGGTTGTTGTTTTTAAACATGTAGAGATTGAAAGGCATGATGTTGCTGCTAGTAAGGTGTTTCCACAACTCGTGGTCTGGGCTAGTCCAACGACCAGCCAGCACATCGTAATCCCGCCGGCCCATGTGGATGAGCTTGGTGAGTGGATCGTAGAGGCCACCATGGTAGCCGATGATGATCTGAAAGTTGGGGTTGGTGTCCATGTAGATCTCTCCATAGGCAGTGTATAGAATCTGCTTGATCATCAAACCTGTTCCACTGAAGACAGCAAGAGGGGTCCCGATGTTGTCACAAGCTATGTAAAACTCATCACCGCTGCTCAGCTCCATGGCAAAGAGGTGCCCTTGCAGATCATAGTAGAGGGAGGTGATCTCGGAGCTGGAGTGGTTGTAAAGGTGGGTGACCTTGGTGGGGTTGGTCAGGTCTGCATAGAAGAACTGCAGGTGGTGGCTGTGGCTACTCTTGCTGGACACCCGCCGCCCCAGGCCATCGTAACGGTACCTGACGCTCCAGCCACCGGCCCGGTTGTAGGCCTTGATGAGCAGGCCAGCTGAGTTGTACTCAAAGACGTCCCCGCCCCGCTGCCTCAGGAAGCCATCCTCGTCCATCTTGTACTGCACATCACCCAGCCTAGTGATGCGGTCACGGAGGTCATACCTTAGCGGGGTGAGCCGTGCACTGTTCCCAGGGCTCAGTAAGTGCAGGTTCCCATTGAGGTCATAGCTGTAGCGCCAGAGCGGCTTGTCATTGATGGAGACCGTCTGTAGCTGGCCATCAGCGTCGTACTCATAGGAGTAGCGGGTGGTATTGGCATAGGGTCCCACCTTCAGCTCCTTCTTCACTACGCGCCCCATGTTATCATACTGGACGGTCATCCAGTACATGAGTGAGCGGAAAATCTCATATTGCACTTCCTTCATCCGGCCGTATGCGTCAAAGTGTTTGGTGTGGGTCATGACCGCTGTAGTGATGATCTGGTTAATGTCATAGTAGATGACACCAAACTTCCCAAACTGCTCTGTCTTCCCTGACACATCATCATAGCGATAGAGATCGATGGGCAGCGGGGTCTCATTGATCACAGCCTGCATGCTGGTCACCCGGAAACTGTTGTCATAGTTATAGTCAAAACGAGCATTGACCATGCCTTCCTCGGTGAAGCGGAAGATCTGGCGGTCGATCAGAGGCCCAATTTGACGGTAGCGGATGGTGCAGGTGAAGCCCTCATTCTGTAGGTTGATGGTCTTCAGCATGCCTGCTGTCTCGTCATAGGTGAAGCTCACCTTGGTGGTGTCATACAGCATCTCGGCTAGCTTTGACAGTTTGCCATACTTGTATATGACCCTGCGGCCGGTGCCCAGGTAGAAGGTGTGGAGGAGGTGCCCGTCCTCAGTGAAGTCCTGGATGACCGAGGCATTGCCTTCAGGGGGCTGGTAGATGTTCCTGTAGTAGCCCACTGAGCGAATGGTCTCTAGCGTCTGCCGGGCCACGTTGGGCATGGTCACAGAAGAGAGGCGGTCATTCTTGTCGAACTCAAAGATGTACTGCCGCTGGCTGTGGAGGAGCAGTACCATGGACTGGAGGGAAAGGAACACAGAAGTAAGAGTAGGGGAGTGCACGCAGGGGAAGTCTGTGCACTTAAGACTTAAAGGAGATGAATGAAAAGCCAAGGGAACTGGTGGTTGTCCTAAGTGAGGCCCAAACCATGGCCTTCTAAACAATGTGCCATAGGGTACTGCAGTGGGGTACAAACGGGTAAGATAAGGATTTCTCTCAGCCCTTGGCCCTGGCACTCAGGCCATTTGTCTTCCCATGGTGAGCAGCCTTGTCTGCTTGTCCCTTTGTGTGGTACAAAAATGATGACTTTGTGGGTGATGGTGTGTGAGAAAGGTTGGGAGCACTGGCTAGAAGGATTTGCAACAGCCTCTCTCCTGGCTTCCTTCCTTCAGATTCCTTCTCAAATCAATGTTCCTACTCGAGCAAGAATGATTTTCCTAAAACACAGCCTGACAGTATCTACTGCCTGCTACACAACTTCTGTTGGCTCCCTGTGGCCCACAGGATAAAGAATGCATCTGAGAAGGGCATTTAAGGCTTTACGCAGGAACAGGTCATATGCCCACCCTGGGCTGGGGTGGACTGTGATGGCAACAGGGAAACCTGATTCCTAACAATGGTTTGTTGCATGGCCCCAGGAAGGTTCTTTCCCCCTCTGGGTTGGGTTTTTCACTATGTCGGATGACCTCCAACGTCTCTCTTAGCACCACCACAGAACATTGCTTAGAGATGCTCACCCAGCACACGGTGGGGAAGACTGAGCACAAAGCAAGCACAGCCCAGACCCTGGACAGGTGACCATGAGCAGGAAACAAAGTAAAGACGTGGGTACAAGAACCGGGGCATGAAGTGCAGGCTCTTTTACAGGAATAAGTCAGCAGATAACACACCTAAAGGAAGCTAGGCAGCAAAGCTACATTTTCTCCGATTTGGGACCAACTTTTGCTTTCAGGGCTTTTCTGATTCTTAGCCCCTGGGATGAAATAAATCCTAACCTGAAGCAGAACGGATTTACGAAGGCCATGCCCACCACTGGAAGCTCAGGATTAATCACCTCCTGCCTAAGTACTGATCCCTAGGCCTCTGCCCTATTCTCTGTGACCAGATCACACTGTGTGCCCCAGACCTGGGAGCAGACCCCTGCCTGGGTCTCGGCCCTCAGTCCTGCTCTGTAGGACCAGTTAGTGTTGGGCCTGCCCCCAGTTCCAGTCTCTCATGTGGGCCTTTAACGTTCTCCTGCCCCAGGACCCCCACCTGCCACACCATCACCACGATCCACCCAGATGCCTCTCGGGCTCCCCAGCCCTCTATTGCAGATATTTCTGTTTTCTTTTGGAGACCACACGGGTCCAATCTATCCCGCTGAGGGCAGCAAGCTGGGCCTGGCCATGGGTTGAGCCATGACACAATGGTCTTCTACATGGCAAGGCCAGTGGTGGTGGGGGTGGGGGGGATGGACACCTGCCTTCTCTAAGTATGTGTAGGTCCACGTCTTCCCATCAGCAAAGATCCTGGATGTGATGCGACCCGCCTGGTCGTATTCCATCCTCTCAGACATGATGCCTCTCTGGACGCCAGCGATATGGCCCCCTGGGGAGTATGTCACATTGACACCATTCAGCCTGCTGCTGGGTGACCAGAGGCTGGGCCGCCCTGCCTGGTCGTACAGGATCCGGAGGGTGAACTTGCGGTGGTCATCATAGATCTTCTCTGTGCGGGTCACGCGGTCAAAGTCCAGGGACAGGAGGTTCCGGTTGTGAACCTGGAGTAGGAGGAAAGACAGAGTTAATCTGGACATTGAAGACTTTGATGTGAGAAGGTCCTGAGTAGAGGAGGCAGCACAGGTCATGGGTGCCAACAGACGGGGTTTGGGTCCTGGCTCTATCACCTGCCAGTTCTATGAAGCTTCATCATCTGTAAAATGGGAATGCCAATTAAATAGGGCTGTTGTGAGAACAAAGGCAGTGCAGGTATTGAGCAAATACTAGCTGGTCCTGAAGACGATCCGTGTGATATCCTAATGTCATACTTCTAATGGGGACAAAAAGGCAGCTCCTTCTTGACTCTCTCATAAAAAGGGAGAGGCCAAGTGGGTCCAGATCCCCTTGCTAGGTCAGCTGGGCTGCTAGGTCAGCACACAATTCAATTTCCTTCCAGAGTCAGGAATACAGGGCTCCCACAAGAGTAGAGGTAAGTCAGGGTTTTTCATAGTTTAATAAAGAAATATACTTTGAGGCCTACTTCTGTATTTGGATCCACCCTTTAGGCATCGGTTGCCCCTGAAACATTGCCAGGTACTCCAAAGCTAAAATGCTGTGTCCCCTCTAATTGGCACATGGCCTTATAGGACATTTGGGCACATTTTCCGACTCTTCCATTGGTCACTGGTTAAGTTTGACATGTAGTAAGGGAAACACAAGAGGAAAGCAGATGACATAGGTCATATGATACAAAACCGCACATGTGGACTGAGGTAATGAAAGGCCCTCTAGGACCCTGGGTGGTAAAAAAGGCTCAGGTCTAGGAATTAAGGTCAGGATTCCAGCCTCGATTCTGTGGCCAATTTATCTGTGTGACCTTGGGCAAGTGCCATTCCCTGTCCGAGTCTCAATTTCTTCCTCTGTGAAACAACAGGGCTATTGTGAGGACTGAAGAAGCCTGAGTAGATTACCAAACAGAGTTCTGGGCATATAGAAGGTACTGAATTAATGAATGTAATTATTTCCATTAAATGGCAGCAAAGGATCGCATTCTCAGAGAAAGTAGAGATGTGTGTGTCTCCCCCTTTCCTCCAAACAAATTCTCAAACCTTGAAAATAAGGATTTATAATGATGATGCTGGGACAACTTTAGCTGTGAATGGCCTGCTTATAATAAGGTTGCCTTCCCAGGGGTAATCAAATACAATTGCAGAGCAAAAACAGTGTGGCAGACAATTCCCGTGAAAAATCGGAGGCACCGGAGACTGGAGCTGTGTTCTTTGCCGGGAGGGCAAAGGAAGATTCAGGGTCTGCACCACCAACAATGATGGGGGCCATTTTAAGGCATCTTTTGCAGGGTCCCCTGTGACTCCTCCCAAGGAGCTGCCACCCAGCCAGCTGCCCCCCCCCCCCGCCACCCCTGGAGGGCCCCTAGGGAAGGCGAGCTACACCTCTGTGGCAAAATTAATAAAATTGAATTAAGCAGCTCACTGGGGAACCGCCTAATGCTTCCTGTGCTTGGCAGTGGCAGCAATGAGATTATTTTACATCTTTCTTTATTAAAAAAGTTCCCAGTTGTATAAAAAATGAGCTCCATTATGGGGAGGCACACCCGGATAACATTCTAATTCCACATGCCGTCACTGTGGGTGGCCATTTATTTTGGGAGGACGCGGAGATGCGGCCACCGGACTGGAGCACCATTAATCTCAGGCTGGGAGAGGGACCAATTAAAGCCTGGGAAACTTTTGGTCCAGTTCACACCGCAGAGAGGAAATCCTAATAGCACTAATCGCTGCCATTTATTGAGCACCTGGGTTCTACCAGCATTGGGCTAGGTACTTGGAATATATTATCTTGTTTCCGCAGAGGAGTCTGAGACTCAGAGGAGTTGCTCAGGGCTACACGCCAGGCCCAGGCAGGAATCAAACCAAGGTCAAATTTTCCATTTAGCACACTGCCTTAGATGTGCATGAGGGGGCTCCTGGAGAATTCAGACAGGGGGCTCGGGGAGGCTGCAGATGGTGGCGGGCCACAGAGAACAAAGACACTTACGGCCTTCCTCAGGGAACCAGTGGAAGGCTCTTTCCCACTTCGGTTTTTGCTAGAGTTCTAGGCTGCTGAGGAGACACAGGAAGGCTGGTTTTGTGGATTCTAGTTGTGTGATATTGGCTGTGTCGAGACAGCGCCAGCCGTGTGGCATGAGGATGCTTCTGTGGTTTTTAGGAGTCAGCAACAATCTCCCTCAGTTCTGTGGTTCCCTTCAGCCCAGCCAGTGCCTACAGAGCAGCTGGGGTCTGCAAGGAGCTGTGCTCAGAACCGGGCTGGTTTCTTCGCTTTCACGCTCCCTGTCACCTTCCTTTCTGAAGCTAGGGGGAAAAGAAGTGGGGCACTCGGGCCTGGGGGGCGGGGGCGGTAATAAGACTCTGCAGAAACATGGGGGGTGAGGCAGTGAAAGGGCTGGCTCAGGGCATCCACATTCTGAAGAGCACTCTGAAATGCCAGACCACAGATGCCAACCCACTGGCAGCAGGAACAGCTGGGGTTGGGGGTCGTTTTGCTCACTTAGTAAGGGGACAACTGCCTGGAAGGAGTGGAGGATGTGGCTTAGGTTCCAAATAGCCAAACTGGATTCTGCTAGATATTAATAAGAACATAGTAGTAAGAATAGCAGGAACAACAGGAGTAGGTTATTGACCATTTCCTGCGTGCAAGGCTCGGATTGAGGCATTCTGTATGTTATTTCCAATTCTTGTCGCAACTTGTAAAATTGATTCATCCTTCCCATTTTTTTTTTGGAGAATGAGACTGAGGCTCCGGATGAATGAAATGGCATCACGGAAGGGCTGAAATTCAGTCCGGGTATCACAGAAGCTGGAAATCCAACTCAGGCCTAACACCAAAGCCGGTGATCTTGCCACAACGGAAGAGAGATTCGAGGTTTCTTATTAAGTGAGGTTTGCCTACTTTACCTTCCTCCTTTGGCAGGGGGCCCAGGAACACTTTCTCCCCCAGGGCCAGTTTCAAGAACAGAACTCAGTTCTCCGGATCGGTCCTCATTCTCTCCCGCTAGGGCCCCCGCCACCCCCAGGGGCGGAGCCCCGCCTGGAGGCCTTGCTCACCCGCAGCCGGCGCCCGAACACGGTGACCTGGCCCCGCGCCTGCTCCTTGCGCTGCCGCCACTCCACCAGGTTGAGGCCGTTGTCGATGGGCAGCGTGACGTTCCGCTTGCCCACAGTGGGGTTGACCGTGCCGGCCAGCAGATGGGGCTCTGTCTGCAGTGCCACCTCCATGCCGTTGGCCAGCAGCAGCCGCAGGGAGCCGTCTGCCCCGATGTAGTAGCTGTTGCGGACCTGGTCTGAAGGACGGGAGAGGAGAGGGACCGTTTCTGCTCAGAAGGGTTGAGGATGGAGGGAGGGGTGTGCACAGCAGAGGTAGGGGTGTGGCTTCTAAATGGTTTATTTTTCTGACCATGGAAATGAAACATTATCATTGAAGAAAACTAGGACGATATAGGGAGATCGTCCACGATCGCAATACCAAAAAAAAAAAAAAAAAAAAAAAAAAGCCACTGTAAATATTTTGTATACTCCTAGACTTCAGAATATTTCTGGGGGCGCCTGGGTGGCTCAGTCAGTTAAGCATCTGACTTAAGGCTCAGGTCATGAGTTCGAGCCCCGCATCTAGCTCTGTGCGGACAGCTCAGAGCCTGAAACCTGCTTTGGATTCTGGGTCTCCCTCTCTCTCTGCCCTTTTCCCGCTCGTGCTCTGTCTCTCTCTCAGAAATAAACATTAAAAAAAGAATATTTCTGAATACATTTATAAAGTAATTGCTTATAGTGTGCCACTGATCATTGTATTACATCATTGAATATTTTTCCTAAGTGTCTCTCTCTTTAAAAAATTTTTTAATGCTTGTTTATTTTTGAGAGAGCGAGAGCGAGAGAGAGCGTGGGGGAGGGGCAGAGAGAGAGGGAGACACAGAATCTGAAACAGGCTCCAGGCTCCGAGCTGTCAGCACAGAGGCCAACACAGGGCTTGAACTCACCAACCACGAGATCATGACCTGAGCCAAAGTTGGACGCTCAACTGACTGAGCCACCCTGGCCCCCCTCCTAAGTGTTTCTCCTAATGACTGTACAGTATTCCACTATATGGAAATGACATAATTTATCTAACCAATCCTCAAGTAGATATTCTGATTATTTCTAGCTTTTCATAATTACAAAGTGACACTGCAAATAAACATGTTGTAAACATTATGCTAAGTGAAAGAAGTCAGACACAAAAGACCACATAATGTATCAATAACTCCATTTATATGAAATGTCCAGACTAAGACATTAAGTATAGATTAGTGAGGGAAAGGCACTAGTGGGGCATGGGGAGTGAGCACTTATGGGTACAAGCTTTCTTTTGGGGGAGTGGTAAACATTTTCCAGAACTAGACAGCATTAATAATTGCGTAACTTTGTAAATATACTAAACCCCCCTGAACTGTACACTTTAAAAGGGTGAATTTTAGAGTATGTGAATTATACCTCTATTAAAGCTATATTTTTTGGATAAATCAATGTCTTCGTTTTGGGTTGTTAGGATTACTAGAACAAAGGGTTGAACATTTTTAAGGTTCTTGGTACACACCAGAGTAACTATTCTTTACATCAAGGTGAAAATAACTCCAGTACTTAAGTTGCTGACGAAATTCCAAATATATATGTATATATATATATATATATATATATATGTACACATATATATACATATATATAAGTCATTTTAATATACATACATATGTGCATAGATGAACCAATGATTTAAAAAATATGTCTGATTTTGAAATCTTAGACCTGATTTAAATATTTTAATTAGGATCTTTAGCTCAAAGAAACTTCTGGAGAAGAGCGAATTTCAGCTGTGAAATGCACACAATTCTTTTCTAACACTGGAAACACCTGAGTTAGTGCTGCAGCCTTCCCCTCTTGCCCTTCCTCAGCTGCTGCTTCTGTCTACACCTGCCCCTCTTCAATAAACTCTAGCCCAAGTCCTCCCTTCAAGGCTATGCTGAACTGTCACCTCTCCCCAGAAGCTTCCCCAGTTCCTTGGTCACAACAAATGCGTCCCCCTCCCTTAGCCTCTTGAGGGGCCTCACTACTGGTCTGGCAACTGAGGGGTACAGGGTCTACACTCTGTTCTGCTGCACAGAGACTAAGAGCACGCATGGCCTTCAGAGCCATGCTACCAGGGTTCGAGTCCCAGCTCCACCATTCTCTTGCTGCAAGACCCTGGGCAAATTCCTTAATCTCCCATGCCTCTGGTTCTTCATCTGTACCTTGGGGATGAAAACTGTACTCTTACCTCATAGCATTAGGAGGGATAACGAATATGAAGAGCTGAGAATGGTGCTTGGCATATAGCGAGTGTTATGTAAAAGTGAGCTATTATTAGTTTTCTGTGCGAGCATTGTACTAGTCACTGCCATGCAGATCTCTTGTCATCTCTCCTCAGCCTCTACCGCCCCGTTTCACACATCTGTCATAGAGCACTTTTCTAGTACTGATCATGGGTCTTCAATAGCTCCCCATTGCCTTTAGATCAGTGCTTAAGAGAATGGGTTCTATTTGGGTCCAAATACCCTACCAGGCGTGTGTCTTTGGACAAGGTACTTAACCTCTTAGTGACTTAAACTGTCTTCATTTGGAAAATGGAGATGTTAATAATACCTCATAGAGTTGTTGTGAGGAGGGAGTAGGTACATGAATGTAAAACACTAACCATCTACTTTATACTTGATAGGTGTTCCAAGATGTTAGCTATCACTGTCGTTAGAGTACGTGCTCAGTAAACATTTGCTGGATTGAACTAGATCTATTCCAGGCTATGTATGTCAAGCAGAAAAAACAACAACAACAACAACAAAAAAAACAACAAAAAAACCCCACAAACAACCACAGACACACACAAAAGCAAAAACAAAAACAAACAAAAAACGGATGTAGCTTTGTAGGAAACTGTGGCTAAGTCTTCCCTGTTAGAATGGCATCAGATCAGCCCCGCCCTCTCCCCCTCCCTCCCCCCTCCATCCTTCCCCTTTTTTTCCTCACACATGCAGAATTCTAAGATCTGCCATAAACTTGGCTATGCATTATTCACTGGCCATCTGTATTTTCCTTCTTTTGAACAGTGAAAAGGCCCGTGTCATTTATCTCTTAAAGCTGCTTCTTGCTGAATGCACATATGTCCATTAGTGGTGACTTTGGATGGAATGGTGTTTGTAGAGGCCCATCTCAAACGAGCCCCATTTAATGTGAGCTGTGACTTCCCAAGCCCGCTCCTCATTAGCGGTTCCTCCTTATTTCTTCCCATAGTTCAGACATAAGATGCAGCTGAAAACACTTTTTACCAAGCCTCTACTGAGGTGGTTGCAAAACGGAGCATGCAAGCCTGGTATGAGGGAAGGAGAGGAGCTTGGCAGAGGCACCAAAGAGGAAAAACAGGTACCACGTTTCCTGGATTCCCCGATGAGTTTTTCCTTTTCCCACTTCAGTGTTTGTGAAATCGGAATGTGTCTTAAGTCCTTGCATGAATTTTGAGCCGTGTGTCTCCCCTCCTCCCCAAGCTGAAAAGTTGCTATTGAATTGATGGTACATTTTAAAAGTGAGGAAATGTGGCACTTTTGAATGGAAAAAAAAAAAAGTTGCCTAAAGATAAGAAAGACTGCATTAACTTTTGAGAAAAATGCAGCAAGCCAGCTTAGAGGTGTGCAGGGGATAAGACAGTTCTTAACCACAGGGAGGGACAAGATGTCTGAACAATCTGTGGCCCTGCTGTCCTTGGCCAGGCAGAGCCCTGGCTAGCTCGGCATTGGCACCTTCTCCTGGCAATAACTCAGTCCGAGCATAAACACCGTGAGTGTGTCCCAACCCACTGCTATAGGTGCTGGGGGGGAAGGAACTGCAAGATACTGCTTCTCTTTCTTCTGACCGAGAACCACTACTGTTCTTTGAGCTTCTCTTTAAAGGCACTGTGTTACATTTGGGAGTAGAAGCGGTTGTGGAAATATACAGTTATTTTCTTATGGTAAATCCAAGTGCCAGTTATTAAATAATTAGTTAATGAATCCAGCAAGAACTTACTGAGTTGTATTATGGGCCTGGCCCATGTTGGGCACTCTGTGTACACTGTAAAGGGATTGTCTGGGCAATGCTTATGAGGCAGCTAAGGTAATTCGGCCCCATTTCCCAGCCCCAGAGACTGAGGCTCAGAGAAGAGTGACTCCACCCAATTCACACAGGTAGGAACTGAAACCGTAGGCACAGAGATCTCCCAGTCTGTCTACTCCAGAGCTTTTTTCTGCTCCTTGCACTGCCTCACACCATTCAACACGGCTTCAACTTGCTTTCGTTTCCTCAAGGAGAAAATCAAGGGCCCCCATGATGTGGTGGCAGAGTCAGGACTAGAATCTGGGCCTGTGACTCCCAGCCCAAGCCTCTTTTTACTACTTGTGTCAAAGCTTTTGGGAGCAAAAAAAGCCATCAGGAGAGTGGCGAAAAAAATTAAGGCTCTCCCTAGTGATAGCCTCTTCTTTTTTTCATGCTTACTAGATCCAGTGAAGTTGTGAGCTCCATTCTGGGTCACCACCTCCCATGAGGACAACCAAGGCAGACAATCTGCAGCCAGATTTCATCACTGTGATTTCCCTAAAGCTCAAAGATCAACTCCTACCAGGGATTACTTGATGAACGCAGACGAGAAGGGTCTTTTCTCTGTGGAATCCTAGAGAAGGCACAGACTGTTCTCACCTGAGCTTCAGGGAGGACTTCTCCATGCCTAGGTCCCTTTCGTGGTTAGGCATAATCATTATTGTCCTTTGTCCTCACCCACACCAGTGTGAGAGTAAGTCTTTAATCTGGGAGCCATTAGAATGGCGGAATAGTGAGGGCATCTGGATTAGCAGCTAGTGGACTGTCGACCCCTTGTTCTCATGATGATGGGATGAGACAAGGGACTGTTACTCTGAGGCTTCTGGGAGAGAATATACAGGACTCGGGCTGGTGTGTTTTGCACATTCGAATGCAACACAGAGAGAAACCAGTTGTAATGCTCTGCTACTAAAGCTGCCCGGCTCTAGTAGCAGCTTGTTTCTGGTATCATCCTCTTCCAAAGGGGTCTCTTCACCCCCCTGCCTCAAAGTCCCCAAGCCTCCCACCCGGCTTACCTTGCAGCAGTGTATAGAAGGCACCGGAAGCAGACAGGTTGGTGGTTATGGTGACATCATCCTTGCTGGAGGTCTCTACCTGGACATGCACTGAGCTGTCTGTATCGCTTCGGAAACTGCTCACCTGGCCAGTGGGGAAGGTCACATTTGTCAGGCGGCCAAAGCTGTCATACCTGAAAACCAAGGGGTGGCTCTGAGTAACGGAAATATAATGGTGCCATGGCCAGAACTTGGCGCGTTCCACCTGGTGCCACAGTTTTGCACGTTCTGCTTTTCTCTCTGGTTAGATACTCTGCTGTGTCTCCTACACCTCCTTGCACACAGTTTCCAGGAAGGGGCTCCACTGGTTGATATCTGACCGCAGGCAGAGGACTTACCTCTCTGAGTTTTCCTCTGCTAATTCTATAAAGCAGAGATGACAGCCCCTGCCCTGCCTCCCTCCCAGGATTACTGCGAGGAACCTGCGGCAGGGGCCTGTGGCTACAAACTTACACCCACCCATGCGGTGTGACAAGATGGCGGCCATCTGAGGCTGCTGACCCAAAGTCTTAAAGCCAGGGCACTCCCAGAGGTGACAGGGTCAAACTTGATGCTTGAATAACCCTCTCAAAACCCAGAGAAATGGTTATACAGGCTTTTCCTGAACACCACAAGAGATGGGGCTTCCTACAAAGCTACGGACCCTGGGGAAAGGGGGCTCTGAATTCAAACCAGGACTCTGCTCCCACATAGGGAGGCTAAACAGACGAGCTCTTGCAACCTCTTCCCGTCTAGATTTCACGTCAGGCACCAAGCAGTTACGCATATATCTGCAGTTGTCAGGACTCACAGCTTTGCTCTGCTGGCATCTTTTTGAAGCATCACAATTGAATCTTAATTCCCTTTTCCATCTCTGATAATAATAAAAGAAATGCCTACCATTACTGAACACCCACAACATATCAGGCATAGTGCTTTTCATACATCCTTTCCCTTAATCCTTGCAACTAAACGGTATAAATGATGTCCTTTTTGGAGGAGGTTCAGAAAAGTGAAGTCACCTGCTCAAGGTCACACAGATAATAAGTGTGGTGGAGTCAAAAGTCAAAGTCAGATTTATCTGCTTCCAGGGTCCCACTTGCTTCTCTGCCTTGAGTGAGCATTTCTGTAGCGTCCGTTTGCAAACATCTGTTGGTGTGCCCTACCTGCGGCAAAGCGGCTGGGAGATGGTAGGGAGTAGGCTTTTAACACTCAGTTACAGTTTTTAATTGCGGGAGGCTGAAGTGTAAAAAGGTAGGTATAATAGCCTTTTTGCACCTGTGTGCGAATGGGAAAAAACTTCTTCGTCCAGATGTTAGTGTTTCTGACTTCTAGTCGTACTGAAGCTCACATGCAAGTTCAGTTTTGTGTCCCCCTGGTGGACTCTTCCCCCTGCTTTGCTCTCACTATTGCCGTGAAGCTGGCCTCTGGGCCCTGAGGGATCTGATGGCTGGCGAAATGAAAGGCTCCAGAGTTCAGCTCAGTCCTGGCTCTTCCCATGATCCTCCAGCTGCACCTGGCTTCCTGATGCCTCGGGTGCTGCTGCTTCGACCGCTTCAGGTGAGACTTGGGAGGTGAGACCAGATAGGTGTTTGCTGAGCAATTTTTTGCCCAAGGTCAGATATAGGTGCTGCATGGATTCTGCCCTCTACCAACTCTTTCTGTCCCTGTGCCTGGTACTAACCGTGGGACTCTTTACGCTGAATGCCAACATTCCTTGGCCGGGACAGTCTGCCACAGACAAAGGTGCTGGTTACATGAATCACCCAGGTCCTTGATCCAAGACTAACTCTGGGGGAAACTGAATCTCTCTGTTGCTGAGGCCCGAGGAAGGGGGATGCAAGCACTTTCCAGGAAGGCAACAACACAGATCTGTACCACATACCTTGGGCTTGGTCTCAGCTGGGCAAGGGTATGGGCTGTATCAGTCCTTGGGCTCTCCTATAGGTACCTTTGGCACTTTGGAAAACTGTTTCTTGTCACGATTTCTCATTTTTCTTCCTTAGTACGGAGTCAGAGTCTTGTAAGAAAATGTCAGTCTGGCTTAGGGGAGGGTGACCATGTGGCTTAAAGCCCGGATTGGAGGGTCACAGGTGTAAGGTGCCCCTCAGAGCTGGGTGAGGAGGTGATTCTGAGACACTGCTGCTAGGAAGGAGGGTGAGTCTTGGGGTGAAGATCTGGAAGTTTGTCCTAAAGCCTCTCTCTCCTGGAGATGCTCTCAGAGCTCTGCTCCCTTTAACTCTAGGAGAGGCGGTTTTGTTTTCAACTCTTTGTGGCTGCTGGAGATTTGAATAGGAAGGGATTGTACAAAAATGTACGATTTTTAGAGTGGTTATCTCTGGGAGGTAGAATTACTGGTGGTATTTTATATCCCAAAGATCTTAAAATAATGACCATGGATTATTTTCATAATCAGCAAAGTGCTGTGACAACCCAAATACTGCCATGTACAGAGAAGTCATGAGCATGGCCATCTTGGGGGAAGAGGCCCTTTTAAATTACTGGCATTTGGGGCACCTGGGTGGCTCAGTCACTTAAGCATCTGACTTCAGCTCAGGTCATGATCTCATGGTTTGTGAGTTCAAGCCCCATGTCAGGCTCTGTGCTGACAGCTTGGAGCCTGGAGCCTGCTTCAGATTCTGTCTCCCTCTTTCTCTGCCCCTCCCTGACTTGTGCTCTGTGTCTCTCTCTCTCTCCCTCTCTCCCTCTCTTTCTCTCTCAAAAATAAACATTAAAAAATTTAAATTACTGGCATTTATGGAAGTCTCACATATAGGACATCTGCCAACATCAATCTCCAGACCTTTACAGTAAATATTACTAGGGTACCCCAAATTTCTGAGCTCAAAATCAAGACCCACCCTGCTCCCACCCCAGAAACTGGCTCAGCCCTGGTCACTGTACTTATGTCTGTGGGCTGTGAGTATTCTGAGTCTTGTCAGATCCTGACTTACCTTAAATCGGCAGGAAGACCCATTTCAGTTCAACAGGTTTATGGGATGGATATGCTATTCTAGTCTAGTTCTCTGAACACCTGTTATCCATGTACATACTCTTTATTGAGATGACTTACTCAGACTATCTAATTTCCTGATCTAACTGGATACAAAAGATTTTATTACATCACACAAGATACTTAGCAAGGAGTTTTAGGGGCGCCTGGGTGGCTCAGTCAGTTAAGTGTCCAGCTTCGGCTCAGGTCATGATCTTGGGGTTTGTGAGTTTGAGCCCTGAGTTGGGCTCTGTGCTGACAGCTTGGAGCCTGGAGCCTGCTTCAGATTCTGTGTCTCCCTCTCTCTCTGCCCCTCTCCTGCTCACACTCTCTCAAAAATGAATGAATGTTTTAAAAAAAGGAGTTTTAGAGTCTTACAAATAACAATTGATAGGGAGATCATGGATTAGGGGTCACATGTCACTTCAATACTGCTTTAATATGGCCTTGCTCCAATGACACCACGTAAAGCTTTCCCTGGTTTCTCTCTTGTCCCTTCTCCCAGTAATACACTGGCAGAGCTGCATCGCAGAATGGGTCCCCTGCTCTGTAACAGCTCACGTACAAGCTGTCACCTGCTTCAGCCTGGGGTGCTTAAGTCAGGATAGGACTGTGGTGTCAGACAGGCTGGGAATGTTAGTTGAACAAATGAATGACTGCACAATTGGATACGTGAGGCCCCTTTGTTGCTCTGTGGGGAAGGGGAGACATGATTCATTTACATACACACTATCTCCTGTAGGACTTGACAGAGGCCTGATGTACAGTGGGTACCTGGCAAGCATCTGATGAACGCACACAAAGACGGAAACAGCTACTCTCACTAAATGATACTTCAGCAATCTCCGTAGGCATCTCCCCAGAGCTCCGGTCTCCAAGACAGAAAGAGCCTTTGCATGAAGGCAGACAATTGTAATTATTATTGAAGGTAGCCTGTAATACATAATTAAATTGAGCTTGAAGAAGATACAATGAAAAGCCTCATGCCATCAAGATCTGGTTTTCATTTTATACGAGATGGCCGAAAACCAGTAATTTCCACTCCTTACATTTTCCATTAGAGGGACCGAATGTCTTAATTAAATGAACATCAAATAGAACAGCCAATTTATAGAATTTTCTTGTCTCTTATTCATTCATTTCAGTGCCTTCCAGAGCCTGGGAAATGCCACTGGATCTCCCTGCTGCCTGATCAATACCTGTGATTAGCCCATCAGAACACCGCTGTTTCTGGCTCGGCAGGGAAAAACTGGAGTTGCCCATCTGGGGAACCCTGAACACCTAGGTGCCACGCCCCCTCTGTGGAGCCCTTTCTCTTCCTGCTACAGAGCTGCTGACAGAAAGACAGCACCACTGGACAAGTTGGGACAGTTTTCCCCCCTCTCTGGATT
Source organism: Leopardus geoffroyi (assembly GCF_018350155.1). Taxonomy (NCBI): domain Eukaryota; kingdom Metazoa; phylum Chordata; class Mammalia; order Carnivora; family Felidae; genus Leopardus; species Leopardus geoffroyi. The sequence continues at coordinate 53,629,513 of NC_059329.1, read as the reverse complement.
CCAAGTGGCTGCTTCAAACCCTGGCCCTGCGATTGGGTGACTTTGGGACAGTGGCTTAGTTCTGTCTGTTTTGGCTCTAAAGAACTGGCAAATTTCTTTCTTTCTAATCAAGAGGAAGGAACGTGTTAATATGGGAAAGCCCTTGGAGTCAGACGTTCTAGGCTTTGAATACAGGCTCTACACTTGCCAGCAATGAATGATAACCCTAGAGGATGGGCGCTCAGTTCTCTTTTCCTGTGAACCATCAACCCCCTACAAATGACATGATTTCAGGCAGGTTATATAACACAACCTCTGGGAGCTTCTGTTTTCTCCTCTATAAAATGAAGACAGTAACACCTGTCTCAGGAAGATACTGTGAAGTTCAAATAAGGTAACATGCTTAAAATGAAATGCAAATTTTTCATCAGGGCCTGCAGGACCACAGGAGACTGCCTTCCCCACCATGTCGACTCCCTGATGGGAGAAGGGACTTTGGTCGCAAATGTATCCCAGAACTTAGAAGAGTGCCTGGCATGTAGTCGATGTTCAATAACGTAAATGAATGTTGGCTGAAGGACCTACTCTTTCTTGCTTCTCTTTCCAATTTCACTTAGAACTCTACTCTTCCATACTTCCTGTGTTCCACTGCATCTGCTTCCATTCTCCAAACACGCCACGTTCAATCCAGGCTCTGAGTGCTCACACTTAGTGTTCCTTTTGCAGAGAATGCTCTTCCCTCCAATCTTTGTATGGCTAGTTCCTTTCATTACTCACATTTCAGTTCAAATGTTATCACTTCAGTCAGGCCTTCCTTTAAATAGATAGGTCCTCCCATCTTGGCCACATTTTCTGATTTTATTGTTTTCATTACATATTATTTATGTGTTTATCGGTCATTTATCTGTCTCTTCCGACTATAATATAAGCTCTATGAGGACAGGGACCTTGTCTGTATTCTCATGCCTAGGAGACTATGAAGAATATAAAAGGCACTCAATACTTATTTCTTAGACGAATGAATGAGTGAATAATAAAGAGTAGATATTATTACTGGCTTTTCAAGATATGGATTAAGAAAAACTAAGAATTTCTTCCCTTTCACCTCACCCCTTCCATATGAGGAAGGGAAAGTTCACAAATACCCATAGATTGATTACCTTTTAGGTACCAAGCACTATGCCCATAACCATCTTTGAGGTAGGCATTATTGTTGTCATTTCACAATTGGTGAAGCTGATGCTCAGAAAGAATAAATAACTTGTCTAAGATCACACAGCTACTTGAGGAATATAGATTCAAAGTCAAGTCTGTCTGTCTGACCTTAAAGTCTGTGTTCTTTCATCAAGCTTCCCATAAGTGATGCTGTTCCAGGGAAAAACCTTTGTGTTCATCACTATGTTATAGAAAACATTGTGTTTGGAAATCTCGAGTGGGTCAAGAAGACTGATAGTTTTCTGTTCAAGGTGTTTGCTTTGATATTACTGCAATTGAATTTGCCGTGATGCACCCCCCCCCCCCCCCCCCGCCCACACACACACATTCAGGGGGTATGATGGAGATGGCCAGATGGTTGGCTTTTCATTATTTTTTTCCACTGACTTTTCTTCACTCCATTTTCCCAAAGCATCTTTGGAGAATGGGGAAAGAAAACACATAAAAGATTCATACAGTTGCCGTGAACTTGGCTCTCAGAAGAGGACCGCTAAAGGGTATCTTCACACACACTGCAAGGCTTTCTTCTTCACACTCAATATTTCACATCTCAAGCCACTTACTATGTTGCAGCTGGTGAGGAAAATGCCAAACTGCTTCTCTGATACTAACTTTTGCTGACTGGGATTTTTTAGTTGGAAAATAGAGATTTGATTTTTATGAATTTCATCTATGACTGTTTCAAATGCCACCACTGTCAACGAGAGGAATTGGATACCATATCCTCTGTGAATAATTAGAATTCACAGCCCATGCACATGGATAGTTCCCTTGGCCTCAGGTTACTATAAAAGATGGCACTGCTACATCATTATCTTCTCCAAAACTGTACCAGAGCCAGGGTACTTTTTGGATTCTGCAATTAAAACTTATACTTGCTGCTAATTTCCTATAGAATTAAGTCCCACCAATGCATTTTAGCCTTGAGGATTTCTAACATCTGGTACACCCTACCGATGGTAGGTCTGATCTCTCACTGATGTTGTACCTGAAGCAGTGCATCTGGTGGAAAGGATTCAGGGAGATCTGTGATTGAATCCTGGCTCTGCCACTTGGGTGTATGAGGTCACAGAGCCAGTCAGTGTCTGTGCTGGTTATCCTCTCTCCCCTCAGATCCATTCTGTGCTTTTCTCTGTACCCAGAGGAGCTGACTACATCACTGCCCCTCCTCCCCCCACCATACCCCCCTGCTTTCTGGCTTGTTTCTGGTTGGATTCAGTCAATGGTAGGCATTGGCAAGAGACTGGATGTTAAGAGGAGGCTTCCTTATTCCTGATCTACTTCAGTGCCACATTTCTAATAGCGGCTTCATCTGTCCGTAATTATAATTTTTATGAGACAGCTACTTATTCACGGTTATATGGCTTCCACTGGGCTTCAGTAACAACATCCTATTTCTGCCCTGCCTTACCCTTAAGCCTCAGGGTTGGTCAAGGTTGTTCACTGTTTTTAATGCCTGAGTGCCTCACCATTCTTTCTTGGTTCTCTTATCCCTGCCTATACATCTATACCTCCATAACATTTCTTTATGTGAAAGATATTTTTCCTGGGTATAGAAGTCTGGTTGTTTTTATCCCCCTTTCAGCATTTCTGTCTTCTCGTTTGCATGGTTTCTGATGAGAAGTCTGCTGTAATTCTTATCTTTGTTCCTCTATATAAAATGCCTCCCCCTCCATCTGCTTTAAAGATTTTCTCTTTTTCTTTTGTATTTTGAATAGATGACTAAGATGTATGTATGTATGTATGTGTGTGTGTGTGTGTGTGTGTGAACTTTGCTTGGTGTTTTCTGAACTTTTTGGGTCTGTGGTTTGGTGTCCATAATTACATTACTTCTCCAAATATTTCTTCTGCCTTGCTCTTTTGCTCTTCTCCTAGAATTCTAATTATGGGTGGTCCCTGACTTATGATGTTTTGTTATGAATTTTTGACTTAATTAAAAAAATTTTTTTATTAACAAAAAAAATTTTTTTTGAAGGAGAGAAACAGAGTGCGAGCTGGGGAAGGGCAGAGAGAGTGGGAGACACAGAATCTGAAGCAGGCTCCAGCTCCGAGCTGTCAGGACAGAGCCCAACTGAGGGCCTGAACTCACAAGCTGTGAGATCATGACTTGAGCTAAAGTCGGACTCTTAACTGATTGAGACACTCAGGTGCCCTGATTTTTTGACTTTATGATGGTTCAAAAGTGATATGAACTCAGGAGAAACTGTACTTCGAATTATGAATTTTGATCTTCTCCCAGTCTAGTGATGTGACACCCTCTCGTGATGCTGGGCAGCAGGGAGACACAGCTCCCAGTCAGTCACCTGAATCACGAGGGTAAACATCCCATAATTGACAACCATTCTGCACCCATACAGCCATTTCTGTTTTTCACTTTCAGTACAGTATGTAATAAATTACATGAGATACTCAACACTTCACTATAAAATAGGCTTTGTATTAGATGCCCAACTGGAGACTATTGAAAATGTTCTGAGCACATCTAAGGTAGGCTAGGCTAAGCTATAATGTTTGGTAGGTTAGGTGTATTAAATTCATTGACTTAGAATATTTTCAACTTATGGTAAAGTCTGTCAGGATGTGATCCCGCTGTAAGTCGAGGAAGATCTCTATATGTGTATTAGACAAGTTGATAATGCCTAGCTTTTGGATGTCTGGGTTCTGTATCTTTTTTTTTTCCACTATTTTTTTTCTCTTTATATTTCAGTTTGGGTAGTTTCTATTGACCCATCTTCTTCCTTCAGCTGTCTCCATCTACTGATAAGCCCATTAAAGGCATTCTTCATCTCTGGAACTTGTTTTCATTTCTAGATGTTCATTTGATTTTTTTCTTACGGTTTCCACTTCTCTGCTGAAAATATCCATCTGATCTTTCATAGTGTTCACCTTTTCCATGAGATCTTTTAACGTTATGGTTATTTTAAATTCCCTGAAAGACAGCTTCAACATCTGTGTCATATCTAAGTGTGGTTCTGATGATTCCTTTGTCTCTTGGGAGTGTGTTGTTTTCTAGCCTTTTTGTACGTTCAGTTGAAAGTGTGACATCTTGTGTACTACACTAGAAAATGAGGTAACAGGTTTTATGCCTGGAAATGAGTAGGAGCTTCCTTCTGCTAGGACTTTAGTGAAGGGGTTTGAGTTAATTCAGTTAGGATTTGGGCTGGCTTTGAAGTTTGATGTTTCTCTGGTTGACCTTAGTAGGCTTTAAGTTCCTCTAGTGATGCCTTGTGTTTAGGGAGCTAAACTAGTTTGTCAGACAACTTTTTTTCTCAGTGTCAACTCCATCTTAAGTGTTAAAACCCCTTTCTGTGCTGTGCCTCAGGGAGGGTCTCTTTCCAGCCCTTATCCCTCTCTTACCCCATTCATGGTACTATTCTGCTTTCCATTGTTGTGTTTAGCTTTTTAGCTAAACTATGGGGGTGGGTGGTGAGCATGAGAGTTCTCTCTCATTCTAAGTAAGCCTCCGTCTTATGTAACCATGTGTCACGAGTCTCAAAAATGTAGCCTCTTCAGTGAGTGCTCCTGCCCCACGTCAGGCTGTAATTCTGGACCCATTGCCTATCCCCCTCCCCTCCTAACAGAAGTTAAAAATTTTTTTCTTCCCTTATTCAGCGGCAGTGGGTCTCCACCAGTGCCTAGGGAGGACAGTGGTGGCTGCCTTTCTCTCCACAGATGAAGGCTTTTGTTCCATATGGGAAATAAAGTGGGTTGGGATGGGAACAGAAGGCAGGACCTCCCAAGTTTACCACAGTAGACACTTACATCTTTCTCTACTCTTTTCTTAGAGTTACCTGGTCAGGCTGTGGAGAGAAATCATGGAGAGGATGTGGACTCTCTCACCCATTGTCTGCAGCCTCTAAGGGCTTCAAGCTCTCTTGTCAGTTTACACTTAGCCTTCATAAATCTGCCAAACCACCCTAGCTGATCTCTTGTGACCAGTTGTGTTAACCCCAGGTAAGCTAGTGCTCACGTCTTGGCTTTTTCTTCAGGAGTCTCTCTCCCTGGATTTGGTTAGGTGGTTGCCCTGTGACCTTAGAGAAGTTTAAGAAAAACTCATGAATTTGCCATTTGCCTGGCTTATTCCTACTGTTAAGTTTGGGAATGATGTACTTTCTAGCTCTTACATCCTCCAGTGAAACCCTTAAGCCAAGTGTCATTACTTGAACCACTTGAATTCTATGTCCTGCTGGGCACACAGATAATGCTGGAGCTGGGATTTGATACTCTTATCGCTACAGCCTATTTTTCCTCCCTTCTTTATTTCCCTTCCCTGTATTTACATTTCATTCATAAAATATTTACTGAGCACCTACTAGGTGGCAAGCCCTAAGCCTGATACAGAGACAAATTAGTATTTAGTGTGAGCATAACTATGACAGAAGCTGTCACAGGGCACCATGGGATACCAGAGCCACTTACCCCTGTTAAACTTAGGAAAGCTGGCTGCTCATACCCACCCAGCAAGCGAATTTTGGAACCTGCCTCGTGCTCATGAGGCCGTTCTCTTAGCCACTGAATGCCATCTGGCCAGGAGCCCAAGTCTGAAATTAATGATACCACACATTGGAGATGAGGATTGCATTACAGAGTTCTTTGAGGTTTTCTGCCAGCAGACCTGTAGGCTGATGAGAGGAAAGTAACCTTCATTCCCCAGAACTGTGAACTCCTAAGTCGACTTGCTCTGAAGTGTGTTGTGTTTATGATAGATGCATTATTTAATCTGTTGAAAGGATCAATAAAGCCAACTTAAAACTTGTTTCAGTAATAGCCTGTGCTACAGGCAAGCCTGGGCTGATTTTTTAAAAAAATATTAGAGCATTTGGGTTGGAATTCACTAAACTGCCTCATGGAGCTAAAAGTAGAAAATTCACTAGAGCAATGGTGCATTGGCAAAATCTGTCAAAATGTGTGTTAAGAAACACCACAATAATGATAATACTGCATCTTTACTTGAGAGCTTCATGGTTTACAAGCATTTTTTACCTTTAGTGTTTGTTTAGTTTTTTTGATCCCCATAATGACCCTGAAATGGGGTAAGGGAGGCATGATTTCTGTCTGGTTGAAACCTAGGTCTGGAAACCAGTCAGCCAGCCCCTGAGTCACAGGGCTAATATTCAGTGAAAACAGATATCTGGGACCTTTGCTTTGTTCACAGTCTGAGCTGAACCATTTTTTCATGACCCACTCTGCATGCCTTTTTTCAGCCCATTTTGGATATTCTTATGGACCTGACCCCTTCCTAGTTCTGCCTTGATCTCTCAGACTCCACCCTTGATTCTGCTCCCCTGCTATGAACTTTAATTCCCACCTACTTTCGTCACAACTTTTGTTTGCTCTCTTGACTAGTTTACTTGCAGCTGTTCCCGGGTAATACCTTTCATGCCTGAATAATATTTCTGCAATTACTGGTACATCCACTTGTATTGCTTGAAGTGACGTCATCGATGATGATGATGGTGGTGGTGGTGGTGGGGACAGCAGCAGCAGTTTTCAGTTGATTACTTACGGTGAGTAAGACCCCGAGTTTTCCATATTTTATCTCCTTGAAATTTTGAACCTCAGACTATCCCATGAAATAGTACTATTTTTATCCCTACCATACAGATAAGTCACAAAGAACTTAGGTGAACCGAGTCGGGGTGGATGAAAGAACGTGGATTTGTGTTCTGGCTCTGCAATGTACTCCCTGTGTAATTTTAGACTGCTCCCTAATCTCTCTGTGTTCCTAATCCCTCAGTTTGTTCATTGGTAACAAAATGGCGCATGATTAATTTCTCTGGTCTGAGGTTGCTGGGAATATGAAGTTGAAAAGATCCTGGCACACAGTGGGGATGTCAAGATAAGTTTCTCTCTTAATTTTAGGGCTTTTATCTTCAATTCACAGGGGATTCTTGGGAATTCCAAATGCCATTTTATAAAAAGTGATTATCCTACCTTTTTCTTCTTCATAAAACAACTATGGCTATATATTCCATCAAGGGAGACAGGGAGCAGGGAATGGGATCTTTTCTGGTGGAGGTGTAGGAAATGGTTTTAGATTTCAGGGCTGGTGGAGATTAATGGTTGCAGTGATGTGTAAACATTCAGTTTGGGATCTGAAGGAGTGACCTTGGGAACTGAGTGCTCCCCTTTGCTCTGACAAAGAAACCCCTGTGTTGGCTAAATAATGTAGAAGAGATTTCCATTGGGCAATGGAGGGAAATTGAATTATTTAGTGTATTTCCCTTTCAATGAGTTAATCAAGATAATTGCTGTTTTCCTGGATCTTTGTCTTTCTTTGTAATTAACAAGGCCCGGGTTTGGAGACGGGAATTTAGCCAGTGAACTTTGTACAAATTGCTGTGACATTTTTTTGGGTGCAAATTGTACTGAAAAATCTATTACAAATCCTTTTCCTCTGGATTCCAGGACTGTGAGAAACTGACGCTTGAACAAGCTTGAGAAAAATTTACAGTTCAAGGATTTAAGTTCATTTGGGATTAACAAACTCAGCAGGGGACAGCAGGGCAGGGCTGAAAGCACAGGAGCTCTGGCATCAGACAGACCCCAGTTCTGCCACATTCTCACTGTCTAACAGAGAGCCTCTCTGAGCTTTAGTTTCTATTTCTATAAAACGGATACTATTGTTCATTTTCCAGAGTTGTTGTGAGGATTAAATGCAATAATGTGGTTCCTAGCCCATATCTGGTGCTACTTAGATTTTTTAAAGCTTCCGGCCACCAACCCCTGCCCCCTTCCGCCCCCAAGATCTCAGCCTTGTAGCAAAACGAGAAGGTACAAAATCCATTCATTAAAATAGCTCAAAGAGGAAGACCTCAGATACATATGTATTTGATTTGACTAGGATTGGAATAAGCCGAACTTCTGGTTTTCTGGCTACACCACTTAAGAAGTGCTACCCTGGAGGAGGGGAAGGGAAGTGAGCCCCTGGGGGTGGGTGGCACGACCATAACATGTAGTGATGCAATAGCGCCGCTCTGAGGGGGGAAGCAGTAAAGTTATACCAAGAGACACAGGAGCAGATCAAAGAACAGTTTACAATCACTTTGGGCAGGGGCAAAGGGTTCTGGCCTCACTTTCTACATAATATGCAATTGTGGCTGTTCCTTATTAAGGATCTCGACTCATAAAGAGAAAGGTTTCATTATGTTCGTGTAACGGGTTTGAGAAGGGAGGCATGGAAAGCATTTGTTAAGTTCCACCCCAAATGGTTAAAATGAAAACAAATATTTTTTTGAAACTTGACAATGTGAGCTTTGATTACGTGGAAAATTCATCTACATGGAACCGTTCTTTCTCCCATTGCCATTATTTCTGGACAGGAATCATATGAAGATGCTAGCGCTCTGTGGTATTTATCTACATTAATTCCCTGTGCTATGCTGGGCAGGTATTTCCATTGTACAGATGTGGCAACTGAGGCCTAGAGGGATGCAAGCCCAACTCTTCTAATGGCAAAGTTCATGCCTTTTCCACTACATCGTGTTGCTTTCTAGGAGCAATCGTCTGGAATATGAACACGCAGAACATATTGTAGGCAATAATGGTTTGCATCCCAAATTCTGAGCGAAAACAAAATATATCCAAAAATTTTCATTCCATCGACTCACCTCTAATTGTACAATACATCTCATGAAACAAGATCATCAAGTGGCCTTGTTGTGATACTTACTCGTAAAATGTTGTCCATCCATTTTCATTGCTTTTGGTTGCCAGAAGGCCAGAGTTGCCATGGTATGTCATCATGGCCAACTCATGTCCTTGCGTGGTCACACTCTTGAGTGCACTGTTGGTGCCCATGGTCACCCAGTACACCTGGCCATCTGGGACCACCAGCCAGAGGGGCATCCCGGTAGAGTCCCGGCGGACGTTCACCATGTTGCCGTTGTTGTCTGTGATGAGTGTGACATCGCCATCCCCAGTGTAGGTGAAGTTGTACAGGTAATCTCCTGTGGGCAGACTCTGCGTGTACAGATGCTTTCCACTGGTATCAAACAGGTAGAGCTCCTGGTCAATTGGAGAGGACAGCTCATACATGTTCTGGGTGTTGAGGAAAGGCTTGTTCTTCCTGATAAACCGAATTCGGATATTCCCCAGGTCAGCCACATAAAGTTCCCCGTCGGCACACACAGCCAAGGAAGATGGGGTATTCAGCTTTGCATCCTTGGCGTAGCCATCATCTCCAGAGAAACAGTCACAGTTGGCATCATTTTTACAATCACAGCCACTGGGGGCTCCAGCAACCAGCGAGATCTCTCCGCTAGTGGTGACCTGCCTGATGCGGTTGGTCTTCTTCTCATCGGTCTCAGCAATGTACAGGACCCCATTGTGTGAGACGGCCAAGGCCGTGGCAGACTCCAGGGTTGCGTGGATGGCCACCTTGCTCAGCAGGAAGTGGTCGATGCCGGGGACCTGGCAGTGCATGGGTCTCCCAGCGACAATGCGCACCTGGTGGTTTTCAGAGATTTGCAGGACCACATTGTTGTCAAGGACGTAGAGAGAGTTGTCCATCGGGTTGACAGCTAAGTCTGTGGGCCACTCCAGGCGAACCTGACAATGGAGACACCGATACTCAGACGCCCAGCAAGGTGTTCACCACTTATCGTCCCACAGCCCATATAGCTTGTAATAATGTCCCAAGTGCCTTCACACGCAGTCCTGCCTGATCTCACAGTGGCTTGTCATCAACAATGGAGGTCAAACCCCCTGATCTGAGTGAAACCATGCAAAAGCTGCCCCCAAGACACCTGATGGTCTCCATTAGACTCCCAAAATATGAAGAAGGGAATAAAAAGGAAAAAAAAAAAAAGAAACATAAAAAGTAAACAAGAGATAGATTTGGGAGCCAGACAGGTCTAGGTTCAGATCTTAGCCCCACCATTATGACCTTTGGCAAATTACTTTGCCTCTCTGAGCCTCAATATTCATTATCCGTAAAACAGGACTGACAATACCCCAGAGTGCTTAACCTATCGTAAGTGCTCAAATAATGACAGCTAATGTTATGGAGGTGGGAGAAGAAGGCAGATAGAGTCTGGAGGCTGAAGCAGGAATTGTTCAGATATCTCAGACTCTACGTGAACTGTTGATATGATACCTGTACGAAAGACGATATTTCAACCCACTGAATTCATGGATTAACACGAATATCCAAATTCAGTTTATCAGGAAGAACAAGCCTTTCCTCAATATCCAGAACTGACATCGCCTGGGAGCTGGTCAGAAATGCAGAATGGCAGGTCTCACCAAACCTACTGAATCAGAATCTGCATTTAAATAAAATCCCCGGATAACTCATGTGCACACTGAAGTTTGTGACTCCCAGCTCTAGAAAATGGTTTCTCTACAAATCGAAAGCACCGTGAGATACCACCTCACACCTGTCAGAATGGCTCAAATTAACAATTCAGGCAACAACAGATGTTGGCGAGGATGTGGAGAAAAAGGATCTCTTTTTGTTGGTGGGAATGCAAACTGGTGCAGACACTCTGGAAAACAGTATAGAGGCTCCTCAAAAAATTAAAAACAGAACTACCCTACCCAGCAATTGCACTAACAGGTATTTACCCAAAGGATACAAAAATGCGGATTCGAAGGGGCACATGCACTCCAGTGTTTATAGCAGCACTATTGACAATAGCCAAAGTATAGAAAGAGCCCAGATGTGCATTGACTGACAAATGGATAAAGAAGATGTGGTACATATATTCAATGGACTATTACTTGGCAACCAAAAAAGAATGAAATCTTGCCATTTGCAACAACGTGGATGGAACTAGAGGGTATTATGCTAAGTGAAATAAGTGAGTCAAAGAAAGACATATAGCATATGACTTCACTCGCATGTGGATTTAAGAAACAAAACAGATGAACATAGGGGAAGGGAAACAAAAAAAAGGTAAAAACAGAGAGGGAGACAAACTTTAAGAGACTTTTATGTGCTCTTATAGAAAACAAACTGAGGGTTGCTGGTAGGGTGTTGGGGGGATGGGCTAAATGGGTGATGGGCATTAAGGAAGGCACTTGTTGGGATGAGCACTGGGTGTTACATGTTAAGTGATAAATCACTAAATTCTATTCCTGAAACATTATTATTCTATATTAACTAATGTGGATTTAAATCTTAAAAAAGCGAAGAAAAAAATAAAGTTAAAAAAAAAAAAAGAAAATGGTTTCTAGCACCCCAGAGAACAGGTCCTCCCAGAAGACATTAATGAAGGTGGCGATGGGAATGAGGGGTTCAGAGGTCCTGGGGCCCAGCCCGAGCCTCCTCTGAGCCGGGCTGGGAAGCTGGCAGGGACGATGGTGAGCTTGCAGGTAGGCATGCATGGGATGCAGTTGGCAGGGTCTGAGGTGAAGAATGCTGTGTTGGTGGATGAGGAGGAGGAGGTTGGATTGTGGAAACAGCACACTGGGAGGTAGGTGCTGGCGCTACCGGAAGCCACTGGCCAGCTGTGTCCCCAAGAGGTCATCCAGACACACTGCACATGGGCTGGAAGCGTCTCCTCCATCCCAGTTGTCTACCGCACTCCTAGGAACTCACCACCTCTGGTTCCTGAGCCCCCTACAAACCCTCCGTCCAACGTGGGGCTTACTTAAATGCGCACGTTACTTTAGGTAAGAAATTTCTCTCCCAGGAATTTGCTCTTGCACCTTGTAAACAATGGTGCACACCACGGCAATGTTTAATGATGGTGAAAAACTGCAACCGACTCAAGTGCCCAACAAGAGGGAATTCACTAAATCAACAATGGTATTTAGTTCACCCATGAGTTAGAATACTCCATGTAGCTCTTAAAAGTGATGTTATAGATGCATATTTAATGACATTGGAAAATGTTTGCTATGTATTAATTGAAAAGAATAGGCTACAGAATTGTAAGCACAATGCGATCCCAATTGGGGGAAAATGTAACAATAAATTAGATTATAGATAGAGGGGAGAAGAAAAACCAAAATGTTAATGTACTTGGATTAGGGGTAATTTTAACTTTCTTCTTTGTAATTTTTAACTTTTTACATTTTCTACAATGTCCATGTGGTAGTTTACTAACGCAGAAAGAAACCCCAGTAAATTATATACCTATGAGATGTGGCCACCTCCGTCTGACCCTTTGCTCAGGGCCATCCTCGGGCCCTGCTTCCTCGTCTTCTTGCTCCCTCACTCCCAGCCTGGGCCCCTCTGCCCGCACAGAGCCAGGGAGCCTGAGGCAGGCCAGAGCCACTGGCCAGAGCCGCTGCCTTCACACTTCCCAGTACTCTCTGGAGCATAGCGTCACGGCAGCCCTTGGCTGCATCAGAACAGTTTACTGTAACGTGACAGGGGAGTTTTCAATTTCCTAAAACCCATTTCTTGTCAACACTGGCTGCTAAATATTTTATGCCTTCTGGTCCTCTGGCACCTTGGGGACCTGCTTGCTCAGACCTTTCTGCCAGTCATTATGATGAAAAGATGGCTCCCTGATGGGTCGGTGAGGAGGGGGAAGGGGGATTGGAAAGAGGGGAAGGAAGGAAGGAAGAGCAAGCGCTTTTCTGCTCTGTCCTTCCTGCCCTGTGCACAGAGCACCTGGAAAAGAAGGAACAGGGCTTGAGGGTCAGTCCTGGCTCTGTCACAGAGCCCGTGTGTTAGTTCTGGAGCAGACCAAATACACAAGCTTCTCCGATTTCCCTCCTGTTAGTGACAGGGGTGCTCAGGCTTAATGTCCCATTGCTAAAATGGAGAAACAAGACTTTAGAATTGCTGTCGTCCCTCCAGCTCCCACATTCTGTGGTCCTGAGAAGGGATAGAGCCCCCTCTCCTCTGTCCTCCAGAACACTCTGTGCCTTTTTCAAAGCACTCTGAGATAACTGCCTTATTGCAGACTTATTTGTTCTCAAAAACAGGATTGCCAGATGGATGAATGAATGACTACATGACTGGTCAACGGCACGGAAAGAGCGAGGGATTTGGGGCCAGCACACCTCACCTCTTATCTCAGTTCTACAATTACTACAGGTGTGCATTACTTAAACACTTTGAACTTCTTTCCTCATATGTAAATGGAGGTAATAAATATTACACAGAGTAATTGTGAGTATCAAGACAATGTACAAGGAATTGCTTTGTAAATTATAAAGGGAATGAATATTTACAGCCTATTACTAGCTGCCAGGCACTGTGCTAGGCAATTTATGTACAGGATTTCATTAAAAAATTCATTTCCACATCCCTGATGGAAACAAGCACAGGGCTCTGCATTTATAACTGCAATTCCCCGCCCCCCCCCCCCCCCCCCCCCCACCGCCCCAAGCCTCAGTTCTCTTATCTGTAAAATGGGGTAGATAATATCACCTCTTGGGAATATTGTGACAGCTAGGTAAGAAAAAGGAAGTCCTACTCATCTCTGTATTCTCCTTTCTAACAGTGCCTGGCACATAAGAAGTTCTTCAGAAGTCATTTTGGACCCTACATATGGTCACACCCTGTAGCCTGCTGAGCTAGGAACTAATCCCCTCTTTTGATTGGCGGCAACATCTTCTGTTTCTTCTCTTCTCCATTCCTCCCTCTAGTTTCTCCTTGGCCCTGGGCTTATTTCCACCCAGGGGAGCTGGCCAAGTTCCTTGGTTCCCTGCTTTGCTCTTGCCTCTGAGCTGTGTTCTTAGCTCTCTGGCTTACTCCCTGCTCCCCACGGGGCAGTAAAACAGCTCTGAGTGTTTGTACAGAGGAAGCTCTCAGAATGAAAGCCAGCACCCCCGCCCATATGTGTATATAAAAATATAAGCCGTGTCTGGACAGTTTGGTAAAAAAAAAAAATTCCATGCTTAGATTCAGATGAGGGTAGCGAGGACCAGGGACAAAGGGATTTCAGCCCAGGATTTCTGAAGCTAAGTGTGGGTTTTTTCCCCGTTCCACTACACGCCGGTTGTCTTCAGAGCTTTTGATTTGGCTGCTTGGTAGCACCTCTCACTAAAGTAAAACAACTTTCCAACGTGTGGATTGAAAATTTTCAGTGCCCTGTGCTGGCTGGTGCGGGGCCCGTTTTGAGAATTGAAAATACTCGCGTGCACATCCTCAGGCCGTAGCAGCTTCCTGACGGGTAATTCAAGCTTGCTCACAGACTGGAGAGGGAAATTCTCGAGCCAGCAAGGGGAAGCCTGCCAAATTGGAAAGACGAGTGGCAGAGAACAGATTCCATTCTGGAGCGGAACAATCACATTAGCCAGTGCAGAGGAAAACCACGCCAGCAACCGAAAGGGATGTGACGCGGGTGTTGGGACCGCCAGCACCAGCCTTGGGGCTCTGGGGACAGCGCTCCACAACACATGTCACTAACAGGGGGGCCTCCTGGCCTCTGTTGCACCCTGAGTACAGGGAGCAGGTGAACAGTCAGTGGAAAAGGGCCTGTGTGCAGCCTGCCCTACAAGGAGGTTTAAAAAGCTAAATGTGGTTATTGCTGTCCCCACTCTACAATTTAATGTAACTCGTGCCTTCCTTTTTCCTGGGTTTTGCTAATGCTGGCAGCTCTGCCTGCCGAAAGATCTAGCAATAAAGGACACTTTCCTTGCCAAGACGTTGCAGGACAAACTAAGGACATGCTGAACTGCCAGTCACTGGGTCCGCACTGGATTACTGGTGTTCACTGCTAAGGTCCAAACTGTTTGGCACGGCATGGGAAGGTCGTTCCCTAACTGGCCCCAAATAACACTCCAGTTTCAACTCCTGCTTCTTCATTCCAAGAACCTTATGCTCAAGCATTCGATCTTCCAATGGTCCTTGAATATACCGGGCCCATGAACATCTTTGTACCTTTGCACATGCTGTTCCCTTTGTGTGAAATGTCTCCATTCTTCCTGGCCACCCAGAAACCCCTATTAAACCTTCAAAACCTGGCACAAATTGCACTTCCTTTGTGAATGTGGGCACCAGAACTTCTGTTGATTGACCACCTTTCAAGTGCCAAGCGGTGCCAGGAGCCTAGTATGCACTGTTCGTGTTTTCTCGAAGCAATCCTGCCAGGCTGAAGTCAGCTATTTCCATTTTTAAGATATAAAAAAAAAAGAGGTTCAAAGGACTTCAGGAATTTGTCCAAAGTCACTCAGTTAGTGAGCGGCAAAGCTTGGAGTCAATCAGCCAATCAATTAATTAATCACCAAATACTGGTTGTACTCCTACTGTATACAAGGTACTCTGGTTAGAGCACAGGAAAAGATGAACAGAATTCCTGTCCTCATGTCATTTACAGTAGAGAAAGAGAAAAGACAATGTACAAGTACCTGTGTTTCCAAAGAGGGGACTCACAGGCAGCTATGGATTTAAATTCACAGCATTTGACTCTCTGCTGCCTTTGAAGCTTCCTTGGGCAGATTTCTTCACTGTCCACGGGGATCCCTCTGACGACCACCTGTCATCCCTCTGGTGAACTCCCAGAGCACCGAGCTTCGCCCTGCTCATCTTTGTGTCCTTAGTGCTTCCCCAGGCCCAGCCCCAAGAATGTGCTCTTCAAAGGCTAGTGCAGCATAAAGATGGGGGGCCAGCGGGAGAGCTGGGTACTGGTGAGAGGATGAGCGTGCAGCCCCAGGGCTCTAGCAGGCAGAGTTCTCCCCTTACCTGAGAAATATCCATGACGGAGTCACAGCTGAGGGGCCGGGCTGAGGTAAGATCATTGGAGCCCAGCAGGGTGGAGATGACCCCATTCTGATCAATGCGTCTGATCATGGTGCCATCCACGAAGTAAATCAGCCCAGACTTGTCCACCGTGATGCCTGGGAAAGAGAAGCCAAAACCAGCGTTAGAGGTGGTAACAACATATGCGCAGATGGAGCCTTGTGGGCTGATTAAGAACCTCCCCTCTGTGATTTGATTGCATCCTCCCCATAGGATTCATTCCCCATCCAAAGGCTGGAAGACAGATGCCCAGAGGCTTAGGGTGACTTATTCAAAGCAGGGATTAGAACCCGAGTCTCCAGGGCTCTGGTCCCTCCACCTTACTGCTGAGATTTTTACCTATCAGCTTAGGTAGTCACCAAAACTGGACTCCTACTTCTGGGGGTTTGTCAAGCACTGGACTTGGCAGTAAGGAGAACCCTTTTCAGTGTCAAAGCTGTGAGTTAAGTTAACCTAACTTCTGAAGCCTTGTAATTCTCGTAATTAAATCCATCCCCATTTTGGTAACAATTTTTCTTTTCTTCCAAGAGAATCATCCTCCATGTTTTTCTATTCTTAGTTTATGGTCATTGGTAATTATAGATGTATACAGCCTAAACATGAATCCTTTGGGTTTGTGTAGAGAATATGGGTGAAATAAATGTTTAAAAAAGGCACGTGGAAGACAGCAGTCTGAATTCACCATTCACTTTCTCCATGACCAGCTGTGTGGCCTTGGGCAAGTCACTGGATATCTCTGCATTTGGATTCTCAGCTCTTAAATAAAGGGATTGTTCTAAATTTGTACTTCTCACTGCCGGCTGTGTTTGTGAATCATCTGGAAGCCTTCTATCATGTATCCCACAGGTAGTTGGTTCAGAACATCTCAAGTGGAGCCTGAATATTTATCTGTATTTTTGACAAGCACCTTGGGTGATCATGATATGAAACAAAGTTTCAGAACCACTCTAGTAAATCAGTACTTCTTAACCAGTGATGTGTATCAAAATCATCCTGAAGTGTTTATTTCCCCCCCCTCCCCAACACATCCCTGCTTGGCCTCACTCCTGGAAATACTCATTCTGGGCGTGGCCGAGACTGATATGTTTTATTGTGGGTGAGACTCATTTCCACCCTGGGTGCAACATCCCGAATTTAGAAATAGCCCTACCAAACTGAGAACTGCTCAGGGGTACTAGGGGGCGACACATGACCCCCAGGAGCACATGGTCTAGATGGGGAGGTTGGGGATGAGCCAGCACCAGGCGGAGTGCCCTAGGGAGAGACATGATGAAGGAAAGGCGATTCTGGTCAGTTTTGCTCTGCTCAGTCTTCTCTGGGCAATGAAATGAAAGAAGGGGTTGGAGAAAGGTTCACAGAGGTAGAGACGCTTGCCAGAGAAAGCTTTCCAGTTGTATAACCTTGGCCGTGGCATTTCACTAAGTCCAGCTTCCTCATCCACAGAATGGGGATAATAACATCTGATGTGTAACAGTTAGCCCTCAATAATTATTAGCAGCTATAATTATGAGAATTCGACCAGCACTTTGTGAAGACCCTTTGCTCGGGGTCTGCGTGTCCGTGACTGGGGCGGTTTCAGACACCCAAGGGGCTCTGAATGATGAAGTCCTCTGGAGTGGTGTTCTTTCCACCCCCTCCTTAAGGCTGCTCAGGGCTGGGGAGCGATTTCACACAGAGGACAAGGCAGCCTTCAGGCAGGGAAGCAAGCCTTTCCTCCTCCCTGCCTAGAATGTAAATTAATTACATTCTTTAAGTAGCAGGACAGGAGTTTTCTTGTCTGCCTGGCTATGCTCTGTCTTTCTCTTCCATCTGCTAGGACTGATGAGTGCTCCACGAACAATCAGGATTCTTGTTTACAAAGTTGGCTGCACAGGCTAATAGAAGCGACCTGCCCCCTGATTAATTACTTCAGTTTTTCTCCTTTTGTTGTGCTAAATAGATGGACATCTTTTCTCCTCCCTGCTGCGAAGTGTCTGCATATTGTGGCACCCTTGTCATTTCTATCTGGGTTAATTACAGGCTTTTGGGCAATTTCACTGCTACTACAACTGTGTGCATGCATGCGTGTGTCTGTGTGTGCGGGGGTGGGAGGAGGGCGGGTGGAGAACACATATGTGTGTGAAGCAACTGAGAAAGACCTGGAGAGAATAACACTTTCAAAAAAAGCTTTTAATTTGAAGAGAATAGAATGTTGCAACTGCACGTGGTGTCGGGGCGGGGGGGGGGGGGGGGGGGGGGGGGAGGTCATTTAGCCCAATCGGCTCATTTACCAATGGGAAAAGTGAGGCCCAAAGGAGGAGGTCAGAGGGCAGGGAACAGTAGGACCGAATCATAACGCAGGATCCCTAAGTGTAAGCCTGTTCTTTCTGCTGCAGGCTACTTGCTCAGTGTTAGGAAATCATAATTAGGAGGGCATCATAGTTAGGACCATGGATGTCACAATACTTACCCCACAGTTACTACCTGACCAATCAGGTATCTAATAGAGGTTATATAATATAATATATGATGTGGTGTGATAACATAAGGTAATGTAATACAACAACTATAATAGGAGTCAGTAATGAGAATGTTTATCAGGTATCTGGAACCAATGAACCAAGCATTTTCATTCCTGATAATATTTAATCTGTACTGCAACTGTACAGTATATCTCTATTTCATAGGTGAGGAAAATGTGGCTCAGAGAGGTTAAGCAACTCACCTAAACTCACACAGCTATTAGGTGGCAATGTCTGAATTTGAATACAGAACTGCCTGATTTCACTAGACAATAATGCTTTGACTTAAAAGCGCATGTAGCAGCTGCATTTTACCAACCACTTTTCACAGATATTAATTCACTCACTAGGGGTACATCTGGGTCTAGGAGAGGCCTGAAACCTGGCACCATTTGCTAATACAATCACATAGGACATTTTTGTGGTATAGCATATGACATATATTTATTACGACCCTCAGAACAAACCTAGGAGGTGGACACCGAAGGTACTGTTACCCCAATTTTATTGAGGGGGATGCTGAGACTTAGACACTAGAGGTCACCCAGCTTTATGGCCAGCACACAATGGATGCTTTGCTGATGAATGTCGACAATGATGGCTTCTCTTCCAAAAAGCCTTCCCTGTCTTCTAGGCACAAGGGGCCTCTCTCGGCTTTTATTTAAGTCCCTTGCACAGTTCTGTCTCCTGGCTTGCCAGGGAGCACTTCTTCCTCTCTCCCACATCAGTGATTCACGCTCAAGTCTTATTTATTCTGCTACATTAAAATTATCTATGCAACCACAGCATACCGCACACTCAGTAAATACTTGCTGAACAAGTGAGTGAAAAATTGTGATTGTGGGTATTAAGAGGTCTTTTTGAAGGACTCAAAATTGAAACTTACAGCTAACCCGTCTTACAGCATGTGAACATCTACAAAGATGATACACTGCAATGTTCTTATAAAACAGTAACGTGAGAGAGAGCATAAATGTCCAACAGTAGGGGGCTGATAAGTGATGAGACGTCCATTCTTTGGAATACTATATAGCCATAAAAACGAGTACAAAGAAGATGGGTAACATGGAGAAATGTTCGTGATATACCATCTAGGGGAAAAAAAGTAGGTTACCAAAAAAGTTTAATGTGGCCTCATTTTGTTTTTGGTGAGCACACAAACACATGCATGCAAACATGTGGAAAAAAGACTAGAAGGAAAGGCAGGAAATGTTACCTGGGAATATCTCTCAGCAGGTGGAATTATGACAATTTTAACTTTTCTCTGCAGACATCTTGGTATTTTCCAGAATGTTTTCACAACGATAAACATGTATTTCTTTTGAAAAATGGAGTGGGCATTAAACCTGAATTTTGCTATCAAAGGGTGTGAATTTACAATTTTTTCCAATTCTAAGCCTGACTGTGGTATTAGACTCACAACTCCTGGGAAGTTAACCATTAGGACCTCAATCAACATTACTGCTTGTACTTAAAAAGCAAAGCCTTACTCACCCCTGGGGTTGGTCAGTGTGGCTTCGGTGGCCTTGCCACCATCCCCACAGCGAGTATCATCAAAAGGGAGGCACTGGTCACCTGTTCCTGCGACCACCTCGGAGTTCTTGACAAGGTCCTTCACCACCACGGTGGACTTGATCTTAAAGACCCTCCGGCTGTTGGTGTCCGACAGGAAAACAGCCCCGCTCATGGGGTCTGTGGTCAGGTAGTATTTGTGCGCTGGGCTGTGACTGGAAAATAAGGACATACCAGCTGGTGAGTACTTTCTTTCTTCCTATCAGCTAACCAGAGATGTACAACTAGACTTCATGCAAAAAGTCACATGGCGATGGTGTCCCCCTTTTGGGTGATTGTTCCCTAATTTTTCTGACCCCAGTGGTTGGCTTAACTATCCCTCTTACCTAACTAATAATACAAAAAGCTCTTGCCAATGACTGTGATGTCCAGCCAGAGCTATGTCCATATTAGGTACTTAATACATGTTTTCTTAAAAGGATTATCAATGAGGTTTACCACAGGTGGCTTGTAAATCCAAGCCAGAAACAAGAGAGGGCCTGACTTGAAAAAACACCTCAAGAGTTTAAAACACAAGATCTTCTCCTGCAAGTTTTTATAGCAGCCCTACTGCCTCCTCGGGACTGACTGATAAGTCCCTGGCCAGATCTGACTCCCAGTTGGTGGCAATATAGTCTTCTGTCTATCCTCACATTATACTTATCAGGGGCCCAGCAGTCTTCCTTCTGCAGTCAGATGTAATGAATTGCAGGATTAGTTTATAATTTGCAGCAACACCCAAGGAAAAATAAATAAACCAAGAGAGTAGTTCTGATGATTGTTCCATATCTGCGAATCAGTCATCATGACAAGGCTGTGCCAACAGAGGAAAGCAAAGGCAGACCACGGTTGTCTGGAGGGTTGCAGAGACAAGGTGCTACCCCTTGGCACATGGCAGCAAAGAGGCACAAGCTTAGGAATCAGATCGGTCTGGGTTTCACGTCTGGCTCTGTCATTTCCAGGTTCTGAAACCTGGGCAAGTTACCTGGCCTTCTGGGCCTTAAGTTTTCTTCCTCTGCAAAATGGGGTATTAACAGCCACCCTGTCGGTATACTGAGAAAATTATATAAAATCGTATGTGAAAGATATTTAGCATAGTGCACGGCACATGACAGATAATAATTGTGACTGTTCTTTTAATTCCTAGTCATTATGTCTGGTTTTGCAGCTGGAGAGGAAGACAGACTAGGTATTCCTTATTAAGCCTGAATTTTCCTATCACATGGTACAGCTTTATAATTTCTTTCAGGTCTAGGCAGAATTTGGAGCTGGAATCTTAACTCCTGGAAACTAATTTTCAGTTCCTGTGCATGGCCTTGTTATTCCAGGTCTAGGCTGCATTGGAGCTGGAATCTTAACTCCTGGAAACTAATTTTCAGTTCCTGTGCATGGCCTCGTTACTCCAGGTCTAGGCCAAATTGGAGCTGGAATCCTGGAAACGAATTTTCAGTTCCTGTGCGTGGCCAGCCTCAAACTGCATCTTAATACTGGTATCCCCTTCCAAGTCTCCAGAATGTCTTCCAATTCAAGGGAATCTCCCTCTGTTCAGGTTGGATGGCCCGGCACAGGCCATTTCCACTGGATGGTGGGATGTAAACCGTGCTGGGGATTCAGAGGGCAGACTGAGCAGTGTCTACAGCACCAGCAAAGTAGGCGCGCTGTCAATCCTTCAAGATGCAAGTAAGACAATCAGACGAGTCTAGAAGGAAGCTATTTTATGTTTCATGGGGCATGTAGGTTTTGGGTTCTTTTGAAAAACAAAATTTTATTGCACAGATTGGTGTTTTCTGAATTACATATGAAGACTGGGGCAGCATAATCATTTCAGTGTCAAGGTCCCTAAAGGTTTTAATCTGGCCCCAACTGTCTGTCATCATAACCATCCCTTGCTTTGGGTGTTATCTTGGGGACTGGCTGCTTCTTTTTTTTTTTAAATTTTTTTTTTTCAACGTTTATTTATTTTTTTTGGGACAGAGAGAGACAGAGCATGAACGGGGGAGGGGCAGAGAAAGAGGGAGACACAGAATCAGAAACAGGCTCCAGGCTCTGAGCCATCAGCCCAGAGCCCGACGCGGGGCTCGAACTCACGGACTGCGAGATCATGACCTGGCTGAAGTCGGACGCTTAACCGACTGCGCCACCCAGGCGCCCCGGGACTGGCTGCTTCTTAACAGGGCTAGGTTCCCAGAACTAAGATTTCCCTGTTGGTTTTCTCTCCCTGAATTAGACTAAGGTGACGTGATTTTCTCCAACTGTCCTTCCTCTCTAGCTCTATCATGGTTGTCCCACCACATCATCCTTTTCAAATAAAAGGCAGGTCTCTCCGACTGCAGCCTGGGTCCTCTCCAGGCCATTCTTCCTTGTTGTAACCCAGACATTGTCACATCACCCCAGTGCCCTCTCTTCCAGGGCGCCCCATGTTTTATAGGCTGATTTCAGACTCCCCAGCCTAGCAACACTCTCTGCAGCTGCCTCGTAACCCCCGGTACGCCCTGCAGTCCACAAGGGACATCTGGTCCCACACACACACCTCCACACCTCCCTATAACTGCTGTTCCCACTCTGTGCAGTGTCCTGTCCCCTTCCCTGTCCAGCCTGCTAAACTCCTACTCATTCTTCAGGTATCAGCTCAGTGGCACCTTTTCTGGCAAAACCTTCCCTAACCCGTGTGTGTGGAGATTCATATCTGCTCATAACTGGGTTACAGGACACTTCACATAATGCCGTGGTATTTATTTATGTGGCTGTCTCCCAGATCTGACAGTCAGTCCTTGAAGGGAAGAGATGGGATTTTATTCATTTTTGTATTTCTAATGTTCAACTTGATGCCTTCTAGGGCATAGCTGTCACTTGCTTTAAATGGATGGTATCTCCATTTTGAGTTTATTTAAATACCATTTCACTCAAATTACTTGGATGTTTCTTTTCCTTCTCTTTGGAGGGAAATGGATAACAGGATAGATGCGCTGTTTATGTTGAAATGTCCCTTGTGACTTACCCTCTAATGCAGCACAGATTTGATCTTCCCAGATGACACTGATTCTGGCTAAATAAAATGCAGTGACCTTAGATCCCAGTCTGCAATGTGGGGCAGCCCGGATCTCTCTGCTTCCCTGACGACAGCTGCGAGGTGGGGTGGTGAGCGGGGAGGGGTGGGGGGAGGGGGAATCATTTCATTTCTTTGTGCATCACTCATGATAAACCGGTGCTATCTACCTTGGCAGAAAATGTGTCCCTGAGGGAATGTGGTGGGGGCCCTGTCCACTTAGATTAGCCCCCTGAGTTTCTGGCTCATGTCTTCCTGCAGTGACCCAGAGAAGTGCCACTCATGTACAGTTTCTCAGCTCAGTGAATTCCAGAAGAAGGTGGCACCAGCAGGATTGTCCCAGGGAGTCTGTAAGAGCCGTGGCCCATCTTCTCTGCTCAAGGACATATTTGAGGTCTGGCAGTCGGGTTAGTGTAGGGGAAAGAATGCTAGCTTTGAATTTAGAAGATGTGGGTTCTCACTGGAGCAAGTCCCCTAAATCGCTCAAACTGTAGGTCTCTCGGCTGTCAAATGATTAAGTCCCTGCTCTGCGTTGCTCACAGGCTTGTCATCAGGATCAAATGAAATAATACATCTCAACAGCCCTTTCTGGTTGGAAGAGCACTTGGACAGTCTTCAGCGCCCTCCTTCCTCATGCCACCTGCACAGGGAGCAGCACCTGGGCCCCCATCGGGGGCAGGGCCACCGTTTGGTGGAACACAGCTTGGAGAGATGACTGTCACTGGTACGAAGGCATCCGCTACCACCTCTGGGTGTGTGTTCCGTCCCAGACACCATCCTTGTGCTCTGCACGCACAGCCTGACGTTCCTCACAACTGCCATGTAAGGCAGGTGCTTTTTTTTTAGTATTTCAGAAAACTAAGACCACCAGAGGTGAAGTGCCTTGACCAGAGCTAGAGACTGCTAGGTGGCAGGATGGGTTTCTGACTCCAATCTTCTTGACCTAAAGGCTGTGTTCTTCCTATTTCCCCACACTGCCTCTCCAAGCCTAGGAAGCACCATTGCCCTTACTCACTGGGGAGCATCTGATCACGTCCATGTCCTGAGATCCAGTTCCAGCATCATTTCATCTGAAATGCCATTCCTGGATCCCCAGACCCCCAGACCCCAGACCTCCCCTGGAGAACTGGCCACTTGCTTCGTCGTGTCACCAGACCCTTAGCAAATATACTTTTCCTACCTGTAGGACCTTAAGACACTGTTCTGCTTAGTTGTCTGTCTCCTCAATGACATCTCGAACTCTTCAAGGGCAGGGACCGGCTTCGAGTCCCTGCTGCTTGGCCCTGGGCTGGTGCAGAGTAAGTGCTCCAGAAAAGCCCACAAATTTATGCGCCGGTGAATGAATGGCTATCCATCTTGCTGGGAGCATACAGGGGAAATAATAATGCTATGGATCTTACAGTGATGGTTCTCAAACATGGTTACACAGCACATTCACCAGGAAAGCCTAAGAAAGAAAAACCTCATCCACAATATCCGAAGAGCCTGGGCATCTGTCCCTTTAAGATCTCTCCAGGCGACTCTGAGGCACAGCCAGATTTGGAAACTGAGGCCTTAGAGGCACGCTCTTCAAATTTTAATATGCAGATGAATTACCTGGAGATTGTATTAAAATGCAGATTCCAGTTCAGCAGTTCTGAGGTGTGGCCTGAGAGCGTATGTTTCTAATAAGTTCTCAGAGGATATCAGTGTGGTCTGTCTGCTTGCTTTGAGCAGCAAGGCCTTTGAATACTCTCAAAACCATGGAAGGTGGCCTACAGCTGAAAGCCCCGGGATCAGCTCTGCAGCAGGGACCATGTCTGAGTCGGTTCTGATTCCTGGTATCTTGAGCCGGGCTGGGCACAGAGAAGGGTCACAGCTCTGTTTCCTGAGTCCACTGTGGGACCCACATTCTTTTCTACTTCCACAAACGTGAGCCTGGCACTTCTGGAAGCTACGTACACACTTGGATGCTATAAGAGTACCATTCCGGACATTCATGAACTGAAATCAAGCCTCACACTGTCCTCTTTCTGGATGGTGTGGGACTTTCCTGATAGGAGCTGGGAGTCCAGGGACTAGAGGCAATCTATTCCCTGCTTCTTAGTGAGAATTCTCCCTTTGTCTCAGAATAACTAGCATCCTCTGACCACATTTGGTGGTGGCCCTGGTGGAACTTGATTTACTGGTTTTTAGAACCAGGGGGGAGAGCCACAAAGACAGGGGTTCAAATACTAGTTCTACCACCCACTTAGTAGGTGACCTTGGGCAAATCACTTCATTACTCTGAGCCTTAGTTTCTTCATCTAAGAAATGGGGATAATCACAACTACATTAAAGGGCTACTCTGAGGACACAATTGTATAAAGAATATAAATTTCTGAGCATAGTGCCAGTTCCATTAAGAAATAAAAATGCCCAGGGGCGCCCGGGTGGCTCAGTTGGTTAAGCTCTTACTTCGGCTCAGGTCATGATCACACAGTGAGTTTGAGCCCCGCATCAGGCTCTGTGCTGACAGCTCGGAGCCTGGAGCCTGCTTTGGATTCTGTGTCTCCCTCTCTATTTGTTCCTCTGCCCCCTCGCTCTCTTTCAAAAATAAAGATTAAATAAAATTTTTAAAAAAGAAATAAAAATGCCCAATAAATGGCAGCTGGTCACCTGGAGAAACCTTCAGAATATTTATGTTACTGCATAATGGAAAAGCCAAGTATGTCAGACTTAATATTGTCCTGCCCAACCTACTTCCTGGGGGAAGTTAGGGCTTTCTGTTGGAGTTAACTTAATACGTTGATGGAGATTGATGAAGACCTGAGTTCAAATGTGCCCCTGAAAAAAGCATCAAGCATCCTCCATCACCCTGGGGAAGAGATCCAGGAGGAAATGAGGATCCTCGTTCCCTGAAAGGGTCCACAGAAGAAGATGCCCAAAGGATTAGGGGTCCCTGCGCGGTGGGCTGGTATGGAGGCTGAACAGCCAGAGGCATGCAAGGCTGCCCTGGGGAGCATGTGTGCAGGCTACCATTCCTGGGAACAGCTGAGACAGTAAATGCTCATGGACAGAGAGGATAAAATTTTAGAATTTTTAATCCACTTCTGACATTTATGAATGGGGACACCAAGGCCTAGAGAGGGGAAGGGATTTACCAATATCCAGGTGCCAGTTAAAATCAGAGCTCAGACTTAGGTGTTTTCATTCCAGATTTTCTTTAAGAAACCAGAGAAGGCAGAAACAAATTCCTTTTTTCCTTCCACTTGGTTTTACTTTAGAAATAGTTTTTGGCACCTGAGAAAACGATGAATTGAGGGAGGGCAGGGAACTGGCTTTGAAATCATGCCATGGATGTATCAAAAGATCACTAAACATCAGGCAACAAAACCACAGCTCTCACAGTTCACAGATGATGAGACTGGAAGCCAGAAAAGCGGGATGCCCAACCCAAAGCCACACAAGTGCACAACAAAGCTGGACAAGAACCCTGACCTACTAATTCTTCCCAGCTCGGTCCCCTGTAACCCTGCTGCGTCCCAGGCAGTTACTGCCACTCACTGAAGGTCTCAACGTGAAATGCTAGGATTTCACCCAAGATCTTCGTATGAAATGTACTTCTATGTTTTCTCTAAAACTGAACCTGAAGGTATGTATCGATGTATAGTTCGGGATCAGCCATACAAAGCTCACTAAAAATTCTTTTAGATTTCCGTGTCAGGAAAAAGTATTCTCCCCTCTGAGAAGTGAGCACATTTTCCCATTTCTGAGAACGCAAACCATGAGAATAGTTATGTTTCCCTGTTTACTCTGGCTGCCAGAAAGTCCAGGGTCTAATCTGACATACAATCACACATATGTGTTTCCTCTTTTTTCCTTTTGTTACCAACTTCTATTTAATTTACTTTAAGACACGTATCTTTGGTTGTAAGAGGACTGAATTCCTTTTTGGGAAAGTTGACACCATCATCATCATATAATTGTTACGATAATGATGATGATGATGATGATGATGATGATGATAATAATAATACTAGCAATAATAATAGCAGCCATGTCTGGAGCTCCCCTCTGTGCCTGGCACAATGCTAGATACTTTACAAGTATCCTCTGTAACCCTTAAAATGGCTTCCAAGAGAGATTTTGTTGACCTCAAGTCAAAAAGTAAAGCTCAGAAAGATGAGGTGATTTTTTTTTTTCAAGGTCAGACAATGGGCGGGCGGGGAGGGGGCGGGTTTCAATTTTCTCATCTGTAGATTAGATGTGCCATGAGCACCTACTTCACAGGGTGCTTTGGGGATGAACTGCTATAGCCCATGTAAATCCATGAACCTTCTTTCTGCCTCACGCTAAATGCTCTGTCCATGTTATTATTATCTTAAAATAATATATACGATTGTTATATTAATACCATATCTAATTACATAGATACGGATATGATCATTATTGGATTTGGGGTCTGCCTCTTTCTGCCAGCCTAAGATTTTCTTTTATTCCCACTCAGCACCCAGCCCACGCGCCACTTTGGTATGAGCCACCTGTGGGTAACTGAAAGCTACCTTGGTAGCCGCCCCAGCTCCATTTGCCCACGGCTTTTTCAAGTCACCCAGATGTGTGTGAGGCAGGGGACTCTGAAGTGACTGTTCCCCAGGAGTCAGAAGAGTGCCCCAAAGGCAGTGGTGCTGATGGGCAGACGTTTCTCTTGGTGTCTCTGATGAGGTGGCTCCCTTCTGCCTGCTGACCCTCACTGTGAGCCTACACGACAAATCCACTCTGAGATAAAGCTCCTATTTGATGAACCACCTATCTGGGTGGTTCATATGGCCTAAACATTCCTCCCCACTCTTCCCTTGCTGGCAAACTTTCTGGTGGGGTCACCTAGCATCCTAGCCCAAAGGCAAGGCACCTGCAATGCCCACAGAAGTGCAAATCTGAAACCTGTCTTTGTCCAACTTCTTCACCTGATCGAGATGTTCTCAAGACGTCCCATTGTGACCATGAAAGCCATTCAACACAGTTAGGAGGTTGTCCTCATTTACTCCAAGGATAAACGGACTGGTGTTCAAATTACTATGCCAAGGTTGAAATTGTTTCTCCTATTATTTCAGTCTGTCATGTCCACAGATTACCCAAGTAACTGCTACACTTTGCTAGAGATTAGAGGAATTGGGGCTCTCGCCTCCCACCCCCACCATTATTAATGACTTCCTCTCATTGTAACTGATTACCTCCAATCAGTTCCAATCACACAGGATCCATTTGCTAGTGAGCCATCTGAATTTGACACATGCAGCTTACCACACAACATGCAACAAGGCAGAAGAGAGACAGGAAATTCTCCACTGGTTGGCTTACCTATGTCTGAAATCTTTATTTCTGACAGAAGACAGGAGAGCAGGGAATAGAAGAAAGAATGAGGTGTTAGCAGCGGGGTTAGAAGCATTATTAGCAGCCTGAGAACTTGACAGCAATGGTACTGTACAATACTATAATAAATAAAGACTTAGCAGCTATGACACTGATTTATTTTATATTGGATATTACTTGTCAGTGAGCTCACTTACAAGCAGCTACATATCACAGAAGAGGCATGGCTTCACCTGCACCACTACTGCTGACTTCGGGGAAGGGGATGAGCCTGACACACGCGGCTGCTCTCACCAGAGCTAAGACAGGGGCTGCAGCAGCGGCTTCCCCCCCCCCGTACAGAGACATGCTCCCCGAGACACGCATGTTCACTGCTGTGCCTCTGTTGGTGTGCACGCTGCCCTACAGAGGGTATTCAAAACTTGCATAGCCCACCATGATCCTCCTCATGACAGAATACAGAACTGGAGACATACCATAATTAGAAGGGCAGGGGGCGGGGGGGCGGGGAATAGGGGGACAGGCCGGGAAGAAAATACATTAAGATTGACAACATACTGATACATGTATTTTTCTTTCCAAATTTCATTTACTCCTCCCTTCCCTACTTATTTGTCTTCCAGGATCTCCCCTCAAAGGTGGGAGGCAGGGAAAATGGGGCGTCTTATTTGAAGATGTGAAAATGGAGGCCCAGAGCGGGTAGATGTCTTGCCCACAGCTGGACAGCTTCTCTGCCAAGGTGGGCTGACCCCTAGGCTGTGGCTCTTCCCATTACCCTAAAAGAGGTGGAAAGACAATGTGAGCAGCTGACTGGAGCAGACAGGCTTACGGGTTCCTTGTGCCCTGACAGATGTCTGTGGTAGTGAAACTCATAAAAGACAGAAGAAAGGCAGAGAATATTCCATTGGTGGTTGTCACAAAGCCTGATATCCCACTTCCTATGAGTCCACAGAATTCAGGCTTCTGATTCTTGTCATGGCCAAAGACCTCCTGCTTCATTTGTCTCTGTGTGTGTGGGTGACTACGAACCCTCTCCTCTTGAGGGCTGCCATGACCGTGGTCAGCTAGCAAGCCTTCCCTTCCTTCACATGGGCACTGCAGAGACATTCTCAGCAGGCAATTACTTCCAGGGGATAACAAGGCATTAAAGCCAAAGTGGCCCTCTTTGGGTCAGGTGACAATTCTTTGGCCATGCAGAGCTGTGTGATGGACTTTTGGGCTTCGGTCCACCATTCTAGAAGCTAGACCTTGGGCAGATTCTTTAAATTCCCTGAGTCTCCTTGGTCTTGTTTGTCAAGGGCAACAGTGGTAAATATCTTGCAGGACTGTTATACTGGGCAAATAGTTGGGACTTCACAGAAGTGAGTTTCCTTTTCCCTGGCCAGTTTGGAAGAAGGCTTTCCAGCTCACAGGCCTTTTCTGTTCACACGAACTCCTGCCCAGGACATGGGCAGATCCTACTCCCTAAAGCAATTTTGAGGAACTTGGGGCAATTTCTCCTGAAAGGGAGTGTGAGGCAACCCTGTCTCTAACCACAGCTTCTCTGTAACCCTAGAACCCACCCTGTGACAGTGCTCTGGTTCTAAGAAGACCCAATTTAGGGAATCTAGAGAAAATGCAACCCATCAGGCCCTTCCCCGAGCTCTAAGTATGGCTATGCTCCATCATTCATGGTTGGGATGGGGAGAAAGAAAAGGTGGAGTTGGCTGGCCCTGCAGCATGCTAGGAGCACAGAGGCACTGCCAGATTTCAGCCCATGGGCCTTTATCTCAGTACCAGACAGCTGAAGAGGACTGCTGTAACTCGGATGAGTGTTTAGTAACAGGGCCAAACCTACTAACGCTGGCTTTGTCCATTCTGCCATCTTTGTCCTTATAAGAGGTCTTATGAGACTAATTTCAATCTGTTTGGTGCCAGGAAACAGAAAGAAGTTCAATGGCTTCCAAAAAGTCTAATTCCTGGTTGTTAGCAGCCTTCTACATCTTCTGGGCGTCAAAGATATCCCCCTGCCCCACGAGTGGCTGGTCTTCCTTTCAGTGCCCGGTGGAGAGCAGCACCTGCTTCCCCAGAGCCCCCAGCTTACAGTTTAGCCCTGAGCTGGGAAGTAAAAAGTCTCAGATGGACTCTGACAGGTGAGGCTTCTCTGGGTGTCGTGGGTAATGCCAGGTGGGCGCCACGGGATAGCAAAGGGACAGTATTAGGAAGTGTGAGGAGGACATCACCTTACATACCTCAACTCCAGGATGTTGGTGACATTCCCAGAGGGGAAGATCCTCCGGATGTAGTTGAAATCTCCCACGTAGAGGCTTCCGTCAGAGCCGCACGTGAGGGCCACGGGGGCCAGGAGTTTATTGCCGTCGGCAAGGCCATTGCAGCTGGGGCAGGAGATGCTTCTCCGGCGCCCATTGCCCATGATGCTCCCAATGACGGGTGGCTGCTGAGACACAAACTGGTTCTCCCCATTCCCTTTGTGTAAGATGCCTGGGACAAGGACAGAAGAACAGAATCACCTATGGAGCAGGAAATGGCTGTCTTCTGCGGCTGACCACAGAGTTGCCTCGATTTTGCAAGGAATGCAAGATCTCTGCCTACCATTTCCAAGACTTACCCCCCAAGTCTGCCACACCCCCATCATGAAACCCAGAGTGTCCTGAACAGGCCATGCTGCCTTCCTGATTGAACGCTCTCAACAACTCTGTAAGATAGGTATCACTGTCCCCTCTGGATGCACAGGAGGGAACAGGCTAGTGGCTTACCTGAGGTTACACGGAGAGTAGCAGAAGTGCTCTTAAGTCCAGGCCCCTAATCATTCAGCTCCACTCCTTCTCAAATAGACTGTACACATCTCCTGTACCTAGTCCCCATCTCTACTGCAGTGTGGATTTTTTATGACACTTACATGTTTTTCTCTCTTTAGACTGAAACCATGTTATTTCCCTTTCTATATCCCCAGTGCCTATCACAGAACCTGACACAGAGTAGATCTCAATCAATGTTTAGAGAAATGCATGAGTGAAGTTCAGTCTCTTCTCACCAGGGTAGATTCAAGACACCTGGGTTTTTACCTGGTTTTGCTCCTGATGGGCTGATCCCAGGTGTTGTATTGGCTTTCCTACTGTTTTAACAGGTCTTGGATCTCCGTTTCCTCACCAGCAAAATGAAGGGACTGACCTCAGTGACTTGTAGCCTTCATCCCATAGCCACACTGTTTATTTTGGGCCCAGATCATCCTTTATCTCCCATATTATTGCCACAGTCTCCAAACTGGACTCTGCCTCTGACCTCACTCCTTCCATACTGAAGCCTGAATGAGTTTTGGGTTTATGGTCACAAGAATCTTCTCCCAGGCTGTCACCTATTAGCTCTGTCCTTTATTAAACAGGTATCTTTCATTTTTACCTAGTCCAATCAAATCATTTTCCTACTCTAATGTTTGTGCTTTTTGGTTTTAGGGAATCCTTCTCTGAGATCATAAAGATATTCTTCTGTGTTTTCTACTAGTTTTAAAGTGTTACCTTTTAAATTTAGATCTTTAATCAATCTTGTTTATTTTGTATGTAGTGTGAACTTAATTTTACTTTTCTTCACCCACTGAGCCAGTTTTTCCAATACGATTTCTAAAATAACTATCTGTCTCCACCGATATCTGATGTTGCCTGTGTCATGTGCCAGTTTCTATGTGTGTATGGAGCATAGCAGAAACCGTAGTCATCCACAGGTATCCATCCTGTCCCCCCGTCCTTTTTCTGTAGCCACAGAACCCCTGATGTTTGGCTGTCCAGGTGACTATCTGGAACCGCCTACACTTGGCAGGTGACTAAGTTCTAGCCAGTGGCATGGAAATAGAAATGGGGTGGGCAGCTGTTGGGAGGTGTCCTTGCAATGGAAAGGGCTTGCCCTTAGCCCTTTTCCTCCTTCTTGCTGGATGGGATGTGGATATGAAGGCTGGAGCTTCAGCGGTCACCGTGAACCATAACCTTGGGGATGGAGGCCTGATTGGAGCAGTGGGAGGGGAGGTGCCTGAGCCCCTGAGCCTGCAGTGTGCCAAGCCAGCCCTGGGTTATCTACCTCCAGACTTTCAGGCGAGGGAGAAACAAACTTTTTGCCTGTTTGGAATTCTGTTATTTTGGCTTTGCTGGCACTCATGGCCAAAATGATTCCTGATGACCACTTATAGGTCAGTTTCTGAACCGCGTGCTCTGTTCCATAGAAGCTATTTATCCACTCGGGTACCAGCACCACAATTTTGGAGACTGTGGTTTCTTTTAAGACGGATACCAAACCATCTGGCAGTGCCTCTTTTTTCCTTTTTCTTTTAAAGGCTGTCTCAGCTATTCACAAATCTTTCTTCTATCATAAAATTTAGAATTAGTTGGTTACTTTTTCCTTAAACTTTTTTTTATTCAAATCGTTTTATTAAAATTATTTGGCAATTTTAGTAGCAGTGAAAAGTTTTTGACTTTTAGACACGAGTTTATGATATTTGGTCTGCTGTGGGTTTGGGTGCATGTACTTTTCCAAACCTTCTGCCCTTCCTTTCATTACCAAATGGCAAAGTGCCTTAAGTTTCACTGTCTACAATATTCTACTACTGAATGACAGGAATCTGTAAAGTAAGATTGAAAAAAAAAATCCATAGATTCAAAAATTCTCTGCAAATATTAAGAACATGTAAAGTATACTAGAGACACAATGTTGTGGTTTTGAGTAGCATCCAGGGCCTCTCCAGAGTAGGTGGGAGATGTCTGACATCAGGAGCATATTTAGTTGTCCCATCCTGGAACACAGTCAAGGTGGGCTATCTGAAATACAGAGCTGATTATGTCACTTGGATGCTTGAAACCCTTCAGAAGCTTGACATCGGCCTCTGGATGAAGTTCAAAGTCCCAGTCTTCTGACCCTGGGCTCTGGCTGCTCAAGCTCTGGCTTTTGCTTCAGCTCTTGCCTTCACTTCATCCTTTGCTCAAACCATAAGAAACCTTCTCTCCAATTACTCTTCTTTTAGACTTCTGTGCCTTGACACATACTGTGCCTTCTGCCTAGAATGTTCTCCCTACTTGATATATAGGGCTGATCCTCTGGATCTTTTGAGACTCAGTTCAGAGGTTCTCTCCAAAGAGACACTGTGCTGAACCGGGAAACTGAGTTGCTGCCCTCCATGCCCCAGTGTCCTGTGCTTTTGTGTGTGATGGCACCATCCACGGCACAGCCTGGAGACTGCCTGGGAAGTGTTTGCTTCTGACCAGAATATCATCTCTTGAGGTCTTTCATTTCTGCATCTCCACTGCCTAGTTGTGACAAGCACAGAGCAGGCTCCCAAGGAATATCTGTTGACTAATCCTTCTGATGACTGATCACATACAAGCCCATGTAATTTGAAGTGTGCATTTTTTTTTTCTCTTTTTTAAATCTGGCAGGGCACAGAGGATACGAGACAAGGGCCACACCATGGCCTGGCTCCTGGAATTCTGTTAATGCACTTACCACTTTGGATGTTGAGGGCATGATGTTTGTCTAGGCTCCATCCTCCCAGCTTAGAAGCATCGATTTCATATCCCTGCAGCACTGCCGTTCTTTTTTCCCAGAGGATCAGATCTGGGCAGGATTCATACTCATAACCCACGGAAACTGTAGGAAACAAAAGCACACAGGTGAGCAAAAGCACAAAGTGCACAGGTGAGTAAAGTCTCTTCTTTGGCTTTGATATGCATGCAAGGCTCTGGCTTGTCTTTCGTAGAAAAGGAGAAAAGGTCATATTTCTAAGTGCCTTAGAAATCCTGAGCCTTAATATCCTTTTTTAATAGAGCAATTGTGCATTATGAGGAAAAGTTAAAAAAAAAAAGTACTAAACAATTTAAAAAGGACCCAGGAGAATCAATTCCCAGGAAATAATCCTTTAGTATGGAAAATACTTCAGGCACAAAACTCTTCACTGCAGGACTATTTATAATAGTGCAAATTGGAAGTAATCTAAAAGTTTAAAAGGGGTTACAGGTTGAGCAAATCAAAGTGTACCCACTCGATGGGGCCCCTGGATGGCTCAGTCGGTTAAGTATCTGACTTTTGATTTTGGCTCAGGTCATGATCTCATGGTCATGAGATTGAGCCTGGCATTGGGTTCCATGCTGAGTGTGGAGTCTGGTTGGGATTCTCTCTCTCTCTCCCTCTGCCCCTCCGCAGCTCTCACGCTCTATAAACAAATAAGTAAGTACGTCTTCAAAGTGTACCCACTTGAGGAATATTATGCAGCCACCGGATAATTTGGTTATGAAGATAGTGGGGTGTCATGGAAAATGCTTATGGAATAATGCTAAGTTGTATATACAGTATTCTATCTAGGCTTAAAAAAAACTATACACAAACTATACACGAGAAAAGAAAATAAACATAAATGTTAACAAGTAGTTGTTTTATAGAAACATGTATGAATTTATTTATATTTTTGTCTGTTCATCAAATTTTTATGAATGATAATGGTATTACTTTACTAAAGAAAAAAATTCAAGGTCGTTTATAATGAATACATGGAAAAAGAGCTCACTTAGGGTACTTTGAAAGCTGGAAGTTGCTTTGAGTCTCAAAGCTTGAAAATCCCCTGGTTTCATTTCTGTTTCATAAATCCAGACCTCCTCAGGAGGGCACCGGGATGCAGGCTAACCATGGCAGCCGTCCCGAGACTGGATTTGTAAAAAGCCCTGTACCTGCCCTGTGGAAAGGAACCAGCAGAGACAGGAATGCCATTTCTTTCAAGCATCTTTCTGTGCAGACAGTATCTGTCAAGAGGTCAATATCCTACCGCATGTTCAGGACAGGAATTAACAAGTGGACAGTCCCTTCAAAGTTTCTTTAGGTGCCATAAAAGTTGTTAGCCATCTATGGCAGGAGGGGAATGTTCACAGGGGCATCTTCTCTGTGACCGTGAGTCCCTTAAGCAGCCTCTACGCCTCCTATTGGTCACCTAAGGGAAGTGAGCCTCAGCCCTTGAAGTCCCACTATGCAGACACCTGCCTTTGTCCCTGGCTGGTGGACACTAAGGATACCCATTTCACCTGAAGAGGTTGCAAGGCTTTTTTTTTTTTTTTTATGAGACCCCAGAAGCACTTTGAGTTACAGAAGGGAGAGTGGACAGAAAGAGATGGCATCTTCACTCCCAGCATGCCCTTGTGCGGTAGGGTGGGATGCAAAACTACAGGGAGGGACTGGGATGAGTCCAGCTCCGTTCCTGTCTCATCCATCCTTGGGAGGTCCCCTCACCTCTCCCAGCCTCGGCTTTCTCTTGCAGAATCTGAGGACAATTTCTGACTCACAGGGTGGTTGTGAGGATTAAGTGGGATATTAACGTGCAGGGAAGCACACTGTTCAGAGCAGGTGTTCAACAGACATTCTCTTATTGACTGCCTGCCTTCCCTCCCTCCCTTCCTCTCTTTCTTCTTTACAACATTATTTCTCCTCTGCTTCCTCATTCTGCCATTGCTCAATCTAATAAGGGAATGAAATTGGAGTAGGTTTCAAGATGAGAAGGAATTTCCTGGGCTGATAATCTACGTGTTTGGAGGATTAGCCCCGCAGGGGTTAGGTCTGCTCACAGTCCAGCTCTGAACCCTTCCTGGGACTCTGCTATATACGGAGACTGGAATGAGCACAGCCAGCCCCTGAAGCCCGACGTCTGAGTGGGGCTGGGACTCCAGGTGAGGCCACAGTCACCTTCTGCTTCATCTTAAAAACAGACAGAAACAATGAGGAGGGGGGCCCCTGGGTGGCTCTGTCAGTTAAGTGTCTGACTCTTGATTTCGGCTCAGGTCATGATCTCACGGTTCATGAGTTCAAGCCCTGCGTTGAGCTCTGTGCTGACAGCATGGAAACTGATTAGGATTCTCTCTCTTCCTTTCTTTCTCTCAAAAACAAATAAAAACTTTAACAACAACAACAACAACAACAACAACGACAACGACAGAAACTCTTTGATTGAAAATAAGGTAAAAAGGCCAACAAGCCTTCCTGATGAAGACAGAATCTTAGCTCCTGCACCTCAATAACTCTGAAGAAACCCAGGAGCCCCAGACTCCCACATTTCTCATGGGTGAGTTCAGGCCAGATGGTTGTGAGGGGGCCATAGCTGCATCTTCGTGGCACAAAGCCTCTTTTAGCTGTCACATACCACCAGAGCACTTTTCAAGGGCCCTTCTGCTTTTGTAACCCCCTTTAAAAAAAAATGATCAGCTTTTCCACATTCAGGTCTTTGAGTACATTCTCTTAGGTCACGGATGGCCACCAAAAAGTCTTGAAGGCCGACTAAGCCATAGGAATTTCTGAGAAGAGGAAAGGAGGAGGAAGAAACACGGCAAGTGGAAAAAGAGCCCCACGTCCCCAAGCGTCACTGTGTCTCTGAGGATGGCCTTGAGTCTTGGGGCTGAGAGGCTTACCGAAGGCTTCCGAGAGCCCGAACACCTTCTGGTTGTAGACATCTGTCTTGTCCCAGATGAAGTAATAGGACAAGTCTGGGGCCGCAGCAAACCACTTCCTGAAGAGGCGGCCCTCCACTGCCACCATGAGATGCACCTTCATGAGGTTGAAGGGGATGGTAGGGTGGGTGAGGCTGATCCTCAGGACAGATTTGTAGCCAGGGGTACGACTGCTAAGGTAGCTCAACCTCATCTTGCAGCCAGAGATAGCGATTTCCTCCTGCAAAGCCTAGAAGACAGATTACACAGCAAGTGACGGTCATGGACTCGTGGGAGGAGGGGGGCTGACAAGCCCCATGTGCTCTGGGTGTTCAAGAGGTAGAGGAGGAAGCAGAGATGGGGGATGAGGGAGAGGAGGAGCAGGAACTAGAAAAGAGAGACGAAAGAAGAGGGGGAGGCAGAGTGTGAAGAGAAGCAGGAGGAAGAGGGGAAGAGGGGCAAAGGGGAAACGGGAGGGAAGAGGAGGGATCCAAGAGTCAGGAAGCCTGGCTCCGGACCAGCTCCACGTGGTACACCCCTGCCCCATTCCACGAGGATGACAATGCTCACCCTGCTGCATTAGTGAGAGGAACACATGAGATAATGCGTGTAAAATATTTATCATCATGTTGCCTCTCATTCACTAGTTATGCCCTCCGAGAAACGCGTGCAAGCTGCCGAACGTCAGCCTCCTCTCCAGAGTAGTGTGAGGATTGAGTGAGGTCACACATATAAAGTGCCCAGCCTATGACAGGTACTCAGTAAACAGGATGCTGCTGCTGCCGTTGGTGCTGGTGCTGGGAGCTGAAATATGAAGACAGACTTTCCTTCAGACTAATACGGACAGCCGCCTCAGCAAGGGCAGTTTTTCCCTCAAAACTTTCCTAAAATAAGACCCTCAAATACCTTTCCTCTTCAGGAAAATAAACAGAGACCATAAGAGGCTGGCCAAACAATTTTGCAGGGTTGAGAGCACGGCCTGCCAAGGGCCTGTGGCCAATGCCTCCCTCCAGCTCACCCACAGAAAGGGGTCAGACTGGAGGCATGGAGTTTCCGTGCCCCATGCTGTGCTAGATGAACAGAATGGTGGGGAAGGTGGCACTTTATCTCCTGTATGTAATGGGCTCATTTCCAAGATGGAAACTTTAAATCAATGTCAGGGTTCTCGGGCACATGGTGAAAGCAGAGAACTTCTATCAGCTTGATGCTCTGGGTTCTGTTTTAAGAAGGGGACATTAAATCAATTGAGGCTAACGTATCCATTAAAAGGACAATGATTATTCTACTCTGGTGTTCATGGAGAAACTGGGCCTTCACAAAGAAAGCTTTTTCCTTTCTGTCCATTTCATATCACATATGGGGGTGAGCTCTCCCTACCCCGTTCTGAGCACACAAAATTTTAGGGACTGGGCCTAAAGCAAAGCAACCTTCCTAAAAATCAGCTTGCAGCTTCTAGACAAAGCAGGCTCTATACCCTGGTGAACCACAGGCAGGGTTCGAGTGCCATCCTGATGCTCTCATAAATATTTATCTTCAACACACCTTTTACAGTGTACATCTCCCAGTGCTTGCGAAGGCTGGCCAATGATAGGGCCAGGAAAACCCAGGAGCTTGTTTTCATGTGTTTCATGAATCTGATAATAAGCAAGGTTTGTGACCCAGCTGGGCTCGCAGACACCCAGCTCAGGGAGCGCTGCGAACAGGGTGGGACCTTTAACCTCATTTGTTCCAAAGTCTCTGCTCCTGGGAAAATGTCTAGATGGAGCTGAACCAGGGTTGAGTAACAAATTACTTCTCTCCAGCAAGCTCTGTCTCCGCTGACAACCATTTCAAAAGAAAGGTCAGCCTGGTAGTTGAGATAGGAGACCGGTGCCGAATCTCTAAAAGGAGCGAGGTTTTCAACCTGAGGGTGCAATGAGAATTTCAAAATGGCTGTATGTCCTTGTGGGCTGGCGCCAGAAGCCCATCAGCAGGACACACACACACACACACACACACACACACACGCACACACAGATATGACTGCTCAGCCAGGCATGAAACATACACATGAAAGTGTATACGCTCCCTGCTCCACAGGCCCCTGCAACCTATTAACATGCACATGACCAGAGCTCTTGGTGGGCAAGCAAGCGAGCCTGGGACCTCTCCCTGCCATCTCTCTTCCCTTGGCCTTTGTTCCTGCCATCTGAGATTGGGCTGGGATGGCAGAGGACATCTCACTCTCCACAGCTTTGTTAGGCCAAGAATCTATCTTGGTTTCAATCTGATTAGACCGTATCTTTCCAAATTACTTCCTTTTAATGATAATTAAGTAAAGCACTTGTATGTAGAGATTTGAGCCAAA
The DNA here is from genome assembly GCF_018350155.1 of Leopardus geoffroyi. Classification (NCBI taxonomy): domain Eukaryota; kingdom Metazoa; phylum Chordata; class Mammalia; order Carnivora; family Felidae; genus Leopardus; species Leopardus geoffroyi. The sequence continues at coordinate 53,590,458 of NC_059329.1, read as the reverse complement.
GCATGCCTCTGGCATGAAGGCAGTGTGTGTAAAATAATCTTAAATAAGAATAATACTGGAGAAAATTTATTGAGCGCTTACTGAGTGCTACACCTTGTGCTAAAGCGCCTCGTGTATATTTTCTCACTGAACCTTTATTATGATGCCTGTCTGTCCCACTCCTGTTGGTAGAACCTATCATCATAAATATTTTCCACAGAAATGATGATAGAGGGGGACATTGGAGGCTGGGGGGAAAGGAAAGTGGGAGTGAACTGAATGCAGAGTGGAAAAGGAGTGGGAGTTTATTATATGCCTGAGTGTGCCAGGAAGCTTCCAGCGCTCCTGTGTTTTGAGTATGGAAGAGGGGTGACCATCACACGCCACGGCTGCTGTGGGGTCTGGCAGCTGGATTCTGCATGGTGGGCTGATGAGATCTCCCTTTCCCCTGTCTCTGAGATCCTCCTCCACCCCACAGGTGAAATAAAAGCACAGAGAAATATGGCTAAGAAAGCTGGGTACCTGAATTTCTGGAACGATGGGGCCTTTCTCTGCACAGGAGCTGGCAAAGGACGTCAGCGGGGATGGAGACACGACAGGGTTGGGGCGGGCGAAGTTGCTCAGGTCACAACTGGGAATCTCATTCTCCTCATGTCGCATGATGATGGTTTCCATGACAAAGAAGCGATCCCAAGGCAGCCAGAGGGTGTGCTCCTGTGTGATGAAAGGTGCCCGCTCAAACCGGAGGATGATAGAGATGCCGCCATTTGTGACCAAGTCAAAGCTGTTTGAGAGGGGGAGGGGTGGAAAAAAGAGGGGAGCAGGAAAAGCAGGAAACAGGAGATGAGGAGGAAGAGGATAATGGGTGGGGGTGGGGCAAAGAGAGACATAAAGGAGAAAAAAATTACACCAAAAGGTCTGAGCACTTGTTGAGGAGACCCTAAAACCTAAAGACTTCACTATAACCACAAACAGTAACAGAGATTCCATAAAGCATTGGTTTTGGGGGAAATGGTTCATTACAGAGATTTTACCAAAACCAACATTAATAATCACTGCTATGGAGAGCCATTTGCCAGGACACAGGACAGCTGATGAGCTTCTGCTATGGTGGTTCTGGTACCTAGGGACCCTTATAGCTGAAGCTCAGTGAAAAGTCAGCAGAATAAAGTGGAACAAGTCCTGCCCTGGTATTAGGAGCCCTAAGCCTAGTCCTGCCTCTGCCATGAACTACTGTGCGATCTCGAGCACATCACTCAGCCTCTCTGACCCTCAATTTTCTCAATATGTAAAATGAAAAGGTTCAAATGGATTTTTTATTCAAGTATAATTAATATACAGTGTTATATTCACTTCCGGTATACCATATAATGCTTCCACAATTCTATACGTTTCTCAGAGCTCACCGAGATAAATGTGCTCTTGACCCACTTTATTTCACCCACCCCTCTCCCACCTCCCTTCCGGGCAACTACCAGTTTGTTCTCTGTATTTAAGAGTCTGTTTTCTTTTTCTTTTCTTTTTTTTAAAATTTGTTTGCCTCTTTCTTTGTTCATTTGTTTTGTTTCTTAAATTTCAAAGGGATTATTCTTAAGTCACTAAGATCCTATGATCCTATGGCAATTTTAGCTCTGATTATGATAGATTACTCAATGCAGGCCTTTGGAATTACAAAAAGGCACAACTGACAGTACGTGTGAGGTGGAAAAGGGAAGCTGAAGACTGAGGCCCAGACTCCCTGCTGCCGTGAGGTCTCTGTGGTGTCCAGGAGAGCCGGTGGCCAGCCAGCCTCTGTTCACAGCCCTCTCCCAGTCTGATGCTTTTCTTCCACGGAATCACCAGCAAGGGACCATTTGGTTCCCTGTGATGAGGAGTTTGCTATATGCACAGAAGGACTGTCCCATCTTCCGTTAGTTCTGTTAGGACTTGTTATTTTCGGAATTGAGCCTGGGTCCCTCTTCTTATAGCTACTTAGCCACTGGGCCTTGTTCTACCTGTTGGGGTGACTGCTTCTGCCTTTGACAGTCCTTCAGGACTTAGAAACAGTGGCCCGGTCCACCTGCCACCTCTCGGCTGTGATGTCTCTGGACAGAGTCTTTTAGCCACTACCTGAGGATGCATTCTCAAGGCCTGTCCTCATCTTGTTCTTGTGGTTGGAGAGCTCCTGCAAACTCCTTACTTGGTCAGAATTCTAGCTCCCTCCCTCTCAGGGCACCACGTGCCCTCCTCCTCTTGGCCCACCACACACCGCCCAGGAGTCACATGTTTATTGCTTGGCCCAGGTGCATTGATTCCTCATTCTTTCCAGAACCTAGCCCAGCGCTTGTCGCTTATAGTTTACAGAAGGACTATATGAATGACGCTGTCAGTTTCTTCTGAACTGAACACCCTAGGCTCCTTCCTACTTGGGCTGTTGTTACAGACCAACCCGTGCAGTTGGTTATAGAAACTCTTAACACAGGACCTCACCTTTATGTGGGTTTGGGCTCTCTGCTCTGCCTTGCTCTTCCCTCTCCCAGGGATTTTGCGATAAACTGCCCTGACCTAGTGCCAAATCCTGTTCCTGACAGACGATGCCCCCAGATTCGGGATTCTAGGCTCCGGAGCCTGACTCTCTTGTCCTTTGCTGAAACTTTTCACCCACTCTGCCTGCTCCTCACTCAACCCTTTCTAGGCCCACACTTGGGTAGCAGAAGTAGGACAGTGCCATCTTCAATAAACAGTGACGGAGTTTGTTCTGAACCAAGAGTTTAGGTTTTGGCTCTCTAAGAGAATATCCATGGTTTGGGGAAATACCCAGAGAATGACTTTCCTGTCATAGACCTGAAGAGCAACTGTACTTTGACAGAACAGTTGTAACCATCAAACAGAACTTTGGCCTGGCTCACGAGCTCCTTTCACGAGAGCATGAGTGTGGGGAGGAAGCGAAGACAAACCCGAAAAGACATATTCTCAAGGTGGTGAGTGGGCTAGGGGCAGCTGGCCCTGCCAAGAGCTGGGTGTGACTGGATCTTGCCAAGAGCTGGGCCTGTTCATCTGGAGGGAAACCTTGTTGTGGATATGGATGTGAGTCTGACCACAAAAGGAAGGCCTGGATCTCAGGCGAAGCCCAAACAGCTCAGGACCTGTCTAAGCACTGCTATTCACTCCATAGGTGACTTCTGTCACCTGTCTGAGCCTCAATCTCCTCATGTAAAATGATGACCATAACCACTTGGCAGTTATTAATTAGACAGATGGGATAAGGAATGGGAAAAGCCCAGAGCCCCACTCCCAGGGCATCATGCTCCATATTCCCCCATTTTTTCAATTCAGCGAGCCTGGACTGCTTCTTTTGTCTGCTATTCTTTACAAATTTTTCTTCATGGCTTCAATTTTCCATCTTTTTATCGATCTCTTTGGCTCTAGTTAAATCTTGATGTCTGGTATTTCAGTGTGGTGGGTATGTGAAAGGGACCAGGGAGCTGGGCGAGAGTGGGCAGCCCAGTACCTGCCTGGGAAGTGAGGGATAGAGAGCTGAGTTAGACTTGGTCCACAGACTTGTATACACTGTGACATTCAGGCTATGTCTCTCCCGGGGTGTGAGAGATAAGAAGGAGGGTGAAAGAAAGGGAAACTGAAAGGAAATGGGCAAGATTCATACATAACAAACAGGGATCTGCAGGCACCTGGAGAGTAAGTAATGGCTCTCCTATCCATTATGCAGTGTCTAGTTGGGAGGGAAACTCAAGCCCCATAAAGCACTGGTTAAGAATTGCTTTGAAACTCAAGCTCTCTGCAACTCTGGTTCCTACGATGTGATTTAGTAAACTGATGCAGGAAGTGTGGCTGACAATTGCCTCCCAGGCTCCCCATGCTGTCAAGGGGCCTCGGAAATCACAGGGGCAGTACACACGGGGAATCAAAGCCTAGAGGCGAAGGAGTGGGCTCTTCTCAAGGGCCACCAAACTTACATGACTCCGGAGTGTTTTACGGACCCACTCTGACCAAGTACAGCAAAGGCAAAGGACTGACGATTTGCCATTTCATGGGAATGACGGACACCTTTCGTGACAAGAAAAGAGCAGTCCCCACGGCTCCTTCTTGATGACTGTTTCACAGCAGGTAATGATGTAGCCACAATACCTGTTGCCTAGAATGCTCACATCTGCCACTTCCATCTAGCAGGCAGCCCCAAGCTGGAAGGCAGTGAAGACAGAGCATGAGAAAGATATATTCCCCCATGCTGTACTGAACGTCCGCACTGACGTGCTTCCTGGGCTGGAAGGTGTGTGGGGCAGGGGACAGTGGTCTGGGCCGGCCAGATTACTCCTGGCACTGGCCGCCAGCCCCTTCTAGCTGGGCCCCTTCCCATTCACAGGGAGAGGAGGGGGGAGAGGGCTCCCCATGCCAAGCTTGCCACTCTGTCTAAGAGGCACACATGTCTACAAACAGATGAGCCTCTACTTCATTATCACCTCGGCCGGGACATGTTCACGTCTGATATTGGATTAAAGAGGTGCTAAAATCAATCAGGCTGGAGCATAATTTCCAACACAGAGTGAAAATCAACCTTATGGGCCCACACTTAGCCAGATGGACTGCCACCACCTGATTTTATTAAAAATCGAGGACCTGTCACCACCGACAGCCTAAATTGTTCCACTTTCTTCCTTCTCTTTCCATTTTCTCCAAAATATTCCTAATGGCCTGTACCACAATCATCACCTCCTCATCATTTAATAATTTGTAATTTTAATAAACTGCTAATATTTACTGCATCCTTACCGTGTGCCAGGTCCTGGCAATATGGCAATGAACCAGAGGAGGGAAGGGAAACTAAGATTTATTAAACACCTACTGTGTGCAAGGCGCTTCCTCATCCATCATGGAATGTCATCCTTACAACCAAATTGTGAGATGCTAGTATTAGGACCATTCATAGGTGAAGAAGTTGAGGCCCAGAGAGGTGAGGAGAACTGTTCTAGCAAATGGAGAGTTAGAGTGAGTGAAGAAACTTTATTTCCTTCTACTGACTGTTCTCACGGGGATCCGAGGGGCAGAGTTCTGTCATCACCCAGGGGCTTCCACAGACCTAGGCAGTTGTAGATGGAAAGCACACAGCAGGAATACGAACATTTCTGGAGTTGTCTGGTCTGAGGAAAGTGGTCCATGTGACAGTGCTTTATATTATAAGCCATTGAGCAGGATAACATGTATAAGGTACCCTATGCTTACTCTGAGAACCAAACGAGAAGAGATTGCTTAATTTCTAGTCAAAGGGACTAAGGCCAGAGTCAAGTGCAAGGTCTCACAGCCAGTGAGTGGCAGAGCTAGGCCTCTGAATTCAGGTCCCATTCTCTTTCCACATTGCCATTCTAGCAGCAGCTATGTGGCAAGACCACGAGAATAGGACCTTCACTAACCCTGCTCTACAAAAGGTCTCCTACCTGCCATCTTGCCTGCTGACTGTGTATCCAAAGAGAGGATTATTGACGAAGCTGATATTCACACCAACCAGTGGGGTCCCATCTGATGTCATCACTTGACCACGAATGACACACGCATGCCTGTGGGTAGAGAAGAGAGAATGACGTCATCTACTTTTCTGTTTAGAACCCTGGATGGCAGGGAAGCCTTGGAGGTCAGAAGACAGAAGGCAGGCCGCTCAGACATATCTGGGCACCCAGGGGCTCGCTGTATTTACTCAAGAGGAGTAATATTCTTCTTTTTTTCATATTGACTCAATTTAAGGCATCAAAGTGTCCTCTAAAGGGTTATAACTGGGAGATGTTTGTAGATACCTTACTAGATGTCATTTTCTAAGGATTCTATGTTATGCAGTAAGGGGATAAACTGATACAAGAGGGCTACACCAGCAGCAGAGTTAGCAGCCGAGTTACAGAGTTACGCTTGAGAATCCAGAATCATGAGACTTGGGTTCAACTCTTGACTCTGCCACTTTCTAGCTCTCTAAAGTTGCAAAAGTATGTGACAGCTCTTTGAAACTCTGTTTCTTCAGAGCAAGCTCCATGAATGACAGTGGCTATTATTGTCACTAATGGACATAGTGGAAGCGGACATACTCTCGAGAAAGTGAACAGGATAGAGAGTACATCCTCTCGTCTGGCTTTAGAAACAGCAGAAGGGCAGATGCTAAGCATCCCCCTGGAGTGGTTTCTGGAACCTGTCGCCATCTCCCAATAATATCCCCGCTCCCACTTACCCTCTATATCCCAGACAACAAACCATCTGTTTCCCCCCAACTTGTCAGGCACGTGTTGCCTAAGCCTCTGTGTCCGTGCAGTGCTCTCCCAGCTGCCTCAGTGTCACTCCAGCACCCCTCCCCCAACCCTCTCATCCTTTATGACTCGGCTTCAAATGACACCTCTTCCCTGAAGTCTGTCTTGATGACCCTAATTAGACTAGTCACTTCCTTCCAAAACCTGACACAAACACCCAGATACCCTGCCACACTGCACACAGTCCTCCTCTCCACTACATCGTGAGCTCCTTGAGGGCAGGGTCAAGGACTACTCCTTTCCTTCTCTCTGTAGTGCCTGGAAATGCCTAATAAGTACTAGGTCATTGTTTAAAACAATGGTGGATTGAGTAAATAAGTGGGGCAATTAGAGATCATCTAGAATGATGGTTTTTCAAATATATCAGAAATACATCAGAAATGGAACCTTTTCACCAGATGATATTTTATAAGGACCTCAACATGGAAAACAGAAACCACATCTCTCTAGACGAAATAAGAGGTTTGGAGTGATTCTGAAGGCAACTCTGGATTCTTACGTCTCTGGAGAAGCCAGAGAAAAGCCTGTTGGAAAATCAATGAGTTGGTGGAAGAAGAGGAAACGGGTCCACAGAGGTTACGTTATTTGCCCCAAGTCACGCAGCGGGTAGTGGCAGAGCCGAGCCTCACATGCAGGGCTCACAGCTCCGGGCCCAACTTAGACCATTCTGTTTACCACTGGCAACGGGAGAAAAAGGAGGTGCTCAGTGGTGTCAACATCCTAAAGCATCAGGGCACTGGGGAGACAGCCCTGGTTGACAAGCCAGATCTGAGGCGAATATCCAGGTGTGAGTATCCAGACAACTTTTTCCATCTGCCTCTGTTCAGATGGCTTTTTTTTTCTGGCTTGGAGAAGGGCTACTGATGAGACCTATGGGCATTCATAAAAAAGGGATCTCAAACAGCCTCTGCCTCATTGGGTACTTACATCTCTACCTTCCTAGAGTGATAAACTTTTCTCTGTTTGATGAGAAAAGCAATTAACACCAGGCTTGTAAGCATCTGGTCTCACGAGCGTCAGCTTGTCCTTTCAGAAGGCAAGAACAACTACCCACAATGCATCAAGCTCCCCTCCCCCACCCCGCCCACCCCGCCCCACCCCACCTCACCTCACCTCACCTCACTACACCCAATCTGGTTAATGCTAATTCAGTCAGCGGTTTCCTTCCGAGGCCCTTGGTCTAAATGCAATTACACGACAAACAAGTTAAGCGGTGAGGCTCAGCAAAGACTCTCAGTCCTGCTCTGAAGGTCTCCCAATACATTTATGTGAAATTATCTCTCCACTAATGGGAAAGATTTATTCCATCAATTGTATTCAGCTGGTACTGAGAGATGCCTTCTTTAATGGAGGAAAATTGAATTTCTTATTGCTGGAACTTTGTCCTTCCAAAGAATTACTAACAGATCTCATCCTGGTGCTGGCGACTGTCCAGCCTTGTCCTGACATATGTGCCTTCAGATTCTGCTTGGATGGCAACTAGCCCTCCGGGGATGGTTTCCTTTTGGGGGCTGCCCTGGCTGCTGCCCCTCATACACATGCGGGCCAGCCTCCTCTGACTGATCTCTCTTTGGAGGTTTCCTGATCATTGGGAAATGTTAAATCAGCACCGTTTGGCTATCATGTAGCCTTCACTTTGGCCAGCCAGAGCAGATGTAATTTTAGCCCAGGGTCCCGTGAGTTGCTTGGGTTCTGGAGAAGATTAAGTTGACTCCCTGTACCCCTGTACACCACAGAGGCCTCTTGCCAAAACAGGCATTTGGCTCAGGAATTAGGTCCTGGAGAAAAACACTTCCATCCTCCTCCTGTTTAACCATGATTTTCAGTTGTCAAGAAAACCAATTTAACACGAAGGCCTCTCTGGGACAAAGGAGATGGGGGAAGTCGGCTCTGTGGAGGCCTCTGAAATGTGTCTCATGGTGTTTTTTTTTTTTTTTTTTTTTTGTCCAAGGAGGTTTGAAAAGATGTGCGTCCTGGGCTTCCAAATGCTTTCTCCCTTCATCCCATTTATTGAATGGATACCATCCGTGGTATACTGGTAAACATTTAATATTTGGCTTTCAAAAGAAAAATAGTTTTCATTGGTAGCGTTTGCCTATTTCTGTGGTGTAAATACTTCCACCCTGGCCGATTTCATGCTATTAACGAGATGTCACTGAACCCAGACTTGGGAAGAGATGCACAGTAGGACCCTATTACCAAGTCCTTCCTCCACAAGACACAAGAGTCCTAATAAACTTAGGAGAACGAGAATAGTGGAATATAGTAAAATAATTAGGAAGTGATGAGTGTTGATTATCTTTGTTTTTTTTTTTTTTTTCAACGTTTTATTTATTTTTGGGACAGAGAGAGACAGAGCATGAACAGGGGAGGGGCAGAGAGACAGGGAGACACAGAATCGGAAACAGGCTCCAGGCTCTGAGCCATCAGCCCAGAGCCTGACGCGGGGCTCGAACTCACGGACCGCGAGATCGTGACCTGGCTGAAGTCGGACGCTTATCCCCTGGGGCTAGGGCAAGCACGGACATTGCTCCCTGAGTGTCTATTAGGGGAGAAATGATCAAGTACTTGAAGCTCAGAAAGGAATGACTTGCTCAAGGTCATAGAGCAAAAAACTGGCCGAGTGGACACTCAAAGCTAGGACTTCTGACTTCCAGATCTTTACTCTTACTACTATTTTAGGTACCTGCAGCCACTAAAATTCACTCTGATTAAAAAACTGGGGCACCTACTTAATAAGCTAGGCACTGTGTACTGTGTTAGATGAGGGGGTTTTAAATGCGGGAATTACTATCCCCGGTTGCTTGCTGGAGCTCACCAGAGCCAACCTGAAATGCTCGAGTGTAGCTGTCTCTGACATAAGTGAATCAACACATGGGTTTGGCATATGTCAGGCAGCTGGGGCACAAAACAGGCAATTAGGTTGAGTGAACTCTGCCAGGAAGGAGCGCTCGTGCCAGGCCAAGGGGGTGGGGGTGCGCATCAAATGAGCTGGCATTAGTCCAATCATGCTCAGGGCCTGACTGAGGTGCCCTTGCTGACACCAGTGAGGAGGAAGATCTGCCTGACTGCTTCCTGAGTACAGCGGCCAGGTTGGGAGTCAAGAGGGGAAACTGTTGGAGAGACAGAAACACCTCGAAACAAAATCAAGCAAATAAGAAGCTAACCTCTACTGTCAGTCAAGGAGGTGGGGTAGGGGATGGGCTGGGAAGCGCCCTGGGCAGGGAGTCGGTTTCTACTTCTGACTCTGGTAACTAACTATAGGACTTTGGAGAATCATCTGACCTCTCTGGACCTCCATTCTCAGCGGCCCATGTAGCTGAAGTTTTTTCCCATCCTGATGTCAAATAGAATCCAATGCATGTTTAAGAATGAGAAACTTAACAGAGACCATGGAGAAAGGGAAGGGGAAAAAGTAGTTTCAAGCAGAGAGGGAGGCAGGCCATAAGAGACTCTTAAATACAGAGAACAAACTGAGGGTTGATGGGGGGGAGGGTGTGGAGGAGAGGGGAAAATGGGTGATAGGCATTGAGGAGGGCACTTGGGATAGGCACTGGGTGTTGTATGTAAGCGAAAATCACGGGAATCTACTACCCCTGAAGTCAAGAGCACACTGTCTATCCTCTATGCTAGCTAAGTTGACAATAAATTATCTTTAAAAAATATGTATAATGGTTTTAATATAGTGCTAACCATTCTAGCTCAAGTAGCCCTATCATCCCTAGCTTTAGAATCTTCATGGAGTTCATACAATCCTGATACCTCTGAACTGTTCACTCTCTATGGAAACTTCTACCTATCCTGTTCACCTGAAACCCACCTGCATTCATCGAGTGGTACCCCACACTCCCACCCCTCTGGTCTACTTCCGTAAAACCACTGGGGCAATCTTCCTCCCAGGCAGACCCATGAGCTCCTTGAAGACAGGGGCCACATCTCCTTCACCGCTATATTCTTAGCATTGGGCATAACTGATGTTCATGTCTAAGTGGGCAAAAGAGAGCCTCCACTAAAACTGGTATTTGCCCTGGAATCTGAATGCGTAGCACAGAGTAAGCTCTTGATAAATTATTCATTGAATGAATAAAGAACTGATGTGTTTCTGTCACTGAAGGGGGTGGGGGTGACGCCTGAGAACTCAGAGCTACTTGACCTTGATGGGGATATGGCCAAGGAACCGAGGGCTGGAGGGGCTGGGCCTTTTTAGCTGATCAGCCCAAACTGCATCCCAAGGCTGGGTTCCTTCCCCTGGAGGATCCACATCATCTCAGCTTGCAGTCTTACTACCTTGAGTCTATAGCCTCCTATCTGTACCTCTTTTTCAAAAACTTAAAAAAAAAAGAAACACAAAAAACGAATGCCGGAAATTAAGTCAGATTTGTTATTCAATGCCTACTATGCATGCAGATAAAGGAAGATGAAGGGAGAAAAGCTGCAGCTTTAACTTTTTAGTTATTAAATGAGAACAGCTAAGGAAACTGGTATTCAGGAGAACGGAATCATCACTTGGGATCTAGGTGGCAAAAGGTAACTTTAGCTCTTCTCTGATTTAAAGTATTTGATACTCCGTGCCACTCGTTTATGAAAATCACTCCTCTGTATTACATACTTTAGACAGATTTATATGCCTGACCTGTAAGAACCCTTAAACTGTTGTCTGCTAGCTCTTGCTGATTGACTGGCGATCTTCCCAGCATCTCCTAGACTTTATTCAACATCTTGTAAGAACCTTACTTGGGCCCAAATGAGAAACCCACTTCATGGGGCTGTCAAACCACCCCAGCAAGGGGGTTTCTGTCCAAGCCTGACCTTATCCATACTGTAGCCTCCAAGACCCTCCTTCCAGCCTGGACACACTAGCTGTTGTGTTGGCCTCTCTTTCTGCCTTTCCATCTCAAGGCTCTGCCTCAGTTTCCTTCACTAGCTTTTCTAGCCTGACATCTTCCACCTATAAACAAATTCTTGGGAACCCACTGGTCATAATGTGCTAGAAGAGACCTTCCTCCTAAACTTTTAAACTTCTCACTGGGAAGGTGAGAAAAGAAAGTCTAAAGACTCATCATTTATCATCCATGAGAACTCTGGGAAAGTCACTTCACCTCTCAAACTACTTATCGTCTGGCACACATATACACCCAAGTAATTGAGACTCTCAATTTGTTTTAGCTGCCTCAAAAAATCAGAGTTCACATCACCAGAGAAGGGCTCTTAAGGCTCTTTTTGAGTATACACCTTTTTTGTAAACGTTTTTGAGCAGGCTTTTTGGATGTCTTTATATTTATTAATAAATTATACACATGTGCAGCCGTCATTAGCTAATACTAATCATATGCAGTTAGTGCAAGGTTTAATGGATAAAAATGCACACAGGCACACTTCCTTTCATTGTGCTTCACGGATGCTGCATTTTTACAAACTGAAGGTTTGTGGCAACCTTGTAACAAGCAAGTTTATTGGCGTCATTTTTCCAACAGCATGTGTTTACTTCATGTCTCTGTGTCACATTTTGGTAATTCTTGCAACAGGTCGAACTTTTCCATGATCATCTTATTTGTTATAGTGATCTGTGATCAGTGAACTTTGATACTACTACTATAATTGTTTCGGGGCACCATGAACCATGCCCATGTAAGATGGTGAGCTTAATGGATAAATGTTGGGTATGTTTTGACTGCTCCACCAGCTGCTTTCCTGTCTTTCTCCCTTTACTCAGGCTTCTCTATTCACTGAGACACGACAATATTGGAATTAGGCCAGTTAATAACCATAAAATGGCTCCTAAGTGTTCCAGCATTTTAAACCAAAAACTAGAAATGATTAAGCTTCGTAAGGAAGGCACGTTACAAAAGCTGAGGTAGGCTGAGAGCTAGGACTCATGCAATAGTTAGCCAAGTTGTGAATGCAAAGGAAAAGTGCGTGAAGGAAATTAAAAGTGCTCCTCCAGTGAACACACGATGATAAGAAAACAAAATAGCCTTATTGCTGGTATGGAGAAAGTGTGAGTAGTCTGGATAGAAGATCAAACCAGCTACAACAGTCTCTTGTGCCAAAGCCAAATCCTCCAGAGGAAGGCTCTAACTCTCTTCAATTCTCTGAAGGCTGAGAGAGGGTGAGGAAGCTGCAGAAGAAAAGGTGGAAGCTAGCAGGGATTGGCTCATGAGATCTAGGGAAAGAAGCTGTCTCTGTAACAACGAAAGTGCAAGGCGAGGCAGCAAGTGCTGATGGAGAAGCTGCAGCAAGTTATCCAGAAGATCTAGCTAGGATAACTCATGAAGGTGGCTACACTCAACAGATTTTCAATGGAGATGAAACAGCTGTCTATTGAAAGAAGATACCATCTAGGACTTCCATATCTGGAGTGGAGAAGTCAGCGCCTGGCTTCAAAGCTTCAAAGAACAGGCTGATTCTCTTGTTAGGGGCTAATGCAGCTGGCGGCTTGAAGTTGAAACCAGTGCTGACTTACCACTCTGAGAATCCTAGAGCCCTTAAGAATCTCCTCTGCCTGTGCTCTATAAATGGGACATCAAAGCCTAGAAGACAGCACTCTGTTTAAAACATGGTTATTGAATATTTTAAACCCTCCTGTTTGGACCTACTGCCCAGAAAAACAGATTCCTTTCAAAATATTTCTGTTCACTGACAATGCATCTGGTCACCTGAGAGCGTTGATGGAGATGTACGAGATGAATGTTGTTTTCATGCCCGCGAACGCAACATCCATCCTGCAGTCCGTGGATCAAGGAGTCATTTTGATTTTCAAGTCTTATTATTTTAAGAAATACATATCATAAGGCTATAGCTGCCATAGATAGAAATTCCTCTAGTGGGTCTGGACAAAGTAAATTGAAAGCCTTCTGGAAAGGATTCACCATTCTAGATGCCTTGAAGAACATTTGTGATTTATGAGGTCAAAATATCAACATGAATAGGAATTTGGAAGAAGTGGACTCTAACCCTCACGGGTGACTTTGAGGGGTTCAAGCCCTCAGTGGAGGAAGTAACTGAAGATGTGGTAGAAAGAGCAAGAGAACTAGAATTATAGGCAGAGCCTGAAGACATAGCTGAATTAGTGCAATCTCATAATAAAACTTGACCAGATGAGGAGTGGCTTCTCATGGATGAGCAAAGAGTTTTCTTGAGATGGGATCTACTCCTGGTGAAGATGCTGTGAAGATTGCTGAACTGACACAAAGGATTTATAATATAACATAAACTTATTTGGAAAGTGGTGGCAGGTGTGAGAGGATGGACTCCAGTTTTGAAAGAAGTTCTATTGTGGGTAAAATGCTGTCAAACAGCATCACATGTTACAGACAAATTGTTCTTGAAAGCAAGAGTCAATCAATGTGGCAAACTTCATTTTTGTCATCATTAGCATTATTATTTTTGAGAGAGAGTGTAAGCGGGAGAGGGATAGAGGGAGAGAGAATCTTAAGTAGGCTCCACTCCCAGTGTGGAACCTGATGCAGGACTTGATCCCATGACCCTGGGATCATGACCTGAGCCCAAATCAAGAGTCAGATGCTCAACCGACTGAGCCACCCAGGCGCCCCCATTGTTGACTTGTTTTAAGAAGCTACCTCGGCCACCCAACTTTCAGCAACCACCACCCTGAGCAGTCAGCAGCCATCAGCATCAAGGCAAGACCCTTGACCAGCAAAAAAAAAAAAAAAAAAAAAAATTATGATTCACTGAAAGCTCTGATGATGGTTAGAATTCTTTAGCAATGAAGTTATTTTTGAATTAAGGTATGTACATTGTTTTTAAGAGATAATTATATTTCACACTTAATAGTCTATAATATAATTTAAACCTAACTTTTATATGCACTGGGAAACGAAAAATTCACTTGCCTTCCTTTATCGCACTATTTGCTTTACTACAGTGATCTGGAATGGAACCTGTAATGTCTCTGAGGTATGCCTGTATTTCAAATAGTCTTCTTGATAATGCTGAGTCTTTGGATTAACATTTTTTAGATTCTTGAAAACTTTGAATCTTGGTTCGATCTGATGAAAATGAACCTTATTGGTTTTCACTTGATAGTGGAGTTGAGAAGACTATACTAGAAGTACCAGCTCTGCCATTTTTGTTTTGTTTTGTTTGTTTGCTTGTACTCACACTGTATTGTCCTTGATCTGCAGCTACTCTACAAGGATCTTTCTATGGCACCGGACCATTTGATGCGTAGGTTTATTTGAAACTAGATTTTACACACACACACACACACACACACAGACACACTGCAGTCATGTTGTAATACACCAGAATCAACCAGCACAGGTTCACTGTCTCTCTAAGAACACCTTGTTACCAACTAACATTGGGACCAAGGGAGCAAATGAGTGAAAACCTAGTGTCCTATATGACTAAAACATGACTTTTTAAGGTAAAAAGTCAATACAGGTAGACACTCTAATTTTCTCCCTGTACCTCATGGACCACATTGGGCACCCATCTCGGGACCACGGTACTGTGCTAGAGTTACAGTGGTGTGTGTTTGTGATTTCTTTTAATGAAATAATCTTCAATATGCTATCGATTATAATATTCAAAAGTTACCTTCTAGTTGTGCTTCATTCTTTTTCACTTATTTCAAAGCTCTTCCTAGGTTTCTTTCACTGACCTTAGGCCAAAAATGATAGAACTTGATCTAATCAGTTAACTTTTGATATTCCTGACTTATTGGAGGGCAGGGAATTGGACTCGATCTTCTCTTCAGGTACCGTGTAGATCTGAGCTCCCCAACTGTCCAAACTTTATCACTGTTCTTTTACCATAGGACCAGAAACTCTGTGCTATACAAGTCATTTTCCGCAGTATCCCACTGTCTCCAGACAAAGCCCATAGTCTTCAGCTTGGCATTTAAGATCCTTCAGGATCTGGCCCCTGCTGGCCTCTGCAGGCTACGTCCCGTTTTGCCATTCTCATATCCTGTGTTGCTGCCATGTGAAATTTACGTCTCATATCGTCGTCCTGGCATGCATTTCCATGCCTCTCTGCCTTTGTCTATGCTACTTCATCTGCCTCAAATGTCTTTCTCATTCTTACTAACCTCTCCTTGAAGGTCTGCTTTTCAGGGAAGCTCTTCCTTATTTCCCCAGTACAAAGAAGGCACTCCCTGCTTTAGTGAACAAAACACAATATATTCATCCCACTAAAGTGTATTCGCTAGTTCAAACATCTCATCTTCTTTTCTAGATTGCCAGTTCTTTGAGGGTAACAACCATGTTCTTCCCACCTTTTAAGTCCAGTGCCCAGCACAGGACTAGGTGTATAGGATTCATTCAGTAAATGTTGAGGAAAGAAATAAATGAATATCACATGAATGAATGAAAGAAAATGATGAAGGGAAAAAAAAATGAGTATAGTTATTTCAATTAGCCCAAAGGAAAGGATAGATACGGGTTGAGGGAAGAGAAACTCAGACAGAGGTCTGATAAATAAAAACAGGGTTCAGTTATTGGATCTTTAATTGAGCACCTACTATGTACTAGATGGACACAGTGCTGGGTAGTATTTATTTATCCATTTTCTTATTTACTTATGGAAACTGCAGGAGGGCAGTGCCTGTAGTTTCTGTTTTATTTCCTATCGTATTCTAAGCAGTTGAATAACTAACAATAAATGAGACACAATCTCTGTGTCTGAGGAATTCAGATTCTGGAATGAATATCATCATTAAAAAAAAATCATCATATCTGGAAGTATAACAAGTATGGGATAAAAAGGGATGCTGCCTCCCAGGTCATGCCAGCATGACCTACAAACTTTCCCACAGCTAGAATCGAGCACCAGGCTCTGCCCATGTACCCTGATTTTTGTTCTTCCATTTGGAATTGGGTTCAGTTCAGACTCTACCAGAGGCTTCCAGATCACCTGCTGGGTATATGGAATAAACATCACAGGGAAGTACTCCAGTTCATTCAGAAAAAGCTTCTTCTCTCAGACTATTTTGTATATGTCTAGGGAGATAGCAGGAGAAATCCACAATCTTCTTCAGATTAACAGAAATTTAATTTTTCAGCTAAGAAAGTTCCTTGCGGGGACTGAATCCAAGCCCCTCGTTTATAGGTGAGGTATGTCATGTCTGGAGCTGGGCAGGGATCCTCTCTATCAGACATCAAGGCTGGGACATTGACAGGTCTGCTATAGTACCCTGACACCACCTGGGGGCATCTAGTGACAAGATGGTCTGGCAACTGTTAGTGTCTCCTAAGCCCCCAGGCTGTGCCTCCTGCAAAGCCCAGAAGCCACCATTCTGTGACCTCCTGGCTTCATGCGGCTGTTGAGTCCTTCAGATTCTCAGGGAGCATGAGCTTTCAGGCTGCAGCTCAGATCACCCAAGCCTGTAGGCAACCTGACTGCTGAATGCTGATGCTTCGGGCTGAGTCATCTCCCACAGGAGCCCTCTGGAATATTCTGCTGGCTGACAGAGGTGCACACGAGAACAGAGCCCTTGACTATTCATAACACTCTATGTCACAGAAACGAATCCATTGGCTGTGGCAAAGGAGAAACAGTCCTGACAGAGGCTGGCCAGTGGAGATCATTTTGGAGGAGCAAGTCTCCTGCCTGGAATGTTGCTTAGAAAGAGTGGGGATAGGGACATGGGAGGTATGAGACATGTCCCAAAAGGCTGTTCTCTGTGCTTCGAATCAAGAGGCCTGCTTCTAAGAATTCTCAGGAGATGCTTTGTGCTGTTAGAAAAACTTGAGGCACCTCTGCTAAAGTGTGACTCCACATACAGTCTCTTGGTGTACAAGTCCATTCAGGGACTATGTGTCCTGTCTTCCTGTCAGAGCACAGGACGGGTTTTGCTTTCTCCTGGAAAAGGAAGACTTCTGTTGTTTCACTCCGAAAGGGGAGACAGGAATGGACCACAATTAGACTCACTTCCTGGGTTGGGGACAATGCTGGGCAGAGATGCAGAAAGGGGCATGCAGAAAATCTACTCAGCAGACTGAGTCTGAGGCATACAGCAATTGACAGGTGGTGTTTAAAGTCAACAGTCATTCAAGGGACAGGGGAGGAGGATCTGACAGGGGCATAGCCATGATGAGGTGGCTCCCAGGGGCGGCTGGATGTGGATGTCCTGTGTGTTACCAGGCAAAAATGCCCAAGTTCCTGAGCAGAGCAGGGATGGAGCTCCAAGACCAGATGTGGCAAGGGTAGGAGCCTGGCAAGAGAAGGAAAGACTTGAGTCCTTGGGTGGCAGGGGTCCTGGGTTGCTCGTCTCAGGAACTGGGGCACAGAAAGTGAGGTTAGGATTCTCAGCCAGGGCAGAAACCCACATCGCAGAGCTGGTAAGCCAATGGTCAGAGAGCAGAGCAGTTGAAGGACCTGAGACTGAGCAGCTGGGGCTACTCTACGCCTTCTTTGGATTGGAGTTGGTGCTAGAGGCCTACAGGTTGAATGTGCGGGGTCCTGCCGGGGTGGGAGGGGAAGAGGGAGGCAGAGGCAGGGGAGGCAGGTGGGCACAGCTCTCTCTTCTGCCAGAGCACTGTCCTGAGGTAGCAGCTTCTGTCCACATCACAGCCCATCACAGCCCAGCACTGCGGGGCTCACTTGTAGCCAACTTTTGATGCCTCCAGGATCAGACTGGAGGGCTGGTTAGACTCACTGCAGAGGTATTTGATAAGTCCTGACCCTAAGAATTCCATTGAGGCCAGTCTTAGTAAGGTGATGCATGGCTTTCCAATGTTTTTACTTCTTGTTGCTCGAAATTTATCAGGGTGTCATAAGTCCCTGATTTATAAACACTAGAATTACTGCTTGAGAGAGCCCTCGCTTAGGACTCAGGAGAGTCCTGTTCCTACCCTGCTGAGCCAAGAGCTTTCTCTGACCTCAAAGTTTCCTCTTCTACCTGATGATCTCAAGGTCCATTCACCTCTACCTGCCATGGTGCTACGGCATTTGCATCAATTCTATAACTACACTAATAGACTTCTGGCTCAGATCCTCATTTTTCTCCCAGTTTTCACAGTGACACTAAAACCCATACAGATACTAATGTCCTTGCTAACGCTGATGCTAACTCTTGCTATTAGTGGACAAGGGCCACTAACACTTATTGAATGCGTACTGCCCTGACACGTAAATGTTTTACATCTCATTTAATCCTCAGACATCCCCATGAGGTATGGGTTATTATCCTCATATGACAGATGGAGAAAGCGAGGCATAGAGTGAGGCTTGTTCAAGGTCATAACAGCTAGCAAAGGGTGGGGCCGGGATGCAAGCCCAGGCTACCTGCCTCTGAGGCTGGTGCTCTGAAGCACACAGACTTCTTGCACATCCTCTTTACATCACGCTGTACAGTATTAGATAGAAAGTCAGGGCAAGCCGGGGTTGTAGAGTTATAGCAGAATCATGCTGTACAGATTTCTGAACTGAAGATGCCGAGATGGCAATATAAAGGACCAGGCAGGGAACGGAGGCTCGGCACATAGGCTCCAGAGGCATTCGGCTTGGCTTCCTGCTGGCCCTGCCACTTACGAGCCCTGTGTCTTTGGTGAGGTCGCTCAATTCTCTGTGCCTCCGTTTCCCATCTGTAAAAGAAGGCTGATGAAGTCCCTATGTCATCTGGTTTGGGGGGAGATGTAAAGGTGTTACTACTTAGGAAATGTACACACCATTTCCAACAATGCTGACACACAGAACATTCTGGGTAAACGTTAGGTGTCATTACTGAATGTGTGCTACATGCCGGCCATGAGGCTTTCAGGTGTTTTAACTCATTTAATCTTCCAAACAACCTGCAGGGTGGGAATTGGTAGCCCCACATTACAGATGAGGAAATGGAGCCTTGCTCGCCCAAGGTCGTCTGCTCTCATTTGCCCGAGGACTTGAATGCAGTCCCTCCCCGCAAAGACCCCGAGTGGTTCTCGCTTAAGCACAGCATCCTCTGCTAATGCCTCCTGTGATGGACAGCTAGGAGCCGGCTCAAGCTACCAAGCAAACAGAGATTGTAATTCGGTTTTGAAATCAATAAAGGGATGATCAAGTGGCAGAGGAGGAGTTGTTAGCTGCTCATCAGGATGATGTGAGAAGTTGCTGCCTGCATCCTGAATTAAATTCACCTAGTTGCTTTATCATCATAAACATTCATTTCAATGTGGGGAGGGATTTTTTAAAAACCAACATGAATAATATATAATGGCTGGCATTTTGGAGGAAGCAGGATCCTTCCCTTCTTCCATCTTCCGTCAGGGTAATTCATCATTGTCTTTCTCCCTGCCCCCCTCTCCTTAAACTGATGGGGTAGCCTGTCAGCTCAGCTTGTTCTGAAACGCAGGAGTATAATTCAATAATAAATTCACTCAGAAGCCAGCTGTCAGGAAGCTGGTATTTATTTGAGCTCCATTAGATGGTCTCTACTGCTCAGCCTCTCTGAGGGCTGGCTGAGGGCTGTCGAAGGCCTGGGGCTGGGGGATGCGGGTAGGGTGGCACGTAAGTGCTTTTCTGTAACTGCTCTGTCACTGATCCTTGCATGTCGCTTTATGTCTGCAGTGCGCTGAGAAAAGATTATGGTGCAGACGTGATCTTTTTTCCCTCCTGTTATTTTTCCCCCCCTTGGAAACCCTGGCTTTCAAAATTCCTGGGAACTTTGTGTCTTTTTCTCTTTTTAAATGTTTGTTTATTTTGAAGGAGAGAGAGAGAGTGAGCGAGCAAGCATGAGCTGGGGAGGGACAGACAGAGAGGGAGAGAGAGAATCCCATGCAGGTTTTGCACCGTCAGCACAGAGCCCAATGTGGGGCTCGAACTCATGAACTGTGAGATCATGACCTGAGCGGAAATCAGAGTTGGATGCTTAACCAACTGAGCCACCCAGGTGCCCTGAAACTTTGTGTCTTTATAAAGGATCTGAAGGAAATTCTGAAGACTTACATGGCATCAAGGTTATCTCACTTCTCTTTATAGCCAGTTTTAAGTCCTGAGATGAAAAACTCTGTTCTGGCTAGTGAACAGGTGAGGGGCTGACCTTTCTCAGTTCTGTATCTGTCTCGCTGCACAGTCCCCTATGTTCTTCCTTCTCCCACACGCCCCCTCTGTACACCAGGATCATATACCCCAGACTTCCTAAGACCATCTTGATTTCAAAGGTTAGAGAACGTCTCTTGACTTTGGATTTAGAAAACAGTATCACCATCATTATGCTCCAGCCACATTAAAATTCTCTCAATTTTCTGATTATCCCAGAAAGTCATGCTGGTTCCTCAGTCTAGAATGCATTTTTAAGTCCTGTTCAACTGAAGCCAACACTAAGCAATGCAGTTTATTCAGGAGCGCGCACGTGCATACATACAGACAACCATGTTTCGTGCAATACGTATCCTTGTCACGGTGCTGCACTGATATTTTCCATTCCACTATACCCCATTTCCGTCTAAATTTACTTTTTTTAAAAAAATAGTTTCGACTCACTACATTGATTTCATGATGCACTAATGGGTTGTTGCGAGCTGAAGTGGGATAAATAATGTTTTAATGGCCAACCATCCTCACTAAAATCTTTGTTTCAGGCTAAAGGCCACGTCGTGCCGGAAGCTTCATTCATTAGTTCACCTGCTGGTTTGTTCATTCATTTCCAGACGCAGCCCTGAGGTGTGCAGCGGGAGTGATGGCCATGCTTTTGAACTCGTGGGACGCTCTGTCTCTACTTCTCTTCAGGCACTCAGCACTGGCTGACTGGCTGATTCATTCTGCGATCTGTGTGGTTTAGTCTGGGCCAACCTCTGTGCTTGGCACCAGGGGTTCAACAACTAACACAGTATGGGACACGACATGCCCTCAAGGTAAGAGGGCATAAATGCGAATCTTTTTCTTGCAGGCCTTGCACAGAGCAGTATTTACCAAGCAGAGCTTGTGTTGTGTGGCACCTCTGTTCCCCTCTGAGCCTGCCCCGTGTCCCCTCTCCATAGGGTCTGACCCTCTCCGTAGCACATGATCCTGTGCCTCCTTTGTGATAAATGACCTTATCACCCATCCCTCCTTTTTCTGAGTCCCCTGACTCCTCAAGTCTTTTCTCTTTGGGCTCAGTGTGTCCCATCAGCTGATTTTCATGGCAACTGCCCCTACCCAGCTTCCTTACCTGAGTGAGCTGATAACCTATTAGACTTAGAGGGGCCTAGAAAGGCTTGACAACATCACGTTTCTCTCATCAATACAGCATCCTCAAACACACTGTGAACTGATATTCAAGTAACTCAGGGGTGATTCTTTTTTGTCAGAACCTCTTCCTATAATCTGCTAACCTGTCCGGCATTGGCAATCCACAACTATTTGCTGAAGGGATCTGTCTGCCCTATGTCCAGCCTGTCCCTCCCAAGAGGAGATGCATCTAAAGTTGTGTCGTACAGACAGAGCTGCCTTGAGTGTTCTCTGAGGAAGAAACATCTCATGCTTCCCTCCTTTTTCCAACCATCTGGCTCCAAGCTCCACACTCTGGGTCCTGTTACCTGCCCTCCCTGTATGGACGGTCAGTTGGGGATCCATCTTCCACCTACAGACCTGAGTGGCCCCTTCCTTCCCGCGCAGAGGGCACCCTACACTGTATTTTCCCCGTGACTCCAGGTGAGGGCCTCCACTGAGCAGATAGGGTGTGGGCCTCCAGGCTGGGAAAGAAAGCCCGTCTTCAAGCCATCTAATCTGGCGATGGCGGTTCTCCTGCCTGCTCTGTCCCCTCCTACTTTAGACCCACATTCAATCAGCTGAAGCCATTCACATCTCTATCGCTTACGTGGAGTTGAGGACAACAGAGGCAGAACGTCAGGTAGAGCTACTGTATTCATTAAACCTGTGTAAAACACCTGCCCTGGGGACACAGAAGAGCCACAGGAGGCCTTCCTTACTCCAAGTGCTCCTGGCGGTCCTTCTGCTGCAGTTCTGAGTCAAGCTCTGTGCTCTCCTCCAAGGAGTCCAGCCCAGCTGAGCACCTACTCTGCTTGGCTGGGGCCCTTGCTTGCCGAAGCGCTGCTGTTCATCCTCCCCTGAGGGCCACCCCCCTGCCCCAGGGCCTCTGACGCCAGCAGGGGTGCCGCACAGAAACATAAGGGACCCCGCACGTGTCAGCCGTGGCTCTGGAGAACCTCCTGCTCTTAACTCAGCCCCGGGTCAGGAGCCTCCGGGCTGGGAGGCTGCAGCCTGAAGGAGCAGCATCTCTGGGATTGCCTGTCATTGCTGGGCTCAGCGATGCTGCCGGGTCTCTGAGTGACAGCCTGCGTCGTGAAGCCTGTTCCACGGACTCGCACGCGGACTGTACAAGCTGTGCCACAGCATACGGGGTGCAGGAGAGTGTGGGGTTTTCTGTCAGGCCCAGGCCTTGCTACTGTTGCACACGGCCACCAGGTCGGGGCCGCCTGCCCATCAGGAACCCCCCTCTCTGGAGAAGTGCCACTGGATTCCTCCCTGACAAGGACCGCAGCTGACAGCAGGCTGGCACAAGGCTGCCTTTTCCCTTCCTCAAATAAGGATTCAACACCTCGCTCCTCTCTCGGGGCCTGCTGGACGTCCCTAGAGGGCAGGTCACTATCAAGCTGTACTTCCAGTTAAAAAAGTGGAGTGGGAAGCTCTTTTTTACACCATCACCACCACCACCGTCATCATCTTCGAATTAGCAGGCGTTTTTTGTGTGGTATCAGGTTACAACTGTATGTACTTTGTTTTTGTGGGGTTTTTTTTTCATTCATTTAATTTTCGTGGCAACTCTGTAGACATCATTACCCGGCTCTTACGGATGAGGAAACTGAAGCTCAGAGAGGTTAAGGAATTTGCCCAAGGTCACACAGCTAGAAAGTGGATGTAACAGACTTTGAATCCAGTTGTCTGATTCCAAAGCTTGTGTTTCTTTCACTAGGCCATGCTACCGCCATAAACCTACCATTTACTGACCTCCTAAGTACCAAGTTCTGTGCCAGATGCTTTATTTCAGTTAACCCTTTCAATGGCATTCACGAAATAGTCACTGTTATTGCCAACTTATAATTGGAGGCCCATGCACAGAGGTTACATCGTTTCCTCTAAGGCCACACAGAGCTGGTGGGAGGGAAAGCCACGATTCAAACTCTGGGCACTTTCTAGCACTTTCTATCAAGCTGCCTTCCTTCACACGAGGGGAAGGAAAGTAAGCAACAACCCAAACTTGGTATCAGGTTTCACTTTATCCCAACTATGCACATGAGCACTAAATTGCTGGCCCAGATCAAGAAAACGGAATACCCTGTGGGCAGTCCAATGAGAAAAGCATCTGATACCTCATGTTTCCAGCTTGGGCTTGTTTTACATAAAAATCTGTCTGGAGATACTCCGTAGTGATAGATAGCTGCTCCTTGTGAATCTAGACCAGCGAGGAGCACAGACATAACGACGTGGCAAATATTAGCTAAAAGGAATTTTCACAGTAACATTTAGAAGCTTCTATTTACCCATTCATTTGTAGAGTGAATCCCATATTCCAGGCCCTGCCCTAAGTATGACAGGTTTGGAGAGATGAATGGTCTCTGCCTTCAAAGCATCTGTAGTTTAACTGAAGGTGACAGATCCATAAACAATGATCTGGGAGCCGACTTCTCCTGCCTCTGCTGCTCATCTGTAATATGATTTTTAGCAGATGATTTAACCTCCCTGGACTCTGAATCCTCAGTCCCAAATTAAGGAAAATAGATAATGTATCCTCCCATCCTTCCTCCGTCCACCCCTCCCTCTCTCCTTCCTTTCTTCCATTCCTTCATTGTTCAAGGCAGTAAGTATGCGTATTTGTTTTGTGCATCTACTGAGCGCTGAAATGAGTAAGATGTGTTCCCTTCCTGGAGGACTCACTTTAGAGGGCTGGGAGACGTTCACATATTCGTTTTATTAAGTCACTTGCCCAGAGCCACGGATCCAGCGGTGGCAGAGCCAGGGTGTGAAACACAAACTGGCCTGACTCCGAGGCCTATACTCTTCCCTCATGCTCGGAGGTCCATTTCTCCCGGTACAGGTTTCTCAAGCTCCCTGCTTGACAGGCACCTTCAGGCGGGTCAGACCCGCCAGAGCAACATCCTGAAATCCCCGTGTGGGTCCCATCGTGATCTGTGGCACGTAAGCAGCAGGCTTGGTGCATCACCAGAAGACATGCAGGGGACATGGTCCCTGCTGGCACCGACCAGGACGGCATGGTCAGGGCACTCCTTAGGCACAACAGCCACGGGCAGCCAAGCGGCCACAGTCCTATTCAGATCCCATAATGGGTCCGCTAAAGAAAGGCTGAGCAAGGACTATTCCCCTTGGTAGGAATAATCTTCAAATCTCCGGTTGATTAAAAGAACGCTTGCCACGGGAAGGCCCACAAGCACACAGACAAAATCATGCAACTGAATAAAAGAGCGGGAAGCTTCCTACCCAGGGACAAAAGCAGCGTTTCTGACCAAGATCAATGAGTAGGTTTCTCCTCTCTCTAGCTCAGCTCCTGGCTCTGTCACTTGACCAGCCTGTGAATTTGGGAAGGTTATCTGACCTCTGAGGTTCTCAATATTCTGTGGGTAAGATGACAGATTTGTTGGAACAGCAAGCATTTTCATCTCTAACAAGGTTACACTTTGAATGCTTTTACCCACTCCTGTGATGCCTCTTCCGCTGGCTCGGAGTGTTCCCCCCACCTCACCTTCCCCATCCTGTCCTTGTGGGGAGGCGGCTGGGGCAGTGGGAGGCCATGCCCTGGACCCCACCCCCACCGCCGACCCCCTGGGCCTGCGGCGGCGTGAAGCCCAGAGCCAGGGCTCCTTCCCGTCCCAGTAGAGAGGCCTTCTCCTTGCGTTCCCAGTTACACTCTGGGGATGATACCGCCACCTCCCAGGGTGGCTTCCCCTCATTCCTTCTTAGTCCCTGCTCTTCTCCCCTCACACATTCTCCTGGAGCAGACTGCTGTGCGCTCCTGGTCTCGACTCCTGCTTGTTGCTGGCTCCCAGATCGATAACTCTAACGTCCGTGTGAGCTCCAGAACTGCTTGTGAACTATGAACGTGTCTTGGGGGTCCTGCTGAGGTGTGTCCCTTCCTTGCCCTTAGCGTGCTCAGGATGGAGGTCATCACCTTGCTCCCAACCTTCCTGCTGCTCTCAGGTCACCAGCCTGGAGAAGGCACCACCATCTATCTCCCGAGGCCTCTGAGTAAGAGACTTCTTTTTCCTGCATTCCTCAGGCCCAACTGATGACTAAGGCCTGCTGATTTCCCCTTTCATTATTAATTTTTCAAAGTTTATTTATTTATTTTGAGAAAGAGAGATAGAGAGCAGAGGAAGGGCAGAGAGAGAGGGAGAGAGAGAGAAAATCTCAAGGAGGCACACTGTCAGCACAGAGCCCAATTCGGCTCAAACTCACAAACTATGAGGTCTTGACCTGAGCTGAAATCAAGAGTCGGACGTCCAAACAACTGAGCTACCCGGGCACCCCAACTGCTGATCTGCCCCTTGAAACAGAACTTGAGGATGGCCTTCAACCTTCCTACCCTTCATTACAGCCCATTGTTCCTGCAGGGCTGGAACTCTCTGGCATGGAAGTCACGGACATAGAAGGGACACACTATGTAACTGCTGAATTGAACTGTGCCGACTCCTAGAGAAAGAGATGTCCCTGTATTGGAAGGCGGTCAAAAGAAATTATTATAAGTAGCTCCTTCTTGGATACTATGTCTCATTCACAGACACTGGTCTGGGGAGCAGAGAACAGAGAGCTATCTTATGCTGGCTCCTGTGCCTTTTCAGGCCCCTGGTCTCTGCACAGCTGTTCCCTCTCCCTAGAACACCCTTCCTTCCCTGGCCAAGAGAACCATTTCTCATCTTTAAGTCTCAGTTCTTAAGTCGTGGTTTCCCCCCACCCAGGAGTATCTCCTCTGTGTTCCCAGAGTACCCTGGGGGCACATTTCTTTCTGGCCTATCACACCGGGGCTCTTTTCATCCCCTTAGTGGACTGTAAGTGACCAATGAGCAGGGACTGTGCTCTATTCACCTCTGTGATTCCAGCACGGGATCTGGCACAGAGTGGACTGCAGCAAAAAACTGTCCAGTAGGGGACACAACTGAACACCTGTGAAGGAATGCATGGGCAGATGGCCTGAGATGCCAGTGGGGGCGCCCCCACCCCCACAGCCTTCTGGACGGCAGCTCTGAGGCTGAACAGCGTTAAAGGGTTTCCGCTCGTCTGGAGCCTGCAGAATCAGTAATAGCTGACTGCAAAGAGAGTATTGATCCAAGATTCCCTTTGGACCTTTGATTCCTCACTCTCTCCATCTATCACCCAGCGGGAACAACAAAACTTTGCTCATTAAAATTCCAAATGCCTGGGATAGCAGTTTTCTAAATGTGGGTACCTGAGGCTGCTTCTCTGCTTCCCCTGACATTCCATCAAGAACCCTTCTGGCCTCCTCCCACCTCCCACCCACTCCAAACATGGCCCTCGAGGCGATTCAGTTCTCCCGCAGACAGTCATGGCTGGATCTGAGGCCCAGCGGACTCACCCTCCGTCAAAGGGGTTCTCTCCCGGAATGATGTGTGTGCTGTCCCTGCCCACGAGGAACCTGATGCGGTCGTAGAAGGAGTGCAGGTTCTGCTGGGACACGGGGGCCTGTGTCTCCTGGATGATGTCCAGAGGGTCGGGGGAGCCCAGGCACAGCGGGTTGACGTGACAGAGGGGCTGGAGGCAGCAGTCGGGGTCCATGCAGTCCATCAAGCCATCTGCAGGGGAGACAGAGCATGAAGTTGATGGTGCTACGTCCCACCAGCCACGTTTGTCCACAGTGCCTTCACGTGCTTCTCTATTTGCCACTTGCTGGAAAACTTTAAGTGCCTGACATAAGCCAAGGCCTTTGCTGGGGACCAAGGGGATCCAGGCACTTCAGATCTGCTCCCACTAGCCTAACAGGAGACGGACAAGCAAGAGTACAGTGTGACATGCGTTTCTTTGTTGCTGTTTCTTTAAATTTGAAGGAATTACATGAGGGCCCAGAGGTGAGAGAACATACTGAACGTCTGAGCTGCTACACTCAGCTCAGAAGGTGAGGGGCGAGCACAGGAAGGGGCCGTTGATGCTGGCCAAAGCAGAGGCGCTGGGGGACTCGGGCCAGCTCAGGCAGTTTGCATTTCACCCCCCGGGGGACGGTGGGAGCTACTGGAAGGTTTAAAGCAGGGGTGACATCATCTGATCTGCATCACTGAAAGAACCGTCCCTGTAACAGGGAGACGGGACTGCAGTTGGCCTAGAGCGGAAGCTGGGGGTTCCATAGTGGCGAGGGCATCTCTGAGGTTGCACAGAGCAAAGGTAGTGGTTGCTGAGACCAGAGCAGTGAACAGTGGAGGTGGAGATAAGCGGATGGTTTTGAGAGGTATTTAAGAGTTTGCTTAAACCAACTAGCTTTGGGGGTGAGGAAGAGGCACTGTGATTCCCTGCATCTCTGCCGGCTGCCATGTAAATACAGGGAGACCCAGCTCTGCTTTCTGCGGGAGGGAGTCCGTGCATTTGCCTGTTGGCTTCAGGTCTCTGACCGAGGGGCTACTAGCAGGGAATGTCTTTGCCACATGGACGAATTTCTTCAGGACTGGAAATTGTATTACGGCTTCCAGCTTCCCAAAGTACAAAGAAAGAAATCCAATCAGATCACAGATTTTTGGTCATATTAGTGCTTTTACAGGCACCCAATAGCATAGCTTACAAAGAATAACAAACCCAGGGATTAGAGGACGCTGCACCAAGTGGGGGACAGGGAAAGCCCAGGGTGACAGTCTGGGTGCTTTGTGGGCAGAAAACAGTCTAAGGACTTGCATTCCTCTGGGTTCAAATTCTGCCTCTCTTGCTTTATTAGCTGTGTGACTTTGGGCAAGCTTCCCCACCACCATGGGGACACAGATCCTGCTCTGGTTATCTCTGTTGTGTCCCCAGCACTTAGTACAAGTATTCAAACATGGCTGTTAAATAAATAAACCAAAGAGAATGGAACGGATTAACAAATGAAGCAGGGGATGAAACCAAATGACAGTGTCCATAAAAGCCAGGAAACCACCCGCTTCATTCAATCCAATTAGACAGTGCGGTATGGTGGATGGATCATGAGGCCAAGGCTGAAGTTCAAGTCCCAGAACTGTGGCCAAGAACACCCCTGGATGAATTCCTGCACTTACTCTCCGAGCCCCAGTCTCCTCATCACTGACATACCTCCCTCGTTTCTGTCTCCCTGGGTTTACGACAGAGGTGCTGCCCAGCAGAGCACTGCATTTGCACTGGCCAGATTTGGTGCCCCATGCGGCACCCCCAGGCTCCCTTCCCAGCCTCAGAGGTACTGCGGCCTCGGGCAAGCTGCCTGACCTGCCTGAAATCCAGTTTTTCCCCTTAGTCAATTAGGGACAAAAATCCCTTGTCTTTCTCACCCACTTTTGCATGGTATCCAAGACTTTTTTTTTTTTTTTTTTTTTTTTTTAATTTTTTTTTTCAACGTTTATTTATTTTTGGGACAGAGAGAGACAGAGCATGAACGGGGGAGGGGCAGAGAGAGAGGGAGACACAGAATCGGAAACAGGCTCCAGGCTCTGAGCCATCAGCCCAGATCCTGACGCGGGGCTCGAACTCACGGACCGCGAGATCGTGACCTGGCTGAAGTCGGACGCTTAACCGACTGCGCCACCCAGGCGCCCCTGTATCCAAGACTTTATAACTTCCTTGAGGGCACCACACTGCAAAGTGCCTGGATTTCAGGGCCCAGACTGTCTGGGGCCAAATCTTGGCTCTGAAACTTACCACTGTGTGGCCTTGGGCAAGTTACTTAAACTCTCTGGCCTCTGGTTCTCACATGTCTCATAAGGGGATTGTAAAAGTGCCACATAAGTGTTTGTTACATAAATAGAAAACATAGTATATGTCCCCAAATCTAGCAGAGTACCCCATAAACAGTAAGTGCTTACTAAGGGCTTGTTCCCCTTGCTGTCCCTGAGTCTACGACACGGCTCATCAGAGAGAAGGGCCATTTGTTCTTTGCTCACCTGCCAGATTCATCCTGAGATGTGGAGGAAAGGGCTCCCCTCACCCCAGCGCTGTCCTGGGTCCTAACTTGTGGCTCCTGTCCCAGCTCCCAGATACACCCGCTAACTGCCTCGCAAAGCACCTGTCTTCTCCTGCATCTCCTCCATCACACATTCCCACGCTGGCCCTGTCAGACGTCGCTTAAACACATAATTACAGCCCAAGCTGAGGGTTATTTGCATTCTGCTATTGATGTTAGCATGACAGATTCAGCTGCTGCATCCATAACTCTGCAGAAATGCTCCATTATTCAATCCCAGCGAGCAGGGACGCTGACCATTAAATCAGCCAGCACAATTGAAGGGCTGTGAAAAGTCATGGCTAATTTGAAATTTTATTAGCTATTGCCTGCTCTTGTTTACCAGCGAGAGCAGACCCTGGAAGCCAGTCTTTTACCTCTTTATAAACACTCTGCTCTGTGGCGCCCTGGAAGAACTGCTTTCTGTTCTCTAGTCCTGGGGGAAGGTTAGCCAGGAATTACTATTCTTATTATTTATATTATATTCAACGATGATGATCATGGACGTTGTGCTAAATGCTTGGCAATGAATGCTTTCAAAGGACGTGTCCTCGAATCTCTCCAGCTCTGTGAAGTAGCCACTGTGGTCACCATCACGCTCGTTTTACAGAGAAGGAATCGGAGGCTCAAAGTAGTAGAGTAAGTTGGTCAAGGTCATGTGGTCAGAGAAGCTGTCTTGGAATCCGAGCCCAGTTCTTTCTAAGTATGAAAGGTTGAGACTTTTGGGAACTATTTTTTTCTTAAGTGGAAAACATGAATTTACGAGGCTTGCTGAAATGGCACTCTTCCGTGCCCTTCCGGCTCCCAGGGCGACCTCCGTCATAGCACTCGCCCCACAACCCTTGCTCTGCAATTTTGATTTTCTCTGTCTCCTTCCCCAGACATCGAGCTCCTGGAGATGAGGACTGCCAGACTCCTTCCAGTAGCCCTGTGCCTCCTGCACTAGCTTCCCACTTCATCCTTGCTTCTGGCATCCCCATACTCCTTTTTCCTTTCCCTTTTAAAATCAAATTGTTGTTTCTTGTGATCAGAGGGTCTTTGCGATGATCCAGGTGGCCATTCTGCTGGAAATGAAAGTCTCAGCAAGGGCCCCAAGCTTCAGCTGGGCCCGTGTGTAAGAGGCACAGTCAGACCTACCTCACGGACGCTGAGGGGAGTAGGTGAGGTCATGGGTGTGGAGCACTTAGCATGACGACCAGCACCTAAGGACGCGCTTGCTAAGTAAGAGTCACTGTTAGCTCCTTGGCTGGGTGCTTCCTTGGACGGCTAGCCCCGTAACAGGCCTGTCCTGGGTCCCCACTCCATCGCATACTTCAGGGCAGCCCTTTCTGGCTGCAGCCTGGCTGTGAAGAACTGAGGAGACAAACATGGCCTAAGAGACGCACCTTCAAGTTAGGGAAGCAGAGACCCAGGGGACTTGAAGATCGGGCTTCTCTGAAATGGAGCCACGGCACACGAACAGGGCTCTCGTGAGGGACCTGGGACTGTGCAATTGCTCACTGTACGCTTCACAGGATGGACAGACGCCAGGCCAAGAGTTCCGTCTGCCGACGCCTTCCCAACTATTCACTTAGCACATATTTGCAGAGCAGTAAACGTGGCCTAAACCTTTGCTAATAGAGATGATCATCTTGTTAAATGAAGCACCTATTTCAAAAATGACTGGGGCCCACAAAATTCTTATCAAAGGCTCAGTTTACAAGGTGAGCTTTCGTGCAAACCTCTCTATTTTCTTTTTTTAAGTTTATTTGAGAGTGAGAGAGAGCAAGAGACAGCATGTGTCTCAGAACAGAGGAGGGGAGAGAGAGAGAGAGAGGGAGAGAGAATCCCAAGTAGGCCCATATGGAGCCCCAACACTGGGCTGGACCCCACGAACAGAACCATGAGATCATAACCTGAGCTAAAATCAAGAATTGGACCTTTAACTGACTGAGCCAATCAGGCACCTCCCCCACCCCCGCCCCCATCTTCAAACACAGAATATGGCAGCCTGATAGAGTGCATGTGGCTACCCCGGAGGGAGATAGACTCTTCCACACTTTTGTTTTCTTAGGCATAGATGACAGATTTTAGAAGAGTCATGTTAAGAGAAAAAAGCATGCTTTGGAGACAGAAAAGTAAATTTGGGGGTAGACTAGAAACACATCAATGTATAGTTTTCATGATTCTCTGGTTTGGCTAGTTTGGAAACATTTGCATTTTCCAAGGACTTCATAGTTTACTTAATTGTATATTATACAGAAGTTGGCTGGCTTATATAATGCCCATGTTTCATTTGTATGCTATTCCCATTGAGAGACCCTCCTTATGGCAAACAGAGAAAAAAAAAAAAACAGAAAAATAGAAAAATAGTATTTTCCTGTTTCCTTAAAATTTTCAATAAAACCCTCTTGAACTCTAAATATTACCTTTTGGGAAAGAACATTTTTTTCTCCAGAAATATCCTTTTTCCCTCTTCTTTCTGCGTACATGGTGAAAGTAAAGGGGGCAGAAGGAAATGTTAGACGCCATTCGGGCTCCTGGAGATTGGAGGGCAGCAATGCCTCCGGAGGGACTAGAGGGCAAAGGAAAGAGGGAAGGAAGTATCCAGAAAAAAATCAGACTAGAGATTAAAAAGAAAGATATAAAAGAGGGAGGGAGGGAGGGAGGAAAAAACCAGGAAAAAAAAAATGCAGGTCTCTGGGCGTACTAAATGAACATCCCAAAGCAGTTCAAGTACATGTGACCTTGAACTTGAAGCCCTCCAGGGCTAAAATGCTGCATGGTCCACTGAGCGCTCGCTGCCTTTTGCCAATATTTCCATCTAAGTGCTACCCACTTGAGGATGAGGGCTACGCTGTTTCCTCTAGCCCCCTCCTCAGTGCGTGCTCGGCTGGTGGGTGTCAAGTGACCTTGAGAACTGGGGAGTAGGGAACATGAGAGAAAAAATAAACCAGTCCAGAAGCCCAAAGAGCCAGTTCCTTCCCTGGCTCTGTCACTTTCTGGGGGTGAGACCTCTGGCACTTCCCTTCCTATGTCTGAAATGTCATTTATTCATATGGAACCAGGATAATAAGCTGTATCAGTCCCTCAGGATTGCTGAAGGTTTCCTGGGTTGTAAAGAGTAAGTGAGTCATTCACTGAGGTTCTAGTGTCCTCCCCATGCCTGTGGCTGGTCCCTGGCGTCCCCTCTGCAGACATGTGCTGCAGCCCAGGGCTGGGTGAGGTCCTCTGCCATCAGTCACCATCCTGAGTGGCAGCGGCTTTCTGCTCATTTTGTGATCTTAACTGCTGCCAGTGAGTGGTGGGCCCTTGGGTGACTCATCCCCCCATCTGATGTCAGTGTCCTCCTCAGTTAGACAGAGGGTAGATGGGGCAGCCTCTGGGGTCTAACCTGCCGGACAGCCACTTCCTGGCCTTTCTATGCAGCAGGCCCATCTCCCCTGATGGCTGGCCTACAGAAACTTCCACAGAAAGTGAAAGGTGTGCCTGAGGGTCCTTTTGAAGTTGGTGGCTCAGCTAGCCTTCTATCTTTACCAGGGAGGACCGTGGGGCTCAGGTTAAATGAGTTACTCAGTGTCCTACTGCTGGTGAGGTGTGGAAGAGTTGGGAATTGGGTTTCTTATCTTTCTCCAAATCCAGCTGTTCGGCACTATCCTATAGTCTACATCTTTATCAATGCTTTGGACATTCTGGTCCCTCCACAGAGGGCAGGAACTGACTTGTTTATTTCTCTATCCCAAATGCATAGCACAGAGCCTTGCACACAGTGAGCATCACATTTGTTGAATGAATGAACAAACGAATGAATGATTATATGAGGACTCCGAATCAAACAGCTCAGTCACATTAGCAGGCCCATTGAGGGCCGTGGGTGTGGTGGAAGCCAGTCCCCCCGGTAGGAGTTCATTCCTCTCCTTAGAAAGGAGGCATGGGGGCAGGCCCTACACCAGGCACTGGACAAACAGGGAGAAAACGGTCATGCCTCTGCAGGAGTCGGTGTTCTGGGTCAGCCAGGGACCAAAGAGCACTGGGAAAGAAGGTCGAGATGGGGCTAGGGAAGCCTGGAGGTGGGAACCCAGCTTGGGCTGAGGGCTGGCATATTTCCTGGAAGACAGAATGCTTAAACTAGGACTAGAGGGGTGGACGTGAACAAGCCAAAAGGAGAACAGAGCTGAGAGTGGGTCTGGGAAATCCACGAACCAGCAAACTCTTTGCATCACAGTTGTTTGCACGTTCCTTACACTCGTGGACCCTTAACTCCTGCCCTAGCTCCACAACCCAGCAGCCAGCCTCATCTCGCGGTTGTCTGTAGTCTGGCCGCACAGCGGCTTCCAGGGAGGCCCTGGGCGTGGGGGGTGGAATATGCCTCCCTCTCTGTACACATCGGGAAGAAGGTTTTGTCATTTGCTATAATAAATTCTGTGCCTTCTTTGAAAAGGCTTGCAAAATCTCTATCTGACCCTTGGAACACAAGATTTTTAAAGGTCAATTTCTCTCTTGTCTCTTATCACAAGAAATGTGGTTTAGAGATAGTCTGAAGGGTTTCCAAATTCTATGGCCTTATGTGAGCTCTCCATTCTAGCAATGGGAAATGGGGAGGAGGAAGGAGAGCAGAGAGCTTTGTTCTCTGTTTTCCTGAAACTTCTCCTTCCAGGTGGCATCTATCAGTGATCCGTATTGCAATCCATGATCGTTTTTCATGGGGCCGACAGTACCTGAAGGGCTTATCACACCTTGAAGCTGCTTACAAATCCTTCATCCAAAGGGTCTGGTTGTTTCAGAATCCAGTGGATTTTATATTCTGTCTTCTTCTTTTTTAAACACCCATTCCATTCTAAACCTAGCTCTCCTGCTGTCACTGTGTGACACTGGGCAAATAGCTTCAGCTCACGGAGCCTCAGTTTCCCTGCATGGAAATGTCTGTCTTGCAGGTTTGTTGTGAAGGGCTAGACATCACGTCCACAGAGCATCCAGTACAGTGCCTGGCACGGAGGGGATGCTCCCTATATTATGGCCAGTACTTTCCTTTTTGAACACTTGAATTATTTTCTTTCTAGCAATGAGCATGTGACAGTTTGGAATACACATTTTAATCAACAGATGAGAAAGGCTCGAAATACATTATTATATGGAGAAGCATTATAATTGTAAGTCAAATAAGTAGAGTGTAAAATTTCATAGACAGCATCATTTCAATTTTTAAAAATAATTATTTATAGATGGCTATATATTTATTTTATAATAAATATCATGCTTCTGTGCTTACAGATGGAAAGGCACAGGAGAATGAGAAGTGATATTTGCAGGTGAGGGACTGAGGCTTAGAGAGGCTGAGGAGCCCACACAGGGGCAATGCAGCAAGCATGCCGGGGTTTGAATCCAGAACATCTGGGCACAGATCCTGCACTTTTTAAAATAATTCTTTTTAAAGTTTATTTGTTTGAGAGACAGATCGAGTGGGGAAGGGGCACAGAGGGAGAGAGAGAGAATCCCAAGCAGGCTCTACACTGACAGCACGGAGCCTGATGCGGGGCTCGAACTCACGACGGTGACATCATAACCAAGAGTCAGACTCATAACCACTGAGCCACCCAGGTGCCTGCCTCCCCCCTCCCCCACCCCGCCCCAATCCTGCACTTTTAATCACTGTGCTGTGTTGCCTCTTAGGCACTTCGGGATTTTTTTTTTTCTTTTTTTTTTTTTTGAGAAGGAGAGAGAGGGAGAGAAAGAGAGAGAGGGAGGGAGTTTGTGCGCTCTCGTGCATGGTAGTAAGGGAGGGGCACAGGGAAAGGGAGAGAGAATCTCAAGCAGGCTTCCAACTGAGCACAGAGGTCTACGAGGGGCTCTCCATCTCATGACCTTGAGATCACAACCTGAGCCGAAATCAAGAGTCTGATGCTCAACCAAGTGAGCCACCCAGGTGCCCCTGCCTTTCAGCCACTTTGAATACAACATTTACAATCCTCACAGTGACCCTGTAAGGCAGGCATTAATTACTAGTCTCATTTTACAGTCACTTTGCACCTTGGGGCCACAGTTCACCATCCCTGAAATGGACATGAAATGAGCAAGCCCCCCCCGCCCGCTCCCGCCATCAGAGGGTCACTATGAGAGGGACGAGAGGATGCATGTGACAGCACTTCCTGAAGGGTTTCATAGCTGGTACTATATGAAGAAGGCACCTCTTGTTAGGTGGGGCACACAGAGGAGCTCACAGTGAGTGTTAGGCCTGGGCCTCTGCCTGCTGGCTTTGCTCGGCCATCTTACCAACCAGTGTTCTGGTGACATCTTGCAGGCAGGTTAAGGGTGAAGGTAGCCCCAACAGAGGATCAGTGCACTGGGAGTCACTGTGTCACATTCAGGATCTGTTTTCTGGTTTTATACACCATGACCACACATGAAAACAAAAACAACCTAATAACGCTAAACCCAACTCAGCCATACTGTGAACTTTTTTTTTTTTTTTTTTTGTCTCATAGTTTAAAAATACCTCAACAGCATTCTTCATGAAGCTTGAAATTCAAGTTTAATATAGAAAGGACTGCCTTAAGCCTAGCAAACTGGGAAAGAAGAGAAACCAGAAGTTCTCAGATAACTTGAAGAGCTGCAGTTGGGTTTACCATGGAACCACGAGTCTGAAGTCTGGGCACACTGAAGAGATAGCGTGGCCAGACCTCCCAGACTATGACAGTTTCTGCCACCCATCAGCTGTGTGACTCGGGCAAATACTTCCCCTCACTAAGCCCCAGTTTCCTCATTATGCAGAAATAGTAAGGGGATAATAATACCACACACCTCAAGAGTTACTGGGTGGATGCATAATTGCTCTGCAAACTGTAAAATGGCATACAGATTATCATTCTCAGCCCCTCGTTGGCTTTGGGAACTGTAGTAGCCTATTTAAATTTGACTAAGCGCTCGCACTGCATTTCTAGGAAGAGGATGAATTGCTAGAAGGCAGAAGTACTGTAGGGTTACGAGGCCACGTGGAATGGCTCAAGAGTCTTGGCCCTAGCGCAGGCCATGTTACTCACTTCCTGTGTGATGGAACACCCCCTCTTTGGGCTCCCGTTTCCCTGCCTGCAACACGCAGGGAGGAGGAGGAGGGAGCTGCAGTGTCTCTTCCAGTCCTGTTCCTCGACATTAAACTCTGCCATTTCCTTCTCCGAGCCCCCGTGTCACATCAGCCGAGAACAACACTCAGCTAGACTCTAACGCTTTCCCTGCCACCCTGCCTTATTTATCTGGAATTATGCTGCGTTCCACATCGTGGCTGAAAGAAAGGCACGTATTCCATTCTGTCTCCACTAGATTGGGTTGTTAGGATAGCAATTTCTTCCAAACGACTGTGGGCTTCCTAAGGGAGAAAGACTGGGCCACGTTCACTGGTTCTTTCTATCCCCTCAGAAAGGAGCATGGTGTCGTGGAGACAGGAGGAGCCCAGCAAATGTGTGCTTGATAGAATTAAAAACAGCCCAGTGCTAAATATGGCTCACTCTGTGATGCCTTGTATAGCCTGCCCCATTCCTCCCTCCACCAAAACTGCTCCCGTTTGGCCAAGACTGAGGGTAATAGACCAGTGAGGATAGACTTGCCCCCTCCAGTACTAGGGGACAGTCTACTCCCCATGGCTGTTTCCTCTGTGCTGCCCTGCAAAGCAGGGACCTCATGCACCATCTCCTTAGCTCCCCCAATGGGTGGAGAGCCCACCAAGCTGAAAGGACCCTGGGTAAGACATTTCCTCATTTTACAGTTGAGAACCCAAGACCAAGCTTGCTGAACAATCTGGTCTCCCAGGCTAGCTGTCTTCCCAACCATGATGACCCATGAATGTCTTTCTGGCTAGACTGGAGGCCTCACAGGACAGGAAGCATATCACAGTTCCCAGTAGGGTGCTCAGGCAAGTGATAATATCAGTTGAAAGACTGGATACTCCTTCACCACAGCAATTATCTTATTGCAATGCAATTGCAGGCTGCTTATCTCTCCCTCCAGACCATGAACTTCATAAGGGCAGGGACCATGTCTTATTTGTCTCTGAAACTCCAGGATGCAGGACAGGGCCTGATGCATAGTAGACATTCATTTAATGTTGGTTGAGTACGTGAATGAGCTCAGGTTACGATGCTACCATATGGCTTTGTTAAGAGGTATATAAAAGCTCGTCCCAGTCTATAACATGCTCCATAAATGCAAGAGGTCTAATCCCTGTACTTGAGGATTTTCTGGTTGTTCTTTTCTAGTCCCT
The DNA here is from genome assembly GCF_018350155.1 of Leopardus geoffroyi. Taxonomy (NCBI): domain Eukaryota; kingdom Metazoa; phylum Chordata; class Mammalia; order Carnivora; family Felidae; genus Leopardus; species Leopardus geoffroyi. The sequence continues at coordinate 53,552,906 of NC_059329.1, read as the reverse complement.
GATGGTTTATCTCTCAGAGCGCCTGGAGAAGGCTACATTCCTCTGGGGTCTGGATCAACCCTGTTTCCTCTGATGGGAAGCTCTTTCTCCCACTGAAGCTGTGGGGCTTTGGGCTCTTGTGTGTCCCTGCCCCATGCAAACACTGGCGAGTTTTAGCCCTAGGAGGGCAGGCTGAAGGATGGTAAACAGGATACACAAGGGTTGTGCTTCATGTGAGACAACGGACGAACCTTGTTTTATAACCTATTCTTGTATGTGTGCCCTCTTCCCACATTTGTCAAGGACACACGGTTCCTTTGCTGCCCAGATGCTCAACAGCTGTTTGAGGGCTTTGGCCAAGACCCTGCATTCCTGACAGGGGAATGACTTCATGGTGCAGTTCCTGTCCCCTTCTCTTCTAACTACATGAAGTTATTGTTGGCCATTGGAATTGTGTCTACAGGCAAAGTAAAGGAGAAGGCTGGGGAGTGATGCAGATCATTTAGGCTGACATCTCTTTCCTATGAAGAGCAAATATTATCACACTTCTTCTTGCCTGAAGACAAGGATGCTTGGTGCCCTTCAGCGCTTTGCTCTGCCTTTGCCCAGGACGATTTCTCTGAACAGAAAGCCCCTTCCTTTCCAGGAAACACATTCCAGGTGAATGTTTCTCTGCTCCCACACCGACCAATAGAGGACTCTGTAACAGTATCCCACTGTCCACTAGCACTTCACCTTGGACTTTTCTCCCCCATCTGAATTCCTGGAGCACAGGGACAGGACTCTGTCATCTCTGTGCCTGGCCTGGGACCTGGCCCCACAAGAGGAACTCTGAATATTTATGGAACACAGGAATTAATGGACTCCCTAAGTTTCAGATTGATTAAGGGACATTTTGACCCTGCAAGTTCTCAAGAGGAGAACTTGAACCTGCTGTCTCTGCTTATCTGCCAAGGCCCAATCCTATGAGCTCCTTGTTGACAACTATTCCACAAGGCCCTGACTGGCACATAGGCCTGGCCACCTCCTGGATGCAGGCAGCAGGGAGATGGACTGAAAACTGGTTCAGACAAAGACCAGTGGTCTGAAATAGCCCTTTCCAAACTGCTGTAGCCAACTGAAAGCAAATGAACCAGAATAATCACAATAAACCCCCACATGGCCTTTTAATCTGTATGGTGCTCTGAGATTGTAGAATCACACTAAGTAGAAAATTCCCAGAGGTTGGGATGCTGAGTTTCTGGCCTGCTGATTTCCTAATCTGTGCTGTACATTAGAAAGTCCCTTAGTATAAGTGCAAAAACACATTTGGATTAGGCCAGCTGTTAGGTCATCGTTAGAAAGAAAGGGTCGACTGTTTCCTTTTTTTTTTTTTTTTTTTTTTCATTTCTCTGTTTTTAATCTCTCCTACTAACCCCCTGAGATTAGGAGAATTAGGAAGAATCAACCTATCTTCCAGGAGAGAAAGTAGGGCACATCGTGATTATATTTATCCAAGGTAACACAACAGAAAGACAAAGGCTAATTCTAGACTAATTTAAGGACTGGAATGGTCCTCATGATCCAACTGCCTTATTTTATAAATAGGGAGTGTGAGGCCCAGAGACATCAAGTAACCTGCTTAGGGATACACAGAGGTCAAAGACAAATGGGGATTGGAACCCTGGTCTCTTCTGTCTCAGCTAAGAAATGTTCCACAAGACTAGGCCACTCCTCTTTAGGGGCTTGACTGTGCAGCACTTGGGAAAAAAACCTATTAACTAAGACCAACTCTATTATAAACCCACGGGAACACAGGATGTGGGGCAAGGTGACTCAGTGAGGGTATTACCAGAATGAGGGGAGAAGGGGCATCAACCGAAGGGAACTCAAGCTCCCTCCCCTGGAGAGGCGTCCTTTCTGCCACTTTTTGTAACACAAAACTGGATGGCCTCTTCTTGTCCATTTCCAGTGAGGGGGACTTCATGACTTTGCCAGGTAAATCATCCCACTATTGAGTTGCTAGAAAATTCTTTCTTCCATGTGCCCTCTCCCCTGCACTTGCTGTCAGATGGTAATTAATTTTATTTACATTAGTTCATTTAAATTAATTAAGATGGAACAAGTGGAGATACGTACTTATTCCTTAGACCACATGTGCAGTTTTCTGTCTGCCCTGCAGGCCTCCTTGACTGGACAGCTGGTATGCCAGGGGTCTGTGGCCTCGATAATGCCCACCCGCCACCCTGTGGCCCCACCCCGACCCCCCACTGGAGCTGCATGGGGCCCCTGGGTGCCGGAGCCTTACCTCCATCGTTGTCTTTGCTGTCACCACAGGCGGTTTCCATGGATGTGTCACAGCCCGCTCCTCTCCAGCCCAGCTGGCAGACACAGTGCCACCCGTTGAGGTCCAAGGTACATCTGCCATTGCCATTGCACAACCCAGGGCAACCCTCTGCAAGGCAAAGCACGCAGAATCGAGGTCTGATTGTCCGCAGCCACCTGCAGTCACACACACTCACACTCTTCCCGCCTGCTTGGAAAATGCTCTCACATCCTTCAGCATATCGTTGCCCCTGGCACCCGGGGAAGACGGATCGCTAGGAACTGCCCCTTTGCTGAGAGGGCCACTGAGAGGCAGAGGCGAAAGGACTTGCTAGGTCCGCACGGTTAGGAAGTTGGAAAGTGCTGGGGGTAGGTCTGAAAGTCACGCCTTCGGCATCTGAAATCCTCCCTTTCAAAAGTGATCAGGATTCCCAAGGGTGAGTCAGTGGATGTGAGCCTGTCAGAATGTGAGTGGTGGAAACTTTTGCCTGATCCTTGCTCCGTGTTCACTCCTGTGTATCTTTCCTGTTTCTGGGGGGCTGTTTGGAATGAAGCGATCATCCCCCCAGTATACTCCTCATGTTCCCTCAGTACTGCTGGGTCTCATTCTAAAAGGGCTATGCTTTTTTCAGCACTGGTTACTGGGTCAATTGTATTGGACCCTAGGCTTCTCATTTACTTTGTCCTGTTTTCTCCTAAGCTGTCTTTGCTTTGAGGAAGAGTCCTTAGGTCTCTTGCTTCCCATCTTATCTATAGCCCCTAAGAAGAGGGTTCGGCATGCATAAAAGCCCCGTAGACTGCCATGAAGACAGACTAACTAGGGCCGTCTGTGTTTGCAGATGCAGGTACAGACAAGCTGCCCTTCCCTAATGTAGTTCATCTGTACATCTGTGTGCCTGTCTGTTATTTATTAAGCACCTTCTCTGGGCCAGCCCTGGAGGTATAGAGATGAATAAGACCTAGTTCTTATTCTTGAGGAGCATGCAGCCTATCAAAGGAGACAGATTTGTATAAGCAAAATATTTCACTGCTACGTGCCCTCGGGGAGATGTACAAAATATGGTGGGAACCTGATACAGGAGTGACCATCTGTCTGGGAGAACCTCGGGTGATTTCATCAAGAAGGGTCAGGCAATGCTTAGACTCTGCCTCGGTTCTGCTTTGCCCAACAAATAAGGTGGGGAGTTATTATTACTTGTCAGGTAGATTTACAGGTTTTTTATTACCACCTTTTGAAACCCTTCTGAGTTTTGGGGCTCAGGAATCTATGTCTGAGAATCTGCTAAGTTACATGGTTCGCTTCAGCTTCTATTTTGCCACTTGGTTTTCATTCAAGTCCTCATTTTAACATCTGCTAGCTCCTTTCTCAGAGCAGCTATCAAAAAACAGCTTTCGCTGGCATGCCTTCTGCGTTTTCTCTCTACCCCTGCTCGGTCTCAGGGAAAGGTATGGACGCGAAAGTCATCTATAAAACTAAATTCATTATGATGAGCAGCAGACTGCTACGAATATGGCTACCGACTGAATTTTGCCAGGGAGTAACTGAAAATTGGCCCATTATTCTTAAATGGGACAAATGTGAATGTAGCTGTTCAGTAAAAGACGTAGGCCAAGGTACGGACTCACTGAGTGAACCATCAATTAGAATATAAAACTTTAGTGTTTCAAGGACCTTTGGTAGTTGCCTTTTATTGCAAAGTAAAAGAAAGGAGCACGTTCCTTTGTATTTGAGATGTTCAAACAGCAACCAATCCATCTGGCCACGGTGTTTGTCATTCAAAGGAAGGAACATTTATTGACCATGCACTCCAAGCCTAGCAGGATCCTTCCAGAAGTTTAGAAGCAGTGCTGTGGTCTTTGCACAGCAGAAGCCTGTTGGGAAAGGTGGGAAGCCACCAGCATGGTCACCCCAAAAGTGATCGAGAAAGCAGTCGTAAAGGCGCAGGAGCAGTGCTGTGCATGCAGGTGATTACCCAGCCATCCTGACCTGACCAGCCGCCCTTCCTGGCCAAAACCATTACAGACTCCCTCTTTCCCCAGTCAGTCCCATTTAAATGTTTATCCACCCAGCTGGGATTGCCTTTCAATCGAGCCTCATTTGTATTCGCAATCAGTCTTGGAGGAAGGACGTAGAGTCCAATTGTTAAGAATCAATTGTTAAGAATGGTAGCGGACCGCTTTCTCTTGCTCCAAGATGTAGCCTCCTGTGAGATGCAAAGAACACCTCTGGTGTGAGAGCACGGACCTGGAAGCCCTATCAGTCTGGTTCCGTCACTCAGTGGCTTTTATGACCCAAGCACCTTATTTAATTTCTTTGAGCCTCAGCCTACTTATAAAATGGGGCTGTTCATGGGATTAAATAAGATAGTGTATGCATGAAGCACAGAGTCTGACATACAGCTTGAACACAATATCTGAGTCTTCTACTGACCTTTTTCACCTTCTATTTTGAGTAAAGGGCACACAGTATCATAAGTCGTACCCATAATCGTACACAGGGCTCACAGAAAGGCAACACAGAAACCTGAGGCACTTGTCTAGATCAGAGTCAGACAACTTTTTCCGTAAAGGTTCAGATAATAAATATTTTAGGCTTGGGAGCCACATGGTCTCTGTTGCAATTAATCAAACCTGCTATTGTAGCTGGAAAGCAGCCAGATATAACTTATAAATGAACGGCCGTGTTCTGACAGAACTTTATTGACGAAAACAGGTGATGGGCCAGATTTGGCCTGTGTGCTGTAGTTTGCCAACGCCTGGTTTAGAGGCTTCAGGATGGTAATACGACGACAGTTGCCGTCTGCTGAGGGTCTACCATGGCTAGCCTCTCTGCTAGACACTTCACACATACTATTTTAAAATAACTTTTTGTTATTTTTTCGGATCCTGGTTTTCTAAGGCAGTTACAATTTCACACCATTTGATCCTAAATTTTAAATTAAAACCATTTGCTGTAACATGGTGTGGACTTTGGGACTGGGCAGGCTTCAGTACAAATCCCCATACTACCTTTTTACTTACTACCCATGTGATGACTGGCAAATTATTTAACTCTCTAGGCCTCAGTATTCTCATCTGTAAAATGGAGGTAAGGCCTAATTCAAAGAGTTGGTGAGAAGATTAATGAGATAATGTATGTCAATTATTTGGCACAGTTATGGGTAACATAAGCAGGCATTCAATAAATGAGAGCTGCTATTATTATTATTATTGAATTGATTAGCTTTAACATTGTAATAACTTCACTAAGAAATTCACAAACCAGAAATAATCCTTTGCCAGTCCCCACTGTCTCAGTTTTGGGTCAAGAGCTATGGTCCTCATAAATACGAATCTTGCCAAAGAGAGTTGAGACAAGGCCAGCAATGTGGTCATGGGAGTCAACATGCATCTCCCTGGGAGGCAGTGAGATGGGTTCAAGGCCACAGGTCCCAGCCTGGCAGGCCCACCACTTCATGCTTTCCTGGTGCTCTGTCCTCCCTGGAAGCCAGTGTCCCAAGTATACGTAAATTATTCATTTTGCAATTAATGCTTATTCCCTCCATTGGACTATAAGCACCATAAGGCAACTTTGGACCTATTCCCTTGCCTTGCACGCAGCACATACTTGATGGGTATTTGTTGAGATGAATCAATGAGGAAGACAGGACACCTAGGTTCTGGTACCTGCTGCCTAACTTGTGGGATCTTTGGAAAGTTACTCTTCCTCTTTTGGCTTCAATTTTCTTATCTATAAAATGAAGGCTCAGATGAGATGATGTGTTAGGTCCTTCTGGTGCAGCTGACCCAAAAGAGAGGATCAAAGCAACTTCAATTTTGATGATATTGTTCTCAATTTAAACAAACTTTTCTCAGCACCCACTGGATGCCAGGCAGGTGTGTGTTAATTCTGGGGCATAGAGAGATTCAATGTATCATCCTCTGCCCTCAATTATGTTATATTCTATTTACCTATACCTTACTTTGTTCCAAGAAGGATTTAAAATGGGTCTCGTAATCTCAAACGATACTTCTCAAAGTGAATTTTGCACAATGCTAGTACTATGAGGTCCTCAAAAACAAGCTTCTGTGGTCAAATTTGGAAACTATTTTATCCTAGTTCTTATTCTATAAAGTCACACGGAATATTAATATATTAAAGGCTCTGAGAAGTCTTACAATAAAGAAACTTGCTTATTTTTCAGAACATTCTCCAGTTTGACCTCAGAACATTTCCCCCCATAACCACTTATAATAACGTGAACCATTCCATTCCAAAAACCCCTCTTTGGGAACCCCTGCTCTAGTGAGCTCCTCTTAGCACATGATGCTCAGCGCACACATTCTGTGCTGCTTGGAGACTGCCTTGGAGGGGCAGGTGTTCTCGGGGAGGGTCAGCTCTACATGTGAAATCACAGGAATGCTTTAAATACAGTTAGTTTCTTCAAATGCACCAAGTTCTACCCTCAGGGTCTGCACTGTCCTATCAGTCTCAGGGTTTCAGAGGGACTTTGAGTACCTGGGGGTTAAATGGGGTTTGCTCTCAGTCAGCAGTTTGCTTCTGGAGTAATCACACCCCCATTAGCCAGCATGAGGAAGCCTCCTCGGGGGTGACATGCTGACTTTCTTAAAGCAATATGCCTCCTTACCCACCACTAACGCTCATTAATTCCACCAGCTCTGAAACTCATCAATAATTCAGGGAACCCAACTGACATTAACAATCCCCTCTGGAAGGACTCACATCAGGCATTTGCTAGAGCCAAAATAATGTAATTTTAAGGTTTAGAGAAGGGCTAAGCTTTTCAAAAGAAAAGATGCCCTTTAAATGACAAGGGACCACTTTATCTTCAGCCCTTCTGCTGAAGCCGATGAAGAAGTCCCCCTTGAAGCTAGCATCAGGTATGACAAGAAGACTTTCAGAATCCTTGAAGGTAGTTTTTAGTTATGTGGCAAAGGGGCTATGTAATATCCCTATCATGTATTAAAACGTCCCGTTTCTTTCTGGTTCTCTTTCTGGTCCTCTTGTCCTTTTTCGTCCCCACAGTCACTTCCCTTCCCTAGATAAGGTCATCATCATCTCCCACCTGGATGATGGCAATAGTCTCCTAATTGGTCTGTTCTGTTTGCCCCCAAAGATTCCCCCTCAATTCTTTTTCCTCAATATGGCCAGATGGATCCTTCCAAATCACAAGTGTCATCACGTCATTATCCTGCTTTTAAAAACCTGTAGTGGCTTTCTCCTATGCTTCTGCTGAAGTTCACAATGTTGGTCTACAAGGTGCTGCCTAAATTGGGGGGTCTCATTGATAAGTGGCCCCCGGAATTCACCTTTCATAACCCTCATCACACATCAATGGAATTATTTGTTTTATTAGTGTCTTCCCTGCCAGACTGCTGGCAATACAGGAGTAGGAAGCATTTCTGTTGTATGGTATCCACATTTCCTGGCACTTAGGAGGATTCAACATATTCGTTAAGTGCATGTTGTATTTTCAGTCTCTACCAACCCAACTGGAAAACAAAGAGCAAAAGCCAGCTTATCTTCTGAACTGCATGGTGCTCTAACAAGTCCTGAGTTTGTGCTGTACGGGTCTCTAAATTCTTTTTTGTTTTTTCAGGATTGGTACCCAATGTACCAGAAAGTCAGCAGGATGGTGGCCTGGCTCAAACCTAGATTTTGGTAGAGAACATCTGTCCTTTAAAGCAAGTTATGATTTATTGGCTTAATCCAAATAAAGGTCTGATGATATTTTCTGAACTAAAGATCGGAACGGGTGGTTTGAGAGAGGATATACATCACTTCCTGGTGAGGCTGCCAGTTTGGAAGACATGGTTTGGAGGAAGAATCCTGGAAACTATGGGACATTCTTGGTGAAAGGTGACAGAAGATAGAATGCTGGAAATATGGATCAGGTCAGGAAATTCAAAGTCCTGGCTCCGCCACTTACTAGAAATGTGACCCAGAGTGGGCCTCTCAACTTCCCCAACTTCAATGTCCTTTTCCAATAAAATGAGAGTAGTTACATCTGCTCCCTTACAAAAACCCAAAGGGCTTGCTTAAGACTAGATGGGTGTGAAAAAAAATTCACATAGTAGGAAAAGTTCTACCAAATAGATGGTTAACATTATGAAATTTAATCTATGCTGAGGACTCCTCTGATAATGGTTATGTGTGAAATAAATTCCTGTTTTAAAGAAGCTCACAGATATGACTCTCTTTTGCTGGAATGATTGTATTCTCTGTTGAAGACCAGCACATAAAATGCAAGGGACTTTGCTTCTCAACACCAGGCATGCATCTCATGGGCCCCAGTAACACCTTGGCTGTATTTGGCAAAGATGTTCCAGTTGGAAAGTATTCAGTCATTTATGTTTCCCCCAAACCCTTTCCATAAGTTTTTAAACAGCAGTTTCTATCTCTTATTATAAGCCAATTTAGCTGTTTTCTTTACAACTTCAAAAATTAGTCTGGCTAATGAAGTCCTCCAAATTAAGGGTGAGAATAAGAATATAATGATAAAATAGCATAGCTAACATTTACTGAGCATCATCCCTGCCCGTGTGCTAAGCACTTTACATTCATTATTTGGCTCAATCCCCATGCCCACCCTAGGGGGGTAGATCCTGTTATCAAGTTTATCTTAGAAGGACTCTCAAGTGAAGGGAGGTTAAGTAACGTGCCCAAGGTCACCCAGTTCGTTAACTGCTGGACTTGGCGTTCAGGCTCAGGCAGTCTGACAGTGAAGCATTTGTCATTAACCACTGAACACGTATTCTGTGCCAGGTGATGTGTCACGACTTTGGGACAACAAGACGAATATGGCGTGGTATTTCTCCTCAGGGGGCTCAGAGCCTTTTTTAGGTACACACATACCTAATCTTTCTCAGACACATTCTTAGAGTAATAAGGCCTATTTGGAAAATTAGGCACTACCTAATTAATTAAGATGTTTAAAATGGAATGACTTTGCCTGTAGGGAACACTCCTCAAAGATAAGACTTACCAAACTTGGGGCTTCTCTGAAAAGGGGAAAAAAAAAACCCAAACAAACAGACCATCCACTCCCTGAGGTCAGGGGTCTGTTTCCCCAATTCTCCAGAGCCTATCACAGTATCTAACACATAGCACTAGCACCAGTGGGTGCTTCGCATGCAGCTGTTGGATGAGTCAACACGACAACAGCAATGTCATGTAGTTGTTAAGATTCCTTAGCTTGCTCTGGGGCCCCTTCTTTTCTCAGGCCACCCACCCTGGTCCTCAGCATCTTAATTCTGATGGACCAGGGTCTGTGTAAGGGATGGGTAGGGTGACATAAGATGGGGCAGAAAGAGTGAGTGGCGTATGTGTGTATGGGGAGGGAAGGAGGACAGCACAATGGTGATGTCACAAACAGACTGAGCGCTTTAAGGGGAAGGATGACACTCCAGGTATATCAACCACCGTGTGACCAAAAACCCACCCTCTGGGTAGTGGATGCTGTGACAAAGCTGGGGATGTGGCAGCATCTCGACACCATGCTTTATGGGGTGTATATACATTTCTTATATACACATTTCTTCTTTTATGCTCATACACAAACACACACACGAAGACAATAGGAAAATAGAGGAAGGAAGACCATACCTTTAACTACCCTATCCAGATAGTGCGCTTGGGAAATAAAAGACAGGACATTTAAGGTAGGATCAAGTAAGTGCAATACTGCCTGCCACATAACCATGCCGGGTGCTAAGGAGACACAGGGGATGCACCCCACGTTTGGGACAGACCCGCCATGGTGGCGAAAATAAAACCAAAGACAAGATGACATGAGAGAGGAGGAGGGAGAGCAAGCACATTCTCCAGAAAGGGTCAAAAGGAACTTCAATACAGTCTACGATCCAGGAGTTTGGAATTGTGATCATATATAAGAAGACATAGGGACGGGGAAAACAGGAGAAAAAGGAGGATGGAGAGCTGCAAAAGTGGCCATGCTCCTGCTCTGTCAGGTTTGTTCCACTTTATGGAAAACTAGAACTTGCCCTCTGTCCACCCAGAGCAGCACCCAACCTCCCTTTGAGGGAAGCAGCTGCATGAGAACAAGGGCACTCTGTTTGGGCAGAGGGGCTCCCAGGGAGCTGAAACTTAGAGCTATGCAAAACTGGAATCATCTTTGATACGGGCTGGGGAAGTGGGTTGAGTCTTTGGTCAAATATACCACTAGATTATCTGTTTGCCATTCTGGAATTTTCCACGGACACATGTGCCCACATAGAGTTAAATGCAGAATGCTTGGTGTCCCAAGTAAGATGCATTTCTCCTTTGTGCATCTTACACAGAATGTAAGGTGCAGGTCGATGGATGCCACCGTGAAAGACAAGAAAAAGAAAAGAAAACCTGACCACTTCTCAGTGCTCATTACCTCAAAAGATAGAATGATGTTGGCTTTGTTTTCCAATGGAGGGGTTGCATCCAAGCATTGGCTTACTTGGCAATCTAAGGTTTTGCGTATCTTGTGAGGATGGGTGTCAAACATTGCTCTGAAAGAAACCTCGCAGTACATGTATGTGCCCCCTTTGTTCCCAGCGTAAATCAGTAGTGTCATTTCATCTTCCCCACCTGGGCTGCAGTCATAGCCCTTAGGGGAGCTTCCTTTCCACCCTTCTCGTGACAGCTCCCCTACGTGCACCCCCACAATGGCCAGACCAATGGCCCTCTCCTGAAGGGCCTGATGCTCTCTGTCAGGCTGGCCTCCACCCTCAGCTTGATTTCACACATGAATCTAAAGCACAGAAGTAGGACTGGACTGCATGGTGGGGCCTTATCTGGAAGCCCTGGGGTTCTAGAAACTGTTGGAACATTCTTACTCCCCTCATGAAAAAATATAAATTTTATTTTTTCAGTCCTCTGGCAAGGATAGACACCATTGCTGTTCATCAATATATATTTGCCTCAAAAGACTGGTGGATGAGAGGCTACGTTTTGACTTTAGGTATCCATACGGTCTCTGTTTCAAGATGAAATATGCTTCCGGAAGGCTGCATAGCCAAGTGGAAAATTGGGAAGAGGTTTTAACTGGGCCTGCATGCTTCCCCTTCATGCTTACAGATGCTACGGAGTCCGTGAGATCACAAGATACAAGAAAGGAAAGTGGAGGAGAATGGCTTATTAAGGCAAGAGTGAATAAATAAAGCTGTGAAAGGCTGAGCAATGAAAAGTAGGGCCAGCCCACAGGTAGCGCGGCCCGGGAAGCATCTCTGGTGAAGGTGAAGGCTTTCTTGATTCTCGGTTCAATCTGTCGCGCTTGTTTTAGTCAAGCTCATTCATCTAGATTTTCAAAGCGATCTAAAATTTCTCAGACGTCACCTCCCACAATATGTCATCACATACAGCATCTGCGGGACCTCCTGGCTCAGGTGGTGTGCTTAGCTTTCAGATCTGTGGAGTTTCACAGAGCGTCATGAGCATAGACTGCTGTCATAACTGAACCCAGCTACAGAAGCACTGGAGTTTCTCTCACAGGGTTGGAAGGGAGACACCATCAGCGGGATCCAGGTGGCCACACCATCATGCAGCATCCTCTTTGAGGGAGTTCTCTCACAAGAAAAACCTTGCTCATCTCCAAACTTAAGGGTGATATCCTGGCTGTGGTGACGAGTACAGATTACCTCTACTCTGTCGGCTTAATCTTCCCAAGCCTAAGGGCTGACTTCAGAGAACTCTCTTCTAATGCCATTTCTTTCATTATTATTATTATTATTATTATTATTATTATTATTATTGCCATTTCACTTTTAGGAACAATTTAGTAATAATGATCTCTTTTAAAAGTCAATATGTTTCTAATATCTTTAAAAAATGCTTACTAATTTCCCAGGACAGAGAGTGGGGGGGATGGAGGGAAGGAGCAGGAACTACAGGCAGTGGAAATGACTGAGGCAGACTCAGGTTGCAATCGATGTTGTGGGTTTCCGAAGACAAAAGTGGGCATTCGATACTTCAAATTCCAGCTCCACAAGCCACTCTGTCCTTTCGTACCCAGTGATCTTGAGCCACACCGTGCGTCCAAAAGCTGATAATGGCCAGTCAGTACCAAATCCCAAAGTTTTCTGGGAACAGAATAGAGCTTCCTTGTCTCTGGCTATTAAAAATGGAAAGGATTGGGGTGCCCGGGTGGCGCAGTCGGTTAAGTGTCCGACTTCAGCCAGGTCACGATCTCGCGGTCCGTGAGTTCGAGCCCGCGTCGGGCTCTGGGCTGATGGCTCAGAGCCTGGAGCCTGTTTCAGATTCTGTGTCTCCCTCTCTCTCTGCCCCTCCCCCGTTCATGCTCTGTCTCTCTCTGTCCCAAAAATAAATAAACGTTGAAAAAAAAAATTAAAAAAAAAAAATGGAAAGGATAGCTGGGATCTCTGAAGTCCAATGCCATTTATTTATAAAAGCGATATGCAGGAGTCCATACTGTTGTTCACGCTTCTATTGTTTGAAAATCTTGGTACGTTTGCCCTGGAACGTAGTCACTTAAGAATCCATCATGATTTTAAAACAGTAACTTTCAGAAAAGAAGGTACAAAGTCCATGAGTTTGCATTGCGCGTGGTGGATTCAGGACTTCACCAAATTCCTTCATCTTTCTCTTCAGGAGAAATGTTTCTTATGCTCTGTCTCTATTCCTGTCACTCTGCAAGAAACTAGAGATAGTGGTGGCATACAGCTATTCATGATACAGACTCCGAGCCTTTGGCATGAGTCTGTGAGGGCTTAGATACCTTTAGCACTTCTATGGCCTCCAACATGCAAACCTCTTTCCTTGACTCGCTTGTACCAACATAAGTTTCCAAAAGTTTCTCTTAGGGTAATCCCAAGAAGCCTCAGGGACCCCCTGTCAAAGGCTGTGGAGAACATGGCATGAGGTTTTTCATTCTTATTCTCCGGGAGCCCCTGTTGACTCTAACAGTTGTACTGCTGATACACATCAGGCCAGATTAAACAAGGGTCATTATAGCAGGTGATGGTTAGGGTGGTTATGATCGTGTGACCTTCTTTAGATGTCTGACAAACCACTGAAGAGATGTTCTTGTTAGGATCTTGGATACATTAATCCCCTTCTCTCTTTGGATGAAGGGTCAATGAGTAAGTGGCCAGTGGCACCAACCCAAGAGGGACGCACAAAGCCCATTAAACCTCCTTCCAGTTGCCTACCTCTACCACCTGTGGGCTAAAATCCCCCAGAACCATTGACTAACCAAGCTCTTGCTCTGATAACTTGGGGTAGAGGCCTGTCCATTTTCTCTTGTCCTTGCCAGCATCTGTCCTCTCAGGTCACGGGTGCTGTTGTGAGAGAGTGCTTTCAAGGACAAGCACAGGGTTGTCACACAAGCACTGACACTTTGTCGGTCTCTTATAAGCTCTCAGTTAAGGAATGTCTGATTACAAACAAGAAACCTGAGAGCTATCAGCCAACAGTGGACAAAGAACTCCAGAAGATTTTGTGGCCTTTCTTTATAATTTCTCTTCATCGTGAAGTCTGGCTTTGCTCACTGGAGTAATTGCATCATCCGAGTATTATTTTGATCTTTACTCCCAGAGGAGGATTTGTTTAAGAATCCAGATTTATATGATTGGACAGCTCTCCTGAAGCCTAGTAAATAATTCTGTGTATCTGGCATCTTGAACAATCACAGCTTTGGGGTCAAGGTTGGAATTTTACAAATGTAATCAGAAGCTAGCATTTCCCACATGTGTTTTGAGACTTTAAAGACAAGGGGGCACTGAAGTGAATAAAACAACTATCATAAAAGTGACCAAAAATGTTAGTACTGGTTTCAAAGAAATAGGAAAAAATTAGACACCTTCTCAAATTTAACTATGATTTTTAGCTTTCTCTACAGAATTGGGAGGTCAAGGCCCGGACTTGAGACCCATGAAATTCCTGGAAGAGACATCACAAAATAGGTTTTATGGCTCTGGGTTGACCACGTACTTGAGAAATAGGGCCGCATCAATTCATCTTACCTTAACTTCTGGATTAGGAAAACTGGGTTTCATCTATGCAAGTGGGGGCGTTATTGACGAGTGAGAGTGAAAAAGAAAAATCTCTTCTTACTTGGGGGATATATTTAGGATTGGGGTAACTCAGTTTTGGGATGCTGGGTGTGCAGGTCTGTGGGCAGTAGAGGAGGAGGCTGTAATGCCATTCCTCCAGAGGCCTTCTCCGGCACCCCCATTCTGTGATCCCCAGAGGGAGAAAATGAAGCCCCCAGTGGCCATGTGGTCTGCCCATGGGTCTTTCGCCAAGAGAGACAGACAGTTCCTAAGAGAAGGAATTAGGATTCAATGTGAAATAGTCTTGCTTGTTGACAAAAACATGGGTCATTAAAGAGGATGCCATTGTCCATTTCCCTTTTGCTCTGAAAACCAAGCTCTTTTGAGAAAAATTAAGTAGTTCCATAAAAGAAAAGATGGACCAAAGCCTCCGCACAGAGATAAATTCCTACTATAATAATCTGCCCCAGGAAATGTCACTGGGGTGAAGAGATCCTTCTGCCGGGGATTTGACCATAAGGAGCCCAGACTTGTCTTACTGTTTAATGCCAGCTGGCAGGTAATCAAATCATTCTTTCCTGTTTACGGAGGGCAGTGGTGTGTAAATAAACAGTCCCTCTGCTCTTGCTTCTACTGTATGGAGGTCTCTGAATCAGTGTTGTGGATCCCAGCTTTTTCTCTGGGATGGGACATCACTAAGCTCCAGCACACGAGCTAGCTGTGCTATAGTGACCTACTGTATAGTAATGAAATCTGATAACAAGAGAACATTTAACACTTTGGATTTCTAACTCTTCACATCAACAGTTTTTGTCTTTTCTTAAATGATCCTGAAACGGAGTGAAGTTCCCTGGAAACAGAAGGAAGTGCTTCTTGTCACCATCAATGATCAGAAAGGGGTCTTTCCTCATTTCTATTCCAAAAGGAAAACGAAGGCACCGCTGCTGTTTCCCTCATTTGCATCTCCTACCCTCCTTCCCTTACACTGGACAAGGTTACTGAAGGGTTCCTTCAGCGCTAGGGTGTTGGGTTTTCACTGGGGATGCAGCTGGCCACAGACAGAGACCCACAGAGAGCAAAGCTGCCATGCAGGGAGATCAGACAGAGACACACGAAATGCTCACCACAAAATGAAAGGTAACAGAATTCTGAGCCAACGTCCTTTCATCTGAGCCACTATGACTTAGTCCATTACTTCTTCAATGTCCTGTGACATTTTTCTGGTATTTAGGACTGTCGGCCTCCCTCTTGAATCATGCGCATTTACCTGGAAGCATTTCTTATCTGGAGGAGAAAAAGCATCTGCAATCCCAGAGAGGAGCTGGCTCTTAAAGAGTGACAATGGGTACTTGGGTGTGCAGGGGAGGAGAGGGCAGGTGGCAGTGGGGTGGGATGGTTTGACTTTCTGGCATCAAAACAAATGGGAAATTCTTCAGGCCATGCTGATGTACATCTATAAGACACTAGACACAGCACAGCCTGCCCACCAGCCCTGTCATGAATCATCTGTGATTGAGCTGGGGGAGAACTTCCTGAAATCCCTCATCATTGTTTGACTAAGATGAGATGCTCTTATCTTATGAAAGTCTGACATCCATAAACTTGTTGGAACTTGCTATGGTGAGTTGAGGACTCTGTAAGCAAGTGATAGAAAACAGAATGCGTTCTCTCTGGGCTCTGATTTTGGTTTTAAGAGGGACGGGCCCCCTTCTGGGCTGGCAGACTTAAAGAGCAACCAGTCATGGTGAAAGTGAGGGTGTAGGGAAAGTGGGGTTTAAGGAAGAGGGCCCCGTGGGTGACTAGGGCCACTTCTCATCAAGGGACATCCAGGACCATTGTAAGGTAGGATGACATTGATATGAGGAAGCCACCCAGAAGTGTGCAGTCTCTGCTAGGGACAAAGCACCGTGCACTGTGGCACCCTCTGCTAGGGACCAGCAGAGACTGCACTGCTAGGGACCTGCTCCAGGATGGCTCTGTTAAGAGTACGGGGTAGGCAAACCAGGTTTGCAACTCATGAGGAGAAGGCACAGCCTCTGGGAAGGAGGTGAGCCAGATGCCTCCGTAGCAAATTTGGGCTTTGCCTTGAAGACTGCACAGCAAGCAGCTGGTGAGGAGCCTGGGCACCAAGGCTCAGAAAACCAAGCCTCAAGTTCCAGTTCTACTTCTTAAAAGCTAAGTGACCTTAAGCCTCAGGTCCCTGAAAAGGAAGAAATAATATGTGTGTCTTCACAGGGTGACACACCCTGGGAGCAGGGGTATGAAATAATGCAGTTAGAGCCCTTAGCACATGCTGGGCACATTGTAAATAATCAAAAATTAGAAGCCATTCTTATTAATAAGTGCAAGGAATCCCACAGCCATTTATAAACAGAGTGATGCTGTGGGGGTGGGGAATGATGAATACAGACTAATTTCAGATCACAAAACAAAAGGAATGGAGCCCAAGAAAAATGAGAGCAGTGGCTCCATTTGCTCAAAATTTCTTTGTCCCCCAAAAGATCTGGGGCTTGTCTCCCAGGTTCTGTAAGACCCAAGAGGTGACTTTCAGAGTCAGAGAGACACCCGGAATCCTGCCTTCCAAAGCCATGTGCTCACCATCTGATCACAGACCCCCCTTTTGAAAAAAATGGAAGGGGAAGAAGTTAAAACACACACACAAACCAGTTGATTCAATAAAGAGCTTTTGGTGAGTGCTCTTTCCAGGATAACAAACGAAGCAAAACGTCTGGCTGTGTTTAAAATCAACAAAAGCAGCAGGAAAGGCAGGAAGAAGGGGGGGGGAGTGATGAGCTTGTGCCGAGAGCTGCCAACGGTGCTGCTTCAGCAGGAGCCATGGGAGGAGCCCCAGGAGAGGACAGAGGAGACCAATGCAGACTGGATGGAAGCAAGGACAGGGGAGGGAGGGACAGAGCCAGGCCCAATGGGAGGCAGAAGTGGTGCCGGGGCCCGTGGGAAGCTTTCCCCAGGATTCCAGGCCTCTCTCAGAGCTCTGGCCTAGGCGGCCAGGGGGTGTGGGGGCCTCAGAGCTAAGCCCAAGCGCTCCCAACCAGATCATGAATTTGATAATAACGGCCACACTTACTGAGCACTGTACCATGGGCCAGCCTGTGCTATGCTCTTTATATGCAGTATGATCCCCATTTTATAGGTGAGCAAACTGAGGCTCAAAGAGGCACTGGGACAGCCCACAGCTAGCTGCCAAGTGGTAGTAGTCATGTGCCTTATTCCTGACCCCCAGCTTCTTAATACAGAGCCCTACCGCGTCCGGCCCAGGAAGGGTAAATAGCGAGGCACGTGAACCAGCTAACAGACATCTGGGAAATGCAGACTGGGAGGGAAAAGGTTAAAGATGGCCAGCTGTGAGCTTAAGTCCAACTGATGCTGGGAAAGGCCAACCATAATGTCGCCAGATGAAAGGACGTTTTGCCCAGCTCCCACATGCGGACAGAGGCAGCATGCCACCCGCAGCAGGTCCCGCAGCAGGTCCCGGGCCTGGGCCCGCCATACCGATGGTGCAGTGTTCGCCGTTCCAGCCGGGGCTGCACTCGCACTTGCCGTCGCGGCACGTCCCGTGCTCCGCACAGCGCGGGTGGCAGGCCCGCTGGTCGCAGGCCGCCCCCATCCAGCCTTCCTCGCAGCGGCAGGTGCCCCCCACGCAGACTCCGTGGCCGCCACAGTCGGCAGCACAGATCTCTGTGGGGAGGAGGAGGGTGGAGGGGGGGAGGAGGAGGGTGGAGGGGGGGGTGGACGGCGGGGGGGGAGGGGGGGAGGACGGCGCGGGGGGGGGAGGAGGGCCGATGGGGGGAAGAGGTGGGGGGTGCAGGGGAAGGGGGGAGAGCACAAGGGGAGGGAGGGGAGAAAAACAAAACACGTTTTGAGCCAGTCATTGTTGGGAACAAGGATCACACTTGGCTACCCACCTCGTCTCCTGTGAGGCTCGGGAGTCGAATCTCCCTGAACAGTGACCCTCAGATGAGAACAATTCTCCGGGCAAAAGCCTGTCCTGACCCGTTTCCCTACCAAAATAGGGCGGATTGGAGGGCTCTGCTCTGTTTGCTTTCCCCTATTGCCAGCCTGTCCCTGCTCTTGTGCTTGCCACCTCCAACGGGGACGGGCCTTCCAAACAGATGTGAGGAAAAGTCAAATTTAATTAAAAACTGGTTACGTGTGAAAACAAAGTGAGGACGAGTCCCCCATCGCCAAGTGAAGTGCTCATGGATCTGGCTTGGGCACGTGCAGGGGGCCTGGGATCTGCATTTCATTCTGGCCTTGACTGCGATCGAGGTGGGGTGAAAGGGAGGCCAGTGCCCCGCACCCCGGCGTATTTTCTAGGGGGTGGCTCTGTGCTTCTGCCACCTGTGCTCCATGCTCCACACACTGCCCTGTCACTCCCACTCCAAGCACCACCTCAGTGGCCCTTCTGATCCAAAGCAAAGAGTTGGGGGACCATCTCACAGCCAGAGAGGGGTTGCCCAGCCCTTCGCAAAAGGCCTGTGAGTCGGCACGAAACACACACACGGCCCGATTCACAAGCCGCTTCGGCTGGGGGCCAGTGGCAGCCTCACAGTTACACAGGCAGAGGTTGTGAAGTCTCGGAAACAGGTTTTAGGAAACTGGTTGAGCAGCTGTGGCCACTGATGCTCTCTGCCAGCATTGTGACAGAGACCCTGCCTGGAGTGTGGGCCTCGAGGCCCCACGGTCTTCAAATGAAAATCCCAATGCTTTTATTCTTTTTCCAACTAAATTAACTGGCACTGTGTCACGCTGCATTTGCCCACGACAGCTTGGAATCTTCCAAGCTGTATTCTGGTTTAGAAGCTACTAAGAGTCTAGCTATTTTTGAAAAAGGAGCTAAATCAAAATTAGATCGCAGAGGCTTAGACCTTTCATATCAACCTACAATGCAATGGCTACAATGTTTAAGAACTAAATACAAGGGGCACATGGGTGGCTTAATCAGTTAAGCATGTCAACTTCAGCTCAGGTCACGATTGTGTGGTCTGTGAGTTTCAGCCTCGAGTGGGGCTCTGTGCTGACAGCTCGGAGCCTGGAGCCTGCTTCAGATTCTGTGTCTCCCTCTCTCTCTCTCTCTGCCCCTCCCCTGCTTGCGTTCTGTCTCTCTCTGCCTCACAAAAAGTAAATAAGCATTATACACACACACATACACACACATATGTATATATATATACACATATAAGTAAACATATATACATATATAAATAAATAAATAAGACTTAGAATCAGATGGGATTCCAAATATATGTTCTGCCAGTTATGTGACCTCAGGCTACCTATTCCATTGCTGAATTTCGCTTTCTTCTTCTGTAAAATGGGGGTGGTGACAGCATCCCTTTGGAGGGTGCCTGATATATAGTATATATCAATAAATTCACACTGATCATTCATTCTTCAGATAGTACTGCATGCATGCCTACTATGCACTAAAGACTGTGGCTGTGTCAGGAATACAGAGAAAAACTAGACACAATCTCCATCCTCTGGGAGATCACAATCCAGACAAAGCACAAACTGATGTTGGAATCCAAAGGGTATCCAAATAATCTACAGCTGTTACTGCTGCACCTTCTTGCTTATACACAGTAAATAAAAAACCATGAATTTTAGGATCAGATAGATTTGGGGTCCACTCTTGTTTTGTCACTTATTGGCTGGGTGATCTGCAGGTTGCAGGTTATGAAATTCATTGAGCCTCGCTTTCTATGTCTGTGAAACAGGCATAAAAAAATTCCCATTTCACCATCTCACAGGGGTGGTGTTAGATCAAATGAGGTAATGTGTGGGAGAGCCATTTTTGGCTTAATAACTAACACGTATATCAGGTTTTAGAGTTTACAAAGCACTCTTCATATGCAATTTCTCATTTAACCTCGACAACAATGCTGTCAGAACACCCAGCTACTATCTTTCTTAGAGGTGAGGCCACTGAGACCCAGACAGTATGAGCGAATTCTACAAGGTCATGCGGTTCTCCTGGTGCTTCTTCCTTGTTTTGACAATTCTCAGGGCAATATGCAAGACAGACATTTTAAGATTAAGGAAACTGATCAGCAAAGAGGCAGGCTCTCCTCTGCAGGAACCTCCTGGTTCTTCCAGTGGGTCTGTCTCCTTTCCTGGCCCTGTTGCTTATCTTTTGTTACATCCAAGTCAGCCCCTGGATATATGTGAAATGAAATGAGATCCCCTCCGCAGAATTTCCCAGACACTCAGTCTCACTTTTGTCATCTGGAGACTGCTGGGCTGCCCATCCAAATGCAACATTTCCTCACCATTTTACACCAGACACGCTCTCCTGGCATGAAGCTGAGGTTGCCTGGTGGTTGGGCCCCTCTCCATCAGCCTTTTACAAGCTGGGTTGTGGGCTCTTACACGTCTTAATGCAAGGGGCCTGAACAGGGTGACCTTGATGTTTATGGGATGCTAACTGATGGGAACACAGCCTGTCAGTGTTCAGGTTCCCCTCTGCAGATGGCCTCTCCGCCTGCGTGGGAGACTCACTGACTCCTGATGGGAGCAGAAACCAGAGATGCTACTTTATCATTTGGTCTCAAGTTGTAGGTCCTGTTGTGATTTTTCTTATGTTTCTCTCTCTCTCTCTGTTTTTGTTTTTTTTTTGTCCTTGATATAAAAGGAACTGCTTTCGTTTTCCTTCTTGATTTTTGCTTTGACATGAAAACAGATATAACTTCCCAGAGTGGTTGCTGGAAACCAAATAGGATGGCACTGAAGAATGTGCTTTGACAGCTCATCTATCCTTTATGTGATGTAAGTGGGATTCTGTGAAATGTGGGTCATGGCTCCTCTCCAATCCCAGTTTCCTTGCTTGTAAGCCAGGGATGACACTAACCACCGGACAGGGGTGGTGTAGGAACTGCTCTCACTTGTCTCCTCTCTCGTGTGCCCACTACGTGCCAATCCTACAGCAATGGGATCTGATGGTGACCGTGCCAGGCATGGTTCTTTCCTGACCTCAAGGAGTTGACATTCTAGCATGGCAGACAGACATAACTGATATCACTTACACGAGTTCACATGTGCAGAAGTAAAACTTCTAGCATAGCGTCTGGCACGTAGTCAGGGTATAATAAATTGTGCTCACACGTACTTTTGTGAGAAAGAAAATGATGTGTAGTAGCATATGCACGGGACTGACGTCAGAGCATCAGATATGAATTCTGACTCTGTGACATATCCAATACAAGTGAGCATTTGATAAGTTCCCGTTGACCTTCACCTGATACACATCAGAGCTTTCTGGCTGATAGCTGGAGGGGCTGGGACCTGAGAGGAATCCTTTGAAGTACTATGGAGAACACAATCCGTAGGGTAGACTTGGGCTCCGATTCTGACTCCCCAGCTTCCTTGGGTCCTTGTAGAGTCCTCAGAGAATTATTTAATCTGGGTCATACTTCTGCACTCCCCAAATGAGGAGAGTAATAATGGTCCCCCACTGGTTGAGTGGTGATAATGGAAGAAAAGGGTGCATGTGGAAGGCCCTGGGTAAGCTATGCTATGAACACAACTCATTGATGAGGACTGAAGACCTCTTGTGTCATCAGAGCTGTACTTCTTGAAGAGGAGCATCTTCTTGAAGAGCAAAATATTAGCTTTTGTAGTGATCAGCCTCAAAATTTAGGTATGCTTTCTCTAGTTACCTTGCATGGCACCATTGGCCAATACCATTGAAACCCAGGAAGAAGCTGTTTGTATTTACAGCCTTGGCTTCCTCTTGAAATCACATGAAAATCCCAAGCTGTCTTACAATTTTGATTCTAAGCCTGTAAAGTTCTTGACTGAAGCATACAGGATCTTGGAGATGAACCAGGCCAGGCCCAAGAACACATTAGCTCTTCTCTGAGGGAAAGCCATGCCTATAGCTCTTCCCTTCTGCACCTCTGCCTTGCCTCACCCCTGTACATGCCTGTCTTTTCTCCAGACCAACAGCTCACCTAATGGCAGGCTTTAGCTTTTTCTCATCTTGGTTCCCCCACAGCAAGCACCAGGCATGGCACAACATGAGATTTCAACAAATATTTGTTGAAAAAACAGATGAATAAAAAAAACCCAAAAAAACCCAAAAAAACAAAACTTCACAGAAGAGATGTTAAATTACTTGGGCTTGACTCTGTCTCAGGGTCATATTGTACAAGAGTTATTTAGTTAGATATATTTGCACAGGGGCTCAGTCCCCTTTGTGCCTAACTTTCTTAGAAACTCAGCTGCAATCTCTGACTGAGAACTCTGTAATCTTAAAGGGCTTCAGTCCTTACACTCCCATGCACACCTTTCTTCCTACTGCTTCCCATGTCATACCCATTCTCCTTCCATGACGTGGAAGTGAGTAGGCACATGAGGAAGAAGTGAAAAGAGTAGGGAAAGATAGCAGGTTTGGCTATTGGTTAATTGTGCCCCAAAGTGTATACATAAGGGAAAAAGCTGCTCCAGGCTCCTCTCATTAAATGTTAATCCCTATACGAGCCTGGATGAAGCCTGGGAACTAGCACAGCTATGTTTTAATTTGTCTGGACTTATTTTACAATCCTGTTCATTAAAATAGCTGGTACGGGAAGCTGTGGCGTTCCCCTAAAGGGACAGACTTACATATATTTTTCTCATAAAATTTCTGCGACTTGGAAAGATGCTCAAAATTGCCACGAATGAGGAATGCAAGGGTCGCCGCCCAAGGATCTGTGGGCTTTCCTGCTGAGCAAGGAACAGAGGCAGGTGAAACAGAGTCTTGGCCCCATGTGACCTCCTGAAAAGTCCTTTAATAAGTCCATATTTAGCACTAAAAGGGATAATAGGGAAAATTGTTCTATTTTGCTTAGGCCTTGAGGTTCTTAGAATGCCCTTAAGAAATTTTAATAGAGGGTTAAATAATTTTAAATGATTCCTGCTAGGATTTTCTGTTTTATCACTAGCTCTTCGGAATTAGTGCACAGCTCAGGAATTTCTCTGAAATTCTGGTACACGTTAAGTCTAAGCCACACTATTGAAGCAGAAATAAGGAGAAAATGTAGAAGCCTTGCAGGTGGCCCACAAATAATATCTCATTAAATCCTCACAATGGCCCTGCAATGGTATTTTCATTACTGTATCATAGCTGGGGAAACAGCTTGGAGGGATTAAGTGACTGGCTCAAAGGTAACTTAGCTAGAATGACAGGTGGCTATGATTAACACAGCTCTTTGGCCTGTGATTTGTGTGACCAAGTTGAGGTGAAACCTCAGTTGTAATGTGACACATTTCAATGACTGTTAGTTACATATTAGATCATTGCCCCAGCTAGAATACAGGATCTCTGAGATCAGTCAGAGTCTCCTTCCTCACCCTGACCCAGTGTTTACCATATTAAGTACTTTTCCTTTTGTTTGTCTGTTTATCTGTTTGTTCACCTTCCATATGCCCATCTGTCCATCCATCTATACAATCCACCCAATCATCTAATCATCTATCCAGTCACTAGGCCATCAGCCTGTCTGTCTGTTCATCCATCCATCCATCCATCCATCTATCCATCCATACATCTGTCCATCCATCTATCCATCTATACGTCCGCCCATCCATCATCCATCTATCCATCATTCATCCATCCATCCATCCATCCATCCAGCTATCATCCATGCATCCAGCCATCCAATTGTGTGACTTGGACAAGTTACTTCACCTTTTTGTGCCTCAGCTTTCTCTTCTGCAAAATAGGGTTTATACACTAATATCTCAGGTTCATCTGTGAGGCTTAAATGGACACCTTACAATGTGCCTAGTATCATACACATCTTTTATAGAGTAAACACTGTATGGCAACTATATCATGTTTATGTGCTAGAAAGATCCAGGAGAAGGGAGAGTTTAATGATTCTGGGGAGAGCAAGGGGATGATGTGAACAACCGAGGCACCTCTGAGCAGCTAGAGAGGACTAGATTTGGAGCATAATCTGAGGGACAGCTCTTTGTGGGCACCTCATCTTCTGGGGAGGGATATGTAGGCCAGGACCTGTTTAAGGGACAGGCCAGGATAATGGTAAAGCACTTTACCAATGGCTTCAATGTTCTCAGTGAGGTCGGAATCTCTGCTGACGGATAGAGGTGGACATTTAAAGAGCCCTTGCGGGGAACAAGAGCAATAACTCCCAAAGTATAAGAAGGATGCAGCTGGAAGGGCCCAGGAGAGGCTAAAGATCATGAGCATGAGGTGGTTTGGCTTCCAGTGCTCAGAAGCAGGCTGTAAGCTGAGGGATGGTGAGTGGCTGGGATGGGCCTGGGTTTTGCAAGGTGGATATGGACCCAGGTAGAGACAAGGGAGCTGTGAGTGATGAAGGAGAACAGCTGGAGGTGAAGGACCATGGGACTAGGGGAAAATGATGGAGAAGGAGGGTGTTGGAGCTGGGCAGGAAGTGGCCTGCTTCTGACCAGGGCATTTCCCTCAGGTGGGTTTAGGGGTAAGAGAGAAAACAAGGAGAAAAACTTAGAGGACCAGTTTTTGTGATGAGAGCATAAGAAGACACTTCAGAGATGCTCTAGCCATTCTGTAGACAGGAAAATGAAGGGCCAGAAGAGAGGAGTGCCTTGTCTGTCGTCCCACAGGGACATGCGTGTCAGTGTTTGAGCAAGAACTTAATGGCTGACTTAGGAAATAGTCACATAAGGGGCCAGCTAGACAAATGGCTGAAGCGGGGCCTTACAACACACTGTGGCCCCTCCTCTGTGCCTCTGTACCAGCTGTTTCCGTGGTCTGGGTTCCCCTTTTACCTCAATCTTCAAACGTTCAACTCTACATTGGCTTTGAGTTCTGGCTCCTCCTCTTTGAAGCCTCCTTCTAGTGTTCCATCTGGCAAGAGTTTCACCTCCTGCCTTCCCAAAGCACTTGACACGAACCTTTCTTTATCAGGGTAATTAGTCTGTCTTGCCTCCAGAGCCCTCCTGTCACCAGATTGATCTCTACATTCCCCAGTGAGTCTTACACAGGAAATGTATCTTCTGACTGCGTCAAGGTTCTACCATTTTGCACAGAACAGAGGCTGGGATTCACAGAAGCTAGTATAAGGGCCTCCTCTGCTACTTCCCAGCTATGGGAAACAAATGTAGCACCCCTCTGAGCCTTCTCTTTGTCATTTAGAAAATGACAATAATGATACCTAGCTGCCAGAATCCTGAACTTGATTTAAAAACATACTGGGCACCTACTATGTGCCAGATACTCCTAGAGGCTGGGGATTCAGAAATTATATTAAATTATCTCTAGGCTCAAGGAACTGAAGTCTACCCATATGTGTAAAGGAGCACGAGGCTACCACCATGCCCAGCACACAGTAGGGTAATTACAAGGTACCTTTCTTTCCCGTAGACAGATATCTCTGTATTTTGAACAAAAGGGTTTCGATGTAGCACCCCCCCCCCTTCCTCCTTTTCTCACTAAATTGGGAAGATGGCTTTTTAGTCTCAGTGCAGGTTTCAAGAAGCAGCCAGAAGGGGAGGAAGGTACAGGAAAGGAGCCTTTGACTTCCTTACAGTAATTAGTGTCCCCTTGACATTGAGGTCAAACCCAAGCCACTCTCCCGTGCTTTTCAACTTCCATCTCTATCACCAGAGGGTCAGCGCTGCTCCCAGCCACCGCTCCATCCCACAGATCTAGTTGGAGGAAAGCTAATGAGCCTTGGAAACCACATGGCCTTTCACCTCACTGGAGGAGCTCGGGAAGCTTTCAAACCAAGCAGGAAAGTAGATTCCAGGATGTTGGTGCATAGCACGCTCCACACCTATTCCCCCAGAACCAGAATTTCAAGCTTCATGAAGCACCTATCACAGGAAGTAGTAAGCCACTGCCATTCATCTTAATTGGAGGGTATCAGGTGTCCTGATTGGAGGAGTTCAAACTGAGCTTGAGGGAGGGTTCCAAATAGGGTCTGACTTTGCAGAAGGATAACAAGGCAGGAAAGGGCTGGTGAGCACAGAAGCCACAGAACATGCCCAGGATGTGGGGTTTTGGCCAGGGCTGGAACACTACCTACACCCCACAAAAGGGCCCAACTGGATGAACTGAAGAGACAGTGATGTTCGGTCCTCTTCCCAGAGACCCCCGGCCCTGCTATCCTTTATGAAAGGCCCATCTCTCCACCCGATCACGTGCCCACCTAACTGGCTCCTGGACATATCCACCTAGATGTCCTCCTGGCTCCTCCAACTGCATGCCAGTGTTAGAGTATGCTTTCCAAAATCAAACCTCACATGTCACACCTCTGCTTAAAACTTTTCAGTGGCTCCCACCGACAGATAAAACCTAAACTCTTCCGAGGCCATTCACGACTGGATGCCTGCTAACTTCGCTCACCTCTTCTCCCTCTCACTACCGCCACCAATATCCTAAGCAAAGCCACTCCAAACTACAGGTTTTCCCTGGAAATGCCATGTGCTGTCACATCTTTGTGCATGTTGCAAATCTCTGACTTCTACAATGGGATGCTGCAAGGTGCTTGTCTCTTCCTTCTATCTCTGCCAACTCAAACCCACCTCCATCACCCACCTTAAATCCTGCTATCCTCCAAGAAGCCCCCTGATCACCCCGGCTGAAAGCAATCACTCTTTTCCTCGAACCCTTGTAGTATTGCCAGTTTACATGGTTCTTGGCACTGGTATCCAATGAACTGATACCTTGTGAACCTCATACCTGAGTCATCAATGGGATCAGCATAAACCTTGGAAACGGCCAATGGCACAGTTATGTAGAGGATAAATATGGGCTCTGAAGTTCGAGACGGCTGGATTTGAATCCTTATTTTCCCAGAGTGTCTCTGGGCAAGTCCCCCAGGCTCTCTGAACCCTGATTCCCTGGGAACAATACCATCTTCAGTGTCACAAGATTCTTATTTGTTGTCTGAATAAATCATGAGGCATACACATGAAGAAGCTCTGTAAAACGTAAATAAAATCTCCATTCAGAGAGCAGTTATTATTTTAAAATTACAAGTTATATACCAGCGGTTTGATTCAGGAAGACAACCGGAGATTGTGTACAAGCCATCGGCTTGGGCGTCCAAACAGAAACCTGATTCTGAAGCCCAGTTTCAGGAGGGCTTATATTTACATACTGAAGAGCTCCAATTCTGATAGAAAATGTTCTGGGGCTGTCAGGGGAAATTCTACTAAATTACAAAGCTGCCAGCTCCTGGTTTATCAACCTTTAGCTCTGGCACTATTTAGTACTACGCCTGTCTGGGCCCAATTTCCCAGTCTTTGATTAAATGTTAGGAACTGACCATCTCATTGTGTCTGAAACTGCATGCTACTTCCCAGACAACTGGTGGGCTCTTCTCTGCTTCCTTCCAACGCCTTCTCTTCCTTCTCTGCCTCAGTGTCAATCTCTCAGATATTTATTATTCTGAACTTTGATTTCAGGCTACCACTTGCTGTTGGGAAGGGGTACAGGAAATGTCAAGTCTCAATGGATATTATTCCTCGGCTGAAATTCTAACCTCGGGTTCCTCTTCCTGTAACATACCTATACAGAAATAGCCCGGCCTGATCATTTCCTTTTGATGTTTAATTGGATGTCGGTGCTGTGCTTTCTGGGCTGAGAAGCTAATGCTTCTCAGAGAGAGAACAATTCCGGCTATACACACGAGACCTGTAGCGGGGAGAATGCTCTGCGCTGAATGTAATTTTCTCTCCCATCCATGAACAGAAGACAATTTCTCTGGCATTAAAGCATCTCACTCAGTCTTTCTGTCATTAATAAGAATCAAATTCTGTTCCCTCAAATTTAAATGTAATTATATTTGCCTCGTAAATAAAATTGAATTACCATTTTCAAAATTTAGCACTAATGCAAATGCTATATTTAGAGCTTTAATTTTTTTAACCCTGTTACTACTTTCGACTTATTATTATTATTTTTTAAACACTGGGCTTATTTTGCTGTCAACTGTGACTTAATTTGATAACAGAGCGTCTCTGTTCCCTATCTTTCCAGTCATATTTGTTGTTAACTATGCTTCGTGGTTAGCTTGTCTTTTTGGTAGGGGAAGAGAGTATAGGCAACTGGCAGCTCAGAGGATCTGAGTTTGAATTCTAAAAGGTCCGCCCTAAGCGAAGGAACCTAGGCCAGGATGGGCTGAGAGAGCTAAAGAGTGGGCCCTGACATGGAGTCTGAGAGAGAAACCTTCACTGTGCATTGGAAATTTTTTTAATCCGAGATTTGCAGCAAGGCATTCAGTAGACCCCAGGTTTGGACCCTGCCTACCTTTCTGGCCCAACTAACCGCCCCCCCCCCACCCCCCTGCTCCACCGCCCCAGAGCTCTGAGTCTCCGGTCAGAGAAAAGATTTTCCAGAGGCCACTCCTGCATATCTGTGTACTTCGCACATGCTGTTCCATCTGCCTGCACTTCCCCTGCCCCTTTCATGTTCTGGCTCACAAGTCTCCTCCCTGGGAAAGACTGTCTCAGCTTCTGGCCCCACCATCTTCTGGCTGAGCTCACTGCTCCTGCCCTTGTGCTCCCAAACCCCATGCACATACCTCAGTCAGAGCTCTTATCACACCACTTAACTAGGTGTCACTTCCCGAGTGGGTGAGGTTCCCTGATCCTGGGTACCCAGAACAGCGCCCAGCACACAGGGAGGCCTAAAAGGGTCATAAGTGAATGAGGTGGATATCTGTGCCTGTCGGGCAGGTGCAGAGCTGGAGCTGTTCTGGGATGCTCTCTCTGTGAGGCTGTATTCCACTCTGGAATTGAGCTCAGAAAGCTCATTATGGAAGCTGATGCTAATGCTGTTTGGCCCTTGTGCTGTTGTTTGGGGATAAATATGTCAGCACATTGATAACTTCATCTAGACTCAATGACCAGTGATGGGAGCTGGTGGTAAAGAGTCAGAAACCACAAGGAAACTGAGCCTCTGAGAGAAAGCAAAGTTGTTCAAGGCTACATAGACTCAAATCCAGGTCTGGATCTAAACCTTCACTATATAAACTGTCCTCAGACTTAAATTTGCAAGAGTCTAAGGGACTATTTGGATAATTTAGATTTAATCATGCATTTTAAAAACACACTATTTATTGAGTGCTTACTGAGTGCCAGCACCATGCTAGGCATATTATACATATGCATTAAAGCTAATTTAAAAAACAACCCTGCAAAGCAGGTACCGTTAGCTATATTCTTTGGATAAGCTCAGTCTTAAAGCTCTAGCTTGCTCCCACTCTAAATCCCATGCAATTCTTTCTGACCGCATATGCTACCTCCAAACCTGTACCACAGAATCTCTAAAAGATCTCTACCTGTTCTTCCATGAAACTCAATTGCAGTGAAATGACAAGAATCATAAACCACCAGCATGGGCATTTCACAGGCAGAATCTGCCATGTATCGCTTCTATGAGCCAGCAACTCAAAGGGATAAAATGCAGTGAGAGGACCCTCTCAAATAAAAGTCATTTATGGAAGATAAGATTGGAGAGGGCTCACAGAGCAGTGGAAATGATGAATGAATTTATGAAGCTGAGGACGGAGGCTACTGGGCTGGGGTGGAGGGGAAGGAAGACCCGAGGGAGAGCCAACAGAGGGGCAAACGATGAGTCTAAGTGACCACATTTGAAATGGTATCCTGGAAAATGTCACAGAGCTTGAAATCCTCTTTAGAAGTCCTGAGGCTCTGAAAGAAAGGTAGACTCTTCCAATTGTAAGGACGATTTCAGAGAGGTTAAATTCCTTCCCTTTTCTAAGGCAGCTCAAAGCCAAGAGGATGAAAAGCCAGCTAAAGCATATGGGGGAGGTGGGAGAGTCATTCTGCTCAGCAAGGCTGCTGAGTGGGCCCATTTTATGCAAAAGCGGATGAGGCATCCAGCCCAGCGTGGCTGCTCCCCAGGGAAGATGGCCTGAAGGAGGTGAAATGATGCCAGCTCCTGTCCAGGAGGGGTTCCGGCCAGCCGGCACGGCACATGAAACTAACATGAGCTAGGTCTGGAAAGAGACAAAGAAGGAGCCCAGGGATTTGGTTTTAGCCCTTAGTGCATGCGTGTGTGTGTGTGTATGGCGGTGTGGGGGCACACTGGGGTGGGGAGGAGGGTCCTGAGAGAACAGATTAGACCAGTAGTGTGCTGGGATCTTCCTGGGCAGAGCCAATAGCTTTTTCTTTGATGTGCCACTGGGTAAGTCATCGAGTAATCATCGAGAACCTAACCCAAGACAGGCCCTGCACTAGGGATACTGGCAAACCCTGACCTCATGGAGATCACGCTCGGCAAGAGAAAGGCTCGATGATAATACATTGCTCAGTATGCCACAGAGCTTGGCAGAGGCCCTAGAGCCATATCCGGTGTGAATCTGGACTCTGCCACTCACCAGTGGGGGGAAACTGGCAAGGAACTGAACTTTTCTGAGCTTCAGTTTCCTTATCTGGAAAATGGAACTAGTAATACTTTCTTCCACAGGGGTTTGTAGAACCTTAATTAAGATAATGGTTGTAATACACTTAGTTCAGTTGGTTTGGTACATGGTAAGCCCTAAGAAATGGGTGGCTCTTTAAGTGATGCTCCATCCTGTGGCTTATCAGGAAAAAAGATAAGATCACTGATAAGGAAACACCTTTGGATGGAAAGGGGTCTTGAGGCCAGAGCTGAGGACTTAGCTTTAATTCACACTCTGCCACTGCTAAACTGATTCACTCTGGACAAGTCATTTCAGCTTCCCAGCTCTTTAACCCTCTGTTAAACCACAGCACTGGCAATCACCATCACCATCACCACTACCACCATCCCCCAGAGACCAGAGAAGCCAAGTCCTGCTGCGCCCGGAGTTGAAGACACAGGTGTGCTGAGGGTGGGCCACAGGCATTCGTCCCAACAATTATCTTACACTGTTTGTCAGGAAGGAAGATCACTTGAATGAGGCAAGATTTGGGGAGGAATTTCTGAGATGAGATTGGAAGCCAAGCTACTGGGAACTCAGGGGCCTGAGTAAATACTTGTGTAAAATCGGACTTCACTGTTTCCACAAACAGTAACCAAAGTGCTGGGGAACTTTGTCGGCTCACATTTCATCACAGGCTGGTCGTGGAGTGCGGGGCGTGTCGATTTCAGATGCTTTCATTAAGTCTCGTTCTCTGGGCCAGTGAGACATCTCTTCCTTCCTCTGAGGGCCATTTGGTGATTTCTGCCAACTTCACAACCCATAGTTCGTGCCGACGCTATGAGGAGCACTGAGGACGGGCTGCAGGCCTGCGGCTCCCGATGGGAAGGCTCTGGGCAGTATCTGTGCCAGCTTGGCCATACCAGGGGCAAATAACACCATACGAGGAGAGCTGCCTCTCGACAGGTGTCTGACTTGGGCCAGACACCGTGCCGACCACCATACCTACACTTTGTCACTGAATCCTTACAACAATCCTTACAACAATCCTGTAGGTGATTTTACCTTTATGATAGAAGAAGAGAGAATTCAGTAGGCCCAGAGGGGAACATTAGGACCTGAGGTTCCTGGGTGGGGAAAAACATCTATTTTGGAATAATGCTGGGAGTGTCTGACCACAGCAAACTTCCTCAAGCATAAGGTTCCTCTTAAGAATGTAACAGATCTCACCCATTCCCCCTCAGGCTTCCCTCAGGAATTTGACAAAAGACCCAAGCATGGCCTTAGGCCACCACTCATACAGTGGAACTGAGCCAATCAGGAATGGACCACCCAGCACCTAGAGCTATTAGGCCAATAAGGGTGGGACCTGAGAGGGAACAGGGGTAGGGGAAGGCTGACCAAAACCTTATGACAAGGACCCTTGCCTACTGTCACAGGCATTCACGTCCTAACGTCCCCCCTCTGTAAAGAGAGCTTTCCTACTATTCTTTCTTCCTGATCTTATACTCTAATAAAATTTTGCCGATGCGATGCTCATTTCGTGTCCACCTCTTCGTTCTTTGAGGCAGCAAGACAATGAATCCCACATACTGTGGTAAAGAGTCCTGCAACACCTTGAAGGAAACTAACTGCAACTTGCTGCAGCCATCGTACTAGCGGGGAGCAGATTTTCTGAAAGTCCAGTGCCTGTCCCACCACCATGTAGCTAATTCCCCTAGCGCAGAGGCAGTCCCTCAGCTCCAGCACCACCCAGTCAATAAGGCATCCCTTGCTTTGCTTCACGGCCAACGCTCAACAGCTTCCAAACAGCTTCCACTCAGTGCAAGTGCCCTTGGAAGGGAGGTAGGAGAAAGATACCAAGTGCTCACTCTATCTAGGCACTCTTCTACGTGCGTGCACACATTGTATAATTTAATGGTCACATAACCTTCGAGGTAGACACTGTTATTATCCCATTTTCAGATAAGGAAGCTGAAGTCAAGAAAAGCCAGTACCTTGCCAAGGTCATCCAGTTAGCACATGGCAGAGCCAGGACTGAGCTCAGGCAGGTACTGCCTATACAAAGCAGGGTTGCAAGAGAGAAAACCACCTTCAAAGTGCTTCCACTAGACTTCAGACTGGTTTCTGGAGGGGAGGTGACCGCTGAGGAGGAACAGTGGCCTGTGGAGAGGCAGCACAGAATACCAGGAAGCGGGCTGGGCCTGGGCTCCCAGGCTGAACTTGGGCTGCCAGCCTCATAGGGCACCAGCGTGCCTTAGGCAAGTCTGCAACCCCCTGAGCCTCAAGGTAAGAATGGGGATGATGTCATAGCTGGCCACCCTGCCTACGGGGCTGTTGTCCTGTGTGTGTGTGTGTGTGTGTGTGTGTGTGTGTGTGTGTGTATGAGAGACAGACAGAGACAGAGAGAGAGAAATATCTCTGTATGCTGTGAAGTACTCGGCAAACACAAATTGTTATTTGCTATCGCCAGGGGAGACGGTACTTTTGAAGCCATCTTTGAAATTCCTGGCCTGGTGGCAGTCGTGACACTGTTTCAGTCAGTTGCAGGTTAGAGATTTACAAACTATAATCCACATTTCTGAAAGGGCATATTTCTTCTTGCTTCTATCAAATGTCTTCATTAATATTGAGGGCTCTCATCAATGGCTGTTTTAATCATAATTGTAATAGCAGCTAACATTTACTGAGCCCATATTACGAGCTGAGTAGCATGATAAGTGAGTTTTTAATAACATCTTAAACAATTCACCACATAATAATTTTCCAAATAGTAACCCCAGAAGGTAGGTCCTGTTAACCACCTCCATTTTACAGCGTAGGGAGGTGAAGGAACTTGCCCGAAGCTAGAACTAGTATGTAGGGGGGTCAGCGTTTGAACCAAGGTTTGCTGGGATCAGGGACGCTTCTCATCACTCCTCTGACCGTGCGCAAGAGGCCATACACAACTGACACCAGTTATGGGGAGCGATACACACGGTGGAGGAAGACAAACTCTCACGATTCTATTTAAAGTCCCTTCCAGTGGGTCTGCTGTCTCCTTTTATGGGACCAACTGAAGAATACTTAGTGATCTCACTCAAAGTTACACCTACCTCTGTGAAAGGCTGTGGCGTTTCATCAGGGATTAACAATGCATGGACACTTATATACCTATCATAAATTAGCTTTGTGGCCACATAACAAACAATACAACCCAGTGTAGCTTTGAGAGGACCATTTATTATATCGCTATAAACAGAGCTATATAAAAAGAATTATTCCTAAGACCCTGCGCATCTGCGTTTGCAATCACGTCTTAACACGAGCTTTGCAAATGAGGATAAAAAGTCCAGTTTAGACTGCATACTGAACATCAATTCTCCATTCAAGGGGGCAAGGTAGTTCAAAGTATTCCAGAGGCACAAAGGCTGCATGGATCTCATTTTTGCCAAAGGTCCTCAACCATCTTTCCTGATCACAAAGGGGACTGCTAACACACAACATGATAAGCTCATTTGGGCTTCCCGTCGTTTAAACAGTGTGGTGTGGTAGAGAAAGCAATTTAAGTAAAAAAAAAACAAAAACAAAAACAAAAACCATAGCTAGAGATGCTGCCACTTTTTAGCTGTGTGTCCTTGGGTAGGATTACTTAAAAATTTTCTGTGCCTGAGCTTCTCCATCAGTTTATTTCTCTTCATTTGTTTCTTTGTCGTCTCCACTCCCTTCGTCCTTCAATGCAAGTGTGACAAAGATGGGGACTTTCTTATCTCTTTATATCTCTGATTAGAAGAGTCCCTAGTACACAGTAGGTGTTCAAAAGTATTCATTGAGTAAAGTATTCTGTAAATCAGTCACACAGGGGCGATGATACCTTTCTCACGGGGTTTTCACGTGTCCACTGTTTATTTTTTAAAGTTTCTTTATTTTTGAGACAGAATGAGCAGGGGAGGGGCAGAGAGAGGGGGAGAGAGAGAGAGAGTCCCTCCGCTGATAGCGTGGAGCCTGAAGCAGGGCTTGAACTCACGAATCATGAGATAATGACCTGAGCTGAAATCAAGAGTCAGACACTCCACTGACTGAGCCACCCAGGCGCCCCATGTGTCCACTGTTTAAATTAGATATTAAAAGTGAACACACCTGCCATGTACCAAAGCTGTGCTAGGTAATTCACAAATTGCCATTTAATCATTATTTTGAGAAGGTCTATGCTTAATTGATTGAGCCACCCAGGCACCCCAAGGGTCTAAAAAATCATAAAGTGCTTACAGACAGAAGGGTGCCAATAGAATTATCCTTTGGAGGTTATATGTATAAACCCTCTACATATGAACCAAACAGTAAAACCAAAAACACATTTAATCATGCATTCATTATCCATTCATCAATATTTATTGAGCAGCTGTAGTGATCCAGGCCTGTGCTGAGTCCTGGGCATATAGGGTGAATAGACATGTTTGTTATCTTCATGGAACTTACGGGCTAGCAGGGGGTCTGGCCACAATGGCAGGTAGGGACTAGGTCACAGAAAACCTTAAATACTACACTGAGTTCATGGGGCGCCTGGGTGGCGCAGTCGGTTAAGCGTGCGACTTCAGCCAGGTCACGATCTCGCGGTCCGTGAGTTCGAGCCCCGCGTCAGGCTCTGGGCTGATGGCTCAGAGCCTGGAGCCTGTTTCCGATTCTGTGTCTCCCTCTCTCTCTGCCCCTCCCCCGTTCATGCTCTGTCTCTCTCTGTCCCAAAAAAATAAATAAAAGTTGAAAAAAAAAATAAAAAAATAAAATAAAAAAAAAATACTACACTGAGTTCAGACTTCATTCTGAAGAACGGGTGAAACTAAAGGGTTCGGCAGCTGGGACCTGAGTCCTTTAAAGCCCCATCCCTGCAGATCTCACCAGGCATGCTGTTCCCCATGGCCCTGCCTCTAGGGATGACCACCATAACATGGGAGATGAGATTTCAATCTATTACTGTAATTCACATGGTTACAGGGCAAGGGTTTGACTCTGGGTTTGAACGATGTGAAGATTAGTTTCTGAATCCTCTGCCCATCTAAAAGTAAGGGTGCCGAAGGATGGAGTTCAGGGAAAGAAGAAAAGCACGCAGAGATGTGGGTCACCCCACTAATACATGACAGAGAATAGGGTCAGACCACTAATACTGACAGAGAATAGGGCACGAACCGTGAACATGTTACAGCGGAAAGCCCTTTCCTCCAGCCACGCCGTGCCCTTCTCCCCACACTCACCAATGGAACAGTCATGTCCAGTCCAGCTTGGGTCACAGCTGCAAAGGCCGGTGTCTGGGAAGAAGGTTCCGTGGCCTGAACACTGGTCCAAGCACGTGGCTCTGGGCGTCTCACAGTTGGTGCCTCCCCATCCCACGGAACAGTGGCACTCGCCTCTCACGCAGACACCCCGGCCTGAACACGTGGGGTCCATGCAGTCCACTGTGACACAAAGCAAAGGGAACACAGGTGAGCATCTGATCAGCAAAGGTGAGGCTTCTTTAAGTGAACTACTACACTTTGTAGTAGAAGGGCTTGGTAAGAGGACACAGATCTCCTGAGGATAGGCCACTTGATACAGTAAAGAGGAAGGATTTTAGCAAGTGGTAGACCTGGGTTCCCGGCTCTATGGGTGGCTGACTGTTTACCAGTCAGAGGCTCGGTTCCCTTGCCTGTAAAAGGTGGATACAAATCTCTACTTCTTGGTTTGTTGGGGTGATGGAGTAAGAAATAAGTAAGACGGGTGCCTGGCTGGCTCGGTCGGTAGAGCATGTGACTCTTGATCTCAGGGTTGTGAGTTCAAGCCCCAAGTTGGGAGTGGAGTTTACTTAAAAAAAAAAAAAAGAAAAAAGAAAAAAAAAAAAGAAATATTTATCAAGTGTTAGCATGGTGCCCTGTGCCTGCTACGTCTGTAATAACTACACCAGTTAGCGGACAAGACGTTGTTTTGTTCACTTCTGTGTATCCACCTCCTAGAACAGTGCTTAGCACATAGGTCCTCAAGAAATCTTTGTCAAATAAACTAATACTGTTTACCACTTCATAATACAGTCTTAACATGAATGTGGGACTAAAAGAGATTCCCTAATTTAAAAGAGAATTTATTTTGCACTTAAATTCCATTAGATTTTATCATCTTGCCAAAGTTCTTGTGACTGACACAAACTTTCAAACCTCACTTTCCAGAGGGCAAACATTTCAACGACTATTCAAAATTACATGTGGGAGCTTTACACAGATTCTCCTCATGTACTGGGTGAACTATATAGCTGTAGCTCACAGCCAAACAACCCCTGCTGGGCTATTAGAGCCTAAGGTCAAAGTGGTCTCAAGAGATCAACCCAGGAAGAGAGAAAGGAGAATAACATTATGGGTGACCTGCTCTGTGCCCGCACTCTAGGAAGTGCTTTACATATAATATCAGATTCAGTTTCTTCCATAACCCAGTGAGGTACAGATAAGGAAATTGAGGCTCACAGAGGCAAATAATTTAAGCCAAATCATACAGTTAACCCTGCCAGAGAGGAATCTGAAGGCGCGTCTGTCTGATTCTGAAGCCAATATTTGCTCCTGCGGCTGATTTTCCTAAATCAAAGCTTTAGCTACGGGGCTACACAAAGTTAACAGAGACCTCTAATCTTCCAGAAAGCACTGCACAGAAAAAACAAAAGGAGAGTAGGCAAAGGTTGGTCCAACGTTATGAAAAAGTCGTTGGATCTTTTATTTTAGGAAGGCAGGAGATTCCACTCCTCTTGCAACTGTAGGGGACAGTGGTGTCCTGGCAGGGGCTACAACATGCAGCGGTTGGAAAAAGGGTCAACGGCGCTGTGATGGGTGTGGTCAGCTTCCTCCTGGAAGGAGCTCATGAGGAAGCCCTATCTATGCTCCACAGGAAGGAACCTGGCATCGGGCCTCTGAGGCCCTACGTACGTCATGGTTCCATGACCCGTGTCAAGTCCTGGACCTCCTCTGAAATTCCCATGTCAAAACTATCGACACCTCGGTCGCTCATGAGGACACCGAGGATTTGAAAGGACTGAGTGAACTGTAAACTGGCAAGAAGTTACTTTTCCATCCTGTCAGGATATTCAGCAGTGTGACGTGGGCACACTGGTCAGAGGTGCTTTTACTTTATTCATTTATGATTCAGACAAGCTTTTCGTTCATTTACGAATCAAATTTCATAACCCCACATATTTGACTTTGGTGCAAAAGACTGGGAAGCCTGGCCTGCGGATGTTAAGGGTCAGACACAAACGGACAGAGACCGTACAAACGGCTACCTTCTGGGAACAGAATGTCTGTTTGAGGACCAGCTTATCAAGACAGTTCTTTTACTTTATAGGTTTTGAAAAGGGATTTCACCTTACTGGACTAAATGAGAAATCAGAAAGTCAGAAGGGAGGAGCAGTCATTTGCTAAAAACAGAGTTATGAGAACAACAAGAGCAACAACAATAATAATAACAACCAGTATTGAGGTAGTCCTTCTTCTGGGCCATATTTTGCTATTAAACCTTCTATATACATTATGTCATTTAACTTTAGCCAAAATTCTTTGAGGTAGATACCATTACTATCCCCATTTCACAGAGGAGGAAATTAAAGCACAGAGAGGTTGAATAACTTGCCCAAGATCACACAGGGTAAGTGGAGGGATTTACATTGGAATCACTCTTTCTTGGTACACATCTCTTGCTATTTCCTCTGTAATCTTACTGGTTCAAGAATATACACATACGTGTATACGGACATAAGTGGTCAAAACATAGAAACAAAACCAAAATAAAACAAGAAAAGAAACAGAACAAAGTGGAGAATTAATAAAGCCAAACGAAGGCAAAGAATCTTCTCTTGCAGTCTCTGCACGCTACTTAACAATGGTTAAAGCATGACCCGTTGGAGTACCTGGTAATTAAAAATCATAAAAATAATAATAGTGATATATTTTCATGACTAGCCTCACATCTCAGAACCTCAGAAGGATTATTCTGGCCCATTAGGCTACTATGGTAATTCCCTAGATCCAGACAGCTTTCCAATTTGACAGGAAATGACTCAGCAATTCCTATCCCGAGGCCTATAAAGGTATTTCCCGTTCTGCGAGCGCCTGGGCCCAGGCTTCGGGTTGAAGCAGTCTCTGAGGCACCCTCGAGGTTGAATCTATAAATCTGCGCTGTTAGCGAGCAAGCCGGGAGGGCGCCAAGTTTAGCAAGAGGCCCTTGGCGTCACGGCCCCATTCCTCAGACACAATAAGTCTGACAGGGACCCAGGAACCAGCAAAACCAATCTCACGCTCTCAGAAGATGGTCCAGGCGGGGACGAAGGCACTGCTGAAAGGACTACCTCCAGGCAGTAGTCATTGCTTCTGAAGGTCCACCTGGAAAAGTGGGTGGGGCGTGTGAGGGGAGTTTTGAGGAGGACGGAACCTCCAGGAAAGGCCTCTTGGCTGAACTGGCCGAACTCCCTGCAGGGAGGACAACGTCCACAGCCATGATCTGTGCCACCAGGATGCTCTGCCAGAGATGTCCTCTGTAGACTCTGGATCTGCTCTCGCTTTCTGGGGCCTCTGGTTGATGAGAACCCTCGGGTGGGATTATTAAAGTTGTCTATTTTCTATCCCACCAGGGCAGTTTCACAAATGATGCTTATTTCCCTGGGAGCGGTGGGTGTCACGGGAAGAGCCAGCTGGCCAGGGGTTAGGGAGGTCTGTGCCAAAGGAGCAGGGGAGAAGTTGGCAGGGAAGTGGGCTGAACTTTGTGTGGAAGACAGTCTAACTCAGTGTCCGCTTGGAAGAGGGGCCAAACGGTACATTTGTTCTCCTCTGCGGAGCTTGGCATTCAAGCCAACATTTCTGGCAGAAGCTTAGGCCATTAATGAAATGATGAGGCCTGCACGAGCTGCAAACACAACTCTTCCCCTAACACGGTCCCCGCTTCAGTGACCACACCAGCCATTAGCCGCTCTTCAGGACCACAACACAGTGTCTCACTCTGCCCGGCAAAAGGCCTGAGGTGGTCTCTTCTGCCCCTCCCCCGACTCCCTCCAAGCGTCCTGTCGGCGCGGTTTTAAAAAAAATAGGGGGCAATAAACCTCAGAAGGAGGAGAGAGGGGAGAAAATAAGCTTGTTAGCTGATGTTTTATAAACGCAGTGAAAGGGAGGAGAAGAGAGAGCAGCGGGGAGTGGGGGGCAGGGGGGGAAGGGCAGGGAAGACCCCGAGAAGCCCCCATTATAAACACAAGGACACTGCAATGATGCTTCAGCAGAGAAACAGAAATAATAAAGGGAATCAGTACCAGATGGCCCTCCTCAGGAAAGAAAGGAGTGAAAACGCTTCTTTTCGAATAGATCACGTACATCAAAGAGGTTAACAACGTTTTTTCCCTCTTTGTAAGTAACCCTGCCCGCTGGGGCACTGCCCAGTGCCAGCTGAGCTGGAGGACGATCTGCCTCCTTAGCCCACATAACACGGTGGGGTTGGGGGAGGGGGGCGGCCCCACAGCCTCAAG
This sequence comes from Leopardus geoffroyi, assembly GCF_018350155.1. Classification (NCBI taxonomy): domain Eukaryota; kingdom Metazoa; phylum Chordata; class Mammalia; order Carnivora; family Felidae; genus Leopardus; species Leopardus geoffroyi. Next base: position 53,512,763 of record NC_059329.1, on the reverse strand, counting down.
AGGAATCTCTTTGTTTTTCTTTTCTTCTCGGGGTCTTCGCCTCAAGTGGCTAAAATGAGAAGGGAAAGCAGATGAAGGTCACCGTTGTCACGAGAAAGTGAAGTTCCTTTGTTCCTGAGGCTGGCGCTCCTCCTCTCTCAGACGGCCCAAAGTAATCCCCAATCCAAGTTAATAGGTCTGAATCGGGACCCCCAGGCACACTTGGGGTTTACAGGCAGCCTGTCTCCAAGAAGCACTGCTTTTCAGACACTAATCCCTTCCTGTTCCCCGCTCCTTTAAAGTGGGCCCATTCTACCGGCTCTCCTTTGCTTGCATCTTTTTTAAGAGAAATGATACCTTGAGAGGGGCCTGTGTGTTAAATCCCAAATGGGTTAGAAGGCCAGCTCTCCTTGGAGCCTCCTCCATCCACGGAAGAAGATGCCAGCGCCCTAGATGGTGGGCAGTGGGAGTGAGGGCCGTTAGCTTTGTCCACCAGTTTCAACAGCGACATCCCCCCGTTTCCAAAAGACCTTGGATAAAGTGAGTGGGGTGAAACAGGAAATGTGCTTCAACTGTCCCCAGAATAATACTAACAATATAAGAGCTAACATTTACGGGGCATTTATGATGTGTCAGACACTGAGCTAAGTGCTTTACATGGGTCATTTAATTCAATCCTTATGATGGCCCTCTGAGGAAGGAATTCCCATTTTGTTGATGAGGGAAGTGAGGCTAGTTTGTGGCACAGCCGGCACTCAAACCTACATCTGGTTCCAGAGTGTGTGCTTTTACAAGCCACCCTATATTGCTTGTGAATAAGACCCCTCTCATCTAGAAATCCCATGCAGTAAAAAAGAAAGAGGGCTCTGAAGTAGTAAGACATGGGGTGGGTCCCAGCCCTGCCACCGGTTAGTTCCATGACCACAGGCCCACCATCAGTTAGCTCCATGACACTGGGTCTGCCACCAGTTAGCTCCATGGCCATGGATGGGCCCACCCCTGGTGAGCTCCATGACCATGGGCCTGCCACTGCCTCTCCCTGGGCCCCGGGATCTTCATTTGTGAGACGAAAATGCTCACTTACCTCACCAAGTTAGACTGCCTGGGAAAGAAATGGCAACACTGTTAAAGCGACAGCTCACTGTCTAGCCTCCACTACACGATCATAGTTTACTTTATGGAGGAAAGAGACATACTCACGAGCATCTACGAGCCACACAACACACGCCTGGGCTAACAGAAGGCAGAGGATGAAGGCCTCTAACAGACATGCGGAGCACATGAGCTTAAAGGGGAGGAGAAAGAACCTGGGCTGAGGGACCAGAAACACTGGGCTCAAACCCAGCTTTGCCACCTACCAGCTGTGTGACCCTGGGCAGGTCATCTGACTCTCTGAGTCTCGGTTCCCCTAAGTATAAAACAGAGATATTACCCTACCCTGCTGGGTTTGAGGTTAAATGACAGAAGGCTTCTAGGACAGAGCCTTGTGTATAGGACGGGCTCCACATAGGACACTTCTCTTCCTTTCGCTGCCTGGGACTCTGATTTGCCCGTCCTCTTCCGTGTGGTTAATTCCTGCTGCTGATGGGGGCCTGGCTCGGGGTGGGGTCCCAGGGCTGTCCGGGAGCTCTCCTCTGCTCCCTGAAGGCCCTCCCCGCGCTGTGCGCTGACCTCTGTCTTGGAGCAAGGTGCTGGGCCGCCCGCCTGCCGTCCTACCTTCCTCGCAGCTCTCGCCCTTGTAGCCAGGGTTGCAGATGCAGGTGCCCATGATGCAGGTGCCGTGGTTGCTGCAGGCCACGTCGATACACTGGTTGGTGGGCACGTCGCACTCGGCGCCCTTCCAGCCGCTGTGGCACAGGCACCTGCCCTTCATGTACTGGCCGTTCCCACTGCACAGCACGGGGCAGGAGGCTGGGGAGACAGCACAGGAAGTCTGGCATGAATCAGCACCCTGCACACCCCACCTGCCTTTGTCCCTTTCTCCCTTCGGCCTGCAGGCTTGACCAAGAGCCTCAAGTGCTTTGCTACAATTCCCATCTGTCCGTGTCTCTTGCTTTGTTTCACTGTAATTTAAACACATCCGGAACTGTAGGCAAAGGTGTGCAGTGCAGGGCCTGGGGGAGCTAGTGCCGGTGACCACCGCTTTCCTCCATCCCCGTATAATACTGGTGCAGCACGGTGGTCGCCAGGACCCTTATGCAGGAAGCTTCCATCTGTTTCTTGGTCTTACCGGGAAAGACAGCGGCTAGGCCTCCCGCCTGACCCAATCTCTCCTCCAGCACCCTCCTGACAGCATTCCATTTTGCTCCCTGCCCCCCTACCTGCAGCACCACCTACTGTCTCTCCAACCCAGTCAATCTCAGCTTTTCTTGACTTTCAGGCTCCACCTGAGCCCCACACACCCCACAAGAGAATAGCTGAGCCCAGCTTGGCTCTCTAAAGTATTATCTTTCCATTCTGCCTCTTAGCGTCAAGTGTTTTGTGATCATCTGTATGAAGGACACTATATAAAAACAAATTATACTGCATTGTGTTGTAAGTACCTACCAGCCTTACCAAGATGCAATAAGGCTGTTTTATATGTGACTCTTAACTTTAAGTGCATATGGGATGAGACAGTAATTCTTGTTAGAAGGAATGACTCATCTCTTCTCTCTGCACCACCCTCCGCTGGTCCCCACCTTGCTTCTTTCCTTTTTAAGGCACTGATCAGGTAACCACTGTGGTTCCTCAGGGCTGCAGCTCTGCTGTCTCAAACAGAGTGTCTTACACATCAGGAAGGATAAGAAGAATCCCCCAAACAGCATCACGCTGTATTGTTATTTGTAGGGCATGGTGAAGAACCATCTCTGCCTTCCTCTGATGAATAACTATTCAAGCATCAGGTCCAGGTTCCAATGGCACCCCATCTAGGGGGCCTTTTCTGGTCCTTATGGTGTCCAAGCTGAGACAGCTGATGGGTGCTCCCCAATTTAACCTTGCTCTAGCATGTTTTACTTACTAATGATGGCTTTGTCATCGTCTACTTACTCGTCTGTCTCCTCGACCAGACTGAGAGCTCCTGGGACTGGGGCTTGCTCAGTGCTCTAACCCCAGCACCTTGCACAGGAACAGGCCCTAGAGGGCACTAAGCAAATGCCTGCTGAATGAGTGAAGAGGTGGGAAGCCCAGAGGAAGGAGCCGTGTTAGTTTCCCCAGAGGACCGCCAAAGCCTCAGGACTACAGAGCTCCTTTGGCCTCTGCCACATTTATTCTTCTGAGAACAGGAACAGAGGCCAAGTGCACAAGGTGTATCATGGGTAGCCTTTAAGCCATGTTAGTAGGGCTGTATGTGCCCAAGTAGGAGGCAACATTAGGGTCCTGTGTGGAGAAAAGCATCCTTCCCTCCCGAGTCTCTCCCCTCGGTGGTCCCTGCAAAGAATCTGGCAACAATGGAGCACTAATGCAGGCCCTGCCACAAGGCCAGAGTGCACAGCAAAGAAAAGACACTTGGTGTGTGTCGACCATACTTTAATAATCAAAAAACAAGTGAAACAAGCCCCCCCCAAGAAAAAACCACCAAAGACACTTGGCAAAGGCTGATCACTCCTTAAAAGGGAAATCAACTTTTTTGAAAGACCCTCACTGTCACTTCCCCTGCCCCCGCAACAGACGTGAGGTTCACCGTACCTGCCCTTGTAAAGGCTGGCCCTCCTGAGCTCTCCAGTCATGTCCTTGCGGACAATGGGGCTGATGTGGCCTTAGCTCTGCCGGCAGACCCCCTGCCCTTGGAGCTTCCAAAGAATGGCTCTGGGGGGTCCTTTTTGTGGGAGGCAGGAGGTGGTCTGGGGTCCTGCGCTTTCTCCGAGAAGCAGGATGTGAGCCCCCCACGGGGCCGAGGGAGCGGGCCTCACATGCACACACGCACACACAGGTCTCACCTCTGCCACAGTCGGGGCCCAGGAAGCCCAAGAAGCAGTGGCAGGTCCCAGAGATGCAGTCGCCGTTGCCATAGCAGTTGCTGGGGCAGTTATCCACCGACTCTGGAGGGGGAGAGAGGGAGAGAGTTGAAAAGAGAAACTTCTTCACCCAGACCAAGGGCCTGGGTATCAAAACCTCAGATGAACCAGGGCCCACACGTTCTAGCTCTTCTGGCCCAGTCGCTGAAAAGAACCAACAGAGTTGAAAATGATGTATGTTGGTTTTACTCTTATCGCATCTCAAATGACACTAAGAGACGTGTTCTGGAAAACGTCGGCCACCACCAAGTTTTTATATATCAAGTTTGTATCTACAAACGCGTAAGAAATTCTTCAGCTGAAAACACTGGGGACAACAGTGCAAGCTGTTCGTGGTGCTTATCTGTGGATGCCGGGGTATCATCGGGAAGTCCTTGTGGTCTTCTTTATGCTTTGCTGTGCTTTACATTTTCCTCTTAAAGGGCTGAGATTCCATTCACTTTCTTCTTCTTCTTTTTTTCATAAAGCTCCTGGCATTTGCAAACCTGTCTCTTCCCATCTCAGATTGTTCACCTAGCGGTCTGGGTGCACACTGTCTTCCCCAGGGCTAACACAACGGCCTCCCGGCTGGTCTCCTGTTTCCTCTCTTGCTCCCCACCCCACGCAGTCACCACCCAGCAGTCTGAGTGATCTCCGGAAAACCAATCTGATCCTGCCACTCTCCTACTTAAAACCCTTCAGAATGGCTTCCCATTTATTGAGACCAAAAAAAAAAATCCAAGTTCTTTCAAAAGGCACAGGAGTTTTCTCTTGTACTCCCTCTGCTGTCCCTGCATCCCTGGCGTATGCTGTCATGCCCACCTTTTGCAGGGATATGATTTTCTCAAACTCTTCCTACTACTTTTAGTATACTCTGTGTGATGTGACAAAGGAATATGGCATTTATTTAAGAAAGGTTTTAGCAGGGGCGACTGGGTGGCGCAGTCGGTTGAGCGTCCAACTTCAGCCAGGTCACGATCTCGCGGTCCGTGAGTTCGAGCCCCGCGTCAGGCTCTGGGCTGATGGCTTGGAGCCTGTTTCCGATTCTATGTCTCCCTCTCTCTCTGCCCCTCCCCCATTCATGCTCTGTCTCTCTCTGTCCCCAAAAAAATAAATAAATGTTGAAAAAAAAAAAAAAAAAGAAAGGTTTTAGCAAAAAAAATAGTCAACGTTTTGTAGCATCAGGTAGTCCAGTCTTTTAACCTAGAAAATCTGTGTATTTGGAACAGCTTATTTCTCAATAATGCTGGATGTGGAATAAAGGAAAGAAGCCACTATATACTGAATATCTTCTTTGTGCCATGTATTTCCACAAAGTTCATCATTTCACTGTCACCAAATCTGCAAGCGTGTATTGTTATTCCTATTAAAAAAAGAAAAAAGAGGAGGCCCAGAGAAAGATGAAGTAACCTGCTGAGAACCACAAAGCCACTGAGTCCTGGAGGCAGGATTTGAACCCAGGACTCCAGGCCTGGTCTTCTTCAATGATACTGTGCTATCTGGGCCTTGAAGGAACTCACTCCACAGCAGGAGCCCGGGTGATGAACAAGGTGACAGATTTATGGCACAGTGAGGCCAGTCCTAAAGACAGCAAAGGATCCCCGCTAGAAGGCAGTAAACTCCAGAAATTTCAGGGCTTAAAGGGATCCAAGAGACCACAGCCTAATGCTCTCATTTAACACTGAAGGAAACTGAGACCCAGAGGAAAGGCAGTGACTCAACCAAGGTCTCAGAGTGAGTCAGAATAGAAAGCAGAGGAAGGGTAAGGTGGGACAGAGTTAAGGGTTTCAGCCTGTTGTCTTAGCTCACAGCTACAAGTCATGAAGCCAAGACTAAGGCCTCTGTTAAATGAGATGTTAGCCTAAAAGACGTGAGTCTTGCCCACAGGAGATCTGCAGCCTAACTGGGAGAACGAGAGGACAGTTGTCACCCAGGCAGCAGTACAGGGCATGGAAGCAGCTTTGCCTGGAGGTACAGAGACCTGGTTCTGGGGTCCATTCTTCCAGTACCATGCTGGGGAGCCTAAAACAACTTCCCTCCCCTCTCTGGGCCTCACCTCCTTCATATGTGAAATGCAGGTGAATGCAGAGATGACCCCTAGCACTACCCCCTGTTCTAAAATTTTATGAGTCTACAATTCATAAGAGAGCAACTGTGCAGAAAAGACGTCCAGACAAGGAACCCTTAAATGTGACAAAGCACTTAGGGCCAATGCAGTGGGAATTGATTGAACAAAACCAGGACAGGGAAGGCTTCCCAGAGGAGGTGGGCTTGAGGAATGACCCAAATATGGATAGGTTAGGGAAAAAGTTGGGGGATGGTGAGGAGCTCCTAGCGTGGTACATTTCCCAGACAGGTCTCTTCCCAACTGTTTGCCATTATTAACTTGCAAACTACTTAAAAACGTTTGGCAAAAGAGTTCAAATGGGTAGTTCCTTTGGCGAATGGGTAGGAAATCCCATTCCCTTGATGTCCCCCTGCTAACAAGGGCAGTATTAAGAACAAGAAGGTCCAGTCTGCCTGGACTCACTGCAGCACAAAGTAGTCCGAGTCCCGGCAGAGCGAGGCTCACAAGCCAGGGCCCTGGGCACCTCTGCTCTCTGTTGACTTTGCCTGGAAGAATCCACGTTCCTACTGCCTTAAGGTTATAAGTGGCTTTACAGAGAATGACTTGGGAACTTTCATTCTGAAGATGCTTTTAAAAATAAGAATTGTGAGTAAAGTTTACAGCCAGATTATTTTCACCTGAAGCTACTGGTTGACAGTACAACTAGGGAGGGTGGGTTCCACCCATGGCACTGCAGAAGGGGCACAGGGCAGAAGCAGGAGGCCTGGCTTCCGGGTCCTGCTCTGCTACTGAATGGCCGTGGGACCTTGGCCGTGTCACCTGATCTTTCGGCACCTGCTTCCTCATCCTTCCACTTGTTCCTCTTTTGCTTCCCTGCATGGCAACTCCTAGTCCTTTCAAATCCAGCTCAAATGTCACCTCTCCTGACAAGCCTTCCTGATTTCTTAAAAAGGCTAAGTTACTCCCAGGACTGACGGTAAGTTATTCACCCCTGTTGAAACTCCATGTAGTCTATGTTGTTGTTACCACTGAGAGAATTCAACCGGATGATCTCAGAGATCCCCCCAGCTCTAAAACTCTCTGGTTCAGTCCTTCTCAAACCCAGGGGTATAAAATATGCCTCTTAATAAACTGCCACAGTTACCAGTTGCATTTTTAACAAGATCAATTGCAGATAAGTGTTACACACTGTCTAGATTTTGATTTATGAAGTCTGCGAGATACAAACCTGTTAATCATCTGCCAAAAAGCCTTCATAGTGAAAACGGTGAGGACAATACATTTTCCGTGACTGAGTATAGTGTTGTTTGCTGAATCTGACAGAATAGAAGCCTGTTTCCTTCAAAATTTGCCCCAGGCTGTTGGTGTCAGGGGAGGCAGAAGTTTTAAGAGACATGGAATAATTTTACGACAGCAACGAGGAAGTGGAAGGGAGACATTTAGAGAATATTTCCTTTGGACGAAATGTTTAGGTCTATAGTTTTTCTTCCACTTGGAAGGCTTTCAACTACTGGGGGTCCACCTGGGACCCCACAAATGAGTCTCCACTAACCAGATATCTCTATACTAAACATTAGGGCAGAAGTGACACTCATTGGCTTGGGAGAAGTGTGAACTTTATTGCATAAATGTTATGTTTCCAATTAGTGTTTGGTGAATTTCTTCCCCTTATAGTTCCTTCCTGCTTTGCTCATGTTCAAACTGCAGCTGCCTTCATTTAGCAGAAGGTGTACCTTTAGACTGCTCAGATCGGAATTAAAAATTTAGCTGCCTGTGAATAACTGACTTTCATAATCAGGGTGTATGGTATGTTGGAAAATGGGGGCCTTTTCCCCTCGCTTTTGTTTTTCTATCACAACAGTGGGTCCTGCTAGGAGATTTAATTTTCAGGAACTTGTTTTTCTTCCACAAATATTGGACTGTAAAGTTTAAGTGTTTCCTTAGCTCATTCTCTGGATGTGTGTTGTGAGTGGGTGTGTTCTCTGGATGTTGTACAAAATATTTTTCGAAATACAAAGGGGTGTCTGCAGAAGGAAGAGAAGGCAACGCTTCTTCCTAGAGGAGATGTGGAAACCATAGAAGCCTCAGTGAACCCATTACAGTGCCTCCCTTTGTCTGCTCACTACCCTTTTCCAGACCCAGATCATTAGCATTGCTGCGTCAGGGTGAAAGAGGAGCAGAGTTGATAAATATGTCCTCCTGGTCTGGGGTTGATGTCCAGGAAAGCCTGACTTCATTTTCCACCTTCTGCTTTCCTTTTAAAAAAAAAAAAATTTTTTTTTAACATTTACTTTTTGAGAGACAGAGAGAGGCATAGCACGAGCCAGAGAGGGGCGGAGAAAGAAGGAGTCACAGATTCCAAAGCAGGCTCCAGGATCTGAGCTGTCAGCACACAGCCTGATGCAGAGCTTGAGCTCACGAACCATGAGATCCTGACCTGAGCTGAAGTTGGACATTTAACTGACTGAGCCACTCAGGCACCCTTCTGCTTTCCTTTTTTGGGATCCCAAAGCCTCCTTTTGTAGGAAACCACAGAGGAAATCCCACCAGGGAGAGGAATACTAGTTCACAGGGGCAGTCACACCAGAGGAGGAAAGGAGGCCTTTCTCCTCCACGAGCCCACCAGGGTGTGAGCGCACCTGCTTCAGGCCCTGGTCTGGTCAGGCAAACCTCCATGGTCACGGGAGCCTGCTTATGGATTCCAGCAGCAAAGACAGACAGAATCCGCTGTGAGTGAGGCTGGAGCTCACTGGCCATCCTCAGTCCCTCTTTTCTGCTCATCCAGTATGTATCCCTCGCTCCCAGCCCCTCCTCTGTCTCTTGGTCCCCTGTGATGTGTTCAGCCCACAGAAGCAACTCCTTCCACTGCTTCTCTCATCTCTCCTTAAGTTGTAAGTGTGCATGTCGGCATTTCTTTGGGAGCAGCAGCTCGAAAGACCAAAGTCTACCTATTGGTAGACCTATTGGATCCATCCTTTGCTTCTTCCTTTTGGCTTCTGTGTAGGAGGACAGATGCTAATGCTTCCGGCAAGAGCCAGGAACTTGGACTCTGGGACAGCCAACTGGATGACTGGGTACAAGGCCTTGACTGCAGCTCCTGAAATTTATACTTTAGGTTACATCTATTACATCTTCCTTGATTCTGAAAGGGGATTGGGTTTATTATGGGCAACCAAGAAAAGAAAGGAAGACAAACCAGACAGCATAGCTAGGATTTAATTCCACAGCAACTCAAGGTTGAGGAAAGACTCTGAGAGACCCTCTCATTCCCTCAAATGGAACCATGAAAGGTGTATCACAGATTTTAATTTATTCTTCATAATAATTACGAGAAATAGTACCTTTGCCATCATTTTACACACTTACACCTCTCAGATGGAGACTGTGAGCTGCAGTCACTTCCTCAAGGTCACATGGCTAGCTGTAAGGGCAAATCTGGTAGGAGAACCAAGCTCTGTCTGAAGCCAAAGAAGCCGAGTTTGTGATAGACGATCTGAAGCAGAGTATGGGCTCTGGAGCCAGGCTGCCTCTGGCTGGCTATGTGCCTTTTGGACAAGTCGTCTCTAAATATCGGTTTCCCCATCTGTGAAATGGGTTAGTAACAGTCACCTAAGAGAGCTATTTTGAAGAGCTAATACTGTAACACTGTGCATATAAAGAGGTTTGCTCAGGACTTGGTAGAGTTGACACTTTGGTTTTAAAGAAGGGTCACACAAGCCTTCCATTTATGAACCGAAGCAATATATTAACCTGGTCTAATGAAACCAAGCAAGGCAATGTGGGGGGCTTTGGGAGGTAAACACACACACACACACACACACACACACACACACACATAAAACACACAGAAACTCCCCATGGTAAAACAGGAAAACAAACAAGCATGGTGTTGAATGTGAAGAAGGCAGGGCGGTTGGGTAGATTTCCTCCTGGGGAAAAGCACTATCAAAACAAATTAAACCTGTTGTCTCCCAGAAGCCCAAACACAGGCAGACTCGTGCCAACATCTGAAAGAACTTTTCTCCCTGTGCACTCTAGATTGGCACTGGGAAGGTGCCAGGTGCTGGAAAGCTGTTCCATGGCCTGTGAGGTGTCAGTCCCTGTAGGTGCCCCAGTGATCTGTGCAGATGATGGGATTCAAAGGCCTCCAGTCTGCAACAGTCTAGGTCAATGCAATGACAAAAATCTGACAAAGCCCCTGACAGCCTGGGCTTGAAGCCAGTTCTGCACTGGTATGTTAACTGGGAGGTCTGTTTTCGATCAGACCCAGAAGTTTGCCAACCACTCTTAAGAGCAGCTCTAAGGAGGGGTCTAGGAAAAATGAATATTCCCTTGACTACATTAAGTGTTGGGTCTTTGTTAATTATTTCTTTGGGGGCAAACAGAATTTCTCCAGTAAGACTATGAGCTCCTTGAAGACAAGCATCACATTTGGTTCTCCAAAGAGTCTGCTGTGTGCTACACACACATAGCCAGTACTCAGTAATATTCATTGTGTTGAGAAACTGACCAAAATACAAAGAGGAGAATGGAGGAAAGAGGGCAGGAGGCATGGGATGACAGTCAGACTCCAGAGAATGGCTAGTAGTTGGCAAACAAAGCCACTGTTTCTTTGCCCTACAGGTTTAGATGTGCACTGCCTAGAAGAAAGGGGCTGATAAGAAGTGCAACTCTGTGTTGCACTCTCAGACCGTATCTGGAGTTCAGTAGTTCACGTCCAGGAGCCACATTAAAGAGACAGATAAGATGAGCTTGAGCAGGTTTACTGAAGAGCCATGAAGACAAGGATAAGAGAACTTGAACACACATTTCAAATAAAGAATTCCTGAAGGGGTTGGGAATTTAGCTTACTCTGGGGGCATGACCTCTGTTTAAAAATATCTGAAGGGCTATTATGTAAAACAAGGATTGGACTTTTGCTTTGTGGCCCTAAATGAGGTTGATTAGGTCCAATGAGTAAGGACTATATAGTCCTTGGGAAATGGGCTTAGTTCCAAAGAAGAAAGAGTTCTGTACAAGTCAGAGCAGGATACAATTTACTATGTTGGATTATGGTCTATTAAGTTGTATGGATGCACCCAAATGCTGTATTCTTCTTGAGGGCAGGGAATGTCATTCGTTTCTGAGTCTTCAGTAAACAGTAACATCCTTGGCTCACGGCAGGCGTTAAATGAATGTATGTTGGCTGAGTGATGAAATGAATGGACGAGGTGACCTATAAGACCATACATTTTCAGTTACTGGATGTATTCAAAGAGAGGGCAAACTGATGACTGGCAGAGATACCGCAGGGGGATTCAATATAAGTTGTATCGCATCATCTAAGCTTGAAATCTTCTGAATCTACAAGTCATGTGTGAGGGAACAGGCCTGGACTATATTGAGACACTTGGGTTCTAGGCCTACTCCTGCCCCCAGCGTGTTAGGTGACACTGGCCAGATCCCTTCCTCTCTCAGGGTCTTTCTTTTCATCTACGAAATTAAATTCATTCAGCAAATATTTCCCAAGCATCCAGTCTGGCTCAGGAAGTGTTCCAGTGAAGTGGATGGCTTGGGTGATCTTTCAGATCTAACACTCTGTGATCTAATGAATCAACCCAAATTGTCAGTCGTTAGCTACACAAACAGATGAAAGAGCTGAAACATGATGAAAATCATCATGTTCGGGATTTGAAAATTTTTTTTTAACATTTATTCATTTTTGAATGGGGGAGAGGCAGAGAGAGAGGGAGACACAGAAACAGAAGCAGGCCCCAGGCTCCAAGCTATCAGCACAGAGCCCGATGCGGGGCTCGAACTCACGGACTGCAAGATCATGACCTGAGCTGAAGTTGGCCACTTAACAGACTGAGCCACCCAGATGCCCCTTATGTTTAGGGTTTGAGAGGAGAAAAGGAGGCTTGCTCATTTAAGGACTGACTTTGACTTTTCACACCTTCCTTCCGAGTCTGCGGATAACGGATAGTGAACATCATGTTATCCTCAAGGGGGCAGCAAGGCCGAGTCCTCAAGACAGGGCTGGAGAGGAGGTGCCTCCCTGCTGCCTCAGGCTAGGAGCCCCCACTCTGTTCCCGGGGCTGTTGGTGGCTGCTCTCCCAGGCGTCAGAGGCTCCACTGTTGGCTCTGGTTCCGCTGCCTTGCCTGGAGAATGCTGCATATGTGGTCTCCTACCATGCCCCACGAGCATATGCCGGAGAGGCCACTGAGACACTCAAGATGTGCTGATGAGGCTCACAAGTGCTATGCTGCTCGAGAAGGGCTTCAAAGGAGAGGTGCGTGCTCACATGTTTGGAGACACAATTCCTTCCCTTGTAGATCTACCAATCCTCCACTGGCCGCTCCTTCGGACGTGTGATGCTCTGCCCACAGCTCCTGCCTAAGCAGCAGGCCCAAGCGGCCCAGGGGACGCCACCTCCTCACTGGCCACAGCTGACTGGGCTGGGATGAGCACCTGACCCAAACGGACTCCGTGCACCAGCTGACTGGCACGCTCTGATGTGGCCTGGTGTGCAGAGGATCTGGGCCAATCAGAGACCCACTCTCTAGGATCTGAACGAACATGCACCCAGGGAACGTGTTGTCTGAAGTCTCAGCTTACTCGTCTATGAAATGAGAAAGCTGCTTGCCTTACACAACTGTCGTGAAGATTAAAGAAAACCACTACCCATGTATGAGTCTGTGTATATGTACATAGTGCACGCATACATATATATATATATATATATATATATATATATATGGACACACCCTGGCACACATGAGGTGCTCAGGAAATGCTGCTTTGCTCCTGTCCCCAGTATAGTGTCAGTGATTATAAACCTTTAGCCTGTGTCAGTCAGCTGAAGGGTGGATTGCTAGGCCTTACCTCCAGAGTTTCTGATTTCACAGGCCTGAGGTAGGGTCCCAAGTGATGCTGATGCCCTTGGGTACCCTGGGTATCACTTTGAGAAGCACCGGTCTGGAAGAAAGGCTGAGACTTTACCCACAGGTCTATCAAAACAAGCCGGAGGGGACAGAAAGATCTAAACTATGCAAGAATGCCATAACTTGTGGACCACTTCCAAAGAGGAGGGCCGGGTCCTCCAGGAGGTAGTATTTGAATAGCTCTTGAAGAACAGACAGCCTTTTGAAATGCAAAGCAGTTCTGGGCAAGATGGGGGTCGAGCCAGAGCCAGAGCCAGAATAATCATCTTTGCTGCTCCCACGCAGCGACCTGCTGATCATCATGCCAACTTCATGTCAAGTCTGTCTTTAGAACAAATTATTTAAGAAATCAGGTTTTTAAAAGCTCTACTCAGCTGCTGGCTAGAGAGTTCCATCTAACGAACATCACTTTGTGATGAATTATTCTGTGATGACAGACAATGGAGGAACAGAAACAGGCTCTGAGGAGGTGGGGTGGGGGGAGCTGCTAATTATTCTCCAATCATTTACCCAGGCTTGTCGCCAAACTCAATACTGCTCATGAGCTACGTAGAAAACCAGGTCAGCATGGTCTGGTTTGAAAACATACAGAGCTATGTAGATGACCTAGAGCCCCGCAGGTTAGGAAACTCCCATGACAGGGATGCCTGGGTGGCTCAGTCGGTTAAGTGTCTAACTCTTGACTTCGGCTCAGATCTTGATTTCACAGTTCATGGGTTCAAGTCCTGCATCGGGTTCTGCACTGGTAGGGCAGAGCAGAGCCTGCTTGGGGTTCTCTCTCTCTGCCCTTCTCCTGCTTGTGTTGCTTCTCTCTCTCTGTTTCATAAAAAAGAAAAGAAAGGAAAAGAATAGAAAAGAAAAGAAAGGAAAAGAAAAGAAAAGAAAAGAAAAGAAAAGAAAAGAAAAGAAAAGAAAAGAAAAGAACTCCCATGACAGCCAGGACTTCACCTGGAAAATGGAAAGAAATGTCTGGGCCACATTACCTCTGGCCTGGACCACTGTGTTAGCATTGTGAGTGCATGTCTGCCTACAGCCTTATCCCTCTCAGTCTGCTCTATACCTGCAGGCCTGGGCTGTCATTCTGAAACTGAGTGTCTTCAGGCCACTGACAAGGCCAATGATCCTCAGCATCCAGAGTAGATACCACTAATTGGAGGCTTTTGTTTGCACAGTGTTTAAAAAATTTTGAATCGGTGGCCAGGATTTCTAAACAAGGAGAGCTCATTAAAAAATCTTCATGGTGGCAGGGCACCTGCCTGGGTGGCTCAGTCGGTTGAGGGTCCAACTCTTGGTTTTGGCTCAGGTCATGATCTCAAGGTTTGTGGGTTTGAGCCCCACATTGGGCTCTATGCTGACAGCGTGGAGCCTGCTTGATTCTCTCCCTCCCTCTCTCTTATCCCCTCCCTGCTCACTCTCTCTCTCTCAAATAAAAAACAAAAAACAAAAGAAACCTTCGTGGTGGCTTTTCTTGAAAAATTGGAAGATCCAGCATGGCAACAATCTCTTCTCATTTAGGAGAGGCCCCTATACTGTGGGCACCTGCTTGGCCCCCGAGACATTGGAATATAGGACTCCGGCCTGGAATGGTGTCTCTAAATGTCATTTATATAAAGGTACTGCCTTTATGCTGTTGTCATAGTCACATGCTATCTGTCCTATTATTCACTTAGTATTTTTGGCTCATTTATTTTCTTGAATGTTTTAAAACAGAAATTTGAAATAATAGTTCGATGTACCTAATTATATTTTTCCAGCTCACTAAAATAAACACGTAAGTTTTGAAATTGAGTCTGTCTATGTATAACGCAAAATATTCTCAAGAACTATACCTCAGGGAACATTAGAGAGGAGAAAGCCCAAATCTCTGAACCAGGAGTTTAAAGCTCTAACTTCTCTTTCCAAAATAAAGTTCTAACTTCTCTTTGCCACAAAAGTCCTCCTCATGGCTTCTGTGCTGCTTCCAAATTCCTCCCCACCCTCACCCCAACCCCACCCCTGCCGGAACCCACACATCTTTTCCAGCCTCCCTGACTATGCCAGTGCTGGTGACCTCACCTGCAAAGCCCTCTCCCCAACCTCGTACATGTGTCCAGGTCCTGACTATCCTTTGAGCCTCCCCGGATTCCTTCTAGCAAGATAGGTCTCTCCCTCTCTCTCTCTCTCATCTGAATCCTAATGGCAATTTCCTTCCATCCTTCACTTATCACCTACTGCTTTCTACCTTGCAGTCTTGTTATTTATGAGTATAGCTCTTTTCCCCTAGAGGACTGCAAATTCTTCGAGAGGAAGGAATCCATTTCCAATTCCTCATCTTGTCCATGTCTCCCAGGTGACTGGCACACTGCCTTGTCTGCAGTAGCTACTCCCTCAACACTTGTTAAATATCAAGTGACAAAGGGCAACCTGTGCTTGAATTAGCGTCCTTTGGTGTGTTAAGTCTCAAATCCTCAGGCTGAGCTCCTTCTGTGGGGTCTGGAAGGTCTGCTTCCTTGTTGATTTCTTTTTTTTTTTTTTCTCCCAATTTCATTTCTATAAGTTTTTTTCCAGAGCTTCCGCTTTTTTCCATCTCTCTTCCTCTGGGCCTGCTATATTCAGCTAGACACTGTCTCTGGCCCTCTTCTCCCCGAGCAGCATGAGCCATGTGTCTGGGGAACCGGCGGGAACATGACTTTGCAGAGCCCCAGCTCTCTTCTCGAGCAAGAGCTGTCAGGATGGCTTCTGTGAATTATGGACTTGAATTACTTCTTTCAGGACATAACACAATATAATGATTAACAAGATGGATAAATTCTCAGACTCTGGTGGATTTTTCTTTACAATAACTATAATGCGTGTCGGTCAGTTGCACAATGATTTGAACAGTATTTCTTTCTTATTTATCTAGTAGGTAACGCTCAACATAATAACGTGGGTCTCTGTCTTTGGGCCAGAGGCCAAGTTGGACTTCTGCTGGACACCAAATCCTATTAGAGATCATGGTAATGTAATTAGATGCTCAAGTTAAATATTTTATAGCTGCTGTAGCCATCTTGACAGATCACTCCCTCAGCCTCTAGGCAGAAAGTGCCCAAATGGCAAAGGCGAAAACTACAGATCTTGCAAGGAATTGAGAAACAATTGTTTCTGCTGCGAAACAGAAATTGTGTTGCTGCGAAAAGTCTGCAGAAACTTCTGGCCACCTCTGACCCTCTGGCAGCAGCAGGACTCTGAGCCACCATTATACTAGGTTATAATACAGCCTGGGCCAGACCCAGAGAGGAAGTCTCCCTCGTGTCCTCGATGACATGCTGGCCAGTCCCCAGGCCAGGACTATCTGCTCTCTGCCCAGTGAGAGGTTTGGAGGCACAGCTATCTGCATGCTTGAGTGATCAGAGCCCGTGGGGTCCCTGGAGCACTAGAGCACAGCCCCTGTGGCTGGCTAGCCCTCTTCCCAGGCCCCTGGCTCCTTCCCCTTGCCTATTAGGCTGGAGCATGAGCACCAATCCAGGTGTGGTCAGCTAGGCTCTGCCTCCCCATGCTTAGCCTCTAACCCTTCAGTGCCTCAGGGCTGGAGCCTGGTATAAGTCCTACATAATTGGACTTCACTTGGCTGGAACTCTCTGACCCATGACTGAGTGTGGGCTATGCAATCAGCAGCCCTGGGTCTGACTTCCACCTCTCTCACTGACTGTGCAACACTGGGAGAATCATTTAGGGTCTCCAAATCCTCCAAATTCCTTACTCACTTATCTCACAGCATGGATGGGGGTTAACTGAGATAATGCGCACGAAGCACTTTGTGGAGCTTGCAGCAAATTTCTCATCAGTGCTAGGTAGAATGAGACTAAGTCACAACAAACCAAAGCAAACCCACGTTGGACAGGCCAAGTCAGAGGCCATGTGATACAAAAGATAGAGTACACTCTTTAGAGTGAGACCCTGGGCATTCTCATCCCATTATGCCATATCCTGTGTGACCTCGAGCAAGTCACTTCTCCTCTCTGTGCCCCAGTTTCCTTGCCTGTAAAACGGGAGTGATTACACAATGCCTGACACACAGTAGTTCTTACAGTATTAGCAACTGAGTGACTATGGGTAAGGGGATGTGGACCCTGCTCAGAATGTTAGTATCCCCTGGCTGTCCCCTGGCTGACCTCAGCTCACTTCTCCCCCATCAAGGGCTCCTGGTCTGCTGTGCCTACAGGTACGTGCACTTTAGGACACCAGGACAAGCAGAAGTCAGGCTCTCAGCTTAGGAAAGCAGCAACTACTGCCCCAACGCCCTCTCCATACAGCACAGGCTTACATTATTAAGACACAACTGGGTCCGTGTAAGAGATTACATTTCTTCCATCTGCGTGACGTGGTGCAGCACACAGAAATGTGCCCACATGGAAGTACTCAGGCTGCTGAATTCCCTTTTCCTTTCAGCTCAGACCTCCGATGCATGGATGAATATTCTATAAACACTACTCCCTTTCTACGAAAGATGAGTTGTAAGGGTCCAGCCTTGCTGACATGCCCTGGGGACATTTCCCATGAGCCCCTTCATACTGGCCAGCTCTGGGCTTCTTCCCTCTGCTACCGTTCACCCTGAGAAGCCTGGCTGTGTGCACAAAAAGGTTGGGGGGCAGGCTGTTCTGCTGACGGGGCCTGATCCACTGCTACAACCTCATCGTGGGCCTAGCAGCTGAAGGCAGGGCACTCACGTGCACACAGACGTGCAAGAAGACGCCCGAGCTGCACCCTCTTCAGTTGGCAGGGGCTGATGCTGGGCTTGTTGGGTCTTGAGGCTTCCAAAGGATGTAGCAGAAACCAGGCAAAGCATGACCACGCTGCCAGGGAACAGACTCCCCTTGCTGGGGCTTCGGCCTCCTCCTGGGGCTGGAGTAAATGACCTCTTGGTCCTGAGTCCTACACCTGTAGGGACAGTATCTCTGCCTGCATCAGCCTCTATCACTTCACCTTCCATGCCTGGTGGCTGGCCAGGGTTCCAGAGGACGCAGGTGCATGTTCTCTCTAGAGCACTTGGGTCTGAGGAGGCCGCTGCTCTGGTCATCTGATGGTTTGGAAGGTTTGGGGAGAGCAGCTTTAATTCATGATGGGTGAGTGGAATCTCTTGTCCTTCCCAGGCTCTGGGGAAATCCCAGCCTTCACACTCAACAGCCAGGACAGTAAATTGAGAGCAAGACGCTGGGCCAGAGAGCACTTCCAAAACATCCTCTGAAAGTCAAAGACATGCTAGAATATCTACCTCTCTTTTCCATCCAAGCTTCTTAGATTTCTAGCGCAGATACAAGTTTTCAATAATAAAAGAATAAATTCAGACATTCAGTAAGGTAACAATGGCAATCATCGTAATGGCCCTCACCACGATCTTTTAATGAGTCTGCCATGTGCTAGGCCCTGTGATAAGCACACAAATCTCATACATTACTGAACGCTCACCAGCATTAAGAGTTAGGTATCACTATCCCTATTTTTCAGTCAGAGGAAATGAAGACTCAGAGGAGGGAAATGGCTTGCTCAAGATTACAGAGCCAAGAACTGTCGGGTCCCCCAAACATCTAGTTATTGAAAACCTATGATGCCGCAGGTACAGGAGACAACTGATTTCACTGCTCCCACTCCGCCCCACAGGCTGCTCAGGCTTTCATGACAGCTCAAGTCAAAGTGCCCTGTAGTGAGTTATCGCAGGGCCCGCCTCCCCAGGGCAATTAGCACTTGGAGGGCCAAGGGGTCTAAGCTCCTCAGTAGCCCCAGGTCTCAGTTCACAGTCAGGTCAAGAGCAAATGCTTGGTAAGTGGTCAGCTGAGATAAGATGAAGTCACAGCCTCTGCACTCAGACCCTACAGTCCCATACGGGTGACAAAAAGATGGGTCCCCTTGAGGTACGCACCTGCCCTGAATACATGTGTAAAGCCCTGAGGGGGAAGTGACACCTCAGAGTCCTCCAGGAAAACACTGTGGCTCAGCACTGGGGGCTGGGCAGGTAGTCTCCATGCAGAAAAGGGCCCTTGGAGCATTGAGAAGGAATACGTTCAAAGTCAGGTGTTCCCAGAATTAGGTAGAGCAGCAGGACAAGACGAGCAGGAGAATGGAGGCTGTGAGGGGCAGTCTGCTGGTGGATGTCAGTAATGAGGGGCGAAAGAGACTTCAAACTTCCCACAGTTTGAACCGGAGGCCCAAAGGAGCTGTACTTGGGGCAGATCAAAGTGCCCACCGCTGTAAATATCCCTCCTCTCTGAATAGCCTTTTGAGACCCACAGCAACCAGGCTGGCTAGAACCACGGGCTTAGGCCTAGGGCTCTGACTCCACTCCACACCGCCCCCCCCCTCCCGAAGGAAAGGCCTTCTTTGAGGCCCTCAGCCACTGAACGTGCTCCTGCTTGGAGACTCAGACTCCAAGAACAAATGAAAGGGATGTGGAGGCCTACTGCCTTTTGGCCGACCTGCAGGCATGCAGGTGTGCCCCCCCATTATATCACTTAAACCTTCTGAAGCTCATGGTCTCAAGGTCTCACAGCTGGGTGGCTATAGAACTGGGGCTAACTGGCTCCTCTTATTCTCACTCTCCTCAGCACTGTCCTGCACTTCAAGTAGTTTCTCTTCCTGGATTTTTGTTCTGTGGCTCTTCCCTTGCTGCCTAACAAAATCCTCTAGGCCTTCTTGGCCCACCTACACTATACTGACCCTCATTGTTGGCCTTCTCAAAATTACAATGACGATTCACCTTGCACTACTGGTAACACCCCTGCCCCCATGCTATCAGTGCTAAGTCTTCCTGGGTTGTGAGAAGCTCTTAAAGGACAAGGACCCCAGAGAGCACCACCTTCATCTCTCTCAGGGAGCGGCACTGTGCTTTGCTAAAAAAAAAAAAAAAAAAAAAGTATAACCAATGTATATGTTTCGATTTGCTTTTTTAGCAGGGTAAACAGAGTTGGGTATATAAAGGTAAAACCTAAACTTGGACAACTTGTAACTTGTGAAAACAATAAATACGAAAGCAAATTTTGGACTAACACTAATGCTGACATTTATTATGCATTTAGTGGGGAGCCTGCTCTGTAAGCGTTAACTCATTTTCCCCTCCTAACAAAGTCCGAGTGGATTAGCACTCCCACTGCTGGATGTGTTTTCTTGGCTATGTCTGCCCGAGGCTACATAGCTACTAAGAGGAGGTGCAGGTATCTGATCCCAGGTGCTCTGGCCACAAATCTTCTCTCAACCATTATACTGTATGGAAAGGCTGAAGACTAACTTCCAGTCACTGTGGTATCCTCACCTTGACTTACTCTGGACAATGAAGGCTCAGAATGAACAGATTCTCTTACTGGAGGGAAATGGACTGGGCTAAGTGAGGAGATGTGGAAGGAGCCAGGGGGTCTCTCTGAAGTTCCTACTGCTACCTCCAATGGACACTTTAACTCTTTCTTCCTTGACCCCTGTAACATTTTTTTTCCAATTTTTTTTTCTAATTCAAAGTAATGTATGTATAGCTTAAAAAGTCAACGATACTTGGGGTGCCTGGGTGGTTCAGGCGGTTAAATGTCCAACTCTTGATTTCAGCTCAGGACATGATCTCATGGTTCATGAGATCGAGCCCCATGTCGGGCTCTGCACTGACAGCATGGAGCCTGCTTGGAATTCACTCTCTCCCTCTTTGCTCCTCCCCCCACCCCAAAACAAATAAACTTAAAAAAAATGTCAATACTGACAATGAAAATAGCAGTCCTCTGCCCCACCCCCACATCTGCATGCCACACCCCAGACAACTTGTCTCAACTCTTTTGGCTATTTCTTCTAGAATTTACTTCAATATTTCTATGGGGCGCCTGGGTGGCACAGTCGGTTAAGCGTCCGACTTCAGCCAGGTCACGATCTCGCGGTCCGTGAGTTCGAGCCCCGCGTCGGGCTCTGGGCTGATGGCTCAGAGCCTGGAGCCTGTTTCCGATTCTGTGTCTCCCTCTCTCTCTGCCCCTCCCGCCTTCATAGCTCATCATGGCCACAGTGCTGATCAACGTCCTTCTCCCTGCACTGAGAGATCCACTGGGGCACGTCCCTGAGACGTTTGTCCTCAGCTGTCACAGTGCCCAAGCAGAGGGCATGGCACACAGAAGGTGCAGAACAGACACATACCGGATGAAGGTGTGCTTGCGAGGAATAATGAATAAATGGGTCAATGAAATAGGAGAACTGGATTCAAACCCAGGCTTGTCCATACACTTGCTGTGTGATCTAGGACCAGTAAAAGAACCTTAACTTCTGGACTTCAGCTGCTGCTGCTTCTACTGAAGAGGGACAACAATCCAAGTGCCATCCTGCCTCACTGAGTTGTGAAAATCAAAGTACACACGCAAAAAACTGTACGTCACTGTGCTCAGTAAGCTACAAGTCCCATACAGCATAAGGGGTTATTACTGTCATGGTAAACCCTGCTACACAGAAAATTCTTATTCGTTTTAGATATGGGAGATGTAGGACACAGAATGGCAGGCTCAGGTCTCCAATCTCACAATTCTTTAAAATATGCTTTCTTTCTGAAAGAAAGAATCCCACTAAGCCTTCTCTGCTTTCCCCTAAAACTGGGCTTTCATGATGGAGGGGCCACCTGGGGTCTTGCCTTCAACCTTAAGCAAAGCTGACTGGAAAGCACCATGTGCCTTCATGGTTAACAGTTTCAACTTAATGCATTCTTTTTTTTTTTTTTTTTTCCAACGTTTATTTATTTTTGGGACAGAGAGAGACACAGCATGAACGGGGGAGGGGCAGAGAGAGAGGGAGACACAGAATCGGAAACAGGCTCCAGGCTCTGAGCCACCAGCCCAGAGCCCGACGCGGGGCTCGAACTCCCGGACCGCGAGATCGTGACCTGGCTGAAGTCGGACGCTTAACCGACTGCGCCACCCAGGCGCCCCAATGCATTCTTTACAAAGAAAAAACAAACAAACAAACAAACAAAACCAATGGAAATATTTATATGCATCCAGGTGTGTAAGAGAGCTGAAGATGCCCACAGCATCTGCCGCACTTGCCGGCTGACTTTGGTTCAACTCAGATCCTTTCTTGGCCTCTCGATTTGCTCACTGGATCACTTTGTGAACGGGGGAGACGGGGAAAGCGTAGAAAACCCCAGCTCTTAGAGGTTATAAGGCTCACAAGTCTGTTTCATAGCTCCCATCATTAGCGCTCTGAAGCACGCCTGAGGTTCAATTTAGAAGAGGACCGGATTCCAATGGCTAGCTGACACCCTAGAATAGTACTCTGCTTTGCAGGAAGGGCATGTGGGAACAGCATAGTTTCAGAGTTGAAAGACTTGAGTTCCACTTCAAATTCTGGCTCCAACAAATTACATGGTCACTAATAGATGTGTTCATGCTGTAAACGTAACTTCTGCGTCCTTCTGGGGACACATGCTGAGGACACATGCTGAGGATGACAAGCATTTCCCCTTGTTTCATACACTTCATGCTGATAATTTATAATGGCTGAGTAATATTCACTATGCAAATATTCCATAATTTGCTTATATGCTTTCTTATCATTAGACATTGGGTTGTTTTCAAATTTTCACAATTTTAAGCAGTGCTAAGATAAGCAAGTAGCTTTTGCTAAATATTAGCTTATTTCTTTAAGAAAGACTCTCAGAAGTTGAAAATATAAACGTTTTTATGATTTAATATAAAATGCCAACCTGCTTTCCCAGTGGGGTGCATTCATTTACGGTACAAATATGTGTGGGTACATTTTCACTGCAGCCCATTCAAGTTGGGTATTAACTTGGAGAGGGGGGCCTTCAAATTTATTAGGTTAAAAAAAACCAATCATTTTAATTTGCACTTAGATTGCTGGTGAGGTTAAACATATTTTATGTATGTTTAAAACACATCATGTATATTTGCAAACTTTTCTACATGTGAACTTTAGTATCTCTGAGATCCTAATTTTGTTCACAGCATCTGTACCATAATATCATATAGACACGAACTCTTCCTTGATCTCTCAAATTTACTTCAAATATTTTCTCAGTCTACTATTTTCCTTCTTAGGTTGACAAGTCTTGTAGGACATATGGAAGTTTTACAATTTTATGTAAACATCTGCTAGTCTTTTTTTTTTTTTTTTTTTTTCTTTGCAATTTCTTCAGTGACTTTTAAGCTTAAAAGTCCTTCTCTAGGCCAAGGCTACATGAACATCGGGTTTTACCCTCTTTTAGTTTGGCTTTCAAATATTTATCTGTTTAATCCATCTGGAATGCATTTTACCATATGGTGTGAAGTGAAGTCTGAATCAGAGGGTGAAAACGCAAATTCCTCCAGGGGCCACGCAGGTAAGTTAGAGAAGCAAAGCAGGTCAGGTGTGAGGAAACAGAATGAGGTGCAGACTGTGGTGAATTACACAGTGTTCAGGAGGGCAGGGACTTGTTCCTGCAGGAATTTCAGTCTCCTAACTTTTAAAGGTAAGCCATAAACCTAGAGCTTTATGGGAAACTGCCCAATTTTTAAATATTACACCAACAATGAGGGCGCAAAGAGCCTTCTCTGTGTCTCTCAACCACATCTGTCCCTCTGAACGCTGCTTTGCAGCCTCTGGGTTAAGCTACGCTTTTCCAACAACATTTATTCCCTAAGCCTTTTCTTCTCCATTAATGTGCAATGCTTCCTTTCTTCCAACATTAAAGTTTTGCATATGGCTTGTAGGCAGGATTTCTAGGCAATTTTACTTCGCTTGTCTGTTTGACTCCTATTCTCTTTTATTACAGATTTATGATATGTTAGCATCTTTAGAGATGAGTGTCCTTTCATTATTCTTTTTGGACTTTCTTCCATACTTTCATCTGTTTATTATTCCAGTGAAGTCTTAAAGCATTCAATCACATCTCCTATATTCCCTTTAGGATGCAGTGTGGCATTCCATTAAACCTATAAATTGACATATTTAGAGTATTTCACCTTCTCATCTAGGAACATGCTATGTTTCCTAATTATTCATGTCCTGTTTTATGGTTCCCAATAAAATTTCACAGTCTTTGTCACACAGGTCACATATAGTACTCATTAAGTGATATTTTAATTTTTATTGATTTTTTTGACTGGGACTTTTTTTTTTATTATATTTCATACCTGGTTATTGCAAGTATATGGGAAATGTATTGACTTTTGAAAAGCCCTCCTGTACCCCACTTACAAGTTCTGAATTCCTATGAAGTAAAATAGTTTTTCAATTAATGTTGCTGTGTTCTCTAGGAATATTAAACACATCCTTCACAAATAATGATACCTTTGTCTCAACCTCTTGTTTCTGTTTTATGCTTTATGTTGGCCAGAGCTTCTAAAATAATGCTCACTAACGGTTATACCTTTCTTTTTCTTTTTTTTTCTTTTTCTTTTCTTTTCTTTCCTTCCTTCCTTTCTCTCTCTTTCTTTCCTTGTTTCTTTCTTTCTTTCTTGCAAGCAAGGGAACAGGGGAGGGGCAGAGGGAGAAAGAGAGAGAAGAAATCCTAAGTAGACTTCGGGCCCCAGGGCAGAGCCCAACAAGGGGCTCGATCCCATGACCCTGGGATCATGACATGAGCTGAAATCAAGAGTGGGACACTTAACTGACTGAGCCATCCAGGCGCCCCTTTTTGAGGGGCAAATTTAAAGCAAATGTGTCTCATATTTAGCCAGGAAGCCTTAGACTTTGATTAGAAGTCAGTGCTCTTTATTTTGCTATGTATCTTTTTGTCTTTCATTTTCAGTATTGTGAGGACCTAGTATCATTACCAAGGGTGTTTTCATCACTTACTGAACACAAAAGACAGCTCAGCACAGTGCACAGTGCATCCAGAAAGTGTTTGAAACTTGCAGAATTGTTCATCAGAGACACCTGGGTCTGAATCTTAGCTCTGACCCTGTGTGACCTTGAATGCAACCCCCTGACTCACCTGGAAAACAAAGATAAGAACTCTGGCGGCACAAGTCGGTTATGAGAGTTAAAACGAGTTGATGTAAATAAATTGTGTTTAGTGTAGTATGAGGTGCCCAGCAGGAGCTCAACAGGTTTCACCTCCTCTTCTATCATTTAAAGAGATGATGGTAGGAGGAACGATCTCCCAAATGAAAGGTTTCCAAGGAAGAGCTTGTATTTATAAGCCTAAGAAAATGCAAACCGTATTGGGAAATACCAGCCTAGTCTCTTCCTGCTTTAGTGCACAGGGCTTTTTCTTGTTCATCCAAAACATACAGTCCATCCCTTGCGCTCGTGCATGGATTCTTTGACTTATGACACAAATGAAAGGAAAAAAATCAAGCTGGCGTGTAATACGAACCAGGAAAGAAACAAACTGTGTGTCGATTAGCCCCGAACATGAGAGCTGCTCAGATAAAGGCATGAACTCGAAGCTACTCAAATCAGAACCAGATGCTCAGAGGTTTCTGGCTTACAATTTTTTATAACCCTTCATATAACACTCATAGTCCTGTCATCTCAGCGGAAGGTCCTCTGCTCTGTTTAAAGCAGCAAGAAACCCGCTGAAACCTCTGCTAGATTTGCAATCTTTAAACCTGTGCTCGATTGTAAAGGAGCTCTCTCCCCAAGGAGGGACCCTTTGGTACAAACTCTTTGGCTCGGAGAAGCCAAGGACTGACAAAGCCAACCCCTGTGAACCCACTGCCAAAGGACAGGGGCAACGAGGGGTACCAGGGGCACTGTAGAAACAGCATGGATTCTGCAGTCAGACTGTCCTGTACTCACACCCTGGCCCTGCCCTTACTCCTTGCATGTGACTGTGAGCAAGTGTGTTAATCTCTCTGAACCTCTTTTCTTCATCTGTATAAAGGAAATAATAATTACTCCCGCTTCCCTGGGACAACTACAGAATTTAAGTTAGATAATGCACATATCACACTTAGCACGCTCCTGGGACACTGCAAACACTGAGATTAACTCATTCGGTCCTCAAAATTACCCCCATGAAATGTGTACTGATATCACCGTCACTTTTCAGATCAGGAAACGGAGGCACTGACTGGTTATCTATCCTGCCTGAGGTCACTCTGCTAATAAGTGGCAGGGACTGGATTCAAAGCAGGCTGCCTGGCTTCAGATCCACTCCCTGACCACTAAGCCATGTCACCCCTCTCTCTACTAGTACGCTACACAATATAACTAGTTTGATTCAGCGCTGTCTTGAGTGTGCCTTACATGGAAGGGCACACATCCAATTCAGGCCATCAGGGGCTCACCCGGGAGGGCAGTCCATTTCTAGAAAGCACTGCTGACTCTGAGGTCAGCACAGACCCTCCCCTGTAGTCCACTCTCCTCCACCTTCAAACTTGACGTCCTCTTTCCTCATCTTCACTGCCCTCTCCATCCTATGGCAGGGGGCGGGTGGGGTCTCCCCTCCTTTCCCAGGGCTAGTCCTTCTGCATCTGCCCTCCACTCCATGACTCCCACCTCCTTTCATTAGTCATCTCCCCTCTCTCCTGGGCCTTCCCAATCTTCCCCCTGGCTCCTTTCCCACAGCTGACAACACGTTCAAGGCTCCCCCCACCTTATATAAACCTTTCCATGAACCTGCCTCCTCCTCGGGTTACTCCCATCTGTCTCTTTCCCTGCTCTGTCTAGAAGGAATTGCTTCCACTCGACGCCTCTCACTCACTCCTGAACTCGTGGTGACCCTGCTTCCGCCTGCACCCACTGAGGTTGCCAATGACCTCCTGGTGCCCAACTCCAACAGCTTGTCATCAGCTCCCTACCTATTCTCTGAGGCTAATCTCTATGTATCACCTCCTGCCCACCTTCTGAATGTTGGGGTTCCATCCCTGACTCCCTGCTTCTCAGGGCTCTACCCTCCCACCTGCCCCACATCTACACTGATGATGCCCAGTGGGTTTCTGTCTCAGGTCAGGGCTATCCCCAAGTCAACGCCTATTTATCCATCTGCCCGTTGGTAACAGTCAACAACTAACATCCACTTGGAAATTCTATTAGCAGCTCAAATCGAATGTGAACTTACCCTCTGTACTTCCTTCCCCTGACAAACCAACTTCCCCTCCTCACTTCCTAATTTAATTAATGTTATCACTATGTATCTATTCTCCCAAGGTTGAAACGTCCTGCTGCTTCCTTATAGCTAAAATACAACTGGTCAAGAAAACCACCCTATGATGTCCTGGAATGCATCCCTTCCTTTATACAAAAGCAGTGGCATTTGCCCCAGTTCAGGTCCTCTTCCTTCATGGAACCCTACTGGTTACTCAAACAGTCTTCCAGTTGGTCTCCCTATTTTTTTTTTTATTTATTTTTTTTTTAAATTTTTTTTTTTTCAACGTTTATTTATTTTTGGGACAGAGAGAGACAGAGCATGAATGGGGGAGGTGCAGAGAGAGAGGGAGACACAGAATCAGAAACAGGCTCCAGGCTCCGAGCCATCAGCCCACAGCCCAACGCGGGGCTCGAACTCACGGACCGCGAGATCGTGACCTGGCTGAAGTCGGACGCTTAACCGACTGCGCCACCCAGGCGCCCCTGGTCTCCCTATTTTAATGTGAGGAACCAACCCATTTGTATATACCACTGCCAAAGAAAGCTATCCAAGGCCAGAATTGTGCTACACCTTTGCTCAAAAACTGTCCTGTGCTCCCTGTTGCCTTCAAAATCAGATTTGTGGGCTGGTTTACAAAGCCTTTCTAGGTTCAGCTCGGAGCCTGGAGCCTGCTTCGGATTCTGTGTCTCCCTCTCTCTTTGCCTCTCCCCTGCTCATGCTCTATCTCTGTCTCAAAAATAAAAACATAAAAAAAAAATTAAAAAAAAAATCGTTTCCAGGTTGTTCCTACGATCATTTTCTAGGATCTTCTCTGGGAACCATCCCCTTCCTGCCCTCTACCCACTCCCAGCAGACACACCAGGCACTCTCACACAGAGGCACAGCAGGAAAGAACATGAGAAGAGGGTGGGCACTGGAACCAGACAGACCTGGATTCGAATTCCAGCTCCCTCACCGACTGGCTACAGGACTACAGCCTACTCATTTTTAGACACTCGGAGCTCTTCACCCGTCTGGGGAGAAATACTTACTTTATATGCCTGTTGTAAGGGTCTGAAATAGTTTAGTGAAACATCTAAGACATACTGGGATAGAGTATGCATTGAATAAATAGTAACTATTAATACTATTATTAGCCAAATAGTTTCAGAGAGGCAGGGATGAGTTTACAAAGACTGATAAGACCTGAAACTAGAAGAAAGGGACATTTGCAAAGTCCCTTGTTGAACTGGAAGATCAAATTGACAAGAACAAGCAACAGTGCCTTGGAATGTTCTGGAACCCACATTTCCATTTTTGAACTGCAGTAGCGCTGGCACAGAAACACTGTAAGACTAGAACCAGTTTGAGAGTTGCTTTGCCCCCTGAATCCAGCAGCCTTGGAATGCACAGATCTCCTCCGACAGAAAAAACATTCCTCAACCAAGTGCCTGGCAGTGCCCTGGATTGGCAGTTGCGCCTTGTTCCCTTCTGAGCTGCTTGCAAGAAGTTCATGTCCACAGAAGAAAGTTCTAGGCTGCAAGGAGCATCTGTGGCCTTTGACCTTTTCACTTGGTGCTCACTGACCCTCTGGTGAAGGTCTGCCGCGTTCAGGGTCCTGTGCCAGGCAACCGGGCTCCAGGAGAAGTCGCTGGGAGTGGATTCAGAAGACCTGGCTTCATGTCCTCATGTGAGTCACTGTGCACAGACCGCTTCCTCATCTCTAAGTGCAAATAATGATTCCTTCCTGCCCGGTCATCAGAGGTTGAACAGAGATGGCTACCATCTTATTTTAATCTCCTCTTTTTTTTTTCGAGTAGCTCCTTCTCTATGTTCCGTGACTTGCACACGGCTTCCCAGCTGAAAAGGCACGTCTCACCACAGTAAGTCCTTTATGCCTCACAACCTCCCCCTGCATCCCTGGAAGAGGGAGCTGCCCTCCTCTCTGCTCCTGTGGGAGCTCGTGCAGACCCCCCTGTTGGCGCAGACCACATTACGTTGCAGCTATTTACGAAAGGGGCAGTTCCCCAAGTTGACCTTGGGCTCTCGGAGAGCAAGGCGTGTGTTCGATTCACTGATGACTCTCTGGAACTTAGCAGAGCAGGTGTTCAGCAAGTGTCGAATAACTGAGACACTTAAAAGCATGCTAAGAACGTACCATGAATGACATGTCTTCACGTAGTTGTCAGACCCTCCAAAGTAGGTTTTTTCCTAATTGTAGGCGAGTTGGGTGCGGCTCAGACTCAGCCAAAGTCCCCCAGTTCATAAACAGTGCTGTCAGAATTCAAACCCAGGACTGTCTGACTCCAAAGCCTTTGCCCTTTCTCTGGGCCACACCACCTCTCTCTGGCCACAGTGACTTCAACTATCTACCACTAATGCCAAGTACAGCAGACCTGGGTTAGGGTTATTCCTAAGAGGGTGTTACATAACTGCAGGCCACACATTCAATCGGGTCCTGCACATCAGTGGTAGTGCGAAGGGAAAGAGGAAAGATACCACCATATGAGAGCCCTCTTAAAGGCACTGCTCTGCAATAGAGAAGCTAGCTGGCAAGATGGGGATGAGTAACTGCCTTCATCAACTGCGAGAGAAAAAAGTGATCAGAAAATAAACCTGTAACCATCAGATATAAAAATGAAACCATCTCTACCTAAAAACCAAACCATCAAGACAAATATCTTCTATCGAAACTCCACCTGAATGGGGGTGGGTGTAGGGGTTCCTCTGGCAGG
Source organism: Leopardus geoffroyi (assembly GCF_018350155.1). Taxonomy (NCBI): domain Eukaryota; kingdom Metazoa; phylum Chordata; class Mammalia; order Carnivora; family Felidae; genus Leopardus; species Leopardus geoffroyi. Next base: position 53,483,093 of record NC_059329.1, on the reverse strand, counting down.
AGTAAGTACAGGTCAGGATGTTCTCTAGAACGTGGCAGATGGGTCCCCTGCAGCTGCTGGTGGCAGGCATGATACCAGGCACACTGCGAGCCTAGGAGGTGTGAATGCCATCACCTCTAAGTCCCTGCCTGTGTTGCCGTCTGATCGTGAGTGTGTAATATGCACGTGGAGGTCATCACGTGCTAGAAACCTGATCACTAAGATGTAAGAGAAAAGCATGGGCTCTGGGCGGCCACTCTTGCTCTGCTATTTCCTACATAGGAGATCTTGGCAAACAACACTGGACCTCTGAGCCTCATTTCTCTGTAACACGGGAACGCACAAGACCTAACTTCCAGGTTGTTTGGGAACCAAGTGATGACGCACGTAGTACAGTGCCTGGTGCAGAATTGGCACTCAGTCAGCACAGTGCTGTGACCAGGACCCTGGCTCTGCCTCTCAGTGGCTGTGTGACCCTCGACAAGTCATGTGACTTCTCTAAGCCTCAAGTTTTCTACCTTTAGAAGTGCTATTTAAATAATTAACAAGTTTGCAAAGGCTCTTGGCATTCTGTACCCCAGGGTGGCAAAAACATAAACCAACCATGAATGGAAACTCTGGCTACGGATTGAGGAAGGTGGCCTGAATGCTGGAATGGGAGAATCCTAAAGTATTTGGACTCCATCTACAGAACTTCTCACGAGCACATTCTTCTGGTCCCTCCCCTCAGCTCTCTGACCTTCACCATCTTCTCTGCCAGCTGCATGGCTTCACTCGCCCCTGAAACGGACCATTCCTCAACCCTCTCCTCTCCTGCTTTAATCTCCTCCTTCAGAAAACATCATCTTAATAGCTGGCCTTTGCTAATAATCTACAAGGGTCAATCTATAGCTCAAACTGGTTCATTTCTTTCTCCATTTTCAAGGCGTCCATTCTGGTCCAGGCCAGCCTGAGCCCCTGCTCTGACTACTGTCACAGCCTACTTACTGGTGTCTCAGCTCCAAATATGCAAATCACATTCGGTCACTCTAGCTCTAAGTCCCACAGTGGCTTCTGGCTACCCTGAGGATAAGTGAAAAAACAGAACTCTTCGCATGCCATCTTAAATCCCCAAACAGGCTGGCTTTTGGCACCTCTCTAGCCTCACCCAAAACCATTCGGCCCTTTGTCCCCATGCCCCACAATGTGACCATCCTCAAGTTCCCTGAACACTTCTAGCAGTCGCCTATCCAGGGCCTTTGCATATAGATGCTCTTGGCCCTGCTGGTCTGTTCTTTCTCCAAACCTTCATCTACCCAGTTCCTACTCCTGTCCCAGAACTTTAAGTGAAGTCTCCTGTTTGTTCCTCTAGAGTACCTTCTCTTTGCCACGTTCGATATTTACTATTTTCTGTCATACGTTTACCTATGTATTTAATGTCTGTATTGAAATTTAAGACTCTACCTCAAACTATCCCACGCATGTCTATAAATGACACAAGGACAAGAAGAAGCGGGACTATTTTTTATACACCATGGACATTAATGCATGCTGAGGATGTGGCATGTAAAAGGCAGTCAGTAAATGCCGGTTGAATGAGAAAATGAACACAGTGTTTAGGTCTGCCTCTAACCCCTCTGGACCTGTTCATCTCATCCATCCTCCTTAAAGCATCGTGCAAGGGGCTTCAAGGAGTACTCCAAAAGGCCTTGGATCCTTGGTGCCATAAAGAGACTGAACTAGGCCTGTTCCCTCCTCGCCAGTTACATGCACAGCCTCTCCTTGTCCTCAGCCTCACTTCCTGGCCCACGAGAGCCTCGAGGGTAAGTAATGTGCTGCTTCACGGCTACACCTAAATGCCAAGGCCAGGACTTGGCACACAGTGAGGGGCTTGCTGAACCAAACAGACTCAGTGACGCCTATGACACATACTGAAGACCCCATGTTGACTTCCCCTCTTCCTGAGAGAACGCACATTCTGTTTGGAGTGTCGGTGTGGTAAGCTACAAACACTCACTGTCTCAGACTTCTTCACAGCTCTGCGCATCCAAGTGATGTGGCTATGCCATGGAAATTGTAAGCTGGGTGTTTTAGGAAAAAATGAGCATCCCTGCTTCCTTCCCCTTTCTTCTTCTCCCTGCCTGATGTGCAGCCGAGTCCTGGAGCTGCAGCAGCCACGTTGGGACCACAAGGGGGCAAGCATGAAAACAACAGCCAGAGCTGAGGACGGCAGGGTGCAAGGCGGGAAACAGCCTGGTCCCTGATTCCACTACCGGATGCCGTGCTGGCCCTGGACGGACACACCCTAGACTGGGAGCGTACACGATAACATCAAGGTGCCACTGAAATGCCACACCAGCAGGGATGCTGTTATTTGCACACTAAATGCATTTCTAACCATTTCCACAGAGATAAGCTTTAGTGCTTGGTACCTCTTGTGTCCCTGAGCTATCGTTTCTTCTTTCCTGCTCTTGAGGTCCAAGATCCCAGAGAATTCAGAAGGTTCAGCAGTCCAAGACAGATCCTGGGGGCAGTAGAAGAGGCCGGCGGGAGGGTAGGGAACCCTCCCCTACTATCTTCGGTGATCAGGGGCAGCTGCCCGTGGGGCTGGTCCCCAGTCTGCAGATGTAGCACTCTGATATTCCTAGCTCTCTACCACAAAACAGATTTTTGGCCCCAGTCTATCCCCAATGTGCTGACTTGAGCTCTCCCTCGGCCTATGGTTTCATTCCACTTATACCAGACTGTTCTGAATAAATCACTGCTATTAGGGAGAGGTGAATTCACAGGGTACTTTTCCAAATAAGTGTTGCCGGCGGAAATTTCACAAAGTGCTGCCAATGTCATTTACAAGAAGGTTAGCTGATTACCGAGAGACCTTGATCCTTCATTGCTGCGTTATATCTTATAATTCAGAGGAAGGGGATATGGGGAATGGTGGGGGCAGAGCTTATTAAAACCTGAAAATCATTCTGCAATCACTTTTCTTAGGCTCTTCTTTGAAGTACTTCAGGATTTTACACAAGTTAGAATATATGATATCAGGGCTTTTTCTCTCTAGATGCTTGCAAATGTACTCAGAGGCTAACGAACAGTGGTTTTACCCGATCAAAGCAAAGGAAGTATAGAGATGGCACTGTCTGGGGGTCTTTGGGAAATTTTCAAGGACCCCATTTTGACTACCCCTGGAATATAGAAGCTTATGTGAAAGTATCTATTCACATCTAGGGAAAAAGGAATGGGGTGTAGGCACAGCAAATCAAAATACCAGCACCAACCTTGAACCAGTCCTCTGTCCTTCCTGGCTCCCCCTTTCCCTCCCTTCTTTTTCTCATGAAATCACAAAGTTCAATCCCAGCAACCTCTTCTGGTTACATAAATTAATGAGCTCTTGTTTTGGGCCCCGTAAGAGAAACCCTCCGGCTCTCATCATTTTAGTCCCTTGTTCAAAAGCCTGCAGTGGCACCTAACACCTGCTGAATGAACTTCTTCTTAGGGTAGCATCCCTAAGCTTCTGCCCAATAACTCCCTCCTCCCTCCCAGGGTATCTTGTGTTTTGGTCAAACAGAACTTCTGGCTCCTAAGAGCCAGCTTTTAATTTTTGCATATCTCCCGTTTGCTCATGCTGTTCTTACTACCTGGAACGGATTCCTCAACACCCCCCACCCTTCCTATTTTCCTTCTTTAGATGTGGAAATTCTATCCATCCTTTAGGGTCCCATCAAATTTCGCTTCATCCAGAGAGTCCTCCTGACCTACCCAGCTGGACACACTCTTGCCTTCCTCCAACCCTCATGGCACCTTGACCAGTGAGTCCAGAAGTGACTTTTCTTTCTCTTTTCCTTGGATTAGAGACACTGCCTGTGTTGATGCTTCATCTCCTTAATCCTGACCACGAGCTAATTTTGCCAGAAGCCAGGTCATACCTTCTCTGTATCTCCAACTTGGGAAAAGGCAGGAAAGCACTATTTGTTGGAGGGAAGGAGGGAGGGAACGGGGGGAGGAAGGAAGGAAGGAAGGAAGGAAGGAAAGAAGGAAGGAAGGAAGGAAGGAAAGAAGGGAGGGAAGAGGGAGGGCTAAATGGGTTTCTAGTCCCTAGATATAGGTCGATTTACAGCAGCTGCCTGGGCTTGAACAAAAGGATTCTTTTCTTTAATTAGCACAAATGTCCTCAGACTGGGAAGACCAGGGCGTGTTTCTCATAAAAATGGCCAGGTTCTATGTTTTCCAATAATGATTCTCATTTCTCCGTGTTTCGAAATCCACTATGGAGCATCTCTGTTATTTTCCAGCTTGGCTCCCGTGGCCACAGTGTCAGGATGATCTGTCCTTTTATGCTTCAGTATCAACCCAAACTAAAAGAGGAGATGCTCTCTAAAGACCCAAAACACTACAACACTGATTTGTCAGATCTTGGGGTTGGAAACAATTCATGTGAAAAAATGCTTTTTTAAAGTTTTGGATGCTATGAGGTTCCCCCCCACCTCCCCACCATGGTCTTTTTAATGCCTTCCCAAGGAAACTTCTTGGGCTAATGTAAGATGCTTACTTGTACTGGAAGCAAGTTAATTAAAGGGAAATTAAATTCCATGTAATGCAAATGGAAATAAAATATTTAATAGTATCATAGCAAATAGTAAGATACTGTGGGGCATAAAGGGGAGAGCCTAAGATCTGGAGACCAAGCTGCCATCCTATCCCTGCCCTTACTAACTGTGTGAGTTTGGCTAAGTCAATTACACTCTCTGGGCCTCAATTTCTTCATCTGTAAAGTTGAGATCAAAATTTGTACTGTCTAAGGTTCTCGTGAGGATTAAATCACATGTGGAAAAGATCTAAGCATGGTCCTGAAGACACAGTATGCACTCTCTTGAGTTTTAAGGAATGAATAAATAGGTAGAAAAGAGAAGTGTAATACCCCAAAAAGAAACATGATCCTGGGAAGGAGGCAGATTACTAAAGAAGGAAGATCCCAAGCTTTGGAGTCAGAGAGACATAAATTCAAGTCCCAGCTTTTCCCTTACCATGCCTGAACCTCAATTTCCTCCTCTGCAATAGGGGGTGATCATAAAAATAAGAATAATCACCTCATTGAGTTATCTAGAGGCTTAAGGAATATATATGAAGCCTTTTGTAAACTGCAATGGTAAATTGTATTTTAGCTACTGGTATATACCCTCCTACTTCATTTAGTACTTGGCATCAGCAAGGCTACCCACCTCCAGTGAAGGTAAGACCAGAAACAACATTACCTTCAAATCCTGGACCTCCACATGTGGGAAAAAACTGTTGTTTCTGAAAACAGCTGCTCTGTTTTATTCTAAACCTTGCTTGGTTTCAGTTAGGAGTGCGTGTGTGTGTGTGTGTGTGTGTGTGTGTGTGTGTGTGTATGTGTGTGTGTATATATTTATGTATACAGTTATTAAAGTGCTTTTAGATTTTTTCAAGGAAGAAGATAAACTCATTTAATTTAAAATCATCAGCTGGATTGCATTAAATGGAGGGAAAAGCACGAGCACACACAATACAGCCATTTGTTAAATTAAACGCAATTATTTCTCCTGTTACTTAATTACAAACAGACATAAATACTCTGGATCCTGACATCTCAGATCTTCTTAAATTCTATGTCTGCATTTCAACATGTAACGAAGGGAGGGTCATATTCCAATTTGTGTGTTAAGCAAGCCTGAGAGTTACAGTTGTATATTGGGACCATAATGAGCTCACTAAAACAAGACCCAAACTTTTAATTAACCTGCCAAGACAAATTACAGCTCATGGCTCACAGGTAACAATCACAGACAGCTGAGACTCAATGCCACGGACTCTTGGGGAGAGAGGGATTAATAGCAACATCAGAATCCATCTGTTTTTGTCTTAAAGAAAAAAAGTATTCATTAAACAATCACTGTAGCTCAAAGGAAGACAGACAAGTCTGAAAGGCAGCAAGACAAAGGGAGAAGGAGGGAAGAAGAGAATATTAGCAACTTCCATTTATTGGGTCTCTTAGGAGGCCAAAGCCGGTGCTGGGCACTTTATATCTGCTCTGATCTTCATGACAGGGACTGCAGAGTACTGTTACTATTTCATTTTCCATCTAAGAAAAACCTCAGAGAGGTGACCTGACAACGGTCACAGAGCTAGTGTGGGACAGTCAGGGGAGGAAGAAAGAGAAAGCAGTACTCAAAGCTTAGTGGACAGACCCCTGGAATCAAGATTATCTGGGCTCTACCTCAGGCCTAGTGGGTCATAATTCCTGGGGACAGGGCACAGGAATCTGAACTTTGAACGAGCTTCCCGGGTGACTGCTTTGCATGACAATATTTGGGACCATTCATAAGATACCATAACCCCCGGCTACTCAAAATGTGGTCCACAGCTGGGCGGCACCAGTATCACTGAGGCTGGTGAGAAATGGAGACTCTAAGGGCCCACCCCCACCTAGTGAAGGGGAATCTGTGCTTTAATGAGACATCAAATGGGTCATCAAACTCTGAGAAGCCCAGGATAGCCTCTCTGTTCTAAAGGACATCATAGGGTTAAGGAGGTGAAGGCAGACTTCATCATTAAGGTAAGAACAGGAGAGCCAGAGGGAAAAGGAAGACCATGGCCTTAATTATAACAAAACAGGTTAGCAAGCTCTGACAAGCCAAGAATTGGCAAAGATACCTAACTGCACCTACATTTTACTTCTTTGAGAGTCACATCCTAATTAAAAGTGGCTTTCTTTGGGGGTTGATATTAATATTCTTTCATATTTATGCTCAGTTATTAAAAATAAAGAATTCTAAGAGATCTTAGTTCTGAGCGAGCAAGACAGTCCATGCTTCTTTGTGAACCATGCCTCAGAAATCAGGCTGTGAGACCAGGAAGCTCTCACTCAGGCACCACTAACGACTCGATAATCCACGTCCCTGAAAACGAAGCCACTGTGGCCAGAAAGGGAAAAGAAACCAGGTTTGGAGCCTGGCAAACCCCGCAGAGTGAGAGCCTAATCGATGATGAGGACCACAGCTGGCTCTCTGGTGACAGGGGAATGGGGCTGCCTGGGCGGCCTCCAGCTCATCGGCAACCACCGAGCTGCGGCCTCAAATCCAGACTCTAGAGAAACCGGAAGCTGGAAAACTTAAGTGATTTGTGCAGGGTCAAAACACAAGTTAGTGGTGGAAATTCAGAGTGGAGGATACTTTCAACTCCACCTCAAAAGGAGGCAATAGGGGAGGAAACCAGCGGCAGCCGCAACTGCCAGGCCTGTGGCTGCTGACGGTCCTGCCAATGGGAGGCTGAGCAGAAGCCAGGCCAAGCTCGTGCTCACGCCCTTAGTAACCCAGGGACCCCGCATGTCGGGGCCTGGGATTGGGGTTGGGGGGCAGAGAAGATTACGTCAAAGTCCTTGCCCTCTGGACACTCGGAGACCAGCAGTTAGGGCAGATGTTTCCAAATCGAGGACAGCACAAAGCAGGGTTTCCTACATCAGGGCCGACGTAGCTAGATGGCCTCTGCTGCCCTCATTTTGCCAAGAGGGTAGGATACTGAGCCTGCAGGGACAGCAGAAATGGATAAGCCATGCCCGTATTTAATGGGAAGGTATTTTCCGTCTCAACACTAAGGGCAAAATTGCAAATGAGTGGAAAATGGCCTGAAAATGATTATTGCTGTGTAGAAGGAAAAGCCAGAGTTCTGCAGGAGTTTTAGGAACCAATGACCAGATTCAGAGGTTTTTTATTTAACTCCCTTTTCCATGTCAGAGAGATTCTTAGCCAAGGACTGAGACAGAGTTTTGAGGTGAACTCTATACCACATAAAGCTTTTCATTAAGCAGAAACCCTATTTCCATGCATTCTGGTTAGTGGAGTTTTATTTTCCTGCGGGAGATTCTGTCTCCAGGCTATGTCATAATGCTTCCAACATAAACCCAGAATAAATGTTTTCTGACCTGAACCACTGAGGCCACTGTGTCCCGTGGCCATCCAAGGAAGAGACAGACTGTATGGAATGTGTGGATAAAGAAGAGAAATTCCTTAGAACAAGATGCCAAGCTCCCTGGACACCCGTCAGCTTGTGGGGCGGCCCCACGGGCTCACCCTGAAGGGAGAGCTGTGGCCCTCTTCCATGATGAGGGACAGAGAAGGTGTTCAGCACTATCCCAAACATCGCGGCTCCAGAATATTCATCCAGAATAGCTCTGCTATTCTCACCCTCTCCCTGAGCATTCATCTTCTTTTCTCAACTGCCAGGGACTGTTAGCTCCCAGGACAAAACAATAAATAAACAAAAAGCTACACACAGTCAAAAACAAAAACCCAAACCACAAATCAGTGAGTTGAGCCAAGGAAGCTATAAAGACAAAATACAGGTGTCGGAGAGAAGTGAGAAGAAGAGAGGTGTTGCCTCCATGTGGCTGGTCAGGCAGGGTTTCGGTCTTGCTGTCAACTCTACCTCTCAGTTGTTAAATGCAGCAGCTGGCCCAAAGATGACACAAGAAAGGCAGTGGGTAATGGCCCAGAATGGCTGGCCAGCCTCTCCTGTCACTCCTCCCCTCCCTCCTTCCCCTGAATCCCACACCCATCCCTGTCCAGCAAGCCCAGTCAGGAAGGACTCATGCCAGACTCCAGGTGGCATCGACAGCTGCTGGCAAGACACATTCCCTTGCTGGCTCCAACCCTCAGAATCCCCAGGGTCCTCTCACCCAAAGAGACAGAAATCCCACAGACCCCATAGGGCTGGAGGCTCCTTACCAATGGCAGTGGTGAGAAAAGAAACCACTTCAGACTCCTTCCCGTCGTTGTAAAAAGCCAGGTGCCAGATTCCTGAATCCAAATACTGGATGAAGCCAGTCTCGTGACTAGATGGGGGGACAACTCCCCGAGATTGGCGCTGGGGTCCCTCCAGGCTCCGTGCCTCCTGGGTCAGGAGCCTCCTTCCATCCAGCAGCTCTACAAAGTCAAACTAAAAGTACAAACAGAGCATAATTAGCGGGGTGTCTGCTTCACCATAATGCTAGATTCCTTCCTCACGTGTCTCCTGGGGGCACACAAGGAAATACAACCTGAGGACAGGCAGAGAGGCTAGAGTCACATGAAGTTTGATCAACCGACTTCACCTCCTCCCCAGACCCTGTTTCTCATGGTAATAGTCTCCTCATTCCCTTGTGAGGGCAGCATAATTGGCGCATTATTATTTTTTTTTTTTGGTCTCATTTTTCTTTAATTTGATGTATATGTAGGCAGTCTTCATCTGGCTGAGCCTGTGCCGGGACAACCATGCCCTTCCAATGGTGGGCACGTGATCAGAAACCCAGCCACTGAAGGACTGAACTCCAGCTCCACACAAGTGATGCTGGGAATCCCAGGGCTCGAGGGTTGGGACTAGAGCACTGGATGTGCCTTAAAAGTCAGTCAGGTGCAAGTGCAAATCTGATGTCTCTCTTCCTGTTGTCAACAATCCTTTCTTTTTTATTTTTTATTTTTATTTATTTATTTTTTTAAAGCTTATTTATTTTTGAGACAGAGAGAGACAGAGCATGAACGGGGGAGGGTCAGAGAGAGGGAGACACAGAATCCGAAACAGGCTCCAGGCTCCGAGCTGTCAGCACAGAGCCCGATGCGGGGCTCGAACTCACGGACTGGACTGCGAGATCGTGACCTGAGCCGAAGTCGGCCGCTCAACCGACTGAGCCACCCAGGCGCCCCAACAATCCTTTCTAAATGCTGCAGGTTCAGGGAGCAGTTTTAGGGGAACTAAACTGGATTAGCTCAAAATTCTATCAACGATTACATGCTGGGTCAGACACACAATTGCTGACTGATCTGAGCCTGCGAGTGTGAGACTCAAGAGAAATCAGCCACACAGTGCTAACAACAGGTAGGTGGTTAAGTCCTACTGGCCTACTAGCAAGCAAATTGAGCAATTATCTGTCTACTTATCTGTCTACCTACTGACCTACCTATCTTTTAAAAAACCAAGATATCTAATTCTATTTCACGTGTAAATGAGGTCCAGGAATGAAGTCCAGGACTAGCATCACTGTCCTGGTGAGCGGCCCAGATTCTATTTTCCCATGACTCCACTGCTAGAAAATATATCTACTTAGATTTCACGTGGGAATCTTAAGTAACAACTGGGGCTAAGAAGGCTGCACACGGCTTGGGAATGTCTGATGGATGCCTCTGATTTATTTTAACCCAATCCCAGAGCTGGCAGGACCTTAACAAGTCTGTTCCTTACCCATTACGACTGGTGTTATGTCAATCATCCTAGATGAGCTGTTAGGTGTTTCTGGTGTGCATGTATCACAGTAAATGTGAAATCCCAAAGGAGAGAAGGAATGTAAGAGACCAGGGAAGTAACGTGTATTCTAAGCCAGATCTTGCGCAAGCTGCCTTATAAATGTTCTTGATTCTCCTCAACAGCCCTACAAAGTGAGTATTGTTATCATCAGTGGAGAGATGAGAAACTTGCTCTGAGCGGGTAAGCACCAGGCCATAGTTCTCATAGTTGATAACAAGAGGATTCAAACTGAAGTCTGTCGGACTCCAAAGCGCATGCTTTTCTCTTTATATTTCTTGGATAATTTCACTCAGGTGGCTGGGTAATAGTAGAGAGGCTATTTGAGATATTTCCTAAAATTTCCTCTTCTTAAAAAACCCCAGGGATATTTCTTAGGTCAAATGGAGGAATGGGCTATAAAATATGCAAAATGCCCTTCAAACACAAGGCTCCAGGTGTGAGCATTAGGCTTCCTGACTTTGGGTTAGGATGTGAGGTAGGAGCCCCTGCAGATCAGCAGGGGATGTGGCATTCCGGTTACCTGTGTATGTGAAGGAGGAAGGCCTTTTCTGCCATAGATGCCAACCAGAGCTGCCTTTCCCAGGGACACATTGAATTTCAGATGCACAGGATGGTCTATGAACACCTGAGATCTCCAGAAAGTGCCAGGAGGAATCTTCTGCGAAGCCCGTCTCCCCACGTCGATTTCTCCGGAGTCTATGAAACTGTCCTCTGGAAAGAAACTACTGGGCTTTCCTACCAAGACACAGGGAAGGGAAGACAAAAACAGCAGTTGGCCACAAGTGAAACAAGGGATCGGAGCCCCTGAACAGCAGGACTCCCCTGTGCCTCACACTTCTACTATGTTCCACCACCAGCCCCACCCCCACTCCCCACTGAGGAGGAAGAATGTCCAGAACTTTTTTTTTCTAGTGATGCTCAAACTGTTCTGCTAAAAATATGCATTCTTCCAAAGCAGTATGGGTCCTCCTCAAGGGCCATCTGTATACTGCATAATTTCACAGCTTGTTAAGATATATTCCGATCCCCAAAATAATCACTGGTGGTCACACGAGAATAACTGTGCACACGCGTGTGTGTATAAAAGCATGCACGCTAAAATAGAAAGGGTAGTGCGAACAAGGTGTTGTTATTAAATTGCCAACTCAAAATGGTCCCACCAGCAGTGGGAAGCCTGACCTGAGTGGATGAAAGTATTTTACAAGTTTACTAGTTTATGTATAATTGGAAGCCAAATTCTAAGGCTAAGACATGTGGAAGGGGTTTATATGGGGAGCAGGAGTTGGGTTGGGGAAGATGAAAAAGGGGATACTTCTGAATGGAATGGATATTTCTGAAAAATGCTTCCTTGTCTTGCTTGGATGGAGGTCTTCGAATATCAGTTTTGTGCTGAAGTAGTTAAAGCCGAGGGAATTTCTCAAGTTCAGGCACAAAGCCTATGGCATACTTGGAAATTCAACCAAGGCCTCTGACCCTGCAGGTTTCAGGGGACGGGGGTCAAAAATATGGTCCCTTGCTCATTTCTGTCACTATTCAGGAGAGTGACAGCTTTCTGGGGGCACCAAAGTGTCAGGAAGGAAGACGGCTTATCAAACTTCCTCTGTTTACTAATTAAGCACACTCACATGTGAAAAATATAAACCTGACTTCCTTCCAGACATCAGCCCTCTGGGGAGTTGGGAGGCGGCAGAAGGAGGTGATAGGGATGTTAGAAGACCACCTTTAGGACACTGACTAGCCACATGGCAGCCAGCAGACTACGTCTTATTTGTAAGGAAGAATCCGCAGGGTATCTTAGTTCCAACATTTGTTGTTAGACGTGTTCGAAGAGAGGCTTTAAGAACAATAATCCATTTGTAAAGAAAACACGTTTGTGAGAACTTTTTATAAAGAGCACTTGGGGAATAAGAAATTAAAATGTCTTTTTTCCCCTAGCTTTGTAAGATTCCTTACAAAGCACATTTGATGCTGAAATGGAGCTTGGCAGGGCATTGTTGTAGTCATAAAATATTTTACTGTTTTAAATAATAAAATTCAATTTAAATGTTAAACTTCTCCATATGTTATCATTCCTTTATAAACTCCTAGGCAGAAACATCAGGTTTTTAGCTTCAAACCATTAAATGTTATTTTAATTAAAAAATATGCCAACAACAAAAAAAGTTAAAATGCACGCTCTCAATAAAAGTACCACTAGTATTCTGTCATTAGCATGGGAAAGAGCTTGCATTTAATTCCTTTATGGAAGGAATGTGCCCCAGACTTTTACCTTGAAAATGCAGACACACAAAAACCACCACACTGTGATTCAAAGTTCAAAGACAGAAGCCAAATTCACAACACATTAAGATAGAGGAGAATTACTTTCACATTCTTATCTGATTGTGGGGCTCCCAATACCACAATTCTTTTGTATTCTAGGTAGAAAAATAGTGTACCCTTTAGCTTATCATTCTGCTAGGGATGCAGAACTCTGAGTTTCCTCCTAGAAACTGCATAGAAATAAGCCTGAGACTGCTAATTCCAAGGACTCATTTCCTTTGTGAGTGGGTGGGAGTCGGGGCTGATGGGATTTCAGAATTGTCTGCAGTCAAATAATTCCTGGGTCTGAGAATAAATAATGAAAACTTTCCCCCACATTTTGGCATGCTGCTAGAGCACCCTGCATGGTTCATTTTCTCCTCCAGTGAGCATGTTTTTGAGAGACAGCTATTGTATCAGCTGAGTTCTGAGCCTCATAAGGTCAGAGGCCAGCCCAGAGTCTCTCTCCAGAGGTCTGCGGGCCCCAGAGGCATACATAAGTTGGCTCTTACACCCGAGGAGTGATAAAAAGCAATATTCTTTTCTAGCATTCTCATATTTCACCAACATGGGCCAAAATAAGAGAAAAGAATTGTCTTTGGTGTGTATACAAATAAAAATAGCTGATTCTGTTCTAGGGCACACCGGCCGCCGGGACCTGGACTCTCGGCTGAGTCTTTGAGGGCCACTCGGGCTTTGTACTAAAGTGACCTTTGTACTAAAAGTCACCTGGTCCAGATCCTTAGGGAAGGGACCACAGCCCAGCCTAAAGGTGATGTTTTTGAGGGAAAAGAGGACCCCATCTGGGGATTTAAGCTTTATCATTCCTCTACTCTGGTCCCCGGTGGTGCCCTTGTAGGACTATACGTAGGGACAAGATGGGGGCTTCTGAGGGGAAAGAGGTGGAGCACAGCGAGTACCCGTGTCTGATGGGAAAGAGGCGTGAGACTGGCCGGGCTAGCAGTTATTCAGAGTGAAGCCACACTCAGTTCTTCCTGCCTTCCTCTTTCCAGATCCTCTGTTCTTAAATCCGAGCACCAAGCTGTGAGTGTTTAAGACAGAAACCACCCTACCACACAGCAAGACCCACCAACAGTAGAGTGAGGAGAGATGACAGAGGGTGGTGGGAGTTGGAGGAGACAGGTCTTATGTATACAATTCTTTTTATCCCCACCCACATTCTGGAAAATAATAACGACAACAACGGCAGCAGCAGTAATAATAGCAGTAGTAGTAACAGCAGTAAAGGTAGAAGTGGCAGGATTAGTGGTAATACTTGCTATCAATTCTTGCTCTCACTACATGCTGGGCCCCCCTTTACGTTCATCGGTTCAGTTAATTCTCACACTGATAAGATGTATGTACTGAGGCTCAGAATGCTTAAGAAACCATTTGGAGATAAAGCCATTTGGGGTTTCTCTTCATTTGCTAGAATATGGCTTCTTAAAGCATTAAATTGATAAGTGGTTAATTAAAACTCTTCAAAGATACTCTCAATAGTCTCACTCAAGGGTCAATGGCACAGTGTATGAGTCCAACCTAACTCACAGTCCCAGCAATCTAACCATCAAGGCTAGGCCAGGTAGACCAAGGCCCACTGAGTGTCATGGGGCACAGAAAGTTGACAATTTTTATGAAGTAGGAATGCACAAACAGGACCCAGAGTTAAAGGGCAAGAGTTGGGGTCTCAAGACATTTATAAAGAGGACACTACACAATCATTGGGGGCCACCAGAGACTTAAACAATACCAAGAGCTTAACTAAGAAATAGGAATCTCCAACAGTATGATCAGGTTTCACAAGGCAAATTCTACTGGCAACAGTCCTGTTCTTTGTAAAGATACACAGACTCAGCCTCCCTCTAGCAATGATGTACAAATACACAATCATGTCTATAAAAGAAATTTCTCAACAATTTGCTGAAATGATTGGATTGTTTGGTCAAACAAGAGAGAATTGGAAGAAGTGAAATTCCACGCCCTTCTCAGTCATAGTCCTCACTTTCTTGAACTAAGATCCCTCTACACAGGTTCTAAATTCCTAATCAACTAACACTCTCCTCTTCCCTCCACCTTTCTGGTTCTTTTCAATGCAATAACTTGCACAAAGAATCCTTTAGTTTCCTTAGCAACTGTTAGAAATTTATTTGGTTATCAAAATAAGCTGTTCCATTTTGGAGAGCCCAGCTGAGCCTGCGTGCAGCAATTTGCATGGTTTAAACTGATGGGTAATTTTTATTTCATTGCAGAAAGAAGAAAATGCTATCCCTAAGCCCACCAATTCAACCATCAGGAATTTTTGTTTATTCAATGCTTTCTCCCCTCTTTTCCATTAACATATAACGTAAGTTATTGTGGCTTTTCTTCGAAAAGCTGCCATATTTGGTTTCTGTCCCATGACACCCTGAAATGGAAGAGCCACTTTGAAAATACAGTGTAAATTGCAGTTTGAGGTTATTCTCAAAGACATGATGGGCATTTAAAATACTGGACTCATTATATATTTCATTTGCATAATTAAAAAATATATAGCATTTTACAATATGAAAAAATGTCCCAATTATTTGCAGGGTCTTTGAGGGGAAAATATTACTTAGTCTGGATTTCTGAGATTCTGATAACTGACATGGAATGGCTTGGGATTTGAGCAGATGGGAAGAAAGGAAGTGATATTTGAGTGCCTCTTCACCACCAGTCTGAAAAGATACAGACGTTACCATCCTTGTTCTTATGGATGAAGAAACTAAGGCCAAAGAAGATGGAGTCATTGGCATGAGTTAACAAAGCCAATACATTTGAGGGCCAGGATTCAAGCCTGTCTGGCTCTAAGGCCCATTTATCTTCTTTCCATCATACCACATTGTTACTGCCATCTCTGTAAACCAGAGCTCTAATCTTAATTCTGTAATCAGCTCTCCTCTCTGATACCCTTAGAAAGGATAGGAAATATGCACTCCCATCAGTGTTAAAGACTTTTCCCCTTGAGCTATGTCTAAGGAAGTAGGTTTTTTAACGTTACAATTAAAAACATGAACTGTGTAGACATTGGTTTGACCAGGGCAAAAGAAATTAAGAACCATGTGGTCTCACATAAACTGTAGGAAGCTTTGTCCTCTGTTTCTCCAGTCTGATGTTATTTTCTGTCACAGTAATTGCTTTTGATGCTGACCACTTTCCAGCACAGCACTGCATTTTAGGGGTTTGTAAACAGGATTTCCATTTGCATTAGTAATGACAGATAATCCCTTTAAGCAAAAATACTCCAATTAAAGTAAACCAATGAGCTGGGGCAATTTTATTTTGCCTCTTATCTGCACCTCCTGCTCCTTGGGTAAAACAAAACAAAACCTAAAAAACCCACAAACTAATTTCATTAGAATGGGAGATTTCAGATAGATCCAACTCTGTTTCAAGAATGTCTGATAGAGATCATGGAGGGAAGAAAATACATTTTGCTAAATGAGACCTCTTCCAATGCCTTGAGGGTTAAACATATCTTAAATCTGTATTTGTACGTGCTGACCTAAAGACCGTCCACATGGATGGATTCCCGTATGGCATGTGACACTATAAACTGACAAGGGAATCACAAGCTGACAGGCAGGACCATGGACAGGGCTGGCCTGGAAAAAAAAATTCTAAAGAACCATCTGGTTAGTCTGATGATTCTACTATCAATTTCATATGTAGGACTTGTGAATTAAACTGGACCTTGGAGATAATTTAGCTCAATAACTTCCTTTTAGAGAGGAGGAGAATGAGGCTCAGAAAGTCTTTCTTTTTTTTTTTTTGAAAGCATGTTCACTTTTTTTTTGTTTATTTTTGAGAGAGAAGACCTCTGAATGATCCTGAAGGCCAAAATCAATTCATTTTTTTTTAAAAAATGTTTGTTTATTTTTGAGAGAGACAGAGAACACAAGTGGAGGAGGGGTAGGGAGAAAGGAGAGAGACAGAGCATGAGTGGGGGATGGACAGAGAGAGAGGGAGACACAGCTTCCAGCCTCTGAGCTGTCAGGACAGAACCTGACGTGGGGCTTGAACTCACAAGCTGCAAGATCACGACCTGAGCCAATATCAGACGCTCAACCGACCAGGCACCCCACTCAGAAAGTCTTTCAAGGGATTTGCTTAAGGACAATTCAAGGGTCAGCAGCTGGGCTTGAAGTCAGGGCTCTTGATTCCTAACCCAGAGCTCTTCCCATGGCCCTATCCACACACCCTCCATATCCTTACTAAAGGGTGAAGAAAGTATAAATTATTAAATGTTTTAAGTCTTAAAATCTTTGTAAAGGAGAAGACTGGCATTGCCCCTAGAAAAAGTAGGCAGAGGTTCTGATTTGGCTCTGTGGAAATGCTCCCATTCTTACTTCCCTTAAAGATGACCATGGGTCAAGAGTTGATCTTGTTGGAGTATTAGCATAGTCCCTGTGCAAGGATTACATGCAAATTCATGAAGCATTCCATATTTAAAAAACAAAAAGAAAGAGTTGGGGGTGCCTGGGTGGCTCAGCTGGTTAAGCATCCAACTCTTGATTTCAGCTCAGGTCATGATCTCATGGTTTCTGAGTTCGAGCTCTGTGTCAGGCTTTGCACTGACAAGTGCAAATCTCCTTGGGGTTCTCTCTCTTCCTTTCTCTCTGCCCCTCCACCACTTGTGTTCTGTCTTTCTGTCTCAAAAATAAACTTTTTTTAAAAAAAAGAATTGATTTTTGCCTTCAGGATCATTCAGAGGTCCTGAGTAGCTACTTCAACCAAGCATATGGTACCCTGTTAACCAAACAGATTCCTGGAAGGGGAATCCTTGAGGGCAGGAAACCTCAGAAGCTTTGATCCCAAAGTTGTCTGAGATGCTAGGAAAGAAGATATAGCAGTAAAGGTGGAGGCAGACCTGTGGTGCACTTTGCTAACAGACGAGATGAAGCAGGGCACAGCAGGGACAGGATAAAGAATGCCTACGCTGCCCAGAATGGCAATGAGACTGGCCTATTAGCTCAGCCATCTTTCATGGTACCATTTTTGTGAGTCTGTGCCACTTTTGGCTGATAGTGGAAGAATGTATGTCAATGGCGTGTTAGAAAGACCCTTAAGAAATTCAGAACATGGGTCTACAGATGTCCCATTTAAGAATGCTAAACTCCAAATGTCACTACCACTCCATCACTGATAGAAAAATATCCGTGTCCCACTGCATAATGGGATTTCTCATCTACATCTCCTTCAGGGTCTTGTAACCATGTGGTGAATCAGGTAGGACAATTTATAGAGACAGTAAGAGCTCTGGAGTCACCCAGACCTGGGCTCATATGCCAAGCTCCATTATTTACTGGCTGAGCGACCTCTGGTCAAGTCACTAAATTAATGTAACCCTTAGGTTTTGTATCTAAAATGGGTCTAAAGAATTATACTTACCTCACAGGATCTCTGTGAGGATTAAGTGTAAAAAGCTCTTGACAAAATCTTTGAAATAAATAAACCGTACAAACACTAATGATTATCGTTATTGGCCCCTTAAGGACTCATCCTGATCCCACACAATCCAAGACAGCCACCCAGCAGTGCGAAAGCCCATGATGCTTCCCTCGAGGCATGAGATGGGATACCACTGAGCACCATGAGAGCTGCCCAAGCCCCGTATGAGCTCACAGTGACAAGGAACTGAGATGAAGACACAGGTGGGCTGGCAGCCGGCGTGGAGTGCAGAAAGATGGAGGAAGGGCCAAAGCACGGAGCTGTGAGTCAGGCACATGACGTGCATAATGAAGGTCTCTTCGGTTCAAAGGCAGACACAGAGGACTCACGACACGAACAACACGGCAACCCTACCTTCTGTGGCTCCTTTGCCTTTCCTGTCAGGGATCTCTAACCCAGTGCCCCCTGATGGATACAGGGAGACGTCCGTTGGCACAGGCCAACTGCTGGCTGTGTCCTCCGTGATTTCATACATCTGCCCCTCCATCGGCTGCAGGTGCCAGTTTAGGCCAAACAGGTGCATGGCTGTGGTGAGCAATGAGAAAAGTCATCTTTTTCTGCTGGAGGAGGAAATGGAACTCCCAAGCCATAGGGGAGGGCAGCTGGGGTGGGGAACTCAGGAATTCAGTTCAGCTCAGCTCAACAAACAGCCCCTGAAGACAGCTTTGCAGTGCCAAGCCCTATGTGGGGGGCTGGGCATGGAGATGCTCAAGGCATAGACCCTGGCCCTGAGGGCTCACAGTCTGGTGGGACAGGGAGAGGGGTAGGGATGGGGGAGTTTCAGGAAGCCTTGGCCTTTTGCTTTGAAAGATAAATAATCTAGGGGGAAATTTTGCAATTTGTAGCACAAAGGGTTAATTTCATTAATATAAAAGTAACTGCTACAAATAATAAGCAAAACCCAACAGCTCATCAGGAAAATAGGAATATGATATGAACTATGAGCAGAGAGCTTACAGAATAAGAAATACAATTGGTTCTCAATCATATGAAAAGACTCTTGACAACACTCATCATAGGAGAAATGTAAGTTAAAACTTTGAAATACTATTTTTCACATAGGCTTTGGCAAAGATAAAAAAGGTTAAAATTATACAGTATTGACAGAGAACAGGAAATAAGCACTCTCATACTTCACTGGTAAGAGCATAAGTTGGTACAAACGCTATGAAGGACAATTTGAAAAAAGCTATCAAATTAATAACAAACATACTACTGATCCTGGGATTTAGAGGTTCCCAGGGTTTCTAGAAAATTCTAGAAATTTCTCCTCCAAATATTTTCACATATTATACTAAATGATGTACATACAAGGTTATTCACTGCAGCACTGTTTGTAGTAGCAAAATATTAGAAACCACTTCATCAGTAAGGGGTCAGATAAGCTACCTTCATACAATGTATTACGTAATCATAAAAAAAGCACATGGAAGCTCTTTATATTTTTCTGAAAGGAAAATTGTAACATGCAGAATGGCATATCTGATATACTGCCTTTGGCGGGAAAAATCATGTATATGTTTAGAATATTCCTGAAGGATATGAAAGACACTGGTAACAGTAGATGCACCCAATGATGGAAAGAGATCCTAAGGGTCAGGGATAGAAGACAGATTTGCTTCTAACTGTATATTTGTTGTACTTTTTGATTTTGTAGGATGTACTTGCATTTCTGTTTTAAAAATATTTTTTTCCAAGGTAGTGACTGCTAAACGGTCTTGTGCAACAATCTAGAAGAGACCATAAGACGCCAAAGAATGGACACTGTTCCCTAACATACACAGTGCTTGAAAAGGTGAGGAAACTTGTTTCTAAAAGATTTTGTAATCTAGTACAAAACGTCTGCTTAAATCCCATTTTAGGATTTAAGAGTTGTCAATGGTCCCTACTTACCTTTTCTGAAATGCCTGCCCTGATTCCTTACACAGAGAGTGAAGAACTTCAGTCCCTGACTCCCACAGCATCCTGTATACAACATCACTCCTTTGTTGTACTGATGAATATTTTCTAGAAGCCTACCCTGTACTGGGACCCAGGGCTGACTCTGGAGAGCCAGAACGTAATCAGACAGCCCTTGCTTCCATGAGCTCACAGACAAGTAGAGAAGATGGACAAGGAACAAAGTCTACTCAGAAGGACTAGAAGGCCCAGAGGAGGGGGTGACTGGCCCACTAAGAGGGCCAGAGGAACCCAGGGAAGGATCTATGGAACTATGAAGGCCCACAGTAATTATGTATACTGAGGGCTAACTGTATGCCAGGAAGCACACTGGGAAATTTGTATACATTGCATCTAAACCTCAAGGCAGCCCTGCAAAACCCAACTTGCAGATGTGCACGCTAAGTCTCAGAAGGTAGTTATAAAACTGAGTGCCAGGCATTGTGCTAAAACCAGTAAATGCAATATTTCCTTAATTCTCACAAAAATCCTGAAAAGACAGTTAGTAATAGCCCCATTTTACAGATGCAGAAACTAAGACACAGTGACATCGATTAACACAGGGAAGGTTAAATGGCTCGCGAGCGACACAGTGTAGACTAGAATCTGCAACTATTCAAACACTGAAATCAGATATCACCAGTCTTCCTGGCTTGAAGCCCAGGCTCCACCCACTTCACCAAGCCTTTCTCACTAGCTTTACCTTGCAAGGCAAGTGGGTGTTACAAAAACATCCCCTTTCACACATGGAGCAGCTTTGGGGGCTGTAACATAGGATCCTGTGAGGAGGACAGAGGGTTGTATTGCTTGGCCCATCCGTGGAAGGGTTCACTGACAGGCTGGTGGGGGGGTCTTGAGGGGCTGTGTGGGCACCTTCAAGGCACAAATAACTGTATAAAGGACACGAGAGCTGCACATCCTTCTGACTTCTAGTCCAAAACACAAGCCACCCAGGGAACGCACACAAGTTTGATCTCTGTAACAGAAATGGAATCTGACCCTTTGCTCTCTCTGGTTACTGCCGAGCGGGGAACAGTGTGTGCCAGAGGTAAGAAGACTGGTTTGGAATCCTAGCTGCCACCACCTAGATGCATCCAAGAAATGGAGAGGCAATTATTTCAAAGAATTACTGTATCATATGAGATAATATATGGCAAAGTGCTTTGTAAACCGTACATACGCATGATGGCGGTATTTTGTAACCATTATACTCATACTGTTGATGATAGTGATAAAACAGCAGCTACCACTTAGCATATTTTTGGTCCTGGGCACTAAAGGAGGAGGAACTTTACGCTGCTCGTGGTGGTATAGTTGTCAATAATGATAGAAGTTAACTTGCCTGGAAGAAGTGAAAACTCTGCTGTTTCCAAGGCTGAATTAGCTCCCATTTTTGCTTACCGTCTTACCAGTTTAATCTATATATTGGCAACTCCAAAGGTAATGGAGAAATTGTTTGAACGGAGGACGACTCAGAGATATGCAGTTAAATGAGCACTGCTCCTTTCCCCATTAGAATCAATTATCTCATCTAACTGTGCAGAAGTGCTGTCTTGTTAAAGGTCATGAGAATTAAGTAATCCCAGAATGAATAGAACTCTCACAGCTTTGCTAAGAAAAACATTTTTATTGTCAAAGCTTTCTCTTACTTTTAACAAGATGCAAAATCAAGCTCTTGCTTAAAAAGAAAGAAAGAAAGAAAGAAAGAAAGAAAGAAAGAAAGAAAGAAAGAAAGAAAGAAAAAAAAAAAGCAAAATGAGGAGAAAGAAAAGCCAGTGGAAAAAAGCATTGGAGGTGAAAATGATCACAGGGTCTTGTGTCTCAGGGAAGTTAATTAGGGCAGGACAGTCCTCAGCTGGTGGGGGGGAAGATGCTGACCTGAAGCTTCGGGAGGCACACTGGCGGGGCTTCCTCGTGGCCTTGCCCCCCACTACCCGCCATCACAGAGTCCTCACACAGGTGTGAGGCTGGCATGTCTCTCTGTTTCCTTTCACCACCTGGGAAGGCAAAGTTCTGGACCCCACTCGAACCTGGGCCCTCGGAAGACTCAGTCACCCAGAAATCAGTTTTGGAGGCTTGCAGGTGGGAAGTAAGCATGGGGCCACTGAGATTAGGGGATGATGTGGAGACAGGTGTGAAGTTCAGCCAGTCATGGTCACTTTACAGCCACAACAGAAGGGACCCTTACTCTCTGATTCAGGGTCTTCAATAGATTTGTGCTAGAGGGCCCTCCATTCCTTTACTGTGCTGAGTGGTGGTTAATTCTATAGTTCCAGGTTATGGAAGAGGGGAAGAGAGAAGGAACAATCTCCCCTCTCCTCCCCTCCTCTCTCCAAAGGGTAAAACACAAGCTCAGCCACAGATAGTCCAAGGAAACATAACTCAAGCAACCACTCTTCTTTTTCCTTGAAAATAATCAAAATAATAACAGCAGCTCAAAATGTGGAATCATTTGAGTGCGTACCAACATGCTGAATGCTTTATATTATCTAATTTAATCTTCATGTAAAGATAGGTTGAAAAATCATTACCGGAAAATACATACAAGGAAAGTGGACTAACATTTAAGTTATACTAACATACTCTGATTTACCAGGAGAGGTAAAAGTTACCCAATACCACCAGTCCCCTTTCCCTGCCCAGCAAGACATAAGGGATGGCTGAGAATGTGCAAGCTCTATCCTGACATTTTTAACAAGAATGCCCAATAGATGTTCAGATGCTGAAGCCTCCTCCCAGCACCTGGTGGCAGGAAGCAATTCACAAAGTCATCGTGCAGGAATCACCAGTCTAAGTGTAGGAGCCAGTATAGATTCGAGGCAAGCTTCAAACTTAGGAGCCTGTGTTCCCAACCCAAGCTTCCTCTTTTTCATTCTTTCACTTTTATTTTTTTTTTTATTTTTTTATTTAAAAAAAATTTTTTTTTTTCAACGTTTATTTATTTTTGGGACAGAGAGAGACAGAGCATGAACGGGGGAGGGGCAGAGAGAGAGGGAGACACAGAATCGGAAACAGGCTCCAGGCTCTGAGCCATCAGCCCAGAGCCTGACGCGGGGCTCGAACTCACGGACCGCGAGATCGTGACCTGGCTGAAGTCGGACGCTTAACCGACTGCGCCACCCAGGCGCCCCTCACTTTTATTTTTTTAAAAAAATTTTAATGTTTATTTATTTTGAGATAGAGACAAGAGTGCGAGTGGGGGAGGGCCAGAGAGAGGGGGGAAGGGGCAGAGAGAGAGGGGGAGACACAGAATCCGAAGCAGGCTCCAGGCTCCAAGCTGTGAGCACAGAACCCGATGCGGGGCTCAAACTTGTGAAATCATGACCTGAGCTGAAGGGGGATGCTTAACCGACTGAACCACCCAGGTGCCCCTTTCATTCTTTTACTTTAAATAGAAGATAAAATATGGGCAACATAAAGCCACCAGCAAAAAAACCCACCAACACACACACACACACACACACACTGGCTACAATTAATGTTTGGGGGGACGAGTGGTGTTAATAACTATCTCTTGGCCAACAGCAGCCCACGTTTAAAGTTGTATATGGCAGGAAACGAATGCTACCCAAATGATGTGAAATTAACAGCCATGGATCCAGAAAAGCTAAGAAATAGAAAGAGTCCTCCCCTGTCTGCTCTAAGAATGAACCAGACCATTGAAAAAAATAAACTGTAATTGGTCACACCCCCTTTCCTGAAGAATTACTGGTGACCATTCACCACCAATGTACATCACAGGATTGTCTAAACTGCACTCTGTGGTTTGTATTTACAACTGTCAGTGCAAAACTCTCAAGCACACTGAAAGTGACCTAAATAAGAAACCTGATATGGGTTTTCCCTTTAAACTACTTTTTAATTCCATGCAAAGGTGAAAAGGTGCTTAAGAGTTCAGAAGAAGGTTGTGGAAAGGTAGCAGGTTCACAGGATCACCCACACTGAAATGTTAATGATTTCTAAAAGCCAAGAGCTGGGCTGGGGGAAGTTTCTTATTCCCTCAGCTCCGGTCAATCTGATCCCAGGGTTGACATTTTCCAGTCCCCTTTTCCTGCCCAGCAAGACAAAAGAGATGGCCGAGAAAGTGCAAGCTCCATCCTGACATTTTTAACAAGAATGCCCATAGATGTTCAGACACTGAAGCTTCCCCCCCCCCACCCCCCCCACACCCAGCCAGTGAGAGGCAATTAACAAAGTCATTATGCAGGAATCACCAACATAAGTACAGCAGAGCTTTTCCTGTCACGGTGCACGCTTCCCTTTCTTCCAAAAATCAAATGCATGAACCCACTTGCATCTGTAAATTAGCAGGTCTAGGCAGTGACTAGAGGCGGCAATCAATAACCACAAGGGAGTGTTGATTCCAGTGGTGTTTTTGGTTTCTAAAGGCAGTGGGAATCAACCCGGTTATGTGGCTACCCACTTTTCTATTAGTGCTCAGTTTTGTTTTCTTTTGCTTTTAATAAATATTATCATTTCTGTGAAACATAAGTCATTGGCATTCTTGGACTATGGTCGTCCAATGGAGAAAACAACAACAAAAACAGAAAGTCACAACAACAGCAACAAGAAGACAGAGTTTCATTCCCCAGGTTCTAGTCCTAGTTTTGCTACAAAGCTGTGACATTCACAAATTCCGAACCCAGAAGCTCCATACGCAGAGATGTCGACTGCAGGGCAAGAGCAGAAAAAGTGGAAACAACCTAGACGTGTAAAAATAGAACAACTTAGCTGACTTATAATACAGGTACTGGATGGAATGCAGTGCAATCGTTATACAAAAATGACCATGACAACCAGCAATGAGGGCAAATACTGATGATAGAATGCTAAGGGAAAAAAAGGCAAGACTTTTTTTTTTTTTTTTTTGCTGACTGCATCTCTGCAAAACCAGATATGCATATGAAAAAAAACCTGGAAAGACATATGTAAAAATGACATCAGACTTTGAATTATAATAGTGGGATTAGGGATGAATTTTCTTACCTAGTTTCCGAACTCATTTTAATGTTGCTTTACACGAAAAGGGAAGTTCTCCAACCCAGCCTCAGGAGGAATAGGTAGAAACGAAGGGTGTCAGAGCCCAGGGAGGAGATCCCACCGTGGAGCACACGCCGTGTGCCAGACACTTAAGCAAGAGGGACTGCGTATGTTATTGCATTCTATCCTTACATAAACCTTGAGAAAATTACTATTATTCTCAGTTTATGATGGAAAAAAACCTGGAGGCTCAGAGAGGCCGCATGATTGCAAACACACCTTCCAGACGGGAAGTGATACAGTATCTGACCCCAGATCTGACTGGTTCCAAGGTCCAGGCTCTCCTCCTGATACATCACACCGCTAGTGAGTTCCAGTGTCTGAAATTAAGTTAAAATTTAAGACAACTGAAGGCAAAGCCTCTGCAGACAGCATAGCCAGATTTGCTCTTCTGAGGTGTTTGTTAAGGGGCTTTCTTCTCAAGGACAAAGCATGGGGCCCCCATTCTGACTACTTTAGGCATGGCTCACCCCCTGAGTCAAAACCATGTACATGCAAGTTCAAGTCTGGTTCTCTCCAGAGAGACCGGAGCTCGGTCATTTATTAGTTTTATGACTTTGGGCAAGTTACTTTGCCTGAGTCTCAGTTTCCACACGTGCAAAATGCAGCTGGTAGTATCTATCTCAAAGGATTAAATGAAATAATGCATGTAATTTGCTTAGAACTCTGCCTGGCGCATAGTAGGAACTCTACGGCAGTTGTCATCATCTTTGTCATTTTGCTACATCGATTTTCCTAATTTCTAGAGCCACTGAAAGATTTGTTTAAGCCAGCTCTGTCATATCACCTTTTTCTTCTTTCTATATATTCTCCCTAATTCCCTTTCCATGCCAACTATAAATTCCTTTACACTGAGGGGGCCTTTTTCTATCCTGCTTCCATTAGCTGACAGACTTTGGGCACAGGAACCAGAGATACTTGCCCAACGGATAAAACAGTTTTTAAAAGCAGAATCGGCATAAAGAAACCTGACAGGATCCCACTGGTGACTACGTGGGGCTAATTTTAAATCAAGTAAATATATTGCTTTTCTTCCTGTCTCTGGATAAACCTGACTGCAACAATCAGGGTTACTGTCTCTCACCCCCAAATTAAGTGTTTTCCGGAGAAGGGACTCTGGTGCAGCTGATCATTTTTCTGTACCGTGCAATGCTGTGGGAAGGATTTGCCGGCAGCTGCTCAAAAATTCTGTAAATCAAGGGGCGGTGGTGGTGGCGGCTGGGCACAAGTAAGAGGCTCAAGCGCAGCCAGCCACACGAGTGGGAACCAGGCAGTCCCACGGTCACTGCACAGGAGGAACAGCAATGTAGCTGGAGGGCACCCAAAGCTGGCCACACAGCAAGGGGTGGGGGGACCAGAGCTGGAATCGAATACGCACGGAATAAACTGGTAGTATTGCAGCAACAGAATCAGAGAGCTGTCTTTTCTGGGCGCTTTTCACCAGGCAGCCTCGACTAAGACCTCTTCTCTACGTAACTAATGCAGGGGCTGGTCACCTCCACCAACCCGTGGACTGACCTCAGCCCGGTTATCCGACTTCTCCGTGCCCGTCTCCCAGTGTCGTGCTGGTTCCCGAGGCCAGAAACGGGAAGCACAGAACTGTAGTGGTGATGAGCACAGGCTGCCGTCACACAGCCCTGGGTTCCTTTTCCGGTTCTCACGTTCACAGTGACGTGCCCTGGCAGACGTTAGGTAACTCTCTGGAGCCTCGGTTTGCTCATCTATAAAATGGTGACCATAACACTCAGCTCCAAGAGCTGTGAAGATAGTTTATGGTGCTTGGTATTTTCTCAAAGAGATGATCCTCTTTGCTCCTAACATTATCACCATCACGGTAATTGTATATTGAGGTTTTCCTTGCGAAAGTAAGGTCAGGAGATTTCTCCAGGGAGTTCAGAGACTGGAGTTTCTGCTGGGATGTTGGGGGAGGATGTTGCTTAGATGGAACTGACAGTCCCAGCCCCCTCCCTCATTGCACAGGTGAGGAGACGCAGACTTGACGAGAGCATGTGGGCAGAGCCTGGGACCCTGCTGAGCCCAGGTTTTCAACTCTGTCATTAAGTCATGGCAGGAAATCCTGTAAGGGCAGGAAAGCCATCCTCATAGCCTATTCCTCCATAGGCACTGCACTCCCAGATTAAAGAGGTTGTCTCCTTGGTGCAGCCACTCTGGAAAACAGTGTGGAGGTTCCTCAAAAAATTAAAAATAGATCTACCCTATGACCCAGCAATAGCACTGCTAGGAATTTACCCAAGGGATGCAGGAGTGCTGATGCATAGCGGCACTTGTACCCCAATGTTTATAGCAGCACTTTCAACAATAGCCAAATTATGGAAAGAGCCTAACTGTCCATCAACTGACGAATGGATAAAGAAGATGTGGTTTATATACACAATGGAATACTACTTGGCAATGAGAAAGAATGAAATATGGCCTTTTGTAGCAACGTGGATGGAACTGGAGGATGTTATGCTAAGTGAAATAAGTCAGGCAGAGAAAGACAGATACATGTTTTCACTTTTTGTTTTTTAATTTTTTTAATGTTTATTTATTTTTGAGAGACAGAGCATGAGCGGGGGAGGGGAAGAGAGAGAGGGAAACACAGAATCTGAGGCAGGTTCCAGGCTCTGAACTGTCAGCACTGACACGGGGCTTGAACCCACAAGTTGTGAGATCATGACTTGAGCCAAAGTCGGATGCTTAACCAACTGAGCCACCCAGGTGCCCCCATATGATTTCACTCTTATGTGGATCCTGAGAAACTTAACAGAAGTCCATGGGGGAGGGGAAGGGGAAAAAAAAAAAGAGAGGGAGAGAGGCAAACCATAAGAGACTCTTAAAAACTGAGAATAAGCTGAGGGTTGATGGGGGTGGGAGGGAGGGAAAGTGGGTGATGGGCATTGAGGAGGGCACCTGTTGGGATGAGCACTGGGTGTTATATGGAAACCAATCTGACAATGAATTTCATATTAAAAAAAATAAGAAAGAAGTTGTCTCCTTGAGCCTAGAGTCAAGGGAATGAATCCACGGGACAGACTGTATCAGGCCACCATGAGGCCCTCCCTTCAGGGCAGCGTTCATTCCTTTCATTTCTACCCCTCAGCACCTAGCCCAAAGGAGTGAAGAAGAAAGGGAGAAAATGAAGGGGCAGACATAATTAGGATTATCATTAAAACAAAAACAGCTCCTAATTATTAAAATTGTACCATGTGCAAGACATAATGCTGGAGGACTCACATTTCTGGGATCATTCAATC
This sequence comes from Leopardus geoffroyi, assembly GCF_018350155.1. NCBI lineage: Eukaryota > Metazoa > Chordata > Mammalia > Carnivora > Felidae > Leopardus > Leopardus geoffroyi. The sequence continues at coordinate 53,454,837 of NC_059329.1, read as the reverse complement.
TCACGACTTTTTAAGGAAGGTATTGCTGGTAACTCCATTTTATACACTTGGCCCCTCAAAACGCAGCGACAAAACAGGCGTTATTAATCTAATTCTGTATCTCCAGACAACCCAGCCTCCAGAATTCTCTGTAATTGCACATTCATCACAGCATCACCAAGAACTGAAACCAACCCCTGAGCTCTTCTCAGACTACTGTCAGGGGAGCGCAGGACAGGTTTCCTGTTAGCCGCTGTGAGAATAAACATACAGCTGTCGATCCAATCACTGCCAACAAACACACAAGGAAGACCTTCGTTTGCGGCACTTGCCTCTGAGCGTCAACACTAGATTCACAAGGCTGGCCCGAGCTTTTCTTTTCTTTTTAGTTTTTTAAACTAATTTTTATTTTTGAGAGAGAGCACAAGCGAGTGAGCACGAGCGGGGGGAGGGGCAGAGAGACGGAGACACAGAATCCGAAGCAGGCTCCAGGCTCCGAGTGGTCAGCACAGAGCCCAACGCGGGGCTCAAACCTACGAACCATGAGATCATGACCTGTGCCGAAGTTGGACGCTCAACCGACGGAGCCACCCAGGCGCCCCTGGCTGAAACCCTTCTATAGAAAGATGACTCCGCTTAGCAAAGGACCTGCCACTCACGCGTGAGCCATCACTCCTTCCTTCATGTCGTCAACCAGCCAAGGGGACCCGAGGAAACCATGGGTTTGGTTAATGCCCGGGAATACCGAAGGAGGAAAGTCCTGTGGCTGGCTTCATCTCCACAGCTGCTAGAACTCACTGTGACAGCACTCTGCAGAGCAACCCTCCCATTTCCTGCTTTCCTCTGGCATACCGACCGTGTTAAATGATTTTTTTCTGTGATCAAAGTCAATTAGGAGGTGGTCCCCACTGTACCTCTAAATGGAGTTTTAATTTGTGTATATATTATTAGGAGAGGTCTTTTCCCTCTGGAACGTTCACTTCAGCAAGAGGAATGAGGGCGGACAGCTTAACGTGGAGCCTGCCACCCGGATTTGTAACTTGGGATAATATTTCTTTATAATGAGAAGCGTTTTGAAAGAGCATTTTAAAATCTCACAGAACAGAGTGTGCGATGTTCCTCTAATACTCCCCAGAGCATCCCAGGCTGCTGCCCCGTGGGTGAGCCTCTTCTGGCTCTTTGGGGTCACCCACATTTTCCTGCTTTCCTACTCTCGTCCGCACACAGAGCAAGGTGCTCGATACACGTGAGTTCCCTTTTACCTTCTCTGATATACACAGATCTCTGGTTTGGTTCAGCTTTTCAATTAGAAGTTTAAGGCAGCACAGTTCTGGGAGCCAGGGTGATGATGATGGTCAAGTTAACAAATAGCCCCTGTTGTTAACTGAAGGTTATACTGTGCCAAACACTGCAGCAAGTGCTTTATAAACACAGTATCACTTAACCCGCACAAAGCCCCAGAAGGGAGGTAGTATTATTACCCTCATTTGCAAGATGAGGACTGAGGGTCAAAGTGATTCAATAACTCGCCCAAGATTGCGCATTTAATAAGAGGCAGAGAATAAGCTCGGATCCGAGTCAAATCCACATTGCCTTGAACCTGTCCCTAACCACTATGCATGCTGCCTTTCCGATTAGATGTAAAATCATGGAAATGACAAAAATGGGGGAAAAAAAGGACAAATCTCTTAATATGGACCAGTCTTACTGATCAAATTTTGTTGGCAATATTTTCCTGAGGACAGAAACTTGAGGTAATATCGCTTAAAAATGGACACAATTTTCCAAGAGCACTCTAAATGCTTGTTGAGCAAGGTACCTGATATTCCTCACTCCCTTCTGCTCAGGGGTCTTGGTCTGTGCGATTTCTTCTATCCCTCAAACACACCTGTCCATCCAGCCTCCAGGCTTTTGTGGATACAATGTCTCTATGTGGAAACGGCCACTGCCCTCCCTATTTAATTTTTTTTTTTTCAACGTTTATTTATTTTTGGGACAGAGAGAGACAGAGCATGAACGGGGGAGGGGCAGAGAGAGAGGGAGACACAGAATCGGAAACAGGCTCCAGGCTCTGAGCCATCAGCCCAGAGCCTGACGCGGGGCTCGAACTCACGGACCGCGAGATCGTGACCTGGCTGAAGTCGGACACTTAACCGACTGCGCCACCCAGGCGCCCCTGCCCTCCCTATTTAAAAAATTTTCTCCCATCCTTCAAGGTCTATTTCTGTGTGGATTTTCACCATCACCCCCAGCCAAAAATGACCTCTGCTCCCCCCTCTGCAGCCTGGGGCCATTATCATGATTTCAGCACCTCTCCCATGCACAGTGCCCTGACGCTGCGGGTCTGTGTGCTCCCTGTCCCTGGCTGGCTGTGCTGTTCACCTACGTACTCAGTGGAGCAGATCTGTAGAGACAGTCAGGCTCCCAGCTCTGACCCTTAGTAGCTGTGTATCAGCAAATAAGTCACATAACCACTCTGACCTACACTGTTTTCATCTGGAAAAATGGAAATAATATAAAACCATCTCCTGAGTTGCTGTAAGAATTAAATTTAATGATAGTTCTTTATAGATTAGGAAGTGTTCTAAAACCATAAGGCATTCTGGTCACATTGCTTAAAAGTTAATAAAAGAGGCACGGGGTGCCTGGGTGGCTCAGTGGGTTAAGCGTCCTATGTCGGCTCAGGTCATGATCTCATAGTTTGTGGGTTTGTGCCCCGTGTTGGGCTCTGTGTTGACAGCTCAGAGCCTGGAGCCTGCTTCAGATTCTGTGTCTCCCTCTCTCTCTGCTCCTCCCCTGATCATGCTCTGTCTCTCTCTGTCTCTCAAAAATAAAACAAAACATTAAAAAAAAAAAAAAAAAAAAAAAAGAGGGGCTCCTGGGTGGCTCAGTCGGTTGAGCATCTGACTCTTGATTTCAGCACAGGTCACCATCTTGAAGTTCACGAGATCGAGCCCTGTGTTGAACTCCATGCTGACATTATAGAGCCTGTTTGGGATTCTCCCTCTTTCTCTCTCTCTCTGTCCCTCCCCCACTTGCACACACGCATGCCTTCTCTCAAAATAAATAAACAAACTTAGAAAAAGAGTTAATGAAAGAAAGAACACCCAAAGTATAAGGCACAGACTAATGCAACAATTTGTATGTGAAACATCCAGCACGGCCCCAGACCTACACAATCAGGTGTATGAACCATGCTATGTAATAGACTCGATGCTCTACAGGAAGTTAGATGCCAACAAGTTACAAAAGAAGAGTTTCCAGTTTTCAGGTAAAAAAAAAAAAAAAAAAATGCTACTTCTAAAATTCGCATTTAATCTCTGCCAACTTCCACACCTTCTCCCCTCAAATACCAGTTTTGCGTGCGTGCTCTGGTGGAGGAATGTATGTGCTCACGAAACCAGAAACACTCACAGGAGCCCAGGGACTAGGTCCTCCTGAGAGTTCCTGGTGGCCCAGTTGGTAGAATTTAGGACCGTGGGACGCAGTGGAGGCCACAGCACAATGAATGATCCTGGCATATCTCCTCTTTCCCCACTGGTGCCTGTGAACAAAATCTAACTCCAGGCTCGAAAGGACGATAAATCTAGCTGCCTGCCACACACCAGAGGGAAGAGCTTCCTCCAAAGTGAAATGTTATACTGGTGACAATCTACTCATGCCAGATGAAGCCTGGAGAACAGCAGAATCAGATAACATGGGGGGCCAGGGCTCAGTAAGTGACATGTACTGAGGTCCCTGATGTCATCTGGGCCTCCTTGTCTCTCCAATCCTGAGGCATGTTGGTAAAAATCACAGACCCACTCAATGCCACGGGCACATAACAATCCTGGCACAGTGCATGGGACAGGACAGGTGGATGTTAATTTTTCTCCCATAAGAAAGAGAGTTAGCTTCTCTGCTTCGTAAGGCATTTCCTGCATCCTCTCAGCAGTCCAGATCAGGTGGACTGTCCCAGCCCACCCCAGCTATGGGAATCCAAGAGCCCAGGTGGAAAGAGGGCAGGGTCTGGGGACAAATCCTGGCTCCCTCTCTTACCAGTGATGTGGCTTTGGACAAATGAATTAACCTGCTTGGGCATCAGTTTCCTGTCTATAAAATGGAGATAAAAACAGAAAGGTGCCTAGCACATGGTTGGCACCTGGCAAAGATTTGTTGGATAAGTAAGACCATGAGAAGATTCAATGAGAAAATGCAGAAAACACTCAGAACATGCCTGGCACATGGTAAAGGTACATCACGTTGGGTTGTGGGAGGGGAGCTGGGAGCAGGGGCAGAGGGAAGCCACAGCCAGGGTGGCAAAGGCCCTGTGGTTTGCTCTGAGCCCCAGGGTTGCAGCACCACAGTAGATGAGGACATCAGAATGGGGGTCTGAAAGGCAGCACAGTCTACATAGGGAACGTAGGCCTTGGGATGGGGAAATCTGGCTTCTAGTTCCAGCTCTCTCACTTGCCAGTTATTCCAGCTCAATGAGCTATTTAACTGCGGCCGGCCTCATTTTCCACATTTGGGGCTTGCAGAGCAAGAAAATACAGTTGAGAATTCTATACGGCGCATGGTCCACCGGAGAGGATCGATGGGTTTGAAAGCCTCCCGGGAAGGCGAGGTATTTACCACGTAGCTGTCTCGTGCAGCATGTCTCCTAAGGCGGAAGGCAGCCAGTGTCCTGCAGTCCTTGTGGGTTCTGTGCTCTACACTCCAGAGCCTTGGGTACAACAGACCAATGCCTGCAGGAGGCTCAAATGCGCCAACGGACATTTTAACACACAGTCTTCTGATACAGGCACCCCACACAGCCAACATTTCTGTCTACCATCCTTTGCCTTTGTTTAGGCTGTTCCATCTTCCAGAAAGCCATTCATAGCTTCTCTTTCAATATCTTGATTTACAAGGCTCAGCGCCTTGGGGAAATTTTATCTGATCTTGCTTAGAATGAATTGCTCTTTCCTTCGGGCTCCCACAGGGACAAGGCTCAAACTCCAGGAACATGGTTTTATCATCTGTCTAGTACCACCATGAGCTCCTTACACATCTGGCTCACCATGAAACCTAGGATGACTCAAGGCGGTGATGCTAGCTTATCTGCTTTGTCTGTCCTTTGCAGCTGGGGACACAACCCGGCACACAGGCTCGGTGAGTGCTCCCTGCCGTTTCAAACCTGAACCTTGGGGAAGTTCCCTCTTCTTAATTTCAGATTACCTTAAATCCCTGCATCCAGGAGTGGCCCTTGGTGGCTGAATCTGAGAGGCCTTAAAACTTCTGGGTGATCCCGCTGCCCAGAAGGGTGAGAACAGCATCAGCTGAACACCCACTGTGGGCCACCCATGGTCTGGACCCCTCTTCTCGCTTAATGCTCAGAACACTGCTTAGACATTAATTGACTTTTCACCAAGGAGGAAATCAAGACCCCCAGTGAAAAACCTGTGGGCTGGGCCAGAATACAGGCCTCACTAGGTCCCGAGTCTATGCTCTTGCTACTGTGTTGCTATCTCAAAAAAAAAAATGAAACCATTTAGTTGTGATTTCCTTGTTTTACTGATAGGAGGAAGAAAAAAACACTGTGCTTACAGCCATCCTTCCTGCTCTCCTGCCTCCCTCCCTTTTCCCCCGTGATGAAGAGCTGCTTCTCTGCTTCCTCACGGAGGTCCTGAGCCTGCCGCCCTAAGCACACAGCCCAGACTGCACCCCCTCCTCTCCACAAGCTATATATCTATGACAGCGCAAGAACAGCCATCAGGGAGACCCTTCTCGCTTTCTCTCTGCACCTAGGTGCAATTAAGTTCTGTTATTTCACAGTAATTAGTCTAGAAGAAAAACAAGGACGTGGGGAACAAATCCTCTCCATAGGATGCAAAAAATCTGTAAGATCAACTCCTTTTCCACATTCCCGGGGTCAAAGCGTGCAAGGAACACCCTCAGGGTATGGTTGGGGCTACCTCCTGCCCATCCATGGCCACAATGTCCCTTCAGGGACCCCAAAGCTGCCCATGGGGCGCGGGCCTCAAGCCCCAGGAGAGTGTGTGATCTCTGCAGGTGCTGCTGTTGTTAGGCTATATGAATACACCTTTTTGTGACATTTCCAACCTCAGGACTGGTTGGCCCTAAAATTCAACATGTCTTGTTTGCTGGGGGGGAGGGAAGACAGATTCCAGGGACCAGGAACAGCTAGGTGCCAGGTTGTTATAGCATCTCTCCAGCAGCCTACTGTCTACATTCCCAGTGAGAAAACAGGCTAAGAGAGCGCAAGGTTCTTGCTCGACTTGCATGGACAGAGGAGCAAAACAGGGCCCTGGGCCAGGAGTGCACCTCACACTGATTACGCTTTGGCAGCTGCCTCTGGCTCCCTGCTCAGCTTCTGATAACCATTTTCCATGCTCCCATGATCTCACTGAGTCTAGACCTTCCCTCTCTGTCCCCTATACGAATACAAGCCTCTTCCCTTTTTCCTTCCTTCCATTCCATGCCTTGTCACAGTGGCTAGGCTCAGGTCCAGGCACCTTCCCCTGCTTTCTCTCCATCCACACACTTTTGCTGAACACGTGCTACCTCCTGCTGGCCTTGTATAAGAAACTAACTATGGCCCTGAGCAGGATGGAGATAGTTTCTGCCCTTGTGGAGCTGACAATCCGACAGCAGGGACAGGCACCAGCCGATCCGTGACATGATGAGCAGCTGCCGTTGTGGGGAGCATCGTGAGCAGTGTCAGAGCATAGAACCAGGTCCTGGCTTAGTGTCAGGGGGTCAGGAGGTACACTGAGGAAGGGACATGTGAGCCCAGCTTTTGAAAGGAACAGATTGAGAGAAAGGAGGCGGAAATCCCTCCAGGAATGAAGATTCTATAGCTTCTCTGGGTCTCGGAATCACACGTCAACTCCCTTGCACCCCACCCACTGAACCGGCTGACCCAAGGTCAGACACAAAGCCCCACCCCGGTGGGACTGCAGGGAAACTGGACACCCAGCTGGGCATCCTGGAATTCAGTCCTACCCTTCCAAGGAGCCCCTAGCAGTGAGTAACAAGAGCTTCAAACTGTGCACCCCTTGTGACCCAGAAATCCTGCTTTTGGAACACGCCCTCCCCAAAATAACTGAAAGAAGAAAAATCAGAGCAGAGTCACAAAGATGTTCACAGAAGCGCTATTTATAATAGGAAAAGTTGGAGACGGCAGAAATATACTGATACGGTAATGGCACAGATATGACAGAGCTCTTCAACTTGCCAAGAACTGTGTCAACAGTTATAAGCGTGTATGGGAAGAAATGGTCCATAAAAATGGCACAAGAGCATATGCCCGTGTGCATTCATGCCGACAGCACGGATGTTCCCGTTGTGAGACCCTAGTATCTTGAATTCTGAATTCTACCTTCCAGTGTTCTCAGCAACACTTGAAGATCTTACAGTCTGATTCTGAATCCAGCAATAAATCACCTCTTTATTACGTTTATTACTCTGAGAAAGAGAACCTAAAACCACCAAATGGCAAACAGGTGAGTGCTTGCCAGAGGCTGAGAATGAGGGGAGCACTGAGTATAAAAGGACATAAGGGAGCTTTTTGGGGTGATGGAAGTGGTCTGTGTTTTGACCGTGGTGGTGGTGATGGTCACGCAACTCCATCCGTCAAAACTCAGAGAATGGTATGCCTAAATGTGTTAGTTTTCTGTGTGTAAACTGTATCTCAGGAAATCTGATTTCGACTACAAGTGGGCAGGGCCTGGTGGCTGAGTGGGAGCAAAATATAGGAGAGGTGCCTGAGTAAGGTGGAGGGGAGAGGTGCCTGAGTAAGGGAGGGAGAGGTGCTTGAGTAAGGGGGGGGAGTGGTGCCTGAGTAAGCGGGGGGAGAGGTGCCTGAGTAAGGGGGAGGGAGAGGTGCCTGAGTAAGGGGGGGAATGGTGCCTGAGTAAGGGGGGGGGAGGTGCCTGAGTAAGGGGGGGGAGAGGTGCCTGAGTAAGGTGGGGGGGAGAGGTGCCTGAGTAAGGGGGGGGGGAGAGGTGCCCGAGTAAGGAAGGGAGAGGTGCTTGAGTAAGGGGGGGGAGTGGTGCCTGAGTAAGCGGGGGGAGAGGTGCCCGAGTAAGGGGGAGGGAGAGGTGCCTGAGTAAGGGGGGGAATGGTGCCTGAGTAAGGGTCGGGGAGGTGCCGAGTAAGTGGGGGAGAGGTGCCTGAGTAAGGGAGCGAAAGGTGCTTGAGTAAGGGGGGGAGTGGTGCCCGAGTAAGTGGAGGGAGAGGTGTCTGAGTGGGGGGGAGAGGTGCCTAAGTAGTGGGGGGAGAGGTGCCTGAGTAAGGGGGGGAGAGATGCCTGAGTAAGGGGGAGAGAGGCGCCTGAGTAAGGGGGGGAGTGGTGCCTGAGTAAGCCGGGGGGGGGGAGGTGCCTGAGTAAGGGGGGGAGAGATGCCTGAGTAAGGGGGGGGGAGGTGCCTGAATACGTGGGGGAGAGGTGCCTGAGTAAGGGGGGGAGGTACCTGAGTAAGGGGGAGAGAGGTAAATGTGTAAGGTTTGGGTCTCGATACTAGCCTTGGGTCCCCAGGAGGAGAGCCAGAGCCATGAGCACTACTATGGAAGAGAAATCGGAGATGTGAGGAGGCTGATGTTATCTACTTGCCTTCCAGACCTGCTCTCCCCTTCTCCACCCTGCTCTGTGCCTGGGAGGCTCACCCACACGGTCTGGATCAGTGGGCTTCCTTGGGTCTGCCGGCTGCTGGCTGGTTCCACCCATGGAGGAGATCGGAGGGTGGGGAGACGGCGGGGGGCGGGGGGGCAGCTGCAGAGCGGGGAAGATGTTTTTCATGCCGAGCGGTCACATGTTGAACGCCTTAATCATTTTGGCTACTCCTTTGTTTGCCTGCTTCGTCCTACGTTACAGACGGGAAGGCATCTTAAGGAGATGAAGTCCTTGCCCACATGGTACAGCAAGGAAGGGCAGAAGGACAACGGACAATAAAACGAGACCCGCTGGGCACCTACCCTTGCTCCTCTCGTTCCAGACACAGAAGCCTACTCCACACAGGCCGCTGTCTTGTTAGGAAAGCCTCCTCCCACAGAGCCCAAATCGGCCTTTGTTTCATTTTCACCCTGCGGGCCCAGTTCTGGCCTCGGCAGCGCCACAGAGCAAGTGAGCCCCTCCTCCGCACGGTGGCACCTCAGACAACAGCAGACAGCCGTGCCAGGCTCAAGTCCTGCTTTTGGGGGGCTGGAGGATACCTGTCTGGGGTCTGTTATGAAGAGAACAATCTATATATATCTTGCTATTAGCCATTCCCACTGAGCAGCATGAAGGAATCAATCTTGGAAAGAAAAGCTTTAATACAGGATCCTGTATCTTTACCACTTCTTCCTCCCCCTAAAACATCAAGTTCAATCATCTCCATTCCCCATTCTTTGGGCTATAAAGGTAAATCTACCCAAAAGGCCTGATGTGAAGTCAAAGAGAGAGGAGAGAAAATAAGCTGTATTGCTCGCTAGTAACACCCGGGCCCAAAGGGCAACAGGCCTGTGCTTATGAAGCAAATGGCACCCGAGATGCTGATGCCGTGAGAGCTGAACCAGATGGGATAACTGCGGGAAGGAGGGGGTAATATCACCTTGGCTTCCATTTCTGACCTTTTCTCTACTCATTTCATGTCCATGTCACCTGCCCCCGAGCCCCAGGACATACAGTGCACATTTCTGCCATCGTGCTTTTGCCTGTATTTTCCTTCCACCCAAAATACCCTCGGCAGGCTTTACCACCTTGCAAGGTCATTTATCCAATCAAGTCTCACTCAGCAGGGCTCCCTTGTGCCTGGCTTTGTGCTCCGGACGAGCGTGCAGCAGAGAACAGACTTTAGGAGAGGGGAGAGTGAGCAACGGCGCCCCCTAAAGAGAAGGGATGCCTCATGACCCCCTAACTGGACTGCCGCCAGCCAGCCCCTGAAGTCGGGTTTGTGTGGTGGAATGTCAGTCAGACATGGCGAGGAGAGCCCACACCAGTCTGCACACGTGGCACTCGGGGCCCCAGCCCGCCTCCATCAGCGCTGCCCAGATAACCCCGAGAACTGGATGACCCAGGCGCTTCCGGACCAAGGACTGCGATATTCCAACAAGCAAGCACTCTGACAGCTGCCTTTTGTAAAGCAGCAATTAAATTTAGCAGCGTTCTCACCCAACTATCACCACTTCAAGCAAGGGCTCCGATTTTTTTTTTTTTTTTTCTCAATCCAACATCAGCTGCTAGTGGAGGTGAAAATGTGACCTACTTTAAAAAAAAAAAAAAGATAAAAGAAATAAAAAGAAGGAGCCCTCAGTGCTGAGCATGTCGTCGTAGCAGCTGCACAGAGGCCGCCACAGCCCACGTCCGGGTTCAGTTTCCTCCTTCCTCCTTCCAAAACCTGGGGAGGACATTACGGGATCATCTACTCCCACCCCATCCTGGGTTGAGAAACTGGGGTCCAAGGAAGGCTCCCAACAGTGTCCCAAGGCCACCAGCAAGGGAGCTCTCCTTTTTCACATGCCCTGTGGTTTTTCAGCATCATCTCTCATGGGAGCACTATTGTTCTCCCCACTTTGCAAATGAGGAAACCAAGGCTCCAAAGGGTCACCCAGCTGGGCTGTGGCAGAGCTGAGATTTCTGCAGAATTCCATGGGAACACCTCACTGCCTTAGAGAAAGCATAGTGAGCGGCACCCTTTCTCCGCGGGGCGGGCCTGTACCCACCGTGGAAGAGAGTCCCAGGGCAATCTCAGGTCTCCATTCAAATGTAAAACTAGTCCTGCTTTTTTGTACTGTTAGCAAGCCTGTTGTGCCCCCTTTTCCAAACGCCTATTTGGCAAGACAGGTGCTTGAGGAGTCCTGGAGATAGGAATCCACAGCTCTTCCGTGATACCCCGTGTTTGCTTTTCACATAGAGATCCAGAACGCCGGGGAGCCTGTCAGTCTTACCTGGACAGAGGCGACTGTCAGTGAACCAAAAATCAACTTTTGTCTGAGTTAAAGAAATGACGCGAGGCACTTTCTGGTAATGATTCTTCTCTAGGCTGCTTCCCTGTAACAGCAACACATCCCTACAAATGTCTCCTGACAGGTCTCCCTGCTTGTTCTGTCGGCTGCCCCAGTGACTAACACAGGCCAGGAAGCCCGCAGGCACTGCGATGAGATGAGGCTGGTCCAAGGTCTCGGTCAAGACTTACAAATACTCTTCCACATGTGATGCTAATAGTACTAAGAATACTATTAACAACAATAATAGTATCTACCTTTTATTGAGTGCTAAAGGTCCCAGACAGTAGTCTAAGTACTTTATGCAAATTATCTTACTGGAATTTGCAAGAGCCCTGTGAAGTAGCCACTATTATTAGCCTCACTTTACAGATGGGTAAACTGAGGCTGATAGAGGTTACACAGACTTGCCTAAGGTCACAAGACAGATACGCAGCAGAGCTGACATCTGAAATCAGACAGCCTAATTTCAGAACCCATGCTCTCAGCCATGCTGCTATAAATTCCTCCCACGTAAAATGGGGTAATCATTCCAGCCACACCGACTATAGGAGCCATAAGCAAAGTGGAAACTGAGGTTCAGACAAATTAAGCAACTTGCCCAAGTTTATACAGTCAGCAAGTGATAGAGCTGGACATGAGTGGGGTCTTTTGATTCTACACCATCTGTTCAAGCTGTGAACCCAGCACAGTGTCTGAGAGTATGGCCTTTAAAAATCCTATATTCTTTACTGGTTTTGGGACCCTGGCAAGTTGTTAACTTCTGTGAGCTTTAGTTTCCTCTTGTAGAAAAAACAGAAAATAAAACTTATCTCACAGAACTGTTGAGTGTTCAAAGATATGACATGATGGGCTTGGACCAACACTGGGCACACAGCAAAAATTCTAAATACCAAGTACTATGATAGGAAAGTTAGTGCATAAAGTTTAGGAATGTGAAGTCGAAAAAGAATTTAAAGGCATCAGCCCTAGAGCCTGGGTTCTTGGGGATGACCACTGTCCTGCCATTTACCGGGTGACGGTGGGAACTTATTTCAGTTCACAGGTTCTCAGTGTCCTCATCTGTAAATTGGAGAGAATAATCCACAGGGATGTTGGGAGATTTGAAAATGAGAAACTACAAGCAAAGTGCTCAGAACAGAGAGGGGCATGTGGGCTGCAAACAATCAAAGCTAAGTGAAGTGATCTCATTAACGACCACAGCAGCCCCTATTATCTTTACCACACTATGCCACGCTGCCTTTTGTGGGGACAGTGTTTTAAAAACAATTAGCTGCTATAAAATAAAGCATTATTTGCCATGGCTGCACAAACTTCATGGTTTGACTTTTAACTAATCGTCCCCTCATTATCATGCTCTCCCTATTTGGTTCTGCAAACGCATTTCTTATCTTCAGAAAGGAAAAGGCGGAGAGTGTTCCAATACTCAAAAACCATCACAGGGAGAATGGTGAGTAAAACAAGGCACGCATGGTCAACAGCTACCTCTCCGAAAGGGTGTCCTTCGGAGACAAAAATGTACATCACGTCTCTGGTGAGATGCCCCGTGGATTCTTAAAGGTCCTTCCTAGATTACCCACCCAAACTAGAGTGGCCAAGTAACACCCCCCAGGGGGGAAGACAGCCCAGAGGCAAGGCCCCAGGCCCTGTAGCCTTTGTGGGTGGTAAATGCTGGCGGTGATCTTCCTAGGAGAGTAACTGCAGATGTCTCTGCAAATGAACGGAAACTTTTGAACTAAAAACCGAATGTCAAATGGATCTGTCAGGGTTCCCTCCAGATATGGCAGCCCCGAGCAGATAGCAGAGAAAGAACAATTCCTGCCCTCCCTGTTTTCGACTCCCCCTGTGCTGGTGAAGTGATAGGATTCTTATCTGGAGCTTGATAGGATGTAGAAAATAATTACAAATGAAAAGGTTATTCATAATTTTTAAATGAGTTAATTAGTAAACCCAGTCAGACTCACTCATTACAGTAATTAATAATTGATTATACTCGAAATTAAACACAATTTTTCATCAAAAATCTAATTAAGTATCTGTGCTTTTGCCTGTTGATTAGATCGGTTGGTCGGCTGGAAAAGTCTTTGTTAAGGATATTTGTGCTCGGCTGAGACAATTAATTTGATTTTTAATAATTGAAAGTTCCTTCCAAGTTAGTCATCACAGGCTGTGATTACGACCAAGCAACAAGACGCTCATCCTCTGCCCCCGGCAGCTGGAGGGGACCAGGCACGAAGGATGCTGCCCCAGCCCTTGAGGAAAAGTAGGAAAATGCACCTGCAATGCCTTCACCTGCATTAGCGTACTCCAGCCTCACACACATCCTCCTGAGGTGATGGGTCGTGCCTGTCTTCTAGATGAGGAAGTCAAGGCTCAGAAAGAGAAGCGAGTTGCCCAGGGGTGAACAGCAGCCAGGTGGCAGAGCTGGGAATGGAATCCAGGTCTGTCTGTAAGCTCTGAGTCTCCAGGGAACAAAGGCAACATTCCAGTTCTGCCTATCTGACCTGGCCCTTGCACATGCAATCTACAGTCCCGTCTTAAAGTTTCTGCAGAGAGAGGGTTTTATCAGAAGGATGTATTTATTCTATGTGAGGACACATTATCAGTGGACTAACCACTCCTAACAGGAGACACAAATTCTCCTAAAGCCAACCCCTCCTCTCCACCTACACTGCTACTGTCTTAGCCGATGCCCTTGGCTTCTCCTGACCCATTTGCTGTGACGGGGCCTATTCTTCCTTCCTCTACACTTTTCTTTCTAAAATAAAAGTCTGACTACATTCTGCCACTGCTTCTACTGCTTAAAACCCTTCAGTGGCTCCCCAGTGCCCATCCGGGAAGGTCCGTCACTTGGCCTCTGAGGTCATCTTCATGATCTTACCGAACTCTCCTGCATTAGCTCCAACACCCCTCAGATGCTTCAAACACAGACGATGGCTTTACCACCACACTGTCCTCTCTTAAACCTGAAACTTCCCTCGATTTGACATCCACTCTCTGCATGTCTCCTGACAATTTAACTCTGACTAGAGGATTCAGCTACATCATCATCCTTCCCAGGGAGCCTCCCCTAGTGCTCTTGGCGGTGGGTATTCCCATAGCCCCTGAGCTGCTTCAATCACGGCTAACACAGCTGTCTCCTTTCCAAAGCTACCAACAACAAGAGGGCAGGGATCATGTATTTAGCCCTAACATTTAGCACAGTACCTGGCCCAAAGGAGGTACCCTGCATGGTTTGCTGAATGAGAAACAAAAGTCACAAAATCATGGGTGCAAAGACTGTCAGTGTTGGAAGGACAATCAAAGGCCATCCAGTGAAAAATCTCAGTCGGCACTGGAATCATCCTTGCTATGTGGTCACTGGGCTCTGTTTGCATCGTTCCTATGACAAGGAGCTCCCTACCTCCTGGTAGATCCTATCTAAATTTAGATTCCTGAAAACTGACCCCATAGAAGCCCATGGGATGTAAACAGAAGAGAGTTTGCATAATCATACAAAGATTTATTCTTTCTCCCTGAACGAGGCTACAGTATAAACTTTCCAACTTCAATGTAGTTGATGTCTTTATGTTGCAAACTACTTGACTCTCGATGAACAGGGACAGTCCTCATTCAAATGTCTACTCATTTAGAAAATATAATAATGTCAGTCAAAAACAAGAGTTGCATTAGTGGTTACCAGGGACACAGCATTGGTGGTGACAGGAAGAAACTTTCATGCCGAGTGATGGTGCTTGGAACTGTATGGCCCTCACCCGTAACCCAGTTTACATCAATCAGTACCCTTTCACAGGGCTCTGGCCTCTCCCAGTTTGGCTATTCCTTTTACCCACTAACACACAGCAGGGATGGCAGATGCCTGGTGTGCCATCAATGTTCTCCATTCTGGTGACCATGATAGGTATTACTAATCAATCACAGAGACCCTTTCCCATTGATCCTGAATATAGCCTCAGGACCCTTCTTTTTGAGTGAGAGAGAGAGAGAGAGAGAGAGAGAGAGTGAGCACGCACAGGGGAGGGGGAGAGGGAGAATCTTAAGCAGGTTCTACCCCCAAGTGAGGAGCCTAACACAGGGCTCAATCTCACAATGATGAGATCACGACCTGAGCTGAAGTCAAGAGTCAGACGCGTAACTGACAGAGCCACCCAGGCTCCCCCTCGGGATCCTTCTTAACACAGCTTTCTAGACAGCATCAACTAAGCAATCAGATAGAAGAGAAGAAACGCGTATGCCCACCTGGCCTTGAAGCCATGGAATTCTCTGTGCCAGTCGTCACAAGGGAGAGAGAGATCTGGCACACTGACAAAAGCTTACTATAGGTGGAGCTATTTAAGGCGACCTCCCTGTTTGAGGGGCTGTCGTCTTCCCGATTACTTGTAAAATCCACGAATCTTGAATGCTCAATCCATGCTCAAATCCATTCTCCTGAACAAGCGGGGGCCCATGTTTCGTTCATCGTTCCTAGTGACTGCACGTACTTCCTCAGCACACAGCCCTTTTTCATCCGCAGTAACCCAGGGGGTTATGCGATGACAGGGTTCTTTTCCACTGTGGACGACACCCTGTCTTCCTCTGGCCTGTGCCAGTTACTTCTGTTTCTCTTTACCGGGCTTACACTGGAAAAGTCCCCCTTGCATACAGAATTATCTCAGAATTCCTCAGCATGGCTTCAAGGACTTCTCAAGCTGGCTTGACCTACCTTAAACCCGAGAATGACAGAATTCGAAGGCTGGAAAGGACAGAGGGTTAAGCCAACCCCTCTGGATGCCTTTATTAATGGGCTGATTTACAAAGAGGCAGCGGACTCTAAACGGTGCCTACGGATCTCTTCAGATTAACATCTTCCCTGGGAGCAGATCAAAGATGGGGGTGAAGGAAGCAAGAAACCTGACTGTGGGGGGAATACGTCGAAAGAGCATCCAATGGGTGGCATCCTGTGGTGGCAAAGTAGGGGCCAAGAGGAGTTTCCTACATCGTGGAGGTGGCCTGGGGTCAGGCAAGAAGGCCAGTCAGCGCTGCTTGGGGTCTCCGTGCATCCCTCAGCCAACTCTCGCTGCTAGTGGGGACCCGCTGCTCCTCAGTCCTGACCATGGCTGCACTCTGGACTTGGGCGCCCACAGTCCCCTCAGACCACCTCGTCACAGCCTCTTGTCACCTTGAGACATGCTTCCTAGCTGAGGTCAGCACAGTCCAATCTTTGGCAGTTTCCCTCCAACCCCAGGGCACCCCACGTCTTTCCTGCTCCTCACTGCGGCTACGTGGCACTAGCAGGAGAGGCCTGCCTGCTGTCCAGCCTCTCCAACTGGTCATTTCATTTGTCGTGACTCCAATCCGTGACACTCACACCACAGACCACCACCTCAAAGGTCAGTCTCGGTGACTGCTTACGCCTACTGCTAGGCATCCAACACAGGACGGAGCAGCTGCTCAGCTTCCTTCCTGGTTACAAGCAGGGAGCAGAAGAGGGTCCCAGAGAGATGACCTTGACAGTTTAGGGGGTGCAGGCCAGCACCCCAGGGCTGCGTGGCTCGCCATGTGTGCTTTGGCCGTCGGGGCGGCAAGGTGCCCGCGGTGCCCACAGGCGTGTTGTGTGCTGCCCTCTGAGCGAAGGGGAGCCGAGGGGAGCTGGGGCGAGGGAGGTGCTTACCCACGAAGTATGCCAGCAGGATGACCAGCGTGGCTGAGATGACGATGGCGCTCAGGGCCGCGCACTTCCAGTTACAGTACTTGGAGGGCTTCTGGAGGTTGAAGGCTGGCCGGGCAAAGGTGCTGCGGGGCAGGGGCCGGGGCGGGGGGGAGTACACCGTGCTGGACGTCAGCGGGTACCCTGGTGAGGTGGTGCAGAAGAGTGGGGAGGTGCCTCCCGGCTTGAAGAGGAAGTGCCTGCGGGTGGAGAGAAGCCAGAGGGCATCAGGGTCTGCAGGCTCACTGGGACCAAGGTCAACCTGGAGGACAGAGGCAGCAATAGAAGCATGCAGAGGAGCCTGGAGAATCACCACAGAGAAGACAGGAGGGACAGAGAAAAGGAGAATCATGTACCAGACCACATAACAGGGCACACGAACACACGCTTCCGGGGAACACAGTGGGATAGTCCTCCCCGGGGCCAAGGAAGAAGGTGTTACCGACTTGACAGAAGGCTGGCTGGGTGTGGAGATCCCTCTCCGGGGAAGGGCTGGGGTGGGGATGCTGTTTCCTGGGTATTATACTAGCTGTTGTCTAAAATTACTGGCGGTAACTAGGAATGTGTCTAAAATCCTGTTCTGCGTCCTGGAGCTAATGGAACCTAAATGTTTCTTCTCTCTCCAATACCTACTTTGCCAGTGTACCTTGGTGGAGGTATGAAATACCGTTCTGTTTAAAGGGTGTTTCGGGGGTGGAACTCAGAGACCACCATTAAGTTTTGCCATGGCTGAGTCCCCCAGTGGCTGTTATACAACCGATGGCAGCAAAAGCCTTCAGAAGCCAGACTGCTGCCTTCCAAACTCCTAGCAAAAGCTGTGTGAGAGGACAGGTAGACAAATGCATCCTCAGCCTAGCCAGTCTTCAGGGCAGCGTGGCAGGTCAAAGCACATGGTTGTGGCCAAACTAGGTGTCAGGAAATCCTCCACAGCTTGTCTTTAACCATGGCCACGGGAGAATTTGTACACGGCCTGGGAAATGGGGTGCACTGGTTGCACTGCTTCCCCCTGAAACCTTAGGGCACTCTTGCACTGCTGGGGTGCAAGATGCCTCAGGTCACAGAACACATCCTTGGGATTACAATACGTATGATACAGGGCCTATGCTGCATAAAAATTGCTATGAGATGTCTCTCAGAATGGCAGAGGCAGCCAATGAGATGCCGGGAGCTGCATATTAACAATGCCGCTGTTAATATGCTGAAGACAGGGTACCTCAAGGAGAAACTCTTGGGGATGGGCATGCAACATGGCATCGTCACCTCCCGCAGGAGAGCCCAGGGAAAGGTCTCAGGGTCTGCATGCGAGTGCAGGAGCCACAGGGACAGCATACACAGAGAGGAAGAACATGGGGATGTCACCTACCCGTCACTGTAAGCCCCATCATGGCGGGAGGCGCTGAGAATGTCCATCTCAATGAGGTTGTCCTGCAATGTCCCTAGGAATGGCTGCTTGCCTAGGTTTCTACGCACACATGGAGACATGAATGAAGCAATGAGTCATGCATCGATGAAGGGGGATAGTAGAGAAACACACAAAGTGGCCGTCTGCCGCAGCTGTGCGTGAGATCAGCGGGACAAGGCTGCCAGGCGATGGGTCTGTGTGCAAGCCACACGTGCGAGGGGTCTGCCTGGCACAGAGCATCCAGAGGGAGCATTCTCTGTACAAACCTGAATGTCTGGCAGTTGTGGCCATCAAATCACAGCTCTCACTGACGAAGACTGATTACGTCTCAGGCACTGAGCTAGGCATGATACATCCGTTTACTTCAAATGTTCAGAATAGGCTACGCAAGGAAGGTGTATCCCCATTTTACAGGTGAGGAAACTGAGATGTGGAGAGGTAACGGGATTTGCCAAGGTTACCAGCTGGCAAGGTTCTATGCAGGAATTTGAGCTCAGGTTTTCTGTTTCCAAAGACTGTGCTTTCTCTACTATACATAGAAAGTAGAAAGATGCATACTTTCTATACATCTGTTCAAACCATAGCAAGAGACACTTGGCTAGTCCAAAGAAAAAAGAGTGATAAGCATTTGGGGCCATTTTCTTCTCAAGCAGTGGTGCTCAAACTCGGGTAAGCGTCAGAATCGCCTGGAGAGCTGTGCTTTGCTGAGGCCCACCCCAGAGATTCGGAGTCGGAAGATGGAGATGGGGCCTGAGAATCTGCATTTCTCACAAACCCCCAGGTTGATGCTGACAATATTTAAAGTGTCACGGTCCTTTAGCAGAGCAGGGACCTCGGTGATGGCTGAATGGTGAGGGCACCATGCCCCTCAGAAGACAGATGGGGCGTCGTGTCTTTTGTTCCCCCCATGTACACTGAGGGCAATGCATTTTGTGACAGCACCCATTTCTAATGCAGAATGGAGACAGACACACTTGCCCTCTGGGTCTCCATCGTGCCTGCTAACTGGCCTCATTCATACTGGAGTGTGCTGGATCCTGTTTCCTGATATTTTCACGCACTGCCGTCCCCTCACTTACAAACCGTGTAGTGCACAGTTTTAAACAAGCCGGTGATGGCTTCAGCCTACCGTATGCACCTCAAGGAAGGACTTGAGTGCCAAGAGCTAACTTTTGGGTTCGGCCTGGCGAGGGACCTTCCTGCTGACTTTGACCAGGCCTTGAGCACCAGAGAACCCAAATTCAAGTCCCTTTTCTGCCGCTTTCTTGCTGTGTGACTGTGTAAAAATTTCAACCTCTTCCAATCCTATACTTCATCTGTAAAATGGGGATAACAATACTAAGTTCACAAAGTTGATGTAGGACCAAATGAGTAATGTTGGAAGTATCTGTAAGGGCTAAACACACATCATAGAAGTTCTAATGCCAATTTAGGAACATTAGTACTAATTTACATAACATTAGCACTAACACTAACAAATATTCTAGAAGTACTAATGCTAATCTGCCCTACATCTACCATAGCTTATCCACTGTTCTAGAACTCTGTATCTAACGTAAATGTTAGTGCCCACATTACAATGTCAGCACTATCATTTTTGCTTTGTAGGCTGGCAAATCAAAGATCAGAGATGTAACTTTCTGAAGGTCCTATCACGGAGTAAGCAAGCGGCAGAGCTGGAAGAGAACGCAGGTTTGTCTGATCCCACAGCTCACAAGCCTGTGTCACCGCCTTGCCTGTGGGTTTGCCCCCCGGGCCAGCCTTACATACCAAATGAGGAGGGGCTGTTGACACTTTCATTAGCACCCTCAGGGACAGTGGGAACACAAGGCAACACAGTTTAGCAGCCGGAGCCACTGAGAACTGCCATGGTGGTGGGGACCTCCCCTTTGAGAGAGTCCTGAGCTGTCTGGGCCCAGCAGCCTGGGTACCAGGCTGTTCTGGTTGTGTTCATGGCCCCCGGGGCCTCCCACAGGGTCTGAGAGGAACTACAGGGGTGCAGAAGTCCTTCAGAGTGGCCTCATTTCTGCCCCCACCCTCCACAGGTGGTCTCCTCATGGGAGGCCTCTTGTGATGAGGGAAGGCACAGAGACTCTGCGGTCAAAGAGGTCCCAGCTCCGTCATTCACCGGCCATGAGGTGGTGAGTCTATCTCTCTGAGCACTCATAAACTGGGATAATCACTCTCCTTAGAGAAGCTAAAATATAATTTAGATCATGCTACTTCTCTACTCACAACCTTCCAATGGTTTCGTAAGAATAAAACCATGGTCCTTACCAGGGTATACAACGTCTGGCCCCCTGCTACCTCTCCAATATCATTTTCTGGGCTACATATACCCTGGCCTCCATGCTGCTACTCCAACCAGCTAAAGCCTTTGCTGTCATTTGCCTGAATCACCTTCCCCCAAATATCTGCATGGGCCTGTCCTTCCCTTCTCATGGCTAACTGTAATAGTTCCCGTCCTGCTCTTTCTAATTACCCCTGGCCCCTAGCACTGCTTTAGTTTTCCCCATTGGACTAGACACACGCACGTATGCGCGCGCGCGCGCGCACACACACACACACACACACACACACACACGTTTTTTTCCTATTGCAATTTAAGTTCCGTAAGGGTAGAAATCTTACCTGCCTTGTTCTCTGCCATGTGCCCAGAGTCTACAAGAGCGCCTGGTACACAGTAGAAGGCACTCCATAAATATTTGCTGAAGACCGTGAACGATGGGGTATACAAAGGGAGGTGCCCCTGGCATACTGCAGGCACACAGTTGTTTAATTGAGGGGAGCACAGGTGGTGTTTTATTATTATTTCCCTCATTCCCTGTAGTTCAGGAGGGGATTTCCAGTCTTTCTACAGTCCCTATGGCCCAGCCTGAGCAGGCCCTAGCCACTTCTGCCCAGAGGCCCAGGACGAGCTCTTGGTGCCTCCCTGGGGCCAGCAGCTGGCTGCATGGTATGCTTCTGCGTACATCTGGGAGTCTGGCTTGCATCGCTAGGCTAGGACTGGGCTCTCAGAGAGTCAAACGTGTACCTTAAAGCCCATCCAAAATAAATATATTCAGGAAAAAAAAGACAAAAAGGATAAAAATTGAAATGTTAATAGTGAGATTTTCCAGTGTCTGGATCAAGAGTGGTTTTTATTTCTACTTCCATAATTTAAGAAAAGAGAGCAATTATCTCTCAAACGTGCAGATCTGTTAGGACAGGGGAAGAGGCAGTGCACTGGAACAAAGGGTTTCTGGAGTGAGACTATGCCAGATTCCCTGAAAGAGCTTTCCACGTTGGCGCTAACTCAGACGTTAGCCATTTAGATCACTCGGGAATTTGGGGGGATGCTAGCACCTGCTGAAAATACTGCCAGTTTAGAATGCTACTGCTGACTTGAAATGCCCCTATTCTGTGCTTCTGAAACTTAGTTCTGAGTCAATGAGGCCTCATTTGATTGGTGAGGAAATTGAG
Source organism: Leopardus geoffroyi (assembly GCF_018350155.1). NCBI lineage: Eukaryota > Metazoa > Chordata > Mammalia > Carnivora > Felidae > Leopardus > Leopardus geoffroyi. Next base: position 53,433,340 of record NC_059329.1, on the reverse strand, counting down.
ACCCAGAGAGACATGTGTCCTGCTCATATGCGCAGAGCAACTTAGCGGCAGAGCTGAAACTAAAGCCGAGGTGTCTGGGCTCCTAGTTCGAGGCTCCTCCCCAAATTTCCTGCCCATTTCCCGCTCCCAACTCTGAGATTCCAGTTCTTCCGGAAAACAAAAGTTACAAGGCTCTCCTAATGAAGGCCCATGCTGCCGAGGCCTCCTTAAATCACAGTCCTGCCCGGTCTCCAGCTCACTGCTGTTGGGAACTCGGGTGTGGACCCTAGATTCATCGGACCCGCACATCGGTGGGTATTGTTACCTCATTTTAACAAATATGGAACCTGAGGCCCAGATTGGATGAGTGACTGCCCAAGGTCACACAGCAACTGAAAGGGAGAGCTGGGACTGAAAACCACATTCCTCCAACCTCACTGCCTCCAGCTGCCTCTCAGGAGAGAGTTGCTGAGTACCCGGAGAGGGGATGTAGTGAAGTGCATTCTGCTCTCACAGCTCTCCTTGCAGTGGGGAGGGGACCGCCTCCCCTCTACGCCTGAGAGGAGGCCTCGGGCAAGTCCCTGAGCTGCCTGCAGGGATTCTAGTTCCGGCCCAGGGCAGGCAGAGCTCGCCTTCCGAGGACAGAACAAACAGCTTTTGGGAAGGACGTGGCCGGAAAGTCACAGTGGCCAGGTCTTCAGACTGCCTTGCTCAACAGCTCATCTCACCGCGAGCCCGCTGTCCTGGCCATGCTTCACTCACAAAGCCCTGGGGCAGCCACCCAGCAGAACAGGACATTCTGCTACATGCTATACTAGCTGTCCAGCTACATTCTGCAGCTGACGCCCCCAAGGTGTGCAGGGCGTCAGAGATTTGGCCAAGGCCCCATAAAGACTTTGTGATAGAGCCAGCATTTAACAAATGAATGAACAAAAGCAACAAAAAATGAACCGGGTCTTCCAGGTCACAGTGATCCTTCCGAAAGGCCAATCCCATAACGTTACTCTCCTATTTCAGAGATGTTCGTAACTACTCACCCCACTTCTGCCACCCTCAGGCCCCATACCCACCTCTTCTTCCTATAACTCAAGGCCCTCCATTGCCGACTCTCATTTACATGCATTTCCATGAGGCCCATGTGCTCCCGTGTCCCCCAACTCTTAGCCATCTCTCCAAGATACCAAGCTCTCTCAGCTCTGTGCTTTTGCACAGCTGTCCCTCACCCGAGAATTCCTTTCTCCCCTGCAATCTCCTCCCGATGCAGGTCCAAATAATCAGGAGGGCAGCACTGGAGAGCAGCTAGGTCCTCTGGAGCCAGCTGGCTGGGGTGTGGATCCTGGCCCTGCCACTTGCTGGCTGTGTTTCCTTACGCAAGTTACTTCACTTTCCCGTCTTCAGATTCTTCATCTCTAAAGTGGAGATGATAATAAGACTACCTACCTGTGCACAGCAGTTACCATAGCAGTCCTGACTGAGGTATTCCGGAGGGTTCCCACCATTAACTGGCGAGCGGCTGACTCACTGTGTCTAAACTGCGTGTACAAACAATATGGTTTATGCCAAACACCTGCTTTCCTTCTGGGTGTCTGAATTTGGGCCTTTGCCAGGCATAAGGTGCCTGTGTGACCAGTTCCCAGTAAAAACCCTGGGTGCTGAGTCTCTTATGTGCTTCCCTCTAAGGAGTCCCAGTAAGGGCCCCATGAGTGTTTGGAATGACTGTTCCTTGATGCCCCCATACAGAGGGAGCCACACTCTCCTCTCTGCTAAGACCCCCCAAGTCAGAGCACTATCCAAAGTGACATCTTCATTCATTCATTTATAGGTCTGCCTTCCTCATAAGACCATGAGCTTCTTCTAAGATAGTGGCTCTGTTTTCTGCATGCCTGGGACCAAATCATCAAATGACAGGGACAACGGTCCACTCCAATTTCCTGCAATGCTCAGGAGTTGGCCTGGCCCACTAGAAGGTACTGTGTGCTATTCTGGGAACTATACCAAGCCTGGGTTGGAGACCACCAGGATGGCCTCCCATCCCTGAGGGGTAGACGGGGCTATTCCCCTAATTGAGCATGACCACACAACGGGCCTCAGGCTCCCGAACCAGGCCTGGGATCAGATGAGCTAGAGCAGGGGTCTGGCAGCCTCGTGCTCTGGCTTCCCCTTCATCTGACAGGAGCCTGACAGGCTATTAATCAGACAATCCCTATGAAATCAATTAAGCATTTGATGCTACAGAGCGTGAAAGAAGTGGACCAGGGTATAGTGGACCCTGAACACGTGGATCCCACCAGAATGGACCACAGATGCACCAGCAGACCTCAAAGCAACATGTGACCCCCAGCTCTGGGAATCACAGGGAGGCCTGGTCTCCCCTTGGGGACTCCGTTAACCCTCGGAAGGTGCTAGAGGCAGTGGGTTAACCAAGTCCTCCCTCTCACTTGCCCTCCTGCCTTTGTCTCCAGCATGAAATCTAACCCCCTCCTGCTTATTCTGCCAGCTGTTATGCTATTTTCTCAGCTATTTACTTTTGACTCTCAACATAGACTCAGTGCGACAATTACAGAAGGGCCTGTGACTGTTCCTCTGGCATCATGGGGCTCTCCATTTGGGTGTCGCTTGGTTAAAGGCTGTTGGCTACAACCGCCTCAACTAGGCCCTGCTCCCTTGGGCTTTCGGGCCTCTGCTCAGGCTGTGCCTCCCTCACACCCCTTCTTCTTGGCTCCACCTGGGGAATCCTGCCTGCTCTTCGACAGTCAGCCCCACAGCACCAGATCCACTGGGAAGTCTTCCTTTTCTCCACTCAAGTTAGGTATAACATTTCATTCACTGTTCCATTGTTCATTCATTTAACCTGCATATTAATATTTTCCAGTACCTATGATGTGGCAAGCCCTGTGCTGCCCACTGAAAATCCGGAGGCAATTAAAACACAGATTCCTGGTATGTGCCTCTAACACAGCAGTTGCCCTAGTGCAAGAGTCTGTTCTCTTAGACATATTGCCCACTGGGCACACAGTAGGCATTCGGTGACTATTTCCTCAGTAACAAGCACTACATGGTAAGCAGTTGAGCACTTACTGCGTGCCAAGACATTTTCAGACCTGATCATATGTAATTGCTATCACAGCCTCAGGAGGCACTACAGTGGGTTAGAAGTGGCCGAAAATCCTTTGGCGCTCTCCCCTTGAGAAGTCCCTCTCCTTGAAGCTGGCTGGCCTAGGACTGCTCTGACCAACAGAACAATGGCAGGAGGGACATTATGCCATTGCAGACCAAGCCTTTACAAGGATTGGCGACTTCTGTCTCAGTGCCATGGAGCTCTGAGCCACTGAGCTCCCTCCCTACTGGGAAGACTGGGAGGAGAAGCCCTGAGACCACGTTAGAGGGTGAGGGTCCGCTGAGCCCGGCTACTCAGCCTTCTTCTCTAAGACTCAGGCATGCGAGTCAAGCCACTTGGCTCCTTCAGATTGCCCAGCTAACAGCTAATACCACTGACCGACCCTAGGTCAGGAAGACCCAGCTCTTCCTGAACTCCCGACTCACACTGTGAAGTCTAATCAACTGGTAGAGTTTGACAGTCATTTGTTATGCAGCAATAGAGAATCAGAACAGGAAGTTACTAAGATGTTCTCCCTTTTAGAGATGAAGAAATTTAAGGTCTAGGATCACAGCCAGTGAGCGACAGGGTGGGGATGTGGGCACAGGATCTGCCTGGCCCTAAAACCTGTGCTATGAACAACTAGCTTCAGTGAAAGGACCATCAGTTATGTACTCAGAGCACTGGGGCCAAACTTCCTTCTCCAAGGTGGAGAAAAAGGTGCAATCTCTCCTATTTCCTCTCAACTCTTCGGGTGAGCAGGAGTTCAATAAATATTTTTTCAAGACTTTTTTCTTTACAGGGTTGATATGGGAAGATGATGTATATGAAAAAACATGGGAAATCATTTTTATAGTGTGTCTTTTAATGCCAGGCACCATGCTTTATGTTTCTTATGTGATTCACTTCCTTCCAATCGGAGACGCCTGAGTTCTTAGCCCGATTTACACAGGCAAATCGAGGGTCAGGGATGTTCATGAACTTGCTGGGACAGTAACTGTTAAAGCCAAGACAGGAATCCAAGTCCTCTGACTGTAAATTCTGTGCTATTCCTATCTTACCACGCTGGTCAAAATTATCTGCAGTTCTATCTGCCAGATGGGGCACCAACCCCTCTTCAACCTTGTTGGTTTTGTGCCATCAACCAGGAAAGGTCAGTATTAAGGCCCAGAATTCTGAATGTGTTACCGGCTGTATTAGGCACGTCTCCCGGTTTTAGACCATCTTTAGATGCACAAAACTCTGGGGTAACAGAGGAGACCTACCTCAAACATTTCATCTGGGTCTTTAAGAGTAAGTAGGACTTTGCAAGACCAAGAAGTAAGAAGGAGGGCAGCTCTGGCAGACAACTGTACGAGAGCATGTGCAAAGGCACAGAGGCATGAAAGGGGTGGGCATCTTGGGGAAGACTAACACACACACACTCATACATATATCAGATGTTAAATATATATATCTGTATAGATTTACATAAAATAGTATATATGAATATATATATGCTGGCATGTTAACGATGGTTACGTTTGGTGGTAGATAGAAGTGATTTTCTTTTATTTCCGAAGTGCGATAAAGTAGAAGGAAGGGCAAAGAAAACCAAGTTCCGTGTGGTTTGTACAATGGATGTGGGAGGACAGAGGGTCAGAAAGGCAGGTGTCGGCTGGCTGATGAGGCAAGAGAGGTCAGCTGGGACCACTCTACCAGGAAAATGCCCTGCTGCTGGTCCTCTGTCTTCCTTTCCCTTGAAAAACCCAGAGAACCACCTACTTTGATACTAAGGGATAAAAATGAACATCCAACCAGAGGGAGTGGCTACTGTGTTCCATGCAGAGAATCAGAACCATCAATTATTTGCTGACTTCTTTCAGCCATGTGCAGTCATTCAATAAGCCCACGGGCACTAATGGGGATCTGATTAAGCTACCCTGGGTGGGATGGCATATGATCATCTAGCTCTGTCACTGATGAGAGCCAAGGAGGCATGTCAGGAAAACTCACACATGATATTAGAGGAGGTCAACAAAAACAATATTAATTAAGAGACTGGGGGTGGGGCGAGCTGGGCTGTATCTCTAAGAGATTTGCTTTTGGAAAAGCGATTCTATAGGAGTAAAAGGGCACAAAAGGATGTTGATTTTCTTTCACTGGATCCCACAAGCTCAACGTGCAGATGTCATAATGCCAGATAGAGTCAGATGGGTACATGTTCCATGTGTAAATTAATTTCACCTCTTTAAGTGTGGGATGACTTCTGTCCTCTTCACAAAGAACAGGAGTTTGAGAAAATAAAATCTATGTTTCCCCACTACTTAGGGTAGAAGATGAAGAGGTTCTAATTGTGCTAGACTGGGACACTTCATCTTTAGAGAAAGCAGGGAAAGGCTATGTCCCCCAAAGTCAACAGAGGGGTAAGAATTACGGGTAAATCTTTTTTTAAATTATTTTTTTATTTAAATTCAATTTAGTTAACATATACGGTGGTAAAGATTTCAGGAGTAGAATCCAGCGACTCATCACTTACATACAACACCCAGTGTTCATCCCAACAAGTGCCCTCCTTAATGCCCATCACCCATTTAGCCCATCCCCCCACTCAACACCCCACCAGCCACCCTCAGTTTATCCTCTGTATTTAAGAGTCTCTTAATAGTTTGTCTCTCTGGTTTTAACCTTATTTTTGCTTTTCTTCCGGATTATGGGTAAATCTAATTTTTGTCTTTATATCTTTCTGCATTTTCTCCAGTGAGTTTGTATGCCTGTATCTTAAAACAAACAAACAAACAAACAAACAAAAAAAACCCCTCATTTTCATTTTGGTAAAATAGTGACTAACCAGAGGGAAGGAGGGCAGCTACAGAACTGATGCTGACTGAAGTCCCTGGAGGGAAGGGAGCATTCTGCAAGACTGGAAGAATGCAGAGGTGGAGAGATCCAGGCCAGGGGAGACCAGGAGAAGGTAGTTGTGGTGTAGGGAAATAGCATTGCACACTGAGTCAGGCATCCTGGGTTCACATCTTAGACACACATCCACTGTCTATGTGACCTGAACTAGTCACCGAGTCTGATTCTCAGCTTCCAAAACTCCCAAATGGGATCACAAATCACAACAAGGCCTTGGTAAAGTTGTGAGGATTACATCACATTTCAAGTATGAAAGGTCTTGTAACCAAAAGTTGATGGTGTCTCAATGTTAGGGATTATAGGGCTTGGCGAAGGGTGAGAAGTCCGTGGGAGGGAAGGAGAGGAGAAAGGACAGGGAGCCTTCCCTGAGCACCCACCACAGGCCAGGCAGGTCCCAGACCAGGCACAAGGTGACCAAATCACAGTAGGGAAAGGCGGAGATGTGGATCCCAATTAAACACTGATCAGGAGCCTACCCTCTGCCTCCCCGTGACACACTCAGCTCTCATCTCCTTTTATAACAGCCTCCTCCAGAGAGCAGCACCCCCACCGCGTAGACAAGGAAAAAGGGCACGCCGGGGCTCATACCTTTGTCAGCGGCAGGCCAGCCCTGGACCTTGCGGCTGGCTGCTCGATTCGCAAGAGCCCGCTCTTCCTGCCCCACGCCCATCCCGCCGCCTGGCTCCCCCGCCAGAGCGCCGCCTCTCGGAGCTGCTGCCCGACCCCAGCCTCCCGGACCACGGGCCGTGGGAGCACACGGAAGGGCCCCTCCGCCCACCCCCGCGGCTCGGCCCCGCCCCTCCCCCGCACCTGGTCTCCAGGGGAATGTTGCTGTTGAGCAGCCAGTTGTCCTGGGCGTGGGCCGGCTCCTGGGCGCTGCCGGCTGGGGGCTCTCCGGAGAGCGAGTGGTCCGTGGGGGCCGGGCTGGGGTTGCTCCTCGGAGTGAAGTTGCCCCGGTTCAGGGAGTTGATGGAGGCCGCGTGATGCTGGTTGGGCGTGTGCGCGTGCGAGAGCGGCGGCGGCGGCGTCCGGAGCCGCGGGTGGTTCTGCAGGCCGCCCGGGTGATCTAGGGCACAAACACGCGCGGTCAGCGGGGCGCCGGGCCACCGCCACGGCCGGGCCTGGTCCCGAGGCCCACGCGGGAGTGGCCGGGCGGCGACGGGCGCGGTGGACCATGCGCATCCATACGGTGGGGAGACGGTAGTTACTGAGTACCTACTATTTTCGGTGCTAGGGACACATCAACAAAACAGACAAAATCCCTGTCCCCTTGGAGCTTAAATTCGAAAAGAGACAATAAACAAGATTAGAAAAAAAAAAAATGTAGCCTCTGATGTCACCCACTTCACATGGTTTCTTTAATACTTAGTGGGTGGTGTTTTGCAAGTGTGGTGCAGGACCAGCCCCTTCCATATCACCTGGGAATTTGTTAGAAGAGAAAATTCTGGATCCCTGGCCCAGGCTTATTGAATCATGAACCCTTGGGTGGGCCCCAGCAATCTGATTTCACCAAGTCTCCAGTTGATTCCAATGGATGCTAAAAGTTGAGAAAGTATACAATGGTACACAGAAAATGAAACAAACAGGGTAAGGAAAACATGTAGTTTAGTAAGGTGGTGAGAAATCTGAGAACACAGAAAGCCAGGAAAGGGCCCGTGGCCTGGGTATGTGAGGGCTGTGGTGAAATTTTAGGCTAAGTGGTCAGTGATAGCCTGGGGGAGGGATGAATTTTGAGCAAAGGGAATGAGCTGAATTAAAAACCACCTGGGGGTTATTAAAAACCATCATTAACAGTTACTGAGCACTTACTGTGTGCCAGGCACTATTCTGAGCCCTCTCCATGTTTAAATTCAGCTGATCCTCATGACCCACTAAAGAGCAGGTACTATTTTTATCCTCACTTTATAGACAAGGGAATTAAGATACATCTTTTATTTACTCCTTTCAACTACTCAGAACAATAAGTATTATTATCACCAGATTTATAGATGAAAAATAGATTTCAAGATAAAGCCCACACAGGGTCTGGCAAGCCCTTCAGAGTGTGACCCACCCACCCTGCAGAATCCAACCCTACCTCTCATCATCTTCCTCCCTCTACCCTTGACTCCTGCCACACCTTTCCCCCAGAGGCCAAGAGGTCTGCTGCGGCAGTCTAGTGGCTAAAACCTCATTTCTGATGAGGACGGTCCCCAGGAGTGTGCCTCGTACCCTCTGAAGATGTGCCATGCGGTGCTAGCAGGACTCCCCCTTAATGGGAGGCATTAAGCATGGGAAGCAAAACAGGCAGAGAGCAGACAGCCTTGCACCAGGGAGAAGGCGAGAATAGCAGGGTCATTTGCTTTGTCCAGCCGTCCTCAGGCATCACTTTAATGGAGACGTTTGGAGCCTGAGACAGAAGCCAGCAGCAGAAGCACCCTCCTGGGTTGGCCGAGTGTCCCCCCTACCCTTGGCCTTTCAGGCTGCTGGCTGCAGTCCTCATGGCTCCGAAGTAGTGAGAGGGATTGGACCACTATGTCTGAGGCTTATCAGGAGGCCAGCAGAGAAGGGTGACCTAGCCCTTGCTCCAGGCCTCCCAGCAGGAGTCAACCTCCTTGTGGCATTTTTACCTAACGGATATTGATAGTTACTGCCAGTAGCACTTAACTGTGTACTTTTACAGCCTTAACTTTTCTAATGCCCACAACAACCCCTAGAGGGCAGTATTATTATCATTCCCATTTTAAGGACAAGGAAGCTGAGGTTTGCAAAACTAAGGAGTCCTTTATTTTATTTTGTTTTACTTTTTTTTTAATCTTTTAAAGATTTATTTATTTTTGAGAGAGAGCGTGAGCAAGCAAGGGGCAGAGAGAGAGGGGGACAGAAGATCCCAAGTGGGTTCCGCACTGACAGCAGTGAGCCTGATGTGAGGCTTGAACTCACGAACTATGAGCTCATGACCTGAGCTGAAGTTGGATGCTCACCCGACTGAGCCACCCAGGTGCCCCGCCCCCACCACTTTTAATTTTAGAGACAGCACAATCGAGGAAGAGGGGCAGAGGGGGAGAGCGAGAGAATCTCAAGCATGCGCCACACTCAGAGCCTAACACAGGGTTTGATCCCACGACCTTGGGATCATGCCCCAAGCTGAAAGCAAGAGTCAGACACTCAACCAACTGGGCCATCCAGGCATCACACTAAATGGGTCCTTATTAATCCAAAGCCTGAATTCTGTCTACCAAACCACAGTGCCTTTGCATATAACAGACACCAGCCCGACTGTCTCAGTCCATGGCCATAGGCAGAATAAAACCCCTCAGTTCAGACAGCAAGCATATGAGGGCTGGGTCAGAACAGGCTGGTCTGCATGCCTACAGACATCTGCTTTGTGACTAAGTCAGGATGCCAAGCTCTGGCTTGATAAGGCTTTAGAAGCACTGCCAAGAGTCCTGAAACAATGAGATTTTAATGTATAAGACCACTAGTCATATATCTAAAAACCTAACTTCTAGAAGGAAATTCTTCTATGAGGATAAGGAATATCCTGGTCCAAATCCTCTCTGTTTTTTGAAGCTCAGCTCAATTTCCACCTCCTCCAGAAAGTCTTCCTTGATCTGCCCTCCCCAAAGTTCTTTTTTCCTTGATTGAACGCTAACAGCAGGTAACCTGGACCATGCAGCTTTTCCTTCTCCCTTACAGCTGGGATACTTATGTCCCCATCTTGCCTCTCCTGGTAGGTATAAAAATCCCTGTCCCCTCTGTGCTGGTGACCACAGGCCCTACAACCAACCAGGTGCTCAGTACAGGCTTATTTAGTAAAATGGCTCTCATGAGTGGCTTGGGCAGTCTACCCAAGAGCATAAACCTAGTGTGGAGGACATTTGTGTGCCAAAAATCATAGCAGATCACCCTGGGCCGTCTAGACCTTGGGCCTATGTGGCCCTTTACTGACTTATCTGGAGCCAGAGTTCCAGGTGCATCAGCTGGGCTCTTTGTTTCCCTTCCCTCATCCCTTCCATTCTGAGACCACCAGGAAAGGGGACTTTGAGTTTTCCCAGGTTCCCAAGGGAGAAGGTCTGTGTTTTGGGACTTATCAGTGGAAGATCACTCACAACCCCCAAAAGAGACGTGACCTTCCGAAGGAGCCGTTGTCTCCTCTGGTCTGAATGGAGTCTCCTTTCTGCTCCTAAGGCCGGGAGGGAGGATAGACGGCAGGCAGAGAGGGTCCTTCTTTTCTCCCCTTCCCCCTTTCTCATATACACTCCCAACTAGACAGAGAAACTTAGAACCAGTTCGTTCATTCAACATTTACTGGGTGCCTATTCTGTGCCAGGTCCTGTACACTGCGTGCTGGGAATGCAATGGTGGATGAGATAGAGATGGCCCAAGAGAGGCCTGACTCCCTGCTGGTTTCTACAAACTGGCTGGGTGGCCTCCAGTAACTCACTTTACCTCCCTCGTCCTTGGTCTGTGAAAGGGTGCACGCATTCCTACGTCACCACTTTCTGGAGGATGAAAAGCAATGGCCCTTGCTCCAGTGCCAAGTACTTGGGCTTCCGCTACTCCCACAGGGAAGGGACCACGTGCCATTCATCTGCATAGCCCCAGTCAATATTTACAGAACGTGGGGGAGAGAACAGCAAATTAGCTAGGTGGACTTCTTGCTCACGCAAGCAATGGCTTCTCTCCTGCTACCTGGGAGGAAGCACTGGTACATTTGCAAAGCTGAGCTGTAAATTTCAATTTACACCCTCTTTTCACAGATACAGCCTCCAAGTATATCTCTGAATCAAGCCCAGATATGAGTCATTTTTACTGTTATACTGCACACCTCTGTTAGTAAAGGCCACTTGCTTATCTGAGTTTTGCAAGCCTGGTTTTCCAGGCAGTATTTTTGCTTCCTACACGTTCTCGGATATATTTGCAGTTGCTGGTTCCCTCCAACACCTCAGACGCTTTTTTTTTTTTTCTTCCCACTTTATATACCACAAAAATCCTGAACATTGACGCCTCCAGGAGCATCTCCCTGAACTGAGACATCATGAGGCTTCTTCAGAGTGCTCTTCCAAATAGTAGGTAATAGGAAGAGACTACGCTTTGATGTCAAACAGCCCCGGGTTCAAGTTTTGGCTTTGCTACTTATGAGCTCTGCGACGTGGATCAAGTTTCTTGATTTCTCTGGAGCTTCAGTTTTCTTATCATTAACTGGAGATACTACCCACCTTATAGGGTGGTTACGAGAAGTAAAAGAGATTATGTAAGGTGCTTAGCATAGTGCCTGGAATACAGTAATGAAAAAAAAATGGTAACCATTAATTCCACAGTTACCATAAAGGCATGCTGAATGAATAAATTGTAAAGTGCTGACTCATCCCCGTGATAATCACTGTCCAGCATTTACAACAGGGGTTCCAAGGCAAAAAACCTTGAGAGAAAAAGGGCAAGAACATATCTGATAGAAATGTGGTACGCCTTTATTGCAGCTGGAGCCTATTCTGGACCACCCACTGGCTTCTAGGAGCCCTGGTCTAAAGAGGGTACCTGTGGCTCAACATGCAGATCAGAAGTGATTAGAATGGCTGCAGCCTGACCCTCAAAGCAAAGTCAGAGGAGTGGGGTCTCCATGACTTCCAAGGGCCCCTTTCTGCACCAGATAAGCATGTCAGAACGAATCAAGGTGATGCTCTGTCCTGGGTTCAGGTGCACGCTAAGGTACCCCTTGCCCTAAGCAGAGGGCACTTCAGGTTCAAGTCAATCAGCAACACTGAAGAGCCCTCTGTTGTGCAGAGACTGGAGGCTTTTAAGATGGAGATAAGCCCCAGCCTTGGCAAAGAGCTGGTGTCTACATGCTTGCTGAAGAAACGTGTAAGAACAGAGGTCAGGCGTCTTCCAGATGCGGCCTCCACCTGGGCTCCATCTCTGACAAGCATGATTGAGGGCAAGTCACTTAACTTCTCTGAGCCTCTAACTCCTCATCTGTAAAATGAGTCTATAATAGTAACAGTAATAAAAGGAAGAGGAAGAGAAGGAAGAAGGGCTACCACAGACTGAATCCACGGAGATCCAGAGATGAAACAAATATGGTCCCTGACTTTGAGCTGCTCACAGACACTCAGATACTACACAAAATGGCAATTGTGACGAAACTGCAGCAGTTAATATTTATTGAGTAGTTGCTACGCGACTGGGCCTGTGTTTGACTTATTTAATCCTTCCGATGCCCCTGTAAAGAAGGTACTATTATTACTCCCCATTTTGTAGAGGAGGAAACTAAGGCACAGAAAGGCTGAGTAAGCAGTTTGCCTAAGATTACAAAACCACTGAGTGGGGCAGCCACCATTTGAACCGGGCAGGCTGGCTCCAGGGCCCATGCCGTGAAACACTCTCCTGTACATATATGAAGTGAGTTAACTCAGGTGAAGAGCTTATGTCAGTCAATGCCTGTCACACAGTGAGCCCCTCCTCAAGCGGCGGCTCCCAGGATTCTCGTTAGCCTTCACCACATTGCCGCCGGAGCTCCATGGAGCACAGAGGCAGCTGCCAGACGGACCGCTGGGGCTGGGGGAGGAGGCTTCAGGAGAAATGACATGTGACCTGTGTCTAACGGGCACATGTGAGGGGTTCAGAGGCCTGAGAGAGAGGCAGTGAGGCCCCCTGGAGCACTTGGATAAGCAGTGTGATGGCTGGGAGGGGCAGCGGCCACAAGCAGGGAGGAGACCCCGAAGGCAGGCCCAGATGGCGGATGCCTACAGGTGCCACATGAAAGAACTCGGCCTTCACTGGGAGGGTGACAGGGTGCCCCAGTGGGCTTTAAGCAAGGGAGTGCCGTGCTCCCTAGTGTTTGAGGAAGGTGTCCAGTGGCCAGGTGGAGGCTTGAGCCAGGTGGGGTGAAACCACAAGCAAGGCCCTGGGTGACTGCTGGATGCCTGCCTGCCAGAGGCTCCAGCTGAGTGGGTCATTATTCTTTCATAAGAGCACCCTCATGAGAAAAAGGCATGAACTTCCAGGGCTTTGGCTTAGGCAAGGAATTCGAACGTGTCAACAGCCCTGCAAGCTAAGGCCAGCAGTGGCTCTGCGAAAGGGTGCCAGGCCCGGTGCCCACGCTCCTGCCGTCAGGAGCCCCGAGGTCTCCTTGCTCCAGAATTAACGACGACCTGGCGTGCACTGCACTCGTTCATCGGGTCCTAAAGATTGTCAGATGTGAAAGATGACGGTATTTAATTACCATAAAACACAAAAACTCCAGCTGCCTGTGAATGCCATCAGGAAGAGTTATTTGGCTCCCATTAAAATGCCATCGAGCACCACTAACTCGGGACGGTGATGTAGCCGTGCTGAGAGCTCAGCTAATGAACCTTGGCCTGCACGACCAATTTAGGGAGGCCAGAAAGCTCTTTGTCACCACAGTCAGCAGCCGGGATCTGATGGCCTGACTTCCAGGCTCAGCTCTGCCTCCTTCAAGCTGTATAATCTCAGACGATCTATTTAGCCTGCATTTTAGTTTCATCACTTGTCAAAGGCATATGAAAGCACGTTGCAAGCTATAGGGTCCTATGTAAGGGTTAGAGACAGAGATCACCAGTATGATCATTACCTTAGCCCAGAAGGAACACAGACTGTGAGGCCCCAGATGAAACCACCAGTTTGAGCACAAGGCTAGTGGCTGAATTTTTTGCCATGTTTCTTCGCTCATTCGTTCCCTCCCCGAACGGATGCTTTCCATTCACTTTCACTGCTGTGCTGCTCTTTCTATGTCATGGCCAATGTGCAGTGATTCGAAATGGTACTTGGCCTGAACCCCAGATGGACTCATGGCAGGGAGGGTCCATGGAAGCAGAGACAGAGGACAGGAGCTTTCCCAGGGCTCCCCTTCCAGTTTTCTTGATGAGGGGTAGAAAAGGGTACCCTGAGGTCACCAGGGGGCCGTTTATGCTCCTCATTCATGCGGTCGGGGCAGAACTTTGAGTGGACACTCAGACTATTAAAGCGCTTTGTGTTGAGGGGCGCCTGGGTGGCTCAGTCGGTGAAGCGTCTGACTCCGGCTCAGGTCGTGATCTCACGTCTCGTGAGTTCGAGCCCTGCATCGGGCTCTGTCGCTGACAGTGTAGAGCCTGCTTGGGATTCTCTGTCTCTCCCTCTCTCTCTGCCCCTCCCCTGCTTGCACTCTGTCTGTCTCTCTCTCAAAATACATAAATAAACTTAAACAAATAAAGTGCTTTGTGTTGAGATGTGGTGATGCAGAGACAGAATAGGACTGGAGCGCAAGCCTCACCATGGGTGGCAGTGGTTTTCCACCGGCAGTGTCTGGAAGGCAGTGTTTTTGGGTTGCGATGATGACTGGGGAGCACAGCTGGCATTTGGTGGGAGGGGCCAGGAAAGCTGGCGCGTGCAGAGCAGGCGACCCAGTGACCCTGAGGGGCGTGTAGTGCAGTCAGCACTCAGTGTAGTCCTCGCTAGCGAGCATGGGTAAACAGCCACTAAAGACGTTATTCTTTGTCTGCCTGCTCCACTCCCTTCCCACCTGAGACTACTCTCTGCCCTTCTTCGACACAGGCCTGCAGCACCTGGGCTCCCTTGCCCCATGGCTTCCACAGAGGTGTGGCTAGGTGTTACCACGACAGGGCACTGGGAGACCGGAGGAGAGGGATGTGGTGACGGCCTCCCCCCATCCTCTGCAGGGCAGCATCTCAGGCACGGACACTGCAGTTCGGTGGTAGAGTGGTCTGGGGAAGCTTCTAGAAAGAACAAGAACTGGGCATGTAAGGAGAGACAGGGTGGAGGTGTATAAAGTGGAGGGACGTATCATTCGAGCCAGGGGGCCTGGCATGAGCAAAGGCCCGCAGGCTGAGAGACACAGGCTCCTCAAGGCAGCAAGGATGGTGGCGGGGGGGGGGGGGGCCTGGGCATGCAGAGCGGAGAAATGGTGAAAGGGAGCAGAGGGAGAGGCTAGAGCCCACCTGTGAGGGTGGGGGTCCGGCTGGGGGTCCACCTGGGAGCCTGGAGTCAGAGGGCAGCATTGAGGATACTCAGGGGGCTCACCCCAACTTCTGGCCTTTTAAGACCAAATGTCAGAGTCGTTACAGGAGTGAACCAGAATCGCCAGGCTTCATTAAAATGTACATTTTATGTACATTTTGCATAAATGGACATAAATGTAATGAGGGATTCCTCATCCAGCAATGAAAGTTCTCCTAGAGTTTGAGCGGGGGTGAGGGGCACCCTGCTGCCCTTGGCTAGACAGCTGAGGAGAGTCAGTGTGTCCGTCAGACAGAGGTATCATCAACATTGCTCTCTATTTCCAGGGTCATGGTAATTTACAGACGCACGAAACCCATCTTTCTAAGTGTGTATGAACAGCTGGGCTGGGCCACCATCGAACCTGGAAAAACTATCTCCCAACTTACACTGGCCCAAACTTCATTCTCGTGCTTGTCCCTGTCGGCCACCAATTGCTCTGTGACCTTGGGCGAGGCACTTCACCTGTCTGAACTCCGGTTTCCCCAACTGACAAACAGGAGGAGGCAGTGGTGGGAGTCTCTTCTCTTTCTAAAATCAAGACTGTATTATTCTTGGCAGATGAGCCTGGGGCCTTTGTTAATGAACAGCTACTTACAAAAGTTGTGCACAGCAAGCTGTATATTGGACTGTGCTGTGTGATTAGGCACCAGAGAAGGCAGGGAGATGGAAGAAAGAGAAACAGAGTGCTTCTCTCCTCCCACCCTCTCTTCTTGCTTCCCTGCTTTCCATTCCTTTTGCAACGGTCACTCTCCATAGGCCTTGTGCTTGAAAGCAGCCACACAGAGAGGGATGAAAGGCCCTGCCTATAGCATTGGAACAGGCTGGTTGGAAAAGGCCACCTGCAGCCACAGGGGAGATTTTTTTTTTCTGGGTGGATGGCTTTCCCCCAACTTAAAGCTGCGTCTACCTCAGGGCAGAACTTGTCCTGGGAAAGATTTCTGGTCGTCAGGTATGTTTTCCGTCCTTCTAGCGTCACCTTCTTACCCTTTTCAAAAATGGTCTGACCCACAAGCTGTTAGGGCAAGTCCCAAATCAATAAGAAACCATATTTTATAGGTAAGATAAGAGCGAGTGGATGCACACGGGGGTGGAATTCAGTTCAACAGGAGTCTGTGTGTGTTGGAGCAGATGAGAAGCTCACGGAGATGCAGTAGGTTGTAATCCTAGAGGTAAAGCACTAGGAATGAAGGAGGTGATGGTCACGCTACTGATTAGCTGGCGTGGGTCCAGAGGAGGGATGCCTGGATTGTGGGTCATCGCAGTATTACAGAGACTGATCCTCCCCAGAGGTCTCTGGAGGTAATGTTTTCCCTGGCTTCCTTGAATGGTGATGAGTTTAGAAACTGTGTTCCTGTGCCTGTAGACAACGGACCGATGCTGTTAGCCTGAAAAGGAGACGGGTTAGGGGAAAGGGCTTAAAGAAAGGGCGTGTGTCTAAGAGCCCTGGGGAAACACACCAGATGCCTTATGATAAGCTGTCCAAGTTTTGTCTCTTAAGCCGCACAATCCAGAGCTAGGAAATTAAACACATAATTACGTGATGTTATGGAGAGCCCTAGGTTAAAGAACTGTTCCCAGGTTTGCCATTAACTCACTCTGTGACTTTGAGCAAGTCCCTTCCTCTCTCTGGGCCTCAATTTGTCTGTCTTTTATAGATGATCTCCTGAGGCTCCTTGCAGCCTTTGATGGTCTGATTCCTTGTGGCTTCCGTGCCCCTTTCAGGGGACTTCCTGAAAAGAAGAGGATGTGTAGAATGCTACTGCTGCCTCCAAACAGCTAAAGGGTGGGAGAAGGAGAAAACGTACTCCGTGGGGCTTTAGGAGAAAGAATCAGGACAAAGGCCAGAAGTTACTTGGAGCCACCAGCAATCAACTTAAGGAAACCCTTCTTCCTGCCAAGCTCTGCAATGGGCCGCCTTCCCAAAGACTGAGCTCCCTGTTAATAAAGCAGCAGATTTTTAAAAATGTTATTATTTATTTTGAGAGAGAGAGACAGAGCATGAGCAGGGGAGGGGCAGAGAGAGAGGGAGACACAGAATGTGAAGCAGGCTCCAGGCTCTGAGCTGTCAGCACAGAGCCCGACACAGGGCTGGAACCCACGAACCATGAGATCATGACCCGAGCCAAAGTCGGACACTCAACCAACTGAGCCACCCAGGTGCCCCGGTAAAGCAGTAGCTTAAAGAATCTCAACCTCTTCCCTGCACGTCAAACCTTTGCGGCTCAAACAAAATACATACAGAGCTAAATCTAATGCCTCCCTGCTTCTGAGCCCCCAATCCTACCCCCCTCTCCTAAACTCCTGATCTCCCCACCACCAGCTGCTGCCAGAGCTGCCCCCCCCCCCCCCCAGTCCACCAAAGCAGACCTCGGGGAATCATCACCGCCTCCTCCCTCTTTTACCAGGTCCTCACCACTCCCACTGTCACTACCCCAGCTCGGGTCTTGTAAGTGGACACCGAGCCCAGAACCATTGCCAACACTGGTGTCCCACCCCACAGGCTCTCCCACCTTCAATGCATTTGCCATCCGTTAGCAGGAGTGAGCTTCCTCAAAGAAAACAATCTTGTCAGTCCCTCATGATAAAGCTTCAGTGGCTCCCCACTGCCCACAGGACAAGACCCCTCACCATCTGGCCTGAACCTGCCACTCCAGGGCAGCACCCACAGCTTTCCACTCCCCTCTTTAAAAAGGTACTAAGGTTAACGGGCTAATTATAAACCACTCATGCAACTGCTCCCTGCTTGCCTCCTATGCATGGCTTTGCACATGCTGTTTTCTTAGGCACGGATGGCTTTCTTGGTTCCTTCACCTGGTTAACTCAGATGCAGAGTTACTTTCTCCAGGAAGCCTTCTCTGACCACCACCTTCACCCCCAGTGTGGGCTCAAGGCACCTCTTCTGGGCTCTTATAGCCCTCAGAGCTCACTCTGAGTTATCATATTTTGTTTGCACGTCTGTCTCTCCTGCTATGTTCTAAGCTCTGGCAGGGGTCTTATCTTAACATGTCAGGGGCTGTGAGGCTAGGAGCAGATGACTCCTCTCTCCAGGGTACATGGCAGGATCTTTCACCTAGGTGCTGCCACTGATTCTCAAGGGGCATGGTACAATTTGGGCACTCTGATCTCTTTAAACTTGACCTGATGTTCTTCAAACTGTACAGGAAAGACAGAGGTGGATGTGTCAGTGAGGTGGATAAAAACTTAATATTTTAATCAACAGTCGAAGATGCCATGAAAAGGAAATCATGACAATGGAGCTCAAGGCTCCCACAGGGAATGGCTCGCTTTGTTGAAACTGATGTCAGCACTGAAGGTCAGGGCAGGTGGTTTTCCTAATTCTAGCCCCGCTCCCACTGCATGGCCTTGCAGGGGGCAGAATACCACCAAATGGACAGGTGAATTCTCATTAACCCTGTTCATGTGCCTCCCTGAACTTTTACATCCATCAGTAATTTTGAAGAAACTATTTTCTCTTGTAAGAAATACAGACATGCTAGATGGAAGCAAGAGGCTGCTAGAACTCACAGAGCATTATGGCAAGGTCAAGTGCCAAGGCTCAGGCTCAAGATGCTTTGGGTTCAAATCCCACCCCCCCCCACCCCCACTTACACACTGGCCACACTACCGATCTCTTTTGGATCTCAATTTCATGCCATGAATCCCATTCAAACAACACGGTGGCCAAGAAGCCAAGTGCTAAGTCACATGGAACTGAGTTTGAAATCAGGCTCAACCACTTAGTAGCTCTGTGGTTTCCAGAAAGCCTTGATTTCTTCATCTGTAAAATGGGGATAAGAGCACCATGTACTGATTAGTGTCGTTTCAGGGATTTAAGGACATGGTGCCTATTAGTCTTTAGCAGAATGATTGGCAAGTAGACTCAGTTGAGGTTAACTATTAATTTACTCTCATAGAATTACGTCTAATTACATTCCCCTTAGGCTATAGAGTCTTCAAGAACAGAGATCTTATCTCTGCTTGGTCTCTCCTATACCTTCAGCTGTCTTCCCTGTAAAGGCTGTTAAGTTCATCTGTCCCTACTTGTTGAATGAAACTAAATTAAGCCCCTATCTTTGTATATCTGGGCACCAAGAGGTTGCTGGGGGGAAGAGAAATATTTATCAATACGTGACAATGAGCAGACTCCTTATTTTATCTCCAGAGTCATACTGGAAGGTGGCTGTTAATTTCCACATTTTACAGGCAAAAAGACTTAATTTTGCAATTTTACAGATCAAAAACAAAACAAAACAAAACAAAACCTCTGAGTCTCATAAATCTGCTTATGCCTTGGTCTATGAACTCTCTCAAATTTTTTCAGCAATGGGGTAATGGGGTATCTCGGGCCCTAGCATTTGGGGCAACTTTATTAAACGTGACATCTTGAGTCCAAAACAAAACAACAAACAAAACAAGAAACCTGCCCTCGAGGGAAAGGATAAAAGCCAGGATCCTAGCACGGGTCTCTGCTCTTTCTGTTCTTGATGCCCCCTAGAGGCAGAAGAACAAGAAAGAATAAATTCTGGAGTACTTAAGTTGTATGTATCAGGAGATTGATTAACTGCACACACATCTAATGTATTTTTGTTATGACTAGACAACAATCATATCAATAGCTGTATGGACGAGGTGTTTTGGGGACCGCAAAATGTTTTAATGTTTGATAACACGCCGTAGCAACAACCCTAAGAGGCAGGTGTTACCAGCCTTTTATACATGAGGAAACTGAGGCTCTTCAAGGTTTTGTGCCTTGCCCAGGTGGCCTGCCCCTAAACAGAGCCTCCAAGCCCAGTACCCTCCGCAGTCTCTAGGAACTACATGCAAATGCGTTGTACCTCAACCAACCCCGGCAAGTCACAGGATGCAGGTGGCCCCTGCCCAAGCGATCTTTACCTTTTCCCTCAGGCCATAAGAGGCCCCACCTAGGGGAAAAGGCAGAAAGCCATCCAACTAATTATACAGATCGCAGAGATGCTTTTCATCATTTATGACATGATCCCATGTGGATTTTCCTTTTGATACAAGCTCAGGAGATCTTAGGCAGGTATTTCATCCATCAATGTCCATAAACCAAGACATAATAGAAACAGATAAAAGGAATTTGTCCCCCTGAAGTCCTCTGCACAGTGTCCAGCCCGATCCCCAGGCCACCGAAAGGTAATAATAGTACCCGGGGCACCTGGGTGGCTCAGTTGGTTGGACGTCTGACTTCAGCTCAGGTCATGGTCTCAGCATTTCACGAATTCAAGCCCTGTGTCAGGCTCTGTGCTGACAGCTTGGAGCCTGGGACTGCTTCAGAGTCTGTCTCCCTCTCTCGCTGCCCCTCCCCTGCTCATGCGCTCTCTCTCTCTCTCAAAATGAATAAACATTAAAAAGTTACAATTTTTTTTCCAAAAATAATAACAAAAAATAATAGTACTAGTGACAGCCTCAAAGTAGTGAAGGCCTACAGGGCTACTAGATACTGAGCTAAGCACGTTTAACATACTTCCCCTGTTTTCTCTTCCCAAGAGTCTTCTGAAGCGTAAGAGGAGCCCAATGCAGTGTGTTTGGCATGCGGGCTCTAGAGCCAGACAGCCTGGGTTTGAATCCTGGCCCTGCCACTTCCTACCTATGTGGCCTTGCACAAGATACCTGGCTCTTCTTGTGCCCCACCTTCCGGACTTCAAATACGCAGGTAACTCTCATGGGGTGGCTGGGAGGACTGATGTTAAGTGCTAAGGCACGCCCGGCCCGTAGCAGGTAGTCACTAAATGCTAGCTATTACCATCTCTATTTTACAGACGAGGAAACTGAAGCTCAGAGAATTTGCTCATTCTCCATGGCTCCTCAACGCCAAGACTGGAGTTCAAGTCTGACTTCATCCCCCATGCTCCTTCCTGGTGACCATGGCATACTTTCCACATTTCACCCTGCCATCCACCCAGCACAGCAGGTGCTTTGTAAATGGTATTATTCCTATTACTCATACTTGAGAATGCCTTCTGAAGCACTGTGCTCCTTGTCATTGCCCTCTCGGATTGACTGACCCCCAGCGCCCGCCCCTTTGTTTGCCTCGCGTACAGCTTCTGGAGCAAGTTCCTACGGCAAGGGCGAGGAAAGTGCTAACTTTATTTCAATGCAAAAAGCGTAGAGTCTGTGGGCACCACCTGGGCTTATTCCCCAAGCTAATTCTTCTCTCTCGGCTGTGGAATATTTTATTTTTCCAATTTCAGAATCTTCTTATGTTAAAAAAGAAAGAGAAATCCAATCAGCCCAGCTCCGGTTTGCAGAAACAAATAATGCACCCAGCATAGAACCTTAATCCAACAGTTATATTCATTACCAAGGCGATCACTGGTCTGCCTAATTTATACAGCCCAGGGCCTCCTAAGGAACACATCCCTTGATGATACTGGATGCAAATGCAGAGGCTCAAGAACACTGCTGAAGGGGTGTAGATCTCCAGGCCTGGCATCTGGATGAATCTGAAGCAAATCTGGATTTGGAGGCACATCCCCCAGCCATTCTCCCCACGCCCTAATGTCATACTACCTTTCCTTCCTCTTTTTTTTTAAATAAGGAAATGGAAGACGTAAACTTTTGCCTGGTTGCTTCTTTTGTTTTCTGGAAAAAATAAAATAGAAACGCCGAACTGCCTTAGTGTCCTGGAGAGGGGAAGTACTTCAGAGTCCAGCTGACATGGGTTTGAATCCTGGCTCTGCCACTCACTAGCTGTGTGACCTAAAGAAGTTACTGAACCTCTCTGACAACATCTATAAAACAGAGATGTTATACCTACTCACAGAGTGAAAACTGAATGAGAGAAGAGTGAATTTCCTACTAGACAGTGGGCTTTGTATTCTCGATGCCTAGAACACGTACCACTTTAGTCTACGTCTAATATAGATGTTTATTGACTAGGCCTACAATCCCAATGTCCATTGTTTCCTGAGAGATTATTATGCGCCGGGGACTGTGCTAAGTTCTTTTCATGCATGATCCTATTTTATCCTAAAAGCAGCCGTGTAAAGTATTTATTAGTATCCCCTTCCCAGCTCTGAGATAACTGAGGCTCTGACAAGTTAGGACACTCGTCCAGAATAACACAAGTAGTAAGAGGGGGAGCCCTTGGGAGTCCAAGATCACCATGGCAGAGCCAGGGTTCAAATCTAGACCTGTAAACTCTAGTTTTCTGCCCTGCCCCCTCCTTCCACAGTACCCACCAAACTCACACACAGCAGACAGCAGATTCCCAAGGCCAGTTTGTTCCTCTTTCTTTCTCCTTTGGACCTCTCATATTGTGGGATTTCTTAGGGGCAACTCAGAAATCAGGATAATACTTCAAGATACTTAGAGGTATTTAATCACAACTTCCAGCCAACATCTGTTGGACATTTGCAAAGGGCTAGCTCTGTGTTAGTTACTGTGACTCGCCAGATTTCTGGACTACCTTGATGAAATCGAAGTGAAAATCAAATTCTCCTGAATGACACAGGGGAGGGAAGGTGCCCACCCAGGCACCCAGGTGAGTTTGATTCGTGCCCTGCCCATTATCTTAAGGTGGCAGGGTGGTTGGCAGGCCTGGGTCCTAGTTCCAGCCCTGCCACGATCTCGCTGGCACGTGGTCCAGTCACCCCCCCCCCCACCTCTCTGGACCTCATTTCCTTCCTGTGGAAGTGGACGAAATGGAGAGTGTTGAGCCTGACTCGTTTGCTCAGCAAATATTTGTTATTGTCAAACTCTTCACTCCTAGAATCCTATCGATAAACCCCTCAACGACCCTATATTTTAGAATATGTTTTCTCACAAGCTATATTTTTTCTCACACAAGCTATATTCATTAATGAATCATTCGTTTTCCCATTTTTTTAAATCAAACACCTGTAAAGCTGGTGATCAGAATTTCTGATAGGACCAAGAGAATTTAGTCAGCGGATCCCTAGCAACTGGCCCACTGCTGACGTGAAGCAGACCCTGTGTTTACTGAATGAACGAAGTGAATGGATGGATGGATGGATGCTTGATACTACAGAAGGGCACCAAATGGTGGGAAAATATGGAGCCTTAACTATCTAAGGTTCAACCTTCCCATCTGTGAAAGGACAATTAGACATATCTTATAGAACTGCTGTAAAGTTGAATAACAATAACAGTAAGGAACATACTGTAGCTAACACGTACCTAGTGCATACTATGTGCCAGGCACTAATCTAAGCGCTTTACACGTATTAACTCAGTCTTCATAATAACCCCACGAGGTAGTCACTATTATTATTCCTGTTTCACAGATGGTGAAACTGAGGTATGAAAAAGACATTGTGGAACTTGCCCAAGGACAGACTTGCATCCTGGAGACAGGATGCAAACGTAGGTGGTCTGGCAGAGTCTGTGTCCTTAATCTCTCCACTCTGCCACCCGGGCAGGTCACGCAAAGTACCCAGCACATTGCATGGTAACTCTCATGCTTCCTGAGCGGAAGCCCTGAAGGTTGGCCAGGGAAGCCTTACTGCAGGATGCTAAGCACATTTTTCACCTGGGTTTTTTATAATAATGGTAATTACCCAGAGCACCCCTATATTTACATGCTCTGTAATGCCCAGGAACCACAGTCGGGATTGAGTATGAGGTGTGGTCAGAGACTAGCTCTACTGGTAACTGCACCACAAAGACCCTAATGGATGGGAGAGAAAATGAGGCGAGTGTTGTCCACTCAGCCTCCATTTCTGGAAGACATGCACGATTCCTCTTTCTCAAGCCTATTTCCTTCCACCATATGCCTTCGCCTCTTTAATGTACCCGTGTGGCTTTTTTTTCCCCTCGCTTGCCTGGCATTTCTTCTCATAATAGCAATTCTCTGTTTTGGGGATCCCTACTCTCAGCCTATGAATTTGGATGGAATTGGCTTCAGGGTGGCCAATGGGAGTACCCCCATACCTCTGGCCAGGGTGTCTAATTCAGGCAGGGCCACGTGACCCTGGTCAGACCAGTCAGAGTCAATCCCAGGATTCTGCTGGAGCCGTTGGGGAAGGGAGTGGGGAGAGGCACTCTTTTACCTGGTTTACAAAGCTAGTAGCATATAAGCCTGGACGGGCTTCTTTCATCAGATGGGGATGTCCGCCCAAGGAGGAGGCCAAAGCAAAGAGAAACAAAGTCAAGAGATGGAAACAGATTCCTGGAGACGTTATTGGAATGCCTGGGATCTAGCTGCATTGATCAAGAATAATCCCCTGGACTTTTCAGTTATATCACCCACTACGTTTTCTTTCCTTGAAAAATCCAGTTGGAGTTGAGTTTCTGTCCTTATGCTTGGGAGTTCTGTCTGACCCACTGCATTGCTTTCTCAGCCTAGAGCGCCTTTCCTAGTCCCCTCCCCAGTCACGAGGCTGAAGGTCAACTCAGAGACTGCAACACCACATCAGAGCCCTTCCGTTACTCTTCAGACAGACCTGGCCACGCCCTCCCTTGGCTCCATGTACCTGAAATCACAAGGGACCTGCACTTGCACACCCAGGACACTAGCGTGTATGCATGCACATGTCACCCCCCTTTGAGGTGACTTCCCCACTTCCGTGTCCCTTGAGCCCAGTCCAATGCCGGCCACGTGGTAGGCGCATATGCTTTGACATCACCAGCATTTAGGCAAATGATCACAAACATCCCCTCTAATGAAAAAAGAATGCTCCGTTGCTACCAGAAGTGGCCATTTCTCCCTCATGAGAAAGTGTCCTGGAGTGATGGGTGGATATTAAGAAATGACAAAACACCCACTTCCAGGTGGCAGACCGTGACCTGTGTGTGGATGCGGGAGCAGCTGCAGTGCCGAGCCTGGAGGCAGGGAAAGCTGTCCACTGGGTCACGGCTCCACAGCTCACTGCCTTGGTCAAGTTCTCGTCCTCCTGCCGCATTACTCATGGACGCTGTTACTAATCATGCTTACGCACATTGATTTCTTTTTTCTCCCTGAGGACAAACTACCTCATCCCTCCCTAATCTAATGGCTGAAATTAGGCAAAAAGCAGCCATCTGATACACGTTAGGCATCACCCCAGAAAGGAAGTCATCGAACCAGATATTACAAAAAACCTTTTAATGTCTCCATTCTCTTAACTGCCCATGCAAATCAGGCAGAAGAATTCCAAATGGAAAAAAATATGCTTGAAGCTGCGGCTGTCAAGGCCCTTCTTGCGTCGGGTCACCGGGAGAACGTATCTTTGTGCTGAGCTGTTCTCCCTCCTCAGCCACTGCTGAGCCTCCTGTGTGTCAGGTGTGTGACATACATGCTGTCTGATCTGTGTCACAGCACTGGGAGGTTGTACAACCGTCACTTTCATTTCACAAACGGGGAAACTGAGGCTCAGAGAAGTGAAGGGATTAGCCCGAGGCTCCCCCGTAAGTGGTGGATTCAAACCTAGGACTGGCTTGACTCTACAAGCTCTTTCTACCCTCTTTCCCCAGAGGCTGGCCCTTCCCCCCTCTCCCCAGTGCCCCCCATTGACACTGTATGTTAAAGGGATTCAGTAAATCTGGGCACAGCCAGTCCTGTGAATACAGGAATTTTTATAATGCATTGGGTCCCATCTATGCTCTGGCATTCCTTAAGCCTGTGGAAGAGTGTGGGTGATGCTTAGGTCCGTCCTATCTGGACATCCCTAGATACCAGCAGATAGGTCAGCTCCCTAGAGCTGGATCGGGGCAGGGGATGTCGTGTCACAGTGACCACATCCAATAACAAGTGGATGGCGCCCAAGGGAACTTCGGATATACATCTCAGTCTCTCCCTCTCTAGAACTCAAATGTGACATTTAGGAATATTTCTAAATGTCAAAAGCTACCACGAAGATCGAATGTGACTGCCCCCTTCACGCCCACTTGAGGTCTGAGCTCTAATTACAGACGCTCCCTCTTGGCCTCTCTATGTTTGCCTTGTCTGAGCCCATCTGTGCAGGATAGCAGTGCTATAATCACACAGTCGGGCATCGCAGACAGACTCCCAGGGCAATCCTGCTCTCCCCGTGGACTGATGGAGAAGGCCTGGAAACGGAAGGCATAGGGCCAAGGCAAGGAGGGAGGTGTCGGTCCTGAGGAGGCTGGTGTCTGGTTGACAGCTCAAGGCAATTCTCGTCCTGGGCATGTCCTGAGACTGAGATCACACGCCGCCTATTTCACTTCTGATGTCTGACTTTTTCTGGAGATCATGAGCACTCCCTCGGGGCCCTCAAACCCACAGACCCTCTCCTTCCCTGACCTCAGGGTATACAGTCCAGTCAATCTACTCTTACTGGCACCTCTTGGGTCCAATGCCACACGATAGGCATGGAGTGAGGGAGGGAGAGGCGTGAATATCATCCCTGGCAGCAAAGCACTGAGTCTCCTGAAAGAGACAGGCTTGGAGACAACGAATCCTAACTGGCTGCAGCATGGGGACTACTGCTCTCCGGGTGGATCTGGGGTGTGATGGAGCTGGAAGGGACTCACGTTCTCTCACAAAAGTTGGAGGGCGCCTCGGAGAAAGCAATGCCAACATGTAGCAGGCTGAACGTTTCTGTGCCTGGCCTCGGAGACAATCTCAGGAGGCCCCGAAGGATGGGTAGAATTGATGCCAGAGAACATGTGTAAAATATGCAGGGACAACTTGAGCAAAGGCAGGCAGGCAGGCAGAAAATAAAGGGAGTGTGGTCTGTACCATTCAAAAGGCAATTAATTAAGGCCTGCCCTTCTGACGTCTCGATGATGACAGTTCTTATTACTTAACTCTTCCTGTCTTCCTGGAGACACTTTGCCCAGTGTCTCCAACGAGGCTGGTCCATCTATCCACTTCTTTAAATCTCCATTTATCCCCAGAGTTCACACCATGCTCTGCACGTAACATACGCTGAGTCAGCTCTTCCTGACAAAACGAGGACTCCATTCCTAGATGATAAGGAATGCTGACTGGACAGGCACAGCAGCAAATCCCCTTTCTGCATGGTCTATCCCAAGGCAGCTTTTAACATCAAAAAGAAAATCCTTTGCGTGGCGACACAGGGACTAGGAGTGAAAGAAAGCTACGGTGTGGAAATCGTGGTCACATGTGTTAGCTGTGTGATTATAGCTCAGCAGGTATCATAGCCCTAAAGGCCTAAAACTTCAGATATCAGGAAGTGTTCCTCAAGGACAAAAGACAAACAGCAGCACCGGGGAGGTGGAAACAGGTCAGGACTGGTGTCAAAATGAAGTGAGGGAGGAGAAGGTACGTAGAGGACACGGCATAATGCCTGGCATGGAGCTGGGGGTGCTCACGGTCTCCAGCATCCTATGGCTCGTTCCTTAATCTGATATCAGCTCAGGCAAGAATTCCTTTCTTGAACATTTTTATTCCTCGAACACCTATTATAGGCCAGGCGTTGGTGGTACAGAGGATGCAATGACAAACAAGAATGGTTCGTCCCTGCTCTTCAGTAGAAGACAGAGCAGTAAACCATTAAAAGCCTTAGGCAGAGGGAGCAGGTTAGGGTCAGGGCCACGGATGAGTGACCACCGCAGTCACACAGGGCCCCGCACTCAGAGGGCCTTCTACTTGGTTTGATGTGCCATCACCATCCTGAAATTCTTAAAAACTTTTGAACAATGGGCCATGTATTTTCCTTTTGCAACGTGTCCCGCAAATAATACGGCGAGTCCTTGATCTAGGAAAGACCTTTGCCATTTGACTTTCACTGTGTCCTTTTCCCACTGAGGAGTAACGATGCGGTCTGGAGAAGTGATCTCCACTCAAGGTGCCTCAGTGATCTAAGGGTGATCCCATCTCTTGGGCCAATGAGTGGTTCAGAAATGAGCACGTGACAAAGTGCTGGCCAGTGAACTTTGAGAAGGATGTCTGCTGGGTGTTTCAGGAAAGATTCTTCTTTTGTTTCTAATACTCAACAATGGTAAGCCAGTCTCTCTTGCTCATTAAGGGAACACAAAACAGTGTGACTCAGCATTGTGACTAACAGCCATCCTACAGCCTAAGGGGGGAACCAGCCTAAGAACGATGGAGCCGAAACATGGAGAGAACCCGAGTCTTTGGTGATACTATGGGCTTTGGAGCAGCCAACTATCCAGTCACCCTACCGCTGAGCCTCCTTTTATGTGACACAATATATGTCCCTAATACTTGGTGTTTTCTGTTAACTGCAGCCAAAAGCATCTTAACTGAGTCTGAGTTAACTAACTTGGCTTTAAATCCTGATTCTGCCACTCACTAATAGTACACCTTTGGGCAAGTCCCACTTTCTTTTCTCCACTGGAAAATGAGGGCAAGCAATCACATTTTATAAGATTTGTGAAAATCAAAAGAGGCGATGCTAGTGAAAATGCTTGGACAGTGTCTGACACATAGCAGGGGCCCAATCAATGATAGGTATTATATGATGACCACATCTAGACCTAACAGATACCTGTCTACCACTGCATTTTCTGGTGATGAGTTGCTTATGAGCCAAAATTCCCAACTGTAAGTAAAAGCAGAAATCTTGTAAAAACATCTTCATTTTACATAAATAGCAATTTATAACCATACTAGTAAAATTGAAATAGGTTGACAAGTAAATTCAAGCACTTTGCACATGATAGAGGCAGTTGGTAAGTTGCCTTCTCAGAAATCTGAACATGCCCTGGTCCCCCATTACACCAGGGTTTTCCTCTCTACGAATGTTAACATCAAGATTTATCTGTACACATTAAGATCACAAAGCTGTGACTTTGCATACTTGAAAATAACTTCACACCTATTGCCACTGATACAAACCCTAGTTTCTATTCTTATTAAGCAACTTTACAAATCTTAATTCTTCCTCTACATTCTTCTCTTGAAAACTGCCAGCCTTTCCCTCTCTCTCCCTAAACAAAACAAAACAAAGAAAAAAGCACCAATTAGGATATGTGTGATTTCAGCATAGAAGCTACATTTTGGGTGTAGCATAAATTCTAATTCATTGGTGATGGGTCATTCACAAATTCTGTCCGTCAGCATTTTAGTGAGGTTTTACTTAAAAGAAACAAAGGTGAGTATTGAGGGAAGGGGGTAGGAATAATTTTGTTTCCCTCAACCCGGGCTACTTTGTGACTGGACAGTTCCAAGTTAATCTTAGGAAATTACAATTGGGAGCAGTGAGGGAGATGACTTTTATCCTTCCTTACAATATATTGACACTGGTGGGGAAGGAAAATTCAGGAGAGCTGGAATCTGTCAGTGACTTGACAAACACCTATCCAAATATGGGAGTTTTGTGAAGATGGCACCAGTTAGCTGGGAAAATGATGAGAATGTGGATGCTTTCAAACACACTTCCATGTCAATTTAAAAACTGTTTCCGTGCGGTTCTCTGACACTGTCATCGGAGAATGTTCCAGAAGGCTGTTTCCTTGCCTAAAGCCTTTCCATGGCTCCTCATTTCTCTCAAGATAAAGTCCAAGTTCCTTAACTGAGCATTAAGGTCTCCTTAAGATCCAGTCCCTTTTATAGCCTCATATGTCATTATATCCCTTATATTAAGGATCTCATCCTAGCCATACTGATCCATTTGTGATTTCTCAAATAAGGCAATAAAAGAAAGGCAATCAACAACTCCAAGAAAGAACGAAGGCATGTATAAGAGAGGAGGGATGGTTGCAGTGCACTACTGGCTTAGGAACAAAACACAAAAAACAAAACAAAACAAATAACCACACACACAGACACATAAACACAAACCAAAAAGTCCATATACTTACATAATCAAAACTATATAGCCAATGACTACATATTTTACCAAAAAAATATTACAAAAATTATCTTAGGGTTGTGGGGAGAGGAAAAGCAAGAAAGTAGCTGTTATGGGAGTTCTTCCATTGGAGGAAGTCAACAGATAATGGCTAAAATTGATAAATTAAAAAATAACCGTATATGCACAATATTTAAAAACATGAAGTTAAATAGCAGGGAAAATAGCTGTCAGAGATCAGAGTTGTAGTCTGCTGGAGAGTGGAACCTGGGAGAGGAAAGGGCTGGGGCAAGGAACTGCTATTTTTCTTAACACAAACATTTTGCTAAAATTTAACTTTAAATTTTTTCTGTACATATTGTTTTCATTTAAGAATAATAACAGGGGCACCTGGGTGCCTCAGTGAGTTAAATGTCTGACTCTGGATCTTACCTCAGGTCATGATCTCACAGTTTATGAGATCGAGCCCCAAGTCGGGCTCTGCACTGACAGTGCGGAGCCTGCTTGGGGTTCTCTCTCTCCTTCTCTCTCTGTCCCTCCCCTATTGCACATGCACGTTCTCTCTCGCTCTCAAAAGAAATACACTTTAAAGAATAATAACAAAAGTGTTTTTTCTTTAAAAAATAAAAAAGCCATAGAGGCATAGCTTTAACACTAGGTTTGATGTTAATGTTATAGTTTGAGAAAGGACAGAGCAAACAGAGCTACAGGGTGGTATTTTACAGATCGAGATAACTTGCCATCTAATGTGGTGAACACTAGTGATTAGGAGAATCATCTGGACTCCATCAGGGACACAGGCTTTTGAAAGCTTTGGAAATGCTGATTTACCTGGCTTTGCAGATGAGATTTTCTAGGTTTGCGGGATCAAGATTAAAATCCTCATGATACAGTATAGTTTTGCTGCTTGTCATAGAGCATTGGTATTCACCAAAATATATTTTTCCTATAAACCATTCAAAAATGTTTTGTGTTTGC
Source organism: Leopardus geoffroyi (assembly GCF_018350155.1). NCBI lineage: Eukaryota > Metazoa > Chordata > Mammalia > Carnivora > Felidae > Leopardus > Leopardus geoffroyi. The sequence goes on along the minus strand of NC_059329.1, from coordinate 53,402,686 downwards.
AGCACACTGATATTCAGTGAAGCATTTGCTACTTTTAGTCTGTGTGTAAGCCTGATGTTGGAATTCTCTCACATGGATTATTTTGCTGTACACTTGGAGCTTGTTTCTGATGAATTATTTGCTTGTGTGCATTGTGGCTACTAGCATAGGAAGTGATTTAATGTTAAAGTAGTTTGCTAGCTGCTGTGTGCCATTTTTTAACTGATATATTCACTTTGTCTACAGGGATCGCATAGGAATTTATTCCAGCTTACGCTCAAAGAGCCAATGATATATTACTTTCATATCAGAAAAAAGCAAGCAAAAATGTAAAGGAAGTAGGTGGCTCCACACCACTTCCTCCATTCCCTCTTCTGAAGATAATTAGGCAGGTGTCAAGAAACATTAGACCATTTTAAAGTAAATGATGTAAATGAAGAAAAAATTTACACAGATAAAAAATAAGAGATATCTTGGGGGAAGGAATGGGTTTTGAATGGTGGATCCTATGGCTCCCAGAGGTTTTTCTTATAGAAGCTTTTACCCAAAATGTAGGAGGTATCAGTGTCTCTCAAGGGCTCATTAGACCAGACACACATGACTGACACTGTCTCCTGTGTTAAGCCAAAGGGCTTGCACTTTAAGTTTATTTATTTATTTTAAGAGAGAGAGAGAGAGAGGGAGGGAGGGAGGGAGAGAGAGAGAGAAAGCATGGGAGGGGCACAGAGACAGGGAGAGAGAGAGAATCCCAAGCAGGCTCCGTGCTGTTAGTGCAGAGCCCTATATGGGGCTCAAACTCACGAACTGTGAGATCATGACCTTAGCCAAAATCAAGTCAGATGCTTAAGCCACTGAGCCACCCAGGCACCTCAGGACTCTGCTTTTTTTTTAAAAAAAAATCTTTTTAATGTTTATTTTTGAGAGAGAGAGAGAGAGAGAGAGAGAGAGAGAGAGAGAGAGAGAGTGGGGGAGGGGCAGAGAGGGAGACACAGAATCCAAAGCGGGCTCCAGGCTCCGAGCTGTCAGCACGGAGCCTGACGTGAGGCTCGAACCCACGAACTGTGAGATCATGACCTGAGCCGAAGTCGGATGCTTAACCAACCGAGCCACCCAGATGCCCCTGCATTTTTAAGACTTAGAAGACCGTATGTGAAGTTTTCTGCCCATTTCTGCTACCAATGTCCTTCAAGTCGGGAACCACATTAAAGCAAAGAACGTATCAGAGAGTTAGCACTCAGTCAGGCTCAGCTCTCTCTCTGCCATCCCGGAAAGAAGAAAAAAAGTCCTGTTCTCTCTCTTTTTATCACACGTGATTTAAAAAGCAACCCTCAGTGACAGAGTTTTCGTTTCCCACTTCCTGACACCCGGAAGGGTGTGCTGTGTCCTTCTAGGTGCATCTTGCTGGGATCCCTGAAGCCACTTACCAGGACCGCACCAGACCTATACGCCCCCGCGCACTCGCTGCTGCCATCTGAAAACGAGGTCCTGTGGTGGGGCCACTGCCTTCTCTGAAGCCATCACCATCGTCACCACGCACCCCCATTCTGCCTCAGCAAGCAGAGGGCTGGGGCCCCAGGACCATCTCCCTGCTCTGCAGCCATGCAAACAGAGCAGTTGCTGGGTGTTCTGGCTCTTTGTCTAGAGCCAGCCCTCCCTTGTGCTGTAGACTTGTGCCTTGCAACAGTTTCCTGGGAGAAGACTGGGAGGCCCAGGAAGAAAGGACGTCTTCTGCAGAGGCTACCCCACCCACCTAGCTGGAAAGTTTCCAGAGGGCAACATTAGGCTTTAAGAAGCAGGAAGCTTTCTGGGAGGAAAAACACCACTCTGAGCCTGGGAGGAAAAACACCACTCTGCCACTAATTCCCAATGTAACAGCTCTCAACCACTAGGATATGTAAACGTATGTATGATAAAGGTAAAACAATTAGAACGGTGTGCAAATAGTCGGCAAGGAGGTTGACAGAATAGGTTCCATAACCTTGACATCTATCTCAGAATACACGAGAACTCACTATATAATGAAGGAGGGAGGAAGGCGTGGGAGTTAGTGTGGGCTTTGGAATCAGACCCGTGTAGGTTCAAATTCCAACTCTCCCATTTGCTGACTGTGTGACTTCCTACATACTGCCTAACGTTTTGAATCCCGTTTTCCTCATAATTAATGGAAATAATAAGATCTAGGCTAAAATTACATAATGAATTATTGTAAGTCTTAAATAAGAATACATGAGAGATGTACTCGGCACAGTGACAGGAACCCAGGGGTGGGCATGAACTGGGTGGAGTAGATTTTGGTGTGATGTCAGCTGGGTTCCAAACCAGTTAGAAAGTCTCGGTCTCACTTTCTTCATCTGCAAAATGGGGATAAGGGCTACCTTTACCGAGGCAAAGATTCCAATACAATGATATTACATGCTTCCCACATTTTTGTATCCGCGACTTGCATGAAGAAAAGAGCACCCAGGAGGCAAATGACAACAGAGCCTGGAGCTCAAGACCCATCCTGGTTGCACACCTACAGCACCTGCAGCCTTGTGCCACCACGCAGAGAAGCTCACCCTTAGACTGCTTACTCCCCACACCTCTGGCCCCATCTGCCCAGAAATCTGCCCCACTCCTCCCACCCCCAAGGCCTGCCTGTAAATCCGGATCACTCCCCTTTCTGCCGGGACATTACAGACACTCACGGAGGGTACGCTCCGCTGTCAGCTGAGGCTGAAATAGGCAGGACAAAGAAACAGCAAAATCAAACTGCTTCCGTGCGCGGCAGGTAATTACAGAATCTGCTAAATTACAGTGATTAGGCACCGCCAAGGCGAAGTCAAAAGAAGTCTCCGGCAACTTTAGAGGTGGGAGGGAGAAGGATTAATTAAACATCTCCTTGCAGCTGATTTAATCTCTCTCTTGGAAGAAACAGCAGGTTCAGAAGAGAGGAGAGGGAGAGAGGGCCAGGGAAGGGGTCCTAGGAAAATCCTCCCACAATGGGGCTGCCTGGGTCTTTAAATGGTTCTTGGGGAGAAAGTGATGAAAAGGGAGATGGTGGCCTTTATCATGGAAATGTTAAGACATAGGTTGAGGATCAGGGCCCCTTGGGGGAGGGGGTAAAGAAGGGACCCTATATAATGGTTGATCATATCCTGCTGGGGCTGGGGCTGATCTGCATAGATACAGCCGAGCCAAGCTTCAGGTGGTTGTAGATTTTTCTCTTGAAGGAATTATTCTGCTGTGTCAAAAGTTCACCACCCCCACATTCTGTTATGTTCCTGCAAAATGTGCCCTTTTTAGCCACTGAACATTGAAAACAAAGGGTACGCAGCCAGGAACCCATTTTACCAGCAAAGGTTTCTTTGAAGACTAATTAAATTTAGGTTCTAGACAGAACAGAACCCATTGCAATGGTAAGGTGGGGTGGGGTAGGGCAGGGGACAGAAAGACTGGACAACATAGACAGGGAAGCTCTGTGCCTCTGTCCACGAGTAATTTTAACTTTACCACGAGAGCTTTACAGAGAGGGGTGGGTTTCTGCAGACTAGAGAAGGGCCTGCTGAGCTGGTGTTCCCCAGGGAAAAATAGTTCTAGAAGTATTTAATGCTTGTGACCTTGGACAGCCTATAAGCCATTTCTAGGCCTCATTTTCCTTATCAGTGCAGTGGGCACACTGGTTCTGGGTAACTTACACGGTTATAATATGATGAAATAATGTTAAGATTATTAAATGTGATTAATTTAGAAAGACAAGCTAACAGATCAGTCTTCCCAATGCTCTGATTCTGCCATCGTCTTTCTCAGAAACTTTCTGTGGTTCCCCATTGCCCACTGAATACAGTTCCATTTCCCCTGTAATTACAGAGTTAGTTGTAATATATAGTAAGAACAATATGTGGAGTTCGTTTTTGCACACACAGACAGGTCCCTCTGCCTGAAACACCTTTTCTTCCTTCTTCACGGGGCTAAGTGTTACTCATCCATTACCTGTGTGTGATCTTGACAATGACTTAACCTCTCTGAACCTCAGTTTGCTCATCTACAGAATAAGAAAAATGCAAAGCCTCAGTGTTAGGATAACTTGGCAAGATTAAATTCACCCACCTACATGAAGCGGCCTGGACCACAGACAGTAGGCTCTCAGTGAATGCTTGTTGAAGGTGACAGGGGTTATACTCTACAGATCACCAGGAAAAGGGCAGGAGCCTTATTCAAAAAAAGTCTTGATTGTAAACTTAAAGAACATCTCAGATATTTTAAAAAGTGAACAGTGTGGATAAGAGTCCTTTCTTCTGACTGTGGCAATGATTAAAACCAGGCCTTCAGCAAAGAAAAATTCGACACACTCTAGCCCTTCAGAGGCAGGAAGCTATCGTTAAAAGGTCATCTTTTCGACTCAGACTTCATATGGTCCAGGGGAAGGGTTCCAAATGGTTATGCTTTCATTTTGCAGTGTTGCCAAGAGGATTTGAGAATCCACAGGGCCTCATCTGTTGTTCCTTAAGCAAACATCTAATGTAATTTGAAATTTCACTTCATCATTCTGATGGCCGCCAGCAACTCTCCCACCCCCCGCCTGTTAACCCTCCCTTTTAGGGAGGTTAGGGCACTTTCTGAGCAGCCAAAAAGTGCCAGCTCTACATGGATTCTCTCTGCCCACCAGTCACAAAGAAAAGGACAAAACAGGTTGTGGGGATGTGCCCTGCTCATGATTTCCCCATGTGGCTTGCAAGGCTTTTTCTTCCCTTCTCTCTCTCTCTGTCTTTCCAGAAGCCAGTACTTTTTCAAGGCATGCTCTGAGTCCTCTGAGTCCTTACAGCAGCACCAATACATATTAAAAAGAAAGAATACCCACCGTCCTGAAATGGGGCATGGTGAGAAGGTGGTCAGCTGGGGCCAGGGGTTTGTCTGATTCTCAAACACACAGCCTGAAACACTGTTTTTCTCAGTTGTCAAATATAAAAGACGAGCAGCAGAAAACAGATAGTGGATAATACATTTGCATCAAGGCATCTAAGAAATAAATCAGTAATTATTTACTGGTCATTAACCCCCTGAAGAAGGAAGAAACAGAAAGAAGACATGTACCCACACCCACTGGTTTTTGGCAAGCTGTCATCTTACTTAACCCTGGCATCCATCCAGGGAAGTAGGTGTTATTGTTCCACCACAAAGTATGCAGTTAAGCGACTGGCCCAGGGTCACTAGGCTGCTAAGGGGGAAAGCCACTGTGCGGGATGGTAAAGGGGGTGGGGGTTCTGTAATCAGATCAGGATTCCAGCCTCCGCTGCCTGTGAATTCTGCTCCTTCCTAGCTACGTGACCTGAGACAGCTTTAATAGAACCTCTGAAGCTTTAGCTGCTTGCGTACAAAAGGCAATGATCATAGGAATACCTCCCTCTTGGGTTACGGGAGACTCAGTAGGGTGACTCTTGTAAAGCATTTATTTGGTAGGCTGCCAAACACCTAGAAAGTATTCAGCCAGAGTTAGTCCTGGTCACAGGCAGCAGCACCCATACGATGGAAGCTGGTGTTAGGCATGGGATAGGCCTTCTGCCCACGATGTAGGGTGAAAGGCTGCCCAGTGCCTCTCTTCTGGAGCAAGGAGATGTGGTTTCTTCATTTGTACGAAACCGGTAAGTTCTTGTAAGTCCCTCCAAGGACTGAGGAAAGAAACAAAACAACACGTATAAAGAAAGAGCTTCACACAGTACTTGGCACCCAGCTGGGGCTCAGTAAATGGCAGCAATTATTATTATAATACACGTGAAGGAGTTTGGGAAATTAAAATGCTGCATAAACTCAACACATTATTATTAGTCTTACTATATCTATGCCATAGGTCCTCAATTAAGGGATAATTAAAGATTAGCTAAGGTTACAAGGCTGGCTGCCCACATTTTCTTTCTTGGTTTGGTCTTTGGTGCTGCTTGTAACTTTTATTCAAGCCCCGGGCAAGACATAAAAATACACTCCAACACCCAACCACGTTAAATGCCAATAAGATTTAGCAACATCTAAACCTAGAGAACACTGCTGCTGATTTGTTAAGTTTAAATCTCAGAAGCATTGGGAGGCCAAGGAAGTTTGCTCTGGGGTGGGGGTGGGGGGCAGGGCATGGAGGTAGCATGGAAGGCAGACCCCAGAATCCACAGTGCCACATGTGAGTGGAGGGTCTCACTCAGCCCACCCAGACCTCAGTTTCTGTAGAATGAAAGTAAGAATGCTTGCCTCTGAAAAGAGATAACATGTTGCTCCTGGCACGTGCTCAATCAGTGTGAACTTCCCTTTCCCTTTTCCTACTCCTGGCCTCACATTTGACTATTTCGGTTTACCAAGTGCAGACACAAATTCAAAACACCTCCTTGGGGAAAGGAAAAGCATACAAGACTGGCCCACTGGCCTCTTAGTGCAAAGATTCGCCGAGAATTAGACTTTACTTTTGTCCGTGTGAGTTACTCTCGGGAATTTAAGGAATACCCATCACTTAGGCAAGCACTCAGGGCAGTATGGTTTCCAGAAAGGGCAGCCCTCGTATGGTGAAAGGGTGGCTCCTCAGGACGAGTTCACCTGGTGCAAAGAAAGGTCAAGAAAGGGGACTAAGGAGATGCAGGCAAGGAAGAGTCTGCAAAAAGGCAAATCAGGGCTACAGTCATGACGCAGGGACTCGGATCCCGGCTCTGATTATTCACGTATTCATTTACTCATCTCTCACAAGCCTAAAGAATCTTAGAATCTGGAGTCTGCCATGCTTGTTTTGAAAAGGGGAAACAGAGCCCTAGGAGAAAGACGCAAACAAAATGCACAGAAAGACCTTGATTATTGTCCCTCCTTGTTTTGCCATATGATGAGTGGAGGGTCCTCAGGAAACTATGTCACCTGGGATCCGTCCCAGACTCTGGGGGATATCATGGCCCTTCTCCAGGCCTCAGTTTCTTTATGTTTTAGGGGTTAGACTGGAGGACTTCCAAGGTCCCTTCCAACACTAAAGTCCATGGAATCCATGCTGCAGTGCTGTTATGATTGCTTATGCATATCACACAGAGGCTTTCTCTGTTCCCAGAGTGAATTTGGAACAATCGCTTCACATCAGGTCAAATTTCACATGCTCGGGGGATTCAGCCACTACCTAGAGAGAACTCACCTGATCTGCTTTTATATGAGTTCATAAAGTAGGCGGTGGGAGATGTGTTAATAGTTTTCATGAGGTGCTATGGCCCAAGATCTGGAGATGATATGAATTATGCTTTGTTTTAAAGCCTTCTTTATCGTCCTGGGAGGAAGAAAGTAGACATATTATATGTGTTTTTTTGGAGCAGAGGCACTTTTGATTTACCGCTCAGGAGGGGGTTATGTTTCATGGCCAACACTTATTTTAGTTCTGTTTCATTATTGTTATGCACTTCGTGAGTGAAGAAGTGTGCAACTTTGAAGAGTTTCTTGAATACTTGAAAAAGGAAAGGGAGGAAGGGTGCTAAGCATCTATCTAGCTCAGGCACCTTTCACTTCTTATACGACAATTGTATGAGACAGGTTATTGTACTGTGCCCATTTTACAGGGAAGATAAAGGCTTAGGGAAATAAAATAATTGCACTAAAATGAATCAGTCAAATAAAAGTCTGTTTAGCCATAAAGTTCTCATAGTTTGTTCAATTTCATGTGTGTATGTGTATTAAAAAAAAACAACAACCAAAAATACACCTAAGGGTTGAAAACAACATGATGGAATTGGGTGATGGCAACTATCTAGGACCACCCCATTAGGGACTATCCCATAGCCACGTCTGAGGGTTCAAACAAGCTGCTGCTTTCGAGCATTGTGTTATAAAGCTGATTATAAAGATGATCCCAAGGCATGCAGAAAGGTCTAAGATGGGAACCCTCCATCTGACGCAAATTCCAAAGAAATACATATTCTGTTTTAAGAAAATTGCTAACATATTTTGAAAGTCTTAGGCTGGAAATCAGAAGAGCTGAGATCTAGTTTTGGTTCTACAATAAATCAACAAAGCCACCTCGAGCAGGTCACCCAGGATCCTTGAGCATTTCTTCTTGAGTATTAGTTCTTAAAGTAATGGGGTTTCACCATGAGATCTCCAAGGCCCCTTTGAGTTAAAGCTCTGTGATTCCATCTGTAAAATTCACTTAATATAACAGCTCATTCCCCAGTGAGGGATAAATGAGGTGTTACCAGGTTGCCTTGTAAGTTTCATGCGCACGTTTCATCTCCTTCAACTAGAAGGTGGGTTCTCAGAGGACTGGAATGTGTCTTATGTCTGGCACCCAGCACATGTCAATAACTGTTGAGTGGACTGTAAGAGTGAAAGAAGGAATGGATCCTATCATTTCTGGTGCAATATTAACGGACATGAACTTAGGGACTAGAGAGATCTGAATTTTAATATAGCTTCACTCTGAGCCTCGTTTTCCAAGTTTATAAAACGGGAGCAATAATACCGACCAAGCAGGGTTGTTCTCTGCTAATTACTATCACCAAGTTAAGTGTCTTTATTGAAAGGAAGGCAAAAGAAAGACTATATAAGGACTTTAAAGGGTGCAATTAGCTCCTCAATTAATCTTTATTAGACTAGTGGCAGCTGTGTGCACGTACCTGTGGTCACTCAACAAGTATTTTTTAAGAGGTTTTAAGGGCAGAGTATGACAATGCTAATCACTGGAAAGAGACCATTAGAAAGAATACTTACCAAGTGCCTAAATATATCATGTGCCCAGCACTTTCCTGCACTAGCTGTAGGAGGTACGAATTGCTCTTCTCATACTGAAGATAGGAAAGCAATGTTCAGACAGGTTAAATAACCCACTGAAGGTCAAACAACTGGCAGAAGCTAGTAGATGTCACAAGATCAGAGGGTTTAACGAACTATAGTGAAACTGGCCAAAGCTTGAGCCTTGCAATGATCACTGTGCTCTTAACAACCACCAAACAGAATGAAAAGGTAGCTGGGGAAGGAGGAGAAGCCACATTAACTCATTAATGCACACTGGCCAAAATCAAGGTGGGGCTCATTTGGAAGGGGGAGGGCAATGAAAAACTACCACGTATTTTCATTCAATTGCAAAAAAGAGGTTAATTAAGGACCTTGATTAGAAAATGACATTTAAAGAGTCCTTCGAAAATACTCCCCTTCTTAATGAAAACATTGAATTATTTCTCATTATTGCAATTTAAAAAAATTGGGTTGGAAATGCATCTTAGGCATGTGTGATGTTATTGTTCTCTTGTGGCCAACAGCCCCACAGAAGAGCCTCTGGGCATTGGGAAGGGTGGTGACCCTGGGCTCAGACAGCTGTGGAAGGAAGGGTGGTTCAGGTCGGGGAGGGAGAAACACTGGCTCCCCCAGCACAAAGGGATCTGAGTTATGTCCAGGCCATGGCTTCCAGTTTGCAGAATCTAGAGGTAAGGAAGGAATGGACTACAAACACCTGCTCCTCCATTTCCAATGCTAGTCAGTATTTCCTGAAGGGTTTCTGTTGTTGTTTTGTTTTGTTTTGTTCCCCCTGAATACAAGTCCTATGAGAAGTTCCAAGGATGGAACTATGGTCAAAAAGTGTCGGGAGGGACACCAGTTGGGGGGGGGGGCTCAGTTGGTTAAGCATCGGACTCCTGATTTCAGCTCAGGTCATGATCTCATGGTTCATGGGTTTGAACCCCACATTGGGCTCCGTGCTGACGGTACAGAGTCTCTCTCTCTCCCCCTCTCTTTGTTCCTCCCCTGATTGTGCACATGCATTGTCTCTCTTGAAATAAACAAATAAACTTAAAAAAAGAGTTTAGGCAAATACTCCATATCACCTCCTCTCTTTAGAGACACACAGTGCACATAATTAAATAAATGCCTCTGAGAACTCCCGCATAAAGACATCTCTTTGACCTTAACATTTCCCAGTTTTTTGGTCTGTGAACTCCTCCCTCTTTCAAGCAGCACCTAGCAACATCCTGCAGAGCTAGCTCTCTTAGGGATAGTTTTAAAGATCACCCTCTGTGGGCTATTTCAGCCACCTCCAGGATCTTTCTGGTAGGAAATCTCACCATGTTTTACCCTTAATCAAACACCTTCCATGACTCCACACTAGCTACAGAGTCAAGTGTGAACTCTTCAGCCTGACATTCAAGATCGTCCCTCATGCAGCTTTAAATGACAATCCTGGCTTACTCCTTTTTATCACCTATAAAAAGTGACCCCCTTACCATTCACCCTAGGTGCAAGACTTTTTTTTTCCCTAATTTTTTATTTTGAAGTAATTTTGGACTCATCTACAAGTGGCAAAAATAGTACAAAAGCTCTTCCTCACCTGCCTTCTGCCATCTCCCCATGATAACATCCAGCCTTTTCTAAACAAAACTCATCATTTCCTACCTTGGGTTACTACACATGATCATTTGTCTTTAAGAGCCAAGTCCATGTCTGATTCACCTGTGCATATCTCCCAGAGCATGGCATTAAGTATAGATTAATAAGGCATAAACTTAGCGGTTCCCAGACTTTTGCCTTTCAGAGTAAAGTTAAAAAAAAAAAAAAAAACGTCAAAAACAAAAATAACACAATCTATTCAGCATTTCTTCACTGAAAAAAGGTGTATTTATAGGAAGGGCAATCTCAGAATAAGAGACAGTCTCCAGAACTCCCTACATCATTCCGATTGTCTCCTTTGGTACGAGCAGAACCCTTGTGGACAAGCACAGTGGACCATCGTCGTGTAAGCTCCGTATTAGCTAAAGAAAGACACGGCAGAGGGATCCACAGAGGGTCACCCTGGGTTTTCTATGACTTTGTCAGCTCCACGGTGAGGGGTTTGGGGACTTCTGTAATAAATGCAGCTCCAACCATGCCTGGAATAGAAGTACTGACAGTATTGCCACACAAGACTTTCCCTAGTTTTTAGGGCAAGAACAGAAGTGTTTTGAGCTAATTAAGCACAGAAATCGCATTCAAAGCCAAAAGTCCATTTGAATTTCTCAAGTCTCTTCTGGCAATAACACCTTTTCCCAGGCTACGTGGTAAACACATTTCTGAGCACATACATCTCTCATCCTGGGGCTGGATTCCACATGGCTGCAGTGACTTTCTACAAGCAGATAAGGGTAAAGGAAATCACACGTTTCCATGGCCTCCTGCCGTTTCCTTTCTCCTTCTCTGCTTCTTCAGCTGGAACGGAGATGAATTTTCCTGCAACATTCAGTCTCCAGAGGAGCACTTCTCTCTCCACAGACCAGTGAGCTTTTCACGGGATTTAAGAAGACAGAACGATCTTCCTCCAATGCAGAGCTGGTCAGGTCAAGGCTCCTCAATGGCTTGCTACTGCCTACCGGAATTACGCTCAAACTTTCAGCACAGTCTCCTCTGCCCTTCACAAAGTGGCCCTGTAGGCCTTTCTAGCTTCTTGCTGGGGAGGAAGGAGTGTGGTATTAGCCATTTCATAATGATGTCTTGCTCTTTTGTCCCTTGGTGTCTTTGTTCATGGTGTTCTCTGTACATGGAAAACCTTTCCCTACTCAGTCTGCTTGGAGAACTTACATTTATCCTGCAGGGATCAGTATGCGTGCTGATTCCTGGCTGCAGCCTCCTTGACCGCCCCCCTCCCCACCCCAAGACAGAATTAATCTCTCTTCGCTCTGTTCCCAAAGCAGCCTGTGCTGTCAGTAAAATGGGTTAATAACCACCTACCCATTGAGCTGTAAGGTTTGAACGTAAATATACAGAAAGCATTTAGAACATTCCATAGCACTTAACAAACGTGTCGGTATAATTGTTGCTGTTGTTGTTGTTGTTGAAAATACCATTAAAAAAAAATCTGCTCATGTATTTTTATGCCCTGCTAGGCTATGAGCTCATGGAGAACAGAGGCTAGGTTCTTCTAAATCTTATCCCCAGCACCCAGCACAGTGTCAGGTATATGGGGAGTGAAATGAGTTAACCTTTAAGAAATTAACATTTGGGCTGGGGCGCCTGGGTGGCTCAGTTGGTTGAGCGTCCGACTTCAGCTCAGGTCACGATCTCACAGTTCGTGAGTTTAAGCCCCGCGTCCAGCTCTGTGCTGACAGCTCAGAGCCTGGGGCCCACTTCAGATTCTGTGTCTCCCTCTCACTCTGCCCCTTCCCCACTCATGCTCTGTCTCTGTCTCTAAAAAATGAATAAACATTAAAAAAAATAAAAAAAAAAGAAATTAATTTTCGGGACGCCTGGGTGGCTCAGTCGGTTCAGCGTCTGACTTTGGTTCAGGTCATGATCTCGCGGTCCGTGGGTTTGAGCCCTGCGACAGACTTTGTGCTGCCAGCTCCGTGCCTGGAGCCTGCTTCGGATTCCGTGTCTCCATTTGTCTGCCCCTCCCCTGCTCATGCTCTGTCTCTGTCTCTTTCTTTCTGTCTCTCTCAAAAATAAAAAAAAATAAACATAAGAAATTAATTTTATTTTGGGCGTGTTCACTAAAAAATGTATACAGGAGAAAAGTACAAAGGGAAAAACCCAATAATAATTGCTGTTAATGTACCCTGCTCTATTTCCTTCTAGTCTTTTCTTATACATATGTAAACATGTACTTATCAAATTAGGTTCACACTGTACTCATACTGAGATAGACAGCTTTCTATTTCTCTTTCTTTCCACTTAACATATACAATAAGGGGTTTTCTCTCCTATCTTTAAATATTATTTGAACACATGATTTTAACAACTATTTAAAACGTCATCATATGGACAGAAGATAATGCTATTTACCAACTTTCTATTATTGGATGTCCAAGTCATTTTTAGATTTTCTGCTTTTGAATATTTCTTGAGTTGCAAGCTCAGCCAAGGAGTAGACTAAGTCCCAGATTAAGCAGAGGAGTGGTGGTCTGAGCTAGGAAAAGCAGAGGATGAATCCCTCTTTCCTGGAGCTGGTTTAAGAGTCTCTTGGAGGGACTAGCAGACATGCACGGATGAGCTCACTCAAGAGGCTGACCTGAGAGTGGGCTCCGACTGGTCAGTCTGCCCCCCTTCCCCCCTCCATTCTTGGTCCCATTAACATTCCTCCTGGGGGATGGCAGTTCCAAAGGACAAACAGCCATTGTTGGGACTCAAGGGCCCTGAGAATGGGCTCTGTAACCTGAGCCCTACCAGCTTGGATATGGTTGGGCAGGTCACCCTGGGGACACCCTGGTGACAGACGAAAGTGCATCCCAGAGCCCTGGATCGTGTTTCCAGGGCACAGGTGTGGGGGGATTATGTTTCTGACAAGCCAAGCACTTACCCAATCTCTACAGCTGCTTTCTCTTCTCCCTCTGGTCCCAGGCCTACCAGAAATAGCACCCTGAAGCCATTCTCTGTTAAAGCCAAGAGTTGTCTCTGCCCGAGCCCCTCTGCCTAAGAGCTACAAAAAGAACCTGACAAATTGCCTCGCTTTGTTAAGCGAACGAGTGAACAAACATCCTGCACTCTGAATGCCCCGGCAGGCGTGTCCCCTCGAACCAATGGCACCATGACGCTCTTCCTGGGAGTCCTTGCTGGGTGGGTGCAGAGACCACGAACTCTCGCGCTGGCCACTATGGGCTTGCCACCTGCGAACTGCCTGACCCTGGGCACACTGCTTGATCGCTCTGAGTCTCGGTTGCCTCACCTGTGAAAAGGAAATAATTAAGGGACATGCCAAGGGACATGAAAGCACTCACAGGCACCTAGCAAAGGTACTCCTGTAGAAAAGGGCAGAGCTGGGAAAGGGGCCATGTGTGTGGGAGGAGCAGAGAAGGTGACAAACGGGGGGCTGGCAGGTGGGCCTGCGCAGGCAGACTGACGGGCCTGCAGAAAGCACATGTAAAACCAGGCGTGCCCAACAGGAGAAGGCTGTTGACTTGAAAGCAGCCTGGCTTCAGGGCTGGGAGGCAGGAGGGCAAAGCCCTGGCAGGATGCTAGCTGGGACCCACCGGAGGCAGGTGCTGGGGCAAGGCAGACGGGGGAGCTCGGCCACTTGGCTCCTGGTACCCCCCAATGTGTTGTACAATCTGGAGGAGGCTCTCCCTGCAGCCTGAGCTGCCCTGACTCGTGTCACCTCACACAGCTGTCTCGGGGGCAGGCAGGGATCACAGACCGCATTCCTGGCCTGTCTTTAACAAAATCTCTTTTTTTTGTAGAATTCAGCATTTTCTGAGCATCTGCCAGGCGCCAGCCACTGTGCCTGATGCTCTCATACACGTGATATCATTGGATCCTGTGACAATCCTGAGAAGTAGTTCTTGCCATTCCTGAGCAGTGGAGAGACTCGGAGTGATGAGGTCTTTTACACGTGGAGAAGCACGGCGTGAGTCACCCTGAGGACAGCCCCGGAGTACCAGCTGGCTGACGACTGATCTGCTCCCCCTCTCGGATACCTTGCCTGTTCACAAGCACACTCTGTGGGCAGTGCACCAGAGTGGGTCCTCTAGCAGCCGCTGGGTGACAGGACTGACTTGTTCTTGTGTTTACCATGCACCAGGACCCCCCCCTGCATCTTTTCACAAGTACTACCTAACTCAGTTGCCAACTGCCCCCCACCCCTGGGGTGAGAATTATTATTCTTATTTTGCAAAGGACAAAAATCAGACTCAGAGTGGGGGGATAGGTGGTTCAAAGCCATGTGGCTGCACACTGGAGAAGTGGCCATGCGAAGCTGGTTCACGTTCCCTCTGAAGCCTGTGCCCCTTCCTCCACATGGGGCGTCTTTCCGAGAGAGTCCCCGCAGGGCTGAAGGTGCAGCGGGAGCGCTGACCAGACTTGTAAACCTGATGAAACTCCTCTGGAGCTGGCACGAGATCCCGTGAGGGTCTTTGGGATAGACTCTTTCTTCCCACCCCGGAAATGTGCACCTGCTGCCAGCCCCAGAGAAGGAGTCCTAGCTAAGGACGCTTACAGGTGTGTACCTTTCAGACAACAAACACGCAGCTGTTCCCAGTCCACAGGTGACAGCCTCCGAGCCGGGGCAGGAGGCCCCAGAGGAAGAGGGTGACCTCACTCCCCAGACTCTAGGCAATTTTTCAGTCTTGGAAGAGGCACGTTTTGAAGGACCTTGACTCTTGAAAGCAGTGACACAGAAAAGGAAAGGAACCTGGTATAGGGTGAGGGGTTGGGAGCGGCTGTGAGCGGCAGAGTGCTATCCCAAGGAATGCATATCCAAGAGATTGGAAATGTTTAACCCAACCTACAAGTGAGCAGGAAACAAGTCCAGCCCCTTTCTAACCTCATCTGACCCCTTTTATATATTACTTCCTCTGCTTTAACAGGAGAAATACACATTGGGCAAATACACATCATTTAATTGCCTGTCATAAATTCTCACCTGTCCAGAGGGATGGTGATTTTCAATGCATATTTGAAAATCATTTTTTTTTTCTGGTAGGAAACTATGCCTAGATCTTTAATGATACTGCGGATGACCTGTTTGAAAGTCTTGACAATCCAGGTGTGCTACCCGAACATGCAAAATACACAGTCAAGAATCTAGATGCCAAAAGCAGAATAAATTAAGGGTAACAGATGGTAAGTAAATATTAGTATTCTCTCTCTCCTATCCTATACTTACAGTGTTTCCGTTTACTAAATATTCTATTTACCAAGTATTTTAGTAATAACATCCTCTGTTTGCATGTAGCTTTTCAGGAAAACACCTAGCGCGCTGGTGCATACGATGTGCCTGCCTGGCTGGAGAGTGTGCTCCTGGGGGCTGCCTCCCAGCCTCTGTGGTGCAGCCGGCACTCTCACGTGTGTTAACTCACAGAAGCCACAGGACAGGCTGGAGAGGCCCGTAGAGCAGGTGGTCGTATTCTCCCTTTAGAGACACGAAGAGCGAGGGCCAAGTGGGTGAAGTGATCTTCCAAAGTCACAGTGGGGACGTAGCTGGGATTGGTGGGGACGTCCTGTGAGGGATAAACTGGTTGACACTGTGGTGACTCAGATGAAAAGGCCGAACCTTCCATGAAGCAGTTTGGGGTTCTTAATCCTGACTCAGAAAAAAACAAGGAAACTGATTCTGGTCTACTCTTTCCGCCCCCATTCCTAGCCAGGTTTGCCAGATGGAACAGGTGAGTGAAGGTTATCCCCTTTGCTGGTTCTCATGTCCAGGTAACTAGGCTCCAATCAAACCAGCTGGCCATAGCTGAAGGAGCTACCTCACTCTGAAATAGCAACGAAAGCTTCTCCTCATCCTCAGTGTCCCCCTAGCCCATCAAACCCCGAATAGCTTGAAGGGCTAGGCTAAGAGCTTCACAAGGACAGAAATCACAGTGCATTTTCATCATCTATTGGAAGGTCTACGGGGCAGGGCTTTTGATGTCAGCTGGCTGCCCTTGGGCTATGATTCCTGGTGCCCAAGAACATTTGAGAGACAGGTCTGGATATGAAGACCCTTCCTCGTCTCAAAGTCAGTATTAACTATAGCTCTGTTCATTAAATGCTTATTAGTTGGTAGGTGCTGAGCGAAGAGCTTTTCAGGAGGTATGTTGGTTCCTCACTCACCCTATGCTGGCATTGTTATACCCTATATAACAGATGAAGTGACCGAGGCTCAAAATGGATTATTAACCTGCCTAGGGCACATTGCCAGTAAGTGGCAGAGGCTGGATTTTTAACCTGGGACTATTTGACTTCAAAGTCAACCCCCCTTTTACCAAAAGTTCTTTTTTTTTTTTTAATTTTTTATTTTATTGTTGAGAGAGAGAGAGTGAGAGCAAGTGGGAGCAGTTGAGGGGCAGAAAGAGAAGGAGGCAGAATCTGAAGCATGCTCCAGGCTCTGAGCTGTCAGCACTGGGCCTGACGCGGGGCTCAAACCCACGAACCACGAGATCATGACCTGAGCAGAAGTTGGGACACTTAACAGAGTGAGCCACTCAGGTGTCCCAAATTATTTTTTTTTTAAGTTTATTTATTTTGAGAGAGTGTGTGTACAAAATGGGGGGGGGGACTGGGGGGGGAGAGAGAGAGGGAGAGAGAGAGAGAGAGAGAGAGAATGAATCAAAGAATCCCAAGTAGGCTCCACACTGTCAGTGTAGAGCCTGACACAGGGCTCGATCTCACAAACCACGAGATCATGATCTAAACCGAAATCAAGAGTCAGACACTTAACCAACTGAGCCATCTAGAAGCCGCCCCCCAAATTCTTAACAAGAGGACAAAATCAAATTCTTTCCCTGTGTCTTTCCATGTAATTTCTCTTCCATTAAGAACCAGACTTCACTGACCTTTTAGCTAAAAAACAGAGTCACTTTGGATCAGCTTTTCTTCATGATCAAAAAAGACAACTAATCTCTACAGATCTCTATGTATTTGCCACATTCAGATATGATCAATAAGACAATGCTTACCAGTGCCATTGTGTGTCCAGTCTCCATGCACTCAATGCCACACACCTGTATGGGCTGAGCGACTCTAATAAATATCGTCTATAAACTAGCAAGGGGCTGAAGCCCAGAGACTGAAACCAACTTGCCCAAGGCCACACAGTTTTAGGGCTCAGACTGAGAAAGCATGACTCTCCGGCCACAATACAACCCTTCTAACCACGGAATGCAGCAGCTTCTGTGTTTGATAGGATTGTGGTCTTGGTTCGAGATGGGGAGAGGGGTGGGGCTAGGGGGTGGGGGTTTTTGGGATTCTGGCCAGGGCTGGAAAAGCAGGAGATGGAAAAGGTTTTGTTCGAAAATGCTGTCCCTCTAGAAAACTTTAAACAGAAAAGTTTGCCTTTACAGTCTGGAGGAGTTTTTCATGTTTCAGCTCATGCTGAATTGCTTTATGCTTTCACTATAAACCTCTGACAGAGAGGGTGCGGGGGCAAGGCTGGCCCAACTTTAACTATGGCTGTACCGTTGTAAAGCTCCGGTTACAGGGATCACTTCTGGTGCCAAGGCAGTTTAACAAGTATGAATACACATAATTCGTTCCAGTTGTCCTGCCTCAACACAGAAGGGCTATTTCTGGGGTGGGGCTCCACACACTTCTGCCAATGTGGTTCCCATTACCAGCTCCAGCGCCTGGACAAGTCCCCTCCACGCCCAGGAAGGGCCTGTTTTATCACAACTGCTCAACTATCAATTCTCTATAAAGGTTCAGAGGGTTTCTGTGTTCCGAGCTCCCAAGGTGGAGGTGAAGGTGGGGTCTTGCTACAGAAAGTGCCCACACCTCACCCATCCCATGAAACCTTTCCAAAACCTCAGCTGCTTTGTCCAATCTCTCTCCAACCCAAGCAAAATCTCCCTCACTTTTTATTTTGAAAATCTGCGAGCCTACAGAAAAGTTGAAAGAATAGATTCCAAAACATCTATATACTCTTCAGCTACATCTGTTAATTGTTAATATGCTGCCACATTGCTTTGTTTCATGATCTTTCTCTATAAAAGTTTTCCTGACCATTTGAAAGATGGCTATAGACATCAGCACCCCCTCCAGCACTCCCGATTCCTTTTTGCCATGACATTGACCTTTTTGAAAAGTCCAGGGCAGACTGTCCTACGTGCTGGATGCGTCTTGATTGTTTTCTCTTCATAGCACTCGGTTAACATTTTGGGCAAGCACATCTCACATGCAATGGAATGTACCTCTTCTTGCTTCATATCACTGACCATTAAGTGGTCACACAGATGACCATTTCTGATCTCCCCACCATAAAGAGCCTTTTCCTGTTATGATTAGCAATCTGTGATGCCAAGTCCAATCTCTTAGACTCAGTTATCCAAGCTATTTCTGCCCTCTCACCTCCTATCCATCCTCCCAGTTTAGTCCCCACACTCTGAAAATGGCCTTACCATGGTCACCAATGGCCATCTAGATGCCAAAGCCACTAGGGACTTTTTACATTTGCATTGTGGAACCTTCAGTGACTGGACTGGATGTTTATGTTAAGCCCCTCCTCTTTTTTTTTTGAAGTTTACTTATGTATTTATGTATTTATTTATTTATTTATTTATTTATTTATTTATTTATTTATTTATTTATGTATTTGTTTATTTATTTATTGAGAGAGAGAGAGAGAGAGAAAGAGAAGGCCAGAGAGAAAGGAAGTGAGAGAATCTCAAGCAGTCTCTGCACTCCCACAGGACTTGGACTCATGAACCGTGAGATCATGACGTGAGCCTAAATCAAGAGTTGGACACTCAACCAATTGAGCCACCCAGGCGCCCCTATGTTTGGCCCCTCCTTGAGGGCGGGATTCACATTAGTACTCCTGGCCCCACCTCAGTGCTTGGCACATAGTAGGTGGTCAAGAAATCTTTGTAGTAAGAACAAATGAGCACATCCATTGAGAGCAAGTTGGGATTCGGAATCAGATGGCCTGGCCTCAAATCTAGCTTGACCACTCTTCGTATAAGGAACGTTGACTTAAATTGGTGGTTTCCATGACTTTGAGAAAAATGTTTAATATTTGAGTGTTTTTTTCATTAAGATCTTATGGAGAATCAAATGTAGAAAACTGGTAAGAGAAGGCTGGTTAGGTTGAAGCAGGTAGTGAAGGTCAATGATGTGTCTCACTGGAGTGGGGGGCCTGGGGAGGCATCAGAGAGGTTCAAGACGGAGCGGGAGGGGCACACTCCAGTGAGGCCTGACTGCCAACTTCAGAAGTCTGAACTGTCATCTGCAGCGTTAGGTTTTGGTAGTGAAAGGTGCATCAGGAAATCACTGTCACTGGTCACTGTGGGTACCATGCATCTGGGGAGGGACAAGAGCAAAGCAGGAAAGCACAGTGCAGGGTCAGCACAGGGTAGAGGCAGTGAGGCAGGAATTATCCCTTGTCCTCTCTGGTCACTCCTCTGAAGTCCTTTGTCTCTCTAATGCTCTTTGAGTCTTTCT
Source organism: Leopardus geoffroyi (assembly GCF_018350155.1). Classification (NCBI taxonomy): domain Eukaryota; kingdom Metazoa; phylum Chordata; class Mammalia; order Carnivora; family Felidae; genus Leopardus; species Leopardus geoffroyi. Next base: position 53,382,913 of record NC_059329.1, on the reverse strand, counting down.
CTCCCTTTATACACAAATGTCCCTCCTAGCCAGGAGGGGAGTGGCACATCGCTAGATGAAGAGCAGGGTTAGCGTGGAGTGGAGGGGCTCAGGCCATTTGCTGAGTGATTCGGTGACCTGAGAAGCCTGTCCATTGTCCAGGCTTTAAAGGGCCGCTGCCCCTTACCATTAACCCAACTCAGGACAAAGGCCATCACCAGCTCAGACAAATAAGCTGCTTAGCCAGACCTCATGCATCATCTTGTCACCCATGCAGGGGCCCAATAGGGGCATCTTAAAAGAGCTAAGCACTGGAGCGCAACTCAGCAGTTTCCATTCAGGAGGACTCTGGCCAGGGGTTGGGGACCACCACCATGATGCGCACACAGCCTCCTCTTCGATGTGGGGCAGGGGTCAGGGGGTGGGAATCTCTCATCGGCTGGGGAGGCTGAGACCTTTGGCTTCCTGGAGGTTATTAAGAAGGGGGGACGATGGCTGCTGAAGGAGAAAAGCTGGCCTGCGGGGCTGAGAGGAAGTTGGGTTGGGAAGCCAGGCACACCTGGGGTAGAAAATGCCCCTTACTATCTGTGTGACCTTGGCCAAGTCAACATCCCTTTCTGAGGCTTGGTTTGGTAACACAATAACCAGAATAAAGGATAACAATGATAGCCGTGTCCATTTAAGACTTCATAATAGTCTTGTTATTTGCTGCATACCTCACATACTTTATTTCACACTGAAGTCTAACAACACTTATGAAGGAGGTATTATTATCATCCCTATTTTATGCATGGGGCAGAAGGGAAACTCAGAAGTTAAATCATTTGCTAAAGGTCTCAGCTGGTCGTGGTGGAGCCAAAATTCAAACCCACGTTCTTAACGCCTCTGCTCTCGAGCCCACCAATCACATGGATTCACCGGGTGGGAAAGGTGGGGCACTTAGCACAGCACCTGGCTCCCCGCAAGGATGCGGTAATGGGATTCGGTCTTCTATTACACAGTCCCTCCTTGGTTCCTGAGGCTGGCCCCGCCGCCTTCTCCCCTCTCAAGGAGCTCTGAAATGAGTGCTCCTTCTGGAGTACAGGGCAGCACACCTGCCCTCAGTCCACACTGCTCACTCCATTCCCATCTGAAACTCCGGGGAAATCGAGTCTTCTGGAGAGGCTGCTCCATGAGAAGGGTGGGGGGTAGAGAAGGGCCCCTCGCACTAGCTCTGTCCTTGAAGAGAGGAAGAGAGCCTTGTCTTCCACCACTGCCCCCTGCAGCAGACCCTGCCTGCTGTTCCCTCTCCCTGTCCCCCAGGCACCTGGTCACACGTGGAGGGTATGGACGATGTATGCTGAGAACTCTCTAGCACAGGACCCCACACAGAATGCACTCCTGGGAATGTCTGCTGAATGAATGAATGAATGAATGTTTGAAGAAATAAATGCTTCAAAGCCACACATTTAGGCTGGGAGCATTTGGTTGCATACAAATAACTGACATGCAAAGTTTGACCATCCAGGCTCCTCCTAACACCTCCTCATCTGCGCGGGCTGCCATGACTGAGCACCACGGCGTGGGTGCCTTAAACAACAGACATTTCCTTCTCATTGTTCTGGAGTCTGGAAAGCCCAAGATCAAGGTTCCTACAGGGTTTGGTTTCTGGTGAGAACTCTCTTCCTGACCTGCACACGGCCACCTTCTTGCTGTGTCACGCGGCAGTGAGCATGAGTGCTGCTGTCCCTTCCATAAGGGACATATGTCCTTTCATAAGGATCCTGGTTTCCTTCAGGTTTCCTCCACCCTTTTGACCTCAGATGGCCTTCTGCAGTTCCTTAAAGAATCTATCTCCAACACAGTCACAGGGGGCATTAGGGCTTCAACAGATGACTTCCGGAGGGGACACCATTTAGTCTATAGCAGACCTGCAGATCCTAAAAGTAAAGCTCACTTCTGGGCAGAACCTGAGTGTGTAAATTTGCCTGGGCTCCTTGGGCGGGAGTCATCCTCTTTCTCCAGGAGAGTCCCCTGAGGCTCCCAGTTTGCATTACACTTCTGGAGCCCCATATACCCTGACATGCCGGCCTCCTTGCTCCCCTAATGGATGCTTGTTCCGGGGCAGGACTGTTCAGGCATGTGTCTGTCTCTCCAACAACCAACAGGTGGGCCGACTGCTTTCTTTTCTCCATGAGCCCTGGCACGATGTAAATCCTTAATAATAATTTGCTGAACTGAATTGGTTTTGAAGGGCAAACAAGCTTCATTTCTTCCCATATCACTCCAAATCAGAAAGCCCTTCCACTGTCCTCACTATAAATTAATGTGGTTTTGTTATGTTCAGAAGCCTCTGCTCCCAATAATGCCAGATGTTCACCACGGGCCCTGTATTTGGCATCGGGAATGCCCCGTGTCCCCTCAAGAACTGCGTTAGTTTACTGTGGCCAGAGCTCCCTGGCAGGAGGACAAAAGTAAACAGAGTGAGCAGAGAGCCCCAGGGAAGAAGAGCTTTGGCTATCGTGCCATGCTGAGTCAGACCCTGAACCTACCAGCAGTGGGAACAAGTAGAGGGTCACTGCAGGGTCCCCATGATAGGGATCTGGGCTTTGGAGGGATCACCCTGGGGCAGTGTGAGGATAGAGGAAAGGGAGAGATGGGGACGGGGGCAGGGATGCCAGTGAGGACACTACTGCAGTGGTCTACAGGAGAAAAGACATAGTAGGAAATATTTTGGCTAAGGAGAGCAAAATTTGCAAAACTAGAAAATAGGTTAAGTATCATCTCAACCTCCATTTTTGCTCATTCTCAAGATGACAGCAGACAAGTGATCACAACATAAATTTTGATCGGGTAACTTCTTTACCACCTAAAAACATACCCCATTCTTTGCCAAAGGTGAAAAGGGGAGACCAGTAAATACTTAACACTCCCTATAATCTCAGTGTTTAAGATGTTATCCCATCTTGCGGTTGAAACATCTCCCAGATTGCTATTTTTCCTCCCATTTTACAGATGGGCAACCGGGCATGAAAAGCGAGCCCAGATGAGGTCACACAGCTAGTGTGGTGGAACCCTGCTTCAGACCAGGTGTATATTCCCCCAAGAGCCTCCACTGTGGCAGCTAAAGAGAGGTCTCTGGAAGTGCAAATATATGTATGACTGCTGTTACTGTGTGCAGCAGCTTCCCAGAGTTATTTATAGAAACGTGATCTGTTCGGAAGAGAAGGAGTGAAGGCTAAATGAATTACCAGTCATTTTCCTCTCCTTTCAACTCTGGGGGGAAGGCCGGCTGACCAGAAGGAAAAGGCATCACGGCGTTTCATCTGGTACCAGATATCAGCACTCGGTTCCTGGAACTATGGGGAATGGAAGCAATGCAGGGAGCTCCAGCAAGGAAGGCTGGGGTTCTGTTTCCAAAACCCCCTGCTATGTTTGTTTAGCTGCCGCCTTGGGCTCGCTCCCCTACCTTGAATCTCTGGAAATCATGCAGGAGGGAGCGGAGGATTAAAGCTCTGGACTCCCAAACAGAGCTGTTATTTTTCCTCCTCCAAGCTTGGAGGGGTGGCCATGCAGGAATCTGCCTTCCTTTCGAAGATATGTGGCCCAAACCTTTCGGATTCCAGAAAGGGAAGAAGAAACTAACATTCTTTGGGTACCTATTATGTAGCAGTCATCATGCTAGAAGCCTTGGCCATATTTTCTCATATGCATAATTTTGTGAAGTACTATTCAAAATAACATTAATTTTACAGAGGAGGAAACAGATCCAGAGAAGTTAAGCAACTTACTTGCCTGTGGCCACACAGCACAGTAGAGATCTGTAGGTCTCCATATTTTTCTCTCCCGTGACTCTATATTGTGCTGTTTCTGTTTTTCTTCTGGCTTGGGTCCTTTTAGGTCTTTTAGAGCAAAGTGAATTTTTTTTTTTTTTTCAGTTGTTTAATCTCAAGCACCTATATAAATAATGGCAGTTCAGAGGGAGAGAGAGGAGGGGAGAAAGTAGAGGAAGGTGGGGGAGGAAGGAAGTCACATGGTTTCCTGGTCCAAACTGGGAGCCATTAACCAGTCCAGTGATGGGGGATCCAGCTGAGCTCAGAGCCCCCGGCTCAGACCTGATGACAGGGGCAGAAGGCAGGGGGGGGGGGGTCTAAGGGGACAGTGGGAACAGATCGCTCAAGAGAAGACCACACTTAGGAAAGGCAAGAAGGGTAGGTTCTGAGAGCAGCAAGAGATGTTTATTCTGCAAGTCAGCAGGCTGCAGGGAGCAGCACTGAAAGCTGAGACAGAGTACCGGAGAAAGCCAAGGGGCAAGTTATCCCATGGATGCGATTTTGGTGGCCTATGGCACAAAGGGACTTTAAAGCACTCTGGGTCACATGTAGGACAGATGCTTTCAACCTTTTAGGTGATGTCCACGTGGAAGTCTCAGCTTAGTTCCGGTGTGTGTGTGTTTTTTTTTAACACCTAACACTTGCCAATGCCCCTACTTAACAAAGAGGAGCAACTCTCTGCTCTGTCCTTGAGCAGGCATTCTCTCCCCAGAATGTGACAACTGCTTCCACTGTCTTTATTTCTATAGCTACCTTCTATTTATGGCAAGTGAGTTGCAACAGAAGCACAAAATTTTCTTTTAAAATAAATGCAGTCACCTCAGGAAAAAAATAATAATAACAATTTTGGTTAAAGGAGGCAGGAAAGAGTAGCGTAGGTGGGCACGCACAGCTATAGTACAGACCATGGCAGTGATGCACACGTGTATTGGGCTTGGGCAATGGTGATGTAATCCGGTTCCCCCACTGCCCAGACTGGGAAGCCAAGGGAGCCCAGGCTCCTGCAGGGTCGCACTGCAGGCCAGAGGCAGAGCTGGGCTCAGGGGCCAGGTCCTGCTGCTCCCCGACACCAGCCTCCTCACAAACAGGTGTCTGGGACAACTCAGGTGGGTCATGGTGAGGCCTCTCTCCAGGTGAGGTTTACAACCAGCAAGCTGAGCTTCTGTGGATGGCGGTGGGCCTCACAGGTTGGACCGACCCACCGTGAGCAAATCCAAACCTGGCTCAAAGCTGTGTACCAAACAGGCATCTCTGTGCCAAGCTGCTTCTCTCTGTGCATGTGTGTCCTCCAGGGCATGATGGTGCTCCCAGCACTTCTCATTGGGCCAACCTCACAGCAATGTGCTGCGGATCCCACGAGGTGACAGATGTGAATGCCCTCTGGGAATGTGGGGGCCACACAAGGGTTAGTTGTACTGATCTCCCAAACTTTCCATGACCTCCCTCCAGGCACCTCTTCAATAGTCTGGGCCCCGAAGTGTCAGGAGATGCTCTATGACACAGTCTGGTGTCCACAGGGCCTCATGAAGCAGGTCACTAACATTTCAACGGGGACACAAACCAGGCTTAGTTTCCAGATGGAAAAAGCCCAGGCGCATGGCTAACGTGCCTTCCTCAGGGGGTGGTCTAGGAATTCCTAGATCTAATCAAGCCATACACCAAAAATGTTATTTTTGTACCTTTTAATGCAATGGTATGTTGGGAAATTAGTGGAAAAGGAGCTGCAAAGAGTCTACAGTTGTGTCACGTGAGTGACTAATTAAAGGGCTCTGGTTCTCCCAGGACATTTAGTTACATTAATTCAAAATGTGACCTGTTTATTTTGCAAGGTCAGGAAGAAGACTTACCTCCTAGAAAGCCAATGTGGCAATTAAATTAGAATCACCAGAGTTTGCCTGAGGTAACGTATGAAAAAGGGCTTTGTAAACTGTACAAAAACAGAAGTCACCTCGGTGTGGTTGTCCCCACCGCCCCCAATTAGGGGGGCACGAATCGCCGGCCCCTGGTGGGAGGCCACAGGTGAAGTCTTGTTTAGTTGAGGGAGGCACCTGGTAAGGTGGAAAGGGCATGAAGTCTAGGGCCATGCTTTGAAGCTCGACTTTCCAGCACTTGGGCAAATCACTTCATCTCTGAGAGTCTCCACGCGTATACCGGGAACGTGGCTCATTGCACTGTTCTGAGGGGGCGTGGTTTTGTGTGTGTGGTGCGGGAGGAGGGCTGGAAGGAAGGAGGAAGAGTAAACATCAGCATTTTTCACTTCTGGTTGTAATACCTACAATGTGGTACTCAGTAGGGAGCATACAGCCTTGGAGAAGGCCCACCTCAAGGAACCTACAGTTGAACATGGAAATCAGACATGGATAATCAGGCCGCCAGACTGTTAAGGGGGAGTGTGAAGAGAAGGTGGCAGGGCATTAAGAAAGAAGGCCCACCCATCCGAGGGGCTACCAGGGAAGTTCCTTACGAACTCAGAGCAGCATGCTGAGTTCTGGATTCTGGAAGATTGCTCCTGAATTCCCCTGCAGCAAGACAGCCAGCCTGCCGGCCTGGCCCAGCCTCCTGAGCTCCCACATCAACAGCAGAGGGGGCTGGCCTTTCCAAGTAGCTGTTATGGATAAACAGCAATTTTTTTATGGAGCTGCCCAGCCAGCAACTTGCACCTGTATCATACCTTCTAGTTATCAAGCTATCTAGTTATCTCTATAACCATGGGCAAGTTACTAAGCCTTTGAGTCCTGGTACTCTCATCTTTAAAAAGGTGCAATTCAGAATCACCATCCATTAACCACCATTCCTAAATCCCCCAAACTCTAAGACCAAAAGTTCTATTAAAATTCTTTTCATGGTAAAACTTGAACTGACACAAGGCTCAGAGTCCTTTTTTAAAAAATTTTTTAAATCCCATGAGTCTTAGTATTCACTGCAGAAATACTGATGTGTTTGATTACCGTGGACCTTCTGAGCACTCTGGGAATGTTAGGAAAAATACATCACATGAACTGTATTTTCTTAAACCTGAAAACTTCTGAATTCTGAAAGGAATCTGACTCTAAGGGGTTCATCGAAGAGTTTTGATCCCATTGGTTTAATACCTATTTTATGGGGTCTCTCTGCTTAGAATGCTCTTTCCCCCCCATTTGTCCGGAAAACATCCACAGACATTTCAAATGTCACCGTGAATGAATGAATAAAGGAAGAAACCGATTTGTTTTGCTACTAGGAGTTAGGTAACTTAACTTCTCCACATAGCTGGTATAAGAACGGACAAGAGTATTTGAAATACAAGAGACTTAGAGGAGAGGTGAACAGAATTGCTTGAAGATTTCACACACCCCAATGTCCTTGACCTTTGGGACGGGGGAAACATCCAGATCCACGTACCTGCAGTTGACATGGAATAACTAAATTAGGTTCCATGAAATTCACAGCGAAAGGAGACAAAATGTCACTGAACACTTCTCAGTGGTAGGAAACAGGCACAATTTTGCCTTCTGATTTCACAAACTGACTAGAAAGGACCCGGGCAGACTCCCTCAGGGGAATCTGGATAGGTTCTAAATTAAGTTGAATTTTTTGTTTTGTTTTGTTTCGTTTTAAGAAAACACTTTTGGAAGGAGCTGGCATACGTAGCAGTGTTTCCCATTCAGAAAGAAAAATAAACACTCCTCCACTGGGTTGGAAGTCAAAACAAAATAATCCCAGCTGCTTAAGACCTGAGAAAGTCAATGAAACTGCCAAACAACAGTGATGTTGACCAGTGTGACCAGCCTGAGAAATCTGTAAGGAGAGGTGGGAAGGGCCCAGGGCAGAGTATGGGGAAGAGGGGAAAGAAAAGAAAAGGGGATGGGGGGGAAGCCATGGATGGCCCAGCATCCAGGGCTATCTCTCATGAAGCAGCACTAAAATGTAATGTCTAAGTCATTTGTACTTACTCATCTTTGAAACTTCAGTGTCCTCACAAAAACACAACTGAAAGATTCTACTCTATGGTATCAGACAGACCTGAGGTTCGAATCTATCAGTTAGAATCTGTGTGATTTAGGAAGTTACTTAACCTCTCTGGTCCTCTATGGCCTCAATGAGACTAAAAATCTTCACATCACAGGATAGATATGAAGATTCAATGAGATTCAACGTGATGCAATCAGATTCCAAAATTCAATGGGATTAAACACCTGTCACATAATAGGTACTTCATAAAGATTTGTGAAGCAATAGGAATCTAACAATTTGTAGTTCTTTTTTTTTTCTTAAAAGTTTATTTATTTGGAGACAGACAGAAAGGGAGTGGGGGAGGAGCATAGAAAGAGCAGAGCAGAGTATCTGAAGCAGGCTCTGTGCTAAGAGTAGACAGCCTGATGCGGGGCTTGAACTCACAAACTGTAAGATCATGACCTGAGCTGAAGGCAGACACTTAACTGACTGAGCCACCAGGCAGCCCGCTTGTAATTCTTTTAAAAAAATTCTCTTAAAAATCTTTAAGTTGGGGCACCTAGGTGGCTCAGTCGGTTGGGCGGCTGATTTCGGCTCAGGTCATGATCTCACAGCTCGTGAGTTCAAGCCCCGCGTCGGGCTCTGTGCTGACAGCTCAGAGCCTGGAGCCTGTTTTGGATTCTGTGTCTCCCTCTCTCTCTGCCCCTCCTACGCTCACGCTCTGTCTCTCTCTCTCTCTCAAAAATAAATAAACATTAAAAAAAATTTAAAAAAAACTTTAAGTTTTTTTTTTTTTTTTGGTGGAATTCCTCTTCTCTTCTCCAGTCTCCTGCTAAGGAGGACGCACAGAAATAATGGGACCTGGCATTGGAAACAAATCAAAACAAATGGGGGCCAGGTGGGAGGAAGAAGACAGGAGATTCTGGAATCAAGCAGGCTTGGATCTGAAATCTTTAACATGCCCCTTCAAAGCACTGGAGCTATGGGCAAGTTACCGGCCCTTGCTGGGCCTCAGTTTCCTGGCAGAAAAATAGAAATAAATGGAAGCTCAGATAAGTTAATGCATGTAGAGAAAGACTTACACACAGAAGGTGCTCGTTGCATGTCAATTCTCCCCCGACCTCTACCTCCCCTTGGCTTTGAGAAACTGACATCTTTCTCTGAGTTTTTATTCCCTGACCCTCTTTTTTTATTTATTTATTTATTTATTTTTTAAATTTTTTTTTTCAACGTTTATTTATTTTTGGGACAGAGAGAGACAGAGCATGAACGGGGGAGGGGCAGAGAGAGAGGGAGACACAGAATCGGAAACAGGCTCCAGGCTCTGAGCCATCAGCCCAGAGCCTGACGCGGGGCTCGAACTCACAGAGCGTGAGATCGTGACCTGGCTGAAGTCGGACGCCCAACCGACTGCGCCACCCAGGCGCCCCACCCTGACCCTCTTAAGTATTACCCTCCAGGTTTTAAAAGTCTCTGTACTTCAGAATTTAGATTATGACAATTCACGGAACGCTTAATATTTATTCTAAAAATTTCTCTGGAGTAGGGACAAATACCTACCTGATCCTAACCACTTCCTTAACTTTTCAGCTGTGATGAGTTGATATTTGAGCGCAATCTTTCTTTATATATATCAGTGTTTTCTAGATGGTTGTCCTTGGGGGCGGATTAGGACTTTGATGACAGAAAGAGCTCCTTCGCCTGTTTTCTTTCGTGCAGGGACAATGAGCTGTTCTGTAATGCCCCACGCGTTCGCCTTGCACTTTACACGGGGATTTTGGCAGGGCAGCTTTGAGGCGTCGCGGCCCTGAGACCACAGCCCTGTGCTGGAGTTGACACAGCTGTAGGCAGAGGGCCTCTGGGGAGCCCCTGGAGCGAGCAGCCCGAGCTCCTGGGGAGGCTGCTTTCCAGAGGGTCAGCCCTCCTGCGCCCTCCAGTGCAGGGCGCTGAGTCAGCTCCCACCAAAGGAAGCCGCTTCCTTTCCCCCCCAGATAGGAGCCCGAGGGGCTGCCTTTGTCATTTAAAGTACTTTGGGAATTAAGTGTCTGGGGAAGCCTGCCTCAGAAAGAGCTTCAGTAATTCATCCCTTTAGGGTGGTCTCTAAAGTCTTCGGATCGCTGCAAGGGAATGGGGCTGTGGCCATAGGGAAGGGAAAGAGGGACGTCTGTCATCTTCACCGATTTTTTTTTCAAGTAGGCTTCATGCCCAGCGCGCAGCCCAACCTGGGGCTTGAATTCATGACCCTGAGATCAAGACCTGAGCTGAGATCAAGAGTCCCGTGCTTAACTAGCTGAGCCATCCAGGCACCCCACCTTTACCATTTTTTTTTTTAACATCGATTTATTTTCGAGAGACAGTGAGAGACAGAGCATGAGCAGGGGAGGGAAAGAGAGAGAGGGCAGACACAGAATATGACACAGGTTCCAGGCTCTGAGCTGTCAGCACAGAGGCTGACATGGGGCTCGAACTCACAAACCATAAGATCAGGACCTGAGCCGAAGTCAGACACTTAACCGACTAAGCCACTAAGGCGCCCCACCTTGACCATTCTTAAACTCTATAGCAACCTTGGAAGCTTTTCCCCATTTCACAGATAAAGCAACTGATGGTCTGGGAGGTTAGGTACTTTGCCCGGGGTCACATATCTGGGACCTCATTTCAGAAAGCTGGACCCCATGGTCCTTGCTTTCTTGGCTGCACTTGGTCCTCAAAGAGTTTGTATCTCTTGCTCATTCATTTATTTGCTCATTAAGTCAGCACTGCACAAAAAGTGCCTGTAAGGCCATGCACCAAACTGTTAAAAGTGGTTACCTCTGGGAGGAGGGATTACAAGAGAACTTTGCTTTTTACCATTCTGTATTGTCTGAATGTTAACAAGCATTGTTACTTTTATAATCGACAAAACAATAAAGATAATCCTATTAAAATAACTTCACATTTCTTTCATGAAAACAAATCAAACAAAACCTTCAAAACATATATCGGGTCCAATACGTGGCAGGGTCCAGTCGTCTCCACGCACTAGTGCTGGGTTTATGGCAGTATCAGCAAGTCCTTTTGCTCATAGAAGACCGCTCAGTTTGGGGTTTCAGGGGGACAGGAAGGTAGCAGGCAGGGTCCAGCTGTGGAGTGAGACTCACTGGCTCTCTAATGACTCACCGGCTCTCTCATGACTCACCAACCCAGAGCAGCAGGCTACCAAAAACCCAGACTCTCCCTTTGGTCAAGGGACACATTGATAACCAACCTTTAGTGACACACTCAGAGCGAAACCCCAGAGAAGGAATCAGAAGTGTCTCCAGGTCCCCTGGAGGCAGGAAGAGCACAGAGGAGCAGAACTGAGCAGAAAGCTTGTAGGCCAAAGTTCCCCCATCTTCCTGGCACATCAATAATGCACTAATGCTATCAATTTGCTGCAGAACTTACAACAAAGTGATTCTTCTTGTTCAGTTATTTAGCAAAGGGAGAGATTAAAGACTTTAATCTCCTGCCTTTTCTTTTACCTGCAAGGCTTATTTACCCAGAAATGAACAAAAAATATCATCGTACGTGTGTGTGTATTTTTTTTTTTTTTTTTTGCAAGTAAGCTTAAGAAAGCTACTGGCTGGCACACCTCTCTCAGTACCACATGACATTCATATATTCAGAGTACCTTAGAGATTGCTCCTTCACTGGAAAGATGGGAAACTGATGCCTAGAGAGAGAGACAGTCATTTGCCCAGGACAAGTAGCCAGGGAGCCACAGAGCTGGTCTTGTGCACAGGTTTCCTACCTCCTAGTCCAGGGTTCCTGTTTCTGTGCATAGTTTAAAACATGAGCAGGTAAAATGTATAGAGAAGCAGTGACACCAAACCACCAAAAGGACAATGTCACTCTCAGAGAGCACAAAGGTTAAATAGTCCCCGGAGGATGGTTTGGCTTTTGGTTACAGAGAATGTAGGGCCTGAGATTTTGGCAGAAGAGAACCACTAAGTCCAAAGACCTGCTGTCTGATTTTCAAAGAGCGTAGAGGCTGTATATTATTCCCTCTCTTGGAGGCTTCTAGGCATCCTTGCAAAGAAGTAGACTGGCCTCTGCTGGACACAGAGAGGGCAAGACCTTGACCCATGTCACACAGCACCTGACCAGGTGCTGAAACCTGGGGCTGCTAGCTCTAAGTCTACGTAGGGCTCTGCCACCATACCCTCCCATACCTCTTCTCCGTAAGAGTCAGGGCACAACGAAGACGAATAGTGTTCATTATGGACAGATCCATGCTTGTGCCCAGCGGCTCTCTCTGCAACCAGCATTCAGCCCTGCAGCAGCTTGGGGCTTCAGGGCCCTCTCTCTCCTGGCAGTTTGAAAGTCAAGAACTTTCAAAGCCAGTGCTGGGCTCCAGGTGGTATCCTTTCTCTCAGCTTTCTCATGGTTAATGGGGACACTATAGCACCAGTTTCTTAGGCTGGGTTGTGAGGAGAATCCAGCAAAGCAACAAGTGGTGGTGGCACAGTCCTGGACAGAGTAGGTGGCCAATCGGTGCTATTTTTGTTTTAGCCTTTCTTTTCTTTTTCTGTTTGGATCTTTGTTTCTGTGGCTTTGCCTGCCTTGGTCTCCACCTGAGGCTTCTGCCTCGGGTCTGTCTGTGCATCTCTGTCCCTGCAGCTCTATCCAGACGTTTGTCATGGGAATGGGGACAGCAATCCCTTCACAACCGCCCCCCCCCGCCCCCCGCACATCCCAGCGGCGCAGCGGGGCAGGAGCCGCGCTGCCTGAGCTGCGGAGCCGAACCAGGTCCCCGAAAACCCCGAGCCCCCCATGCACCAGGCCCCTCCGCCCCTGCAAGCGGCCCAAGCAGGCAGATTAATCAGCATCACCAACGAAAGGGAAAAAAACAACAACAAAAAACCCACAGAAGTTAGGAAGAGAGAGGGACTTACCGTTCGCCGCGACCCCCAGGCTGGCGGAGCCACTTTTAACTAAGAATGAATTAGGGACAAACTCTTCCTCAGAGTCTGAGTCCGGGGTTGGCTGGGCCACACCGCTGCCTAGCAACCGCCTCTGGCTCTCATTGGCCGGAGGGGAGGGGGGCGGGGAGGGGGACTGCTCAATAGGGGTTGATGAAGCGGATGAACAATGCAAGGGAGCACCTGCGAACCACAAAGACAAACACAGACAGAAAAAAAATAATGAAAATTGGTTTCGAGGCACACGGGGAGGGGGAGGGAGCAAAATAAAACACGCATCAACGGGGGAAGGGGCTCCCAACAGGGGGGCGATCTACTGCACACGTGGTCCGGGGGGCGGGGCTGATGCCTCCGCAAAGGTAGTTGGTGCAAACTTCTTCTGCAGAGCCGGGCCTAGGCGCAGAAAAGTCTGCGCGGCTTGCCAACAGGGCAGCCCGCGGAAACACACGGGAAGCCCTACCCGCTTTGCCTGTTCTCTGAGAGAGGCCTGAAAACCTGGAGTCTGGTTCTGGGTGGCTGTGCTAGCTATCAAGCAGCAACCCCGCTCTGAGCCTCAGTGGCCCCGCTGGTAAAATGAGCAGCCACACTGGGTGATCGCTGAGTTCCTGCAAGCTGGCCATTCTGTGATGTCACTCAAGTGAAACGATGTTCTCATTAGTGAGATTTTTTTTAATCGGACATGCCTGGAAAAGGCTCTGGGTCTCATAAAAGATAGAGCCGGAGAGAATGACCTCGGGCTGCCTCCACCGCTGGCATTCTAAGATTTTAACACACTATTTTACTTTTTCTAAGAATCTGACATTTTAAGATTCTTAAATCCTGCCATTTTCTGCAAACTCCCTGAGAGCAAGAGCATTAGCAGTCTTTTTCACTTCTTTATCCCTGGAGTCTAGCACAGCGCCTGGCATGCAGTAGGCACTAATGAAATATTTGCTGGATGGGAGAGTTGCAGGTGTCTAACATATTAGGATCCTCAAGTTCTAACCATCTCAGATAAGATAATTCTATAATTTTAGGGCACTAATATTCTATGAGTTCCAAGATACACTGAGTCAGTGTATTTTGACTCCAAGTTTCTAACATGTCAGGGTCCTAAGATTCTAAAACCCCAGTTTTGTGAGCACATTCCCAACTCTTCAGAAGGAGAAGGTGATGGCCTGGGAAAAGAGCTTTGAGATCAGGCAATTTGCAGTTCTACCTGTGGCTGGCCTTCAGACATGTGCAGTACATCGTCCACAAGAGAGGGAACATAAGCACAGACAGATAACAGTATACAGTACAAGACAATGCATCCACTTGACGGCAAGGGCTGCTTCTTTTCTTCCACCTTGACTGAGAGAAGCCTTAAAACATAATCCGATCTACCCAGCTTTGCAAAGAGGCTGAACCTTAGGAAACATAACGTAGCCCGGACAAGTCATCATAAAATCTGGCAGAGCTTTAAGGGAGAGGTGGCACAGAGACCAGCTAATTGTTGGGGGGAGGGGAAGCTTTTTGTGGTCTACCAAGAGAAGCTCTCTCAGGTCACAGCCACCAAATCCTGCAGGATTCTGTAGTTTTCATGACTCTTATGTCAAACCCTGAGCCTAACCACGTGTGATGACATTTTACAGATGTGCTGTATACACCATCTGGTTCATGGTAGAAATTTAGTAAGAGCAGTTGAGATAGCCGGGATCAATGACCATGGTGCAACCTCTGAATGGCTCTATGTTCTGGTTTCTTTACCTAAAACATCCAGGCTAGGATTCTCTTCAAAATCATCCAAACCAAGGATTCCCAATTCACCTTGTGAGAACCTTCGCTGACACCACTTACTACACAGCATGCTAAGGTGATCAGCCTTGACTTGATCCAGCCTTGACTTGAGTTCTGGTATCACATTTGCCATACTGTATTTGTAGTTATCTGTAGTTGTCTCCCACATAAAAGTATAGGGCATATTCTTGGGGGATAGTACATTCTTGGAGTAGGTTGTGGAGTTCAACAGAATCGGGGTATCCTTCATGACCTAGCCTCCTATTAGCTGTCTGATCTTGGGAAAATGACTTCCAGTTTCTTGTTTGTAAGCTGGGTACCTCTCCCCTTTCACACAGTTGTTGTGAGGACTAAGGATACCATATCTGAGCACGCAGTATGCATGAGCAAGTAGGAGCCCAGGGTCAGTGCTCACCAAATGCTCATTCAATTGAATGAATCCCCCCACCCCAGCCAACCCCCCCCCCCCCCCGCCGCCCGTCCCCCGGCACCAAGAACCTCATTCATGATTCTGCTTCCTTTGCAGTCCCAGTTTTGGAAAGATTTTATCTAGCAGGCTGCATTTATTAAGCAAATATACATTCATTTCCTCCTCTTTTATTAGTCAAAGACATCTTATAATCTCCAATCAGAGCTTCTGATGAGCTCGGGATAGCCGGTATCATACCATGCTGAGTTGTTAGAATTTCAGACAAAAGTTAAGAAACACGATATGTTGTTCTAGGGGGGCTAGTTACAGCCTCTTCCTAAGTACATCTGTCAGGCTTTATGAAATAAATAGTTCCAGAACTAAGTAAATTGTTCCATCACAAACTTCAGGGACCCAAGGTTGGGAACAACACAGTGCCCTCCTGGGCCTCATGCCTGTTTCTTCTGCCTTCCATCCAACCTCCAGGTCTCCCTCACCTCGGGTCTCAGCATTGCTCTGAATATTCATAACCTAACACTCAAAGCACCTAACAAAGTGCCAGGCCCTTAGTAGGTGTACAATAATTCATGATGTTTCTGTGAAGTACAGATATCATTGGAAACATGTTAATTCCCTTCCTCGTTACACATCAGCTTCTTCTAATTCATGTGGTCCCAAAGTAGGGTACACAGAACCACCCCCTGGGCACAAGAAAATATAGAAATATTTATTTTATGGGGGGCGGCTGGGTGGCTCATCGGTTAAGTATCCAACTTTGGCTCAGGTCATGATCTCGCAGTCCGTGGATTTGAGCCCTGCATTGGGCTCTGACAGCTCAGAGCCTGGAGCCTGCTTTGGATTTTGTGTGTGTCTCTCTCTCTCTGCCCCTCCCCTGCTCATGCTCTCTTTCTCAAAAATAAAATAAACATTAAAAAAAGAAATATTTATTTTAATCCCCTTTTCTAATATCTATTTTGCGTATGTTTTGTAATATATATAGTACATTAGTGCTCGAAACACATATAATAAAATGCATTGCTGTACAAATTTGGCAACTACGGAAGCAAAGCAGGGTGATATTAAGAGTTTGGGCTCTGGAGCCAGATCCCCCATTTGAATTCTAGCTATACTACTTGTTAGCTCAGTAGTAGTGACCTTGGGCAAATCACGTTACCCTTTGTACCTCAATTTCCTCATCTATATAAAGGAGATTAAAAGATAAACTAAAAAACGAACATCTATTTCACAGGGTTGCTTTGAGGATTAAAGGAGTCCAGACAAGGAGCACGTTGAGAACAGTGTGGCAGCCAGTAAGCACCTAATAAGCATTAGAGGCTCTATGTATAAATATGTATATAGAGAGTGAGGGCACTAGGCTCTCATAAGAGCAGTGTGGGATTGCAGAGTATGGCAACTACTGCTTCATTCCACAAACCCTTCCTAAATACCCACTGACTAGGCTAGAAGGTGAGGGGGATACAAACAGTGAGAGACATGGTCCCAAAGGAGCTGACGGGAGGGGAGACAGTCACACAGAGTTCTATGCAAGGCACTGGGGATCTGTCAGAACAGAAGACAGCCCAGTGCGTAATCAGGATACACACTTCATCTGGAGGAAAGGTGAAAGGCTTTCTGGAGCTCCAGAGAGTTCTGGTGGGAAGAGAAGGAGAGATCGGGGGATGGGAACCCACGGCATAGGGAAGAATGTCAGAGTGCCTAGGGCCTCATCCTTCGCCGGGTCTCCAGCAGCCTGCCCATCCCCCCTTTGCTTCTTAAGTCTCATGTGCTACCATGAACTTCTCACCAAGTCTGCCGAGTCTTGCAGAGCCGTGTTGGCCTGCTCTCATTTCCATGGATGCACGCCTCCACCTTTTGTCCAAGTTTGAGGAGTTGCACAACTTCAGCGCATCATTTGCAGCGAATCTGTTTGAATGGCACTCCCCGGAACACAGTTTTGCACCTTCTCTTTCTTCTCCCTGCACACATACTTTACTCTTCTCTTTTCCCCATCACTACCACCCTGTGTCACTAGCTCCCACTCATCCTTAGGC
The DNA here is from genome assembly GCF_018350155.1 of Leopardus geoffroyi. Classification (NCBI taxonomy): domain Eukaryota; kingdom Metazoa; phylum Chordata; class Mammalia; order Carnivora; family Felidae; genus Leopardus; species Leopardus geoffroyi. The sequence goes on along the minus strand of NC_059329.1, from coordinate 53,366,028 downwards.
CTAACCTCATGTCACCTCCCCCGGGAAGGCTTTCTTGATGCCTCAGGCCTGGGTTTGGCACCCCTGCTGCATCCCCACACAGCTCCCTGTACTTTCTCTTTTGCAACACTTCCTGCTCTGCGGTGTTTACTTTCTGTGTCTGCCCACTGGCCTGCCTGGCTTGCCCACTATCATATTTCCCAGTGCCTAGCACAGTGTCCAGTGCATAGAAAACACCAGTAAAAACTTGTTACATGAAGAGGCGATGGGAAGAAGGTAGAAGGGAAGGAGAGTAACTTGATTACGGTGCAAAGGGTCTATATAAAGATAACAGTGAGAAACAACAGTAGGTTTAGGCCTTGAACACAAAGAAAAGGAAGCCAGACCTTAACTGGGAGTCATGGACGCTTTTAAAGTCAGAAGATGACAAGACCAGGGCTGTGCTTTACAAAGATCTGCTCTTTAAACTTAAGGCATCTGCTCAGCCACTTAGATTTCCTTTCTAAATGGCTCACCTCAGCCAGGATGGAAGTCCCCGTGATTGCCTCTGGGGGTGAAGGTAGGGGACAGATGCATGTTTATATAGGCAAATAATACATGCCTGATGCCAAGGGATGATGGGACTGGAGTTTAGGATTGCTTCCCATGTACCCTGATCATCAGCTTGAAGGGAACCTGGTATTGTAGAATTTTCCACAGTGTTCATGGCAAAATGAGATGGGATGATGGGTGTGAATCTCCCTACACCTCACTCCAACAATGAAGGGCGCCAGTGAAAGGTGGAGGGGAGTCATCCATGTTTCCTGAGAGAATGTCTCTGTGAGCCTAGTTCTAGCTTATTGTGGATGAGGAGGGAGAAAGAGCCACAAAGTGAGAGTGCAGACACTCATAAGATTGAGGTGGAGGGTGGGGCGCCTGGGTGGCGCAGTCGGTTAAGCGTCCGACTTCAGCCAGGTCACGATCTCACGGTCCGGGAGTTCGAGCCCCGCGTCAGGCTCTGGGCTGATGGCTCAGAGCCTGGAGCCTGTTTCCGATTCTGTGTCTCCCTCTCTCTCTGCCCCTCCCCCGTTCATGCTCTGTCTCTCTCTGTCCCAAAAATAAATAAACGTTGAAAAAAAAAAATTAAAAAAAAAAAAAAAAAAAAAAAAAAAAGATTGAGGTGGAGGGTGAGACGGGGCCAGGAACAAACATTCTCAGAGCTCCTTCTGGAATCCAGGAACCCAGTCAGGTGCTTTATGAGATCTCTTCCTCACATCAAACCTGTCAGTAGGAAAATTCAACCCCATTTTCAAGGCTTAGAGAGGTGAAGTAATTTGTCTATGGTCACAGGAGCTGGGTAAGAACTCGTAGCTGCAGTGCTGTTCCCTGAGTGGCGTGAATGAAATTTATCAGGCCCCATTTCAGGTAGGGAAAGGGAAGCTGTTGTCTATCAACTGAAACACATCTAAAGCAAAAAGACCACAGGCTTCTTGTTGTGTAAACCAGGGATCAGAGTCCAGTTTTACAGCGGCTGTGTGACATTGGGTAAGTCACGTTACTTCTCTCAGTCTCTGTTTTCCCCTTTAAAAATGGAGCGCTTATACCCACTGCAAAGGGTTGCTGGGGAGATTGATGCTATGATGCTTCTAAGGAGCCCAGCAGTCTCATGGAAGGGGCTCAGCCAACACTGATTTCCTCTGCCATTCCGCCAGCTGTAATCTACAGTAAGAGCAGGGTGGTTTTGTGCAGTAAATGATAACAGATCTGCAAGCGTGCCACTGACACCTTTATCAATGTGGATTACTTGTCAATGTCATAAAAAGAGGAAAGTGTTAAGGAGGCAGCCGTGATATATGAAAAGAACACAGGACAAGGGAATCCTGCAATCTGCAGAAAGGACAATTTCAGTTACTCACATCTTTGTGTGAATCATGGGAGCATTTGAAACGTAACCTATAGCTAGGATAGGATATTCTCAAGGAAGGTCGTTTTAGCATTCTGGATTCTGAGCGTGTCTCTAGAGTATGCCAGGAGGCTGAAGTGTGAAGGGCCAGCTGATGGACAAATTTATTACTCTGACAAGTAAAGAAAGACCATTAACAAAATGCACGTTTTTACACTTTTCTCAGCAGTCTTGAGAAAGCCATCTAAACACCCAAACGGAGGCGGGAGCCTGGGTGGCTCAGTTGGTTGAACGTACGGCTCTTGGTTTTGGCTCAGGCCATGATCCCAGGGCTGTGGGATCCATCCCTGCATAGGGCTCTGTGCTAAGCAAGGAGCTTACTTAAGATTCTCTCTCTTCTCTCCCTCTCTGTCTCCTCCTCCTCCTCTTCCTCCTCCTCCACTCCTCTCCCCTGCTCATGCTCTTTAAAAAATAAGTAAACAAACAAACACCCAAAGAGAATCTTATTAATCTAAACCGTCTAGACTGTGACAGGGTGAATCGCAGCCGACTGACAGAGGCAAATGTGAGTCCCATCGGAAAAGCCAGAGCACTGGCTGTGTGCTGCAGGGAGGACACTTTCTCACAGGTATGTCACCTTGTGCAGCCGTGAGCTGACAGATTCACCCCTCCTGTGAAGGTTCTGTTCTAGAAAACTCTAGTCCCTTCCCTTAACACCAAGTGCATTCCTTCTCTTCTCATGCTCCAACCTCGCCTCTATGTCCTTTTAACGGGGCAGCCAATTGCTTCAGGGAGTAAGTAAAATCCTTCTTGGTTCTCAGCAGAGGATGGAAAACTGGGATCTCCTTCTGACAGAAGGTTTGGGGCTCCTGGAAGATCAGAAGTTTCACCACAGGGCAGCATGTCCTGACTCAAGTGAGGGACATTCCCATCTACTACTTCAATAGCCTCACTTGCCTGACAGGGTGGTAGGCTGCTCACCTCTGTGTCCTGGCCTAGATCAGAGTCTCAGCTCAGAAAAGCTTTGCAGAACTTGTTCCCATAGTTATCTGAAATGGACTGAAGCCCACTGCTGTGAAGGATTTCAAAGTGCAGGAAACCCCAAGCCAGAGAGCTACAGAGACCCCACATTCTGTTTGTCAGTGTCAGCCTCAATTTGCATCTGTTATTCTGCATTAATTAACAAGAGTGCCCCGCCTTTACTCTAAAAATGTCTGATTTGGACAGTTAATTAGATGGCTACCCTGTTTCAGGGCAGTATGGATTCAGTTCCACATCAGAGGCTGTAGTCTGCTGCCTAGACTAAGGGCCAAGAGATCTGGGTGCAGGTCAACGATGTGCCTCGGGACCACGGTCAAGTCCTCTGACAGCTCTGGCCCTCGCTTTCCCCATCAGGGAGCCAGACTAGCACACTCTAAGGTTCTTCTGTAGGAGTAGCTGTAGTACCTACTTCCAGGGGATGTTCTGAGGAGGAAAGGAGACTATAAAAAGAAGGCAGGATAGAAACGATTTCAGTTACAATGGCAAGTGAGTTTCCTTCAGCAGGGCGAATGCTCATAAAGTGTTTACAGGATGAATAAATTTGTAGGAATGTATTGGAAAAAGGATTGGCTGAAAAAACCTTTCACAGTGGTTATCAACGATATGGGCAGTTTTTCATTTTTTAAATGAGCACATACAGTTCTTCTTCTACTTCTAAAATTATTTTTAAAACTTCAGGAGAGGGGCACGTGGGTGGCTTGGTCAGTTGAGCTTCTAACTCTTGATTTTGGCCCAGGTCATGATCCCGGGGTTGTGGGATGGAGCCCTGCATCAGGCTCTGTGCTGAGCGGGGAGACTGCTTGGGATTCTTTCTCTCCCTCTGCCCGTCTACCCAAGCTCGTGTGAGCGCTCTCTCTCTCTCTCTCTCTCTCTCTAAAAACCAAACCAAACTTCAGGAGAAAATGAAATAATAAATGTGAAAATTCCAGGCACCTAGCAAGTGCTAAGACAGATGTTGATTTTAAATACAAATAAGATTTTATGCCCTGATATGGGTAGTATGATTTTATATAAACTGATTTTTAAAATGTGAAAACCTTTGGGGCACCTGGGTGGCTCAGTCAGTTAACTGTCTGACTGCTGATTTTGGCTCAGGTCGTGATCTCACGGTCATGATCTCACAGTTGTGAGATCAAGCCCCTCATCGGGCTCCACACTGGGCATGGAGCCTGCTTGGGATTCTCTCTCTTCCTCTCCCTCTGTTGCTTCCCTGCTCAGTTCATGCTCGCTCTCTCTCTCTCTCTCTCTCTCAAAAAAAAAAAAAAAAAAGAAAGAAATTAACAAAAATGTGAAAACCTCTTAACTGAGCAGTTATACTTCTAGCAAGTTACCCAAGAACATAATTGTGACTTTTCAAAAGATTTTCTAATAAGAATATTCATCACAACATCATTTGTAATAGTGAGAAGTAAAATAAAAAAATGCTAGAAAGGAAAAACATCTTTAATGTTAAAAGTGCCTAATTACGTAAAGTAAGGCACAGCAGTACAATGTTAATACACAGACGTTATAAGCCATGTTTGTAAAGAACACTTCGGGACATGTGAAATTGGATATAAAAAACTATGATGCAAAACTGTATGAAAAGTAATTCTGACATTTAAGTGTGTGTGTGTGTGTGCAGTTTGTACAGAAATGTTGACACCTGTCACCTTAAGGCAGTAAAATCATGAATGCATTTTAGTTTTTTATAATTTTTCCATACTTTCTAATTTTTTCAAGGAGTAAATGTGATAATGAGATTAAAAAAAATAAAAGTTATTGTAAAGAGAAGGAAACACACCGACAGGAAGGTAGCAAAGAGCACGGCTTCTGGTTTGGGTCCCCAGTATGTGGAGCACTGCACAGCCATAGCCTCCTGGGCCCAGATTCGCCTTCTTTTCCAGCCTATTAAGTCTAGTGAGTCTTACTCCCCTCGCTGGGCAGCTCCTACTAAGTCAACTCTCCTCTTTTCTCATCAACAGTGGTTATTTTCAGAAGCAGGTCTGGGGCCATCTGTCTCTGTGACTTATGCTGGGAAAATGGTCTCTGGAAAACAGGAGGCAGTAAATTTCTCAGGCTCAGCTCATTTGATCTCCATCCCTCCTCCTCACAGGTTTCTCAGGGCCATTTTTTTTAAACGCATTTACCAAGAAAGGAGCTTTGCTTTCACCTGTTTGTGGGGGGACACCCAGATCCTGGAGTACCTTCCACCTCGACACTGAGAAGGGAGGGCTTTAGGTCTCTGGTCTTCACTCAGGCATGGCCAGCTAGCGGTGCTGCTTGTTTGATTACAGGTGTATTAAATGAGGACATTCATTGAGGTGCCTGCGTGGCTCAGTCGATTGAGCATCCAACTCTCGACCTTGGCTCAGGTCATGATCTCATGGTTTGTGAGTTTAAGCCCTGCATTGGACTATGTTAGCAGTGGGGAGCTTGCTTGGGATTCTATCTTTCCCTCTCTCTGCCCCTCCCCTACTTGCTCTCTCTCTCCAAATAAATAAATGAGGACATTCATTGATTTTGGGGGCAATAACAGCTTTATTGAGTTATAGTTCACATACCATACAAGTCACCCATTTAAAGCATATCATTCAATTATTTTTAATATATTCAGAGAGTAGTGCAACCATCACCATTCTGTCTATCTACCTATTTATTTTACCACAGTCAATTTTAGAATATTTTCATCCCCCCCCCAAAAAAAAAGCCCATACATATCATCAGTCACTCCCCATTTCCCTCCAAACCCTTGCAGCCCTGGACAATCACTAATCTACTTTCTATGTCTATGGATTCACCCATTCTGGGCATTTCATGTACATGGACTCAGGACATGTGCTCTTTTGTGGCTGGCTTCTTTCATTTAACATAATGTTTTTGAGGTTCATCCATGTTGTAAGATGGATTAGAACGTCATGTCATTTTATTGCCAAATGACATTGTGTTGTATGGACATCGCGTTTATTTGTTCATCAGCTGATGGACACTTGGGTTGTTTCTACTGTCTAGCTATTCTGAATAAACTGCTACAAACATCTGTGTACACACTTTTGTGTGGACATGCATTTTCATTTCTCTTGGGTGTATACCTAGGAGTGGAAATGCTGGATCAAAATAACTCTGCTCAACATTTTCAAGAACTGTTGGACTGGTTTCCAGTGGCTCCACCATTTTCCATTCCCACCAGCAGTGTCTAAAAGTTCCAATTCCTACACATCTGTGCCAACACTTTTTATCATGTGTCTTTTTGATAACAGCCATTCTAGTGGGTATGAAGAGTCAGCTCAGGTCGTTTTGATTTGCATTTCCTGATGGCTAATGACGTTGAGCATCTTCTCATGTGCTTATTGGCCATTTGTATATCTTCCCAGAGAAATACTTATTCCAATCCTCATTTTAAAATTGAGCTAGTCATCTTTTTAGTGTCTATGAGTAGGCACTGATTCTTTCATCAAATATTTGTTTTGTGCCTACCCTGTGCGAGGCACTGTTCTAAGCATCTAGGCCTGGGGGGGGGACAAAGTCTTGTCCTCACAAGCTTACATTTCAGTAGAGGAGAAAAATCAACAAGTGAACAAAGAATCATACAGAAAAAGATCAACTGGTGATAGATGCCGTGAAGCAAAGTTAAGTGCAATGAGAGGTGTGGAGTGATGGGATGGGTGTGCTACTTCAGGTAGGATAGTCAGGGAAGGCCTCTCTGAGGAGGCGATATTTAAGTAGACACGTGAAATAAGTGAAGGGGTGAGCCACACAAACATCTGGGGGAAGAGCTTTCCAGACAGAGGACCTAGCAACTGAGGGGGTGGCGAGGAAGCAGGCCATCACGCCTCTCCCCCGGCCCCAACCTGAAAGCAGTGCCTTCCTATGGAACCTTTTGCAAGCTGAAACTGCATAAAGGCAAGAAGCAATTACCATTAATTTACATGGAAAAGTTTTTGAGCATTCCCAGACCCCCAAACTAACCTCTCTTAGGCTTTTCTGATACCTTAGGACGTGTCTTGCTAATGGCTGCACAAAATCAATCGACAGAAAGCACAGATGCTCACAGACACAGTTCAAAGCTCTGGCCGCTTGATGCTGAGCTGCTGTGTGTAGTTCCCGGGGAAGGAGCTCGGTGGGGCCGCCCTCGCTGCTCTGGGTGCGTGCTGCCTATATAATGGCTCACTACAAAACAAGCTCTGGGCATAATTTGGCTTTTAGCCTTTTTCTGTAAAAGTGAAAGTCTTCTTTGGATCCTGTTCAGTGAATGAAAACAGGTACTAACGTAGGTGTTTCATAAAAGCGAGGTGGTATAATGAGAACTTGTGAAAAGCGAGGGATGCCCGTATGGGTGGAGAGGCCTAAGGAGGATAGTGCTAGGAAGTGAGCCTTGAGAGGCTGCCAGGGGCCAGAAAACAGATGTGCAACACTGCAGGCCACTGTGCCTGTGTGTTTCTTAGTGAGTTCTCGGAGGACAGGGACTGGTCTTATTTGTATCCATATGTCCACAGCCCACACAGTGATTTCATCTATCGTTGGTACCCAGAACATACTGGAGTCTATTTTAACTGATTGAGCTAATCAGTTTTTATTAGTAAGTAAAAACAATACCTATGCGTGAATAGTATTTACTCTATACTTTACACAAGATTTTCACATCCGCGATCTTATTTTATCCTTTCTACATTCAAGTGAGGTTATGACCATCGACCCCATTTTACAGACAGAAAAACTGAGGCTAGGAAAGGTGCTGTGACTTGTGCCGGGCCATACGAGTGGTAAGGGGCTAAGTGGGACTGCAACTTTGGGGGGGGGGCATCAAGTAAGATCTGGATTTAAAACTGGTTATTGTGATTTGGGGCGGGCTGCTTCACCTTTTAGAGGGCTGGGATCTTCAGGATCCGAGCCTAGCTCCCAGGGGTCTTGTGGAGAGTGAGTGAGTAAGAGCGTGCATGTCTGGGGCCTATGATGTGCCTGGAACACAGCGGATTGAGCACACAGCTCAACACTGGTAGCCGTCCCCCACCTCCCTTTCATTGCCCACCACAGATGTACACCGGTCGGCCTCCCCACGTGAGGCCAGAGCCAAAACCAGCCCTTCCCCTGGAAGGGAGCCTGGTTGCATGGGTAGAAGAAACAGAGATACGTTATTTCGTGTGCGGGAGGCAGGTGTGCCAGAGGAGGGGGAGGAGAGGTCAGGGATGTTGGGGGAGGAGGGCAGGGGAAATGGGAGACTTCCTAGAACCCCAACTGCCAGCTGCAACCCCAGGTTTCTCAAAGGTTCTTTGAACCTTTCCCAGGGCTTGGTCCAAAGGGGTTTAAGATGGTCCATCCAAGGCCTCCGGGGGCTCAAGTCAGGCCAGACAGAGACGCCACTTTCTGTGGGATGTGGGGGAGAGGGGGACACAAGGCAAGCTGGATTATCTAAGCATGTCAAGTCTGCTGGTGAACATGAGCAAGGAGGCACTGAAATTTATGGCAGGCCTTGAGCAATCTGTGGTCACAGAGTGCTCTGTTCGACAGAAGGACTCAAGCTTTGCACTTTTGCACTGAGATTTGATTAAGAAATGCTTTCAAACAGCTGTTTTCAAAGTCATTTATTACTTCTTGGGTTCAAATATACATATATATATATATGTATATACACATATATATATAATTTCTTCTATATATTTCCCTCCCCAACTCCTTTTACACAGCTGCAAAACTGCAGACCCCAAGACAAAGGCAGAGCATAACCTGTCAAGCTTCACCTCTACTTCAATACTGGGGGATGGTGGCGGTATTAAGTACAGAGGAGAGAGGTGAGAGGTGGGGCGCTATGGAGGAAGAAGAGCCTGCTTGCTGGAGGGAGGGGAGGCAACTGATAGTAATTTGGTGCCTACTGTGTGTCCCCTACATACATCATCTCGATCCTCACAACCCCCTGCAAAGGCGTTAGGTCTCCCCAAGCTCTGAGGCTCTGGAGAGCCTGCTCAGGATCGCCTAGCTGGGGCAGTTAAGAGGCTGAATTCTGGACCCTGTTCTGGTGGACCCTAAGCCCACCCTATGCCACTAAAATCATCCAAATGAATAATGATAATAAACACAAGCATGTGCATTTGTAAATCCAAGGGTTTACTTTCCTGATCTCTTAAAGAAGCTAGACAGTATGCTCAAGGCCACAGAGCCAGTGAGTGTAGAACTCTGACTCAAAGGGGAAATCACGATGAGTATAAGCAATGAACCAGGCAAAAATTAACCAGGAAAAAAACCACCCATATAAAATAAAGCCAGAGTTGTTTACTTATCATTTGTGCAGTTTGCTATCTATTATATTTTAACAAAACAATTAAAAATTTTTTTTTCCAACGTTTATTTACTTTTGGGACAGAGAGAGACAGAGCATGAACGGGGTAGGGGCAGAGAGAGAGGGAGACACAGAATCGGAAACAGGCTCCAGGCTCTGAGCCATCAGCCCAGAGCCTGACGGGGCTCGAACTCACGGACCGCGAGATCGTGACCTGGCTGAAGTCGGACGCTTAACCGACTGCGCCACCCAAGCGCCCCAAAACAATTTTAAAAAATAACAGAAAACCCTATGCTGTACGTGTATAGTGAGCACATATTGAGAAGCATTTTCCTTACCTAGTTTCTCCCTGTAACCGCCCTGGTTCTAAATAGCTTTCACTGAGTGTACTCATTGTGCCAAAGCCTCTGCTCCCATTAGATTTCTACAAAGCTTTTTGAAACTTTTTTGAAAGCACAAACATAGTAAGGGCCAAGCTTTCCGGAAATTCCTCTACTCTCACTCCAGGAAATCTTAAAAAAAAAAAAAATCAAGGAAAGCAATCTCAAAAAACCTTGAAAAAAATCAATGGGGTGCAGGGGGAGAATGGACAAGTGGAGAAATGTCTGCCCAAATCTTGTCCCCAAGTGACCGGGTCTCCCTCAGATGGAGAATTTCCCCAGAAGTCTGTTCTCAAGGCTGGGAGCCCTTTAGGAGGCTTTAGGCAAAGATTAGAAGAAAGACACGCTTGTTTTTAGCCCCAAACACATTCTGTGCAGAAATGAGCCTTGGGGATGAGAAGAGAAGGGGAAGGAACAAACATTTACCAAACACCTCCTGTGTGTCATGCACTGTGCTGAGCACCTTGCGAACACTTTCCAATAAAACTCTTACAGCAAACACAATATTCACCCACTCAGCAAGTAACTGTGGGGCTACTGCATGTCAGGCCCCCTGCTAGGTGCTGGGGACACAGCAGAAACACCACCGGGTAAAGTTCCTGTCTGTATTGGTTTCCAAAGGCTGCCATGACTGAGCACCATGGACTATCTTAAAACAACAGAAATTTATCATCTCGCAGTTCTAGAGGCTGGAAGTCAAAATCAAGGTGTCGGGGGAGGGGGGTAATGGTGCTCCCTCTGAAACTTGTAGAGGAGTCATTCTGTGCTTCTTCCTAGCTTCTGGCAGTCGGCTGGCAATCCTTGGCATTCCCTGGCTTGTGGCTGTCCACTCCAATCTCTGCCTTTGTCGTCACATGGCCTTCTCCCACATGTGTCTCCATCTTCGCAGGGCTGTCTTCTGGTAAGGGCACCAGTCAGATTGGCTTTGGGACCCGCTCTACTCCAGCATGACCTCGTCTTGACTAATTATGTCTGTAACAACCCCATTTCCACATGTGGTCACATTCTGAGCTACTAGGGGTTAGGCCCTGAAAATATCCCCTTTTTGGGGGGGACACAAGTCAACCCATAACACTATCCTTGTGGAGCTTATAATATAGAAGGCCCCTTTTACACATGAATAAGTTGAGACAAAAAGAGGCCAAGTGACTTACTCAAGGTCCACAGGTAGTAAATCACAAAGCCACAAAGCCTAACCCTAACCCTAGGGTGTGACTCCAGAGCCCATACTCCATCTACCTTGCCACCCTGTCTTGCCAGCATGGGGTTTCTTCAGCTGATGGTCATTTATATAAAAGGAGCCTTTGCATATATCATCACTTCTAGTCCTTGTGACACCCTATGATGTAGATACTATTGTTATCATTTTACTGATAAAGAAAATGAACTCCAGGGGCGCCTGGGTGGCTCAGTCAGCTGAGCGGCCGACTTCGGCTCAGGTCATGATCTCGCAGTCCGTGAGTTCGAGCCCCGCATCGGGCTCTGTGCTGACAGCTCAGAGCCTGGAGCCTGTTTCAGATTCTGTGTCTCCCTCTCTCTCTCTGACCCTCCCCCATTCATGCTCTGTCTCTCTCTGTCTCAAAAATAAATAAACGTTAAAAAATTTTTTTTTAAATAATAAAAAAAAAAAAAAAAAAAAAAAAAGAAAATGAACTCCAGAAAGACTGATCTTATTCAGTCCTCAAGAGGAGGGGCAGATTGAACCCAAGTGAGTGGACTGTACCCATGTTTTCACAGCCATGCCAAGATCAGTGGCATTGTGGTGGGAAACTGGACCTCAGGAATGGAACCAGAAATCAACACAAGTAGTTAATGAAAAGGTTCTATCTCTAGGGCTGTCCATGAAGGCTGGTCACCCTGACTGAGGGCACTGGACTGGAAAAGAAAGAAGGATGTTGGCTATTTTTGTTTCTCTGGAGGGAAAAGAGTCTCCATTTTGGAGGTGAAACCATTCAGCATCTCGAGCAGCATCCCCCTGACTAGAATGCTAGCACACACAGATTGCATTTGCCCCAGATTTCATGTGGCTGGGTAAGTGAGGGAGGAGAGAGGTGCCTGCAGGGTAGGAAAGCATTTGGGATGTTCCGACGTGCCAGGTCCAGAGTCCAGTGGTCTGTGAGGCTGGCAGGGGTAGCTGGTCCTGTGTAATTTGTCACAAGACCCTGGCATAGTCAGAGGAGGAGAGTGCCGCCATCCTGGGGAAGAAGGTCAAAGCCCCTCTCTGGAGTATCCTGCCAGCTAGATCCTGCCATTCAGTTCTCTCAGTGATCCTACAGGGGACTCCAGCCAGCACCCCAGTAGAGTTATGGTAGGGAATCATTTTGGGTCCTGCCTGCCTTTGAGAAGTTTCCAGAAGAGGCAACTACCCCACAGTGCTATGGGAGTGGGGAGCCCTTAATTAATGAGGCTTTGGGGTGCAGTGACACCTATTCCTACGGGAAGTGGTGTTTAAGTAGAAGCCTAATGATAAACAAGCCTAAGTTGGCCAGATGAAAGAGGCATCGTGTGTGGTGTGTGTACGTGTGTGCACAGGCATGGGCTAGTTTCAGTGTCTGGTAGGGCAGAGAGAACCGCATGTGCAGAGGCCCAAGGGCACTGTGAGTATTACCAGTCTGGTAGGTCTGGAGGAGAGGTAGTAAAGAGCTACTAAAGAGCTGAGCTGGAGGGAGGTAGGGTTCAGACCCTTGACAGGCCTCTGGTAGAATCCAGGGCCTGCCTCTACTCCCGGGGCTGCAGGACCCAGCAACTGTTAGCAACTATCTATCATGCGCCACCCAAATTAAGTCACTGAACTTCTCTGGGTCTAACTGAAAATTACTACGGTCATGGGGCTTGCCTCCTAAGCTCTCTTGGAGATCAGATAATGAAAACTAGCAAGTCTGATTTACACTTTTCCACTTAATCCTCATAGCAACTCTCTGAATATCTCCTTATTACCCCCATTTAGTAGAGGAGAGGAGAAATGTTCACAGAAGGTTAAATGACTACCTTCTATCAGTCTTCGGTTTTCTGAAAGAAATTGCTCTCAGGCTTTCTGCCCAAATAGCTGAGTCTTTTGCTCTCAGGGGACTTTTACTCAGGGGAGAAGGATGATTGGTTAATAGCAGCAATGATGATAATAGCTGCCATTGTTGGGGACTTTCTCTTTGCTAGACGTTGTACCAAGCTGTGTATAGACAGAAGTCCATTTTAATCCTCACAGCAATCTTATGAAGTAGGGACCTTTGTGGCCCCCATTAGAGATGAGGATGCTCGGACTTACAGCAGTCAGTCAACTTGGCCAAGGTCATACAACCTACTGGGAAGGGGAGAGCTAGGCGGTGGCCACTGGTGACTCACTCCTGCCACAGCCTAAGCTCCTAATCACTTCTCTGTGAAGCTTAAAAGGAACAAAACTCTCCTAGCCCTACCTGTAGGTTTCTACACGAGAAAGCTGAGGACTGGAGAGGTGACAGAATGAACCTAAGGTCCCAGGATAAGGTGACCATGGAGTTAGTTGTGTGCCATTAATATCAACAATAGTAACAGTTATGAGGGCAGTGGCTGAAACACGGAAGCTTTTAAAGTTCGGAACCTTTAAAAAGAAATTTTTTTTTAACATTTATTCAATTTTGAGAGACAGAGAGAGACAGAGTGCAAGCAGGGGAGGGGCAGAGAGAGAGGGAGACACAGAATCCGAAGCAGGCTCCAGTCTCTGAGCTGTCGGCACAGAGACTGATATGGGGCTGGAACTCATGTACCACGAGACGATGACCTGAGCTGAAGTCAGACGCTTAACTGACTGAGCCACGCAGGCAACACGTCCCATGCCTTTTTAATTTAAGTGATCTCTACACCCAACCTGGAGCTCAAACCCACAACCCTGAGATCAAGAGTCACATGCTCTTCCGACTGAGCCAGCCAGGCGCCCCTAAAGACTGGAAACTTTTTGATCCTTGCTTATCCGGTAGATGTAAAATATCTTGAAGTTATTTTAATATTCATGACTTTATTAGAGTTTGACTATTTTTTAATGTTTATTAGATATTTATATTTAAGTATCTATGAATGGCCATATAGGTCTTTGCACATTTTTTCTTATTTGGTTGTTCATGTTTCCTATTCATTGATCGTAAGACTTTCTGTATGTCAAAAATTAATATATTTTATATAGTGCAAATATTTTTCCAGTTTCCTTTGACATCGCTTGTGTTGTTTTTACTTGTCTTGCAGAAATGCTTACTTTGCATTTCTGTCTTTTTCTTTATGGCTTCTGGGTTCAGTGAAGATCAGCCAACTTCCTCAATTGTTTTCCTGTCATCAGATTCCCCCCAGGCTCCCTCTGGGTCTGGGGGCCAGCTCAGAGGCACGTATAGACAAAATAGGGGCGCCACCCTAGGTTCCTCCCACGTGCTCTCTGGAGAGCCTCTGCGTTTGACGGAGGCTTTTCTTTTCTTCCAGGTCTCTAGCCTCCCTCCAGACTGTAACAGAAGGATACAATCCCTTCAGAAAATTTGATTTTCATTTTGGATAGGCTAAGAGAAATCCCTCTTTTCTTCTGTCCTCCTCATCCTTTTGGAATGGAGATGCAGGGACGTTGGGGCAGACAAAATGGGATAAAATTTGGGGTTTGCCAGGAAATTTTTATTTGGCTGTGTGTGGAAGGAATGAAGGGAGATTTCTGAAAGTACTTTCAAACTCAAAAAATATCTCTAACGGTAAAACATAATTTTTTCAGAAGGAAGAAAACTGACATTAATCAAACACATTCCAGATGCTGAGCAAAGTAATTTTATATCTCATTCTCCTAAAAGTTTTATCTCTCTGTGGTCTCAGGTAGGGTCTTCCTGTTTCAAATGAGGGGGCTGTAGCTTGGGGAGCTTACATGGGAAACTGTCACCTGTAAGTGGATCAGGGACTTGGATGCAGGCCCCTGGCCCCTGGCACAGTGGCTAAGGGCTCTGGAGTCGGTGGGCAGAATGTATCTCAGCTCCTTGGGTTACTGTCAGTTTGATCTTAAGCAAATCACTTAGCCTCTCTGAGCTCAGCTTCCTCAACTGTCAAATGAAAGCAAAATTATGTTTCCTCATATGGGTTCTGAGGCAGTGAAATAGGCAAAAGGATATAAAACACATTCTAATGCATGGCCTACAGAAAAGTCTTAATAAATTCTAGGAATAATAATAACAACAGCAATAACAACAGCTAATTTATTCTTTCCTCTCCATCGTGCCTCTATCATCATAAAGCATTCCAGCTGGATACTTTCATATTCTTAGCCTGCTCTGTGGTGATGATAATATAATAGCAGTGCTGTTCATAGCAGCTTTGTTCACAGGAGTCCAAAACAATGAAAATCCCATCAACAGGTGAACTGATAAATAAGTTATAGTATATTAATATAATGGGAAGCTCCACAGCAATTGATAAAAACCTACCAGTAAATGCAACAACATGATGAACATCACAGATTTTCAGAGATTCATTTACGGTAAATAAGAGAAGCCAGATACAAGTATATACCGTGTGATTATTTCCATAAAGTTCAAAAGCAGGCAAAACTAAACAATATCGATAGAAGCCACCGTAGTAGTAGTTTCAGGGTGGGAAGGCACATGGGGGAACCTTTTGGGTTTGATGAAAACGTGTTCTATCTTGATCAGAGATATGGCTACAGACATGGCTACATCGTAAAAGATCACTGAGCTGTCTACTTAAACACTTTAAGGTATGCATGTTAGTCCTCAAAAAAATGATTAAGGGGGGCAAATAAAAATGCAAATCTGGAAAAAGGATGAAGTGAAAGTACTCAAAATAATAAAGGTAGTAGTTACTATCACCGGCACTGTGTGAAGCACCTCATATACTCAGTCTCCCATAATCCTCATAGCAGCTCTGTGAAGTCGGCAGTATATTTGATAGATGAGAAAACAGGTTATGTTCTTTGGCTCAGGACACTCACCCACATAGGGCCAGGACTTGGCCCGGACTGGCTATCTCCAACACCTGTTCTATTACCTCTGACAACAAAAGAAACCTCCATGTAAGTTGTGGGAGCCAGCCTCCAAGATGGCCCCTGTTGACATTCACTTTCTGATGTTCACGCCCTTGGATGCGTGATTCTCTCCCACGCAGTAAAGCTGACCTGGGATACCAACGGGATATGCGGAAATACAGAATGTGACTTCTCAGGCTAGGTGCTAAAAGACACCGTGGCTTTCTCCTTAGGTTTGGTTAGATCTTTTGCTCTGGGGGAAAACCAGCAGCTACTTTGTGAGGACACTCAAGCAGTGATAGAAATGTCCTTGTGGTGAGAAACTGAGGTCTCTTGCCAACAGCTGGCATCAGTATGGCATCTTGGGAGCAGATCCTCCAGCCCCAGTCAAGTCTTCAGACGACTGTCACCCGGGCTGAGACACCAAGTCAGGCAACCCAGCAAAGATGCTCATGACTTCCTGACCCACAGATACTGTGATATAATAAATGTTGTTTCCATTTTAAGTGGCTAAATTTTGGGGTAATTTGTTACAATTGAAAAATAATATATAAGAGAAGGACCATGCATATTAAATGATGAGCAGCCCTTACACATGAGTTAAAATCGTGAAGGAACTACAGAGTCAATAATGTCTGTCCTGCCTGAAGACTAAGATTCAGACGGCTGTTTCTCAACATAATAGCTTGGGTTTTAGTTGTTTTCTGGTCTTTACGATTCCCTTTAGCTTTTTAAAAAAAAATGTTCTTTAAACATTTATGCATTTTTGAGAGACAGAGAGAGAGAGAGAGAGAGGCAGAGTGCGAGTGGGGGAAGGGCAGAGAAAGAGGGAGACACAGAATCCGAAGCAGGCTCCAGGCTCTGAGCTGTCAGCACAGATCAGGACCCGAGCCGAAGTTGCACACTTAACTGACTGAGCCACCCTGGAGCCCCTCCCTTTAGCTTTTTATTTTTGTGCTCTGTCCACACAGCTAAGGCCCAGCTCTCAGTCGTTGCATACTTTAGCTGTATCCTCTTAACCTTAGTGCTACAGGCCTGAATAATGTCAAATCTCACCAGGAAGAAATAAAAATTTATAACTTGTTTATTCATAAATTAGCCCTATCGGACCCCAGAGCACATCAATAGTTCAGTTGTGTTTGACAGCACCTCTCTTCATTAGGATGTTAATCATTAGTGTCAAGATTTGTCTGATTCTGTTGACATTAACCAGAGGTCACATTTTTGTCAGAACTCAGCATTTAAAGACTGGAAAAATCATAGGAGGTGGGAGAGCACCTGGAAATATTTTTGGCCCAGTCCTTGTCTCTAGGTGGATGCTTTAACTCTATTTAAATGTATTCCGAGTTAGGGACTCACACACTATTCTTTGGTAGGAACTTCTGCTTTTCTACTTTTTGTTTACTCGTAATCATCAAATAAGCCCCTTGCCATCCCACACAAATTTTTCCTGCTTTCACCTCAGCTCCTTCTCTTTGGCATCATCTTCCAAGAACATAAAGAACAAGAGTTAAGAACTCTCTTTAGAGAAGCCCTTCTATATATTCACAGAAGGTAATTAAATCACAGCTTAGTCTTCCCAGCTGCAGGTTAAAGAGCCCCAGTTCCTCTGCGCTGACTGCACAGGGGATTTTCCAGTCCTCTTGTCTCAGGTAGGGCCCTCCCCAAATGCTCCCACTCTTGTAAGCTTCAGTGTTTAACGAACGTAGCCGTGGCCTAGTGCAAAGGATAAAAATGATGATTTTGCACTCCCACCTCCCTTACTGGATCACAGTTTCATTTTTAGAACTTACTTTCACAGCTTTAGACTCATAGATATGTTAGAAATGTAAAAGTAATTTTGTCCCACTTCCCCTAATTTTGTAGCTGAGGAAACGATGGCCCAAAGAGGCCCGCTCAAGGTCACTGAGTTACGGGACTGGCTGAGTTAAGTGTGGTCTTCCCGTCATGTGCCTTTCCCGTCTCTCCTGCTCAGCCTGGTGTCACCTGGGTGTGTCCCCTCACCTGTGCTGAATCTCTATCCTCTTATTACAGCTGACAGCAATAGCACTTTGCAGCTGGTACTCACAACAGCGTCTACTGCAGTACTGTTTGCAATAGAGTAAGACATGGGAAAAACCAGGGCCTCTATTCCATGGAATATTCTGAAGCTGTTAAAAAGAATGAGGAAGATTTAAATGTGCTGCTAGGGGGAGATCTACCAGCTATATTATTTAGAGAAAAAAACAAGTCAACAGCACCTAGTGGAATAGCAAATAGAACGTATCATTCCACTTGTGTTCGAAAGAGGTATACACACACACGATTCTGTGCAGAACTTTCTAGAAAGATACATATAAAACTGTTAATGACAGAATGCGGTTGATGGTAAAGACTTTTACTTACTTTTCATTTTATATCCTTTAGCATTGTTTGAATTTTTAACCATCTGCCTTTATTACTTTTATAATAAAAATAGTATAAACGTTTAAAGTGTTAATACTGAAGATTTCTATTTTCTTTTTTTTTTACTGTCACATGTCTCTATTTTTTTTTTTTTTTTTTTTTTTTTGAGAGAGAGAGCCGGGGAGAGGGACAGAGAGAGAGAGAGAAAGAGAGAATCTTAAGCAGGGTCCATGCTCAGCACAGAGCCTGAAGCGGGGCTCAATCCCACGACCCTGTGATCGTGACCTGAGCTGAAATCAAGAGTCAGATGCTCAACGGACTGAGCCACCTAGGTGTCCCTCCCATGTCTCTATTGTTTGACTTTTTCCACTACCATGTATTACTTACTTAATTAGAAAAAAGATATCAAAAAGCAGATATACATTAAAAATAATGCTCCACATCTGAAAACTGGTTCTATAGTAATGCTTTTTAAGATACAGGACACACAGATGATACAGTCTGAACAGGGAAGATCAAGTCATCACATGGCAGTGGTTTCTCAGATGCAGCATGGTGTGTGTGTGTGTGTGTGTGTGTGTGTGTGTATGAGTTGGGTGTCCCACGCCGCTGGAGTTGTTGGAAGTGGTTCTTGGTTGTCATGATGACTAAGGAGGTTGGTAGTGGTACCTAATCCCCTGGGATCGGGGGTGCTCACAATGCCGTCCCCAAAATGCCAGTGGAGACTTGCCAAGACATGCTGGTGGAATATCTAAATGTAGAGTTTTTAAATGTCTCTGTCCATTCTCTCATTTAAACTTCACATCTCTTTTGAGGTTAAAAAAAAAAATATTCATTATTACCTCCTGTTAACGGAGAGGAAGTATCTGGAAGGTAGGTCACCCAGGGAGGGAGGGAGGGAGTTCCCAGAGGAAGAAAGACGGCAGATGGTAACAGGATTCAACCTGGCAACCAAGAGGCAGGGAGGGGTATTTGCTGAATGTCTGTTCACAGAACAGCAAGGCCTGTGCCAGGCTAGTTATCTCTCACCATGGTTAATAGGATGGTATATCCCTATTTTACAAACGAATAAACTGAACGCTTGAGATCAGACCACCAGCCCTAGGGCACCTGGCTGGTAAATGGCTCAGCTCAAATGCTGGTCCGTATACTTCCAGAGCCCTTGCTCCCTGCACTTCCCCACGTGGCCTCGCTCACAGCCATTGGAGGCGACCAAGTGGCACCTGGAAGCAATTTCTCCTCTGGTTCCCCCCCACCCCCCAGGGCCCATGCTACTTTGGTAGGGAATTCACGGTGGGAAATTAACCTCTGTCTGCAAGGGCCAATTATGCAGTCTAGAATAAAAAGAGCAATGTGGGCCTGGACCCAGGCAAAACACTGGCTCCCCTTCCAGCTGCCTATGTAGGCAGCTAGGAAGGGCAAAGGAGGGGGCAGGGGAAATCCTATTCTATTTTGAGAAAATGGTTGTGTTTGATTATCCAGTAATACCAAGCTATTAAGCTGGGACAGCTATGGATTTTCCCTAAATTTGGAAAATTGTGATCCATTTACTTCTCACTTTTAAAGAAATCTAGTCAAAAGGAATTTAACTCCCTGATGCCTTGAGGTATGCAGGACTAGGAGTTAATGCAAACATCTCTTAGGAAAAACAAACAAACGGGAATTCAGACCTGCAAAAATCTGCTGGAGAGAGAGACTGGGGAGAATGAATAGCTTCCAAGATAATTTCTTCCCATCAACCCAGTGACCCTGGCTTCTCTGCCACTATGTCCTCAAAAGTAGACACAATGAGTTTTGTCTTACTACAGTATTTTATACGTTGGCCAGTCCTCCTATCTTTGAGACTCATTTCAAGTATCACCTCTTCCAAGAAGCCTCTCTGACCACTCCAGGCCGGTTGAGGGCCCTCAAAGTCCCAGAGTTCCCTTCTCTCCTGCACTGATCTCACTTGTCACAGGACACTTTCTCTAATTGTACACATCTCACTCATGTCAGGATGCCCATGGCTTAAAACAGCACAGACACTCAGGATGGGCTCTGCCTTGTGGATTCACTATGGTATGTGAACTCATTTTCTTACCAAAGTCAGTGTCTGATGTGAGCAAGGGACCTGAGCAAGAAACTGGACTTTATCAGGTGGATGAGAAAAAGGGCATCATGAGGGGGCCTGGGTGGCTCAGTTGGTTAAGTGTCTGACTCTTGATTTCGGCTCAGGTCATGATCTCATGGTTCATGAGATCGAGCCCCATGTTGGGCTCTGCGCTGGTGTAAAGCCTACTTGGGCTTCTCTCTCTTCCTCTCTCTGCCCCTCCCCCACTTGTACTCTCTCACACAAAATAAAAATAAACAAACTTAAAAAAAGGAAAAAGGACACTACGGATGGAAGGAATAACATGACCAAAAGCATGGAGGCATGAAAATACACGATTAAGAAATGGGTTGAGAAGAGGGAGTAGAGCAAAGTGGTGCCAAGCACAGTTTCTGAAATCAGACCTGAGAGGAAATTTTAGCAACATCATCACTATCTATGTGACTTGAGGTGGTTTACTTAGTTTGTCCCTTGGTTTTCTTATTATAAGGCTGTAATTAGGTGTGTAAAAAGGACCACAGCAGCACGCATTCAGTGAGTACTTAACTATAGTTTTTAAAATTTTTTTTAATGTTTATTTATTTTTGAGACAGAGAGAGACAGAGCATGAACGGGGGAGGGTCAGAGAGAGAGGGAGACACAGAATCGGAAGCAGGCTCCAGGCTCTGAGCCATCAGCCCAGAACCTGACGCGGGGCTCGAACTCACGAACCGTGAGATCGTGACCTGAGCTGAAGTCGGACGCTCAACCGACTGAGCCACCCAGGCGCCCCTTAACTATAGTTTTAAATATTGTTATTCTGAAAGGAGAGGTATAATTCTCTTGCAGGATGACCTGGACCCCACTGCTGCTCAGCCACTGTTTGCTCAGAAGTGCAGGATTTGATAACCAACCTGTGTCATTACCTTCATTTATTCATGTACTTCATTCATTCATTCTACAAACATTCCCTGAGCAACGAGTATTGGTGAGGTGCTGCAATATGCCGTGATAGCTTCAAAGCAAGATGGATTCCCAGCCACCAGAAAGCTCAAAATCTTGTAGGAGAAATGAGGCATAGACACAAAGATATGGTCAAGGCAGAGTTAAAGGGGAGATGATCAGGTGCTAGGAGAGCCTGGAGGAAGAAGGAGCATTATAAGAGAATTCAGTTCACAGAAAAGGGGGACTCGTATCTTTCCATTCTGCTTGGGGTTTGTTGAGCTTCTGAGATTTACTGTGGGTTTACAGTTTATATCACATTTGACAAAAATCATCATTATTTTATCGTATTGTTTTACTGTCTTCATCTCTCCCTTACCTTTCCTCCTTTGATCCTAAGAACTTATAATTACATGTCACATGGGCTCTAATCACATGTTAAATCACTTGATATTGTCCCATGGGTCACAGAGGTTCTGCTTATTTTTTTCAGCTATTTTTCCTCTTATCTCCCTCTGCTTTGGTTTGGATAATTTTGATTGCCCTACACGCAGCCTCTTTTTTTCTGTAGTGTCTAATCTGCTGCTCAATTTTCCATGACACTTTCATTGCAGATATTCCATTTTCGATTCAAGTTTCCATTTCTCTGAAATTCTCTACTTGTTCCCTCCTTATGTTCATGTTTTTCTTTAACTCCTTGAACATAGAGCAGCCATGGAAAGTTCTTTTCTGTTCATTTCACCATCGCTGTGATTTGTTTCTATTGACTCATTTTTCTCTTAGTTATGAGTCCCATATCCTCTTTCTTTGCAGATGTGGTAGGTTTGTATTGTACGCTGCACACTATGGATGCTAGGATGTTGGGCCTCTGGATTTTTGTCCTCGTCTTTTAAACAGTGTCAAGTTTGGGTTTAGGTAGGCAGTTAAGTGACTTGCAGAGCAGCTTGATCCTTTCAAGGCTTGTTTTGGCTTCACTAAAATAGGCCTACGGACGCCTGGGTGGCTCAGTCGGTTGAGCTCTGACTTCAGCTCAGGGCATGATCTTGTGGTCCATGAGTTCGAGCCCCGCGTTTGGGCTCTGTGCCCTCAGAGCCTGGAGCCTGTTTCAGATTCTGTGTCTCCTTCTCTCTCTGTCTGCCGCCCCCTCCCCCGACCCCTGGCTCACACTCTGTCCCTCTCTCTCTCTCTCTCAAACATAAATAAACATCAAAAAAATTTTTTAAATAGGCCTAAAGTAGACTTTATTCTAATGCCAGGTTAACTCAATCCTAAAGCATGGTCTTTTGGGAGGGTCTCTACTGAATGCCTGGGGTGTTCAGCAAGGTCTCCCTGCTCTGCACAGTTGGAATTTAAACATCTCTCACCTTGTGTGAGTTGTAGCGTGCAGCCGGTAGGGAGTTGTTTTATTCTCTGGTAGCTGTTTGTTCCCCCAGTAGATGTTCTTTGTCCGGCCTCATGGGGTCTTTCCCTGCACACGTGAAGCTCAGCATTTGGCTGGAAGCTCAAGAGGATCTCCACGTGGATTTCTGGGCCCTTTCCCATTAACACTCTGTCTCACAAATTTCTGATTTTCCAGTTGCCCTCAACTCAGTAAGAACACTGTTCTCCATCTGACCTTTCCTCCTCTGCAGCTTGATAACGTTCCTTTGAGCTGAGAGCTCAGGCAACCGCCAGCTCACATTGCTTGTTTTGTTTCTCTTAGAGACCATATTTTTATTTTTGTGCTGTCTCTGTCCAATATCTGAAAACAGTAATTTCATATATTTTGTCCATGCTCACAACTGTTTACAGTAGCATGGCTGGTCCAGTTCCAGTTACTCCATCATGGTCAAAAGTGGAAGTGTGGAAAATGGGGAATTGGAATAGTTTCTTGAAGAATAGGTAGGATTTGGACATAAAGCAATGAGTGAGGAGGCTCATTTCAGGCAGAAGAAACAGCATGAGTAGCAAATATTTATTGAGCCCCTGCTGTGTGTTATGCACTAGGGATTTTGTGATGAATAAGACAAATGGAGACTTGCCCTAATGGAGCTTACAGCTTGTTCTGATCTGTGTTCATTATAACCATTCTCTGGATGCCTGCTCTGTGCAAGACAGTGTGCTGGTACAGGAAGTTGATGTTACAAAGAAGAATAAAACACAATTTCTGTCTTCAGGGAGTTCACAGTATTTGGGGGGAGAGAGATAAAGAGTTACTTCCAACATAAAGAAGCGGGTGAGATGACAACATTATGCCTATGGCGCTATGGGAGAGGAAAGGCAGACTTTTAGGTCTAGCTTCCTTTATGATCTATGTATGCACTGTGTCTCCAAGAATGAGTAAGAATTAACTTGGAGTAGAAGGGGTGGAGGGGGCCTTCCAGACAATGGCAACAAAAGCACAGAGACACAGATACCTACAGGAAGCTGTAAGTATCTCAGTGTGGCAGTATGAGATGGGGCTGGAGAGGCAGATGGGCCCTTGAGGGGCTGTGTGTGCCATGTTAAGAGTCTAGATTTTATCTTGATGGCAATGGGGGAGCCATGGAAAGCTTTTAAGCAAGGGAATGATACCCTGAAAATTCCTATCCTTGACATCTCCCAGCTGGCAGGAAACATATAGAATATTCAAGGGGAATTTATGGGACTGGGAAGGGCTGTTAGAAGTTAACTCTCTTTCACCAGGAACCTGAAGGACCTTTTTGTAAGAGCCGTTTGGATTAAAAATACAAAAAGCAGTACGAGACACTTACAAGCAAATCCTATGGTGTCTAAATTCCATCAACGGAGATATAGAAAAGCAACAAATACAGCAGGCCAAGATGAGTTTCTTCAGGAAGGTGGTGGGTGGGGAAGAAATATATAATTTTAGAGCTATAATGGTCCTTGAAAATCATCATGTTCTTTGCCTAAGTTTTATAATTATAATGGAGGCAACAGAGACCTAGAGACATGGGAAGCGGAATGGGGGCAGCAAAAAGAACTTTTGGCTGACCTGAGTTCGAATCCTGGCTTGGTTGTTACTAGCTGTGACCGTGGGCAAGCCACTTAAGCTGACTGAGATTTTAGATTCTTTATCCTAAACTAGAGGACAACAAAATCTACCTTGATAGATTGAAGTAAGACATACATGAAATCAATGAAGTGGTTTCCAGCGAACGTAAACTAAGCTTGCTTATGTAGTATCATCAACTCAGACATTCCATTGCTTATGATTAACATGGAAGGAGAGAGCCCATAGGAGTAAAGTTCCTTTGGGAACAGCCCCAAGAAGTGGGGGGGATGATAGTGGATTCAAGATAGCTGCAGATTCTTTGTCACTAACCCCATTAGAAGTGGGCTTTATTTTATTTTCTCTCACCTTGAATCTTTGCTGGCTCTGCGATTACTTTAACCAAGTGAATTAACCATCACAGTGGATATGACGCTATGCTAGTTCTGGGCCCAGAGCTTATGAGAACAAGTGACCTCTGCTTCTCTCCTATTCAATGTTGACTCTTGAGATCCAGTTATCATGAAAAGTAGTCCAAGCTGGCCAAGTGGCAAGACCACTTGGAGACACAGGGGTGCCAGCCTTCCATCTGACACCATGAAGGCACCAAGCATACGAGGAGAGCCACCTTGGATATTCTAGTCCTAGCTACCATATGATTGCAGCTTCAGGAGAGATTCTAATCTGGATTCACAGAACTGCCTGGTCAACCCACAGAATTGTGGAAAATAACACAGGGTTGTTATTTTAAACCATTGAGTTTGGAGTAGTTTATTATATAGCAAAGGACATCCAGGAGAAATAGGGAAGTTAGTTCTCCCCACCTCTGGGCCCAGAGTCAGGTCTGAGCCTTTCTGGGAAGTAGAAGGAGCCAGCATATTCTGGATCCAAGAAGTACTGCTTTGGGACCCTAGGACCAAGGTTTATCACAGAGGGAGGGCAAGAGTCCTTCTCTCCTTTTCTCTTGGGAACAGAATGCTTATGGGGCAGGGTAGATAGGGTGACAGTTTGAGGGTTTGCAGCTTTGCGGGTACTTGGGGCTAGCTCCTTGGGCAGAAGAACTGATAGCCTTGTGGACTCCAACTGTAGGGCTGAGGCATAGTGTCACCTTCCCAGTGACTTGTAGGAAGAGGGAATATTAACAAGCAGTGTGACATAAAGGGACCATAGCAGACTTCCTGACCACACGTGAGGCCCCTGGAGTCTTCCAGAAAACCCTGAGCAAGACTTTGAGTGAGTTGGATGTCTCCTATGAATTGTTGAGGGAGAAATCCTAGAAATCTGGATAGCTGCCATCAATGAAACCATAGGCTAATGAGATCTGGGGACACCCAGGTTTCATATGTAAACCTCTTCACATAATGTTTGCTTCATGGTAAGTGGTCAATATGTGACAGCCTGTATCATTAGGGAATTGGCCCTAATATCCAGGGTCATAGAGCACATTAACAACAGAGCAGCCTGGCGCTTTCTTGCCATGAGATGCTTCCCCCTGCTGATTGCTCTGGGGTTAGTTCAGTGTCAGCAGCAGTCACCCCAAGAATGCAGAGCTCAGATTACTCCCCAGAGACTCAGGCAAATCCTGTCAGGTTCCAAAGAACCCGCATATGTAAGTCCTGGCTTCAGCACGAAAGATAATACTCTGATTTGGAGGGTTATGAATCACTGGATCTTAAAGCAAAAGTTATCTTTATTGGACAGTTTAACAGAGGAAGCTAGAAAAAGCAAATGACAGTCGTGAATTTAAGACAAAATCTGTACAACAGTTTTAACTTGGTTAAACAAGTGCAGTGTCCCTCAGTAGGGCAGCTGTAGGAGAAAGGAAGTTCCTACCAGCTTTCGTCTTAATGGTGAGAAGAAAGACCCTGAGCTTTCGAATCTATAGCTGAAGTTTATCTTTGTTTCTTTCCTCCTGAAGCTTGGCTTTTGATTAACATGAGGACCCAGTGAAACTCTCTAGGCCCTAAGGGAGTAAGAGAAAGCTCCAGGCTAGCTTCTTTTATGGGGTGAATATTCATGTCCTCCCCAAATTCCTATATTGAAGCCCTAACCTTCAATGCGATGGTATTTGATGGTGGGGACTTTGGGTGGCAATTAGGTTTGAGGTTAGGTTGAGGTTAGGACCCTCACAATGGGATTAAAAGCTCTTCTGAAAAGACAAAGACAGCTCTCTCTCTCCCTCTGCACGCACATTAATGAAAGGCCATGTGAACATACAATGAGAAGGTGGCTGTTTACATCCCAGGAAGAAGGCCTTTACCAAGAACCATATCTGCTGGAACCTTGATCTTGGACTTGAAGCCTCCAGAACTATGAGCAATAAGTGTACAATGTTTAAGCCACTCAGTCTATGGTATTTTGTTGTAACATCCAGAGCAAAATAAAATAACTTTCTTGCTCATTCCAAGGAAATGGAATATCATCCAGGCTCCATGGTATAGTAGAAAAGACACTGGAATCTAGAAAATCAAGATGGAGCTCTGTTGTAGCCAGTTTCAAGCTGGATGATACTGAGTAAGTCATTGGACCTCTCTGAGCTTCCCTTTCTTTATCTGTGAAATAGGACAAAGAATCCCTTGCTTTGCCTATCTCACTTAGAAGTTGTTAGGATCAAATGAGACCATGGATATAAAAGAAACTATAGGAGGTATTTCTGGCTATGGCTGAGTAGGGAGGCTGGCTAATCTTCTCCCCTTAAAAGGAACTATAAAGTTGAACAATACTGACAAAAACAACCATTTCAACACTCTAAAAATTGACCAAAGGCAGTATGTGACAAGCTCAGAACAATCTCAGAAGTGTTTTACGCTTGGAACACTGCTTGATTCTAGGTAAGAACACTGGGACTCCACAGTGTTACTCCCTTGGGCTCTTCCCATCCTCCACAGCACAGAGGTTCCACCAGGAGGATTGTCGGCTTGGCTGGTGAGGTTGAAGGGCCAGTTGGCTGACAGCAGCAAGTGGTACCCATGGCCAGTGACACTATCAGAGGAAGTGATGCTCCTTGGCAGCAGGCAAGTAGAGAGGGCCATTGGCTCTACTAGCATGAGGTCATTACTGGGGTAAGCATATTCTTGGCTGAGACGTTAAGGAACAGTGGAGATCAGAGAGGGCCCAAGCTGTCCACATACTCCCGGCCATCCCTGAAGGTATGTGCACAAAGGAGTTGCAAAAGGCCCCAGTAGAAAGCAAGGCTGGAACAGACTTAAAAATGATCTGGATTTTGAATGTGCTCCCCTCCTCTCCCCCACACATGGCTTGATGTGTTTGAGCATAATATATGTTCAATTACTTCACTCATTGGCCACTAAGCTATGCAGACAGAAGCTTAAAAAGCAATAATGAAAAATAACCAAACAGAGACACCAGTGGCCACACTGTGGGAAAGAAAGATTTCAGATATTTAACCTAGGCATGTTCTTTTTTTTTTTTTTTTTTTTTCAACGTTTATTTATTTTTGGGACAGAGAGAGACAGAGCATGAACGGGGGAGGGGCAGAGAGAGAGGGAGACACAGAATCGGAAACAGGCTCCAGGCTCTGAGCCATCAGCCCAGAGCCTGACGCGGGGCTCGAACTCACGGACTGCGAGATCGTGACCTGGCTGAAGTCGGACGCCTAACCGACTGCGCCACCCAGGCGCCCCTAACCTAGGCATGTTCTAAACACAGAAAAACAACAACAACAAACAAGAAAAAAAGAGTGGTAAACAACTCTTGTTTGTAAAACAACAATCATGAGAGAAAATCAGAACCCAGAGGTGTTACAATATAGTAACTAAAATGTCCAATTTTCAACAATAACAGGAGCACAAAGAAACAGAAAAGTAGGACCCAATAATCAGCAACAAAAGCCAAAAACAGAAACTGAGAGTGACCCTAAATGTTTTCATTAGCAGATAAATATTGCAAAGCAGCCACTAAAAAAAAATGTTCAAAGACCTAAAGGACATCACGTCTAGGAAATTAAAGGAAAGCATGGCAACAATTAATCAACAAACACAGAATGTCAACAAGGAGACAGAAACTCTAAAAAGGAACCAAAAGTAAATTCTAGAGCAATACAGTACAATAAAACAAAAATTCCTAAGAAACTCAAGAACAGACTCAAGATGGCTAAAGAAAAGCTCAGTGAACTTGAAGATAGATCAATACAAATTATACAATCTGAAGAACAGGGGATAAACATTTGAAGAAAAAGGAATAGAATGTTAGAGACCTGTAGAATAACATGAAGCATACCAACAAATATAACGTGGGCCCCAGAAGGAGCAGTCAGGGAAGGGGCAGAAAATATATTGAGGAAATAACAGATAAAATGACCCCAAAGTGGATAAAGGCATTAATCTATACATCTAAGGAACTCAATGAACCCTGGATAAGATAAATGCAAAGACAGTCATACACAGACACATCATAATCAAACTATTAAAGCCAAAGATAGAATCTTTAAAAAAGAAAAAAATGACTCATTATGTACAGGAGAACATCAATATAATTGTCTGACTTCTCATCTTTTTTTCCCTTGTTTATTTATTTATTGTTTAGTAACCTCTATACCCCACATGGAGCTCAAACTCATGACCCTGAGATCAAGAGTCACACACCCTTCGAACTGAGCCATCCGGGCACCCCATGACTTCTCACTTTGAACAACAGAGGTCAAAAGAACTGAAAGAAAAATAACTGTCAACCAAAAACTCCACATCCAGCAAAACTCTCCTTAACAAGTAAAGGCAAAATAAAGACGTTCCCAGATCAACAAAAATGAAGAGAATTCATTGCTAGGTGATATGCTTTACGAAGTCTTTCAAGCTGAAAGGAAATGATGCCAGGATTTATTCTCAAATCCATAGTTAGAAGTGAGGAGCATGAGAAATAGAAAACATATGGGTTAATATAAAAAAATCAGTAAATACATATTTTCTCATTTCTTCTCTTAACATCTTTTGAAAACATAAGATTGTGTAAAGTAATAATTATAACACTGAATCTAGGTTTATCATTTATATTATATATTATCTGCCTATCTATCTGTGTATATATATAGATCAATAATAACGTAAAGAAAGGAGGAAGGGATTGTCATCTTGGAATAAAGTTCCTAAATTTTACTGGAATTCAGTTAGTATTAATCTAAAGTGGACTATAATAATTTAAGATTCATACCACAATCCTTAGAGCCACTAAAAAGTCCTTTAAAATATGGTTAAAATAATCAACAAAAAAGTAAAATCTAAAAATCTTTATTGAACACACCACAAAGAGGCAGGAGAGTGGGAACACAGGAATAAAAAAGATAAGGGACATATAATAAAATACATAGCAACGTGGCAAATATAAATAGAATAATATTAATAATGATATTAAATGTGAATGGTCAAAATAATCCATATAAAAGGTGAATATTGTCAAAAAGCAAGATCCAATGATATACCATCTATAGGAGGCATACCTTAGATTGTAAGACACACACAGGTTGAACGTAACACAAAACAAAACAAAAACCATAAAAACAGAAACCAAAAGAGATCTGTAGTGGCTACTATAACATTAAATAGAACCAGGACAAGAATTGTCTGTAGAAATGAAGAGGGGCATTTTATATTAATAAAAGAGCCAATACATCAGAAAATGTGACAATTGTAAAGGGATATATGGTTAACAACCTCAAAAAGCCTCAAAATTCATGAATCAAAAACTGAGAGAACTGAAAGAAAAAATAGATCATCGGAGACTTCAATAGCACACTCTCAATCACTGATAGGAAAACGAGACAGGAAATCAGTGAGTTTATGAAGGACTTGAACAACACTGTAAACTCAGTAGGCCTACCAGACATTTACAGAACAATCTACTGACGGGACTGCTGAACACACATCCTTTTCAAGCAAACATGGAACATTGTCAAGATCTGCCATATGCTAGGCCATTAGACAAACATCAATAAATGTAAACTAATTGAAATCATACAGGGTGTCTCATTTTATCACATATTGGAAATCAACAACAAAAAGAAATATAAAGCCTCTGCATCCCTCTTCTGGTTTAACAAAGCATGGCCTGCAGTAACCAGATGATGGGGCAGCTGTCTCTCTCCTGGGAAAGGAATACTTCTGGAGGAAGTAAGAATTCTGTTCCCACTGATCTTCTTTTTTCCTCCCTTATAAATACCTCTCTTTCTCCATTCAGTTAGAAGTTGCAACCCCAAGAAAATGGGTGGTACTAAACCTATTAGAGGCCTTTAAGTGGGCTGATATTCAATGTCAGAAACCATAAAAAAATGGAGTATTCATCTACATGACCCTAAACACCTACAGGATAGTTACAATATATGCAGATCTAAGAGTGATCCTCTCAGCAGTATTCAGTAGGTTAATTCATGCTCAGAGAAGTGCAGGTTTACTGAACCTAACCAGGGTCATGTGTTACACAAGGTGTTTTAATATCTTATTCCCTGAATCTTTACCAAAACTCTATGAGGTAGGCATGATTCTCATTTCACAGATGAGAGAACTGAGGCTCAGAGAGGTTAAGTTACCCAAAGCCACACAGGATGGGTAAGGCCTGTGACATGAATTCACCAAATTTAGAAATTTTGTTATCTGTTGTTAATGGAGAATAGGGTTACAGAGAATTCAATGCAAAGAAGCAATGGAAAAATGAATTTTTCTCTTACGAATTTAACAATGAGTTCCTAAGTGACATTTGAATGATTTTACTTGATGAGGGCATTGAAATATCTTATGATAACATTTTTAACATTTTTAATACAATGTGTGGGTGGAGTGGTGGGGGGTGGGGTGGGGAGGATAGGAATTCATTATTCTCATGCTACAGGTGAGAAAACCAGAGCTGAGACACAGACCATGGAAGTGACTTGTCCAGTGTGACAGAGCTAAATGGGGGCAAAGCAGGATGTAGAACCCAGGCCTCCCAGACCCTGGTGAGTGTGGAAAACAGCAGTTGTATTGGGTATCAGGGCTCTGTAACCGAAAAAATGCAAGCTGTGTGTAGGCAATGAACTCTTGACCCAAACTTAGGTCACCTGCCCTCTGCTGGAGGGGTGTTGAAACCTACCTCCAGAGGGCAGAGGGGTGTTGAATAGCCTGTGCCCCTGGGAACAGACAGGAAGGGGGGTGTCCCCATCCCCAGAGAGCCGACAACGTGTGTGTTAGGGCAGGATGCCCCCACAGCTCACTCCTCCACCTACAAGCCTCACAACCCCCTTTCCCTTCCTAAAGGCTGACCATCATCCCTAAATCCTCTCCGTTGCTCGGCCAAGTCCACCTATCCTGCCTGAAAGAGCAGCAAGAAGGTAGCTCTTTGCTGTGACTCTACACTGTGCCGTCTGCACAGGCCCATTGTTCTTCCTGTTTTTCCCTCGTTCTGCCCGAGATGCAGTCCTGACTCGTTGTGTGGAGTTCTACCAGGCGTCACTTAGCTATGCGCCACACCACTGGGTTTCAAACAGCAGGGGACTCCAGAGTTTTAGACCTGCAGCTCGTGTTCGGTGAATGGGATTTTTATGAGGCCGCCGCAATCAGTCTTGCATACAGGGTGCTAAAAATTTTTATGGCTGGCTGGGATTTGTTGGAAGCGCCAAGCTGGAACGTGATGGAGTTTCCCATTAGAGAATGTCCCCAGGAAAGCGGGCTTGCATGGTTCCCTGGTACTCGGAGGTGTCAGAGAGCTGGTTTTATGGAAAGCAATTTCCTCAGTAAAGAAAAAATATGCTCCAGAGACGGAGCGATTTCAGCACAGGGGCCCTGCCACCCTGGGTTTAACGGGCTTCCTTAGCAGGCGGTCCCTGGTGATTGCAAAGACAAATGGGTCCTACCCATTCTGGCTGCTAGCAAACTTTTCTTCCTTCCGTTCTTTAAAAACACACATTTAAAAAATAAATAATAAAAAGGTTTGAAATAAAGAAAATGAGCTGTAATGATATCAACTACTCATTGTTCACATTGTTATATATGCACATATATTTTTGACATAGTTTGGACACAGCTACGATACAGTTTTATAACTTTTCTTTAACGTTTTATGATAAACATTCTAAGTCATGAAAATTGCTTTGTAGACCTCATTTTAAGTAACTTTATAATGTTCCATTAGGCAGATATACCATAAAGTAGTACCATCTTCCATATTGTTGGATATGGAGGCGGTTTCTGATTTTTTTTTTTTATTATAAATAATGGCACCATGAACATCTGGGAACATAAAGTTTTGCTCATATTTCCAATGAGTTCCTTGAAATATATTTCTAGAAGTAGAATTACCGGATCAAGGATGTCACATTTTAATTTTTTTTTTTTTTAACATTTATTTATTTTTGAGACAGAGAGAGACAGAGCATGAGTGGGGGAGGGTCAGAGAGAGAGGGAGACACAGAATCTGAAACAGGCTCCAGGCTCTGAGCCATCAGCAAAGAGCCTGACGTGGGGCTTGAACTCATGAACCGCGAGATCATGACCTGAGCCGAAGTCGGACGCTTAACCGACTGAGCCACCCAGGCACCCCTACATTTTAAAGTGTCCTGATATATATGGCCAACTTGCTTTCCCTTAAGGTGTTATCAGTTTACACTTCCATTGACCGTATATGAGAATGTGTATATTACCACACTCTTGCCAACACTGAGATTTTCAGTTTTTAATGTATCTATTAATTTACAAAATACAAATGTCATCTCATTGTGTCTTAACTTGCGTTTTTGAAATTTATTTATTTATTTTGAGAGAGACAGAGAGACAGAGAGAGAGAACGAATGAACTCCAAGCAGGCTCTATGCTGTCAGTGCAGAGCCCAACGTGGGGCTCGAACTCACAAGCCATGAGATCATGACCTGTGCCCAAACCAAGAGTCGACGCTAACCAACTGAGCTACCCAAGCGCCCCTTAACTTGAATTTTTGGATTAATAGTAAGGTTGAACGTTTTGCTCATATGTGTATCAATTATTTGCATTTCTTTTGTTCTACTAATGTCTTAATGTTTTTCGTCTTTACTATAGAAAGGATTGTCTGCTATATTTGCTACTATATATATATAAAATATAACACACACACACACACACACACACACACACACATATATATATATATATATATATATATATATATATATATATATAAAATTTTTTTCTTACCAATTTGATGTTCCTGGCAAACCTCTCAAGCAAAACCCAAAGGGAGACCCTTTGTACATCTGTACAATGATCAACCCAAGGATGTCCCAGGCCCCAGCATTTCTTTATATACCATTCTTTCTTGCCCTTATCACCCACCTGCCTACCTTTACATGATACCTTTTATGTGCTAAGCACTAGGACATGGAGTTAAAAATATGGCTCCTGCCCCAAAGGAACTCACAGTCAGTGGACCAAGTGTGTATATGTAATCAGAGGCACTTAGAGAAAGCACTTTGGGTCACTAGGGCTCAGAGGTGGCTTGGGGAGATGGGGGTAGAAGTCCTCGCCTGGCTTACACCGTCACAGGCAAGTTTCCTCTCGTCTACCAGATGACAGCAAAGCACAGGAAGGCCAATCAAAGATCGAAGCACGAGGCTCCACTTCAGCACCTTGACCATGTGGTTTGGAAGTAAGAAGGTAAGCTTTGGAATCAGGCGCTGCCCCTGACTAGCTGTGGGGCCTTGGACAATTTACTTCTCCTCTCTGGGCCTTAGTTTTCTGATCTCTACAATGGGCCATGCAATCATCTGTGAGAAATAAAATGTCTGACACAGAGTAGGTACATTTCCTTCTTTATTAAGCTCATCCTTATTAAGGATGTGTCCCACCCTCTTTAAAATCAATTAGAATTTTCTCTTTTTAAAAATTTCTCTCCATATGAAACAGACCAACTTCAGTGAATATCTTATCTTCTGTCCTCTGCCTGAGAGAGTTAACCACAGATGGGCCCAAATGCAGGCTGTGACCTGCCCTGCTCCTTGGAGGACACTGCGCCTGCCCCCACCTGCTCCCTTCTGACTAACCATAGCTCTGATTCTAGCTCCTGTTAGATCAGCCTCTGGGCCGCTGAAGTATTCCTTGAATCAGAGTTACAGGGCCAACTGTGCCCTTCCAGCTGTCTTCTTTCTGCTAATAAAGCTCTTACATGAGGCTCCCAAACAGTCCCGAAATCTGTTTTGACCTTGGTGTGGTGATGGTTAATACACAGAAAGCAAGAGAGAGTGAGAAAGCATATGCACCTGCATGTGGGGGAGGGGCAGGAGGAGAGGGAGAAAGAGAGAGAATCCCAAGCAGGTTCCACGCCCAGTGCGGAGCCCAACACGGGGCCTATCTTACAACTCTGAGAGCATGATCTGAGGCGAAATCAAGAGTCAGATGCTTAACTGACTGAGCCATCCAGGTGCCCCTGGTGATGGTTAATTTTATATGTCAACTTGACTGGTTCATGGGGTGCCCAAATATCCAAACAGTATTTCTGGATATGTCTGTGAGGGTATTTCTGGATGAGATTAGCATCTGAATTCATAGAATGAGTAAAGCAGATTGCCCTTCCCAGAACAGATGGGCAGGCATCACCCAAACCTCTGAGGGCATAAATAAAACAAAAATGTGGAGGAAGGGAGAATTTGCTCCCTCTGCCTAACTGCCCGAGCTGTGACATTGAACTGGGCACGATACCACTGGCATTCCTGGTTCTCAGGCCTTTGGACTAAGAATGGAACTACCCTGGCTCTCTTAAGTCTCCAGTGTACAGACAGCAGATCATGGGACTTCTTAGATTCCATAATTAATGAGCTAAATCCTTATGCTAAATCAATCAATCTATCTATCTCCCTTCCTCCCTCCCTCCCTCCTTTCTTTCCCTCTTTCCCTCCCTCCCTCCCATCCATCCATCCATCCATCCATCCACCCATCCATCTTATTGGTTCTGTTTCTCTGGAGAACCTAATACAGTCCTGTTTCTGGATGCCTGTTATGGTCACCTGAAAAAGGTCTCCGTAGGCCAGTCCTGCCTTGCTTTTATGAGACCTTCTTCCAAGACTGACCTCCCTGAGGTCCTTGGCCTATGTGCCTCCATTCTGGAGTGTGAAATCTGTGGCCAGATCCTGGCCAGAACCTTGGCTGAGGCCTGCATCCTTCTCACTTGGCAGCTCCTGTCCAGCATCGGGAAGTCAGTCTAGTGCCCGATGCTAATGTTTTTTCAGTGCCCTGAAGGTTGGGAGAAACTTATGGCCGGAAATGAATATAATTTAAATGAATATCACAACTGAAATCAATAGCACAGTCACTAAGCATGAAGTCGAACAGACAATTTCCCCAGGAAGGGTACCCTGACCACCTCTTTTTTTTTTTTTAATTTTTTTTTAACGTTTATTTATTTTTGAGACAGAGAGAGACAGAGCATGAATGGGGGAGGGTCAGAGAGAGAGAGGGAGACACAGAATCTGAAACAGGCTCCAGGCTCTGAGCTGTCAGCACAGAGCCCGACGCGGGGCTTGAACTCACGAACCGCGAGATCATGACCTGAGCCGAAGTCGGACGCTTAACTGACTGAGCCCCCCAGGCACCCCTGACCATCTCTTTTTTTATTGCCTTTTCAAAAATCCAGTGACTTCAACTGTCATCCTGATTCATGAAACCAAATTCTGGTCAAAGTTCTTCCCTTGGTTTCCTTCCTTTCCAGAAAAACTACTTCTTGAGAGGGACCCCCAGCTGATTTCCCACCTCCATGTGTCTTTGTAAAAAAGTTGGTGGGGCAGCAGCCAGGTGGCCTGCCACAGCCCTTATGACAAACTCATCAAGCCACCAGCCCTTACAGGAGCAAAGAGGAGCAAAGACCCACAACATAATAAGCCAGTGAACTGGGACAGGCTCCTCCATCCCAGAGGCCATGAGGTTAAATTCTATAGCACAGTTTTCAGAACTTTAATTCAGAGAGCCAGAGATCTCACTGGGAGGGCTATCTCTGTCTTTAACCCCTATGCGTTCCGCTTTTCCCTGATGGTCCTGGTAGACCCCTTTCTCTGCAGGAGGACAAGGTCTCTGGAGCCAAGGCCCTAAAGAAGAGAGATGGCTGCTGGCCCATCCCACTACCTGCAGGATCTCTCCGGCAAAAGCTCGAAGGAAGAGGAGACTGGTGCTGGTGCTTACTTCACACCTACGTGCCAGGCAATCCCCCATTTAATCCTTGTGATAACCCCGCCCTGGAGAGCATTGCTCCTGATTTCCAGAGGAGGAAACTGAGGTAGAGTTTTTCTGCTGTCTGACATAAAGCAGGTGCTTGATAAATGCTTGTCAAGCTGAATCATCTTCAGGTTCTTGAGAAATGCTAAAGCTTTCTGAAAACATGAAGAACTGTAACTCATATTGTCAATGTGCTTTGCTGTGCTGAATGAGGTTCAGGAGGTACAAGACAGCATTTACTGAGTTTCGGGTGTATTCACACAGGAGAGACGCTAACTGTCCCTCACACGTGTGCTCTCCCATCTCGGGTCTGGACTCGTGGCTGCCCAGCTAAGGATGACATTGCTCAGGTCCCCGTTTACCTATGTGGGGCCGAGGCACTGGATGGCACCTATGGAACTGAACATCTCCTCAGTCTAGGTGGTTAGGAAGCAGGTCTGCCTCTTCTCCCTTTTCTCCTATTTTGCAGATGACTCTGAAGCTCTTGGGGATGGAAGAGCCACAAGACAGAAGGAGTCTGGGTCTCTGAATCATGCCTGGAATTAGGAAATGTTGCCTGCCAACCAGGAACACTGCATCAAACTGATGCATGGATAAGATATATGTACACAAGCCTCTGAAACTGTGGGGTCTGTTTCCTACCATAACTGGCATTATCCTAGTATAGTGGATGTGGTTTATATTCCTGGGCCTCTTTGCCAGTGGACGTTCGGGGCATGGCAGATGATCAGGGGACACAGAGCTCTGATTAAGCCTTTCTCGTACTCCTTCCCTTAGGTCCTTCAACACGAGCAGCCACACCAGACTGTTCCCACCCCTTTTGGCCTCTCTGCAGTCCTCATGATGTCCCCTCAGGCCATTATACTCTTTTACACTGACAATATTCTACCTTGCCTTCACAGTGTCCTGCATGTCACCCCCCTCAGGGAAGCTGTCCGTGACGCCCCCTCCCGCAGGCAGAGTCAATCATCTCATGTCTCTACAGTGATTATCAGACTTGTCGTGTTGCTGTTTTTTGACGACTCCTTCCCCACCCAGCCCTCCTCCACTGCGCTGTCTGGGCCAGGCGCCAGGCCCGATGCCTTTCTCCTTGCCCTGTCAATACAGGCCTGACAGTACAGACATGGCGGGGAGCAAGTGGAATCCAGCACTCCCGCTGGAGTGCCGAGGAACTGGCAGAACTCCTGGAGGGCTGGGTGGGTAGGACTCCAAGTCCAAATCAGGCCCGCTGGGAAAGGGGGCTGCGATCAGTCAGTGCCGTCTGCCACGGGTGTAGGTCGAGGTAGCTGCTAAATGCATGCCATTCATCTGCTATCTCGGATTAAATGCACCCTGGTCAATTAGAGGCAAGGGAATACTCCAAAATTCCAAAGCCTCCCCACCT
Source organism: Leopardus geoffroyi (assembly GCF_018350155.1). Lineage (NCBI taxonomy): Eukaryota > Metazoa > Chordata > Mammalia > Carnivora > Felidae > Leopardus > Leopardus geoffroyi. The sequence continues at coordinate 53,328,614 of NC_059329.1, read as the reverse complement.
CAATCCCAGCCGCAGCCCCAGCCCAGACAGCAGCCCTGGGGCCCTACGTGGTCTAGCTGCTCTGTGACTATTGCGCCTCTGGCCTCCTGGCTCTCCACCTTCCCGTGCTCACGGAGGCCACTAGGTCCTCCTTGCCGTCACCCAGGCTCACCAAGCACGCTCCCGGCCACGGGGTCTCTGCAGTGGTGTGTCCTCCATTGGGAAAATTCCTCTCCTGGATGACTGAGCCCCTTACCGCCTTCAATTCTTTGCTCAAATGCACCCCAAGGTTACTTTTTTCACCACTCTGTTTCAAGTTGAGACTTTCCTCCCCACTGACTTTCCTACCTGATGTTCCAGACTCCCCCACTTCCTATTTTATGTTGCCCTATAGTCTCTTTACCGCTCAACATACTCTAGGACAATCTTATTTATCTGTCCACGAGGGCAGCGTTTTGCTGCTTGTATCCCCAGTGTCCCCCACAGTGCCCGGCTCACAGCAGACGGCCCATAAATATTTGTTGGAAGAATCGATAGCGAAGAAGTGGGCAAGTCGAGGACTCATGCTCGGGCCATTTCCACTGTAACGAAAAGCTGCCCGTTTGCTCAGCAGCTAACTTGAATGTGACCTGTAGGATGTCCCCGCCAACAGAGTCTAAGGAGCCACAGCCCAGCGACCTGTTCTCTCTTCCCCACAGCTCACCAGCAATTCGAGAGGAGGCCTCTATCTGCTGGTTCCCTGCCGGTCCCCTGAACTTTGGAATCCATGTGTCTATTAATTTGTTATCTAGTTAAGGACCACTAGGACTGCGCTTTTCCAGAATGCCCTCAAACCAAACTAATACAGCATATGCGCATTCTAATCAATGGAGAAGGTTCTCCTTAATGTCTGCCTTTAGCAGCCAGAAACTGCTGCACTCCCAGGTCTAGGGCTGGGAAGTACCTTCTCACTTCATTAGGCCCCAAATGGTCTAAGCGCACAGTGGCCACCAGGGCTCTGCTTAGACAGCGAGAGGCAGCTGTTTCAGGGGCCTGGGTGATGAGCGAGCAAGACTCTCTGTAGGGAGGACCGCCTTTTCTCTGTCCTTTGCAAACTGAGTTAAAACCACAGAGAAAGTAGGCTCTGGGAGACGCGAAGGGGGGCAAAGGTGGGCCAGAGAGCCTTAAGGCAGCCTTGGCCAAGTGCCAAAACTTTTACAACCAGGAGGCTAAGGGTAGTGGATGTGCACACAGCTCTCCCTGGGGTTAGGGGCCCCTCACTGGGCTTCAACCATACTCTGACTCACCGACATGCTCTGACACACTCACACCTCTGCTGACATATAGACATACTGACAGACACATGTTCTGACAAATGGATTTAATGGCATACTCTCAACATGCTCTGACATATATGTATATATGCACATACACCTACTCAGCCATACTCTGAAATGCAGACATACTCACGTACACATACTCTGACACACAGACATACACAGTCGCACGTACTCTGATGTACGGACACACTGACATGCTCGCACGTATTCTGACGTACAGGCACGCTCACACACACTCTGACGCATGGACGTACGCACACGCTCGCCCCGGTGCCGGCACACTCACGCATCTCTGCCGCTGCACTCATCTCACTGCCTCACTCTACAGGAGTAGACACGGGAAACATTTGTCGAACTGAGTTGAAATACCTCATTAGGCTACTGGGAGAAAATCTACGTAAGAAGCTCAGCACATGATAATGATTCCTGAGTCCACGGTCTAAGGCACTACAACTGCGAACACTTGTGCTGCCCCGAGTGGTGCCAGGAACCACTGTAATCAAGCGACGCTGCACTGCTCCCACAGGTGCGAGGAATACTGGTGGCCACCTCTTCCCGTCTCATCGGTGGGTCATCAGCATATGGGGGAAAGCCAGCCCCATGATTCCATAAGAAAAAAGCCAGTTAGTGTGTATGCGTGTGTGTATTCTAAGAAACACCTTTATTGTTCAACTCCCCCACAGTGCAAAACCTATTCAATTAAAACAACAGGCAATAAAAAATTATACTGTAGCTTTCTAGTAATGTCTATTATGGTAAAGAACCAAAGGAGGGGAAAGGATTCCATAGCATTTGAGAGTCTGTTGTGTTTCTAGCGCCATACTTACTGGTGAAGATTCCACACTGAATGAAAGAGATACAGTTCCTGCCCTCATGGAGCTTTTAGTGTGGTAAGGAGACATAGAATACATGGAAACACAACAGACAACCAAAAAAAAAAAAAAAATGGCCATATGTGCTATGTAGCATATAAAGAAACAAGACAACTTGAGAGAGAATACCAAGACATTAGTTCAGATCATATTGTCAGAAAAGTTCTGAGATGGCAATTAGGTTGAGATCTAAAGAATGAGAGGGGCGAAGAGTGCCAAAAGTAGATGGAAGAGCGTTCCAAGGAGCGGAACAGCATGTGAAAAGGGCAACAAGGGTGAGCTTCATGTGTCCAAGGAACTGCAAGTGTGGCTAGGGTGGGGTAAGGAGACTGGCAGGAAACAAGCCGGATGAAACTGCAGACCTTGGAGGGTCTCCTAGGCTGTGGAAAATCTCTGGATTTTATTTTAGGAATGAAGGGAAGCCATAAAAGGGTTTCAAGCAGGAATATAACAGCGTTCCAGTTTCTATCTTGCAAAGATATTTTGCATAGGAGACAGAGTGGAAATTGGGAGAAGAGGAAACAGTAGTTCAGCTGAAAGACCATGGGGACTTGAATTAGGGTTGAGTAGAGATACACTGAAAGATGGATTTGGGATAGGGTTTTGGTTTTGTTTGTTATTTTTATTTTTATTTTTTTGGGAGGTAGAGCCCATAGGACTTGTTATTGATTTGGATATGGAAGCTTAAAGAATGACAGGGATCAAAGGTGACATAGGTTTCTAACTTAGGCAAACAGGTAGTTTTATTTGTTGAGATGGGGAAGAATCTGGGGAGATATAGGGCTTGTGGTCATGATCATGAGTTATGTTAAGTTTGAGAGGCTCGCTACACATCCAACTAGAGATGTTAGGAGGTGACTGGAGACAGAAGTGTGGAGTTTAGGGGAGAGGTAGGGGCTGAAGATATAAATCTGATTGGTATTTAAAGCACAGAAATGGATGAGATCACTTTGAGAGTCAAGGTGGGAACTGTTAAATGACAGGAGAGATAATGAAACAGATAGTACTCCCCATGCCCAGGAAAAACTAGCTGAATGAAATCCCATAGTTAATATCATATATGTGACTAAGTCTCTGGGGGGGAGCATTCAGCTGCCAGCCCCTTACCGGAGTCACCAAGAGACCCCAAGGTGAATGACAGAGGGGGTGTGACTGTGGACTGGTCAAGAACAGGGTGTGAGTCTGGATCCTTCCTTTCACATTTACTTGCTGAGCTCTGGATGCTCTATGTGTAAAGAGGTAATTATAAGACCTACCTCACAGAGTCGTCATGAAGGTAAACGTGTGTGCACATGGTTCCTGGCACACAGTAAATTCCCATGGGAGCTATTGTTACCATTAAGCTGCATCCACAGAGGTGGCGTGGCTAGGAGGATGGGGGAGATCAATTTCTCTCTACTTCGAGCACGACAGACTGTCCCTGGTAGATCAGTTGGCCCATTCTGGGCCCCACATACTCAGAAAGTCACAGACAAGCAAGAGTGGCCCAGACCGCATACCCTGTGAGGAGAGGCTGAAGGAACAGTCTGGATAAAAGAAGCTGAAGCTGAGAGACGTGAAGTGGGTAGGGAGTTGGTTTCTGTTTTCATATGAATGAAGGGTTTTACCAGAGACGAAGAACTGGCCTTGTTTTGTGGGGTTCCAAAGGGGAATCAGTAGAAGCAGCTATAATAAGGCAAACCACCACTGGACAGCAGGAAGAATGTTCTAATACAAGGCATAGAAAGTCTATTTAATATGCGAACTTTAGATTTTAAAAACGGAAGAAAGGTAAAAATACATATTTATGTCTTCTAAAGAAATCCTGGAAGGATACACAGAACCCCAAAAGGAATTACCTATGGGAGGGGGATAAGGGCTGCTGGGAACTGAGCAGGAAGGAGGGGAAGGGGTGGAAATAAAACTCTTCATCATGTCCCATTTTATCTTGTTTGACTTTCGAACCGTGCGCACATATTTCATATTCAAGAAATTAAACTAGAAATATAACTGTAGCAAGCAGGCAAGCATGCAGGAAAGCAGGAAGGAGAAAACAGGCTGCGTGGGGAGCAGGGCTGCGTGGGGGAGCAGGGCTGGCTTCATGAAGTTGGGGTGTCATACGGGACCCCGGGCTCAGAAGGGCTTACACATGACTTAGTACTCTGGGCTGCTGTCTTAAACTTCTTAATAATCTTTAAACATGGAGCCCTGCATTTTCGTTTTGCACTGGGTTCCACAAATTTTGCAGCAGGTCCCGCATATGGGGTGGTGGTGGAAACAACAGTCCTCGTCCTCAGGGGACTATGAGCTGGGGCTAGGAAACCACTCGGCTGAATGCCATGGGATGGCCTCCAGCACAGGCAGAAGATGAACTGGTGACCCTGAAATATAGGAAGCTCCTAATGTTAGGCATCTCTTACGCCAGAGCCCTACCTGCCGATCGCACATTCCAGCTGGCCAGGGATGCTTCTGGTCCGTGCCTGTTGCCCCAGTGTAATTATTAACAGTGATCCCGTTCACTCTGAGAAGTGTCCCAGTTTGGACACCAAATTAAAAAAATTTTTTTTCAATGTTTATTTATTTTTGAGAGATAGAGAGAGACAGAGGGTGAGTAGGGAAGGGGCAGAGAGAGAGGGAGACACAGAATTCAAAGCAGGCCCCAGGCTCTGAGCTGTCAGTACAGAGCCCGATGTGGCTCAAACCCACTAACCGTGAGATCGTGACCTGGGCCGAAGTCGGACGCCCAGCCGACTGAGCCACCCAGGCGCCCCTGGACACCAAATTTTATAGCCACCTAACCTCAGGCTTTCCTGCCAATAGCCACACACTTCATGTGATGGGCCAGGGCACATCTCCCTCACTTGGGCTGCTTAGTGATCAAGGCCACTGCCTAGACCCCATCTGCCATCCCCAGACACACCAGGCACAGGAATGTGTGCACCCATGCATGCCTCCCCTAGCTCACAAGGAAGCTGATTATTTGTAGCCTGGCAGAAGACAGTTTTAAGATAAGGAAATGGCACACAGGCCTGATTGAAACAATGTACTCATCTCCGTCTGGAGAGGAAAGAGTGGCCAAAAAGAGATTGCTCGGAATAGGTTTGCTTGTTCCTGGAGACTTCCCTCCTCTTATTCTCAGAATGAGTTTAATATGTGACATATGATTTGAGCAGGGCCTAGGGTGAGGCATGGTGGTGATTCACTCCAACCAAGCTAATCCACATGTTCTTTGCAGGCTTTTTTTTTTAGCCAGACTTTCAAACTGACAGTCTTAGAATGACAGGGCTGGCAGGACTCTGGAGGTGAGTTAGTCCACCTCTTTTCACAGAGAGGAGAGCTGAGGCCCAGACAGCCCATCCCGCCCAGGGTCTTACAGTCTAGAATGCAGACTCCTACGCTCACCCCCCCACCATCACTTGGATTTCTTCTGGGGGGACTCCCCATCCAGCAGCAGTAGTTGGGAGATGACTCATGGGAAAGCAAAGGAAAGCTTCTACAAAAAAAGATCCAGATGCATTTTCTGGAGTGCCTACTTTCCCCACACACTTCCACATCTCTGTGAAAGCAGGCGCTTCTGAGTACAATGCCTGTTCATATTGAAGACAGCAAATGCTTCTGAGGCCTAGACCCTTCACTAGTACCCAGGGCCTTGACCAGAGCCTGGTAGAGGAAGACAGAAAGGCAGGGAGCATGGATGGAAGTCAGCACAGGAGTCGGGACACAATGACCTGTGCACCATCCCGAAACTCCATTCTGTCACTTTTTCAGGGATGGGGGACAAAAAGGACTTCCAATGGAGGTCACAGAACAGCGCACCCCCTCCAAAGCCCTTGCACCTCAAAAACCACCCAGGGTGCCATTTCTCCTTGGCTAGCCATAATAGCTGACTTTGCTAGAAAAGGCAGAATTGCCTTCTCCATATTTCAAGTTCCTGCTCAAATGTCACCTCTTCCAGAAAGCCTTGAAGAGGAAGTTCTCCCTACTTTGTTCATAAACCACATCCCACCCCCCTCCCCCCAAACCCCATTTCTTTATAACTTCAGGGACTGTTTATTGATCACCTTCTATGTACAGTGCTCTGTACTAAGTACAGGTTCCGAGCTAGGAGCCTCAAAATTCGAAGACAAATAAGATACTGTCACCGTGCTCAACTTCCCAGTCCTGGGAGAGGGGGATTGAGGGAGGTGAAAACATAGACAGCACAGCGTTAAAATGTGGGATTAGAAGGAAGTGCTGGAAGGTGAGGAATGCCAAGGGTGCACCCCCCTCAAACCAGCCTTGAGGCTCAAGAGAATTCTTGGCAGTGAGACTTGAGTGGCCTCTTGAAAGGTGAGCCTGCAGAGGCGAGGGGGTGGGGAACAAAGGTGAAAGGTAATGACCGACCACCTTGATATCCTGCCACTCTGGCAGCCTTTCAGCTTTGTAGAGTCTGCTGGACCCACTCATCTTTTCATGTCCCTGTGTCCCTATCTCTTTCTCAGAACTCATCACTTCTTTGTTAAACAGATCAACAGTGGCCCTCACCTAGGGCAAAACACTCCTTTTTATCTTCCAGCCACAGACAAAACCAGGCTACCTTACAGACCCAGGAGGTTCAAAAAGCCCCTTGCTGGAGAGTTGGGCAGCTGGGATCGGCCTCTAGAACCACCCCAGCCATCAATTAACGCTACAGTAAGACTGACACTGAACACTAATTTTGCAGGCATAAAAAGTGCTATTAGAAATTTCCTTCCAAATGTTGAGTTCATGTTGCTAATTCTGTTTTAATATTAACTATCCCATTTGGCAATTATATTTCAATAATGAAAAGGTTATCTGTACTGTAAGATAAATAATGAGAAAGATTCACTGGCTTCGGCTAGATCGTGGGAATTTATGTGTCATTGGAGCTGTATTCTCAATTACAACCCAACAAACTGATTAAATTATCAGCCAAGCATGAACAATAGCTTGTAGCTCTGATTCCTCCACCTCACCCCACCTCTCACTGCTTCAAAACCTTGGAATATAAATGTGAATTTTTCCTGGCATTAACAAAGACTCAAACTTTCTATTTTTGACCTGTTGTCTGCTATGACAGACAACGTTCCAACCACCTGGGCCTCAAGATCGATGATGTAAGGAGAAAGGTGTTTCTCAGGTGGGCAAAGGAGTCATGTGGTCAGAGGCCTCTTCCTCCCACATTGATCTGCTCAGTTCACTTCAACCAACATCGACTGAGCACCTACTCTATGCCAAGCCCTGAGCCAGACCTACGCCCATAGAGATAATTCAACAGGGGAAAAAAGCTGGTGCTGGGTACATGTCTTACTCCTCTGAGCTCCCAAGATCCCGTCTGCAGCCGCACACCTCCACCAATGACAGATCATACAGTGTCGGAACGACCTTTCCTGCTTCTGTCCCTTCCAATATATGGCATGTGGTCTCAAGGACAGAGGATGTGTATTAATTGTCTTTGCATCCCTGCCGGGCCAGCCCAGAGCCTAGCACACAACAGACACTCAATGAATGTTTGCTGAATTTTAGTGAAGGCTTGAAATTTTATGTACGTTATTGACTCCTCACAGTGACCCAGAAAGAAGTCCTTTCTTCTACACAGCCCTCATCACACTCAACTTGAGTGTTTCCCAGCCTCTTCCCAAGAATATAAGTATATGAAGGCAGGGCCAATTTATTATTCATTTAGTGACCTTCCATGGCTGAGAGACCGGCCATGTCTCCCCCAGTGTTTTCTCTTGTATCTGGGACTAGTGTCCTAGTGTTTAAGTTCTCCCAGGAGCACACTCTGAAAAAAAAAAAAAAAAGAGAGAGAGAGAGAGAGAGATCCAAGTGAAAGTAGTATCTGAGAAGGTATAGGTGAAGGAATGGGGATTTGAGACAGGAAAAGGAAGGAGGCCCAAACAGGTGCCTTCTCTGAAGTATCCCACCTGAGAAGTGATGCAACTGGGTGGTATTCATCCACCAATACCCATCGACCACGGGTAGAGGGGTGCTCCAGAGTGTGGTAACTGCTTGTCACTTCTGACCTCCTCTAGGCATGGGCAAAGTTGCTTTCAGAGTCCAGAGAAAGTCCCAGAGGAGGGGGGAAAAGTATAGTTGAAAGTTGGGCTGTGTCTACTGCAGTGATCAGAGGGTACGAATGGGGTACACACCGAAGTAGCCACAGATAAGGAATTATGATCACATGATGACAAGGCACCCCCCAGAGCATCCGAAGGGGATGGGATTTGGACATTCATGATGTATCTGGAGGTTGGGACCGGAGGACATCCGAGGCTCTCTACAGCACTAATCTCCTAGAGTGTCATGACTGCATGTGTCACTTTGGCTTTCCAAATACAAACCACCTTCAGAAGAAAATCCTTTTGTCGTTGGACTGAGCGAGTAAAAGAGGTAGGCCTGTGACAGGAGGGTGCTGGGGCCACCTGGCTGGTTTGGCTCAACTATTGAGATCTCTTGAGAATCAAGGGCACTGATGCTGAGATAGCCCACAGGGATGGAGAGAGGGTGGAGGGTGGGCTAAAGTCCTAACAGGACACGTTAGGGAGGTCCAATAACCTTGCTGGCCTCCTCCAAGTCATCTGACATCTTATCAGCCACCTACGTTGTGTCAGGCACTGTGTTGCCCTCTTTATGCATATTAATTTATATCAGTTAATCTTCACAGCCACCCTGAAAGATGTTATGAAAATACAATTTTGCAGATGAAGACACTGAGGCTCAGAGAGGCCCAGCGGTAAATGCAAACCCAAGGTGGGAATGTGAATCTGGTCCTCATTTTGTGACCCCACAGTGCCCTTCTCTACAGCTGTTCATCCACAGCCTTCAAAGGAGGTGCCACTGAGCTCAGCTATGCAGTAAACAGCCCCAGTAAAGGATCTTTGTGCTGATTTGTGATTAAAGGCAAACATGATAATCAGTCCCAGGACCTGGGGGTGGGGGGAGTGGAGAGCTGTCCTCACCCTCACGCATTCCTCCATTCACACGGCCCTGGAAACCTTTCAACGTGACAGTAGCTGCAGCAATTACTCTGAAGACTGCAGAATAAAGGGTCCTGTCTGGAAATGCAATTATTTCAAAATAAAGGGTTTCTAAAAGACACACAAAAACGACAGCATTTTGTTTTCCTGAAACCGATACTCCCAATAAGGACAAAGATTAACCTTGATCAACGTCTGTAAAGCTTTGGCAAAAATGATGAACATGGTAAGGACCGTGAAGAAGATGGTGATGATGATGAAGGATAGTGATGAGAGTGGTAATGAGCACGGAGCTATGGAGACGGTGATGAGAAGGAGGATAATGGCGGTGACGATGATGGTAGCAACTACCCGTGCTTGAATCGTAAGTCCAAATCCTGTGCCTGTAACCACGACCGATTTGCTTCGTGCATTTACTTTTCCATTTGCTCAGCTGTTGAAAAAAAAATTCATTCATCTCTTCAAAATATTTACTTAGTCCCAGGTATACCTAAGATAGCTGCTAGCCCCTTCTAATTCCCAATTTGTCAAGAAAATGCCTGTATCCTCACATTAGGGATAAATGAAAATGAGGGCGAATTGCATTCAAATAAAGATTTATCACAATGAATGTTCCCAAAACTGGTGTGAAAAGAACTATTAATGATTTTTCAGCTCCTGGAAGCTAATGTCAATGATCTGCTTCATTGTTAATTAATGTGGCAGTAAAAAGCTGCTCAGTGATTGCATAAAGAGGGGGGTTGTCTTGCTTTTCACTGAGGCCTGCGCTCCAGGCCCAGCGGACCAGGATGGGTGGGGACCAGGAAGAGCTCTTGAAGGCCCGCGGCGCAAGGCTGACATCTGTGGGGATGAACCTAGTGAGAGATTTGGGCAGCGCGTCCTGCGTTGCTAGGCCCTGGGGTGGCTCGATGGGCAACAGTGGGCCTCATAGCCACTTAGTCTGCACCGTGGCACCAGGCAAGAAGCCCTGAACGTGACTGTAACAATCCTACAGTTCGGAGAAGTCAAATGACCTCTTGAGGTCACTCACTTGGTAAGTGGGGGAATTAACACTTGATTGTATCTGCCTATGAGGTTTTTAAGTTTACCTAAGAGCTGCTTCCAATAGAGATGCCCACCCCCTACCCCCCTCACTTTCTATAGTGGGAACGACAATGAAAATGAAGGACGGAGAGAAGGCCTAGATGAGGTCTGGTGGCTGGGGCATCTGGGTTCTAGGTCCCAGCACCTGTTCTGTCACTGACTCAGACTGAACCTACCTGCAACACCTCTGTTCTTGGTGCTGCAGGATCTCCGTCTACACGGAGAAGCGGTTGGTGTGTGGGGTTTCTCTCTTCTAGCCTCCCCAGACCTTCTCAGACTCCAGTTTACAGACTGCTCACCTATTCCTTACCTCATCTGCTCAAAAGAAAAACTACAGGACAGAGGAAGGGAGGGTGGTCTGTGCAGCTTGAATGGAAAGACTCGGGACACTATAAAGTTATTTATATCCAGAAAACACAGCTCTGGAGTAAACAGATGACTCATGGAAAAGTCACATTCAATATGCAGAAAACTAGTTTACATCTTAAACTAGATCTAGTTCCTTGTATTCTCTCATTGCCTGCCTAGGTCATCTGTGCAAGTTTTGTCCCAAGAAGCTGAGCAGCTTGAGGGCAGGGACTGCAACATGTGATTCTCTTTTTGCATCCTTCAGAGACTCTAGCACAATTCTGGGCGTGGAAAAGGATTGATGAATATTTCTGCCTAAATAAAGTTTCAGTACTTGTGCATGTTGCCTTTGAGTATTACCCCTGAGGTCACCTTGACCAGTACTTAGCTTTGCATTTTCTACAGATGGAGCCCGGGGCTCCGAGAAACCTAACAGCTTGGTCAAGGGCCGCTCAACCGGGTTTCTTAATTCCCAGGCTAAGGCTCTTATCTCTAGCTTTTGAAAGAAGGTACAATTCTTCTCTGAGGAGAGGGATGAGGATGTTGAGAATTGTCCCTCTTGAAGACAGAGGCACCTGGGAGCGGGAGCATTCAGAGAACTGTCACAGATTCTCTGGGAACCCCAAGAAGATATAGGAGTGAGGAAAGTGAGTGCTCGGTTCCTTTTACTTTCTCCAGTACAACGAATCCCGCTCCCTGACCTAGGGCTTGGTGATTTAAGTGCCTCTCTGTCTCTCACATTAGTCTGAGGGCCCCTGGGCCAGGGCTTGCGGTCACATTCATGTGCATTTCCTGCTCCCTCCCAAACCCAAGATGGTCTGGCACAACGTTGGAATAAATGAATGAGTGATTCGGTCAATACAGTGGGGAGGATTTAGATGCTTTCAAAAGCATGCATGGTCCCACAGTCCCTAAAAACAGTCTCTGCTTTTTAATGAATAATAATAACTATTATTATAATCAACATCTCTTTATGAAGTTTTGCAAACACTTCTGCAGGTCAAGAACTATCATCTCATTTTGGGAGATCTTCCAAGGTCACGGACACATTATAAGTAGCTGTCATTTACTGAGCTTCATGTCAAGACTTTTGTTGGTAATAGCTTATTTAATGCTTGGCAAAACCCCTCTTTGTTGGATACTATTATTATAATACCCATTGTTCAGATGAGAAGACTAAGGCTCCAGAAGGTGACCTGCTTAAGGTCACCTGGACAGTAACTTTATTTAAAGCCAAAGTGATGTGACTCCAAAGCCTGAGCATTTTCTATTTAGGGCAAGCTCCATGATCAACCTCCCCGAAATGTGGGTTTGGATGCCCTAACGAGACACTGTCGAGCTCATGGTCCTGTCAGCCAAATGGAGGCTAATAGAGAGTTTTTATAGGGGCAACAAAAACAAGCCCATCTCTTAATAACATGGAATGAGAGTCTGCATGTGAGCTTCATGGCTGACTCCGGATCAGGTGCATGCTGCTTACGAGTGTGTATTTGTGGGAGTACTCGTGTGTCTACTTGTCTTCTCTGAAGTTGAAATACAACGGACCCATTCAGATCTCATCTCTTAAATATTCCTAGTGCTGCAAGCCCTCTATTCCCTGTGCGTCATTCCCTCTGTGTCAGCAATAAGGTAACAGGTGTCAGCGATCACCGTGTCTATGAGCAGGATTCAAGGGCAGTGCCTGGCCAGATGTGAACTGTTGGGCAAGTGTCCAGGGCTGAGAGGAACTACCGATAGTTTATTTTTTTTTAATGAAAATTGTATATATTAAAGGCATGTGATAGATTTGATATCCACACATATAGTGGAATTATTACTGTAGTGTAGCTAATTAACATATTTCTTCCCATAGTTACCTGTTGTGTGTGTACTTGTGTGTGTGTGTGTGTGTGATGAGAAAATCTGAAATCCACTGTCTTCATTTCTATTTTGACATTCACGAAGGGTACTCTCCCAGCCTTGCATCACTCTGGGTATGAGGCCAGAGACAGTTAAAAAGTAACAGTGGCGGGGCGCCTGGGTGGCGCAGTCGGTTAAGCGTCCGACTTCAGCCAGGTCACGATCTCGCGGTCTGTGAGTTCGAGCCCCGCGTCGGGCTCTGGGCTGATGGCTCAGAGCCTGGAGCCTGTTTCCAATTCTGTGTCTCCCTCTCTCTATGCCCCTCCCCCGTTCATGCTCTGTCTCTCTCTGTCCCAAAAATAAAAATAAAAACGTTGAAAAAAGTAACAGTGGCTACAATAAAACCAGCTTAACGAAGCTGCCCCTGTTATCTCCGAGAAGAACAAGAGCAAATATTTGCAAATAAGATTCAAGGCAGAGCCCTTTCTGACAGTAGTCAGAGCACAGGGGACTAAAGATTACCACCCAAGGAAGTGAGTAGAAGGAAGCGTTATATAGAGCGCATGGACACAGGAGTATGGCTGTGCTCCACCAATGTAGTCAAGCAGAGAAAGGAGTTGAGCAGTTAGGACATCTCCAAACTCTCCTAGATGGAAGATAGTGAAGCCCTCCTGGAACCCCAACAGTAGTATTACAGAAATCGTGCTTTACCCCTTTGTAGAACGCTCACTTTGGGTCAGGCACTGTTGGGTACTTTCTATGAATCACCTCATCTTATCCTCACAACAAACCCAGAAAGGTGAGGGTTATTGTTTCAGCTTGACAGAGAAGAGACTTCAATGATTTGTTGTTAGGTTGACTAAAAGCTGGGCAGTCTGATCCCCAAACCCTACAGAGTGGCTGTGGACTTCCCGGACACAACAGATCACTGTAGACGATCGTGCAGGAGAAGGGACAGAACTTCCTGGACTTAGATAAAAGGGCAATGCTGATGGAATTTCTTGGAAGTCTTCCATTCAAACAACCCTGGGCAGAGCTGGCAGCTCTGTGTAGACTCTGGTACTATTCTGTGTAGGAGTGGGGGTGGGTGGGGTGGGGGGAGAAGGCTGGGGTGGCAGTGAGATTTGTAAATCAGAATTCTGGGTTTTCTGGTTGAATGTGCCATCTTGAAGTTTCTTCCCTCTACCACTCTTTGTTTTTAATTTGACACAGCAAGAGGAAGAGGAATTAAGACAGGAATGAAGTCCTTGTTCTCAAAGATGCTCAAAGACAAACACTGTCATGTGGAATACAAGAGGGCAAATGGCAAGTGAGGTGGTAGAGAAGGGGTGAATGTGGACTAAATAGGAGGCTTGAAGTTGGAATTATCCAGACATAAAAGCTCTAAAAGGGAACCTTGGGCAATTATAGGGAAGTTAGGGCAGAAAATGCTTCTAATAGTAGGTTTGTAGTTTCCTTCTGCAAACCACAGAAGGCTAACAATTCTCCCCCAACTAAGGCAAAGCCCAGAGATTCATGCAGTCACCAAGGTATGGAGCTAGTAAGGTCTTGGAGACCATGATGAGTCCATTTCCACTGTAGGCCAAGATCAGGGAATGCTGAATTTTCCCTGGGACACATAGCTCTTTTGTGACAGAGCCAGGATACGACACTCTTCCAGTCAAAGCCTACTAGCTTTTGGTTGAGGATTTCATGGGTCAGGTGGTCACAGGGCCTGGATCCCACCAGGACACCCTGAATCTTCCATGTCATTGCTCCTATAAAGACCTAGAGACCAGAATTCTCAGCCGCATCTTTCTTCTTGGATTGATGTTCCTGCCTCCCCCAAATTTTACAGATCTGTACGTTGGGGCAGCTCATCTCTCCCTTTCCTCAGTCTTTTTCCACATACTCATCTTCTCTTAAACCCATTTCTCTCATTTCCTTGGCCATTTTGTTGGTGGACATTTTTAAACCTTGACCATCTCAGGGCTTCCTGTAGGAGAGCCTCCTTCCTTCATGCATCTCCTTACAAGTGTTTACTGGGTGCCTGTCAAGACTATCTATCTGTTCACCTGCTGAGCCCCAAGCATGTGTCGGATACTTTACACAGATTGAGCCTCAATGCAGCCCCCTTAGAGTCCTGCAGTGTAGATATCACAAACCCCAATTTACAGATGAGGAAACCAAAGCCCAGCTGGGTTCACTTGCATGAAGATCATAGAACTAGCACATGGAGGAGCTTGCTTGACCCCTGGAACTGGTTCTGTTAGAGCCAGGATGTCTGGATTTGAACCCGAGCTCTGCCACTTGGTAGCTATGTAACCCTGAGTACACTAATGTTTCCATGCCTCCGTTTCTCACTTGTGAAAGGGAGATAGTAGCAGGGTTGTGGTACAGATTTGGGGAGAATATAAAGCACTTAGGACATAGTAAGACCCCAATAAATATTACGTACTGCTGTTGCTATATTATTATTATTAATTATTATTATTATTATTATTATTATTATTATTATTATTATATCAGGTTATCTAATTCTCAAGACTATGTGCTTTCTATTGTTCTCTGTTTCTCAAACGGCCTGTCTTGGGTCAGGTTCCCTGAGAACAGGGAACAGAAACAGACCCTGGGACGGAGATCTGTTGGTAGGAGGCTGCTTGCTGTCAGGAACACCCCTGTGAAGGAGTGAGGGCAGCAGGACTGGGCAGAGAACGCTGCAGTGCCACTTCTGGCCATCTCGTGATGAGCCCCGGAGGTGAGCTGGCCTTTCCTCGTTGCCTCAAACGAGACTGAGGAGGCCGAGCCTTTCTATAATTCTCACGCCCACCCCCCTCCCCCAAGGCGGAGTCGCTGAACACAGGCTGCCTCCAGGGTTAGCCTGGGCTGGGTAAGGCAGCTCCCTCTGAGGAAGACAACCTCCCGAGAAAGAAGTAGCTGCCGGTACCTCCTGGCATCTGGGAAAAGGAGTGCCTCAGCTTGGGGGTGCACCCGGGTGAGGCACCTTCTGCTAGAAGGATACGTAGCCCCCTCCTCAGCGCGGGATTGCTGTTAGCGTGATTGCATCCATATCGCCTGGGCGATAGTGAACACGCTGTGGGGTCCCACCTTAGAGCACCGTCAATCATAATCCCTGGGAAGGGGGGCCCAGGATTCTTCACGTTTAAGCAGCACCCCAGGTGGTATGTGTGCACTCTGAAGTGTGAGAACCAGTGCCCTAAAAAGTTGAGGAAGTGGCCTGAAGTGGTCACTTGCTTATTTGACATTTCATTAAATTTTCATATTTTATCTTAAGAATTCACTCCAGGGGCTCCTGCGTGTCTTAGTCAGTTAAGCGTCCAACTTTGGCTCAGGTCACAGTCTCACAGTTTGTGGGTTCGAGCCCTGCGTCGGGCTCTGTGCTGACAGCTCAGAGCCTGGAACCTGCTTCGGATTCTGTGTCTCCCTCTCTCTCTGCCCCTCCCCCATTTGCGTTCTCTCTCTCTCTCTCTCTCTCTCTCTCTCTCTCTCTCTCAAAAATAAACATTAAACAAAAGGAATTCACTCTAATTTTTCATCCTCTTTCATGATATATTCATATTTAATACAAGAACATCTTTCCTTCATATCTTCAGAAATACAGGGCATCATCATCTTGCCTGATAATCTCCACACAGGCCAAGGATTACCGCCCCCCCCAATGTGAGAAGCCCAACTGCCTCTTTGTATCTTCACCAGCTTCCAGGGATGCAAATATATTAAGACCCAGCCTCCTCCCTCAAAGGAGCTCCAAGTCTAGCAGAGAGGTGAGACACAGGTATCTTCCAGAGCTTTACTCTCCCCCGGCCTTCTCTGCCTGCTACCTTCACCTGCTTACTGGGAGCCAATAACCAATGCTGTTACAGAGTTAGCAAACTTACTTAATGCTGGTTACTGAAGTTAGCAAACATACTCCTCTCCACCCCACAGCCCTCAATCAATTTCTTTCCCTCCGAGGGCAGTGTACGGCCGGTATAGTTTCTCCTCTGTCCATGTTCTCTACTTTCTGGATCATTAAACTGTTCTCGTCCAAATTCAGCAATCTATTTCATCCTCGAGGTCTGGCTGTCTTGAAACCCAAGACCCTCTGCAGGAATGGAAGGCCCAAGAGAAGAGAATGATTTAGAGCGCCTCAAAACCAGGCCTCGACATTTCTCAGTCCCATTCCCAGAGGGGTCTTTGCAGTTGGAATCTCAATTCAGAAAGTACTTTCAAAGTTGGCAGGCAAGGAGGGCACAGGCGGAAGGGCATGAAACGGGATGGGCATGATTCCTATTTGTGAGGAGGAGTTTTCTCTATCCAGGTGGGCCCTTTTCCAGGAAGCCCTATGAATAACGCTATTCACTGTGGTAGCAGCTTTCATTCCGAGAAATCCCCAGGTCCTTTACGGGGAGAAGTCATATCACCCGACAATGGACTTGATCTCCTAAACACAGTAAAGTTAACAGCTGTTAAACAGCTGCATTACTCTAGCGAGAGAAAAAAGGGTTGGGGGCCTTGGAAGAAGTTTGGGTGAGGAAAGAGAGCCTCAACTCCTCTGGTGGGAGGCACTCCGAATGCATCCAGGGTTCACAGCAGGATTCCCGCCTCCTCTGCGGCATTCCGGGCATGTAATCACAGGAAGAAACTTGGAGAGTGACACGGGGGCCAGGGCTGGCGTTTGGGGAGCATTTGTGTGCCAGGCACTGTGCTAAGCCATTTACAAGCATTATTTAATAGATGCCTCACACCTACTGGATGATGTGGCTTCTAACATTACTCCCACTTTCCAGAAGCCTCAGAGAAGTGAAGAGACTGACGCAGGCTTACCCGGCAAACGTGTGGAGCCCAGGCTGGGCTCCTGAGTCACTCTAAATCAGGCAGGTTCAGAAACCGTCTCTCACCTGGGCTGACATGGAGGGCTTGGAGCAAGTCTGGCCTGAAAATGGGAGGGGGGTGCCTATTTCAAGAGCTAAAGAACCTTCTCAGCTGGACATGCCAGCAACCAAAACTTCCAGAGCCTCCCCTTTCAGCAGGGAGGGGAGAGGATCCCACACTGGACATCTGCAGCCTGTCCCTCTTGGGGTCCTGGCCCCCAATCCCTCTCCACGTCTAGGAACTTTCCCCAGAGGCACACTGAGCACAGTGGAGCCATGCGCTGCTTGGGCCTGGCTCTCAGTGGATGATTTATGGGCCTCATATTCTACCATCCCTAGGAGGGAGTGATTCTTCCTACTTATAGCCCAGCCAGGCTGACTCCTGTCAAACAGCCTTGCAGACCCCCTTAAATGACAGTAATTCTCCCACCAGGAGGAAACCGAAGGGGCAGGTATCTGAATGAGATCCAGCACCCTTCGGGAAGCTTCTTGGCTGGTCCCAGTAAAGGATACCACTGGATATGAACAGAGATGAAAGACGGAGAGAGGCAGAGAGAAAGTAGGAAGACAAAGAGAAGGAGACACAGAGGTGGATAAAGGACATTTATGTGAGTGATTGCTTATGTGAAGGAAGCTTGCCCCTCCTACCACGCTAGGGACCATGTCTGGTTTTACTCAGTGTTGTATCCTCAGCAGCCAGAACAGTGAGTAACACACAGATGTTCCTGAGTACTTACTAAATGAAATTTTTAAAAAAGAGAGATAAGAGTACAGAGAACACAAGTCCTAACCCAGAAGAGTTGCTAAGGAAATCCCTGTTGACTGACTACATACACACCTATGGACAGAGAGTATTGTAGAGGGGAAGAACGGGGGACCCAGACTCCAGAACAGGTGCCCAGCAGATCTGCCAAGGGAAGAAAGCATTAAGGACAGAGGGCCTGAGGCTGCACTCAGCAAGAGGGGACCAGGATCGGGCCTGTGCCCACTCCTGGGGGCTTCTGAGTCAGGGTGGAGAATCAGAAGGGAAAGGAGCCTTCTGAGAGGTTCCAGGAAGCCAGCAGCAGGTGCTCAGGGTCTGGAATAGAGGAGGAGTAGGGAGTCAATGGTTGGGTCAGGAGCTCATAACTACTTTCTCAGAATCTAGCATAAATCCAGACAAGCAGGGGCGCTCAACAGACATCTGCTCAATGAGTGAATGAGAACAAGACTTTGGGATGAAAAGGTCCCAGCAATGGTTTAGGATTGCATCTGTGAAACAACAGTGTGATCTGTGAGGCGGGCCCACAGGCTGAAGGGGGCAGGCTGGGCTGGACTGGCCCTGTCTTGAGACTTGGTGCCCCTGGGCACATGTGAGTGAACGTTGCTTCTACTTTGACTGTAGAGCAGTGGTTCTCAACAGGGGCGATTGTAACCCCCAGAAGGCATTTGGCAATGTCTGGAAACATTTTTGGCGGCCACGAATCAGGAGGGCTGCTACTGGCATCTAGGGGGTAGAGCCCGGGATTCTGGCAGACATCCTACAACGCATAGGGTAGACCCCACGATGAAGAATTATCATGATAAAGCAGCATAAAGCTGCTCGTCCAAATGTGACAGCTGTGAACCCCTTGCTCTGGAGCCCTATGGGAACACCACTGGCCTCACCCAACATCCTGAATCCGAACCCTCATTTTGAGGTAGCTTAGTTACTATAATTAGGATCACTACCATCACTAAAGATTTACTGAGACTTGGTATGCAAAAGCAGATACATATCTTCTTGACTTTCCTCTCCTAAAACAGATGACGGTGGTTTGGGACTCAGACGAGACCAGTGTGAACACAAGCCATTGTATGGATAGCTAGAGATCACCACTGCTGCAGCCACTGGGGAGCTCCGTGCTGGGGACCTCTCTTTATCCTTCTGGAATTTATAAACTTGATCCTTAGAACAGGAAGGCATCATAGGAGCATATAGACTCATGGCGTCCTTTTACAAAAAAGCTGAAGTCCCAAGAGGGAAATGATAAATGACCTGCCCAGGGTCACATGGCAAATGAGTGGCAGAACCAGAGCTGGAACCCAGATCTCCTGATGCCAGCCTGCTTGGTGCTTTTTCTATGAGAAAGTGACTTAAGTTTCTATAAAGTGCTTCCTGCAATACTGAGCAGTACGTGTGATGCATGTAAATGAAGATTTGAGAGCCTTTCAAATGTTCAGGTGGTCAGGTGCGGCTCACCTGAGGCTGACCGTTGCTCAGGGAGCAGGAGTCTAAGAGAAGGTTCTGGTGAGGCTTTGATGCATAATTTGCTTTGATAGAAACGTAATTGCTTGAAGAGGTCTTTAAGCATTCATAGGGGGCCCCAAAGACCCAAAGCAAGATGACTTATAAATAATCAGGTTATTTCCCTCCTGTTGTCCCAAGGAAAGGTAGTACTAGGAAACAAAAAGATGGGAGTGCCCAGTGGCTCAGGTGGTTAAGCATCTGATTCTTGATTTCGGCTCAGGTCATGATCTCACAGTTTGTGGGTTCAAGCCCCACATCGGGCTCTGAGCTAACAATATGGAGCCTATTTGGGAATCAATCTCTCTCTCTCTCTCTCTCTCTCTCTCCCTTTCTCCCTGCCCCTCACCCTGCTCGTGCTCTCTCTCTCTCTCTCTCAAATAAACTTAAAAATTAAAAAAAGGAAATAAAAAGATTGGCACCAAAATTAGTATTTCTTCCCCAAACCCCAGGCCTCTGAGACTTATTTTGATGACAAAAGCTGCTGATCATTTGCAAGAACACACCAGTGACTACCTCACTTAAAGTGGAAATTAAAGAGCACAGCCAGAGAGGTGGGGCAGGGAGCAGTATTCCCTGTGCCCTCCACCCTCCATCCATCTACTCATCTTTGAAGACTCTGTTCCTGCACTCCCCACCCTCTAAAACATTTCTAACTCCCTTCCACAAGGAAGAACTAAATCTGCGCCACTTAATGACCCGCTGACCTTTACAATCCAGCTCCTGATAGGTTAATGTTTATTGCCTATTGTCCATCTCCTCCACTAGACTCTGTTCCAAGAGCCTGGCACAAGGGTAGGCAAACAACAGGTGTTCAACAAATTCTTGTGATTTGCTGAAGTAAAATAAGGAGAAGTGGCACCCCAGGGGAGAAGGTGCATACCAGAGGAGGGATGGGGGTGTATATTCTCGGGGATGGAGAACAAAGTGCTGTTTTAACATTTAGATTCTACCAAAGAAAAGATCCTACAATTTCCTGATCTCTTGCTATGCACAAAGCACTATGGTCACTGGCATAGTCCTCCTGACAAGCCTATAAGCAAAGTGTCATCGTCCCCAGTTCCTTGATAAGAAAATGAATACTCCGAGAGCCAGGATGAAATGGGGCCAAAGCACAAGCTTTCTTGATTCACCATGCTGTCTCATGCCACATAAGTCCTATCATTTCTGTGCTTCAATAAAACCCTCATGGTGCCTACTTGGACTGGCAGGATTTCTCACATCAGAGCTTCTGCTCAGGGTTTCTTTTCTTTCTTTTCTTATCTTTTTTTTTGAGAGAGTGCACACGTGCGCATGCGGATGAGCAAGTAAGCAGGGTGGGGGAAGAGGAAGAGGGAGAGAGAGAGTCCCAAGCAGGCTCCATGCCAGTGTGAAGCCTGACACAGGGCTCCATCCCATGGACCGTGAGATCATGACATGAACCAAATCAAGGGTCAGATGCTTCACCGACTGAGCCACCCAGGCTCCCCGTGTGCTCATGTGTTCACATCTAACACACGCATTTAATAATAACTATTTTCACTATCAGAAACTAGAAGCTTCTTCAGAAGTCTGAATAAACCTGTCAACAACTAAATCAGTAAACAAACTGATCTGACCTGTGTACTTAAGATTTATGAAGTTATTTATTTGAAAAGTCCTACAAAGAGAGAAATAAACTACATTCTGCTAAGCACTTGATGAATCGACTTTAATTTTTAGTCTCCAAAATCAGACTAATCCAGGAAATCTAGGGTTTTGCCATAATCATTGATAAGAGGAGGTGACTTAGTGTAATGGAAACAATACAGACAAGAGAGTGAGTGAAAGGGACAGGGTAGGGTCACATGCTGTCACTTACTAGGGGAGTTTTGGTTCTCTTATCTGTCAAATGGGAATAATAAAACCCAGATCTATCAGGGCTGTTTTGAAGACACAACTTAAAAGCAGTTTTGTAAACTGCAAAGCAATGTAGAGGCATTAGCTGTTATGGTTGTTGAGGAAATTTTGGCCTTTTATACCCACTTGTGAGCACTTGATTTCAAAGAGGCTTTAATTATGTCCATTGAAAAGTTAAAAATAAAAACCACCTCCCTGAATAGAGTACAATGTTGGAACTACTTCCTAATGTGCTTCTGAGTTCAACATCTTTCCTTTGCCACTGCCCGTCAGGGCTGAGAGGACCTTGTAATTTGTAGCATAGTTAGTGGAACCCCAGATGCTATTCTTGTGCCTCATGAAGGCGTAATCCTTGTTAACCTCCAGCCCTCAGAGGCACATAGTGGAGATCCCGCTCTCCTTGTGGGTATAATTAGAGACATTTTTAGCTCTCTAGAAATTTCTTCAAAGAACAAAATGTTCTCAAGAAATCCTAAACCACTATACAGGAAATATTGTGGAAATTTAATTAAAAAATTTTTTTTGTAAAGTTAGGTCTTTATGGGGCCTAAAAAAACATCTCAAAATATAGGGGAAGGGAAGGAAAAACAAGATACAAACAGAAAGGGAGGCAAACCATAAGAGACTCTTAAATACAGGGACCAATCTGAGGTTGGTGGGGATGGGGGTGGGTGGAAAAATGGGTAACGGGCATTATGGAGGGCACTTGTTGGGATGAGCACTGGTGTTATATGTAAGCGATGAATCACCGGGTTCTACTCCTTAAGTCAAGACTACACTGTATGTTAACTAACTTGAGAATAAAAAAAAAGACAGGGGCGCCTGGGTGGCTCAGTCGGTTAAGCGTCGACTTCAGCTCAGGTCATGATCTCACAGTTGGTGAGTTCGAGCCCCGTGTTGGGCTTTGTGCCGACAGCTCAGAGCCTGGAGCCTGCTTCAGATTCTGTGTGTGTGTGTCTCTCTCTCTGCCCCTCCCCTGCGCATGCTCTGTCTCTCTCTGTCTCAAAAATAAATAAAAACATTAAAAAAGATTAAAAATTAAAAAATAATAATAAATAAAGTTAGGTCTTTACGGGGCCTAAAAAACCATCTCAAAAACTGTTTTTTGGAACAGTATGTCTTCGAGATATTAACGGGCATTCCACAAAAAATGTGTCTGGCTCAAACAGGCCTGGAAAAGGCCTAGATGACAAGGTTGACTAACCCATGATCATGGGACCTATCCAGGCATGTGCTGGATAGTACATGTACATCTCTATGAGTGGACCCAGCAGACAGAGGTTTTTACATATATTTGAGAAGTTTTAATCTCTCAGGGAGTCTGGGAGACTAGTTTTGCACAGAACAAACTTTCAGAACTCTGCTCTAAAACTGGTTGTCATACTGTGCCTAGCAGAATCCCAAAGGCTCTTGGAGAAGGTCTCAGGAGCTAGAGAGGGCTAGAACTAAGGCCTTGCTATGGTCTGAATATCTACATCCCTTCCAAATTCATGTTGAAACCCTAATGCCCAACATGATGATATTAGGAGGCAGGGCTTTTGTGAGATGCTTGGGTCATGAGGGTAGAACTCACATAAATGGGATTGGGATTAGTATTCTTATTAAAGAGACCCTACAGATCTCCCCAGCCCCTGCTACCATGTGAGGGTACAAAGAGAAAGCATGGGCTGTTAACAGGGAAGAGGGCTCTCACCAGAACTTGACCGTGCCAGTGCCTTTTTCTTAGATTTCCAGCCTCCAGAATTGTGAGCAGTAAGTTTCTGTTGCTTATAGGCCCCCCAGTCTATGGTATTTTTTTATAGCAGCCTGAAAGGATGAAGACAACCCCTTCGTTTTCACGGAACATCTCCCCTAAAACCTGCAACACCACTGCTCTATAGAACAGACCAAGACAGAGACCCTTCAGACGGCCTACCCCTTTGTGTCTGTCAATCTTCAGACTACAACATTGCCTTCACTGTCTGAACCAAGGGGTTCAGAGTACAGAATGACAAGATGAAGTATGAATACCACTTCATTCCTTCCTTGACCTTAGAACATGTGCTTGACCCCACCCAAGCTCTTCTCCTCAGCTGTACAAAGCCAACGGCACTCATCTTGCAGACTACACGCTGGCATATGACTGGCACACAGCAGAGGCTCTAGAAACAACACCGGGACATCTGAAATATCCTTTTGTTCTTTCTATCTTTTATGTCAAGTAAAAATTCTCAACCCACCTCAGGTATAGCCATTTGCACCCTGTACTCTGTCCATGCACTCTACTGAGCCCATGCTAGCATTAGGTCTCTCTATCCTGCTTTGGGATTTCTTCCTTAAAACATTTTTGGTCAATTTTTCTTATCACATAGTGATACACATTCAGTGCAGAAGATTATAAACATTCAGACAAGGAAAGAGAAAAGAAAACAAAAAAAAAATCACCCTTAATTCCACTATTGGAATTATGCTGTTAATGTGTTCCTTTTTAATTTCAGCTCATCTGAGAAATGTCACTACAGCTTCCTGGGGTTCTTCTCTGCTGTGTTGTCAAACTTACATTTACCAAAATCACACATCCTTCTTCTTCTTTTATATTAGTTAATTTGCATACTTTTTATCTACAAAACAATCCCAACTTGTATTTATATATTTGGATTCAAGCAATACAGATGCAAGGTGAACACAAATGCAAGTCTTCCTTCCCTCCTTCCCTCCCATCCTGCTTGTCTCCTGAGGAAACTGCTGTTAAATACTGTATTTACAGACATTTTCCGATTTATTTCCATATTATAGTAGTTGGTGTTCAAAGACATAAAAGGTGGTCTCACACCTACTGTTTTATTTTTCAACCCTCTTGAATCATCTTTTCAAAGATATCTTAAAACTAAACCTAGTATTTTCTCTGAAGTTTCTGAAATCAACTTTCTTAAAAGTCTAGGGCAGTGCTTCTCAACTGTGTGTGTGTGTGTGTGTGTGTGTGTGTGTGTGTGTGTGTGCCACTTAGATACCTTGTTAGAAAAGCAGATTATGACTCCATATGTCTAGAGTGGGGCTGAGATTCTGTGTTTCTCACCAGCTCACGCTCTCAGTCCACTTCGGGGAGTGAGGCTCCAGGGCACATATCTGCTCATGTCCTGCATTCTTTGCCTTGGCTTATATGAACTCCAAGATGGTCACTTTCTCCCATGAGTCCCACACCCCTGCTTCACCAGCTTTACTTGATTGGCCAGAATTAAGCCCAATGCATGAGTCTCCCTCAAGATGTGGGGGTAACTGATGGTGTGGAGTTCCTGGGGATCTGGGTCCCACAGTGGAAGACACCTCAGTGTTCAGGTCTTTTCTGCAGGGAAGAAACATCTAGAGGAGAAGAAGATATAATAGCCATAGTGCCAATCTCCTGAAGTCATGACATGAATGCTTAACCAAAGAACATCCAAGGGGAGCAGAAGTGAGGAGGTTTTAACCTCACTGGGGGAGAAAAACTCAAAGAAGCATAGTGAAATTTAGAGGAACAGTGAGATTTAGATACCCAAATTTAGCTGAAGCAGTCAAGTACTTTCCGGCAACTGAGTTGATTGGGTGATGAACAGGGCCTGAGGCATGGAGATGGGAGAGTCAGTGAAAGCATGCTGTCCCTGCCCTGTCACTAGGTATGGCCCTTTAGGAGGCTCTCCTGCCATCAGCCACGGCACACACAAGGGAGCCTTCTACCACACGGCCAATTGCACCCAGCGTGGTTCTTAAAAGATAGCCCCCTGGCACCCACGATGTCTCCAGCACTGGGTTGAGTGGGGAAAAGCACCTTCAAAGCTAATCAGATGGTCAGCCTTCTCATCAGTCTGGGAGATCTGAGGAGAGTTCCCCTCCAGCCACTGTTCTCTTGGAATCAAAGAGCTCGGATTTCTGCTTGGTTAATGACGGTACAACAGAACCCAGAAAACGCATTCCTTACCGTTTCTACAGTTAAGCACACCACAGTTCATTTTGCTTCATTTTTTAAGCTGTTGGCTACTAGAAAAACCCTCTAGGAAAAGCCCTTCTCTAATTGACCACCACATCTCAAGTTGTCTTTGCTGATGTGAGAGATTTTTCTCTGTGATGTGTATATCATACAAATATATATGTAAATATAATTCCTCCCAAATAACTGAAACCTGCCCAGGAAAGCCAGTGGACACTTATTTGCACAGTTCTCATCCAAATCCACCAGGTTATCCAAAGCAAAGAATGCAAGGGGCAAGGGAAATAAATATATATTTCTAATAAACTTTTCATGAATTTGACCTGCATGGGGATCATCAGAAAGACTTGGTTCTTTCTTAATCAAATCAGAACAATGGTACAAGAAAATGACTGCTAGGGTGGAGCAAAGCAGAAGGGCTTCTGCTTGAGAACCAGTGGATGACAGTCAGCCTCAACTCTAAAATGCCTTCCTTTTACAGGGTATCGCAAGGAAAACATGGCAGAGACATATGGCCAAACCATCCCAATCAGAGGTCCTGTAAGGTCCAAAGCTGGGCAATGGGAGTCAGGAAACACCATCAGTGGGACCTCTGTTTTGCTGATCACTGTATGCCCAGCGTCGAGCACCGAGCCTCCCTAGCCTAGGCACTGCATACGTTTCCCTGGAATGAATAAGCGAATGGATACATGGATGAGAGAGTGAATGATCACTTCTAAATCAGTGTCTCCAGGACCCCTTACTCAGCTCCAGGTGTTTAGTAATTATCTCTACTTAGCTGTCTTCCAGGTGTTTCAAATTCATCATATCTCAAATTCCAACCCATCAGGCACCACTCCATCCCTGTAAACTGCTCCTTGGGGGCTCTGGAATTCCGACACCATCTCTGACTGTCTGAGCTATTCTCACCTTCTTCATCTACAAAACTCCCACTGCAAATGTTATGTCCTCTCGGATGCTTTCCCTGGACACTGCTCACCCCCTCTTCCTCA
The DNA here is from genome assembly GCF_018350155.1 of Leopardus geoffroyi. Lineage (NCBI taxonomy): Eukaryota > Metazoa > Chordata > Mammalia > Carnivora > Felidae > Leopardus > Leopardus geoffroyi. The sequence goes on along the minus strand of NC_059329.1, from coordinate 53,302,283 downwards.
CTGGCCTTTCTTATTTAAATATTGATTAGAGTCTGAGATGGTGTCTGTCAAAGGCTTTATGCAGACTGAGAAAAGGAGGCTGAGCTAAACACCAGGCAGCTGAGCTCTCTCTCAGCTGAAACAAAGGAAACTCTTTTTTGCTCCCTCCTCTCATTTCTTTCTTTTGCTTCTCTAGCTGTGGTGAAACAGAACCTTATTCTGGGGAAGCAGAGATGGTCAAGAGCTCTGACCATTCAAATCTTGACTTGTGAGGGAGTTTAAACTTAGCAGTTAGGTTGCAGGAAGCCCAGCCTCCTGGAGAAAGACCCAGGAGAGGGGAGAAGCTTTTTTGTGACCATTCTGTTTCCATGCACTGCCATGGGAAAGCAAGACTTTAAACTTCTGATGAAGTTCCCTGACTGCCCAAAGACGACCAGGATGACACTTGTAGTCCTAAAACAGGTGTATTCAGCCTGCTGACAAAAGGGTGGATGCACCCTAGGGTCACCTCAGGCTTGGGAAGGGCCTCTTACAGGGTTTACACTCATGTTGGATGATTTTAAAGAGGAATCAGGGAAGTAGGGGCAGGTTCTGGAGTGGATGGATACTCTCAAGAGGCAGGGACAATGAAATGAATGACCATTTTCATTTCGAGGAGGGAGGGTTAAAGCAGGGGTAGACTTAGCAGTACGTAAAGAAGCAGTACTTACTCCGAGAAGGGAGATGGCAGTCAGAGAAGGTGGATGTTCAGTAACTTTCATGGTCATGCACTGACCACATTTATGCCCTGAACATGGTCACAGAGGGGTTTGTTATTGACCTGTTCACAGCACTGTTTCCATTTGTTGGGAATGTCACAGGATTGTTGTCAGCAGGGCATTTTTCCATTTCCTTTGTCATTTCTATGAAGCTACTACTCATTTCATGCCGGGCACTATCCTAACCACATGGTAGATGTCAACCCATTTATTCTTCATAATACGACTTTATGAGAGAGGTAGGTACTGCAACCATTTCACTGATGAGAATGGCTTAAAGATGTTAGTAACATTCCCATGCTCACAGAGATAAGGAAATGTGAGAGCCAGAGTTTGAACTCAGGTCGGACCAACTCTAAAGCCTGTGCCTTCCACATTCTACTGTTTCCATTTCATCACTACCAGTGTCTCCTCCATTCATTCAGTTAATATTATTGGGCCCATGGTAGCCACTGGCCTAGGCATTGGGGGTATGGGTACAAGATATGTTCCTTGCCTTTCGAGAGCTGAAAAAAAAACTCTTGATTCTAGAGCTGTGCTATCCAATATGGTACCCACTAATTACATATGGTTAAACTTAGATTTAAAATTAAATTAAGCAAAGTTAAAAAAATTCATTTCCTCAGTTGTAGTAGCTACATTCCAAGTGTTAGATAACCACATGTGGCTAATGACTACTGTATAGGAAAGTGCAGATACAGAATATTTCCATCATTGCAGAAAGTCATCTTGGACAGTGTGGTTCTTAGATTAAAAAAAAATATGTTTTTATTTTATTTTTGAGAGACAGAGTGCAAGCAGGGGAGGGGCAGAGAGAGAGGGAGACAGAATCTGAAGCAGGCTGTAGGCTCTGAGCTGTCAGCACAGAGCCCAATGCAGGGCTTGAACTCATGACTGTGAGATCGTGACATGAGCCAAAGTTGGACGTCCAAACGACTGAGCCACCCAGGCGCCCCTGGACAGTGTAGTTCTAGAGGAAATGGGTTCCCCATCCCTCCTTGAGTCTAACTTTAAAAAGGTATACCTGCTTTTTAAGTGCTGTCTCTTTTGTTCTACTTTCTAGCTAGACCAAAAACAAAAACAAAAACAAAAACAAAACAAAACAAAAAACCAAAAAAACAAAAAAACTACTAAACCCTATCAAGAGCCAAAGCATTTTTCTGATTCCCAGTGTCTGTTCTTGCTTTGCTGAGTCATGGCCATTTGTCTTACAGTCACCAAAGAGTTTTGGAGCTGTGATGACAGCAGAGTAAATGCCACTGAAACTTGGACAGACCCCAGCCCTACATTTCCCACACATCAACAGAACTGTCAGCCCGGCTCAGATTCCAGAACCTTTATTGCTCAGGAAGCATTGAGAAGCCAAAAGAAGCCAGCCTGATTTTTAGGCTCTGCAGACAAGAAGAGAAAACATCTTTTGACTTGTAAACTGAACAAATTTGGATGTGACGTCATCCCTGGCAGAGTTCCTTCACAGCAAAGAATTCTGCTTACCGGCGGATGGGCTGGACTCCCTCCGAGGGAGAGGCAGGCACCTAACCTAACCTTCAGTTAGGCCATAAAAGTCCACAGCCAAGTGGAGCAAACAGAACATTTTTATTCCTTTTGTTCTTCCTCCTAACCCCAAAAGCCTTTCGGGAGGACTGAGTGCAGACCCAGAGTGAGGGGACAGAAAGAGAAGACAAAATCTTCATTCTTCTGGAGTGAAAAGTCTAGATGGCGTCGTCTATGGCAAAGAAACGGCCTTGCGCCAGCCGCCCATGGCCCCTTCAGGTGCAAAGAGCCCGCCCAGGGCTACTGCTGGGGCGTGGGCCTAGGGTGCCAGGCTGCACACACCACATGGCTCTGCCCTGCCCGACTCCACCCACTTTTCTTTAACCAATGGCTTGACGCGAAAAGACGGGCTCAGCCACCCAGATTCTAGCTTTGAGGTTGAACGCGGAAGCAGGAAGTGCCCCACCAAGAAGCAAGAAGAAGCCAAAGCATAAACAGTGCCCTAGAGGCAAGGCTGTCAGGTGAAGACCTGTTACCTCCAGCCTCGAATCCAGAACTTCCAAGCTATTTCCAGTCCAGTCCAAACCACGCTGGTTTGGCACCTGTTCTTGATGATCATGCCAGCTTTATCATTAGGCATATTACCCTTCTATAAACCCTACTCCTTGTGCAAGCTTTAATGCCTCTCTGTCCATGTGTAACTCAGTGATGTTTTAGATCTGGAAATGTATCACTCATTCCGTAACAGGAAATGGTTTAGGTGAGTAATGCAGAGGTGAAAGGGGAATAATGTTCCAAGTGCCTAGTCTGTGTCAAGCAGTATCTGGAGAGCTCCCACATAACAGAGAAGATTCAGTACTCACAAGAGCCCTGCCTCCTAGGCACAGTCACCATCCTGTTTCACAGGTGAGGTGCCAGGTTCCTCCAGATCAGCTGTCAGCATGCCCCAGCTGTCCTCAGTGCCTGCTGGTAAGAAGCTCTTCCTACTCTAAGCTGCTCAGAGAAGGGAAAGATGACAGAAAGTGAGGAGCAAGTAAGGCTTCCTGGAGAAGCTGAAAGTTGGGAAGTGACTTTCTGAACTTCAGTGTCTTTTCCTGTAAAATGAGAACAAAAATTTTGGACCAAAAGAGTAGTGTGGAATTGGTGAGATAAAGAATGGAGAACACTGAGCATTATGCTGAACATAGACAAAAGGTGCTGGACCTCAACCACAAGTCCCCTCTCCTTCATCTATTGCTTTTGTCCAGCCTCCGGGAGCTGCCAGCCTTTGGCCTCCTGCCTCCTTCCTGCACCAGCCCGGGAACCTTAGTCACACTCTGGATCTGGTCCCAGTCTCCTTGGCGGAGGCCTGGTGTTCACTGCATTTATTATTCCAGGCACCCTGTGATTTACTTTTCTAGTGAGTTAATTGCAAAATCCATATGGAGCAGAGAGAAAACATCAACCCAAGCTTGCCACGCAAAGCAGGGGAACAGAGGAAGCTTTCTATCTCAGCCAGTGCGGCCTAGAGAAGCAGAGAGGGAGGTAGAGGCTGTCTCCCTTAGTGTACAGAGGGCCAGATCTGCCAAGCTCAGTGGAAGGCACATGGTGTTCAGAGCCTACTTATTCCCCCCTTTGTTTTTTAAGCTCATCCCTCTAGAGAAGAACCTAAGCTTTAGAAACCTACTGTGGGGTATATACAGTGTAGGTTATCAAATCTCAGTGTGCATAAAAATAAGAAGCACCTGGGAAGTTCATTTAAAATGCAGATTCCCAAGCATCTCTCTCCAGAGTTCAGTGCCCTGAGGCTGGGAGGGGACCCCGGGGTTTGGTGTGTGTGTGATGCAGGTGACATACGAGCCAGAGTGGAGAAACAACAATGCCAAGGAAAGCTCAGTGGTTCTGGAGTTAGAAGGATTTACATTCGGTTCTTGGTTCTCCCTCTTACCACCTATGTGTCCCTGGGCAAATCATCTTTTCTCTCTGGCCTCAGTGCTGTTCTCTCTGAAGTAAAAATGAGAGTACTTACTTCACGGGACCGTTGGGAGATAAAGGTAATAGATATTGAAAGTCCTTAACACAAATCTCGGCACACTGGAGGCACTCAAAAAAAAAAAAAAAATTAAAGAAACAATTTGCCTTTTTTTTTTTTTTTTTTAAACCCGGAGAAGTTTCTCTTTAAAACTAGCCTGAGCATCTTCACTTCTGAATGTTAATCCATTTCTGTATCTGTTTATGGTCTATAACTTGTAAAGAGGGGCCTTTGGGGGAAACCAGCTCTTGTTTTGAAAGCACTTTGAAGATGAAAAGGTGTCAAATCCTCCAGAGACCTGCTTGGTGGAAGGTAAAACAAATGTTTATTTTAATTTGGTGAGTTATAATTTATTAAAGGCTTTTGGAAAATGGAAATACGATTTATATTTTCACAAGGGACCTCACAGTTTTGAATGGCTAATTTCTTCATTTGTTCAAGGAACATTCACTGAGCACCTGGGTGCCTAGCCAGATGAACAAGTGCCAGCCCTCTAGGGGGACTCGGGGTCTGGACGATATAGCGACTTGGTAGGGACCACAGTTTGCGCTGCAGAAGGCCGGAGAACAGTCCATGACTTCTCTCAGCCTAAGGAACTGGGTCTTGAGAAGCAGATCAGCAGGAAATGATTCTATTTTGAAAGATTGCAACAATTTAAAAAGCAATTCTGTTACCAATAGGTGTATAATTTGAGATCCCTGGAGGAAAGAACTCTTCTCAGCATAGGTTACCTCCCACCTTTAATTCATTAGATTACTCCAGAAGGGTATGAACAATACCCGAGTACTAAGTTCTAAGAGTACTTAGATCCTCCTAAGCACCAGGCCCTATTATACGAGTGTTCTGTGGACATTTTGACTTGGAGTTTCCAAAGGCACTTCTAACTCAGCAATATCTAACACTCAGCTTCTTATCTTTCCCCACAAACATGCTCCACCATTTCTTACCGCATCCACAGCTACCCCAATCAAAAATGGGGTCACCAGCCTGGATCCATTTCTTCTCCCACAGCCTACATTCATTAGTCACCAAATTTCATCAGTTCTTCCACTTAAGCACCTCTCATATCTGTCCCCATGACCACTACCCTGATTTTGTGTGCCACTATCTGTCGCTCACTCTCCTTCCTCATGTGGAAGCCAGGTGATCTTTCTAAAACACAAAGAGTCCTGTCCTTTCTTAAAGCCCTCTGATGGTTTTCCTTCCTTTACAGAATAAGGTTCAACTATCTACAGGTGCTGCCCAAGGCCCTGCTTACCTAGTCTCACCTCTTGCTACACAAGCCGCTCCCTATACACTTCAGCAGTCATACTATACATGTACATACAAACATGCCAGCACCCTCTGGCTCCATCCTGGAAGATTCTAGTGAATGGCTCCCCCCTCTCAAATCTTATATCACAACTCGTTTCCCCCTCTCCACCATACTCTTGATGTCCTCCAGCTGTTAGGTCTGTCCACTTGTCTCTTCTACTGGATGGAAATGTCTTGAGGACAAGTATTCAATCGTGTTCATACCCCAGCCCTTTTTATTATGCTAAGTTGTACAGGGCTTCTGGTGCTTACCAATCTGGTTGTCTTCTGTTTCTGGGCACATGGGAGGAGCACACATTCCTGCTACCTGGCAGTTAGGTGAGGCCATATGACTAAGTCAGGCCCATGGGCGGTGAGAAGCAGCCAAGAAGACCATTTGCTCTAGAGAGTGCAGCTATAAGACGGTGGAGCCTTGATAAGCCTGGCTTTTGAGAGACTGTGTGAAGAAACCCTTCCTCCCACATCCCTGAAGCATGATGAGTAAGCACATGACATGAGAAAGAAACTCTGTTACGTTACAGAAATATGAGCTATTTGTTACTGCAACATGGATTAACCTCTACTGACTAGTATGTAACTCTTATTTCTATCTATAATCATTAAAACAGGGCCTTGGAAATATCAGGTTCTCCGTAAACATTTGATGAACAAATGAATGCAAGAATGGATGAATGAACAAAGAAGCCTAGAAAAAGGAACATCAGGTCTGGAGTCAAAAGAAAATAGCCTATAATAACCACCCCATATCCCTCTTTCCCCCTCACCAGTACTTCTCTTCTCTATCTCTGACTCCAGAGGCAGGATTTAATCTCTGATTCCTCTCTCTGAAGTATCTCTGTACTGATGCCAACCAAAACTACAGCAGATCCTGGCCTATGCCTCAATGTCTGGAGGAAACACACCGGTGACATATTTTTGCCAGTTTTTCACCAATCCATAATCCTACTGTCTTTCAACTTCATGCTGCCAGGGTTACATCTGTATTTGGCCCCCAAGATGGGGATTCCTAAGCTTCCTAAACTAAGGGCTTCTAATTCTGACACCCAGTTTCCTTGCACCCCATACCTCAACCAGATTAAAGAATGACTGTATGTGACCAAATATATTTTTTCTATATGGGGAAGATACTCAGTAATTATCCCTTAAGCCTTTCAACACATTTCAGTTAAGCACAAAAGCAGAGGCTGTGAGATGTGGACCGATACTACATCTTTTAGAAAGTAAACAAAAACAAAGAATGTCATTCCAAAGTCGCTATCCTGAAATTACTGCTTAGCAAGGAGGTCAGGGCACTGAGAGAAACATCTCCAAGGAGCATGTAGCTAATCAGATTAGAAAGATCAGCGTGCCGGCAGTGCCGAGGATGGGATGCGGTGGGGGGCCCAGGAGGCGGGGGGCCGGGGGAGGACAGATGGTAGGGCCCTCAACCAAAGGAGCTGGTGGAGGAATTGGCCTTGGCAATGTCTGGTTTGCCAATCGTGTGGGTCCTTCACTATTACGGCAACTTGTGAGCACTGGCCCTGAAACTTGGAGGAAACACATGGTTCTAGAAACGGGATGGGCTCGCAGCACACAGACACAGGTTTATATCATCTTCCATCGCTTAGGAGCTGTGACTGTGGCCAAGATCCCTGCCTTTGTGACTCGTAGTTTGCTCACGTATAAAGTGGGGGCAAATATGACAACCTCCCAGTGTTGCGAGGGTTACCCACATGCTGGGTTAAAATGGGAAGCATCCATCCATCTGCTTGCCCTAACCCCAAACACTTCCATATCCCTTGGGCCCGATCCTGCAGATGTACTCAATAAATGTATGTTGAAGGAATGGATGAATAAGGTGCTCTACGTTGGTGGATTTTTTTTTATTATAGAAAAATATATACAACACAAAATTTACCCTTTTAACCATTTTAATGTGTACATATTCAGTGGCATTTTGCACATGCCCAGTATTGTGCAACCGTTACTACGATGCATTCTAAACATTTTATCACCGCGCCCCCAAAACCCCTGTACCCATTAAGCGGTCGCTTCCTTTTCCACCTCCTATGCCAAAGTCTATGGCGGTTTTAGCTAAATCGAATGCCTTAAAATATTGCTGGTGGATATTACTTTGGTGACAAAGTTGGGAGGAGTGGGTCAAACAAGAATTTATTTCCTGAGTACCCACCCCATGCATGCCTCCGTGTGAGACACGGGTAGACGCGACAGACAGCTCTAACAGGTGTGTGCGAGGCAGTACAAGAGGCTGTGACCAGGGAACGCTTGAACTGGAACCTGAATCAACGCAGAATGGTAAGAGATGAGGCCAACAAGGTCAGAATGGTCCCACGGGATTGGGGGGCCGAGGGGGTTCTGCGTGCAGAGAAACCTGGACTTGAGTCAATGAATGGGGGCTCAGCCCTCTCTCTTGCCTAGTGCATCCTGGGGACACTGATGGGTGGGGATCTGGGAGATATGCAGCCCCTTCTCAGCTGATTCATCTGTAGTGGGAAGCCCCGAGCCTGGCTGTGATTGAGCTCCAGCTCCAGAGAAGCCCGACTTGGAGGCAGGCAGCCATGGACAGTTAATGAGTGATTTATTGGTGCTGCCGCACAGGCAGCTTCCCTGGGACCTGTTCCTAATTAACAACCACTAACTGGATGACATCTCTCTCTCTCTCTCCCTCTCTCCCTCTCTCTCTCGTTTTCAAAATAAAAAAAGGCCCCTAAAGCCTTTCTTCTCCACCTTTATAGGAGGAAAGATTTCACTTTGGCTGCTGCCTGATTCTGAACCACAACAGGTATCTGGCAGAAATCCCACCCACTCCCTCGCTCATGCACAGACACACATAGACATATCCTCACGTACAGTCAAACCTGTCCGCTGTTGTTCACATGTTCCCCACACCCAGTTGCACGTTAATTCCCCTGCTGACATAATTACCCTGACGTCACCACACACTTGCACTCACATACCATTGAGCGTATCTGTACTGGTCACCTGGGGTCCCACATATGCATACGTTCCTGCCCCCCACACACTCAAGCCAGCCGCTCAGCCGAGTCCTTGCACACAGCCTCACACATATCGGCACGCACACCCCCTGCTGTGAATGGCAAAGCCCCACAGTCTCCCGCGTGGCCTCAGGCGGCAATCTTCTCTGTGGTACCCACAGCTCCAATGAAGGGGCTCACCCGCTTAGAGGAGGCCTAAAATTTGGTGTCCTGACCCAGCTGGCTTAGCAGTGAGGTAGTGTGTGCCAAGGAGAGGGAAGGGAAGCTGTAGCCAGTCCAGTGTGGAGAGTTGCAACTGCCGTATCATTCAGACTAAAATGGTTTCTCCTGTTTATCACTCCTAAGGCATTAAGAAGCTCCAAATTCACTTAAGAGTCAGGCTGCGGACTGGCGGTGGGGGCAAAGTGCCTGGTACCTAATAACCATCTGTTATGGACTGAATTATTCCCCTCCAAAAAAAAAAAAAAAAAAAAAAAAAAAAAAAAGACACGTTGAAGCCTGCTACAGACTCAGTGCTTCTGTCCCCCTAAAATTCACATGTTGGAGTTCCAACCTCCAATGTGATCGTTTAAGGGGGTGGGGCCTTTGGAAGGCAATTAGGTCATGAGCCATCCTGAACGGGATTAATGCCCTTATAAAATCGACCCCAGAGAGCTTCCTCACCCTTCTGCCATGTGAGGACACAGCAAGAAGGCAGTCATCTATGAATTAGGAAACCATCTCTGATAAGGCACTGATCTTGGCCTTGGTCTTGGACTTCCCAGCCTCCAGAAATGTGTGAAATAAATGTTTATTGTGTAAGCCATCAGTCTGTGGTATTTGGCTATTGCATCCTGAACAGACTAAGACAAAGTCCTAACTCCAAGCACCTCAGTATGTGACCTTATTTGGAAATAGGGTCATTAGAGATGTAATGAGTGAAGATGAGGCCTAGGGATAGCTTAGGATGGGCCCCTGATTCAACAAGACTGGTATCCTTATATGGAGACAGCCACGTGAAGACAGACATATAAGAGAACACCACGTGTTAAAGAAGACAGAGATTGTATTCCTGTAGCTGAAGCCAAGGAATGTCTGTGATTGCCAGCAACCCATCAGAAACTAGGGAGAGATAAGGAAAGATTCCCTCACACACGTCAGATGGAACATGGCTGTGTCAGTACCTTGATTTCACACTTCTAGCTTCTGGAACTGTGAGGCAATCAGTGTCTGCTGTTTGGAGGCAGCCGGTTTGTGGTACTTTGTTAAGCAGCTCTAGAAAACTAACAGAGCACCCAATAAGTGCTATGGCCTTCTTCTGTTTGCTTCCCTGGGCCTCAGTCTAGTACCCTGAAACGCGGGTACGTGCTCCTTCATAGGATGCCGTAAGAACCCCACGTACAGAATCTCATGTGACAGGCCCTGATTCTTCTGAAATAGATAAATGAATCACGGTCTGGCCTAGAGCGGCACAGATCTGTGAAAAGGCTTCTAGATAAATACAAAACAGACCACTGAAAGATAAGTAACGCCTCCAGCCAAGGCACCAACTGAAACCCGTCTTGACGTTCTTCTGCCTTCCCCAGTTAAACAATGCTGAACCTCTGAAGGGGACGGCAAGGTGAACCATCACTCCTACTGAAAAGTTCCACCCCAGCTTTTGAGCTATACATATTGAGTTTCATTAAGACATTGTCGTCGTGGAATATAAGGTTAATCAATAATGGGCAGCTCTTTTGCATATTAATTAGCCAACTGTGCAAGAATAAAAAATAGATCCAGCTCACCCTCCCTCTCGGGGGAGATGCCAGGATGAGCTCACTTTGTTGGGAGTCACGACAGCAGCTCCCAAGAACCATGGCATTCTGGCGGGACCTGGGTGTAGGCGACCTGTGCCATTTTGTGGTCTTAACCACCCACCCCCTGTCACCCTGCCCGTATGGGAATACGCCTTGGATTAGTCCCGGAGCTGAACAGTCTCGGCCACAGCTCACGGCTTGGCAAGTCACAGCCGTCAGGGCCTGTAAGGAGCCATGTGTCAAAGAGGCCCGGGGCAGGGGAAAAGCATGGGTTTTGGAACCGGGCAGGTCCATGTTTGAAATCAGTTTCTACTACCTCTTATATGCATGGCCTTAGGGAAGTCCCTTAACCTGTCCCAGCCTCTATTTACTCATCTGCCAAAAACAAAACACCAATCTTGCAGAGATATTAAGGGATGAAATGAGATTATGTAAAGAGGCTCATGTGGTACCTGACCTATAATAACTATTCAGTAAATAACCTGTTATTATTTGAGCACATATTGTTAAATGAATAATTATTTAATAGAACTTAATACAATAGCACTTGTTATTAAATAAGTGATTTTCATTATTATCTTCCTGGGACACTGAGATATATCACAGGCACAAGTCACTGAAGGCTCTCAAAGCAAGCCGTCATCCTGAGACAGTGGGTCTGTTCCCTTATCTTTTGGTTTGGGATGAGAAAGAGCAAAGCAGTCCTTGACAGCCAGGAAGTGGCCTGGCATTCACAGCTAGGCGGTCGCTTTTACCTGCTGAATATAAACAATTTCACCAACTTCAGAGGGGGGCTCTGACTGTGACTAAGACAAAGGCAAGACCACTCTGCAATCATGTCTGATACTCAACAAAAATGGAACATTGTCCAAACTGCAAAATGACTGAACATCCCCCTATCCTGGATAATATGAGTGACTGGCGCTTCTTTTCCAGTTACAACTTGAATTTTTTTTGATGTTTATTTATTTTTGAGACAGACAGAGTGCAAGTCAGGGAGGGGCAGAGAGAAATGGAGATACAGAATCCGAAGCAGGCTCCAGGCTCTGAGCTGTCAGCACAGATCACAAGGCAGGGCTCGAACTCCTGAACCATGAGATCATGACCTGGGCCAGAGTCAGGCGCTTAACCGATGAGCCACCCAGGTACCCCTCCAGTTACAACTTTAACCTCACGTCATTCTTTCTGGCTTCTACATAAGATTTAAGACACACAGGCACAGAGTTACTCCTACTGCCTGACAGTATCCAATCCAGAACAAAGCTCCACTTCCTTGAACCCACCCCCAAATAATTTAACACAGGGCCAACCCTGTACTGAGGCACCCAATGCCCCCCCCCCCCCCCCGCCACGGTGTGCATTTGCCCTCACTGCCAAGAGTCTAGAAACCTCACTCAACCACAGGGGAGCTACTGGTGGTCTTTGGCTGGAGGGCATTAAAGATATTTTGATGTTTCCATGCCCTAACAGAGAGGCTGACATAGTCAAGGGGGTCTGGAACTTTCACACCTGAGCACCAGGTAAGGCTCTCCCCTGGCCTGTTTCTGAACCAAGCAGGCATCCTTGTCCCACAGTCTCCAAGCTGCCCCTCCCCCTTGGCCATCGGAACTCCTGAAAACTGTGTTCCAGGATTGGTAGGGGTGCAGGGCTACTGTGGTACCCTTTCTTCTTGCTGCGTTCCTGTCCCCACTCTCCCTGGGCAGGTACTCAGAGCTGCAGGGGATCTTAGCAATCATTTTATTCGAGGGCAGGTTTCTTCTGCCAATTCTCTGACTGCTGGCCACCCAGCACTCATGCAACACTATGCAGATCCTGTGCAGGTATGTGGTGCTCTTCCTTGGCCTGTGAGCCCCTGGGGCCAGAGCCCATGTCTGCTTCACCACAGCATTCGTGCCACACTAGCACATGTTACTGAATGGGTACAGGGGAGGCATGTGGCTTCGCGATCCCTCCGGCCCCCAGTTCATCCGCACGACTGCAGCCCAAGGAGTGTGGCCCCAAGGCCCCACTGCAGGAGCGTTCAAACGTGCTTCTCTTTTTCCTGAGGAAGATCCATCAGTTCACTTTCTCTGCCCTTTCACTGCTCTAGTAGTGGGCTCTCTGTATCAAGTGATGTCTTATAAAGTTCATAACCACACGATGAGAGTTATCACATGAAAGATGAAGAGTCAAGGGCTACAAAGCTGCCCTGAGAAGGACACACTGGGTGGTCTGATAAGGTGACTCACAAGCTGCATGGGACTCATGCAGAGAGACTCACGCAGAAGAGTTAACGCAAAGGACCGAGCCTGCCACCTTAGAAAGGTCAGCTCGCAAGGCTGGCCCATGGCTGGGGTCTGGGTAAACAGGTCCTTACCTGACATGAAACCTGCCCTAAATGTTAAGAGTGGCTTTGGGCTGCCTGGGTGGCTCAGTCAGTTAAGCATCCTACTTCGGATCAGGTCATGATCTTGTGGTTCAGGGGTTCGAGCCCTGTGATGGGCTCTGTGCTGACAGCTCAGAGTCTAGAGCCCGCTTCAGGTTCTGTGTCTCCCCCTCTCTCTGCCCCTCCCCTGCTCACACACACTCTCTCTCTCAAAAATAAGTAAACATTAAAAAAAAAAGTGGCTTGACCATGCCTAGACAGTGTGTATAAATAATGAGTGTCTTCCTTCTGTCTAAAATTTGGGCCTGAGTTAGGCAGAAGGCACCTATGTGACCAGCCGTCTGATGAAATCTTTCGGCACACGGCCTCTTTTGAGCTTCTTGGTAGAGAGCACTTTGCATGTCATTACCACTCATTGCTGGAATCAGGCCCATCCCGAGTGACTCTGCTGGGAGAGGACTCTTGGAAGCTTGTGCCTGGTTTCCTCCAGACTTCACCCTCTGCACCTTTTCCCTTTGTTCGTTTGCTTTGTATCCTTTTGCTGTAATAAGTCTTAGCCATGCGTCTCACTGTATGCCCAGCCCTGTGAGTCCTTCTAGGGACTCACTGAGCCTTGGGCACTGCCCCCTGCACACATGCATGGGCTCCAAGTTCAAAGGTCCCCTGACAGGGTTCAAAGTCAGGATGTGGGCTCAGGTGCCCTAGACCAGGGAATTGATGTGCTAATTTATGAAATGTTGGGTATTAAAGGACATCGTGAGCTATTACACACTCCCCAAATGTGAGTAATAATGGCCCAGCGCCACAGCCGACTTTTGAAGAGCTTTTTAAATCTAGCTGAGGGAAAAAAGTGACACAATTATTTTCTCCAAATAAAATGCTTCTTTTAGCACTGCTAACTCTAGCGTGGAGGTAATAAATTATCGAAAGTTGTGGACGTATGTAGAAAGAAGGGTAAATCCTTTGGACTTGAGCAGTTTCCCTCTTTTTTTGCTACCATGTAAGGCCACAGGACTGGAGAGATGCCCGCAGTACCTTACTTCTAATGGGTTGTCTACCTTCTGACTTAGCCCATTTGGTTCCTATTGAAGAGTCTCCTCCGCATTTTCACAGCCCAGTTCACACCCATCATGGCCCGGCTCTCCTCCCTCTTCCACCCTTCTGAGCAGCTGGAGTGGCAAACAATCTCCCTTTGTTTATACCACACTTCAAACCTGGTTTGCTCCATATGATTATTTGCTTTTTGGAGGCACATTCAGAAAAGCAATTTGTTTTGTAGCTAAGGTCCTACAAAGCTGAGCACAGAAAACTCATTTAGGAGCCAGGCTGCCGAGTGGCAGTGGAAAGAAAAGTGCTCTTCAGTATTTGGAACATAGAGGGTTCGGCTCTTTATTTGAAAGGAAGTTTCTTCCCGAACAAAGAGCCCAGGCTGAGATCCTTCTCCTAGTGCGACTGGGAGAAACGGGCCTGAGCAAAATCAGGCCCTGGTAGCTGGGGAGTCATCTTTGGCGGAGGGGGCCAGGCTGGGGCCAGCTGCCAGTTACAGTTACGGACAACAGTGTGTGGGTGTGGGGTCAGAGGAACCTGGGGTTGAATTCCATCCCGACCACTTCCCAGCCATGTGATCTCAGAGCACTTCCAAAACAATGAAGACACAGATATCTGCCTCCAAGGCTGCTGCAAATGTTGAACAGAAGGTGAGAACACTTCGTAAATCACAAAGTGCCGCACAATTAATAACAACGACAGCCTAAGCTTATACGGCCCTTCCTATGCACCAGGCACTATTCTAAGTGCTTTAACCCTCTGGGCTCATTTGATCCTATGAGGGAGACAGGAGAATTATTCCCGTTGTGCTGGCGAGGAAACTGAGGCATGGGGAGATTCAGAAACTCGCTTGTGTGACACTGTGTGACGCAGCTAGTAAGTTGAAGAGCTGGTGTTCAAATCCAGGCAGTCTGGCTCTCCGGAGTCTGTGCTTAAAGGTGTGAATTACCAAGCATTTTGTTTTTGTTTTGTTTCGTTTTGTTCGAGGGGATGGTCTTGCATGCTGGCACCTTTTTAACTCAGAAAACCGTTGGCACTCATCCCCTCGAATAGTTTTGCACTCCTGTCTCCCCGAGGCAGCACGGGCAGGGGTAAGAGCTTTGGATTTCGACAGCCCTGTGTTAGGTATCAGCTTTGTGACTTCCTGGCTGGCAAGTTACTTAAGCTTTCGAAGCCTGTCTTAGTCAGCTTGGGCTGCCATAACAAAATACCACAGCCTGGCTTCGACAACAGAAATACATTTTCTCACAGCTCTGGAGGGTGCCAGCATGGTTAGGTTCTGGTGAGAACTCTCTTCCTGGCTTGCAGATGGCTGCCTTCCTGCTACGTGCTCACATGGATTTTCCTCCCTACATGTGCATGGAGACAGCCACGTCTCCCTCTTCCTTGTCCTCTAAAGGCACCAATCCCATCATGAGGGTGCCACCTTCACGACCTCATCTAAACCTAATTACCTACCATCACACTAGGGGTGAGAGCTTCAGCATGTGAATTTAGGACACCACTTCACGCACAGTGGTGCGAGGGGCAATTTCATCACGGCAGAATGGGAAGAACAAACTCTGTCCTGTTGGTTGACGTCCTCACCTCGATCAGGGAAAGCATTTGCCCCCTTTGACCTCTCCCTGCTTAAACCTTTTGTGTGGTTCCCTACGACCTTCAGGGGAAAGGCTGAGCTCTTGAGCCAGCAGTTTTCAGCTGTCCTCTGCCATGATGGGGCCCAGTCTTTCTCTCTGGCCTCATCTCCTCTTAATCCCCACCAGCTCAGCCAGGACAAACTGTTTGCTATGTCCTGAACAGTGCACACGGCCGGGTGTCAGACCTGAGGCTTCTGACTGCTGGCTGAATGCTCCTTATCTTCACCATTGCTGCTCCCTGCCATCAGAAGAGGTTGGGAGCAACCTCTTGGGAGTTGAGTGGGTCCCTGCCACTTTGGGAAGAGTGTAGGGGAGGGCCTGGCTTTCTCTGAGACCTCTCCCCTGAAGAGGTATGTTGTGGGGTTTGCCCGGAGTCTGGATCCACATCCTGTGAGTAAGCACTGTTAACCTCTCTGCACTACGCTTCATGTATCAGGCTCACATGAACTCCCAGGAGCCCTTCCTCACACTGTCACATGTTCCACATGCTTCTCTCTGGCCCAAAGTCAAAGGAAAGAAAGCCATTGCTATACTGTAGTCAATCTGTTTGGGTTGATTAGTGTGTAATTAAATTTGTAGCAAGCATCCCCGGGTCGGGGGAAGGCAAATTTTACTTAACACGCTAGCTGCCTGTGGTGCGCATATAGATGTGCCCAGGTCCCTCTCCGGTTGCCTTTGTGCTGAGTAGAGAGATTCAGCTGGTTAGGTGAATGCAGGAATGGCTCTTCCAGTCCCCTGTATCTTCCTGAGGCAGCTCTTCCTGTCTGGGGGGTGCCTTTCCTGCTGTCTTCACAGCTCACAGTTACCCTAGGGCATGTTAGTCACCGCACTGGCCATTCTCATAGGAGAGATGGCTGGGTTCTACAAACCAGGGATGCCGGCTCTATCATCATTCATGCCATGTGACGATGGGCAAGTCGATCTGATCCCAGAGCCCAGCCTCCTTCTACTGAATCGTGAGGCCCTGACAAATCTATACTCATTCTCAGTAAGGGGACCTTAGAAGTACCGATGTCAATAGTTTTTGGACAAGACTGACATCATGGATTGTGGAATCTTCAACCTCAGGGGTTCTTGAAGGAAAGGAATTGATGTGCACAAGGTCCTGCTATGTGCCAGGTACCATTTTTTAGTTTTAAACTTTTTTTCTAAATGAACCCCTCAGTAAGAAACACATTGTAGGTGATGACCTGGTTGACCTAGTGCAGGTGCTGCGGGTAAAGGATAATTAAAATAAAAATTCACAAACTGACTTTCCTCACTATGTGCTATGAACTCTATTCTGCTCCTCTCGGTTCTCTTTGCTAATACTATTTTAAATGATTGTGCTGAGCCACAGCCTTTATTTTGGGATTGGTCGTGACCCAGTTTGGAAAACACAGTATTGACCCCTTCGTGTGCATTCACCTTTCAGCCTCGTTACAACTTTAGGAGGTAGGCACATGTTCATTGCCACGATGCAGATGAAGAAACCGAGGCCCGGTGAGATCCAGTAGGTTACACAAAAACCACCCGATTCCTGAGCGGCTAAGCTGGGATTCTGAGTTCAACCCCAAAGCCCATTCTCCTTCCAAGTCATCTCGCTACCCGAGATTCCAATAACCTCATCTGGTTGACGGGAAAACTAATACCTGGAGAGGAGGAGTGGCTTGCTCAGGGTCACACTGGGACTGGTGACAGAGGCTAAAACTGAAACCAGGTTTGTCCCTGGACTCCACACACCCTGGCACTGGAACGAGGCTCCCGTGGGTAAGGGAGCTCTTTCCCCAACACCAGTTACTCCCTTCCCCCCTGAAGTCATCCTGGATTAGAGGAGGTTGAAACAGGCCCAGGATCCATTCTCCCGGGACAGAGCTGGGCTTATTGATGGGAAAAAAAAAAGATGCCTAGAAAACGTCTTCTGGTAGGAAGTTTGTCACTGTGCACATCATTGCTTCCAATGAGTTGAGAATCGTGTTGGCTCAAATTGAAAGCAAAACTGTGGTTTGCTGTACCTCTCTGCACACGGCGGGTCCTAACCTAGTTTCGAGAATGCAATCTATCTTAATTTAGCACAGCTTTGAATCTCCCTATCTCGCTTTTCCTCTTTCCAGTGTGGAAGGAAGGTGCTCTTGTATTAGCGTGTTCTGCCCACCAGGGAGAGCAATGAAGCTCGCCAGTGCCTCGCGAACTGGGGAGCATTGAAACTGGGCCAGGACTCCTTTAAGTCCCCTTACGAGGAACTCCCAAGAGTAACACTGTTCGTGGCTGTCAGATACTGGCTTCCAGATCCTAGGCAATTCTAGCAGACGTGAAGCTGCGGAGAGGAGGCCCTGTGTCACACTTCACCAAGGCAGTTTGAGGCACCCGGCCAGAAGGAAGGGTTTAATGGAAATATGGCTGAAGGGAAGCCAAGAAAATAACAAAACAAGATGGTGCCAAGAGTCTCATGTGGGAGGTTAGGCAAGGCTGGGAGTGGGAGTCAGGCAGCAAGGTCAGCAGCGGGTCGGAAGGTGGGATGAGGGACGGGCCGGGGGGTTGGCTCATAGCCACGGCCATGAGAGAGCACGGGGTGCGGCACGGGACAGGCCAGTACTCAAGGACCCAGCTGCTGGGACAAAGGAGCTGTGAGGCTAGGAGAAGGGTCAAACGTGTCCCTCCCCTGAGAGTACCCGGGAGCCCATCTCGGTCACAGAATCTGAGTATGGAGGTCTTCCTCGCTGCTACAAGGCCCTGGAGGGACCAGGGACGAAGTGGCTTGTTCCCTTCTCCAGGCCCAGACACGGTCTTCACTGCCTCCACACTTCCTCTTTGTCCTAGCCCCATCCTCTCTCTCTGGATTATAGCAATAGCCTCCTATGTTGACATGGCCCACTAGAGTCTACTCTCAACAGAGCTTCCAGAATGCTCCTGTCTTAGCATCAATCAGAACCTGTCGCTCCTCAGCTCAGGACCCTCCCGCGACTGCTCATGCAATGGCCTGCCCCACATCGCCTCTTTGACATCTCCTCTACCCCAGCCATACTGGTCTCATTGCTACTTTTCACACAAGCCAGATACGCTTCTGCCTCAAGGCTTTTGAACCTGCCCACCCTTCTGCCAGGATTGCTTTTCTTCCAGACGTCCTCGCCACTTACTCCCATGCCTACCTCAAACGTCACCTTCTCAGTGAAGCCTTCTTTGGCCACCATGTTTAGAACCCCAACCTTGCTCTCACCCTGGAATTCCCTCTCCCCTTTTCCATTACATCCTGCAGCATTTAATTTTTACACTTGTTTATCATCAGTCTCCCCACTGAGCAGTGGGTGGTTTCATCTGTATCGACCATGCTGGGACCCCAAGACCTAAAACAGTAATTGGAACATAGTAGGTGCTCAACAAATAGTTGTTAAATGACAGGATCCTGCTCACTCTCCAACCTCCCCTCCGAACACATCCCCATCCCATATTCTCAGTTATACTCCTATCTTCTAACTTAGTGGGACACACCTTTTACTTGTCCACCTTCATGCCTTGTCTACAGACAACGCCCTTTCTTCCCCCTTTTCACCTGTTAGTCTTTTCCACCCCTCAAAGCCCAGTGGCCAGCACTTCTTCCATAAAACCTTCTCAGATACCTTCTGGTTGGAATTTTTCTCTTAAACCTCTATGATCCCTACTCTAAATGTCTTTTGTCCAGCAGGTCACAATCTGAGAGTGGCCTGGTATGATCTCTAGCTCCACATCAACTCTAACAGGTTATGGATTCGGTTTCTTCTCTGCAAGCTTCTCACATTGACAAAGAACATTATGTTCTGAAAACAGCTAGAATCACCTTCTAGATTATATATATATTGTGCACGTTGAACCAATAAAAACATGTTTCTATAAAACAGAACAAACTGTGGAGTGCAGTGGCTAGGAAAGATCACGGGTATTGGGGAGAGGCGGATTTGGACTCAGACCCTGGTTCTGCCATTTACTAGCTGTGCAACCTTCAGCAAGTCACCTCTCTGAATCTCAGTTTCCTCGGCTGGAAATTGAGGAAAGGTTAAGAGTTAATGGGCTTGTTGTCTCTATGTTCCTTCTAGCTCCTGGATTCTCAGATTCTCGGGTTCTCTAATAGGCTGTTTCTAATCCTTTTTTTGGAAGTTGGGGTCTTACAGCACTCATTGTCCATGGGTAGTGCTGCCCAGGTGGAGAGTCGAATTCCCGAATTCCTCCGTGTTCCTGAAAGGGAGTATGGGCAGCTCAGGAGGCAGAAGTGCAGTCAAACCCAGCTGTCCAACTTCTCAGGCTGAGGGAGCCTGGCTTCCTACCTTAGAAGATGGAGCCTTATGCACACAATGGTTGGGTAGCTGCAGTTTCTGGCCTCTCAGGGAATTAATGATAGATATGCTTATAGATTTTTTAAACCAAGTCTCATGAGCATGGGGCTACGGAGGGTAGAGGATAAATTGAGTTAAATTGGTAATGAGCTTCTTTCTCACTGTGCTTTGGAGATGCTCCCCTAATCTTCTGACTCTGAATCAGCAATTTGGCTGCCTAATTAGGTTAACCAATAATTTCCCTTTTGACACCCAGGCTGCTTGATACTTTCGGGGTAACTGTGATTCTGTTCATCATTTCTTTTCTAAATGCATTTCTCAATTTGCCTCTGGGATTAAAGCACAGAGTAAATTCTCACAATTCCCCAGACCACCCCCCGCCCCCCCCCCCCCCCCCCCCGCCTGCCTCTTCACATGCCTCTAAGCCTCGCCTGGTGCAATTTTCTCTACCGGGAATGCCTCTCTCTAGATCCCTGATGCTCAGTGAAATCCTACTTGGCCTTCAAGCCCACGTGCATAACAAGAGTGAGATGAAGGAATGAGCCTTTGCACCCTCAGGGTAAGACCGATGGCTACTTTTACCATCATTCCACAGCTCCTTAAAAAATTAATATCAATAGCCAGCATCAGTTAAGGACCAACACAGACTGCATGCTTCACAGGTGTAGC
This sequence comes from Leopardus geoffroyi, assembly GCF_018350155.1. NCBI lineage: Eukaryota > Metazoa > Chordata > Mammalia > Carnivora > Felidae > Leopardus > Leopardus geoffroyi. The sequence goes on along the minus strand of NC_059329.1, from coordinate 53,281,949 downwards.
ATAGGCTCATAGTAACACATCAAGGAAAGAAGACATGCTGAGTCTGTTTTCTTTTAATTATTGTGGTAAAACATACATCACCCTTTTTTTTAATGTTTATTTATTTTTGAGACAGAGAGAGACAGAGCGCGAGTGGGGGAGGGGCAGAGAGCGGGAGACACAGAGCCCAACGCGGGGCTCGAACCCACGGACCGTGAGATCATGACCTGAGCCGAAGTCGGATGCTTAACCGACTGAGCCACCCAGGCGCCCCAACATACATAACCCTTTAAACCAGTACAATTCAGAGGCATGAGGTACATTCACCTTGTTGTGTGACCGTCACCTATTCATCTGCAGAACTTTTACAGCATCCCTATCTGAAACTCCGCATCCATTAAACCCTAACTCCCCATTCCCTGCTCTCTTGGCCCCTGGCAACCACCGCCACATTGTCTTAGAAATGAGGAAGCCGTGGCTTGGGGAGCAGAGGGGCCTTGCCCAAGGTTTCAGAGCTGGACAGGGCACAATCAGGAGAGGAGAGCAGAGCCCCTCATTAGACTCCAGAACTGCTGCTCTTTCAACCCTGCAACAGTGCCTGCTATACCTCCGCTGCAGACAGAGACCCAAGGTCATCCTATCTCCACCTCCCTGCTATTCATCTAGACTCCTGACTCCAGAATCATGCCCAGCACACTGAGGGAGCTTGGGATAGGTATAGAGCGAATTACAATATGCGTCTACAACAGAGACGTTGTTGTCAGACTGACCCAGCAGTTGGGAACGGAGCTCGAATCGCAACCTTTGCTTTCTAAAAACATTTATTGATGCCAACTGTGTGCCTGACCTGGTGCCAACTTCTCCATGCCGTCCCCTAGCCTGCTGGCCCCACTCAGCAGAGGAGGCCCGAGGGCTGGCTCTGCCTGACGTCCGTGGTGCAGAAAATTTGTGTTTACATTACCCAGTCAATTCTGTATTTATTTTGGATATTAAGCAGTGACATAAAAGCTGCTGACATTAACCTTCAGGGGCAGAAACTGGCTTTAATGGACCCCATAAAAGTTATTATTGATGGCAGCTGCATGCAGCATCGCCATGACCTCAGCAAAACCCTCCACCACTATCAATACTGTTGACAATTACTATTGACTAATGCGAGGCTGGGTGGGTAGGCAGAGTTGATGTTCCTTCCTGTGGCTGGAAGTTGCTGGAGTTACTCTGCATTTCACATTTGGTAAAGATCTCTGAGAACGTGGTCACGTATTTTTGGTGGCCTCAACTGAGAGTCTAACACTTCCTGGTTCAAATGGAGGTGGGCAAGGAGCTCAGATTATAGGACTGAAAGATCTGAGTTCCCACCCAAGCTTTGGTGACCTGCTGACTTCCCAGCTCCACAATCTCCACCAGGAGACTTTTTGGAGCCTCAGTTTCCCCATCTGGGAAATTGGAATGCCATGACACTGTCATGAGGATTAAAGGCAATCACACATGAGCGGTGGCTTGACACATGATGGGCCCTCCGTATGGCTCCCCTGTACTTCTGGAAAGCGGTCACACTCTGAGGTGTCTGGCTAATGTACCCAGTGCGATAGGGTCCCGTTCTGGTGGCAAGACCCAAGTTCACATCGAAGAAGGAGAACTAGGGGAGGGGATGAATGTGAGACAGAGAGAGGAGGGCAGAGGAGGGAGAAGGAGATGGGAGGGGCATGGAGAAGGGAGGGAGAGCAGACAGGACAGAACCAGACTCCTGGGTAGGGCCTGGTGTCAGCTCTTCCCCCTTCATTCCCAGAGCCCCGGTCCTCAGCTGTAAGTTGGGGAGACAAACGGGGCACACAACAGCACTGTCAACTTCATCAGTAGACAAAAGGGAGCCATTCCTATGGCTCACGCACTGTCAGTATGATTCACTGTCACTATTTAGACCCGAGGATAACAAAGCTGTTAGCGTAGCTTTCCACCTAGGGACAAGTGGACAAGCACGTGGGCAGCTGTGGGTGTCTGGGCTTGGGGAGTCCAGGCCTGGAAGGGCTGCGGAGGTCGGGGGATCTCTGTTAGAGTCACCTGTCCACCTCCTTCGCCTGCCTGTCTTCCTCGAGCACAGCGAGGCTTGAGTGCGGCAGCCAGTGTTGAAACAGACCATCGGAAGAGAAGGAAGAGGTGGCCTGGCCAGGGGAAGCAGGCAGCCATTTCCCGTCCCCGTTATCAATTTCCCGTCCCTGTTATCAAAGGCTGAAGCTCTTGAGGCTCCTCGACCATGTCATTATCACCCAACAGAGGCTTAATTCAGCTCTAATTCAGCTCTCAGGGAATATACAATAATGTGGGCGGCGTGCACCTCACTCTGTCATGACTTTGTGATTTGTCACCACGGCCAGAAGCCTGCAAAAGAGCAAACAACCTAAGTACTTCGCTGCAGAGGAAATTCACGGTCACTAGGGCTACAAGAATAAAGATCTTAGAGTCATAAAGGCCTGAGTTCAAATCCTGTCTTGCTAGTGATGTGACTTCTGCAGGTATCTTAACCTCTCAGTGCCATAGTCTCCTTATTCTGCGCAATGGGGATGATACAACCTACCTCAAAGCAGTGTTCCTGGGGGGAAATGAGATCCTAGAACTAAAGCATCAGCACTGCTTGGGGACCGCTGGTTAGCAGCAGCGGCTGACTGCTCACGTTGCTATTATCATGTTATCATTTTCTTCTTGTGTGCCTCCATCTTTTTTTTTTTTTTAATTTTTTTTTAACATTTATTTATTTTTGAGACAGAGAGAGACAGAGCATGAATGGGGGAGGGTCAGAGAGAGAGGGAGACACAGAATCTGAAACAGGCTCCAGGCTCTGAGCTGTCAGCACAGAGCCTGACGTGGGGCTCGAACTCACGGACCGCGAGATCGTGACCTGAGCCGAAGTCGGACGCTTAACCGACTGAGCCACCCAGGCGCCCCCTTGTGTGCCTCCATCTTAACACAAGCACTTCAGATCATAGAATCCCAGATCTAGAAGGGCTTGCGGGTCCTTCAGCTCAGCTCTTCCCCAAAAGTGTTCATTAGAACACCGAACCCATCAGATGCTCTGAGAGCAAAGTGTTCCACGCTCACATTAATTTGGGGGATGCTGCGTATGTCTCTCCTAGGTGGTTTACCCATTAGCAGGCATGTTAATAGAGTAAAGGCTCTGAGAAGTCCTGCAGTAAAGAAATTGGCTTAAAACAACATAATGTTTCCTACATTATTTGACCACAGGGCACTTTCCTGCTGTCATCCCCACCCCACCCTAAGAACTATTAACATTCTCAGATACAGGAAATGCTGATTTTGTTTAAAACTACTTATTTTACAGATGAGGAAAAGGAAACAGAGGTCCAGAGAAAGAATCCAACTTATCCAGTGCCACACTCCGGGTCAGTAATGGAACTGAGGCTCCCTGCCTCCTGATCAGAGACCATTTTCTCTGTAAAGGCCTTACCTAACAAATCTGTGCTCTTGTTCAGTGCATGGCAAGAGTGGGGGGCAAAGGGGCTGCTGCCTTGGCTTGGGCCTTGGTGGGAAGCTGGGAAGGTGGGAAGGTGGGAAGGTGGATGGCTTGTCACTGCAGAGAGGGGGATCTCCCTCGGTGCTGAGGCCATTGTCCTCCTCACAGGGCAAGGGAGGGTGACAAGGCCAAGCCAGTATCCAGGCACTGCTGCTCCCTCACCCCTCAGACAGGTGCACAGGCTCCCACAGGAAAACTTCCGAGCTCTCTGGGAGGGCTGGTAGAATGGATATTTGGAACTCTGCTGCACCTGACTCTTTAAGGAAATAAATTTCCCACCTGACCCTGACCTTACCTGGTCTCCTGCCCGACTCAAATCTGGGACTCTGTTGTGTATAACCTAGCTAGAGCATCCTTTTCAGAGATTAACCTGCCTAAGCGTTCACCTCTGACCTGGTCTCCACCCTCGCCCCCCTCCCCAACACACACCTCTGGGGAAGCCTGCACAGGAATTAGGAGGATCCTGCACTCGGAGCTGGAAACCAGTAGGGGGCACTGGTGCCTGGCTGGGCCTTTCCAGTTTTCACTCCCATTGCCCTTCCCGCCCTGGTATGGAAGCACTAGCACATCCCCTTCCTGGACTTCTGAGACCAAAAGCCCTCCCCGCTCGCCTGGGCAGAGGGGCTGTCCCTGTCTCCACTCCCCTCCCCAAGGCTGTGCTGCCAGACCCAGCAGCGGCCTCCTCAGTTCTGGCCCGGGTCCACAAAGCTGCCCAGAGTGTGGCTGGGCACAAAGCACCAGAGAAGGGAGACCGCAGGGCTGCAACTAACCCAGAGCCCCTCAGACATCTGCCAACGAGGTCCCAAAAGTAAGGAGGGAAATTCTGAAACCGGGTTCCCGCCCTTCGCCTGTACCAAGGAGACACGTGAACGAGCTGCCATCTTTTTCTCCCACAACATCTCTTGGGCCTTGGAGGAAGGGGTGCAGAGGTGAGGGTGTGATCGAGCCCAGAACCTGCACGTCCCCAGATCTGCACATGAGATCGGGGGAAAGCTGGAGCAAACCCTCAGGCTTTGAGTTACCCCAACATGACAGTTTTTGTTCAAGGCCATCCTCTGACCAGCCTGAAATACGGGGGGAGGGCGCTCCCGGTGGAGACCCCCCAGGACTGCTGAGCACCTGGAGGCTGGAGACGGAGAGGGATTCAGGAAGGACCAGACACGGCTGATGCAACAGAGAACAAGCTGCTGGAGATCCATTACCGCTGCCCCCCCTGCCTCCACCACAGGCACCTTGCAAGCAATAACCCTGTGCCTGAGGCACCTCCCAATCTGAAAACCCGAAAACAAAGAGCAGTGACCCAATCTCTGCTGTGTCACCAGTGGGTAGGTGTTTTGTGTGACCGTGCAAAAGGCTCTGACTTTTGACCACTGAGAGCAAAGCGATTTTTCACCAACTTTACCGGAGCCCCAAGCGATGGAGCAGAAAATCAATATTGTAATTAAAACCCCGGCACCTGGCACAGGCCAAGGTGGCCACTCACCGGTCTCGGTGTTCTCGTGCTCAGTGTCGGTGAGCGTGAGGTTGGAGTTGGCCCGGCTGGACAGGCAGGAGCTGCGCCCCGACCGTGTGCTCCGGCCCCAGAGCCGCACGGGATGCTCAGGGGACAGTACAGTGTCGGCCTCAACGTCGGCATCAGAGCTGGCCCCCATGGAGTAGCCGCAGTGTGGGAGGCCTATGTCTGTCCGGTACAGGGTGCCATGAGGGGGCGTCACCTCTCCCAGCCCTAGCTCACGCAGGGTGAAGTTGGCTCCTGGGAGGAAATGCAGGTAAGCTTGGTTAGGGTCTCCTGAGCAGGGGTCTCCCCACCAGAAACCGGGCCACCCACCCCAGGGTTCACTGTTGTCTGGTGAGCTTGTGTGGTGTTCTGCCCACGTGCCCCACTGCCGAAACGGCTCCTTCTGCCCCTCCCCCATCAGCCCACCTCCTCCACTTCCTTTAAGGCCCAACGCACATGGCCCCTCCTTTGTGAGGGCTCCCCTAATACCTACACCCTGGGTGGGAGTCCTTGCTTCTTCCTGTATTCAAGCCCATTCTCAGAGTCCTTGGCCCTAGTCAACCTGCACAGTAGAACCAAAGGTCTGACCCTTCTGCTGGTGATGACTTCAGCAGGGGCAGGGAACCTGTCATGCTCATTCCTAAATCCCTGCGCCTAGAACAAAATGTGGGACTCAGGAGAGGCTCAGGAGATGTCTGTTAAGTTGAGCCTTAGGTCTCTTCTTCTGATCGAGAGAGGACTTGCCAGAAAGGAGCACTCCTGAGCCGAGTGGACGCCTAGTTGATGAGATGCAGATGGCTGCCCTGGGACCAGAAGGTCCTTTCTGGTCAAGTCGGGAAAGCCTAGAACACGACAATGAAGATGGTGACTGGCAGAGAAAAGGGGGCCCCAAGCAACACCATGGGCTTCCTCATGCTAGGCAGGGCCGGGACCATGGCGCGGATCTGCAGGCTTTGGAGCAGTCCAGGGAGCCAAGCACACAGAGCTGGATTGCGGAGAAGTCTTGAGGGCTTGGGGAGGCCTGGAAACATCCAGGACTGAGGTCAGTGAAGAGGTGGGTGAGGGGAGTTCACTGGGGGATTAGCATTTGAGCAACAAAGGGAATGGTAACTTCCAGGAAAAACACAGCCTCCATGTTGCACCTGAATGTTGGCTCAACGTCTGTTCAAGGACGGCTTCTTCCGTATTTCTAATATTCCCGTGAGTGTTTGGGGGATGAAGAAGAAGGGGTGGACAGAGGCATTAACGGTCCCATTCCAATTAAACCACTTCTCTGGGAAATGGCTTTATAATCAGGTAGCTCCCACATTTAAGCCAATTCCAACTGGCCGTGGGTTTACAGACAAACAGCAATGAGCAGGGCGTAGTGCCTGGCTTTCCAGGCAAGTGGGGGAGCTACAACCAAATACACGATGACAGGTGGAAGTCCAAAGAGGGGAGATCCACGGAGAAGGTTCTGGGAACACACAGGCAGAAGGTGGGAGCTCAGAGGACAGGTTTGCAGATGAGAGTGAACTTGGAGAAAGGAGTAAAGAGGGGAGCATAGATGCCTGAGCTTTGAAGGATTCCTGCAACCAGGGCCAGGGCTCACTGGGAAAGCCTGCAAGGCCAGGACCTGCCAGAGAACAGGAGGGGAGCCAGCAGGGAGAGCCCCTACCACCATGGTGTGCATCAGTCTGCAAAGAAGCCCTGTGCTCCCGAGCGTCCCGGTCAGCTCTGGGCTCAGACCTCTGTACTGACACAGGGTGCATGTTCTGTAGAAGTTTCAAGAAAACAGGCAGACACACTCTGGCAGTACTTTGGGGGATGGATAAAGAGAGGGAAGGAGCAAGGGAGGAGGGACCAGTGGGGCCGCTGGGAAAATAAGAGCTGCAGTGGAGGCAGGATGCCCCAATCCTGTGGCTCAGTCGGTTCATGTTGCTCCAGCCTTAATATGAGGTTAAGGTCATGAAATAGTTCTATACTGGCTGGCAACTGATGTCCGGGCCCACCCAGTGCCCCCGGCCTCCGCCCTGTCTACTCTTGCCCCTCCCCATAAACAACCCCCAGCCTCCCCATGATGTGGCACAGCAGGGACCTCTGGGCTCTGCTCAGTGGCCAGGCATTGTGGTTGGTCAGGGTATGGGTCAGACCGATCTCAAATATTTTGAATATCCCCTATGTGCCATCCTCTGGTCTGCCCTCCCTCTGTGCCCTCCTTCTAAGTAGAAGAAACTCCACATTGGAGACCAAATCCCCTGTCTGCTTTCCATCCTCTCTGCACACCATACTCACTGCTTGCCCCATTTACCTCTCTCTGATCTCCCTTCTCCACCCCTGTCTTGTCCCCTGCCTCCGTCCCAGCTCATGCTCCTGCCCTCATGGGCTGGACCTCTCAAGGAAAGCCAGTCACACATCAGAAGAATGTGAAATAAACAGCCCAGGCTGCACCAGTTTCCATGTGGCTTGCCCTATATACCCTTTTAAGCAGCCAGAGGCAGCGTGAATATGAGTGAGATCTGTGGACGGAGAAGTGCAACGTGATGGCTGACTCTGAGGGCTCAGCGATCCCTTGGAGCCAGCTCAGCCCCTCTGAAGTGTGAGCTTAGGAGATTTATTTCCCCAAATGTGGGAAGTCCTTATGATCTGTTGACTTTATGGCCTTTTGGCGTCCTTCATGAGGATCCCAGGACACATGCTGACATATCACCCTGCTCAACCTCGACTTGTGTGATCTTGGGCTGCTGCAATCACCTAAGCCTCAATGTTCTTGTCTTTAAAGTGGGGGTGATAATCTATGACCTGCTAGCCTCACAGAATTTTTAAGGATCTCGGGAGGTAATGGGTGGGGGAGTACTCTCTAAACTGTAATGGCCATGTCTGCCTATGAAATGGGAATGATTCTTATTTAAAATTTGTAATGTTTATTTATTATTTTTGAGAGAGAGAGAGACATGAGCAGGGGAGTGGCAGAGAGAGAGGGAGATACAGAATCCAAAGCAGGCTCCAGGCTCTGAGCTGTCATCACAGAGCCCAACTCAGGGCTCAAATCCACAGACTGCGAGATAATGACCTGAGTCAAAATCGGATGCTTAACCGACTGAGCCATCCAGGCACCCCTGATTCTTATTTTTTATAAAGACAAGAGGGGACTCCTCTCTGCAGCCTCCTGTGCTAGGGTGGCATCCAGGCCAAGCTGGGCCAGTCAGGGCTCACTGAGCTCTATCAGGCATGGGCAGGACAGAGCTGGAAGAAAGTTTTGATATCCTTTTGTCCCTTCTCCTCACTGAGACTCAGAGAAGGCAATGAGTGGTAGGCAGAATCTTTGAAGCATCTGCTCCACACCAGGCACTGTGTCAAGTACTTTATTTACAATCCTCATTAATCCTCATGACCATCCTACGATTAGGATCACTGTTAACCCATTCCCCAGGTGAAGAAGCTGAGGGCAATAAAAAAGGCAGATCCAGAATTCAAATAGAGATCAGTCAGTTGCCAGTCTGAGCTCTTAAGCACAAGCTGGAAAAGAGCTAAAGATCGTTCCTCTTTTGAGCCTGAGAGGCAGCATTACAAACAGGCCAGCTTTCATGTGGATTCAGGCCTGTGGGAGAGGCCAGGTGGGTGTCAGGCTATATGAGGGTATACATGTTTGAGACCGGCTCCTCTTACCTCTGTGATCTGGGACAAAGGATTCAGCTCGGGGTTGGATTAGACAACAGTGCCGGAATGTATATAAACTACACAGCACGCTGCCTGGCTAACCCTGGCTGTGGAAGGGAAGCGGGTAGGGCAGAATCAGCGACTGGTAGCAGCCCGTCAGGCATCACAGAGGGCTCAAGGGTCTGCAGGCAGAAAAACAGGAATCACTGCAGCACCAGGGTAAGGAACAAATATGGCAAGTGTGGGAACCATGAGTAGGTCTGAGGGTTGGAGCATGGGTGGCAGGGTGTGGAGAGGCAGGGGACAAAATAGTCCAGGAAGAAAAACGGATTTGGGGAAAGTCCCTTATGCCAGCTTAAGGAGCTCAGGTTATGGACCAGGGGGAGTCATTCCCAACTTCACTCTAGGTGCAGTGCAGAGAATGGCCCAGAGGTGGCAGCACTGGGTGAAGGGGGGCTGTGGTCAACCCTCCCGGAGAGAGAGAGGACAGTGGCAGAGTGGATGAAGAAGAGGGATGGATCTGAAAGTTACTTTGGAGTAGGATGGACAGGCTCTGGTGACTCGTGTAGGCCGGAACTGAAGGAGAGGAGTCAGGTGCCAAGATATTATCCAATTACCAAGACTTTAGGTCTATTTCAGGAGCAACGCTTTGATAGACCGGGACGATACTTGAGGCAAAGAAGGTAATACGTCTGTTGAATGGATACATATATGACTAGTAATAAAACGAATAACTAACTTACTCCGCACTTGATGTTAGCATGCTTACCGCTTACAACATGCCCCTCCAGCCCATTCAGTGCAGCCCACATAACGGATGGGGACTCAGGCCTCCCGGAGAGCTGGTGGCGGTTCTGAGCAACCCCAGTTAGTCTGGCCCGGAGCCCAGCTCCTAACCAGCTCTTTATGCCCACGGACCGGGTGACCACGAAGATGAACTTAACTAAGCGTGAATTACAGGCAGGCTCTGACCAGATCTGGGAGCCAGAATAGCCGAGACCTGGTGTTGGCCCGCGTCCTCCCGCCAGCTGTCTGCTCACCTGCGCACGCACCCAGGTGCACAGCTGCCCCTCCCCCCCAGCCCCGCCCGGGCGCCCTCACCTGCGCGGCAGAACTCCTCGGCCTCTTGCGGCACCATGTCCTTGACTCGGCCGCCGTAGGCCAGGCGGGCGTCCTGGTCGTAGGCCTTCAGGGTCTCGCTGGAGCTGTAGGACTTCTGTGGAGCCTTGCCCTCCTCGCTGTCCGCGGACGAGCTGGTGTAGCGGCGCTCGGCGTCGCGGCGCCGGGTCAGCGAGCGGTACGGCTTCCTCTCCTTCACGTCCATGGCCTCCGGCCCGCGCTCCTCCACATCCACAAACAGGGTCCTCGCCGCACTCAGGGCTGAGTGGTCTGCAGTCGGGATACCAAAGAGAGGGTTGAGCCCGGGCCCCAGGAGGCAAAGGCAATACCCGAATCCATCCCGGCCTCGGATTCGCCCTGTGATGCTGTGGACGAGGGACTTCATACTTGGAGAGGGGAGGGCTCCACAGCCACAAAGAGATCAGTAGCAGGGGAGGACTTGCACCAGGGCCCTCTGAGGATGAATCCTCTTTCTGCTACTCTGCCTAGCCGCCAGGAAGAGGCTTCAGCCTCCCCTCCAGTGATGAGTATCAAGGTAGTTGAAAACAAAGACCAGAGGGCACTGATTTCAGCAGTCTCCCTAGATAGGAATCATGTGTTTGTTCCCATCATGTCCCCAGCTGGGATAGGGCCTGACACGGAGCTGGGGCTCCTTAAGAATTCGTGAAACGGGGCTTCTGGTTGGCTCAGTTGGTTAAGCCTCAGACTTCAGTTCAGGTCATGATCTCACAGTTGGTGGAGTCCAGTCCCGCATTCAGATTCGCTCTCTCGCTCAAAAATAAATAAAACATTAAAAAAAAAAAGAATTTGTGGGGGCGCCTGGGTGGCTCTGTTGGTTGAACGTCTGACTTTGGCTCAGGTCATGATCTCACAGTTTGTGAGTTCGAGCCCCACATGGGGCTCTGTCTGACAGGTCAGAACCTGGAGCCTGCTTGGGATTCTGTGTCTCACATGCTGTCTGCCCCTCCCCCCACCTCAAAAATAAATAAAAACATTAAAAAAATTTTTTTAAAAAGATTTTGTGAAATGAAAAACAATGCAGGCATGCGGCTAAGCACTTAGCACACACTATCTCATTACATGGTCACACGGCCTGAGATGTTATTCTTGTTTCCAACCTTTTTTGGAAATGAGTCAGAGTATAAATAACCAATTCACATGTATCATGACCAGATAATTAAACAACTACTTGATAATTGCCTGTTTTCTCCCACTAATAAGTAAGCTCCATGAGAGCAGGCACTTTAGCTCTTTTGCTCACTCCAGAGCCTGGTGCATCTAATATACATTTGTTTATTTAATTGGCCAACCAATCCCCATCTGACAGATGAGAAAACCAAGGTTCAGAACCTCCTTCAAGGTCACTGAGGCGGTAATAAAGCCCGGATCTAAACCCAGGTCTGTTAGGCTCTAAAACTGGAGTTTTTCTATTCTATCACACTTCCATGAGTCCCCTTCCTTCCACTACACAAAAGTGTCCTTCCAGCTAGGCTGACCCTGGCCACCATGGCAATCTGAGAACTCCCTCACGTCCAGACCTACAAGCCTCAACAGGGACACCATCAGCACCTGGGGAAGCCACAGTGTCAGCCCCATTTGCCTGGGTGTTGCCAGGGTGTCTGATTGGTGGGAAGCTCCTGATATCACTTTTTTTTCTTTTCCCCATTGGACCTTTTTGCTCTAAATGGACATCCTGGGATTTTTTTTATACCCGTGATAGCACTCCCTTCTTCCTTCCAAATGTCTTCCTTTGGCTCTGGAATAGCAAATGCAGCCCCATACAAGAGCCAGGAGATAAGCACAGGAGGAAAACAGAATATCCTGAGCGAGGCTTGATGAGAGCTCTTATTTTTCTTGACGCATACAACTTTCTCAGTTCTTTCTTTCACTGTTCCACTTCTTAGAGCCCTGTGGATATACAAACTGTGCAACTGTCCTGTAGAAAAGCAACAGAACAAGAGCTATGACCAGTGGTGCCATGCTGGTGTGGAGGCTCCGTGCCTGGGGTGGGGTCTCTGACAGACGGCGGCGAGGGCCGGGCCTGCCAAGAGGACAGTTGGGCACTCAGTGCCTGCAGGGCTGCAATGTAGCAAGCAGTACAGGGTGGCTTATTCATTTTTAAGACAAGTTAGAAATTTGGACTTAGACACAAAATGTGTGATTTTTGGATTCTATCCATGATTTCTTCAAATCTCAAAACACTTTGTAGGCCAAACAAAACACACTGAAGGTTAGCTTTGGTCTGATGGGTGGGTGTTTCCAAGTTCTTCGTTCGGTCATGGACAGATGAGGCATCCTTTTGGCCGAAGATGCCCTCTTCCCTACCAAGACCCAAAAGGCCATCTGCCGGGGAAGGTCTCAGCCTGGTTCCACTGCAAACTCTGCTCATCTGGTTACAGAGCTCTCTAGACCCACTCAAATGGGTCCATTATGTCCTAACTTGGAAAGCTGCATCACTTCACTTAGCAAAAGAATGGTCTGAGGTTACCACTGGTAACTGGCTGGAGTCTTTGGGATTTATCATAGATCCCAAGTGTCCACTATAGACTTCCTTCTACATGTTCTCCATGATTTTCAAAAAGTGCAAACATTTGTGATTTCATTGGTACCCCCTGATAACCATAAAGCATATAAAACAACTATTTTCACCCCCATTTTATACATGGGGCAACAGTGACCCAGAGCCATCCAGCTGTCTGCCCAAGGCCACACAGTGAGTTAGTAGCAAAGCCAACATTACTAGACAGACAATGCCTTAGGGTTGCAGCTAGAGCCAATCAAGATGTGTAGGTGATGTTTTTTGGGTCCCAGTTCTCAAAATACCCATGGAAATTAGTTCTGGGACAAGGAAAAAGACGTAAGATACATAGAAATCAAATCACCTTACTGAAGCCCAAACCCAAGTTTCCGAGCTCTGGTCTCTTAACATTCAGTCTTCTGACACTGGCTGACGCAGTGATAGTTGGTCGTCTGAGTACCTGAGGGGCAGGGCCAGAGGGAAGACCGGCGATAACACTTTCTACTCCAGGGCTGTGAAACCTTTTTGCCTGTGATCCATAATTTGAAAAACATCTTACGTTGTGACTGGATACATACATTTATGTATATGAATGCGTGTGTTTGTGTGTACAAAATGGAAAGAAGATTCACAAAACCAAAGTTACCACATGATGAACAATGTATTCTGATGTTTCCTATTTCATTCTCTTTCAGTTTTTTAAAAAGGCAGACGATAACTCTCTAACTTGACCCAATACTGGCTTTTGACCCAAAGCACTGTTCTGGTCTAATTTGGATGAGGATTTATGGCGACTGTCACCTAGCCTCTGTGCCCTCTGGCCCTTCACCTCCAACCCACCCCCCTGGATGACAATAATGATGATGATAATATAATAAGAGTAAGCACTAAAGTAATGTTAGCCATTGTTAATACTAGTGACTAATAATTCATAATAATGATTTCATAATAATAACCAATATTATGTTATTATTAGTAGCTAATATTTGCTGAGTACTGTTACTAATATTGTACATGGTAATATTTTAATCCTCACTTCAATTCTGTGTTATAGGTACTATGACTCTCTGTAAATTACAGGTGAGAAATTATGAGGTTAAATATATTGTCTAAGGTTACACAGATCTTGAGTGGTGGACCCAGAATTCTGGTCCAGGGGTTGAACTTGGCATATGGATACAGCCACGAGATGATTTTGCCTCGGTAGGTTGTGCCAGATGAATTTCTTAAGCCCAGATCATTCCACTACCCTGTTGATGCCTCTCTAGGAGCTCAGAATAAATTCTTGTCTCCTGGTCAAAATGGAAGGTTAATCTTTGATCTGGCTCATTTCACTTCCTTCTCACTGAGTCACTTGCAACCTTCCTGGATGTTAATTCTGTGGCCTCTCTGCCTTTGTTCATGTTGATTTATCACTGTACATCCAGCTAACTCAATGGTCTATATTCATGTCTGCTTTTCCCTTGATGGCAGTTCCCTGAGGGCAGGCCTGGCATCCACAGAGCTCATGAAATGCATGTGGAGTGAATGAATGAATGAATACAATTACCTGACAGCTACTTTTTACTTCTTACCAATCTTAGGTGATATAAAATATTAGTAGTTTGATTTAGGTAAATATGTATTAGATATATCTAAAATTGAATCAAAGGCATTGCTTATACGACTTCTTTTCAAATTTCAAAGGGGCACCCAGGTGACTTGGTTAAGCATTCGACTCCGGCTTGGGTCATGAGTTCGAGCCCAGCATTGGGCTCTCCACTGTAAGTGCAGAGCCTGCTTCAGATCCTCTGTCCCTCTCTCTGGCTGCCCCTGCCCCACTCGCTCTTGCTCTCTCTCTCAAAAATAAACATTTAAAAAAAATAAAATAAAATTTCAAAGTAAGCCTACGTGTGAAGTATGTATCTAGTATGTAGCAGCTGTGTGACCCGGGACAAGTTATTCAACCTCTCTGCACTTCAGTTTCCTCATCTGTAAAACAGCATCAGCCTCTTAGGGTTGTTCTGAGGATTAAATAATAGTTAATACATGTCCCTGGCACATATTGTCCCTAATACATAGCAGGTGCTCAGTAAATGTTAGCCATTATTATCATCAGAAAAAAAAAGCCGACATTTTATTTTTAAAAGGCACCCTCTAGGAGGCTCCAGCTGAGCATCAGTTATAGCTGGAGAGGAACATCCCCTCAGAAACGTATGTTAATAAGGCTGAGACACATTTTAGGCTGTTAAATTGGTGGATGACTATGTTTTTTTTATCACTGTGTGCCTGTTGACCAAAGACACCGGCTTCAAGGCAAAGGCTCAGTAACTATGAATTACTAACAACACAGCCCCGAAACTCACAGCTTCCCTGTCACAGAGCAGAGGCAGGGAGAACATTTGCCTTGCTCTTATTCCCCTTTAATTTTTTCCCCCAGTTTTGAGTTAATACAGTAATTCAGTAAATGGTAAATATCTATTTTTTAACAGATGGGAGGTTGGTCATGGTTCACACTCGGCTTGGCATTTAATAGAGGAGGAAGAGGTTGGGAGGTGAGAGGCGACAGTGGAGCGAGGGTCCCAAGCACAGTGACGCACAGACCCGGCGGGAGGGTGGAGGAATGCTGGGGAGGGGGCCCAGCTCGGACCCACCCGCCTGGCCCTCCCCGCCCAGGCTGGGCAGCCCAGGCACCTGGCACACATTCATGTTTCAACATGGCAGTCCCTCCTTACCCTGCTGACCAGGGGCTCCCCCCTGCCCCTAACTCTATTAGCCTGACCTTCCTGACCCTCCCTCCGCTCCTTCCCGCTGCCCACAGAGCACCTGGCTTCTCCCAGACGCACACCCTCCGTTTCTGTCCCTCAGAGCTGCCGGCCATTTCTCAGACACCCTGCACCCTTGCTGCCATGGAGCCTCTGCATACCTGGCTCACCGGGCTCACCTGAGGGAGATGGGGCAGGAGGGTGTAGGCAAGAGGTCACAGTGCTGCATCCTTGCTCTCTCCCTGCTCCGTAGCCCTTTGTCCACTCATCTGACACCAGGAAGTGAATCAAGAGCTGGACCCATCCATCTCCAGACCTTCCTTTCCACAACCCTCCACCACGCACAGTGACAGAACCAGCTTCCATGGTCTCGCTCCAGCCACCTCCCGGCTACGGGGCTCTGGGCAGGCTGGAGGTGCTGGCTTTATTAGATGCTTTGTGAACTAATGTACCTTATTCTTACAGGCAGAAGGGATTGGGAAGTGACTACTAGCCGTGTCGTCATCATCATCATTATTGACATGTTGTTATTTCTGACCAACATACATGTAACTGCACCCACGTAACATGTGTGAGACCCTGGCCTGCTCCTGAGGCGGGGCTTGCTGAAACTCTTCTTCAGGTAAGACCCGAGCACCATGAAGATGTCTCCAGAGAGGAGTTCATTTCCACAACCTGTTACATACATACTTATGCTGGGCCCTGGGGCCGGAGATGAGCAGGACGGAAGCCCTCTGTCCAGGGTGTCAGCCAGAGGAGGCGACTGCCAGTGCTTTGCTAAGCAGGACCTACGCTTCTACACGTTTCTCCTTATGCAGACACGGGTGTCATTCTTGGCCTCTCTATGGGGAAGGAGAGTGGGCCCCGGACAAGGAAAGGGAAGAAATATGTGTGCATCGAGCCCTGCCCTCAGTGCCTTCCACACAGCCCCATAAGAGCCCTAGTCAACTATCACTTTAGACAGCAGGCGACATGACCTGGGTGGTTGGTCAAGTTCACGCAGCCGGTAGGTGACTCTAAAATCTACATTTTAGGCTTTTTTTTCCCCCCTCTTTTACACAGACCTGGGCTCAGATAGATCTGGAAGGTTTGAACAGGTCTATGAATGTGGGCAGGGCTGGGGGACCCCTGGTGGTGATGGTGATCAGGGTATGATCTCAGACAGGAAAAGAGGTAATAACAATAGAACGACTACCACGTATCGAACATCTACTCCTGTGCTGGGTATTCTGTACACACTATTTCTAATCTCTGCAGCAATTATGCAGGTTAGATACATGCTCTTTTATATTTTCTCTTATTTATTCTTGTTGTGCAAATGAGATAACAAGCTCACGAAAGAGATTACGTGACTTGCTCTAGACGCCATGGTTTCAAATGTCAGGGCCTAGTTTTGAATCAGGAGAAAGGTATTGCACACCTAGTACCAAGGTTAATTCATTTAGCAAATGCTTACTGAGGACCTTTCCTGTCCTAAGCGCTGCAGAAGATGTGCTGCGGTAGCACGCCAGGCTTCCTTGTTCCCTCCCTCCCCTTGACCTCTTCTCTCCCGCACTGAGTTCCCACCCTGCTGTCCGAAGCCTCACATGCGGTCTATACAATGGAGTACTACTTGGCAAGGAGAAAGAATGAAATCCTGCCGTTTGCAGCAATGTGGACAGAACTGGAGGGTATTACGCTAAGTGAAACAAGTCAGTCAGAAGGACAGATCTCACGTTTTCGCTCATATGTGGATCTTGAGAAACTTAACAGAAGACCAGAAAAGGGAAGGGGAAAAAATAGTTACAAATAGAGAGGGAGGGAGGCAAACCACAAGAGACTCTTAAATACAGAGAACAGACTGAGGGTTGATGGCAGGTGAGGGAGAGGGAAAATGGGTGGTGGGCACTGACGAGGGCACTTGTCGGGATGAGCACTGAGTGTCGTATGTAAGCGATGAACCAAGGGAAGGAATCTACCCCTGAAGCCAAGAGCACACTGTATACCCTGTATGTTAGCCAATTTGATAATAAATTATATTAAAAAAAAAAAAAAGACAAATGAGCTTCCACCTCCTTGGACAAGTCGGCCAGGGAGAGAGGCAGGGGAAGGACCACAGGGGCCCCTCGCCTGGGCCAGATGGGCCAACGGTGGAGAGAAGATCAGAGACCACTGCCCAGAGAAAGTGACATTTAAACTATGACCGAAACATGTCAAGTAGAAGTGAGCCAGGCCAGACAGTTTTGAGGTAAGGAGAGAAAAGAAGTCTAGATGTGACTTTCTGTTTTCTCTGACGTACAGTAAAAATGCATTTCACAATCCAGAACACACACGCATGGACACATTTCTAGCTAAAAAAAAATTTCAGAAACTATGCCTCATCTTTCCTCAAAGGTGGACTCTGACATTTTCTGTTTTATTCTTCTGTGCCAAAACAGGATCATGCATGGCTCGCCAACCTACGGTCTGCAAAGCACTGTTCTAGTCACAGCACGGATGAAGCCGGAGGTGTATGAGAACTGGGACCAGAGGGAGACCCCGTTACTCTCCGAGTCCAGCCTTGAGGGAGAGAGAAAGGTGGAAAGGGAAGCCTGAGAGCAGAGGAGTGAGCAGCCTGGTGGAGAAAAAGCAACTTCCATGTACAGTTGTCATCTAAGTGGGCAGTAAAATGCAAGCGAGCATGTGGCAGAAAGCCTGGATGGGAGGTCCCTGGAGAACGTGTCCTCCACGTCTTGGGTTTTGGAAGCCCTGATGCGGCGGTGGCGGGGAGCTGGCCTGGAAGAATGGCACAGGTGTTGGACCCAGGAGAGAAGGGGAGATGGGCAAAACAAAGCTTTAGGTGTGTGGGGAGAAACTCAAGAAGCAAAGTTGGGCCCTTCGTGCCGGCTCCAGCAATATTTATGAGGGGCAGGGGCCCGAAACACTGGCAGGGAGACCTGCACAGACATACCTCACTGCCAAGGAACCTCGCCCCTGCCAAAGCCCTCAGGGAAACGGGGGCTGTTACCACCCTGGGTTTCCTTGTGACCTACAGAACAGCCGGAGACGAACCAGGAAATTGACCGAATTCCTACTGGACTAAAGTTTTATAAGTTTTCCTTAACATAAGCACATGGTGATATTTTTAGCTCTTTGTGGGTCAAGATGGGCCCATAAATATTTCAGAGCTAAAATGTGTTCTATAAAATAGAAGTCCCGGGCATTATCTGTTTGTGTATGTGTGCATAAGACCATCATAAATTTTTACTTTCCTTAGTCCTTCAGAGTTTGGTGTTGCAAGTCCTTTGTTTTAAACCCTACTGTGATATGAAAGTGGATGCCAGAAGTGGAGGGGACATCTGTGCTGTGTGGGGACTGTGTCAGGCTACATGTGCACCAGAGAACTAGGGGTTATCCCCACTTTACAGATTTGGAAACTGAAGCTCAGAGTAGCAAAGTGATGTCCAAGTTCATACGATATGCCAAGACCGGAATCTGGCTCTAAGTCTGTGTTCTCTGTAATGGTACCCAGAGCTCGCTTCTCTGGCCCTGTCACTTGAGGGAATGTCTTGCTTTTAAACACAGTGGCACAGTGAGGGGCACTTGGGTGGCTCAATCATTTGAGCGTCCGACTTCTGCTCAGGTCACCATTTTACAGCTCACAGGTTTAAGCTTCACGTTGGGCTCTGCACCGACAGCTCGGAGCCTGGAGTCTGCTTCAGATTCTGTGTCTCTCCTTCTCTCTCTGCCCCTCCCCTGCCTGTGCTCTCTCTCTCTCTCTCTCCCTCTCTCAAAAATAAGTAAATAAACATTAAAAAAAATAAAAAACAGTGACACAGTGATTCTAACAATGGTGGCTAAGAGCAAGGTCTTTATATGCATGACCTTATTTTGATTCAAACCTGGGTCTATATGACCCCAAGGCTCAAGCTTTTACTCATAACCTATACTGCTTCCCACACGGGTCATCCCGTATTTTAGTTTCCTTAGATGTTCTATTTGCTTTTTCATTCTGTTTTGTTAGCAGTATTAATTCCTTTGATGGACCAGGTTAGCAACTACCCTGGACTTTCTGGGAGGATTGCTGTTATACCTGCTGCTCCAAGTGGCCCCAGACAGTGTTGTGGGCCAAAAAAAGGGCTTTTTTGGGAACACGGTGGAGTATGGCCGTGTGCCCAGCCAAGCTACTGGGATATCCCTAATGAGTGGCTGGCAAGCGGGTGACAGATGGTGCCATTGCCTACAGGTGCCATCTCGCCCTTTTATTTGAGGGCCTGTCATAGGCCAGGTATCGAAGGGAGGTGACTGTTGTATGGGCATCATCCTCCGATCCCGAGCTCAGAGAGCTCCCACCAGAGCTGCCTAGACCACTCAAAAGGGCTGAGCGTGCATAGGACCTGGGACACAACAGGCCCTCAACCCATAGGAGGGGGTATGAGGGCGGTGTTTTCCGCATTCTTCCATCCAGATGCTTCCCCTCCCGGAGCTACCTACCAGTCAACGATTCCCCTTTATAAATGAGGACCTCTTAGAGTCAGAAAATGTGGCATTTACTATCTTAAGATTGAAAGATTGAAAGGTCAGCTGGTCCATGCCCCATCGATGTCAGTCCCCTCTGTGCCATCCCCAAGTGGTCATGCCACCTCCAAATCTGGGGACCTCACTACCTCCAGGGAAAGTTTCGTGTTTCCTGACATGTAGCCGAAGCTTCTTTTAGCTTCCTTCCAAAGGCCTCAGCTCTAATCCGTGGGGTCCCAGGGAGGAAGTCCAGCGCCTTTGTTCCAGCAACAGCCCTTCCGGCCTAAAGACAGACTTGTCTGTGTGTCCTTGAGTCTCCTTGTCAGGCCGAACATCCCTCCTAAGGTTTTCAAGCCCTCACCTTCCTGGCGAACTTTCCCTGGGTTCATCCATCCTTGCCTGCTCTTTCCCAACCACCAAGCCTGTCCAATCGGGGGTGGGGGCGGTGTGCTGGGGACAAGGAAGTGGATCAGACACAGTTAGAGGGACAGACACATCTAGATGGTTCCAGCACAGTGAGCACAAAAGAGCAACTGACAGAGATGCTCGAGGCAGAGTAGGGGACATCAGCTCAGGTGGGGCAGGCAGCAGGGCAGCCAGAAAGAGGTCACAGCTAAGCTGAGGCCCAAGAGCTGCACAGGAGTTAACCAGGGGACAGGGAAAGGGGCACGCTCACGTTCATCTGCATGCCGCTCACGTGGGGTGGGCTAGAACCCCTGGGAACCTCTTGGTGCAGCTGAAATGCCCCCCACGCACCCCTCTCTTGCACCCACTGGGCAGCTCAACTCCACGTGGCTTTCTAGGAAGCACACCCACCCAGCCCAGGTGTGCTGGCTATGTGCTGCGACTCAGCTTCTCCATGACCCTTGAGAAATTGTTCTGCCCCTCAGCTCCCCCCGGAAGGGGCTTTCTCCTTCTCCCTGGAGAATCCATTCAAGGGCCAAGCCCCAAACCTAAGTTTTATCATCAGCATGCCAATTCTCTGCAAAAAAGTGTGCAAAGGCCCTGCACAGATTTCTGATTCTCTATGGGCTTCTTATTCTGGGACCACATTATGAGATCATCAGAGGGAGGGGAGAGGCAGTCGGGCTGATTAATTGCACATCCCCTCCTGTGTCCGAGGCTTAAACCCGTAATTACCTGGGGCTCTTGCATTAGGCCTCCACTCTGGAGGGAGAGCTGGAGGAGAAAACTGGCACCACAGGTAGCAAGGACTGACTCCGGGCTCTGGAAATAGTGAGTCTCTCAGTTGTTACACTAACTCCCTCCATCCCACAAGAGCCCTGCAGATTTGCGAAGGTAGCAACTGCTTGTGTCCTCTTGCTCTGCCCAGGGCTCTGTGTCCGTAGAAAGAAGAAAGCTCTCAGGCGGCTGTGACTTGGTGATGGCCACACCAGCAAGTAAAGAGACAGGAGTTGCCAGGTTTATGTTTCCCTTCATGACCTCAGTTTTCTCCTCTGCACATTGGGGTGGTGTGAGGGTCATCCCAGGTAATCCACGCCTGAGGACTGCCTCTATGTATACACACACACACACACACACACACACACACACACACACGTTGAATTCAAAGTACTCTGTCAAAGGCTTCAAGTTCTGTAGTGTAATGATTGCAAAGCCCTTTGGGGAGGAATCGAGAGGGGTCCTTGCAGCAGACAAAGTTTGTTTCCAAAGGTATCCCAGAAAGGGATGCCCAGTTGCAAAGCAAGGGAGAAAGAAGTGGCTTTGGCAGAATTTCACTTATATCTCTGTGTATGCAAGCCTCAAAGAGGTGGAGGGAAAGGCCCATAATGATGGGAAAACCCTAACTGCCTGAAGCTGCCACCATTTCCAATAATTAAAGGCAGACTTAATAGATATTAGGGCCCTCTTTCCAGCAGCTGGGTGGTCAGGCAATTTTTATTTCAATAATTAGCTGCTGTAAGTCACACGGAGCTGGAGACAGATAAAGGCAGGGCAAGGCTCTCACGGAGCTAATTGTGCCCAGAGTCCTACACGCCTAATCAAGCCTTGCGCTGCTCGTATCCCTTTCATCCAAGGCCTCAAAGGACCTAGCCATCGGTAATTAAGTCTCATAAGTGCTGCAAGGGAAGGGATTCTCCTTGATGGTCTGGATGAAGAAGAGGCTGCTGGGGTGGAGGTGGGGCAGGCAGCCAGGTGGCTGGCCCCAGGATGAGGAAAGAGAGCAGGAACAGGCCCCAGCCTCCGAGCCTGGGCCCTTCAAGCCTTTGGCTACTGTGTACTCTATCCTTAGGCAGGAAAACTCGCAGACCTTGTGGCTTCAATGGCCACCTCCTGTTGAGTCTGGCTCAACCTGCCCCAAACTGGAGACAGCCCAGATGGCCACGGAAAGCCTTTCCAAATGTATCAACCTGGATGGTCTCTGGTCGATGTATTTGTTAGACACACAAGGTCAGGCAGGGGTCATTCAGATACCATTCTCCTAGAGTCCTAGAATTAGAGAGGAACATAAAGGATATTAGTCACCCAAGCCCCATCTGAAGCTTGGAATCCTGCTGTGAGTCCACATGAACACCAGTAAGGTTTTGCTTGATCTCGGATGATGGGGCATTCACTCCTGACACACTTCATCCTCTAAGCAGTGGCCTTCAAAGGTTAATAATAATAATAATAATAATAATAATAATAATAATAATTCTTTAATGTTTTATTTATTTTTGAGAGAGAGAGAAACAGAGCTCGAGCGGGGGAGGGGCAGAGAGAGAGAAGAAGACACAGAATCGGAATCAGGCTCCAGGCTCTGGGCTGTCAGCACTCACGGACTGCGAGATCATGACCTGAGCCGAAGTCGGACGCTTAACCGACTGAGTCACCCAGACGCCCCTTCGAAGGGTCTTTCTGATAGCAAAAGCTAGAATTTACTGATTTCCAGAGGCTTCTTGCTGGTCCTAACTCTGCCTTAGAACCTCGCAAACAAGCCTAATCCCTTGCCCTGCCCCCGCTCTAACCCCAGAATAAGATTTCTCTTTCTCAGGCTTCAGAAAGCAGTGGATCACAGTGGTAAAAAACACGAGCTTTACATCAAAAGCACAACCCAAAAAGAAAAAAAAAAAACTGATAAACTGGACTTCACTGAAATTCAAACCTGTGCTCTGTGGAAGACTCCGTTACTAGGATGAAAAGAAAATATTTGCAAACTGCATATCCAACAAAGGTCTAGCATCTACAGTACACAAAGAGTGCTCCAAACTCAACAGTAAAAAACAACAACAACAACAACAACAACAACAACAACGAAAACAAAAAACCCTCAAACAGCCCAATTAGAAAATGGCCAAAAGACATGAGCAGATATTCACCGGGGAGGATACACAGATGGCAAATGAGCACGTGAAAAGATGCTCAACATCACCGGCCGTCAGGGACATACAAATGAAAACTACAATATCCCCACGTACTCATCAGAGTAGCTAAAAGAAAAAAATAGTGATAACTCTAAATGCTGGCAAGGATGCAGAGAAACTAAAGTGCACACACATTTCTGGGAGGGATATAAATTAGTACAGACCCTCAAAAACACTTTGACACTTTCTCATGAAAATAAACACGCAATTACTGTACAATCTAATGACTGCGCTTTGAGAGTTTATTTCTCAGAAGTGAAAACTATGCTCACACAAAAACCTGTACAACAATGGTTGTAGAGGCTTAATTCATTATAGCAAAAACACTGGATAGTCCGGATGTCCTCCGACAGGCAAATGGTTAAATAAAGGAAACACCATGGAATACTATTCAGTGAGAAAAATGAATGACTAACGATACTGACTCTCTAGAGAATTATGCCGAGTGAAAAAAAAAACCACAATCACAAATATTATGTCTTATGTGATCCCATTTGTGTAACATTTTTGACATGACCAAATGTTGGAAATGGAGAACAGATCAGCAGCTGCAAGGGGTTAGGGATGGGGCAGGGGTGGGAAGGAGGTGGGTATGGCTATAGAAGGGCAGTGTGAGAAATTCTGTGGTGCTGGAAAGGTCCGCTATCTTGACTGGACACACTAAGCTACAGGTGATAAAACAGTACAGAAGTAAACACACACATACACACCAGTAGGACACATGCAAAACTGGGGAAATCTACATATAATGAATGCATTGTACCAATGCCCGCATCCTGGTTGTGATATCTGCTCTCCTACTGATGTTGTGCAAAATGTTACTGCTGCGGGAAACCTGGGTAAAGAGTACCCAGAATATCTCTGTATTATCTTTTACAACTGCCTGTGAGCTACAATTACCTTTACAGAAACTTCAATGATAACAATAGGTTTTGTGAGTCCAGAAGACCGGGGCTTGACCCCTGAACCTACTAGGTACTTCCTGTGCAACTCTGAACAAAGAAACTATCTGAGACTCAGTTTCCTCATCTGTAAAATGAAGATAGAGTCCAACATCTTACATGGCTGTCCTGAGGCTTACATGAGGCAAACCTTGGGAATGTTCTTTAATTCTGTACCTCGTGCATAAATAAGTATTCAATAAATAACGATAATAGATGTTACAAGATAATACAGGAAAAATGGCCCTGTGCCTTCTCCTAATTCAGTGCCCACTCACCTTCCTTCCACCCTGGCCATCCTTCTCCGAAAAAGTTCCTTTTGATCAAGATCACTCTTTAAAATACCAGGGTTAAAAGCTGCGATGCAGTGTCAGTATCAGCAATGCTCTGACATCTTAGTATTTCTAGCCACGTTGCCATACTTTACATGGGTTTGTTTTTGACCAATCATTAGCCACTCATTTTCTGTGTCATGTATTTCCCCCCAATAACGTAGCGAGCTGCTCAGATCCATAGTCACTTAACAATTCTTGATCATGTACTATGGGCAGGTACAACAAACACCACCGGTGTGGTATCACATAACAATCACAAAGTCCTTGGGATAACTGGGGAAGTTAGGTGTGGTGGGAGACTACTCTAGAAATGACACCTCCCTGTATTTCACCCTTGTGCAGTCTCCCACACTGACTCCCGGGTTGTCCATTTTGCACTGGCCGAGGGGCCCAGGGGACATTAGCAAACGGGATTCAGAAGCGTGAAATACCCTTGAGTTTTGGGTTTGCCTTCTCTGGCTACTTTTGGAAAACATCTATCATATAAAGAGACTCAGGCTGGCCAGCTTGTTGCTAGAGGCAGAGGGCTGAGCCTATGAGACCCCTGGAGATTGCAGCCTCATGAGTGAGCTCAGAGTAAAACTGGCTGAGCCACCTAGCTCTGCCCAGCCTAAATTACTGACTCTTAGAAACCAATAAATGGTCATTTTAAGCTGCTATGATTTGTGGTGGTATATTACATGGAAAGGCTAACTAATGCATATATTATAATTCCCATGTTACAGATGAGGAAAGTGGGGCTCAGATCATTGAATTACCTTTAAAAATAAGAGGAAAGGGCTCCTGGGTGGTTCAGTCGGCTAAGCATCCAGCTCTTGATTTTGGCTCAGGTCATGATCTCACGGTTTTTGAGTTTGAGCCCCCGGTCAGACTCTGCGCTGGCAGTGCGGGGCCTGCTTAGAATTCCGTCTCTCCCTCTCTCTCTTTCTCTCAAAATAAATAAATAAACTTAAAAAAAAAAGAGGAAATGTCATGAGAACAACAAGGATAATGGCTAATGTTTAAACAGTACTTCGGAGCTTATAAATTTCTTCTACATGTTTGTGTGATTTAAATTCATCAGCCTCTACTCTTTTTGGAAAGGTATCAACGTGATATTTATATTGTATTTATATTTCAGTAGTTGCTTAATTACATGCTCCAGACTGTATGGAGATAGGGATCACGTCCATCTCGTTCAGCATCGTTCAAACTTTGAGCCCTGCAAACAGTGGGCACTTAATAAATAATGACTGATTAACGGAACAAACACCTCTGAGTAACTA
The DNA here is from genome assembly GCF_018350155.1 of Leopardus geoffroyi. Lineage (NCBI taxonomy): Eukaryota > Metazoa > Chordata > Mammalia > Carnivora > Felidae > Leopardus > Leopardus geoffroyi. Next base: position 53,256,541 of record NC_059329.1, on the reverse strand, counting down.
TGTCATGGTCCTGTATAAGATAAGAGGACTGATGTTCACAGAGGTGAAGTTCCTTGTTTCAAAGTTGCACAGCTACCAAGAGGCAGGGCTTAGATGCAGCCTACGTCTTTTGACTCAAAGTGCAAAGGTTTGCCTTAAATTCTCTCCGTATCCCGAGGGTGAGACAGACAAGGAAATGAATAACTACCCCACAGTTAGGAGGGAATGTTGTTGGATGAATTCCACATGTTTAAGGAATGCCAATCCCCATGCTAAGAGGATTCTGATCAAACCAAGCTTCCAGCTGAAGCAAAAATATGTTGCAGCGTGAACCCCAGTGCCTGGGATCAAAGATGCCTGTTGGCACAAATCCCACGTCAGCGTGTACCATCCAGCCCCCAACCCCCACAGGGCACCCCAATCCAACACAAAACTCTCCAACAAACACAGGAACACTGAACAGCTCTGCCCTTGGCCCTAGGCCAGGCCACGTGCTCCTTAGTGAGGGACCAGCAGATATGAGGGATGAGCCCTTCAATCTCCTGCTCCAGGAGCCCCCTTCCTTCTACCTGGTCTTTCCCCACTGCCCACGACACAGAGATGATATTCTCAGAATGCTCTTATCGGCTCTGCCCTGGGAGCCCCAGATTCTAGCCGAGGAGGTTCTGTTTACCCTCCCAGCCACCACCAGGAACAGAGGAAGGACACAGTACACCTCCTAGGCTGCCCCGGCACGACGGTGGGCTCACACAGACTCAGCAGAGCCTCTCCACCTTCCCACAGAGCCCTGGGCCTGTCTTCTCCGTGGGGAAGCTCTGGCCTTTGGCCCCTCTGCTGGCTAGTGTTACACATGGCTCACTGCAGTCCTGGCTTCTTGGGGCCACTCACTTTGTTCTCTTGATTGTGGCTCTATATTCGGTTTCATTAAGAAACTGCTTGTCACTCTGTTAATTCTGGGGGTTTTGGGTTGTTAACCTCAGTTCACTGTAGCAGTCTTTCTGGCTCTTCCAGCCAGGAGAGGAAGTAAACCGGGGCTATGCACTCCTCTCCAGGGCTGGAACGCAGCGGGGTCACGGCAGCAGGGGCCCAGCCTGGCCCGTACTAGCCAGCACCAGCCCAGATTTGTCTAGTACGGTGTTTCTAATGCAAAGTCCCTTCTCATCTCAAAAAAGTCATGGAGGCCCCGAATGCTGAATGCATATCCTCTCCATCCCCAGCTTACAGAAGAGGACATTCCCAGGTAGACGGAAAGTCATACGTAGTAGCTAAGAACCAGACTGCTAGGGTTCAAATCCCAGCTCTATCACTGCCCAGCCGTGTGCCCTGCACATGTTACTCAACCTCTCTGTGCCTCTTACGTGAAGTAGTTATAGTCACTGCCCCTAGCAGACAGGGTTACTGGGTGGACTGAATAAGTTAATATGTGGAAAATACTTAGAACAGACTTAGCACTTGGCTGCTATGATGATGATGATGATAAGATATTTCATTCCAGCCCAGGTGCAGCTCTGGATTTCTCTACTCAACACATACTGCTGCCTTCAGACAAAATGCCCCTGTTGAGCATATATATTCATTCATTTAGTCACTGAACAAACATATACTAGGAACCCACGATGTGCCCAGATCTACGCTGGGGTGCAAGGTGACAAGGGTTTCACTATTGTCCCAGAAAGACAGAAAACACACCATTGTTTTAACTGGTGTTAAACTGGCATTCCGGTTTGAATCTCAGCCTTGCATTTACTAGGTATGAGCCAAGTCACATGGGGCCTCACTTTCCTGATCTGGAAGATGGGGAGTTATTTATACCCCTGCCATCCTGCCTTTTGTGAGGACCCCCATGGTCATCTGGGGGCCTGGACAGAGGGCGAGTGACGGTGTCTTCCTGAGCCCCGGCTCTGCTCCAGCTCCGGCTCGCAGGAGAGGAGTGGTCCCTGAAGCAACGGCCTGTGCACAGTCAATGTGCAGTCCTGTGCTTCCCCAGAAACTGGAACTCTCTTCAGAGAGAGGGTTTTAATTGGCTTAGGCTCTGTGCCCACTCCAAGGGAGCATCACAAAGCAGGGATTAGCCCCCTAGGAGGGCCAGGCCCCACAGACAGGCCAAGTGGCTGGAAACCAGCCTGTCTGCCTCGACCTCCCAGTGTTGCTCCAGAGATGGGCTGCCTTTCCCTCTCTTCCCATCCCCTAAGGGCAAGGGAATGGTGTTTAAATCAGACCCTTGAGCTGAAAAGCAAATGGGAAGGGCCTACAGATGATGTTTAGCACAATCTAGAAAAAGCTCAGGCTTAAAGTTCACAGTTTGTGACAAACAATTGGATTTACCACCCCTGGGGCTGCACGGAGAAAACATAATGCTGGGGTCTTTCCTGTACTGGGCACTTTATAGTTTATATGTCACTGCCAATCACACTACTTCTGTTCACACTGTCCTGCTCTGAGAAGTAGGTTTTATATCTTTATTTCAGCAAGGAAGTGTGACAGGCAGACAGGGATGTGGGGTGCTGGCTTAGGAGAACTGACTTTGATAAGTGGTTTTGTGATCCCAGGCCAATGACAATAACATCTAACATCCGAATGATGAATACAAACCAAACAGTCGGTCTCATTTACGGGGCACCGAGCACGCGCCTGATAATACTTGTTGGCCAAATTATTGCCATTTTATATAATTTGTGGCTCAGAAGGGGCAAGGATTTGCCCTAAGTCACACAGCTTTACAAGGGAGCTAGGATTCAGAGCCCCACATGGAGAGTCTCATCTTTTTGAGCTGTATCTCAGAGCTGATCTGATAAAGATCAGTTGTGTTCAGAGGTTAGAAGTGTCACAGGAACAGGTGGGTGTAGCTTTGAAACTGTGAAGCACTATGCAAATATTTGTTATTCTTGTTGAGGAAATTAAGGCTTCGAGAGGTGAAACGATACGTCTAAGGTCACCCAGCTGGCAAAGAGCAGACCGGGACTTGATCCCAATGTTCTAATGCCCACTGTCCCTTCCACTGGGCTGCAGCTGCCATCTGGAACACCTGCCTACACAGAACAAGGGCTACATATCTGCAGGAGCAATCAGGCTGATGATATTTAAATACGTGGCTATCTGAAAAATACAGCGACAAGCAGTTGAGAATAAATGCCAAACCTTTAACTGGTTAGGAATACCACCTGGGGGCACAGAGATTTGTCAGCCTGACTGACGCTTCCTGCTTTCATGCAATGTGCAGAGACACTCATGCAGAAGCAAGGCAGGCTGCGAGCTGGCAACAGTGAGCGGGAAGAGGGCCACACGGCTTAGAAAACAGCACTGGCATCCAGTGCCTCACTCATTCTGTGTCGCATCCCTCTGAAGGGAAGATTTGTTATTCCTGTTTTCTTGATGAGAAGCCAAGGCCTGGAGAAGCTCAAGACTTATCCAAGGTTGCACAGTAATAAATGCCTGAGCTGGAATCTAAACCCACAACTGTCTTAGTCTAAAAATCTTGACTCCGTCACCTGCCCATCTCTGCTGTCCACGCCACCTTTGCTGCTTGGGAGGGAGGTGGTAATGTGTGTCTGGTGCTCTGGAATCTTAGTCCCTTGGTCCGTTCTCCTTGGAACCTGCTGGCTCACATGTCTACTTCTGTGCATCATCTTTCCCCCACTGCCAGCATGACCCTGTGTTGCACACAAGGAGCCCTGAGATGGTCTTTGTTCATGGTCCTATCCCGAAGGACTGCACTGTCTAGCAGGGGAGGCTGAGCCAGAAGTAGATAATCTCCATTCAAGATCCTGCAGAGGGGCGGCCTCGTGCAGTCTGGAGGTGGGGGAGGAGTCAGGCTGGCTTCCTGAGGGCACTGATACTTTCAAGGGTCTGGGCTGCAGGGGGAATCTGCCAGTCATTGGGAAAGGGGAAGAAGGGGAAGGAGTGGGGTGTCAGGTACCAAGCCCTGACCCCTGTGCCAACCAGGGCACTACTTGTTTTTTATCCGATTCACATATTGGGCCTCCATTTAGGGTTTCATTTAAGCAATCAGATCCTTGGCCAAAAACAAGTTAGAAAACCAGTGCCTTAAGACATATTCTCAGTTTAGATTGGCCCAAAAGAGTGTTTTATATAGTACTGGCTTATCAGCCTGGCATAACTTGAGTCATCTCTTCTTCCTATTTTCTCATTTTAAAAGTCTATCATAAATGGCTAATTTATTCCTTTCCATGTATCTATTGATTATCCGTTATGAGCCAGAAACCATCTCAGGAGCTGGAGATATAGAAAAATACATCTGTTATCCTGTTTGCATCCTTCTACCCTGCTGGAGCTTCTTCACAGCTTTTGAGGTGATTGTTCTAAGAAGAAAATCAGACTATAATCATGTCCCTGTGCACAACCTTCAATGGTTCCCCATTGCCTAAAGTGTTGCTATTCCAAGTGCAGCCTTGAACTACATACAGGTCAGCAGCACCCTGATTTCCAGGAGCTTGTTAGAAATCAGAATCTAAGGCGCCACCTCAGACCTACTCTTAGCAGAATCTGAAATCACATCCCCAGGTGATTCATGACTTTGGGATCTGAGACTCATAGGACTATAGGATGTTAACATGGCCCTTCACACCCTGATACCTGTGTTACCTGTACTGTCTCATCTCCACCCTCTTTTCTCAGACATATCATACTCAGTGTCAGACTGCTCAGCCCGCCTGTCCTCTCCTGCCTCCAAGCCTTTGTACCCATGGGGCCCTCTGCCTAGAACACTCCTCCCCCCACACTGGCTGCCAGCTACAATTCCTTCCCTTCCCGGAAAGCAGACTCAAATCCTACTGGAGCTTCCTCAGATCCCTTCTCCCCTCCCACCTGCCAGATGACTTCATTGCCCCATTATCCCATCACTTTCCAGCCAACCCAACGTCTGAGCATCTGTTAGAGAGCTCAGTGCTCTGGAATTCGTGTCTGTCATTTAGGTGGATGCCTGTCTCCTTCAAAAGATGAGGAGCCCTGAGGCAAGGGATGGGCCTTTCCTTCTTTATATCCACCCAATCTCTGTGCTGCCAATCAGTGGGGATGCAGACAGGATTCAGAGTTTGCCCTGAGGAGCACCCGTCTGGCGGGGCAGACTGGCTTTCAAAGCTATGAAGGCCAATACGTGTTCTCGATACAGGTTTGTGGCGATGAAGATGGTCACTGAGCTGAGCCATTTTCAAGGCCAATGGATCCAGGGGCCTTTGCTCTTTGGGCAACTGGTCGCTGGATCCCCTTCCTCATCTCTCTTCCCATCAGACCTGATCATCATCCCCCAAAGGGGCATGCCTGGAAAGGGATGATCTTCCTCTTTTGTAAGTAAAGCAAGGAATCGGTGGCCAAGTGCTATTATTCCCATCCTGTGCACCAGGGGGCAAGTGAATAAATTAATCAAAGTCCCCAGTGACAGCATGAGGACTAATTAATTAATTAAGGAAATTCACTACTTAATATATCCATGGAACATTTACCGAATGCCCATGTTGTGCCAGGCTATTGAACTAGATATCTGGGACACAAAGATGTGTGACTTCAGCTCCCCGCCCTCAGCTGAGGTCAACCTCTCAGCTCAGAAGAGGCACCTTTGAGAGTCTGGAGGACTGGGGTCTATTGCTTACCGCCCCGCTAAGTCACCCCACTTCTTAGACCTTCATTCTCCTCATCTGTAATATGGGGATTTACAATCCCTGTGTTGTCTTACAAACTTGAGAGGCTCAAACAGAATCACAAATCAAAGTGCCTAGTAAACTGTAAAGTGCTATACCACTGAGGTAGACTACTGCAAGTGGCCAACCCCAGAACCTTCTCCACCCCCTTTCCCAAGCTAAGGCAGCCCAGTTTTGTTTGGGAAATCAACATGCTCCGCCCCAGGCAACATATCATGATTTCGCAAAGGCAATCAAGCCCATTTTCTCTTTGGCAGATGCTCTATTTCCCAGCTTCCCTTACACTAATGATAACCATACGACCCAGTTCTGGCTACCAGACGACAAAGGAAGTCCACTGGCAGAGGAAGCTTCTTTTTTTTTGTGGGGGGAGGTGTTGTAGGGGACATAACCCATCTCCTTCTTATTCTTGTCTTAAACATGGTGGCCATCTTGGGACCATGAAGCAACAGGTATGAGGACCGAACAATCACTTTGTAAGGATGGTGGAGTGGACCCACGTTCCTTTCTCACGTTCTCAGTTCCTGAGGTACCCACCCCACTCAAGGCCCCATCCTCCTTCTCCTGTGTGGTGGCTACAGCCTCTAACCAGATGCTGTCTGATGATAAACTCTGAGGGTCAAGCTGCTTAGATGGAAAAGTACGGGGAGCTGCTGATACTGCAAACAGGTAGTTATGGTCCTATGTGGAAAGTCTTTGGAGCAAACAAGAGGGGGGCCCCAGCCAGGTGGGAACAGATTAGAAGCAGAAAAAGCTGGGGAAGGGGTTGGAACTATCCCCTTGTCTCTGTTTCATAGGTGCAAATCTCATCTGCACAATTGTCCCAAAGACAGGGGTCATGCTGTCTCCTCTTAGAGCCTCCACGGCTCTGAACTCAATAAACACCAACTCATCACAATGAACATGAGTGTGTCTACTGAATGGGGCACATCTCTTGCCTCATTTAGTTCTATCAAGAGCCCTTATTTTATAGATAAGGACACTGAGAGTGCAGAAGGTGACATGACTGGCCCAGGGTCGCATACTTGAATCAAGGCCAGGCCCAGTCAGGTCTTCCTCATGGAAGGCCAGTGCTGTCCAACATGGTGGCCACTAGCCACGCACAGCTGGTTAGATTAAAATTTCAAATTAAAACGGCATAAAATGCCGTTCCCCAGTCACACCAGACACATTTCAAAAGTACAAAAGCCACATGTGGATACAGTGCAGACACAGAACATTCCCATCACGGCAGAAAGGGCTGTGGGGAAGCATGGGTTCAGAAGCTTGGGTTAATCAGAGACTAATCCATAGGTTCCCGCCTGGAGAGGGTACAGGGGTCATCCCTGCACAGTGATCCAAGCATGGGGTCCGGAGGCAGACAGCCTGGATGTTTGGGTTGAGGAAGAAGAAAGGAGGGGAGAGAATGTTCTCTGAGGGCTTACGGTACACTGGTCCCTGGGCGGCGTGCCTTACATCTGCTAGCTCACGTAGCCCTCATGCCAACTCTACACCATGCCGCTTATTAGTCCCGTGTGTCACGTGGAGAAACTGAAGCTCCGGTCTGCGAAAAGACTTGTGTAAGGTCACACACCCGGATCTGACTCCAAACCCAGGCCCGTCTGCCATGCCTCTCTCCTCTAGGGTGCCAGGTTTGAAGGCACTTCCTCCCCTCTTTACTTTCTGAAGGGAAGAGATGAATCTTTTCATCAAAGGAGAACCAAATTCCACTAGTGGTGGGGGTGGTGGGGTGGGTGGGCATTGCCCACATAGGCCCAGAGGCAGGCCCCTTCAGGGTAGTTCTGACTGTCTCCCTAGCCTGGGAGGCCAGGTCATAGGGCAAACTCATTTTTTCCTGGGCCTCCCTTCCTAGGCTGGGCTGTTGTTATCAGAGACCTCTGTAAATCAGGCCCCAGTCACCCCTGGAGACTCCAGACCACGGGGGATGAGCTCCTGCTGTAAAAAGATCAAGCTGTTCAGGCTCTCCCAGGGAGCTTGTGGAAGCTTCAAAGGCTGAGGCCTGATTTACGAGACTGCTGGCGGCTCCATGCTGTCCCGGATCAGTGCCTGCACACCAGCTCCAAGCTGTGCAACAGTCCAGGGTTGGGTCAAGAGATCGGAGGCCAGACCCGGCTCAGGGCCGGGCCTGTTCTTTCTTGCACACGTGATGGCTTGGAGTTAGCCACACCTGGTGGCAGATGTGTCTCTCTCCAAGCTCTGGATCGGCCTGGGCATTGTTGGTCCTGCCTGATAGAAGATGAGGAGAGAGGGTGAAAAAGTAGGGCCTGGCCACTCTTGGAAATGGGGTCCAGCTGCCGTCAGGAAGCTCAGCCTACAGAAGCTGCCCTGTGGCTTGGCTCCAGTCTTCATGGCAACCCTTCCAGGGAGCTGTGACTCTCCCCTCTTTATAGGAGGAAGTGTAAGTTCAGAGAGGTCAAGTGATGTGCCCAGGTAGTAAGCAGCAGGGCTGGATTTGAACCCAGGTCTGCCATCAACATCCCTGCTTCTTGTAGCCTGCAGAATGCACAGTGCCCCATGCTTGGCAAGTCTTTCTTGACAATCCAAGAACAACACTCACCACTTATTAATCTCATAGGAAGGATGCATTTCTTTATATCCTCCCAAGCTCTTTCATAAGTTTGCATGAGCGAGAAGAGACTGTCTGATCCATCCCTGGGAAGCGGTAAAATGAAATGAGCCCCCTTGCCAGGGTGGACATCTGGGCCTGCAGCCTGCCAGGAATGCCGTGGGCAGGGTGACTTCCTGAGGTGTCTTCCAGCCTGCAGCCCCTACAGGGACTGGCCTGGCCCTCCTCACGGGAGGGGAGCACACTCCCCACTGCTTACTGAAGCCTATTTCTGCAGTTCCAAACAATCGCACTTCTGCTTGCCAGGTAAACACACCCACCAAGGAGGTGCCAGGACAGCCAGTTTTCACAGTTTCTCTCGGTAACCTGGCAAAGTAAGTATTTTTACCTGATTTGCAGAAGCCCAGAGGGGTCAGTGCCCACAGCTAGTAAGTAGCAGAGCTGGGGTCCCGCTGTATTTGCTTCTAGCCCCGTATGCCCCCATCGTAGCATCTAGTCTCTAATGACTGGCCGGTGTTGGTTCACCCTGTGAAGGTCTAAGATGTGCCCCACGACCTGCTGCCTCTGCTTCCCTGCCAGCTGGTGACTCACATCAGAGTAGATGTCACAAGCATGGATTCTACAGTCAGAGCCTGGGTCTGGATCCCAACATGGCTTCTTACCAGCTGTGTGACTTTCTAGAAGCAACTTGACCTCTCTGAGTCTGTTTCCTTTTCTGCAAAATCGGGATACTGCCCGTGTGTCTCAGGGACCTGTTGTCATGAGAATCATCTCCAGGAAGCCTGTAGCACTACACCAGCTTTTGCTAAGCAGTGGACAAATGTTGACTGTCACCATCACTTTGCTTCCTCTGATGGGCAGTATGGGGCCGACACTGAGTCCACAGTCAATGAAGAAGGCCTGCTGTTTAACATGGAGATATACCCGGATGATGCACTGCCAAAGTGTTGGGTAAAACCGCTGTTGTTACGAGGGAAATTTCCAGATGGAGCTCATCAACACAATCGGTCCAAGAGCCCAGGCCTCTAGGGAGTCCCCTCTACCCCCCCCCAGTTTGCAGCTCCCTTGCCTACAAGGCCCACCCGAACCAGGAAAGCGCCAACTCTCCCCTTCCCCTCCATGTGCTTCAGACCTCCCCTGTGATCTTTTTTTCAGGACAGCAAAGCAGCTGTCTGGACGACACCCAGGGCAGCCATTCCTTGGGAAATGCAACCTCCCTCCCCCAAGGCTGGGATGCCAGAAGGACAAACCCAGCGGAACATATGGATCCTCAGCCCAGTAAAGTCAACAGCTGGCCCACTGGCTGACTTCTCCGTTCTTCAGAATATTCTGGCAACGAGAAGACACAGTCTCAGCAACTTACAGAAAATTTCCCAGGATATCCCAGTCTCTAGGGGAATACTTTGTTCCTTTCTCACACATTTAAATCCCTCTTCTTGGAAGAACAATTATTCCAAGAGGCACACACACACATTTTTAATTTGTTCCTGTGTGTGATTAAGTAAAATTTCATTGATAAATCTAATAATAGCAATAACTAACATTTCCATATATGCCAAGTGAAAAGTACCTATTAGAGTTGTCATCTCACGCAGGCCTCACAACATCACTTGAGATGGGGCTCTATTATCCCCATTTTACAGATGAGGGAACCACAAAGGTGGGCTGACGGGGGCAGAGCAGGCTGCTCATCGGTGGTGCTTATCTGAAGACCCCAGAGCCCGGGATCCCACTCCCTTCCCAGTGCCTCCTTCCTGCACTGGGCTGACGGGGTGAACCAGCTAGAGAGGTTTTTGATCCTCAGGTATGTTGTTGTTTTTTTTTTTTTCCTTTGGGCCTGTAAGGTTGACAAAGACAGGTTCTTTTTCACCACTGGAGTCTGTGACCCTGGAGGTTCAGGAAGGAACCCAGGGTTGTTCGTGCACTTTCTAACATGAACCACCCGCCAGCTTTCCGGGGTAGCTCAGCCCCTGCCAGGCATCCCGTCCCCTGGGCCTGGCGCCCGGGAACCAAGCCTCAGAGTTCAGCTCATTCCCTCCAGCACAGACACTTGGAAACTGACATTTCCCACATTTTCCCCGCACAAAAGGCAGGTTGTATTTTTGTCCTCTTCAAAATATGCTAAAGGAATTTCTTGTTCCTCCTGAACTTTCTCCAAAAATAAATAGAAAAAGTGAACGCCATTTTGCCCTGTAAGCTGAGAAGAGAAAAATCAACACTTGGGGTGGCATTTCCAAGATGATACAGGAGACTGAATATGCGGCTGGCTCTGTCTCAACACCGTTTGGCAACCTCGGGGATACAGTACACAGTATTTCTCACCCCAAAATTCCTCATCGGGTTTACGTGCACCTGCTCCTTTTTTCTTTGAAACCAGATCTGAAACAGGTAAGAGGCCTTCATAAATGAACACTGCCTGGATGGGACATCTGCGTTAACAGACCAACCACACACACCCACATTAAACATAAAAATATACAGGTAATTTAGTGAAACAAACAAGACAGGGGCTCAAGATAAACTAAACTGGTAGCATAAAGGTTGGGCCCAAGGAGAGGAAGGAAAGTATTTATCCCATAACCCCTGCAAAGAGCTGAGCGTAATTTTCATGGTGCAGGGATTATTCTCAACTCACAGAATCGCCCGTCCTCAGGATGGTCTGTCCAGACCCCTGTGTCTGCACCTTCAAAAGCCTCCATGTGAGTCTCCTGTGTCTCCTCCGCCCCACTTCCCAGCTCCGTGAGAATCATCTTTCACAAACACTGTTTGATCAACTCTCACCCGGCTTCTCTTGTCCTCAAAGCCAACCCCCTAGCTCTGCCCCCAGGACCCTACTCCCAACCAGGCCCCTCGCTCCTGGCAGCCTCCTCCCTCACCTCTGCTCATCACTCCCCTGGAATGTGCTTCAAGCAAGGCACCTGGCTGTGTGCTGTGCTCCACTCAGGACAGTCAGAGAACCCCCAGGTAGGAATCAGGGGGCTCAGCTACCATCCACTCCCACCCATTCTCCCAGGAGGCGGGGAAAGCCAGACAGACGCTTGACAGAGAAGCATCTCACACTTGTTCCCACCCCTCCAGGAAGGAGGGCCTCACCACTCCCACAAGGAAGAGGAGCAGAAAGGGGTCAAGGCCGGCAGATGGAAGTCTGCATCCGTCCCCATCTTCCCCAGTTCCAGCTGTGCCATGCTGGGCAAGTGACAGGCCCTCTCTGGGCTCAGACCTTCCAAGTCCTACCTCAGAGCCATTGAAAACATCATGAACATCATCCTCGTTATCTCAAGACAATGTCAGTGTGAAAAGAACATGGTGTTGGTTGTAGCTAGAAAGACCCAGGTTCTAATTCCAGCTTCAGAACTTGGGGAAATGAGTGAACTTCTCTGAACTTCACTTTCCCCAGATGTAACATGGGAATATAGACTCCCTCCAAGGGTGACTGTCTGGACCGAATAAGATGAAACCTGTAAGAAAGGCTTTATAAACTGTTTCATTGGTACGAATGTATGCATTTACTCTGCTGAGCTAAAGACTGCCTCCTGGTAATTCACCCTGTGGCTGCACGTGCCTCAGATATCACACAGCAATGTTCCAGTCTTGCCATTGGGGCCCCTGGGCCTTCCCGCCTCCTGTATGAGCAGCTTCATTCATCCCTCAGCCATTCCTGGGGCAGGGCAGGGGGTGTCTATGGTGTGCTTCTGGCAGCACCCGGGCTCCCCTCCTGGTGGGTCTGCATTTGAGAACGTGCTGCTGGGATTTTCTTCTTTGGGGATATAGCCCCAGTGCCTTTGCATCAGCCCTCCTCTCCTTTGCAAGGCCTCCCTGAAGTCTCCTTGTGGAGTAACCCATCTCACAGGTCATGCCCTTTGACTTGTCATGCCTCATGCCATGAATTTAAGGTCTGCGGACACTTAAGTCATAGACTTGGTGTCCTCTCTACCTGTGTGACCCTGAACTGATCATTCCCCCTCCCACAGGACCTTGCTCCCCTGGAAGGAGAATGAAGGGATGGACAATGGCATCATTAGACCTATGAATTGGAACTATTACATGCAGATTTTTACCAATTGAATTTGACTTTAATTCCTCATCTACTTTCCCCTTTAACTTTTTATCAGAGCTTTCCAGGGATTTAGAAAGGACCTGGACTAGAGTCCTTCACAGTTGACAGCCTGTGCATCTACGTGCTCTTTAACGTTGGGGCTGGGTCCTTGGAGACCTTTTTAATCCTTATGTCAAGCTCAAACTGGCAAAGGCCATTGTTGTTTCCCACATATCTGACAGACAACACAGACAAGCCTGCGACCACAACTTGGCTCTTGTCACTCTGTACCCTTGTATCTGCCTAATGAACGCCTGTACTGCAACCCTCACGGGCACCCATATGGGTTTTAATGATTACAGAGCACTCTGGTTCTCATGCATGTGTGCGGCCATTTGCTGCCCTCAGGAGACACTGTCCACAGAATTTTAGCAGCAGTAAAGGGCCACCTGGTTGACCACTTTCATACCAGGGCCGATGTTAGTCCCTTTAGCAACCTTTCCTTGGTTCTTTCAGATGGAGCAGGGAGAATGCCACTTACCTCCTTTCCACCAGTTTCCCTGTCTATAAAATGGGGGTGGGGGCTTCTGCGCACATCAAATAACATCACCAGTGTGACAGAACAGCATCTATAGCACACAGTAAGCACTTAGTTTTGCACTTCTCACAACTCTGTCAAAAACAAAAAAACAAAAAAACAAAAAAACAAAAACCTCATCACCCTTAGCTCCCTGCCCCCTCCTACACATCAGTGACATCTGGTGGCAGATCAGGGCAACCACAGGTGTGGGTACCCGAAGCTCCAGACCCTTCAGGAGCCTAGCCCCTCTCCTTTCAGGGATCGCAGGGATCACAGCAGTGCTGGCCAGGATGTCTGAGGATGCACGCACTTCCAGATTTACCATCTAACTTCATCCCCACTCCAGCCTTTAAAGGTGAATAGGTTAGTAACAGTAATGAAGGGAGGATCAGAGCCAGTGGTGGAACATGGAGAAGACAGTAAATTGCTTGAGATCAGGGAGTTTCCCACCATACCCCTACACCTATGACACTGCTTGGAACACAGTAAGTGTTCAGTAAATATTTGTAGAAGGAACGACAATTTTAGAAAACTCTAGACCATGCAAGTCCCTTTCCAGTTCAGAAGTCCACGTGGTGAAGGGGCTTGCTCCAGGGGACACAGTGACAATACCACTCCCATGAACAGGTTTAACAGGATGCGCTCCCCATTTCCTCCCCAGGGGTGTGCACGAGTTCCCAGCCCTCCACCCTCCTTAACTGGAAAGGGATTCTGCCTGGGGCCTCGGTCCCTCTTCTCTAGGCCCCTTCCCACTCCCAGGAAAGGTCACGGCAGACAGGTGCATGGCAAGGCTCAAGGACTGAAAAGCAAGAGGCATGCAGGTGGTGGCTTGGGGGCGGGGGGTATTTTGCTGAGAGAGGGATGAAAAGTGGTCCCGGTCTATGTTATGAACTTAATGTTAATTTGTGTGTTGCAACCTAATCCCCATTGTGGTGTTATCAGGAGGCGGGGCTCTTGGAAGGCGATGAGGTCACGAGGGTGGGGCCTCACAAAGGGGAACTGTGCCCTTATAAGGGACCCCACAGGGCCGCCTTGCCCTTTGAGCCATGTGAGGTCACAGTGAAAAATACATCTATGAACCACAAAGTGGGCTCTCACCAGACAACGGATCTGCCAGAAGGTTTTGATCTTGGACTCCCAGCTTCCCGAACTGTGAGAAATAAATTTCTGTTGCTTATAAGTCACCCAGTTCATGGCATTTGGTTAGTCGCCCAAGCTGACTAAGACAAGGAAAAGCAAGAGAATGAGTGCAGGAGAACAGTTACCTGAAATGAGAGATTGGGGTGGGGGCCCCACAGGCCTTCAAAGATAGTATCATGTTCTGTTTCTTAAGCTAGCTGGTAGGGAGGGAACACGAGAATTTATCATTATTCTTTAAATTGTACACATTTGTGGGGCGCCTAGGGGCTCAGTCTGTTAAGTGTACGACTTCGGCTCAGGTCATGATCTTGTGGTTCATGGGTTTGAGTCCTGCATCGGGCTCTGCGTTGACAGCTCAGAGCCTGGAGCCTACTTCGGATCCTCTGTCTCCCTCTCTCTGCCCCTGCCCCTGCCCCGCTCTCATGCATGCTCATGCACGCACACTCTCTCTCTCAAAAATAAATAAACATTGAAAACACGTGTTAATTGTACACATGTGTTATAAATACTTGTCACTATGAAAGAGTATAATTATGGAAAGACTTCATAGAAATCTTTTAAAAGAGACATTGAAGCTGATGTCTGTAAGTGCAGGAGAGGGGGACACAGAAAAAGCAGATTTCAACAAGTTTTCTTATGGATTTGGTGTCTCCTACAACATCTAAGGAATGTAAGTGGAAGTCTCAAGCTACTCTGAAAGTATTTCTATTTATTGGACAGTGTCTTGACCTCGGCATACCCCAGGGCTGGCACACAGGGTCACGGCTTTATAACCCTTGTGTTAACTTGACTTTGAAACCTACTGACAAGGCCGAGAGGCTCTTGAGCAATGGAAGCGGAATTTAAGAAGCAGCTGCATCCCATAGCGCTGAGTAATCCTGAACAGGTGCCTTCGCTTCTCTGGGCTCCTTGTATTACGTGGATCAACGATATTCGTCGCCTCACCTCCCTTCCAGGGCTGGTGTGAGGATTAAATGAGAACATGCAAATGAAGGTGCTTTGTAAAGCAGAAAACACGGTGTGACTGTAGGATGACTATTACCATAACTACTCCTGGCAGAAAAGTACTCTAAAAATGACATAAAGTGCCCCCCAAAATGTGAGGCATTTGTATTATGACTGGGCATAACTTTCAGCCAAGGTTCTCTGGAACGGAATCAAGTTCTCATACTACTCCAGCCAAAACAGGTGGAAAGTACAGTTAGCAGCTGCCTTCCAGATCCACAAGATTTACGATGAAAGGCCGCACAGCACCATGGCTACAGACCGACTCCATGCCCGACAGTGTGTGTTCATATCCCAACACCACCACTGACTTGTGGGACAAAGTATGACCTTGGGCAAACGACGTCACCTCTCTAAAACTCAGTCAGCTCTCTCGTGTGTCCAATGGGGAAAATAATAGCTAATTCACACAGCTCTTAGGAGGATTAAATGAGTTAGTACGTAAAGTGCTTTTGAAACAGTGCCTCGTATAGAGTAAACCCAATATTAGCATGATATAGCTTTCATGTCCTGAGGGGGAAAGCTAACCAGAAAGAAATAGGCAACAGTTGCAGTCATCAGTTGGAAAGCTGGGCTAGACACTTGGAAGGACCTTCTGGCGAAGCTGCATAGTGTTCATCATGGAATTTGGAGGATCTGCAGTTAGCACCCTCTTGGCCAACCGTGGGCTGGTGAGATGGAGACCTTTACAGCAAGCCGAGGCTCCAACACTCTTCAAAATTACAAGCGGTAGGACCCTGGGTCCAGTAGGAGCCAGAGCTGAGCTAGCTAAAGGCTTGGAAAATGCTGACAGATGATCTACAGCCTTGTCCCCTCGGTGGACCTGTATGTGAATCTGGGGGGGTGTCATGAGGGCTCAAGAAACAACACATGGGAAGCACAACACATGATGGTGCCTGGCAGACAGAAAGCATCACATCGTGGTCATTGCTACTTCTTTTGTCTGTCCATCTGTCCATCCACCCCTCCTCAAGTGATCATTCTATGGCAGTACTGTCCGCGAGAAATTTCTGTCACGATACACGTTCTATATCTGCAGTCATTGTCCCTACGTACGACTAGCTACACGTGGCTGTGGAGCACTGGAAATGTGACCAGTGTGGCTGAGGAACTGAGGTTTTATTTATGTTTTATTTTTAAGTTTATTTATTTATGTTGAGAGGGAGGGAGAGAACAAGTGGGGGAGGGGCAGAGAGAGGGAGACAGAGGATCTGAAGCGGGTTCTGCACCGACAAATCGTGAGATCATGACCTGAGCTGAAGTCTGATCCTTAACTGACTGAGCCACCCAGGCACCCCCGAGGAATTTAGTTTACATTAATTTAACTTTTTTTTTTTTTCAGGTGTTCTCATAGCTTTTAAAAGAGCTATTTAATTTCAATTAATTTAAATAGCTACCTGTGACCGGTGGCTACTATACTGGACAACATAGCACGTAGCCATGTCATTTCTTGGCTTAAAATCTTTCCAGGTCTCCAATGCCTTTGACGTACCATCAAGGCCCAGCATAATCTCCAGATGAGGGGTGTCCTCTGCGCACATCTTGTCCTGCAGCCACCATTCCACACCATTCCCTGCATACACTGGCTCGTGCCTGTGTCCTTCCACTCTGAACACTCTTCCTGCCTTGTCTGCCTTGGAAGCTCTTCCAGAAGCTTGACCCACCCAAGCACAGATTGAGGCTACCACCTCTGGCTCCCCCAGCCTCCAGGGCCTCTCCTCACCCTGGCATTTACCAAATAGGGTTATACTTGCCTGGTTACAGGCCTGTCTCCCTTTCTGGTTGCTCCCCAAGGATGGACCAAGGCCGTGTTGTAAGCATTTCGGTCCCCTGGTCCCCTGCACCAGGCTTGGCCACGGCTGGTGCTCTGGGAGCATAGAGATCCATGAGACACAGTGCATCCTCATGGTCCCCCAACACCCCCCTTTAGGAGGAAGCACTGACTTCCACCGAGATCCTTTCATTTCCCAAGACTGGTCCTTTTAGTATTATGGCCACATTATCACTGTGTTTCGTCAGTCCGAAGACGCCAGCAATTGTAAGAATCATCGTCAATTCAGCAACAGCCTCTTTGAGAAGAGAAAATAAAATGCAATGTGTAAATGACACATTGATTGCAATGACAATCACAATTTCTGCGCTCAGAAATGTCAAAATGTAAAGGAGGAAAACGGCCTCAGGGAAGGTAAGGTGAACCATGAGCTGGCCTCGAGGGCTACGTCCTTCTAGAGAATCAGTCAATGGTGGCACATGGAAGGCACTTTCCGCAGCTCCTTGCTTTCTTGTTCCAACTGCTCTCTGACTGGTCCCCAGAACAGGAGCATTCACATGTGTCCTATGAGTTTTTGAATGTATCAAATAGGTATCTGAATAACATTTTTTATCTGATTATAGAAATAAATACATGGTTATTGTACAACATTCTTTTTCATCTCAGGGCCTTTGCACTGGCTGTTTCTTCTTCCTAGAACACTCCTATCCTGGATTTCTTCTGGTGTCTCTCTCTCATTTGTCAGGTGTCATTTAAATGGCCCCTTTAGGGGCACCTGGTGGCTCAGCCGGTTAAGTGTCCGACTTCAGCTCAGGTCATGATCTCACAGTTTGTGGGTTCGAGCCCTGTGTCGGGCTCTGTTCTGACAGTTCGAGCCTGCTTCGGATTCTGTGTCTCCCCCTCTCTCTCTCTCTCTGCCCCTTCCCTGCTTGTGCTCTCTCTCACTCCCTCTTGCGAAAATAAATAAACTTAAAAAAACTTAAAAAATAAAATAAAATAAATGGTCCCTCTCTAGGGCCTCCTTCCCTTGCCAGCCCAGCCGATGTTGGTCTTTCCTCCTAAGTCAGTGTCTCTCAAATTAATGATCTTGTTTTTCTTCCCAGCCCTTATCAGCATTTGGAACTAGTTGTGTATTTTTTATTCTTTGTCTCTTCCCGACAAGACTGTAAACTTCTCCAAAGCAAGGACTCTTCATAGCAGGGACTCAAGAAATTTTTGTGAGTAGCCGAAAATACGAAAAAAAAAAAAAAAAACATAAAGAAAATAATAGATTCCTCATGTCCCCACTAATGGGAGAGAATTGCAACTAACATCCAGTACATGGCAATCCCTCCAGGCCTTTCTGCGTGTGTGTGTGTGTGTGTGTGTGTGTGTGTGCGCTCACACACATCACTTCTTTTTTCTTAAGATGCAACCGCTTTAGGGGCGCCTGGGTGGCGCAGTCGGTTAAGCGTCCGACTTCAGCCAGGTCACGATCTCGCGGTCCGTGAGTTCGAGCCCTGCGTCGGGCTCTGGGCTGATGGCTCAGGGCCTGGAGCCTGTTTCCGATTCTGTGTCTCCCTCTCTCTCTGCCCCTCCCCCGTTCATGCTCTGTCTCTCTCTGTCCCAAAAATAAATAAACGTTGAAAAAAAAAATTAAAAAAAAAAGAAAAAAGATGCAACCGCTTTATTTATATTACTTTGTAATCTTCTTGTCCCCCCGCCCCCCGCCATTTACCACATCATAAATATCTTTCACAACTATCTACTCAGCTGGCTGTCTCAGTTTTTAGGGAGGGCCCACTGCTTCCTTGCATAGAGTAACCCCCCTTTGCTTATCCAGCCCCTACAGGTGGCATTTAGGTGTTTCTAGTCCTCCGGGGCTGTGAAGGAGCATCTCCGTGCAAATAAGTATCTTTGCGTGATTGTCACTCAGGTCCATTAAAGTGCCATTACTGGGTCAGAGGGTCCATACATTTTACCGGACTTCGAGTAAACAGTCAAAACGGGACACTTTTCAGGTGAGGAATCCTCCTGCGAACAAGAACTTTACAAGGTTCAGAGGGAGTTGAGGAAAAGATAAGAAGCAGGCCCATCTCCCTCACTTGGGCCGCCACTACTGTCTAATTGGAGAGATTTATAAAGTCTCCCAGGGACCCAGCACTTGACCCAGAAGCCCTGTGAAGGTCCTAAGTCCTTTCTAATAGCCTCCTGGTGTATCCATTATAGGCTTGATTGTAGCAGGCTTATGCTAGGCCTTCTTTGTGAAAAATGAACTATCTAGGAAGGTCGAACTATCTTGAGAGGTTGTATCTTGAAACATGTAGATATATACATGCAGATGCTAGTGGAGTGCAGTTCATAATTATATTCTGTAATTACCCCTGACTGAACCCACAACTTAATATAGCACAGGTGTGAGCTACCAACTAACCCCAATTTCAGGTCAAAAGGGTGAAATCACTCTTTTCTCCCTCTCAACATAGTTAATAGCTAGTGTAAGACCAATGAATATTATTTGGCTTCATTTGGAACTCCATTTGTGTCGCTGCTTCCTTGCAATTCATATCGTCTGTGTCCCCAGACAAATCCAGTCTGACACTGGGCACAATTCTCCCATGTGGAAACTCAGTAACAAAGGATGGCCCCACCCTGTAGGTTTACACCATCAGAATCCAATTCTCCCTGCCCCTCCCAGCTCTGGCCTCAACTGCCTCCACTGCTGTCAGATATCAGTGGTGCTGATCCTTCATATGTAAAGAGCACATCACAGGCTATGATACACATACTGGATCCTCACAACAGCCTTGGGAGGTTGGCCAAGCAAGGTGATTAGAGTAACCCTTATGTCACAAATGGGTCAACTGAGGCTCAGGGCAGGAAAGGACATGTTCATAGAGCAAACAGGAGGCAGGGGAGAGGCTGAATCTATACCTCCTGATTCCTAGTTCAGAAGCTTTTCCATTGTATCAGGGTAGAGCCGGAGGGGCCTGCCAAGTAGCCCAGCCTGGTAAACGCCCATTTCCCCTCTTCTCCCATCTAGCCAGCTTCAGCCTTATGGGGCCCACCTAAAGGAGACCCTAAACTTCACTTTGGCAGATACTGACCTAAACCAGACAGGTAAAGGGCTGATTCTGGGCAGCCCTCTGCATCAGTGAGGTAATCATGTGGCTGGGTGATTGGGAGAACCGGCTCAGGGCTGGGCACACTCTAGTTACTACTAGGAATTCTCTTATTTAATTGGCTTACTTAGCAAAACACAAAGTTGGCAACTTTATACTGGAATTTTACTTTTCCATGAAAATCTGAAAACCACTGATTCACACAACTGCAAACAAGAAGTTACCTTATTCTTTTCCAATTACCTAGAATTTAGTCACTCTGCTCGTGTTTCAGCCGAGCTCTTTTTTAACCCTCAAGGTAGTTGCATCAAGTAGAAATTATTTTCCCTCTTTTATAGACCAAGCAAAGTTAAATCATCTGCTCCAAGTCACACAGCTCGTAAGTGACAAAGGCAGGAAGCGTAGCTACCTGGAGTAGGAGGAGGGGGAGGAGGAGGAAGAGGAGGAGAGGGAAGAGGGAGAGGAGGAGGAGGGGGAGGAGGAGGAAGAGGAGGAGAGGGAAGAGGGAGAGGAGGAGGAGGGGGAGGAGGAGGAAGAGGGAGAGGAGGAGGAGGGGGGGAGGAGGAGGAGGAGAGGGAGGAGGAGGAGGGGGAGGAGGGAGAGGAGGAGGAGGGGGAGGAGCAGGAGGAGCAGGAGGAGGAGGGGGAGGAGGGGGAGGAGGAGGAGTGGGAGAAGGGGAAGGAGGAGGAGGGAGAGGAGAGGGAAGAGGGGGAGGAGGAGGAGGGGGAGGAGGGGGAAGAGGGGGAGGAGGGGGAGAAGGGGAAGGAGGAGGAGGGGGAGGAGAGGGAAGAGGGGGAGGTGGAGGAGGGGGAGGGGAGGAGGAGGAGGAGGGGAAGGAGGAGGAGGATGAGGGGGAGGAGGGGAGGAGGAGGAGGAGGAGGAGAGGGAAGAGGGAGAGGAGGAGGAGGGGGAGGAGGAGGAAGAGGGAGAGGAGGAGGAGGGGGAGAGGAGGAGGAGGAGCGGGAGGAAGGGAAGGAGGAGGAGGGGGAGGAGGAGGAGGGGGAGGAGGGGGAGGAGGAGGAGGGGGAGGAGGGAGAGGAGGAGGAGGGGGAGGAGGAGGAGGGGGAGGAGCAGGAGGAGCAGGAGGAGGAGGGGGAGGAGGAGGAGGAGTGGGAGAAGGGGAAGGAGGAGGAGGGAGAGGAGAGGGAAGAGGGGGAGGAGGACGAGGGGGAGGAGGGGGAAGAGGGGGAGGAGGGGGAGAAGGGGAAGGAGGAGGAGGAGGGGGAGGAGAGACAAGAGGGGGAGGTGGAGGAGGAGGAGGGGGAGGAGGGGAGGAGGAGGAGGGGAGGAGGAGGGGGAGGAGGAGGAGGAGGGAGAGTAGGAGGAGGGGAAGGAGGGGGAGGGAGAGGAGGGGGAGGAGGGGGAAGAGGGGGAGGAGGGGGAGAAGGGGAAGGAGGAGGAGGGGGAGGAGAGGGAAGAGGGGGAGGTGGAGGAGGGGGAGAAGGAGGAGGGGGAGGAGGGGAGGGGGAGGGGGAGGAGGGGGGAGGAGCAGGAGGAGAAGGGGAGGAGGGCGAGGAGGGGGAGGAGGAGGAGAGGGAAGAGGAGGAGGGGGAGGAAGAGGAGGGGGAGGAAGAGGACGGGGAGGAGGAGGAGTGGGAGAAGGGGAAGGAGGAGGAGGGGGAAGAGAGGGAGGAGGAGGAGGGGGAGGAGAGGGAAGAGGGGGAGTTGGAGGGGGGAGGAGGAGGAGGAGTGGAAGGAGGAGGAGGAGGAGGGGGAGGAGGAAGAGGAGGGGGAGGAGGGGAGGAGGAGGGGGGAGCAGGAGGAGGGAGAGGAGGGGGAGGAGAGGGAGGAGGGGGAGGAGAGGGAGGAGTGAGAGGAGGGGGAGGAGAGGGAGGAGGGGGAGGAGAAGGAGGGGAGGAGGAGGGGGAGCAGGAGGAGGAGGAGGGGGAGGAGCAGGAGGAGGGAGAGTAGGAGGAGGGGGAGGAGGGGGAGGAAGGGGAGGAGGGGGAGGAAGGCGAGGGGGAGGAGGAGGGGGAGGAGAAGAAATTTCCCCAAACATAACAGAGCAAGAATGCATCTGCTCATTCACTCACTCACTCACTCACTCACTCACTCCACTAAACCTTTGCTGAGTACCCGCTGGGGAGGAAGCCAGCCTAACAGAAAGGAGGTGTGTGGGGATGGGCACTCCCAGACTGGGGTCCCGGCTGTGCTCCATGTCAGCAGAGTGAGCAGCCTGGCCACCTGACCTCCCAGAGCCTTGGTGTCTCCAACTGTAATGTGAAAATGACACACTTTCATCGCGGGGTTGCTGTGAGGACCACACAGGACAGCACATGAGGAGGGGGCCTCACAGAGCCTGGAGTACAGTCATTGCTTGATGGACACCAGTCCCCAGCCTGTCCCTGAAATGAGAGCCGTGGCAAGGTCACCACCACTCCAGAGGTAGGGTTGGTGGTGCTCTTTGAGATCGTCCAGCTCAGTTTTCCCACTGTACGGATAGAAAAATTGAGGCTGAGACAGAGACAGTGACTTGTCCAAGGTTGTAGTGCAGGGTAATGGCAAAGATGGGACCAGAACTCCCATCTTCTGATCCCCAACTTCTGCTTCTCTCCTTGGCAGCAGGTTAGGGATTACCTTTCACTGTGGCAGCCAAGTAAACTGGAATGTAAGTAGACTGGCGATAGATGGAAGCATTAACGATATGTTGTTGCACAGCTTAAAGAAAACAGTAGGTTTTTGACCAGCGAGTAAATATCTAAAATATATTTTCTTGCTTATCAAACAAGTACACATCATCTACTCTGTGCCCACCAGTACTATGCTAAGGCCTGAAGAAACATGAATTCATTCATTCATCACTATAATTCTATGAGGAAGTTACTATGATTCCCACCCCTACGTTACAGATGAGGAAGCTGAGGCAGGGAGTGGTTAATCAATTTTCTCAGGGTCCTGCAAACACTAGGTTGCCAGAGCTGGGATTTGATCTTAAGCAGTCTGGCCCCAGAGTCCGTATCATAACCCCATGCCATGCTGCTTCAGAACAATGACTTGCTTTCGACTATGTCTACAAGAGCGTACATACACATGACTTGACATAGTAATGCTAATCACAATCATAATAGCAATGGCAGAGAAAAGGATACAAATAGACAACCCCCTCTGTGATGCTTTTGGAAAACTTAATAGTGCCCACCCATGCTTCAAGACTAGCCGTTCTCCTTATCCCTTTCTTGACGCCCTCTCCACTGCCCATGCCCCTCTTCCAGCTGGAATACTTGTCCTCTCTTGTCTGAATTCAAGCCTTGTCCTTCAACACTCAGCTTGAATGTCGCCAGCTCTGGGAACGTTTCTCAGATGATGTATCCTGTCACAGGGGGTCAACGTTCCCTGGGTCAATGTTAATGGCAGAGTTTGACACTGTATCCCACGATGAGGATGGTAAAGAAGATGATTTTGCTGAAGGAACCCTCCCAGTGGTCTCAGGTCCCTCCCCAAACCAATAAGGCCCTGGAATAAGATCAGCTATTACTTCACTGAGGCATGGATGTGTCCACTTAATGCTTGCAATGCCACAATCATTTATGAAGCGCTTT
Source organism: Leopardus geoffroyi (assembly GCF_018350155.1). NCBI lineage: Eukaryota > Metazoa > Chordata > Mammalia > Carnivora > Felidae > Leopardus > Leopardus geoffroyi. Next base: position 53,233,170 of record NC_059329.1, on the reverse strand, counting down.
CTTGGTACATTCAGTAAGTGCTCCAAGACTTTGGGTCAAGTGCTGTCATCCCTGTTTGAGCAGGGAGGAGCCTGGCTTGGGAAAAGTCAGGTGACTTGTCCAAGGTCACAGAACCAACTGAGTGGTAAAGCTGGGTCCTGAAACCAGGTTCTCAGATCCCTTCTCCCAGGGAAAGCACTTCATATAACTGTCATAGTAAAAACGATTCCAGCAAGAATCAGTAGTAGATCTGGGTGGGGTGACGGGGGGGAAGGTTTGATAAAGAACAGGATATTCACATAGCCTTGAAGTATCTCCCTATAAAATACTTATTACAAAGGACAATCTGGCAACAGGGGAACTGGAAACCATCTGGGATAGTTAGTTTTATGGGTTCTTGGCTAGACTGTAGTACCCAGTTCTTCAGTCAAACATTCTGGCTGACAGTGTGCAAGCATTTTGTGGATGTGGTTAACATCTAGAATCAGTTGGCCTTAAGAAAATAAGGAGATTATCCTCAGCGATGTGGGTGGGCCTCATCCAATCAGTTGAAAGACTTTCAGAACAACCACTGAGGTTTCTCAGAGAACAAAATTCTACCTTGCACATCAAACTGAAGCAGCAACTCCTGCCTGAATTTCCAGAGTGCTGGCCTGCCCTGTGGATTTCAGACTTGCCAGCCCTACAGTTGTGCAAGCCAATTCCTTAATAGAAATCTCTCATTTTCTCTCTCTCCATACACACAACACACACACATATATAAAACATATATATGTAAATGTCTTAATATATGGATCCATGATTCATTATATATTGTGTATATGTGTGTGTGTGTGAATATACATCTATCACTGATATGCCATCTTAATCATGTGATCAAAATTAATATCACCAATAAGGGGCAAAAGGGCATCACGTGCTTCCAAATGTTATATCCTCAGAAGGACACATCATGTAGGTGGTATTACTTTGTAATCGGAAAAAGTAAAAATATTAATCACACGATAAAAAACAACGTCTCTCCTCTTTCCTCAGGTGCTCCCAGGCTGGCAGTGACACTGGCCATTAGGCCCGGTGACCACCATGCACCTGGCCCAGAAATGGGTTCCCACTTGGTGAGTGTGTCCAGAGGAGGATCTGTTCTCCGTCCTCCCTTTGTCTCGGCCTCCCTCCCTGCCCCTCCCCCACCGCGGCCTGGAAAACACTCACAGTTGGTAATTTCCTCCCCGCCACCCAGCAGGCCCAGGATAATTCCACCGTCTCCATTTGACGATGCCAGTGTAGCAGTGACTCACTTTGCACACATCTGTGGATTCCTGTCAGAGCTGGTTATCTGTCTAAGGAGGGATGTTAACATTTATGGCAGTGAGCAGGGACGTGTGACAGTTCAAGAAAGCAAGGTGCCAGCTACCTTTTGGAGCTGCAGGTGGTTTTTATGAAAGCAGAATATTGCCACTTATTATTTATTTCACTTTTTATTTTTAAAATGTGATTAATATAGCTCGCCAATAAATTTGGCCGGGCACAAGTATTTATGAAGCATTCTTGGCAGGCTTGGGGTGACACAGCCTAATTGCTAGGTGGGCAGAGGCAGCCCTGTGAAGTGAGCTGCTCAGCCTGAATGCGAACCAGCCTCATTTTATGGGCTTCTGAGGCGGTGGTTCTCACTGAGCTCTGGGGGAATAATCCCAGGAGGCTCCTAGCAGGGGAAGCAAGGCGAGAGAAGGCTGACAGAGCCTGAGAGGCCGTGGAGAGAGCTCCAGGCAGGTAGGCCAGGGTTCAAAGCCCAGCCCCCCAAGGGAGTGGCATAAGCTGGGCAACCCCTCTAAATCTCTGTTTCCCCACATGTAAAAGGTTTCAAAGGGTTGCTGAGAGGGTTTAATGAGTCCACATTTGGAAAGTGTCCTACAGTGCCTTACAAATAAATAATAGGTACTCAGGAACGTTAAGTTTGATATTTACAAGATGATGGCCTCTCTAGAACAAAGCTTGGTTTTGAATCCTAGCTCTGCCACTATTAGCTGTGTGGCTCTGGGTAATTACTGAACTCCTCTGTGCCTCAGTTCCTTCAGGCATAAAAGGGGAATAACCAGAGGGCTGCAAAAAGGATTAAATGAGACAATCTATACCTAGCACTCCACCGGTACCTAATATAGCTGCTAAATTGTTGTTACTTCTTCCCTTGCCTTCTGCCTGCCTCCTTCCGTGGTCTGGCCCGAAAGACATTTCCTGCTGGTGAATTCCTACTTCTCCTTTGAAGCCTAGTTGAAATATCACCTCTTCTGTAAAGTCTTCTGTGACCGGTTTAGCAGAAGTAATAACGTCTGCCCTGTCTGCAGACAAGACACTTTGTACATCTCCATGCTGATCACTCTCAGAGCCCTGCATTATAGGATGGTCCCACCTTCAGGGTAGGACGAGGTTTTATTTGCTGCAAACCTGCTACAGTAGATGTCCAACCCTCACCAACTCACAGCACACAGAGAGAGAAGAGGGTAATATTGGCCTGGCAGTGCCACCTCTAACTACCTGGTAGCAGAGGAGATCGATAACTGTGTCCCCCTATAACTCGTTTGCAGCACACTGGGAAGCCTGTGTGGCTAAGTTCTGGCCTGGTGCCTAGAGTCCGTGGCCCAGCTCTCAGGGGGTGCTTGGGGAATGTGTGCTGGTGAAGGATGGGTCACAGGGATTGTCTTAGCAGCTGCCACCTCTCCCTGTCAACAGTTTGAGTAGGACCAGGTGGTGACAGTGCTGGATTAGTGGAGGAAAGAGCTGTCCCTTGGGGCTCCTGGATCCCCAAGTTGAAGTGGAGACCAGAGACCCTGTCAGGTCTGTGAAGCTGTGTGTTTCAGGTGAGTTCCACAGTTCAGGCCAAAGACAGGTTGTCCTGCTTCACAGGCTCCCCATCCCAGAGGATGGGTGGGGTGTGTTGACTTCGGAGGGGTGGCACTGAGAACAGGGACAGGGTACCCTGAGACAGGCCCTTTGTCAGCAAAGCACCTGACCCTGCTTTCCCAGGCTATTAAGCTGTGGCCATCTTTCCGGGCCTGTGCTGTGAAGGATCTCCCTTCCTCTTTCAGGGCTAAGGCATTCACCAAAACGGGGCCTCCTCAATGTGCCAGGGGCCGTGCTGCACACAGGGGGCACAGAGATGGGTTAGACTGTGGGCCCACTGTCAGGAGCCCACGGTCTAGTGGGGAACTGCCATGGAAACCCAAGTACAATATGGTGCCAGGCACGCTACAAATGTTAATCCACAGAGGACATGGGTCATATAGAGAAAGGAGGGGTGGAGGAGGAGTGTCGAGGAAGGCGTTGGAGAGGAGACGCAAAGCACTGCCAAAGCACAGCTTGGCAGGAATTTTCTGGATGGAATGAGTGAGAGAGAAGCACGCCAGGCAGAGGGATCACACAATGAGAAAGAGTTATGAAAAATGCCGTCTGTGGGGACCTCGAAGTTCATGGTGGAGGGGTAAGGTGTGAGGAGAGAGAGGCAGGGTAGGTGATGAGCCACAGGAGTGTCAACCTATCCCATCCCTTGTGTGAGGTGCAGAGGACCTCCTGCCCTGCACGAACACGCTCTGCCATAAGCAGTAACATCTTTGTGCATTTTTTAAATTTTAATCTTAATTTTTATTTGAGAGAGAGAGCTCGAGCGAGTGTGCTCGCACATGTGAGCAGGGGAGGGGCACAGTGAGAGAGTGAGAGAGAGAGAGAGAGAGAGAGAGAGAGAGAGAGAGAGAGCATCTCAATCCTCAGCCTCAGCACAGAGCCCCAGTTAGGGGGCTCAATCCCACGACCCTGGGGTCATGACCTGAGGTGAAGTCAAGAGCCAGACGCTTAACCAACTGAGCCACCCAGGCACCCCAAGTAGTAACATCTTTGAATACTTATAGAGGACACATTTACTCACGTGAGTATACCTGTGTCTGTTAATTTGTATATGCTTGTGTGTAAATAATATCAACAATTAAATTCTAGAATATGGGTGGTTAAGTTCTTCAGATACAAGGAAACTCTGAGAGAGTCAGGCAGGATTCAGTGTGGTGGGGGTTTTGGTATGGTGGAGGGTACGGTTAGGGGCACAGGGAGTGCTGTGAAGTCAGAGACACCCACTTTCAGTCTCTGTTCTAGGGATACTGCATACGGTTGGGCAGGTTGCTCACTGCTTGAGGACATACAGTTAAGGGAGGTGACTCAGGGCTGGGCTCCTGTGTTTACTTGGGTAGGGAAGGTGTAACATTTCCTAATTCACACAAAGGGGCTGCCTGGGCTCTTCTGGGCCAGGCCAGCTAGAGTGAAGGAGAGATTTTTTTTTTTAATGGAAGAACTGGCTCAGATGACTTCCCAAGTCCCTTCCAGCACTAATATTACACACACACACACACACACACACACACACACACACACACACACTCACACACTCACTCACTTAGGTAAGTTGATTTGGTTTCCTCGTTGGCCAAGGAGGGTCATTTCCATAGCATCATCTTCTGGTTTAGCCAGGCTGGACTCCCTGCCTCTCTGCTTTCCTTTTCCAGGGATCCCACCAGGATCCTCCTCCTCCTTCCAGGCAGGGTTCCCACCCTCAGGAAACCTGCAGGCCACTCCTCCCCCTCCCGCCCCCCTCCCCACTAGGTCACTGATTCTTTAACCCTCCCCCTCCCCCTCGGAGCACCACCTGGCCCTCCCTGATTCAGAGTAAGGTAGAGGTTGGAGCTTACTTCCATCAACAACCAACTTGTCTTAGGAAAAAGGGAGGCTGAAGAGGGAATTCTTACACCCTCGCTAGTTTTAGCAATTTTCAAGCCTCTATTCAAAATGAGTGACCCTCTCAGGTGGGAGTCTAGGCTGACAGTGAAGGCAAATGAAACACACTTAGTGGTGGTACAAAAGCAAAGATGAAAATCCACTCTGTTTTATTGTTGCTGTGAGTGAGAAAGCAGCCAGCCCCGGCGGGGTCAGGGAGACAGCTAGACTTCATTCAGAAGAGGGAGGAGGAGGGGGGAGGAAGAGAAGAGAGAGGGCCATCTTGGAGCAAATCCAAGACCCAGTCAGGCAAAGCCTGGAGAAGAAACTTCATGCCCTTCATACCCTGATTATCTGAACTTGGTGGGATTGTGTCTGACTCACTCCCCCACCTATTGGGCCTGGTGGTGTAAGTGGGCATGGGGGGGTGGGGGAACTCCGATTTCATGAAATCCGTTTTAATCACCTTCTGCAATCCACAACACTCAGTAATTACAAGGCTCTTATGCTCAAGTACAAAAAAACTCACCGAGAAAGCAACATTAAGCTTGCGAGCGGAAACATGAAAATTCATGAAATGCACAATTAAGGATCCAGCGACAATGTTAACTCTCCCCTTTGCAGGCACAGTCACTGCAGATTACCAACAAATGGGCAAATCTAAACCCTGAGGCATCTGCCGATGTTGGGAACCCTCACCTCGCCATGCCTGCTCTCACCATGGATTACCGTTTGCTATTGCCCAAGGTTGTTCTGGGGCCCAGCTTAGGGAGTAGGAGCTCCGGGAGCCGGGGAGTGCAGCGGGGGAGGGGGTGGGGTGGAAGGGAAGGGCAGGTCTACCTGGGAAAGGAGAAGCCAAAGAGTTGTGTTTTAGAAATGCCCCACTGCTTGCCGTCACCTGCAGAGTCTACAAAAGACATGGCCAGATCTTCATGTTCTTTCCCACTAACCAAGGGAATTCAAGAGGAGTAGAGATTATGGTCACCTCCTATCAGCTTCAGCTCTCAAACTGTCCTCCTTCCACTCTTACCCTTAAACCCTTAATCCAGAGCCTCCCTGGTTTTCTCCTCCAGGACCCTAACTCTACCTCTATCTCAGTCCCTGCTGTCAACCCTGTGCCCCTAGTCCACTCTGTAAACTGGCTTCCAGGCCAATCTTGCTAAGCATACATTTAAGAGGGATCCCCTGACCTGCCTCTTCTTACAACGTCATGTGAATAAAGCAGGGCAAAAATGGCAGCTGAAGTATGATCTTAACTATGTTACATCAGGAAAAAAAAAAAAAAAAACCCACCTCAGATAAGGAAATTAACCAAATGTTCATGGGTTATTTTTGGATTTGGTGCCTGTAAGGTGGGAGATAGGAGAAAAAAAGAGATTAACAGGGCTTTGTACCTTGTTTCACTTGTGAAAATTTTCACAATGAGTATAATTTACAGTCAGGGAAGAAATGAGATAAACTTTAAATGTCACCTCTGTTCAAAACCGTCCTGTAGTTCCTTATTTTCTACATGACAAAATAGAAACTCCAAGCTTCATATTTACAAGCTGCTAAGCCCTGGTTCTCTCTGTACAGATGTGACCTGTATAGTCACACAGGGTCCTGCACTCAGAAGGGCCCATCCTTGGTTAAATGCTCTGCGGTGGCTATCTTCAAATTCTTAATACTTTTTTGAAAGTATTTAAAAAAAATTTTAATGCCTTATTTATTTTTGAGAAAGAGAGAGAGAGAGAGAGAGAGAGAGAGAGAGAGAGAGAGAATAAGCAGGGGAGGGGCAGAGAGAGAGAGGGAGACAGAGTCCAAAGCAGGCTCCAGGCTCTGAGCTGTCATCACAGAGCCAGATGCGGGGTTTGAACTCGTGAACCGTGAGATCATGACTTGAGCCAAAGTCACTTCACTGATTGAGCCAAGCAGGCGCCCCAAATTCTCAATAATTTTTAAAAGGGATACACATTTTTAGTTCACATTGTACCCCACAAATTTTATAAGTGAACCTGTTTATCAGGGTGTCTTCATCAAGGGAATCACAGCCCAATTATTCAGAACAAAACAGTGCAGACAGCCTTTGGACTGCTGTGTGGGGTGAGGTCTTCAGGCTGTGGCCAAGATGGTTAGGAAGCCACATCATATGAACTGGGGAGATTCAGTCAGGGATGTGAAGAGTCCAGGGAGACTCAACAAATGTTCACTGAACACCTCGAGTACTCTTCTAGGTGCTAAGAACACAGTCATAAACAAAGCAGGCTAGGCCAAGTCCCTGCTCTCTGGAACTGCAGTGCTAGCCAGGGGAGACACGCAATATCTCTGTGGCTAGTGCCGTGAAGAGAAATGAATCAGGATAAGGGAGACAGAGGCCTGGAGGAGGGGGGAACACCACTTGATTCAGGACCTGGAAGGAAGTCAGTAAGCCCTTGGATGATGGAAATGCGGGAGAGGTAGATACATACACAGACAATTACAATACACTGTGGGGTTTGCTATGGAGAAACTCAGAAGGGGCATAAATGAGGAGGGACATATTTCACCTGGGATGGGCAGAGGACAGGGCTGGGGCTGGAATTAGTTCTGAATTATCTTGACGTCTTTTTTCTAACCCTAAAACTAGCGGAAACCACATCATATTGACTGTACCTTCATAACTTTCCTTCTGTTCCCACTACCACGGACTGACTCAGGTCTGCACTTCCCCTGAATCACTGCAACAAACTCAATCTGGTCTTTTCTTCTCATGCTACCCCTCTCCTGAATAATTGCTTCTACTCTGGGGCCTGCAACCCGAGTCTTATTCTTCAGCCCTGACCTCTTTCTTGAACTCCAGATCTCAATACCTAACTGCCCTTGTTCTTGAGAATCCCTAGTGTCTGCAAGAGGGTGCAGCATTCTAGCTGGCCTCACATGCTATTCCTAGTTGGGCATTCTAGGGTACTGGCCAAGACCACCAGAATCTTGTGAGCAAGGTCAGGAAACTGAGGCAACAGAAATAGAATATAGGGATTTTTCTCTACCTTAGGGTTAGGATATTAGATTGGCTTTTCCAGAAACTCAAATCCATCGGTGTCCTCGTGTTAATGGGATTTGAGGACACTCGGAAAGTTCACATGAGACTGAAATACAAAGCAGAATGTGAATATATTAATTGACAATGGAGAAAAAATCTCTTCACATTAATCTGACTATAGTTTTCTACATAGCAAGCCAAATTATTCTTAGAGGGTAGTTGGATGAACATGGTAAATTACAAATGCCATTCCTCACTTGTGTGACACTCAGGGACAAGGGCTTAACATTCATTATATATAAAACCCCAATTATAATGCCTACTGCACTTGGGGTGCCTGGGTGGCTCAGTCAGTTGAGCGACTGACTTCAGCTCGGGCCATGATCTCGCAGTTCACGAGTTCAAGCCCCACGTCAGGCTCTGTGCTGATAGCTTGGGGCCTGGAGCCTGCCTCAGATTTTGTGTCTACCTCTCTGTCTGCCCCTCTCCCACTCACACTGTCTCTCTCTCTCTCAAAAATAGAATAAACGTTAAAAAATTTAAAAAAAATAATGCCTACTGCACAGATGAAGAAACTGAGATTCAGAGAGGCTAAGTAGCTTGCCTTAGTTCACACAGCTAATAAGCAGTAAAGCTGGGATGCCAATTTAGTACCAAAGCCTGTTTGTCTGTTTTTTTTAACCACCAATAAATACCAAATAGATGGTATTACTATAGAGGAAAGAGTGAAAAGTTTTTGTCTAAGTCAAGTTGATGTTTAACATAATACCTGTGACAGTGTTCTGATACAGTTTTATAGTCACACAGATGGGAAAGATTATTCTTGAAAATGCTCTCCCCAGATGAATCTTTATAATCAAGGTTTTACGGTAAACGTACTACGTAAGAGTTGCTTTTCAAAGGACTTCTGTAAAGCAAGTAAATGATTTTGTTTCTGAAAATGAATAATCATCCCTGATTTACCTCCTACATAGTAAATCTGCTGGAGTCAAAAATACACTGATGCCAGATAGACTTCAGGTTCTGATTCTTGAATGACGTCAACCATGTTGCCTTGGACCCACAAGTCACTGGACTCAGTTTTCCTTATTTGTAAAACAGTGATGATAATATAGACCTCATAGGACTTTTTAGGGCAAACTAGAGATTGTGTAAAATGTTTACCACAGATCTGCATATAAGTACTTTATACTTATGCTCAAAAACTTAATAAGTTTTCATTAATTTTTTTCCATTTTCTTGATAAACAATTGATACATATCACTGTAAAAGTTTAAGGAGTATAGCATGATGATTTGATTTACATATATTGTGAGATGATTCCCACAGCAGGTTCAGCTGAAATCCATCTTTTCACACAGATATGATAAAAAGAAAAGAAAGAAGAAAAGACAAATGGAAAGACAAATTCTACTTGTGATGAGGACTCTTAGGACCTACTCTCGTCACCACTTCCCTACGTATCTAACACGGCAGCGTTAGCTCCGGTCATCATGTTGCTCATTACATCCTTAGTGCTTATAACTGGACATCTGGTACCTTTCGCCCATCTTCCTCCAATTCTTCTCGTCCTCACCTTCTGCCTCTGGTAACCAAAAGTCTGGTCTCTTTTTCTGTGAGTCTGCTTGTTTTTCTGGTTTGGGTTTTTGTTGCTGTTGTTGTTGTTGTTGTTGTTGTTGTTGTTGCTGTTGCTGTTTTGGATCTCAACTACAAGTAAGATAATACGGTATTTGTCTTTGTCTTTTTTTTAAATACTTATTTTGAGAGAGAGAGAAAGAAAAAGAGAGAGCGAGCACATGAGCAGGGGAAGGGCAGAGAGAAAGGGAGAGAGAGAGAATGTCAAGCAGGCTCTGTGCTGTCAGTGCAAAGCCTGAGGTGGGTTTGATCCCATGAACCATCAGACCACGGCCTGAGCCGAAGTCAGGAGTCGGACGCTTAACCAACTGAGCCACCCAGGTGCCCCTTTGTCTTTTTGATTTATTTCATTTATCATTAATGCCTTCAAAGTTCATCCATTTTGTCACAAATGGCATGATTTCCTTGGTTTTTTTATGGTTGAATAATATTCCGTGTATGTCTACATACCCACCAATAAATATGCACACAATCCACACACACAGATGCCAACAATTGTTATCTCATCTTTTTGATTGTGGCCATTCTAGGTGCGAGGTAGTATCTCATTGTGGTTTTAATTTGCATTTCCCTAATGACGAATGATGTTAGTATCTTTTCATGTACCTACTGAAATGTCTATTAAGGTCCTTTGCCCATTTTGTAATTGGGTTATTGTTTTGTTTGTTTGCTTGTTTGTTTTTGCTATTGAGTTATATAAATTCTTTATATATTTTGGATATTAACCCCTTATCAGATAAATGGTTTGCAATTATCTTTTCCCATTCTGTGGGTTGTCTTTTTACTTTGTTGAGGGTTTCTCTTGTTGTGCAGAAGCATTTCAATTTGAAGTGTTACTTGTTTATTTTTCATATTGTTGCATGTGCTTTGGGTGTCACATCCGAGAAAGCATTATCAAGACCCACGGCAAAGAGCTTTTTCCCTCTGTGTTCTTCTAGTTGCAGGTCTTACATTTAAGTCTTTGATCCATTTTGAGTTACTTTTTAGAGTGGTGTAAGAGATGGGTCCAGTTTCATTCTATTACGTGTAACTATCCAGTTATTCCCAGCACCACTTATTGAAGAGACTGTCTTTATTGTCTTTTCTCTATTGACTGTTCATGGCTCCCTTGTAAACTATTTGTTATCTATATATGTTTAGGTTTATTTCTGGGCTATCGACTCTTTTGCGTTGGTCTATTTCTCTGTTTTTATGCCAATAACATACCGTTTTGATGACTATAACTTTATAATATAGTTCAAAATTAGGAACTTTGATGCCTGCTGCTTTGTTCTTACTCGGATGTCTTTGGCTATTCAGGATCTTTTGTGTTTCCATATAAATTTTTAGGGGTGCTTTTTCTACTTCTGTAAAAAGGGCCACTGGAATTTTGATAGAGATTGTACTGAATCTGTGGATGGCTTTGGATAGTATGAACATTTTAACAGTATCAACTCTTTGAATTGATGAACACAGGATACCTTTCCATTTATTTGTGTCTTCTTTGATTTCTTTCATCAGTGTCTTATAGTTTTCAGAGTACAGATCTTTCACCTCCTTAGTTAAATGTATTCCTAAATATTTTACCATTTTTGATGCTATTGTCAGTGGGATTGATTGCTTTATTTCTTTTTCAGAAAATTTGTTGTTAGTATATAGAAACACTGTTGATTTTTTAAAAATGTTTATTCATTTTTGAGACAGAGAGCATGAGCGGGGAAGGGGCAGAGAGAGAGAAGGGAACAGAGGATCCAAGGCAGGCTCTGTGCTGACAGCAGCGAGCCAGATGTGGGGCTCGAACTCATGAACTATGAGATCATGACCTGAGCCGAAGTCAGATGCTCACACCCAGGCACCCTAAAACACTACTGATTTTTGTATGTTAATTTTGCATCCTGAAACTTTACTGAATTCATTGATTAGACCTCACAGGTTTCTTTCTTTCTTTCTTTCTTCCTTCCTTCCTTCCTTCCTTCCTCCCTCCCTCCCTCCCTCCCTCCCTCCCTCCCTTCCTTTCTTTCTTTCTTTCTTTCTCTTTCTCTCTTTTTTTTTGTTTTTGGCAGAGTCTTTAGGAGTTTATATAAAATCATGTCATCTGCAAATAGAAACAATTTTATTTCTTCCCTTTCCAATTCTGAAAACTTTTCTTTTTCTTGTCTGACTGCTTTAGCTAGACCTTTAAGTACTATATTGAATAAGAGTGGTAAAATTGGGCACTCTTGTTCTGTATTTGTTCGTTTCATCTGTAGATGAAAATCTTCCAACTTTTCACTACTGAGTATGATGCTAGCTGTGGGCTTATCATATATGGTTTTATATGTTGAGATATGTTCCTTCTGTGCCTAATTTGTTAAGAGTTTTTACCATGAATAGATGTTGAATTTTATCAAATGCTTTTTCTGCATCTATTGAGATGATCATGATTCTTTCATTCTATTATGTGATATATCATGTTAATTGATTTATGTATGTTGAACCAACCTTGCATCCCTGGGATAAATCCCACATGATCATTGTGAATAATACTTTTAATGTGCTTTTGGATTCATTTGCTAGTATTTTATTGAGAATGTTTGTACCTATATTTATTGGGGATATTGGCCTGTAGTGTTTTGTTTTGTTTTGTTTCTCCAGTAATGTCTTTTTCTGGTTTTGGTATCAGGATAATGCTGGTTATTAAGTGAGTTTGGGAGTATTCACTCCTCTTTTATTTTATTTTATTTTTTTTGGAAGAGTTTGGAAAGGATTGGTGTTAATCCTTCCTGAAAAGTTTGGTATAATTTGGGGCACCTGCATGGCTCAGTCAGTTAAGCATCCAACTTCAGCTTAGGTCATGATCTCACGGTTTGTGAATTCAAGACCCGTGTTGGGCTCTGTGCTGCAGCTCAGACAGAGCCTGGAGCCTGCTTCGGATTCTGTGTTTCCCTCTCTCTCTGCCCCTCCCCTACTCATGCTCTGTCTCCTTCTCTCTCTCTCAAAAATATATAAACATTAAAAAAAAAATACAGAGAGAGGGAGAGGGGGAAAAAAGTTTGGTAAAACTCATCAGGGAAGCCATCTGGTCCTGGGCTTTTTTTTGTTGTTGGGAGATTTCTGATTACTGATCAATCTCCTTACTAATGATTGGCGTATTCAAATTTTCTGTTTCTTCTTGATTGGTCTTGGTAAACTGTATGTTTCTAAGATTTTTCCATTTCTTCTAGATTGCCCAGTTTGTTGGCATATAGTTGCTCATAGTAGCCTCTATGACCTCCTCAATTTCTGTGGTAGTAACTGAAATGTCTCCTTTTTCATTTATAATTTTTATGATTTGGGTTCTTTATCTTTCTTCCATGGTTAGTCTAGCTAAGGGTTTACCACTTTTGTTTACCTTTTCAAAGAACCAACTTGTAGTTCAGAGAATCCTTTCTCTTGTTTTTGTGTTATCTATTTCATTTATTTCTACTCTGATCTTTATTTTTTCCTTTCTTCTGCTAACTTTAGACTCACTTTGTTCTTTTTCTAGCTCCCTTAAGTGTGGCATTAGGTTGCTTATTTGGGATCTTTCTTGCTTCTTAACATAGGTGTTTATTGCTATGAACTTCCCTCTTAGAATTGCTTTTGCTACATCCCATTCTACTCTCTGTCTCTATGATTTGATTACTGTAGGTGCCTCATATAAGTGTATCATACAGTATTTGTCCTTTTGTGACTGGCTTATTTCACTTAGAATAATGTCCTCAAGGCTCACCCACATGGTGGCAGGTGGCAGAATTTCCTTCCTTTTTTTAAGGCTAATACTCCGTGTATGCATATGCTACATCTCCTTTATTTATTATCCATTGATGGACACTTGGGTTGCTTTTATCCCTTGGCTGTTGTGACTAATGTGGCTATGAACATGTACATACAAATACCTCTTCAAGTCCCTGCTTTCAATTTTGGGGGGTATATACCCAGAAGTGGAATTGCTTTATCGTATGGTAATTCTATGTCGAATTTTTTAAGGAATCATTACACTGCTTTCCATAGTGGCTGCACCATTTTACATAATCCCTTTTAGAGGATTATGAGTGACTAAGCAATAGGCACAATGCCACGCAGCTTAGGAAGTAACAGTCAGATACCAGTGTGGGTCCAATGTGCTCTCATTCCACGGAGCAGCAGTTCCCAAAACCAGGGTACAGCCAGGAACATCAGAATCATCCAGTGCGCTTATGAAGCGTATAGATTCCTGGGCCCCCATGCCTGGAGAAGTAAAATCACTAGGGATAGGACCTTGGAGGCTGTATTTTCAAAAAACAAACAAACAAATCCGTGGGTGTTTCTGGTGGACAGCCAGGTTTGATAACCACTGTTTATTCCTGTGATAATCATCATTATCATTGTCCCTGTCATTGTCAAAACATCCTCATTAACCATTCTTTCCTTAGATCAGCTTACTGACTTATAAACATCTGGAAACAGTGGGAATGCAAGGGTTACCAGGAAATCTCAACCCTGGGTTTGCTCTCCAAGCAATTGAGGGCTTTCAAAGGGTGACACATTTAGTATTCTAATCAACAAGGAATCAGCCAGGCGCCTGCCTGCCCAGGCCTTTCTTAGATTCCTGACTAACACTCATTAAGCAGTTCAAGCCAATGTGTTCCTAAGTAAGTGTGTGTAGAGGCAGGCTGTTGGCATTTTAATCTCATTAGTGAACTGAAGCCCTAGACACAGTAGCCACAGCAGCTGCCTACAAGTACTGTGTAAGATTCTTCACACCCTCACACTGGCTACCTGTCCTTCTGCCTGCCATCTCTCACCATTTGCTCCAGCTTAGCTTCCCCTCCTGGGCCTTGAGCAAGAGACCCTGGGAAACCAGAGCTTGATGACTTCCAGGGTGCTGGCTGCAGATAGCTGGATAACCAGTCAGGTGAACAGGCTGCCTATATCCCAGAAGAGACACTGAATTATCTACCCCAGCCTGATTTGTTGAGCTGGCACCAGGCCATGGGCACCGCTCCCTGAATTCAACTGTGTTCCCACTCCCCCATCAATACTCTTGATAGAAGCCAGACAAGGCTGTGGGGCCTTGGGAAAGAAGTATCCATAGGCAATCTTCCCAGCACAAAGCTCTCATTGTTGGAGGAGGAAGGCATGGAAGAGGCAGAAGGAGTGCTTATCTTTTGTTAATGCTGGACAGCTGAAAGGGCTCCAGTGAAAAATGACCTTGTAAACTAAAAAAATGGGGAAATATGCAAACTACATAACTATGACTATCTTCTTCCCTGGGACAGAAATAGCTGGGGCTTTCTCTGCAAATGTTCATAGATACATCCACATTAACACACATATACAATTATCATGCTTGAAGTAAATCAAGAGGAAAATGTGAAACAGCCTCATCCATCTATTCATTCAACCTTCCATCCATCTATCCATCCATCCATCCATCCATCCATCCATCCATCCATTCATCCATCCATCCGTCCATCCATCCAGTTACTTGTTTAATCAATATTAGTGCCCACTGTGTGCGTGAACATGTTTCCGGTGGAAACAGCAATAATCCAGATCAGAGTTTTCTAATTGGGGAGTGTTTTTTACTGGGACACCCAGGAACCTGTATGTTGGCTCACCATGCGTTGTCTATAACTGAATCAATATCTTGCACAACGTACGTAGGAGCTGTTATGACGAACACACATTGAGTTCAGACATTATTGAATCCATGGCAGCTTTCTGCCTTATATGTGTCTCAGCCAG
This sequence comes from Leopardus geoffroyi, assembly GCF_018350155.1. NCBI lineage: Eukaryota > Metazoa > Chordata > Mammalia > Carnivora > Felidae > Leopardus > Leopardus geoffroyi. The sequence continues at coordinate 53,218,103 of NC_059329.1, read as the reverse complement.
TGAAAGCTGAAAGTATAAATGCTAACCACTGGGAGATTTGGACATGCTCCAGGCAAATGGAAGTGCAGACCTCCAATGCATGGTTCCATGAATGGAGATGATCACAACCATAACCACAGTAACCAACTAAACACATTACCATGTGTTGGGCATTATTCTAAGTACTTTACTTGTTAATCCAACAAATCTCTGAGGTAGACATTGCCATTACCCCATTCTGCAGATGATAAGACTGTCCCTGGAGAGCTTCCATAACTTGTTCAAGGTCACATAGCAATAAGGGTGCTTACTGCTTTAAACTTAACAAGTATATGGGGCGCCTGTGTGGCTCAGTCAGTTAAGCATCTGACTTTGGCTCAGGTCATGATCTCGCGGTTCGTGGGTTCGAGCCCCACGTCGGGCTCTGTGCTGACAGGTCAGAGCTTGGAGCCTGCTTCAGATTCTGTGTCTCCCTCTCTCTCTCTCTCTCTGCCCCTCCCGTGCTGTGCTGGGGCTCTCTCTCGCAAAAATAAGTAAAACATAAAAAACATTAAAAAATAAATAAACTTAGCAAGTACAGCTACAGAGTCAGACCGATAAAAGAACTACTTTTTACTTTCTCTAAAGAAAATCAAAAATAAAACTCTAACGTGTAAGGAGATAAAGGGTAACTTCTGGGTTGGTGACAGGTTGGGGGTTCAAGGTCCTACCTATTTTTCTTCCTTTCTTCCCACAGTGGCCTTGAGATTCCTCTGGGAAATCTGACTAAGCGATCATTAGCTCCGTTTCAACTATAATTAAGAAAAGGAAAGAAAAGAAGAAGGAAGGAGAAGTAGGAAGGAGGGAGGGAGGGAGGGAGGGAGGGAGGGAGGAGAAAAGAAAAGCATAGTCTTGTCTGTCACTAACTGGGAGGAGATTTCTATTCATCAAGCATTATTATTAAGATGAAGTTGGTCCCTTATCCTCATGGACAACAGTTCAGCAGAGCGGCTGGACAGGAACAGGTCATATAAAGATTGAAACTTGATTTTAAAAAGCAGGGGTTCCATGGCAATGCAAAGCGGGGGTCCTGATGTAGTTTCGGGATCAGGGAAGCAGGAACCCGGGGGGATGGGAAGGGGCGGCAGCTGGGACGAGCTGATTGGTAGCAGAACAAGAGAGAAGGGACTGGGTTTGTGAGGTCTGAGAGATGGCATCACTAGGACCTGGTGACCAACTGGACATGGGGCCATGGCAGAGAGGGTGCTCTCAAGGATGACACCAGGGTTTCTGGCCACTAAGCCAGCTATGAAGCTGAGAGTAGGGGGTGTAAAGAAAAGATTCCATGAGCTCCATGGCCAGAATGGTAGGGCCCAATGTGCACCCCGCACCACTGGCCACCCTTCCCCAGGGAGACAAAGGCAGTGGAGACCGATAGCCACCACACCCCTGGAAAAGCATTAAGGCCAGGAGAACTCTGCACGGCCTACAAAAACATCTGTAGGCAGAAGCGATTATGGAACGTACTGCAACTGCTTGCAGTAAATTAATAATAGATGTGCTGGACTTCCTCAGAAATATTTACTCAGCCGGAGTGGCTAAGCACTAATACCCGGGAGTGGAACCTGAGCCTTACCTCAAACAGCCCTGACTATGGAAAATGAAGAAACATCATCCTGGCCCTTCCCAATGCCAGGGCAGGGGGAGAAATGTACAGAATACCTCGTTCAGGAATCCAAGGACCTGCAGTCCGCTGGGCAAGTGGAAAGGGAACCCAGACAGGGGCTGTGGGAGGGACCCAGCAGAAGAAGCCAGCAAAGAAGAACGGCTAGCACTTAAGTGGAGCTTACCACCTGCTGCCCACCCCCCACCGGCTCAGGACCCTGACTGTATTAACCCTGAACCCTGGGCACTATTTTGAGGTCCATCTTACGGGGAGAGGTACTGAAACACAGAAGAGTTAAGGAGCCAGCTGGGACGTGATAGAGCTGGGACTCAAACCCAGGCAGTCTGGCTCTAGAGTATGTGACCCTACACCCCTTTGCCTTTGCTGTCTCCTAATGCCTTTTCTGAAACAGTCAAGAGAGGGGGGCAAGTAAGAGGAAAGAGACCCTACATCTAATTGCCACTGGTTAGCTCAACACCATTGCTAACGTGTGCCCTCCATCTCCAGCCTTGCTGAGAACTCGGGGTTCTTCTCACCAGCAAACACAGTAGCCATTCCTTCATTTATTAATTATTTAGCGGCACTTGATGGGGACCAGACTGCCTGCCAGTCTCAGACTAGGTCTTATATAATGCACACAAAATCTCCCTCTCTGGAAAACTCTCTCTGTCCTCTCTCATGCAGAGAGAGTCCTTTTCTCCTTCATCAGAGCTCCCAACCTTCAGGCCATTCTCTGGGTTAGTGTTTCCTAAGACAGGTCCTGAAAAAGAGAGGGATTTGAAATCATATGCAAAAAAAGGGGGGGGTTCTGGACAGGGGTGCCTGGGTGGCTCAGTCGGTGGAGAGTCCAACTCTTGATTTCGGCTCAGGTCATGATCTCACGGTTGTGGGCTCAAGCCCCGTGCTAGGCTGAGCACAGAGCCTGCTTGGGATTCTCTCTCTTTGCCTTTGCCTTGCTTGTGCTCTCTGTCTCTCTCAAAATAAATAAGTAAACATTTAAAAGGGGCTCCGGACAAATAAGTTTGAGCGACATTAGGTTAGCATCCTCACTACAGGACTTCTCAGAGCCTTGAGTATGCTGGTGGAAGTGAGATCTAGCAGGGGCGGTTCAGTATACAGCACTTCTCAGATCGTTCCAGAGGAAACCCTCCTCCTTCTCTTTCTTAACAACACTTTGTAGGGCTGAGGCATCCTGGAACACAGTTTGGGACATTCTGCCCTGGAACAGTAAATACTATGTCAAATTTGTGTTTGGTCTTGACCTGTCAGTCCACTGGCAGAACCGCAAGGCTGGGAACTCTTTCTTACTCATCTCTCCAGTTCCCGCCTTCAGCCAGGCCTAGGTCTGGAGCGTTCTCTGAAAGTCTTCTTTGAAGGTGGCACAAGGGAGTGCTGTAAAACACAGTCGTGGGGTACACTGACATTCATGGCCGCACCTGCCTGCGTGTCCTCCTCTGTCTCCAAGGCGACAGGCGTTTCCTGCCTCCACGGATCTCATGAATGGTTACCTTTTCACCCTGGACACATCTCGTCAGGGCACAGAGGCTCCTCACCGTCTGGTCCCTGTCCCCACCTCTTCTGGATCCTCTCCCACATTCCCCACACATATCCTCAACTTCGACTCTGTGCAGGCAGTTTCTAGAGCACAACGCTGCTGCTTTCAAATGAGGTTCTCACCTGCTGGCCTTTCTTCGCCAATCTTGCCTGTGTGGTCCCCCTTTCTTTAATCCTTAGCTCGGGCCTCTTGGCTTCTCTGAAACCTCTGAGGCCCCCTCTGCCACCCTGTGCCTGAGGTTGGGCTAGATGCCCCTCCTGGAGAGACCTGGGCTATCCCATCCTCAACCATACCCATCTCCCAGTGTGAGTGGGGGTGTGTCCTGAGTGAAGACACCCCATGAATTCTATGCTGTGGGTCATAGTCCAAAGACTTGGAAAGCCATTGATGTTATATAACCCTCCTATTTAAGGTGGTTGCAGGCCCTGTGTGAGGCTCATACTAAGCCTTTAAAATCCACAGGACGTTTCCCTCCTCTGTGAAACTCTGCCTGGCCGGGACAGGGCCACGTCCTGCAAATCAAACACCCTCAGACGCTGGGAGCTCCCAGACCCCGCAGGAGAGGTCTGCCGACTAGACTCATGACTTTGTAACATTGAAGGCACAAAGCCAGAACCAAGGCATATTCTGTTGGACCCCCTTCTCCCAGTGCATTTTCTTCACAGTTTTCCACCTTGTATACCCATAGAATGGCTTTGGCACGACAGTCACTCCACACGAATGAAAACACGATTGAGCGCAGCAATGTTTCTAGAGCGCCGAAGGAAGCAGATTAGGTAGGAGAGGCGGGAAGGGATTCAGGCAGCTGGAGCCAGGCCCCTGCAGAGGTGGCCGGGCCTCAGACGCTGCCCGTCTGTGGCTGGAAAAGCGATCGCTCCCCTTGGACTGAAAGCCCAGGACTGCCTCCCGGAGATGAAGGTGCCAGACGGAGTCTACTCGCCGAATGCACCATTCCACCAACTGGCAGGGAAATGAGAGACACAGAATCGGCAGAAGGAGACCTAGCATCTTCTCAACTCTGCTTTCCTCCTAGCTCTGCTCTTAATGCCCCTCTTCTCTGGGTCTCGGAGTCCTTGTCTTAAAATGAGAGGGTTAGTTTGAGCCGGTGGCTCTCAAGGTTTTGGACTGTGACCCAGTAAGAAATACATTTGATGTCCCTACTCAATGTAGACACACATATAGTACACAGGGGGAGCTTTACTTTACGCTAGTACCTAATGTATTTTCTATTCTTTTGCGTGCATTTGTAAATCGTGACTTGTAAATTCATTTTATAAACTTTTACTGAAGCATGATGTAAGTATGCGTTGTGTCCATGTCTTAGATGATGACCTAGATAAATTCTCGCAATTGAAGACATCCGTGTAACCAGCCCTCAGATCAAAAGACAGAGCATTACCAGGACCTTGAAAGGCCCCCTCTTGCCTTTTCCCGTCCACCAACTCCTCCCCCAAGGGCAACCACTGTCCTGACTTCTAACAGCCCACATTAGTTTGGTCTGTTCTTGTACTTTATATAAATGCATCAACATTTCTTAATGCCTGACTTAATGACCCTGTGAGGGTCACTGATATTCCCTTGTGTGGACATACCACATTTTATCCATTCCACTGGCCATGTGTTTTGGTGGACACATGTGTGCATGCCTCGTGGCTGTGTATCCAGGAATGGAACGGCGCGTGTGGATATGTTCAGCTTTAGCTGATACTGTGAGTTTTCCAAAGTCGATATACCAGATTAGACTTCAACCAGTTAGGTCTGAGAGTTCCAGGGGCTCCATTTCTTTGCCAACATGAGGTATTATGTGCCTTCCTCACTGAGGCTGTTCTCGTGGGTTTACGGTAGCACGTCACCGTGGGCTTCATCCCTAATTCTCTGATAACTGATAATGTTTTCATATGCTTACTGGTTACGTGGATATCCTCCTTTGTGAAGCACCTGTTTGAGTCTTCTGCCTTTGTTCTATTAGGTTGTCTTTTCCTTACTGATTTGTGGGAGTTTCCTTCCTCCCCCCGCCCCCCCCGCTGTAACTCTTTTGGATAGGAGAGCTTTGTTGAAAATATACACTGTACATATTTTCACTCACTCTGTGGGTTGCTGGGTTACTCTGTTTCACTTTAAGACATGATAATCTTGAACCACCAAATTTAACTATGTGACCCATGCATGTACCATCTGAAAAACCCCACAGAACAGGACTATGCAGCCTTCCCCAGGTTTGGATGACCTCGAAAGGGGCACCCCTGGCCAGCAGCACCCACGGTAGCATCAGCCTGAAGTGGCACCCCTGTGCGTACAATCAGTAACTGTCTGGAGAACAAAAGCCATGATCGTGGCTATATTTAATTTCCCAATTAAAAAAAATCCTTGTTCCACACCCTAAATGACAACATAGTTCCCACTTCCGAATTTACAATTCATCAGCCCCAAACCCAGGCTGAGGAAGGAGACTCAGAAGGATGGCTGAGGTGCAGGCCATCCCTGGAACTGGCCTTTTCAGGACGGCTAGAGCGTGTGTTCACCTGTGCAGGCTCTCCATCCACCCAGGTGCCTGGGACCTTGGGGAGTGGCCCTGTGGAATAGCTTTTCATGAACCGACGAACTCCATGAACCACGGGAGAAGGGCACTCAGGCATCCTGGACACTTGCACAGTGTGGAGGGTGAACCGTACGTGGATTCCCTCAACCCTTCAGAGTAGCACTGTCCGCAGACTCCATAAATGCAGAGACCGCGGCACTTTTGTCAAGAATGTGGCCAAGGTCACACAGCTGGTCAGTTACAGACAGGGTGTGACTGACGCCACAGCCTGTGTTTTCATTCCTAGGTCATTCTCCTCCCAGACAGCTGGTCACTGTGTGGAGTGGTGACCACACCTACAGCACCCAAAGATTCTCTCGCTCTCGCTCTCTCTCTCTCTCCACACACACACACACACACACACACACACACACACACACAGCTGCACGCAGGAGCAGACACACAGGCACATGTGTACATAGATATTTACATACATACGTGTTCACATGCTGTTTTACTCAAGAAATCTGTGCACTGGACTCTGGATTCATCACACACTCAGCTCATCAGAGTTTTACCCTTTTAGTTTCCAAAGTATTGAATATCCCATAATGTACGAGTAATGCAAACATACATATATGTGTAGGGCACTTAACAGCTTGTAAGTGCCTCTCACACTCAGAACCAGCCTCTGAACACACACAAGTATCTGAGGACTCTCGAGGTCCCCAGGGCTAGTGGGGGCCTAAGGACCCTCCTGGGGACAGCAGTCTTTCTTATCCAGGACTGAGGTGGTGGCAGCCAGAGGTTGGCAGAATTTGTGCAGCCCCTCAGACCCACCTTAAAAGTGTCTCTAACTGTAAATTCCAGAGCAACAGATCCTTCCGATTCTGAGTAAAGTCTTAATTTCATAAAGTTCTCAGAGTTAAGCATGCGTTTGCACGAACACGTACAGGATATGGACACTTCTCTCCTATCTCTAGTAAGCATGCCCACGTACTCCGTCTTATTAGAATTTTCACCACCTCTTGTCTTCTCCTCCAGCGAAAGGTAAGCAGCTCTATCACGACTTATAAGGTGAACAGGGACTGGCATTTATTGAACACTTCCCACATACCAGCTAATAAGTGCTTTATGTACATTATCCCAGCCCGTCTCACACGAATCCTTTGCCATACATCAATATCCTTATTTTACAAATGAGGAAATGGATGCTCAGAGAAGGGAAGTGGCAGCCTGTGGCTACAGTCAGTAAGCGATAGGACTGGGATTGGACCCAGGGCCCACGGATCCCCAAGTCCTGGCCCGCTCTGGTGCCTAGGACATCAAGAAGCAGCAACTTTCTTACTCCAAGTCAGCAGAACTACCCATATGGGGGTGGGAGGCATCTTAGGACCTTTTGCCTCTCACCCTTCTTGTGTTCTCTGAGCTCAGAGAAATGAAAGGACTTTCCTAAGAGCAAAGCAAGAGCAGAGCTGGGCCTGAAACCAAGGTCTGGTCTTGGGATTCTCTCAACTCTGACTCTCATGATCTCGTGGGACAAAGGACACTGGGAGAGCTCTGTCTGGGTTCCAGGCAGGCCTTTCGAAGGAGGCACTGACAATATTGGGAAAGTGACCAGGGCAGGAACTGCTAACCAAATTATTATTGAAGGAACAAAGAATAAGAAAGATCTCAAGGCAAAACATGATCTTTGTCTGCAACCATTTTTAGGACTGTCTAGTAAAGAAGAAAGAGGCTTGGCAATGTGAGGAGGAGTGGATTTCAAATGCAGATTATGGAAGAATTCTATAGAAATCCTAAATGTGGGGAAGTACCAAGTTCCTCATCAGTCCCTGGAGATTTCCAAGCACAAGCCAAATATCTATAATTTACATGTTTGTTTCCTCCCTCCCTCCCTCCCTTCCTTCCTTCCTTCTTTCCTTCCTGCCTTCCTTCCTTCCTTCCTTCCTTCCTTCCTTCCTTCCTTCCTTCCTTCTTTCCTTCCTCCCTTCCTTCCTTCCTTCCTCCCTTCCTTCCTTCCTTCCTTCCTTCCTTTCCTCCTTCCTTTTTATCTTTCTATCATCATCTATTGAATGGTTCATGGCTCTAGAACCCTTTCATCTGTAAGATTCCACAGGCTTTTGAAAGATAGTAAAATCGTTTAGGAAGGCAAGCAGTAATCTTGTACTCACTGCTCATTGTTCTTAGGGGAAAAAAAGGTATTATAAACTAAGTGGAGATAAAGTCTACCTATTAACGCACATTTGAGAGGTAGAGAAAAAAAATCACCCATAACATTAATTTAGATCATGAATACTCTCTGAAGTGTAAAAAAAAAAAAAAAAAAAAAAAAAAAAAAAAAAAAACACAACTCACTTTTCTTTAAATCTTCTTAAAAAGGTCTAAGAATAGTCCTTCAAATAATCCTTGAAGTATGTAATTTTAATTTGGACACATGGTAATTTCAGTCTACCTGTTGAAAGAGACAAGAGAGAAATCAATCATTTTTGATGAAGATGCTGTTCTGACAAGCAGCAGAGAAGATTCAGGCAGCTTGAGGGGTAGGGGTGAGGTGGGGGGTGGTAGTCGCAGCAGCAGCAGAGGTTTTTGCCCCCGGCTGAAGACTGGTTTTTGAACACTCAGAGGAAAAGCAACTAAGGTAGTGATCACAGTGCCTGGCACATAGCAAATGCTCAATAAATGTTTAATGAACGAATGCGTAAAACGATACGTGAATAAATGAGTGGGATTTGTCACCAGCCTTTGATGCAGGGAGTTACCCGACAGGCTTTGACTCTTAGGGAGAAACAGAATTTCCAGGCACTGAGTATATTATGGAAAATAGCACACAGAAAGGTTCATGGTATAGTGGAGAGAGTGAGGGCTCTGGAGCCAGCCATATCTGTATTCAAATCCTGTCTTTACCACTTATAACTGTGCAACCCTGGGCGATCTTATTTATTTATGTTTATTGTTGTTATTAAATTGGATTCTTAGCCCGTTCGTTAATTTTCAGCCCTTCTTCCCTAATACAAGCATTTAAGGTCATAAATTTCCCTTAAGTGCTGTCTTGGCTATATTCCACAACTTTGATATTTAATATTTCTTTTACCATTCACTTACAAGTATTTTAAAATTTCTATTATCATTTTTTTCTTTGACCTATGAGCTAGAAGTGTTTTTGTAAATCTCTCTCCTCTCCTCTCCCCTCCTCTCCTCTTCTTCCAATCTCTCTCTCTCTCTCTCTCTCTCTCAATACACACACACACACACACACACACACACACACACACACATAACCATTTTTTAAACTCATTTTTCTGTTATTGATTTCTAGCTTACTTGTACAGTGCTGGGAGAAAGCGGGCTGTAGGACACTAATTCCTTAAAATTTACTGAGATGCTAATTCCTTAAAATGTATTATTTTGTAGCCTAGGATGCAGCCAATTTTTGTGAACGTTCCATGTGTGTTTGGAAAGAACGTGTATTCCGCAGTTGTCTGTTGTCCTAAGCTAGTTTTTTTAACCTCCACACACATCCATTTCCTTATTTGTAAAAGGGCCCGTGAGCTAAATACACATTAGTTCCCTCCTGCCATTTAGAATTACACTTACTGACATAGAGGCTGTGCAGACAGAAACAGAGAGTACATGAGAAAGAGAACCCGCTGTGCTATTTCTTGCTTATAGCAATATTGATAATGATACCCTAGAGTTACAAAGCATTCAAAGTTTCCAAACGATGACCACGTCTGCCATTTGGTTTCTTCCTGTCAACAACCCCCTGAGGTGTCACCTAGGCAGGTCAAGGGAGGACCCACAGGGAGAAGGGACATGCACCGGCATGTAGTTATTTACTCGGTCCTCCAAGCCAGACCCCCAGGATCCCTCCTTGTTTTCTCCCTCCCCCTCGCTCCTCGCACATGCGCAGTGCAGTCTCAGAACCAGCCTTGTTACCACCCTTCATACCCGCATCGTTTCTTGCCTGCACCATTCCAAGAGAATGATTCAATTCCTACTGTTTTAAAAATACACCTACAAGAGGTAAATCCAGACGAGATCTTGGCAGATAGGATTCCTAAATGGAGCCGAGAACGAGTGCTGGGTCATGGGGGCCAAAATATCAGAATCTGGAAGGGGACAATGATGTTTATGACTATCAAATGGAGGCATGGGTTTAGACAGGTAGAGAAACGTCGTGCTGAGTTCAAATAGCCTTCATCTGACAAAGCTGCTCCCATGGCTTGGTCCCCAGGCCACTCCAAGCTCTCTTCCTCCTTCCAGAGAGAATTACTGGGAGCCACATAAGCCACCACTTCCTCAACTCCGTCGCCCCCCCCCCTTCAAAACCACTGTGGTGTGACTCCACCTCTAGAATGTTCTTAGAATCATAATGATGCTGTCCCTGCAAATTCCAGAGGCTTCTCAACCTGCAGTGGCCTCTCTGGGTCCTCTGCCAGCTGGGTCAATGCCTCCTCTGGAAACTCTCCTGCCCCTCCTTTTTCCTCCAAGGCCTTTCTCTGCCTCTTTTGCTGCTGCTTCTTTCTCTGCCTCGTCCTTAACTGTGAAAGGGCAAAGAGCTTTCTCTTCTCTCCCTCCTTAAATTCTGTGGTTTAAACTGGCATTTTCATGATTTAATTAGAGTTGTTTCAACAACGTCAGAACCCTCAACTGCCACTTTGAAAGTGGATACTAAGTCTATGCCCGTCACTGTACTGAACATTTACTTTATTTCCCTGGACCTTCACAACAACCACTAGTGGAAGGTTTTATTAATATTCCCATTGTACAGATAAGAAAGGAGAAGGTAAGAAAAGAAGTGGAATTTGCCCAAGATCACTCAGCTACTAGATGAGGCAGAGCTGGGATTCACACTACCGTCCGCCTAACTCAAAGGCTGTGCTCTCTGCCACTGCATTTAGTCACCCTACCCTCCTACGGCCTGGCCTCAACTTGCCACTCTCCCACAGTGTCATTTCATGCTTGCATTTTTGCTGCTTTCGGAAGGGAAGGCCTTCATTCACGCTGTGCTGAAGAAATTCTAGTCATCATTCGAGGCCCAGCTGCAAAGCCCCTCCTAAAGCTACCCACAAGCCTAGCTGGTTTAACTGCCACCGTCCCCTTGCCCTGGCAGCTCTGCGAGGATATCAAACGACCCGTTCATGCATCTGACCACGCACCCACCCATCCACCCCCAAATTGCATAAATACGGTAAGGATCGCTTATCCAGCAGTCTCGATACTAGGAGCATCCAAACAAAGAAACTGTTCCAAAGGATTTTTTATGCTCACCCTCTGAAAAATTATACTTATGTCAAAATTAAAGACAAATTGCTGGAAGTCATGGTGTATGAGAAGGAATGTGCTCTGCTAGGCATCTCTCAATGCCGACTGGCCAGGGACAGCCATCCCTGTGATCTGGCCAGGGAAGTTTCCAAGGTTACCAAACCAGGTGCCTCTGATTTCCCTCACCCAATCCCCACATTTCTGAATCCAGTTTGGACATCCAGCCTGGCTCACGTTCCTCTTCCACCTCGAAGCCCTCCCTGAGTCTCCTCCCACAACAGACACAGGTGTGTCTGTGATAAAACTCTGATGGCGCCCAGTAATTTTATCACCCGTGGCTAATACTGCAGCTCAAAGAGCACTTCGACATATTTATTTCATGCTTTACCTTCCCTTCTGGTCTTTTGGGGGCTAGGAGTCCCATCCGCCTCACCTTCACGATGTTTTCTGAACCAAGCCCAGTGCCTGGCACACAGAGGTTCATGAGTGACTGACGGACTGACTGAAACAGGATGACGTTGACCTTCGATGGGGGAGGCTGTCCAAAACTCACTCACGTGCAAGCATCCAGCAGTGTTTACGTACAAAGCAGGGGCTAAATAAATATAAAATCCTTCCTCTCTCCACCCCACCAAATGGAAGAATCAGGACAGTGGGACTACACATCCACTGAGCCCAAGGTTTCTAAAGACCTGTGTTGCATGGTTCACAAACATGTTGGGGTGGTGGCTTTTGGCATTCTCCAGGATGAACTAGGCAGGGAACGGCCATGTTTGGACACGTTCTAGTTTCCATAGTCACAAAATGAGTTAGAGCTTGAAGACAGATAGGGCTTCAAGATCAGCTTCTACAACCACAGCCTGTTTACAGAGGAGGGCTGGAGAGGTTAAATGACTCCATCCAAGTCCCAGGGCAAGAAGGACTGTGCAGATGCATTTTCCCTGTCCCCTTCTAGACTTGCAAATGAAGCCTCTAGGAAACAGAGTGCTTGCTGAATGGCTAAAAATAAACTCCCAGAAACTTCATCTAGTTATATCACGGCTGCAATTTACAGCGTCTAGAACTTCAGCATGGTATAATTAGCAAGTGGATTACAATAATTTATTTTTGGTTTAAATGCTCGAATGAACACGACCTTCCAGTAGAATGGGAAAATAAGAGGCTGGGAGCCAGCCACATGCTTCTTCCCTCTTCCAATGCCACAGTTTTAACACTGGCTGGCATCCATCTACCCATGTCTGGTAGATGAGCCAGAGAAAGGATTGCAACTCCCAGCTCTCAGCTTCCTAGGAAGTACGACTCCTGGAATACATCTTCCCAGTGACCAGGAAGGTGTCCGAAATCACCCTTCCGATGAGCAGGAAAACTCAAAGGCAGGGAAAAGCGTGTGGTGATGCCTCTGAGCAGACAGCAGTATCACAAGACGGGACCAAGAGAGACACTGTCACGCAGCCGAAAGAAGACTAGACGGGGGGTCACAGAAGACCTGTGTTTGGGTTTTGTTTAACATGCACCATGAATAACACCCACTTCAAGTCCCTTTCATAAAATGTTGATAAATAGGTAACTATCTCACCAGATTATTACGGAAATTAAATGAAAAAAAAAAGTATGGAAAGGAGTTTTGTAAGTGAGCGCTAGGGATTCTTCTTGGGTGGATAAATTTCCAAAGTAGCTGTCTCTGATGAGGAACTTTTTGGACCAAAGTACTACAGAATATTTAGAAGGGAGCCGGGGGCAGGGCAGCAGAAAACCTGGAAAGTTGTCTTCTCGAGTTTCCCTCTACAGAGTCCAGGCAAAGGCACATCCATTCACTTTTTTTTTTGCAACATCTCCCGGCAGGGGATTCTGGAACTAGAAAACAGGGCCCCTGACTTGGGCGAGGAACACAAACCACTTGTCTCCTCTCTCAGGCACTGCACCGAAACCCACCAAACATCTGCCAGAACACACCCCAGCGTGGAAGGTGGAGGTGGTGGGCAGGCAGTGTGCAAAGTCAAAGCTGTGCCTCCTTCAGCTGAAGGAAGGGACACAGACATTCACGGAGCACCTACCGTGTGCTGGGCACAGCCCTGGATCCCTTCGCTTCAGAGCTTTCCTCCAAACGCTGGGGGCCTACCCCCACCTCCCTCACCATCACATGGTACAAGTGCTTTTACGCGGTGGACATGCCCTCTCTTCCCCGACTCTCTCACCAGCCCCTGGAGCCAGACGACCTGGACCCTCATCCCCACTCTTCCAAATCTTAGTGATCATTTTGGAGGAACTTCAGTGTTCTGACCTAGGAGGCTGGGACAAGAACCCCACGTTTGCCTTGCTGTACCAGACTGCTTTCAGGCAAAAAAAAAGTGGGTGTGAGAAACTTTGGAAACTGGGTCGAACACTGAAGAGTATGTCACCGTGGTCAAGCCCCTCAAGAGATTCCCGCCGCACCTCACTAAACATTAAATTTCTACGTTGTTCCCAGCCCACATGCCTGACCCTATCTTCCGGCCTGCCCCCTTGTTCTCTGAGCTCCTTGCAAACCAGTCATCCTGCAGGCCATTACACACAGGGAGCAAATGTCGCTTCCTCTTCCAGGAGTCACCTCCTCTGGCTTTAGGTCTCGATTTAGACTTAGAGTCACTTCGGAAGAAAGCTGCTTTCCCCTCTCAGGTCAGGATCTGTTTTACTCACTCATGTATATTTCCAGCATATAGAGCAGTGCATGGCACGTAGTAAGTGCTCAATAAATACCTCTTGGAGGCGAAGGTTTGTTAGAGGGGGTATATATAGCACAGACTCAAAATCATTGACTCTGGAGCCAGAATACTCAGCCTGACCCTGGCCACTCCACTCAGAGCTGTTAGCACTCTGACTTCACTTCTCCGTGCCCCAGTTTCTTCAGTTACACCCAAAGGGATCATAATTACGCCCACCTCTTAGGAGTTGCTGTGAGGGTTAAATAAGTGGGTTTAATCCAGGAACTGCTAAAGTTCCCAGAATGAAGCCAGGCAGGTGGTCGGTACCATGTAAGTGTAACTATTCTTGTGGAGATCGCTACTCACGCTCCTCCCCTGACCCAGGTCACATCCTTTCTCTTTGTGGAAGCTACTCCAGCTTGGTCCTCGTCCTCCGCTCTCCTAGCTCATACTGCCTTCTCCCTGCACATGGGAACCTTGCACATGTTTATTTGCTACTGTGGCTTGACCGTTACCTAAGAGTGTAAGGTACCTAAGAGTGACTCCTTCCCAGGAGAGATCACAACAGCACAGAGGAAGGGTGAGAGAGGCAGGCCCGAGGGCTACTTGGAAAAGGCAGAGAGCCAGAGGATCTGGGCAAATGGAAGGGGGCACATGGTGAGGGCTTCTTGTGAAACCCACTTAAAGCCTCCTTGGGGCTTCTTCCTTGAAACCTGTTTGTGGGGGCAAAGATTCTAGCCTTGAGTAGCTGCTTCATGGGCTTAAAAAAAAAATGCCGTGTGTGTGTGTGTGTGTGTGTGTGTGTGTGTGTGTGTGTGAATAAATGGTTAGCCATTAAGATGTAAAATGCAGTTGTCACAGTCCATAGAACAACAGACAGGTTAATATGGGTGCTTAAGAATGCTATTTCCTCATATTAACCCCAGAGCAACAGCAACCTATCCAGATAGACTCGGGAGTGCTTGCCCCGGAAACCTGCCGCTTTTTGCTCTAATAATATTTGATGTTTAAATAATAGTTGATGTTTGTTTCCAAGCAGAGTTCGCTAGCTTGCTTCCCTCCCTCCCTCCTTCCTACTCTAAGAATATCTTGGCCTTAGCTTTCTTTCTGAAATCTGGGTTATAAGCCTGCAGATGTGCATCTGGGTCACATTTAGTTTCCGAACTTGCCTCCTGACTGGGTTCCTTGACTTCCATTACTCCTCTCCCTCTGCCACCTCCCAGCCAACCCAGCCTACCTACATGCTGCCCACCAGGGGGCTGATTTAACTTAAAAAAAATGTTTAAATGGTAAAAAAAAAAAAAAAAAAAAAAAAAAATGTTGTAAGTTCTTCCCGGCAAGAGGCAAGCTTCAGTTCCGCGAACCACGTAAACAGCTATGCTATGACTTGCTCTCCTGGAGGAAACCGAGGCTGGCTCACAGCACTCACCTGTCTGGGAGCAAGGCCGGGCGGTGGCCGGCACACGGGCCCCAGAGGGACGGAGCTGTGGCTATGCTGGACTGGCAGCTTGGGGAAGTGACTGCAGGGTGCACCCTGCACGCTGGCCACCGCGGTGGAAGCCGGCACCCCAGCCCCGGTGACAGACTTCCACGCGCGGGCAGGCTATGTGCCAGTGGGCTGCCTGCACAGGCAGGTAGTTTTCCATTCCCCTTCGGCTACTGTCCGAGTCGTGGGCAATCTGTGCACCACTGGGGAGTCGCGGATGGGAGGTGAAGGGTGTGACCCGGGCACCGTCAGAAGTCACTAGCAGATCCTCAAGTGGGCCAGGCTCTGTGAGGCCCGGGGCACCTTGTCCACGCTGTGCCCTTTCTCTCTGTCATCCAATCTTCCTCTGAGCAATTCCGCCTGTCCCGAAAGACGCAGAAGGTCACCTCCTTCCAACAGCCTCCTCCACCCTCTGACTAGATCAGAAGCCCATCTTCCGGGCTTCCGTGGCTCCTGTGCTTCCCCTGCTGCTGTGACTCTCACCTTTGTGAGATCATCTGCTTATTTAGTGGTCTCTAGTGAATATCTCCCATGAATGCCTACCAGGGCAAGATGCTTTGGGTACAAAGGGCAAAAAATAATCAGTACAGGGGCGCATGGGTGGCTCAGTCGGTTGAGCGTCCGACTTCGGCTCAGGTCGTGATCTCACAGCTCGTGAGTTCGAGCCCCGCGTCGGGCTCTGTGCTGACAGCTCGGAGCCTGGAGCCTGCTTTGGATTCTGTGTCTCCCTCTCTTTCTGCCCCTAACCCACTCGCATCCTGTCTCTGTCTCTCTCAAAAATAAATAAACATTAAAAAAAAATAAGAAAAATAATCAGTACATTAATTAACATATATACCAACTCTCCACCTTTCTCCGGAAAGAATTTAAGGCAGCATAAAAATGAAAAATGTCCCTGAGCAGCTTATAGTCAGGGGGAATGGCAGACAGATAAGCAGTTTAAGAAAATATTATCTGGGGAGCCTGCGTGGCTCAGTGGATTAAGTGTCTGATGCCTGATTTTGGCTCAGGTCATGATGCCACGGTTTGTGAGTTTGAGCCCCATGTCAGGATATGCGCTGATGGTGTGGAGCCCGCCTGGGACGCTCTCTCTCTGCCCCTCCCCAGCTCATGCTCTGTATCTCAAAATAAAGAAATAACTTAAAAGAATAAAATAAATAAAAAAAAAAGTATTACCTGACAGGGGCTGAGATAATGTGATCTGGCTGAGGGCCTGGGGTGGGGCTTGGGGGAGGGGCTTCTCCCTGGTATCCCCCAGAACCTGGTGCAGACCCCAACATGGGGGATGCTCAGTGAGTATCATTTGTGAAATGAATGAGGTGGGTAGGAAGGGAGTACATGAAGGGACCTTAGAGATCACCCATTTCAATGAGGAAAACAGTTAGTGGTGGTGTAAGACACAGAATTTGGGCCTCTAAGGACTTCCACCAGAAAATCTAAATCCCATTGAATGAAATGCAGAAAGGTAAACAACTTCTCTTCTCTGGGCCTCAGTTTTCTCACCCATAAAAGAAGAGGGACGCCTGGGTGGTCCAGCCCGTTAAGAGTCCAGCTTTTGATTTCAGCTCAGGTCATGAACTCATGGTTTGTGAGATCGAGGCCTGCATTGGGCTCTGGGCTGACAGTATGGAGCCTGCTTGGGATTCTCTCTCCCTCTCTCTCTCTGCCCTTCCTCCCCCCACCCCACCCCCCCACCCCCACCCTGCCTCACTCTGTCTCTCTCTCTCTCTCTCTCAAAAGTAAATAAACACTTAAAAGAAAAAAGAAGAGGGTTGGAGTAGATCAGTACAGAAAGCTGTTATGGCTTATAATCAGTTACCAAAAAGGGTTGAGGAGTGGCCAGGTCACCGTATCTGTCTTCTTCTGATACACATCCAAGAACCTACTAACAGCAAACTTCATCCATTCACCCAAAATACCTGTACTAAGTGTTAACTGTGTGCCAGGTGCTGACCTGGGCATAAGTGCAGGGCACCCACAGACCCAACTTTCCCTAGGCCTTCTCTCCTTGTATAGGTTTCTAAAACCCTGGGTTTAGCCCAACAATCTGCTTTACAACTTGGAGCAAGCCCCTGACGTCTCTGTACTTTCCACCTTCCTTCTTCCCTATTCCTTTGCTTTCTCCTTCTTTCATACCTTCATTCATCCATCCATCCATCCATCCACCCACCCACCCACCCACCAAATGCTTACAATATCTCCTAAGCGCCCGGAACTGTGCTCTCTGTGCTGTAGCTGCAGTGGTAAGACCCAGGACCTGCCTTCCAGAACTCAGCTGGGCCCCTTCTGTCTAGCGAGCCGAGCAGTTTGCAGAGCTATGGATTTCATTGGCATTCACCATCCTTCCATCCCTCCATGACTCTGTTCATGCCGTGTGTTTGCCTGGACTGTCTCAAACTTTTGACCCTCTTCCAAGGTCTAGTTCCCAGGCCGCCTACCCTGACCTTCCCTTCTCTGGGGTCCTGCAGCCCCCCGCTGGCCACCATGATGATACTCTAATGTATGGTGGGTTTGTCTGTTGGCCCCACTGCTCTGAACTCCATGAGGCCCAGGACCGTGTATTTTCATCACTGCATCTGTAGCAATGCCAGAGGAAGCATGGCTGAAGTCAACTGAGATCAAGACCTCCCAAGCAGTAACTAGTCAGGGGACAGGCTCAGGGGGACAGGGAAAAGGTACTCACCTCATGGCTTGTCCTACCAGCAAACCCAACACTAGCCTGCCCGACAGCTTCCCTCTGCAGTCACAGGTTGTTCTCAGCTCCCATGGTACCCAGGAGCCCTGCTTCCTGCACACCTATATCCTTGGATGCCTTGTGTAGTCCCTCTGCAGGACTTTCGCAAATTTGCTGGGCAATGTGCAGAATCCAAGGTAAGAAAATGTAGCCTGGAATCATAGCCACAAATACAAAATACCTACAGAACCTTGAGCTTTTCTGGCTGCACCAGAAAATTTTGGTAAAGTTCTCCAAGGAAGAGAAGATCATTTCTCCCTTATAAAGTCTATTCACATCAGCCAGAGCACAGGAGGCCATCGACAGCCCTGGGTCCAAGACAGCCAGGGTGTGAACCTTGGATCTGCTGTGCTAGCTATGAGCTAGCATGGCTGATGCTGACCTTGGGCCTCCGGCTGGATCAGGCTCCAGTCCTCCTCCATATTTCCAGTCTTGCGGCCAATCCTCTCTGCCCAGAAGAGTAATTCAATTGCTGGCTCACTCACACATCCATGCAGCCACTTAGTCTATTACTTTTCATCTCTTCACTTAATCACTCATTCCTTCATTCACTCATCCATCCACATTCATTTCTTTGAATTTGTACTTACTCATTTACTCAAGATCGCACATTCATTCACTCTATTTACTTATCCCTTCATTCATTTCTTCATTTACTCATCAACTCATTTATCCATCCACTCTTTCACTCCTTCCTTCACTCACTCCCTCTGTCCTGTACTCACTCACTCGGTGCCTCACTCACCACCTACACATGCCCCATCACCATTCCTCAGCACAGCATCCTGCCAGGAACACAGCCTCCATCCTGCCCGGGTCCATTAGTCCTCACTCCCAGGACATTCTCTTCCATTTCAACATCCAGCCTGCTGAACTGTGCAGGCATGTGTCCTAGTGTGCAGAGGATACGCTTTCTACTCAGGAACAGATGTTGTTGTAATTACTGTTTTGACTTTCACCCTTTAATGCCAGAGAATTCTTTCCACAAACTCCTCCAGGATGCAGGAAGGCAACGACTCAGCATGGGCAGAACGTGCAGTGCCTGGGGGTTCAGATTCCAGGACACAGGAGATTCCTGGCAATCAGAGCTACAGGGAACTTGGAGAGCCTCCCTACTCCAGGGCTTTGGAACCTGGGCTCCAGGGATGAGTTGGGAGGGGGGGGAGGCAGGTCTGGAGAGCGGTAGACTTTGTGAGCCAAGTTGAGGAGTACGAAAGGGAGTCCCAAGAATATGCAGTCATGATCAGTCTGGGTTTGGGTTACTGTGATGACAGGTGACAGGGTCAATGGAAAATGTAGAGGTTTACTGGCATGGGGCCATTGAGAAGCAATGTCATGGCAGAAGATTAAAATCATAATTTGCTGACCACCTACCATGTGCCAGGGGCTTCCCATACTTCATGCTAGCTGTCCTTCAATGATCACTTTCCCTTTCTTTTAGAAAGTAGAATTCCCTGAGCTTTAGCTGGTCACATGACCTCTCGGCTAAGACTACATTTCCCAGATGCCCTCACAGCAAGGTATGACCAGCTAAGCTCTGGCCAATGGCTGTGAGTGGAGGTGTTCTATGCAACCTCTTGGTTGCACTGTTAGAAGGAAGCTGGTGCCTTCCACTTCCTGTTTCACTGCCTGCTGGCTAACGTGTGGCCCCCTCTAGTGAGCCATCTCTGTCTTTGGGATTGAGGGCATAACCTCGGGGATGGCAACACAACAAGACAGAAGCCACTTTCAGTTCCTGCAGAACCCTGTGACGCAGAACTTCTCTATCCCCCTAGCTGAGACTTTACACGCAAGAGAAACAAGCATCTGTTATGCTTTGGCCACTGTTGTTTCATTCCCCATTAAAGCAGCCGAGCCAATATCTACTAAGATGGGAGGATCTCCTGCACCATGTTTTCTTACAGAGAAACTTCCTTTAGAGGATCTCCTGTGGCTTCTCTCACTCCCTCACTTGATCTGCCCTGTTGTGGTTGAAAAGCATCCCCCCGGAACCCACGTGTGCTGGGAACCTCAGAACGTGACCTCATTTGGAATCAGGGTCTTTGCAGATATAATTAAGGTGAAGATCCGGATAAGAGCCTGTGGGATTAGGTGGACCCTAAATCTCACGAGAGTACCCTTATAAAGGATGGAAGAGGACACCGTGAGGCACAGAGGAGAATGCTGGGTCACGATGGTGCAGAGACTGCAGGGAGGCATGCACAGCAGAGGAGCCCCAAGGAAGCTAGGAGAGAGGCCCGGAATGGATTCTCCCTCAGGGCCTCCAGAAGGAACCAAACTTGCTGACTTCATCTGGATTTGGGACTTTTCAGTTTCTAGAACAGTGAGAGAATACATTTCCATTGTGTTAAATCCCCGAGTTTGCCGCAATTTGTTGCAGCCCACCTAGGAAACCAACACGTGCTCTGAGCGGTGGGGCAGCCATCTGTCAGGCGGATCCGAAAGATGGAACCGGCCCTGCCTCACCTTGAACCCCCTCCCCCCTGTCCCCATGCCCCCCAAATGGCCTACAGAAAGCAAACCTCTCTTGTCCTCCATGGGATGGACAGGCTGTCAAACTCCAGGGTGAATTAGGGGTCAGCAAGCCCCTCTGGCTACAGATGCAAAGTGACACTGTGTGCCATCCGTTGTAACTGGTGTGTGTGTACTATTCAAGATCGTGGCCTCTGAAGCCAGGCCACCCAGCATTCAATCCCCGTCAGCCCTTCACTAGTTGTGTGATTTGGGGCAAATCAACTAAACTTGCAGTACCTTGCTGTGTCCGTCTGTAAACTGGAGTAATAATAGCGCCCATCTTATAGAACCGTCCTGGGGATCAAATTGGTTACATCGCGAAATGCTCAGAACAGAGGCTGACAAAGGGGAAGTACCTGCTAAGCACGCATTCACCCTTTATGTGCGCCAATAATGCTATGTAAGTATTTGCTATTGTCATTATCATTTTGCAGACAAGGAAACAATGTGTCGGAGAGCCCCCAGGTAAAGATCTAGAGGAGAGGAGATCTGGAGTGCCCGCTGAGTCATCCTCCGTCCCCACTGGCTGCCCAGTCACCCATCTGGTTAGGTGGTTAGGCTCCCAGGCTCTGGCTAGCCGGCCTGGGAGGTCTCCCTCCTAGCTTCAAGTCCTTCAAGGACTCCCTCTGCAAGCAGTTCCAGTCGGCCGCTCAGCAGGCCGAGCCATGCAGCCCGGTCAAGTCACCGCGGGCCCGTGTGAGGGAGGATCCTGTGGTCTGTGTTGGGACAAAACTGGGTGACTCCTCAGCTCTGATGGGACCGTTTCTGCAGTCTGGGCTGTGCTCCAGGGAACGCAGGTTGTATATGCAGGCATCAATGTGGCCCCTCTACCTGGGGGTGCCTGGATCACATCCAGGGTGACAGCAGCATGTTTCATCTTGAGAACCAGCCTGCTTATCACACACCCAATCCCCTGCTGTTGGGATTATGGAATTCCTCTCGGCTCAACTGCATAGATACGCTGGAGGAAAAGGTGGGAGGGAAAAGGCAAGGGACGTTTGTTGAGCACTTACTGTATGCCGGGCTCTGTGCCAGCTGCTTTACCTAAGCTGTTACATGTAATCCTCACAACAAGCCTATGCTGTAAACCCATTTTAACAGATGTGGAAACTGAGGGTAAGCCACAAAGCCAGGAATGCCAGAGGCACCCCGGTTTCCCTAACATTTTCTTTGACAACACAGGTAGGTGAATGGGACATACCCTCTCCACCCTGAATAGGGAGGGTCTTCCGGGTCCCGACCAGACCCAGAGGGGCCTAGAGCCCAGAGCAGGTTCTCCTGGCCATGAATCTGCAGCAGCGAGAGCAGCAGCAGGGTTTATTTATTTATTTATTTTTTTTTTTTTTTCAACGTTTATTTATTTTTGGGACAGAGAGAGACAGAGCATGAACGGGGGAGGGGCAGAGAGAGAGGGAGACACAGAATCCGAAACAGGCTCCAGGCTCTGAGCCATCAGCCCAGAGCCTGACGCGGGGCTCGAACTCACGGACCGCGAGATCGTGACCCGGCTGAAGTCGGACGCTTAACCGACTGCGCCACCCAGGCGCCCCAAGCAGCAGGGTTTAAATGGCCCTTTACATACTACAGAGGACTTCTGCCTTTATCACCTCCTCTGGTGGGCGTGGGTCAAGAAAGGCTGCACTGGTGATCCCATCCTGAAAGGTCCCAGAGCAGGAAGCCCAGGTTATTTCCTCTTCCGGGTCTTATCAGCTCCATTTCTGGGAATGCCACGGGGATGGAACATACTCTGCTAAGGGGATTTCAAAGGCTAAGTCAGCCACACTTCCTGATGCCCCCTCTGTGTGCCCGGTGCTATGTTAGGGGCAGGGGCTTCAGACAGGAATCAAACAGTCCCTGCCCTGGAGAGATTTAGGAGCAAGTGGGGTCAACACATCTGGCAGCATAAGAATGATGAAAAGGATGATAGCTAACATTTACCGAGTACATACTACTGGCTCTTCTAAGCGATCCGGGTTTATTGTCTTATTTACCCTTCATAAAGCCCTACTGTTGGCTTCATTTGACTCTCGAGAAAACTGAGGCACAGAGAGGTTGGTTACTGGGAGGCAGCAGAAGTGGGAATCAAACTCAGACACACTATTTCAACTTTGTAGGCAGACCGTGATGAATTTGCCAAGAACGGAAAAGCCAGTTACATCTTCATAGAGGAGTTGATACCAGGGCAGGGTTTTGAAGGATGACTAGGAGTTCACCAGGCACAAAACAGATGAGCGGGGTCTGGAAGTTCCAGACAGAATTAAAGTGTGAATAACGGTTGAGAGGCACAAAACAGAGTGGGTGCGTGGAAGGAATTTGAGACAGTTCAGTACGGCTAGAACATCAAGTTGAAGAGTTGGGGGTGAGGGTGGGAGACGATTTCAGAAAAGGGGCGGAAGAAGGAAAGGGGACCAGCTCCTGGAGGCTCATGAATGTCAGGCCTAGAAGCTAGGACTCCCCCTGCCCCCAGTGAGACAGACACAAGGTTTATTTGCTTCATGCAGTAAGTAGCCTGGGAAAAGTCATTCAGGCTGGAACCAACAGTCCATCATGGTTGCAAGGTGGCTGCTATACCTCAAGCATTAGATCTGTGTTCAAGGCAGGATGAAGGAAAGCTAAGAGGCAAAAGCCCCATCTTCGGAATAGAAGCTTGCAACTCACGTGGCCCACAAAGGGTCTGAGGTACGGCGGAGATGATGACGATCATGGCCTGCGTACACTGAACACTACTGCAGCATATGCACGTGCCGTGGCTAATCCTCAAAGCTACCTTAAGATGCAGGTACTGTTGTCATCCTCACAGACACAGGAGGAGACACAGAGAGGCTAAGAAAACCTCTCTGGTTCCCCAGGCTACCCAGCCAGGAGTGGCCGAAGCTGGGCGATCTGGTTCCTGAGTGTTGCTCCTCATGGCCACATTCTCCTGCCTTTGAAAGTGCACTCTGGCTTGGAGGTGGACGTGTGAGTGTGGAGGCAGGGAGTCTAGTTTAGAGGCTGTCTGAACCCTCGAGTGAAGGGGCCTGCACGAGGGTGGTGGCTGTGAGGGGAGAAGAAGGGGCAGGCAGGAGGGCGAGGGGTCGGGACACAGAGAGAACCCTGGGGTGGGGCCCAGGGTGAGAGACGAGTGGAGGAGGGTCCTGGACTCCCTGATTCTCTCCCTCCCCAAACTGGCTCCTTCTGTGTCCGCAGGGCCTGCAGGGCTGGGGCCGGGCACAGGGGGCTGGGCACCTGCAGGGATCCCGAAAAAAGAGTCACACCACCATGGCAGTCAGAGCCCGATGGAGGTCCGACGTCCACACTGACAGCCATGTCAATGTTGTCGTTCCGCATGCAGACTCTCACCCTTGCCAGTGCCAAGGTCCAGAAAAACATGAACCAGTTAGCACAGCTGGGACCATGGTCAGATCACTGTCTTGTGCCTGGCAGAAGGGGGCAGGATGATGCTGACGTCTACTGCTGACTGGGGCCCAAGTGGAGGGGACAGAGCAATGACTTTAGGGCTCAGAAGACATGAGCTCCCATTCCAGCTGGACCCTTGGTTAGCAGTGACCTCAAGCCAGCTCTAAAGCAAACACTTTCTGAGCATGTGCTATGCACGAATGCCTTCAGTGGGGAGCCAGGATGCAGAGGCAGACCTGACCATCCCTGTAGTCAAGGAGCAACTAGTCTCCACAGTGCTGGTACTAGAGATCAGTGCTGTGGTACAGGGAAGCACAGAGGGCTGTGGGAGCATGGGGTGGTCGTCCAGCGGGGTGAGGGGCTGCTAAACCAGCATGGGAGATCAGGGTGGACTTCCTGGAGGAAGTGACTACCAAGCTCCATTCCCAAAGAGAAGCGTTGGCCAGGCAAAGAGGAAAGGCATTCCATTCAGTGGGAGCCACGGAGGCTAAGGAGAGGGGGGAGAAAGCAAGACACAAAGAGGAGAGTCTTTGGGAGGCCCTAAGTCCTGTCTGCTTCATCATGGCACTTGCGGCTTCTGGTGTCCTGGCAGCTGGCAACATGGTATCTGACTGCTGCAGAAAACAGAGCTCTTAGTGCTTGCAGTACATTGATTATAAAACTGACACAATTCTTGCCTTCCTTGTATCCACACTCCTTTGCAAGGTGACAGCAGCTCCCATCAAGAGGTGGAGACCCTCTCCCATCTGCTAAATCTGGGCTGACCTTGTAACTTGCTTTAACCAACAGAATGTGGCAAACTGATAAGGTGTGAGTCCTTGAGCTCATGCCTTCCGTTCCCTTGGAGTTTTGCTCAGATGCCAGGGGATCAAGCCCGGGCTCGTCTGCTGGATCACAAGAGGAACACACCCAGTCACCCTCCTACACTGCCCCAGAGGACAATCAGCCCTCAGCCCATCCACCAGCTGACGTAGGGTGACCAGCTCACTCCCTTTTGCCTGGGACTCTCCTAGTTTTAAAACAGAATGCCTCAGGGTACCTGGGTGGCTCAGTTGGTTAAGCGGTTAAGCATCAGGTCATGATCCCAGAGTCCTGGGATCGAGCCCTGTGACTGGCTCTGCACTGAGTGTGGAGCCTGCTTGGGATTCTTGTTCTCGCTCCCTCTGCCCCTCTCCTCTCCCCTGCTCCCGCGAGCACACTCTTTCTAAAATAAAAAAAACCCAAGGGATTCCTGGGTGGCTCAGCTGGTTAAACATCTGACATCAGCTCAGGTCATGATCTCAGTTTATGAGTTTGAGCCCTGCGTCAGGCTCTGGGCTCATAGCTCGGAGCCTGGAGGCTACTTTGGATTCTGTGTCTCCCACTCTTTCTGCCCCTCCCCACTCGCACTTTGCTTCTCTCTCTCAAAAATAAATAAACATTAAAAAAAAAAAAAAAACACCAAAAAAGTGAAAGACAAAAAACTCAATGCCTCACATTCCCAGAAATGGGGATGGCTGGTCACCCTCCACTGACTTCAGATGTATGAAGGAGCCCAGCCAAGCCTCATGCAGATCATCAGCACTGTCCAGCTAACACACAGACTAGGAAGCAATAATAAAAACTTGTTTTAAAGTACCAAGTTTTGGGGAGTTTGTTATACAGCAATAGATGACAGATACACTGGCACTTTTGGGAATGAAGCCCAGGCTCTCAGCCTCAGCAGCAGCTGGGAACTAACTAGGTTCCCCTCCTTGAGCATGGGCACAGCACTGAGTGGGTCACGGGAGGGCAGGCACTGGAGCTCAGAGAGGTTAAGCAACTTGCTCAGCATCACAAAGCCAGTGCGTATTGGCAATAGATGCAGACCCAGGTCTCCCAGGCTTTCCCCTTCTGCCAAGCCGCCTCTTTAATCAGCACATTTCTGCTGCAGTAACTGAAACTCCCCCAGAGACTGTTAATTTAACAAATCTCTGGTCATGCTTGGGCTCTCTGCGATGGTTTTCTTTACAAGATCCAGTGTCAGACTGTGTGATATGCTCCCTCCCACACAAACAATGATGAGGCCAATACTTAACCACAAGCCACCACCAGTCCCACCGTAGTCAGAGACCAGGGCAAAGGCAATGCTTGTCAGGCAGGAAAGACACCTGTTGAGAATTTCCTGACTCACGGGTTGAAAGCTACACAGACTTTGCCCACACAAGGTGCTAGGAGACATCTATCTCAGTTTGAATTGACACACACTGGTTGTGTCACATCTTGGGCAAGCCACTGTCCTTCTGTGGCAGACTGGGTGTTAAGTGATTATTTAAAATTTGGAACGTTCACCGTAAGTGGAGGGTAGGACAATGGAGTGTTCAACTTTAAATCGGGTACCCAATACAGGGCTTTGTAGCTGTTCAATAAACATTTACTGATTGTGTGAAATACAGCAGGATGTATCGTGAGGAACAACTTGTGTTCCTTTTTATTTTTCTGGTGTAGCAAGGAAGTCAGGGGACCGATAGGGCAGAATAACCTCACAGTAATTCGAAATCCAGTAAGAGGCATGTCCCCCCTGTTCCAGGGAAGAATGGGGCAAGACTTTGCATCCAAGGTCTGACCGTCTTTGTCCCTAGAGAGAGTCGGCTGGCTTTACCGCATTCCCACGATCTCTTCACGTTCATCTGTTCTGAACACGTCTGAGATGGTGGGACCTTGGTAGTGGCAGGGGGAGAAGGGTGCTGAGGGTCCTAGGGATCGCAGGAGTCTGGTGAGGAACATCAGAGACAGACCTTCGCACCAGGAAGACCCCTCTCCTTCCCAGGGTCATGCACACTTGGGTGGGACGCTGGACACATGAGACTTTGCCACACTGGGAGTCCAGCACTGGACAGACGGCCACGGGCCTGTCAACACCTTGCTCTCCACTGCTGGCCTCTAAACAGTAACTTCCTGTTACGTAAGCCACCGGTTTGTGGTACTTTGTTTTAGCAGCCCTAGCCCTGTGATACAGGAGGGGGCACCTGAGAGGCCCTTTGGGGATGAGACACGGATCGTGGAGATGTCCTTGGTTCCAGGGTCTGTGGGGACGGGGAAGCAGGGGAGGGGAGCCATCAGAGAACAACACGGACTTGCGTCAGTCGGTGTGAAGGCCCAAGACCATTTAAGTTTGGCCTGCGGAATAAGGACTGGGCCATAATCCTCCCTGGGTCAGCAAGCATCATGGTCAGGCAGTACTTTTTCCTGTTAAATAATGAAAACGAGCAGTGCGCTGGAAGCAATTACAAAGGTGAGAGACACCCCTTCCCCTGTTTTATGGTGAGGAGACAGAGACCTGAGAGGGGAGTATTTTGCAGGTGTCCCAGAGAGGGGAAGGGCTGGGACCATAGCCTGGGCATCTACAAATGTCCTTCTTAAACGGGGACATGCCTCACTCAGCAAATACACAGAGCTGCGGCATTTGTGTAAAATGCAAAAGCCTCTGTGGGCACAACCGTATATTTAGACATTTTCAAGAAGGGAAGGCAGTGGGAATGGGTATTTTCATTTTCACAAAGTACTGTGGGAGCCAGGACGAGTGAGGATTGTTGTAGGAGACTGAGTCTTCCTTGAGGTGACCCTAGCCAAGAAACAGTGGTAGGGCAGGGAACCACTGTGTAGTACTTAACGAAACTTTGACCTGCATCAACCATTGGGTTCCTTCGAATGGAGAGCTCCACAGGGCAATGAGGTATGTGTTTTAGAAATCAATGTCGACTGGGGGAAGGCTGGAGCCAGGAGGAGAAGGTGGAGGAGGAGGAGGAGGACACGGGAACAGAGCCCCATCCAGGGTTGGAAGCCACATGGCATGGAAGGTGAATCGGGAAACAGAGGAAGGGAACCTAAAATAATCGTGTAAGTTAATGAGCAAAGAAGTTCAGCTTTTGCACAAATCTTCATTAACGTAACGAATGCCGATTGATGCTTTTCATTGTTTTTCACATTTCAAAGCACAGTATTTCTCTACTGGCTCAAAATTTTTTCCAGGCTTAAGGGGCCAGGCACTTAATCATCCAAAGCAGGCCACTTTTGAGGGCGAAAGAAAACATTTTTTAATAATTATGCTGGGTCAGCAGGTGTAAACCAGGACTGTCCCAGACAAACAGGGATGTATGATCAGCCCACCATAAGCCTCCGAAAGAGACTGGGTGGCCCAGGGACACCATCACTCATTTACCCCAAACCTGTCCCTCCCTGTCTACTTTATCCATTCAGCTGCTCAAATAAAACTGTAGGCCCCTCTCGATCTTTCTCCCCCTCCTCCCTCCACTCCATCCGCAAATCCTGATAACTCTGTCTTCAAGTTATTCCCCACTTGTCCATTTGTGTCTTTCTCCTCAGGGTTCACCCTCGTCTTAGGCATTGTCACTTCTCACGTGGATAGCAGAGAAAGCCTCCTAATCTTTAGTCTCTCCACATCTATACTTGTCCATCTTAAGATCCATTATCCAAAAGACAACAAGAGTAATTTTTCAAAAATGTAAATATGATGTTTCTCTCTTGCTCAGAATCTTCTAGCATCTCCCTACTGTACCGAGAATAAAAAGCTAAACTCCTTATCTTGGGCCTATGTCTTTGTTCAGTAACTATTTGTTAAATGAATGAACACACAAATTAAACAAGTATTTGCTGAGTATATTTTATGTATGTCTTTTAGCTTCTGTCTGACCCATGCCGCTGTCGGGAGGAAAACTTTGTTCTAATTCCTGATGTTTGTTCCCATGTAAAGGGAGCCCTATTACAACCCTCCTGGCCTCTCTCTGACCCTTTACTCCCAGAGAGTGGAGTCAGTTATACCGGAGGTAAACTGAGGAAGAATAAACCCAGTCTGCTGGGTGGAGTGTCCCTCTTCTTCCTCCGGGCAGTTGGCAACATTTGTTTCCACTTCCGCAGGGGCTGGCTCTCTCTCTCTGCCCACCATCAGGTGCAGCAGTCAGCCTAATGATCCAATTACCGAGTTGATTCAGCTCTCTTACCAGGAAAATTATTCATTATCAGTAATAAACATGGTATTTTGGCTTCCATCTGTCACCCTTTGTTTGTCTCTCAATATGTCCAGAACTCAGGTGGAAAGAGGGGTGCCGATTACTGGACTCCCTCAAAGACCTCAAACATCCCTTGAGAAAGAGGAGAAACCAGTTGCGTCAAGCCTGGTACGGACCACCGGGACCCAAGGGTATAGCACTCTGGGGCTGGGGAAAGGAAAGCTCTGACAGTGCAGTTGTCGGCTGAGCAAGGATCATGTGGCACTCACAGTGAAAACTGAAGCACAAATTTAGCAGCAGCATTTAGCCCAGAAGAATGTCTTCAGGAATGAATCACTCAGGGAATATCGTCATTTGTGCAAAGAGGCAGAGGGTTATAAGGGAAAAGGTGGCTGGAGATTCTTGTTGATGTTTATGAAAACAGATGGCCTTTTTTGGAAAACAGAGAGCCAAAACAAAAGCATCATTTATTCCAGGAGCTAAGAGATTTTTCTATAGACATCTCATCAAAAACCCATCTCTTAAGCTTTTTAACCCCCTAAAGAATTCACAAATAGCACTCCTTAAAATAAAAGCAAAATGAGTTTCCCTAAGGATGTAAGTTACATAAGATCATCTTGGTTCTTCCCCCAGCCCCCCACCTCATTCTCCCTTTGTCTGTTCTGTGCCCAGAAAACCTTCAAAACTCTGCTGGGAGTGGATTGCAAGACGTGGCAAATGTGAAACGCAGTTCACGGCCCTCTCAGGGGAGGGATTTCCTGACTCATACCTCCCTATGTCTCCCATACTCCTACAGCAGGCAAAAGACTGGGCTGGAATTGTCATCTCATTTCCTCATCATCTTTAATTTCTTTTTCTTCAATCCATCCTTCCCTCAGTCTTCAGACCCTGATTTGAAAATAAAAGATCGATGTCCAGGCCTTTGTCTCTGGCTGTGCCTATCCAGAGCCTTCCCTGGGAGGCCACTATGTAACCTGGATCAGTGGGCTCCCTCTGGCTTCCAGGAGGGGCCAGCCAATAAGAGTCCTGGCAGGAGGTCGAAGTTAGGAGCAGAATGAGGTCAGGGTATTGCCTCTTCTGGCAACCTCCCTACCGGGCTGTGGGTTGGCAGTGGTTGTGTTCCGGTGTGAAAGGGCAGCACTCTCCTTGGCCAGCCCTTTGCTACAGCTACAATGTGGCAACTGCTCTCACCGAGGCCTGTGCGACCTGCTCCCTCCTCTGCCCCATCCCTTGGGTGGCTACTGTTCCCAGATGCTGCTAGCGTCAAGGCTCTTCACCATGCTTCCTGGTGGCCCCTGATTCTGTCAGGCTTTAAGAACAGCCCCTTCACCAACCTCTCTTTAGTTACCTCATCTGAAATGCCACGGTTTCTTGCCAGGTCCCCAGTTAATACACTGTCCATATCTACATCAGTCTTTATTTGATTCCAAAACAAGCTCTATTTATTTCTATTCTTTCCTTTCCTCATCAAACTTCTTGAATAAATACCCCGGAAGCTTTTGACTCAGAAGGGCTTTGCAGGCTGGCCAGCCTGGTGGTGTCTATACTTGTTTCTGGAGGTCAGTTTGCTAAAATATAGCAAAAATCTGTAAAAATGTTGAATTCTTTTTTCTTAATGTTTATTGACTTTTTAGAGAGAGAGAGAGAGAGAGAACACGAGCTGGGGAGGGGCAAGGAGAGAGGGACACACAGAATTTAAAGCAGGCTCCAGGCTCTGAGCTGTCAGCACAGAGCCCGACCCAGGGCTCTCGAACTCACGAATGGCGACATCACGACCTGAGCTGAAGTCGGACGCTTAGCCGACTGAGTCACCCAGGTGCCCCAAAATGTTGAATTCTGATAACCCAGAAAGTCTAGTAGTTCTCAAAAGTATCCCAAGGAATCCACGGGCTTATATAAAAATGTCTCTGAAGGTGATATTAAAAATATTTAACGACTGATACAGGCACCCACTGGTTGAGACAGGGCAGGCTGCAATACTGCATCAATGCAGGGCTGACACTCGCTGCAATATTGAGTAGAAAAGTAAAAAAGTAGCAGTCAACCGAAATGTCCAACAGCAGGGAAAATGTAAAAAAAACTCTCCCATTCCATAAAATAAAATACTGTGTAGCCTCGTAAAGGGATTCGATTCTGTAGATGAATATGGAATGACATGAAAAGTTGTATACCATATATTGTTAATGAAAAAAAAAGATCATAGAATTCAATAGGAAGCGGGGTTCTGTTTGTAGAAATTAGAAAAAAATGTATTTATTTTTTAAAAAGTCACTTGGGGCACCTGTGTGGCTCAGCCAGTTAAGCGTCTTGACTCTTGATTTTGGCTCAGGTCTCGATCTCAAGGTGGGTTTGGGCCCTGCATTAGGCTCTACGCTGACAGCGCTTGGGATTCTCTCTCTCTCTCTCTCTTTCTCTGCCTCTCCCCCAATCTCCCCTCTCTCTCTCCCAAAAATAAACATGAAAATAAATAAATAAATAAAACCTGATAATTGGTACAGGGCTTTTTTAAAAATAAAAAAAATTAAAAAAAATAAAAAGTCACTCAGCCCAGTTGTAGAGATGTGGTATTCAGGAGATGTTCCTAAAGTTTTGGTTAGGAGTCTCTGATTATAAACTGTTCGCGAGATGCACTGCCCAGAGGACCAGTCATTTAACTGATGGCTTCTGGTCTCCGTAGAGGTAGCTGACATTTGAAAACAGTGAGATACAAACCCTCAGGCAATCTTATACTACACACCGCCAACTCCAGCTCCGTGCACTGGCCACTGACTGTCAGCCAAGAAAACAATGTGTCCCGAGCAGAGACGGATGCCTGAATCCCTGGCAGCCATTTTCTGATGTTCTTTCTCCTGAACACTTAATATATTCCCAGCAGATTGACTACACGTGACTAATGACTATATAGGCTGTCAATCAACATCATCTTCGGAGAGAAACTTTCCAAGTCGGCCATATTAAAACCCCAATTAAGAAAAGAAAACTATTTAAAAGGCATTCTCTCTCAACAATACTTTTCGTTATTTGCCATTTAATTATTTGCCCCTTCCCTTTTACTCTTCCTCCCTTTCCAAAGGATCCAAGGAAGCTAGTAAGCCGACATGGAGAGGCATGCACATTCATGTGTATGTAAAGACAGGTTCCTCTACATGCGTGGAGGTACAGGATTCCTTACACAGTGATACATACTATGGAGTACATATTTAGTAATAATAACATGGTATTAGTACACGTAAACATAATCACACTCACTTGATTCACCCAGGCAGGGAAGGCATGGCCAAAGTATGCTGCTAGCTTCCGTCTACCAGAATGTAGAAAAAAATAAGAGTTGGCCGAGCTTCCTCTGGTTCCTGCTTGAGAGGTTCCCCCTGTCATCACCTCTGGCCTTGACCCTGCTACGGCCTCTGCTACCGGCCTCTCTGCTCTGGTTCTCACCCGTTCTCTGCTAAGCCCCATACCCCTGCCGGATTCATCTTCATAAAAGGTGTCGTAACGTAATTCATCTTCATAATCATGCCACCCACTTGCTCCGAGCCCTGGAATGGCTCCCCACAGCCTAGAACAGTTGTTTTTAATTAACCTTTTAAATATTATTACTTTTTTTTAATAATGGGACTCGCCCCCCCCCCCCGCCACCCAAAATGAAATTTATGTTGGTACTCAGTTGGTACCGATTTATGTTGGTACAAACAGATGGAAGAAAAATTGCTCTAATTAAAGCCAGTGTGAGGGGCTGTAGTGCCCTTGGGCTTCACGGTTTCCAGGTCTAAGGCACCCATTGTCCTACACATAGGTACTTTACTGGGCACCTATGGGTGTTGCCCTGGGCTGGGGCACTGAAGAGACAAAGCCTCCACCTCGGGGTGTTAGAGTAACATGGAAGTCAGACGACAAACAAATGACACATTTGTGTCATTGAAACATTAAGTGAACAACAAACATGTCACCATAAGTGCAGATGAGTATTATGGAGAAAAAGAGAGGGCATCAGAGGGAAAGCAGTGGGTAGCAGTGATCTGTCTCCAGCAGGTAGGTCAGAGAAGCGCTCTCTGCTAACGGGACACGAGGCAGAGGCCTGAAGGAAGCCACAAACCACACAGGGATCCAGGGGGGTTTAAGGTTCCAGCAAGGGCATGGCGGCTGTGGAGGAAGGGGGCCTGGCATGTTCATGGGGCAGCAAGGAGGCCGGGCTGGGATGAGCCAGGGAGAGAGGAGATACGAGCGTGAGGGAGGGGTGCTGCTGAAACAGATGTGTAGAGCCCCCAGTGAGACGTTATTAAGACTTTGGCTTTTCCTCTGAGGTGGGAATGTTTGGGAGGTTTTGAGCAGAGGGGTGACAGGAACATGTTAGTAGAGGGCAAAGAGGAAGCAGAAGGGCCAGGGAGGAGTCTACGGTAAGAGTCCAGGTGAGAAATGAGTGGGGTGAGGGGGTGAAGGTGGTGCGAAGATTCTTCTTCACTTACTTTCTTCTTCATAGACTTTTTTTTAAGTGTTTATTTTAAGAGAGAGAGAGAGAGAACAAGCGGGGGGGGGGGCAGAGAGAGATAGGGAGAGAGAGAATCCCAAGCAGGCTCCACTCTGGGGCTCGATCTCACAACCATGAGATCATGACCTAGGCCAAAATCATGAGTCAGATGCTTAATCAACTGAGTCACCCAGGTGCTCCTCTTTTTCATGCACTTTTGAAGGCAGAACTGACAGTACTTGCTGATGGATTGGAAGAGGGATGTGGGACGTGAGAGAAAGAGAGGAGAGCAAAAAGACTCTGAGATGTTCAGTCTGAGCAAAACAAAAGATACAGCTGTCACAGGAAGGGCAGGTTGGTGAGGGAGAGGGAAAAACTCAGGGAATGAGCTTGGGCATGTTAGGTTTGAGAGGAGATATTGCCTGTTTGGGTGGATACATGAATTTGGAGATGAGGACAGAGATCCAGGCTGGAAATGCATATCTAGCAGTCATCTACCTACAGATGGATTTAAACCATGAGACTGGATGAGAGCACAGAGCAGAAAGGGAAGAAGTCCAGGACTTGGGTCCTGGGCCACCCCATCATTTAGAGATTTGAGATTCAGAGGAAGCAGTAAAAGAGACAGAAGAAGTAGTAGATAATGAGGTGAGACAGAACCAAGAGAGCAGGAAGTCTCTGAGGACAAGTGAAGGAAGTGCTCAAGAAGGAGGGTATTTGACCAGGTAAAATGGCTGAGTCATTTGAAGACTCAGAATGACCACTGGATGTAGCAACCTGGAAATCCTTGGGGACCTTGACAAGAGCAATGCTGGAAGGGAGATGGGGGACAATGTCTGCCTGGAGTTCCTCAAGGGCAGATGTCACCTCTCATTCATATCTGTGTCCACCCCCAGTGTCCACCACAACGCCTGGCACACAGCAGGCAGTAAGAAAGATCTATTGATGAATGAGCCATTTCCCACATGAAGCCAGTAATCTTTTGCATGTCCATGGATCCCAACAATTTCATAGAAGAGACCCAATCCTTTCCTATATATATGTATCTGGATGTGAAGGGATTAGAAGAAGGTAGGAGAGGAAATCAAATGAAGGAATGTATCTCACTTCCAAAGGGTCAGGTAGGGCTACACTTTTTTCCACAAGACTCCATATCATTCCTGCATAGTAAGGCGAGTATAAGGAAGTCAGTGCCTTTGCTCACCTATGTCTGGGATAATAAAACAATGATGATGATTATGATATAACTCTGCACATTTTAGAAGGAGCTATCATATGTATTACCTCACTTTGCCTCTTTGCCAATTCCCTCACAATGTTAAGTGGCCTTAGTCCTCTAAAGAAAATTTGTATTTAAATAGCAAATAGCAGGTAAAGCTGGTGTAGGTCAGAGGTCTGCAAACTGTGGCCAACACATGTTTTTGTAAATAAAGTTTTATTGGCACACCACCATGCCCAACTGTTTGCATGTTGCCTCTCCATAGCAGAGTTGAGTAATTACATCAGAGAGTGTACAAGGGGTGCCTGGCTGGCTCAGTGAGTAAAGCATACAACTCTTGGTCTTGGGGTTGTAAGTTCAAGCCCCACACTGGGCCTTGAGCCTACTTAAAACAATTTTTTTTATTAAAATAAAATCATAATTAAAAAAAAAAAAAAACAGCAACAGAGACTGTAGAAAGTAAAAAATCTTTACTATCCAGCCCTTTACATGGGGAGCCTGGGTGGCTCAGTCAGTTAAGTATCTGACTCTTGATTCTGGCTTAGGTCATGATCTTGAGGTCATGGGATCAAGCCCTGCATTGGGCTCTGTGCTTATGGCACAGAGCCTGCTTAGGATTTTCTCTCTCCCTCTCTCTCTGTCCCTCCCCAACTTATGTGCACACACTGTCACATGCCCTCTCTCTCTCTCAAACTAAAGAAACATTAAAACAAATTTTTTTAATTAAAATAAAATCATAATTTAAACAAAACATCAGAGACTGCAGAAAGTCAAAAATCTTTACTATCTAGCCCTTAACAAAAAAATTTTGCCAACCTTCATCTTAAACAAGCAAAACCAGAGGCCTCTAAAACAGGGTGCTCAAGACAATTAATTGAGAAGAAAATATCTGAACATTTCTTTCTCTCTCTTTTAATCTTAAGAAAAGCAGTGTTAGGGCACCTGGGGGGGTGCTCAGACAGTTGAGTGTCTGACTTCTGATCTCATAGTTTGTGGGTTTAAGCCCCGTGTCGGTCTCTGTGCCGACAGCACGGAGCCTGGAATCTGCTTCAGATTCTGTGTCTTCTTCCCTGGCTTGTGCTCTGTCTCTCTCTCTCAAAATAAATAAGCAAAAAAAAAGGGAAAGGAAAGCAGCATTAGACTTTCCTAGTGTTTAGGACATGGATTGAGAGTGAATCATGGGATAATTTATAAATAAAGATGAAAATGCTGAGTATGTGTAGTAAAAAGCCATTTACTGTTAGGGACAGATGTTAAAAAAGCGTTGAAAACCAAGCAGGTGATACAATAGAGGGCTTGGCAAACAGTAGGTGCTTAAAATGGTTTGCAATAATATTAGTTAATATTATTGAATCTCCAGTCTGTTTCAAGAGCAGTGCAAAGGGTTTTATGTGCATTATTTCATTTAATTCACACAACCCTCCAATGAATTTGGTATTATAACCCTATCCCATTTTATAGAAGAAGAAAACTCAGCATTACTGAGATTAAGTGTCTTCCCCACCGACACACAGTGAGAAAATGGTAGCTTTGGGAGCCGAATCTGGATCTCTCTGACTGTGAAGGCCAAGGTCTGAGCTTGAGAACTGCCATGCAGATTCAATGGTACCATATTGTGTAAATACGTTTAAGTTCAGGCTTATCATTAACCAAGGAAACATGGAAAGGGAAAACACTGATTGTGCTTCTCAAGCTTTATCACACAGTTCTAAAAATGCATTTTGGCATACAACAAGGAGGGGAGGTCACCAGAACTTCCCTTATATTATACACTGGTCAAAACCCATAGAATGTACACCCCCAAGAGTGAACCTTAATATATACTCAGGACTTTAGGGGATAGGTGTGTTTTGGTATAGGTTCACTGACCATAAAATGTATTATTGTGACATGGATACTGAGAGTGGGGAAGACTGTGCATGTGTGGGGGCAGGGGGTATATGAGAACTCTCTATACTTCCTACTCAAGTATAGAGTAGGGGGCAGGGATGTGGGGCAATTGGAACCTCTTGCGCATTGCTGGGGAGAGTGTAAAGTCATGTAGCTGCTGTGGGAATTAACGTGGCAGTTCCTCAAAAATTTAAAAACAGAATCACTGTATGACCTAACAATTCCACTTCTGGGTATAGACCCAAAAGAACTGAAAGCAGGTACTTGAATGGATATTTGTATACCCATGCTCATAGCAGCATTATTCAGAACAGCTAAAAGATACAATCAACCCAAGTGTCTTTTGACAGATGAAGGGAAAATATAGTGCATACATACAATGGAATACTACTCAGCCTCAAAAAAGAAGGGAATTCTGACACGTGCTACAACATGGATGAACCTTGATGACATCATGTCAAGTGACGTAAGTCAGTCACAAAAAACAAAGGCCATACGATCCCACTTATATGGGGTTCCTAAAATGGTGGCTGCCAGGGAGTAGGGGGAGGATAGAAAAGGGACTTACTGTTTAATGAGCACAGAGTTCTAGTTTGGAAGATGAAAGTTCTGCATACGGATGGTGTTGATGGCTGCCCAGCAGTGTAAATGTAGTTAACGCCACCGAACTGCGTATTTAAAAATGGCAAGAAAAGGGGCGCCTGGGTGGCTCAGTCGTTAAGGAGCCGACTTTGGCTCAGGTCACGATCTCGCGGTCCGTGATTTCGAGCCCCGCGTCAGGCTCTGTGCTGACAGCTCAGAGCCTGGAGCCTGTTTCAGATTCTGTGTCTCCCTCTCTCTCTGCCCCTCCCCCATTCATGCTCTGTCTCTCTCTGTCTCAAAAATAAATAAACGTTAAAAAAAAAAATTTTAAAAAATGGCGAAAATGGTGAATTTTATCTTATGAATATTTTACAAGTAAAAAAATTTTTTGGCACCCGGGTGTCTCAGTCAGTTGGCGTCTGACTTAGGCTCAGGACACGACCTCACGGTTCGTGGGTTCGAGCCCCACATCGGGCTCTGTGCTGATAGCTCGGAGCCTGGAGCCTGCTCCAGATTCTGTGTCTCCGTCTCTCTCTGCCCCTCTCCATCTTCAATAATAAACATTAAAAAAATAAAAAAAAAATTAATAAATAAGACCTTTAATATCCCATGCTAAGGTACAAATGTCAGATCCAGCTTATGTTTCTATTTTGGCCAGTCCAATCTATGTATTTCTTTGAAATGAAAAAGTACTTTAAAAATACATGAAAAAAATTATAGAGTTCTCTACTTCTTGGCCCATGACTTGAAAAGTGGCAGAACAGAAGTTTATGGTCTCATATCTGAGGCAGTGCCTAGGAGGCTGACTGAGTCCAGTTAAATGGCCAGCCAATTTTCATATTGGATCACTAGCAACTGGCGTGGTGCCAGTTGACTTTTGGTGCCAAGAGACAATCAATGTGGAATTTTCCACAGAAAGCCTATGCACCACGAGTATTGGCAACACCATTTGATTTTCACATGTTTGGATCATGTGAAAGTAAAGATTGATGTATCATTGCCCAAGGTTTGGGGTATAATTGTTCATGCCCATTACCAGATTCTTTAATCTGATGGAATCATAAACCTTAGCAGTATTTAGGAAAAGTGCATTGGCTTAGGAAGAAAAAAAAAAAAAAACAAAACAAAAACAAACCACAACACAAAACAGAATATTAACACTGCAGAGAATCCTTCCTATTTCAAAATTCTTCCTGACACAGTCAAACTCTCCAGAAACAACTGCCAATGACATAATACTCATAACAAGGATGATGATGATGACAATGTGGTTACCAGGTCTGAGTGCCTCTTCTGTGCCCAGAACTGAAGGTGGTACTTTACATGTGTAGAAGATTTAGTTTCATTTCCCCATTAGTCTTTCCAAGCAAATATGCTTTATCTCATTTTATTTTAAATTTTTTTTTCAACGTTTATTTATTTTTGGGACAGAGAGAGACAGAGCACGAACGGGGGAGGGGCAGAGAGAGAGGGAGACACAGAATCGGAAACAGGCTCCAGGCTCTGAGCCATCAGCCCAGAGCCCAACGCGGGGCTTGAACTCACGGACCGCGAGATCGTGACCTGGCTGAAGTCGGACGCTTAACCGACTGCGCCACCCAGGCGCCCCTTATCTCATTTTAAAGATGAATAAACCGAGCCTCAAAGAAATGAGGTAATATGCCCAAGATAAAGTGGCAAAGTTAGAATTTGAATGTGTATCTCTCTAACTGCAAAAACTATATTCTTTTCTTTTGTATGCATTGTCTTTACTAGTACTCCCATGTCTTAGATGAGTACTATCCTCTTGCCAATCATCATGCCTATGCATGGTTAAGCTAGTGAGAGCCTCAGATCCCAGGCTGGCAGTGCGACTCGGAGTGGAGGTTTCCCTAAGTAGTAGAGAGGAGGCAGGGATCTGGGGTACTGCTTGCCCAGAGTACCCCTTCCACCCACCCCTTCCACCCACTCCTTCCACTCCCGCAAGCCAGCTAGGGAACCTTGTAATAATAATCACACCTATTTGTCAAGCAACTGGTATACCAGGTGCCACAGAGAAGGCTTCGCATGCTTTATCTCTAATCCTTATAGCAATTCCATAAAGCAGGCATATTATCCTCATTTTACAGATGAGGCTCGGAAAGGAAAAAGACATCCCAAAGCAAAACGGCTAGTCAATGGAGAACTTTCCTCTTCATTTTGTAGTGCCTTGTGGCAGAAGCCCAGAGCCAGTCTACAAAACAGAGAAAAGCATATGGTGGAAAAATTATAAATTAGGTTACTATCCGTGAGGCAGGCAATCTGGGAAAGTTAAATACTGGAGGGTGAGTGGGACAACGAGGGTAGGGAGACCCTTATCGTCTCGAATTTTCTAAGGAAACTGCCTAAGGTCAGAGAACTGTGCAAATAAATAGCGAGGGTTATTGTTCCTGAAATAAACTACTTTGAATCTATACTTGAATGCACTGATTATTGATTCACCCGCATCCAATATATATTATTAAGCACACAGCTCTAATTTATTGCATCTGAAACAGCCCCTCGGAGGCTGATTCTCCAGCCATTGGCTTTGGTGAAAGGTTCTCTTCAGACCACGTATTTACTTTGCAGGTGATATGATGGGAAGAATTTTGTTAACCAAACTCTCAAAGGGGAGTGGCATATTTATATGAAATCCTTAAACATATTTCTTACCTCCATTGCTTCCGCCCTTTCCCATCCTCCTCTCCCCCTTCTTGTTCCGGGTGTTAAACTTTTACTCACACAG
This sequence comes from Leopardus geoffroyi, assembly GCF_018350155.1. NCBI lineage: Eukaryota > Metazoa > Chordata > Mammalia > Carnivora > Felidae > Leopardus > Leopardus geoffroyi. The sequence continues at coordinate 53,178,437 of NC_059329.1, read as the reverse complement.
CTTTAATGATCTGCTAATGTATTTGGGTTAATATTCCCAGTCTCTTAAACTCTAGCGCAGTGACCTGAACTCTCTCTATTAATTTGACTCTGAGAGGGGTTCAAGATGGAGTAGGTGCAATAAGCCTTTCCACTGGAGGTAAAGGGGAAAGTACACCACTACGAATAGCTACATATATAAATAAAACACGGCCTCTTCCTATCTGTCAGGAAGACAAGGCAACCACGTGGGCTTCCTACTTGTTCACGTGGTGTCCATGAGTCCTGCCAGGCCAAGGATGGGTCCTTAATAATTAATCCTGGACCCGCTCAGCCAGAAAGTGCTTCCTAAATAACCTCCTGTCAATAGTGGTTTGAATTAAGACCAAGTTCTAAATGCAATAGTTTTCAATTGATTGGCTTTGGGAACCTCCCCCCTCCCTGAGCCTGCCTGCGCAGGCAGGGCCCTGGTGAGACTACTGGAAGCGAGGGGTCCCATCGATTTGTTAGAGGCTGAATGGTGTCCGGTCCCCAAGTTCGTATGTTGAAGGCCTAACCCCCAGAACCTCAGAATGCGAGTGGATTTGAGACAGAGTCTTTAAAGAGGTAATAAGGTAAAACAGGGACCTATGAGAGGGCCCTGGTACAATACGTCTGCTGTCCTCTTAGGAAAAGGAGACTGGGACACAGACACACAGAAGAAAGACCACACGAAGGCACTGGAAGACGGCAGCCATCTATAAGCCAAAGACAGAGGCCTCAGAGGAAGCCGACCCTGCCGACGCCTTGATCTCAGACTTGGAGCCTGCAGAACTGGAAGGAAATACATCTCTGCTGTTGAAGACACTCAGTCTGTGGTACTATGTCATGGCAGCCGGAGCAAACTAGACGTAACTTTACTCATCTACAAAGAACGGTGTTTCGATACAAATTGGGGGGGACGGAAACTGTTATTTGGCACGGCCTACCTGCCGAAAACTCACCCATGAGATCTCATTTAATCCACACAACTGCTGGGGACGCACAGACTTCCCAAGCAGTGGGCTCTCTCTACAAAGGCTTTCTGTGCATGCACTTTTTCAATAGTTGCAAAATTTTGAAGCAATTATAAGGATACTGTGAATCTCACTTGTGGGGAGTTAGGAAAACAATGAACCAGAGACTAAGAGCCGGAAAGAGGAGTAGTGCATCCAACTCCAGGACTCTGGGAGAGTCTGATCAAAGCCAAGCAACTTCTCCCCAGGAAGAGACACTTAGGCCCACGAACCCAGAATGCGAGGTTCTGTTTCCAGGGTTAGCAGACACTTTGAAACTTATTCACAGACCCTGCAGGGAGTCACAGACCCCAGCTTACTGAGCCCTTGAGTAGGAGTTTCAAGGGAGTCTGGGCAGAGACAGATGATAAAGGAGAGAGAAGGCAGGGGAGAGAGGAGAGGGAGGGAAGAAGAGGGAATGTGGGAGGAGGGAAGGATGGGAGAGAGGAGGATGGAAGAGGAAAGAAAAGAGGATGAGGAGTGAGAAGAGGAGACCGAGGAAGGGAAAGAGGAAGGGGAAAATAAAGGAACAGAAGGAAAGAGAGCAGGGTGGGAGTGTGGCAGAGAAGAGGCAGAGGAGAGGAGGGAGGAGGAAGAAAGGAGGGAGGAGAGGAACCCTGGAGGACTGAGAAGGAGAAGAGGGAGGAGGAGGGAAGGTGGGGGGGGGGGAGAGGATAAGAACCCAGGAGGAGGGAGGAGGAAGAAGGCAAGGGGGCAGCCCTGGGGACTGGGCTCTGCCTCCAGCAGGTCCAGGCCAGGCTAAGGAGGAAGGGTGGAGTGTGGAAGCTGGCAAATCAAAAGGCAGTTGATACACGCGGGTCCGGCTATGGGGAAATTTTAGAACATGCACTACCTGCGAGCCTGCAAAATACACATTTAAACATCTCATTGAAATAGTGAAGGAGGGCTATCCTAGAGTTCCTAGCACTCATGGAAAATGTTAGTAAGAAATCCACAGGCATTAAAACAGATGTAATTGGCATAGCTCCTTAGGTGGAATTTCTTGCTTGCTGAATTATAGAAAACGTAAAAATACCTGTGAGGGCTTTTGTATGTTTCCCCCCCCCCCCCCTTGAGCTCTATTGCTACCCTCACAAACAGAGTATCTACAAGGAGGGGGAAGAGTAACAGGTAGATTCTTACGGTGACTCTCAAAGGGGTATCCACTTTCCTTATTAGCAAGTTATTTAAAACACTGTTTTCTATGCATGTAAATATGGATAGACTATGGAACAGAATAAAGAATTTTATAGGTTCGTAATTTGTTATCTTGGGCAAGCTACTTAAGTCTTGTTAGCTTCAATTCCCACATCTGTAAAAAGAATCCATTAAGAGCAACTGAGAAGTGATGTAACACCTACAAAAGCCAGAGCATTTAGTTGGTGCTCGACATGTACCAGGCCCCTTTCGCTTCTCCCACCGGCAGTCAGGCTTCATCTGACCTCCCACACTCTTCTTTCTCCCTCACCTCACAGCTGTTTTCTCAAAACTATCGTTCTGTTTTTTTAGGAAGGAGGGTGTGTGCTTCCTAAGAGGAGGGATCCTATCCTGTGCCTTTCTGACTCCCAGGCCGTAGGACCGGGTGGGCCCAGAGTAGGTGCTCACTGAACAGCAGCAGATGAGTCCACCAAACGTTCCTCTTGCAAACGGCCCTGAAATGCCCTTGCTCTTGCAATCTTAGCTCTTTTGCCCCTCCTAGAGTGAGGGCGCTCTGAAGCCCGCGGTTGGGTCTCACCCATCTTTTTATACCCTGGGTAAGGAGTGCCTCTATAAGAAGTTGTAGGGCCTCAACAAATATTTGCAGGTTGAATTTTGCTTTGATTTGGAATGGAACCAAAGCTAACAAGGACTGGGCTCCACAGCTGGCATGAATAATAGGAGAGAAAGGCCCCAGAGTGTACAGGAGAAATTGATCGGTCCTATTGGTTTTGCCAAGTCCAGACTCGTCTAGGCAGATGCAGTTGATGGTTCCTGCTCCTGATGTCAGATCAGAGAGCGCTGCGGGACCTCTAGGCCCCCGGTGGTCAGAGGAAGTGCTTCAGCAGGCAGTCGGCCACTTACTGCAATGGAGGCAGGTTTCCCTACACCCAGCAGGGTTTAGACAGAGATGACTGCCAGTCTCCTGAAATGACACCCCCTCCAGGCAGCCTTGTGGAGCCTTCAGTCCAGAAAACACTGATCTCTCCCTTCTCTGTGCTTCTGCTATAACACAAGAGAAAAAATCCTGCGGCTTTATCCCCATTACAGGATGGTTCAGCATTTCCATGTTTATCCTACTTGGTAGACACCTCCAGGGCATTTAGAAAGAGGCTGACATTTTCCATTATGGAGGCACAAGCCCCCCTGTCTGTCTCTTGCCACCTACCACTTAAATTACCCCAGGCACTGACTATCCCGCTCAGGTCTCAGCTTCCTCATATATAAAATGGGCGTAAGAAGGCCTACCTCACACTGGGCAAGGCGCTTGCATGAGATAAAGCGTGTAAAGTGCTTAACACAAAGCCTTGCACATAGTAGGGGCCCCTTAAATGGCAACCCCCTTTGGTCTTCCTCTCCTTGTCCTCTGTGGGAATATAGAACCAAGTCCAACTGTTCTTTAGACTCCCAGGATCTTATACAGAGCCTGGCAAAGGGTGAAGACTCAGTATTTATTTTTTTAAGTGAACGAATGAATGAATGAATGAATGAGGGTCAGACATTATACACGCTATTTCCCATGCCTCTCCATGAAATATCCCGAAGACCCTAACACAGACCGTCCCTCTAGACAGAAATAGTCTGTGGTAGAATAAATATGGAAGGAATCACATAAAAATGTAAATAATTCAAATAGGTGGTGCAATTCAAGGAGCGTGGGCTTTTTCTCCCCCCTCATGTTGCAAAGCAGGTTTAATTATAATTACAGTTTAAAAAAAGATTTTCAGAACAGACTCTGCATCAGAGTGTCTCAGGCAGAAAAAGAAAAAGTTTTGGAGAGTAATCCAGGGGCAACAGTTGTTTTCCCTGCAGGGGCAGAGTGGCAACAACCTTTCTCAGTCCTAAGCTCTGGTTCTTGCTTTTGACTCTTTCCCAGCAAGGTGGGGAGTCGGGGATGTTGCAGAAGATCCCGGGAGCTACAAGACCTCCCGCCAGCTCTGCACACTCTCCTCACACCTTCAACTCCCAGGACCCTGCCGCTCCACCACAGTCACCAATGTCACCTTTTCTTTTTGGGGGGGAGATGTAAGGACTGAACAAAAGGCCTCACAACAGGGAGACCCATTTCCTGAGCAGCCTTCCACTTCCCTTGTTTTATAGGCTGGGACCCTGGGCCTCAGAAGCACTGATGCTCCCCGCCCCCAGAACACACGGCAGTTAAATGGCCTGGCAGTGTGGAGGCTCAGGGTTCTGAAGGGAACATGGATGCTCCTTCCCAGTGAGCTGCCCCTCAGGGGTGTAGCTCCTTGTCTTAATCTTTCCCCTCGGTCCTAGGGTGCTGTCTGGTCCCTGTTCATGGAGCACTGGCCCAGGAATCAGAACACAAGGGCTGAGATGGGGCGCCTGGGTGGCTCAGTCAGTTAAGTGTCTGACTCTTGGTTTCAGCTCGGGTCATGATCTCACATTGGTGGGTTCGAGTCCAGCATCAGGCTCTGCACTGACAGCATGAAGCCTGCTTGGGGTTCTCTTGCTCTCGCTCTCTCTCTGTCTCTCCCCCACTTGCTCCCTCTGTCTCTCTCTCTCTCAAAATAAATAAACTTAAAAAAAAAAAAAAAGAAGAAGAAGAACACAAAGGCTGACAACCGGCCAGCCCTGTCCTGACTTGCCGTGTGGCCCTGGGCAGGTCACTATCTCCTTTCATCCTACCTCCTCCTCTGTAAGTGAAGGGTTGGGCTGGATGACTGTGTGTGAAATTCTCTGCAGATTAATGTATCGGACCAGCAAGTGTCCATCAGCACCTATTAGGGGGCCCTGCTGCTTACTAAGCCAAGACCCTGTGTGGGCCATGGTGCTGGGGACAGTTACCTTGTCTGTTCTCACAGCAGCACTGGGAGACAGGTTCTCCTCTCCCTACCGTGAAGGAAAATGACCTCACACGGGTCAGGAGGTTATCAACCTTCCAAGGTCACAAAGCTAGAGAATGGAAGCTGGTGGGTTTCAGGAGGGGTATGAAGGATGGGAATGTTTGGAGCATGGGGCAGCCTGGCTGGTGAGGTGTCCTGAGGGGACATGATGGGTCCAGGCCCTGATGCTCCTTAGCTGTGCAACATTTAGAGAAATCACTGGGTGCCTCTGAGCCTCAGTCTTCCTCATCTTTAAAATAGGGATAACAGGGGTGCCTGGGTGGCTCATTTGGTTAAGCATCGGACTCTTGATTTTGGCTCGGGTCATGATCTCATGGTTCATGGGATCGAGCCTGGCATCAGGCTCTGCACTGATAGCAAGGAGCCTGCTTGGGATTCTCTCTCGCTCTCTCTCTCTCTCTCTCTGTTCCTCCTCTGCTAGCACACACGGGCTCTCTCTGTCTCTCTCTCTCTCTGAGAGGACTCTCAGAGGAGTCTCTTAATTTTTTTAAATTAAATTAAAAAATTTTTAAAAATTAAAATAAATTAAATAAAAAAATTAAATAAAATAGAAATAACAACCTTTCTCTGGCCCATCTCTTGCGCTGGTGGAAAAGATCAAATAAGGAAGTTTGAAAACTGCTGCTCAAAACTCGCAAAAGCCTGAGCCTCAGTCTCACCACTTACTACTTCTATGGCCCCTTGAGCCTCAGTTTCCCTGCACATGAAATCAGGATCCTCAGCCCTGCCTCATGGTAAAGGTCTGCGCACGGGTCGGGAACTGCTCTCCATGTTTCCTGAGGTCTGTTTCCAGGGAGGTGCATTCTTTTCCTAATAGGGCACCTGTCACACCTGTTCTCAGGCCTTCTGCCTCACCGCATCACCCAGAACACAGAAAGCTCTAGAGGCTGGAAGGCTCATTTTCTCTTTGCCTCAGGACCTGGCGTTTTGTCTGTCTGCTCTGATGGGCCTGGCCCTCACTCACATTTCTACAACCTTCCAAACAGTCTCAATGAGAAAGCCTTGTAGCAGTAGCCTGGGTCCCAGAATAAACATGCTGCCCTTCCCTGAACTGGGGGGCCAGGTTATGTGTGTGTCGGGGGGTGTGGGGGTGTGGGTGGGTGGGTGTGTGTATAACCAATGCCATCCCCTGGGGTAATGGGTTCTCAGCAAAAAGGCTCTGAGTCCTTGCTGCTCCAGGTCAACCACAGGCCCTTTTCCCAGGGCTATTTTTCTGTGCCAACTAGCAAACAGGGCTGGTGCTCATTCCTCTCAGAGGCAAAGGTGTAACCGAAAATGCGCTGGGTCTGCCTCCTACAGCTCACCACAGTTTCCAGAGAGCATGTGTGTGCCATTCCAAATGGTCTGGGGATTGTTTCCTCCCAGGACATCAGGCCCATTTGAGAGGGGAGGAAACCAAGGCTCTGACAGAGGAGCAGAGGAGGGAGGGAAGGGAGGGATTAGGCAGGGCTTCTCAGCTGGGCTGTTCACTGGACTCACCGGGGATCCTTTAATAACCACCCCTACACTTGTACCCCAATGTTTATAGCAGCACTCTCAACAATAGCCAAATTGTGGAAAGAGCCTAAGTGTCCATCAACTGACGAATGGATAAAGAAATTGGGGTTTATATACACAATGGAGTACTACGTGGCAATGAGAAAGAATGAAATATGGCCCTTTGTAGCAACGTGGATGGAACTGGAGAGTGTGATGCTAAGTGAAATAAGCCATACAGAGAAAGACAGATACCGTATGGTTTCACTCTTATGTGGATCCTGAGAAACTTAACAGAAACCCATGGGGGAGGGGAAGGAAAAAAAAAAGAGGTTAGAGTGGGAGAGAGCCAAAGCATAAGAGACTCTTAAAAACTGAGAACAAACTGAGGGCTGATGGGGGGTGGCAGGGCAGGGAGGGTGGGTGATGGGTATTGAAGAGGGCATCTTTTGGGATGAGCACTGGGTGTTGTATGGAAGCCAATCTGACAATAAATTTCATATATTAAAAATATAAATAAATAAAAATTAAAAAAAAAAAAGAAATAATTAATAACCGCCCTACCTGGGCTGACCCCACACCAGCGGGATCAGAACTTCTGATGGTGTGGCCTGGGCATCTGCGTTTTTCAAGAGCCACGGAGAGCCCTCTGCCTACGAGGAGCCTTGCTCACCCTGAATCCTCACAGGCATGCCATGGCAGAACACGAGGCCTGGGTTGTGGTTTGATTAGGCTTTTCTGGCTCTAGAGCCCAAGCTCAAAACCCACCATACCACACAGCCTCCTAGCGATGTACCTGGCAATGCAGGTTCCATCCCCTCCCCAAGCGCGCGCAGCAAACTATTCCCATGTGTCCCCTCCGCCCCCATTTCTTACAACCTCCTGTGATTTCATTTTCCCATTTGGCATTTTGTTTTGCTGTTCAGGGCATAAAGGGCCAATAGCTTCTTCCCCCAAGCTATTTCTCCTCAGAAGCAGTGAAATAGCTTAGCAATTTGGGAGACATTTAAAATGCATTGTTTTGCTGGGGCCCAGGGTAGGGGGCGGGGAGGGGGTGACCGCCTTTCCTGTCTCCCAAATCCTAGTACAGAATGTGCAGGCTTCCAGTCAGGATTCTCCTCCCCAGTCTTGTCAGTGATTAAGCCTGAAGCCCTTCAACCTGCACCGTCCTCCCCGCTCCCCTGTGGCAGGACCCGAGGCTGACACACTGTAGACTGTGCAGGTCAGTGGGAACACAGGCTGGGGACTCACAGAGACTAACTTCAAACCTCGGCTTGCCCTGGGCATCCTCCAGAAAATGGCACCCACTACGCCCCAGCTTACAGGCATTCGCCAGGATTAGCTAAGAGGATGAATCAAAAGGCCCAGCACGCTGTTGACCAAAAACAAAAACAAAAACAAAAACGATAGTAGCTGTTATTATTAAATGCTGAGGATGATTATTATACCACTACTGCGCTAATCTTCGGCCCTTGATTCGGGCCTGGCACATGTGGAGGAGGCATTGAGCAGTGAGGAAAGGGCTGGGTATTCCAGGACACGTTCTTCTCTCTGGACGGCATGGCCCGCGGAGCGCAATGTAGGAGGATCAGTCTCAGGAAACAGACCTTGTGCGAAGTGCCAGGCCCACGCCCCACCCCCAGAGCTCCAGACGCTCTGGCCTGGGTCAGGCTGAGGGAGGGCGGGGTGTTTGCCAACGTTCCCCAGGCAACTCCACGAGCAGCCAGGGCTGAGAACCTCTGCCGACTTCTTCCCTTCTCTCCGCCCTTCCCAGAGTCTGTTGCTTCCCTTCTCCAGTGGGCACGGTTTTGTGAGGAAAGGAGTGCCGGACTGTTCAGTGACACAAATGTGCTCTCTGTAAACCGTGGTGAGTTGGGGGGAACAGACCCAACCAGTTTTCAATGGCACCCGTGCCTCCCGCAGGACAGATGCCAGCCCCATTTCCTAGCCCTGCTCCCACACATGGAGGTGACAAGTATTGATTGAGCAGCCACTCCGTGCCAGGCACGGAGCAGGATGCTGGGGAAGCAGTGGGTGGAGAGGAGTGCTGTCCTGCCTTCTGCCCTGGGGAGTGCAGGGGTGGGATGGGTACTGGGAGAGGAAGCACAGGTGCTATGAGGAAGGAAAAACAAGGGACCAGACTGGTCGGGGGGAAATCAGAGCATCCTTGTGAGCATCCTTCAGACAAGGAAGCTGAGGCCTGAGGATGACACTCAGGAGGCAGCCAGGAGAAGAGAGCCCAGAGTGTGAGGAGTCCGGACGCTGGATAGGGCTTGGCCAGCTGGAAGAACTGGGAGATGCCAGTGTGTGAGGCACAAAGAGGAGGAAGAATGGGTCAGGGTGAGCAGCGAGTCATCAAACGAACATCCAGGGGGATGCAGAACAACTTGGCCTTGGCAGTGAAGAGCATGGCCTCCGGAGCCAGAGTGCCAGGGTTCGCATCCCGCCTCAGCCGCCTGCAAGCTCTGCGATGTTACACTATGGACTTAATCTCTTTGTGCTTCAGCGTCGCCATCTCCAAAGTGGAAATTATCATACTACCTATAAGAGTTTTTGTGAAGATGAGGTAATTCATGTAAATCATTTAGAAGCGTGCCACAAACATATGAAACAGTATATAAACATTTGCTGTCATTATCGTTATGTGCTCGGCGTGGGTTCAGCCTCCCCATCTGCGAAATGGGAACGATAACGGATCTGATTCCGAATGCAACAGTGCAGATGAAATGCAGTGCAGGAGGAACAGGTGGAGACCTTCCAATATGATCCTACAACACCGTCACCATTATTTACCTTTATGCACGATACATGCTAGGCAGAGGGTATGGCCCCTCTTAGAACAAATCTGCAAACAAGTATCTAGAAGTGGGAGGGGCTCTCAGGGAAGGCTCCTTCACTGCAGGTACGCGAGCACAGGGCGGGCAGGGCACTCGGACAGGGTGGCCAGACGAGGTGCCCTTGCGGCCCAAGAATCTACCATTCTACCTGTCTCTAATCTCTATCGATTTCTGACCCTCTCTAAAAATTTTCACAAACACGTCCTGGAGGCTTTGCCCCCAGATGGTAATCCTCTCCTGCCTGTTTCCTTGCCGTGGCAGAGAGACATCAAATCCAGACATTTCCCGTGCCCCAGGGCTGACAACACTTGTAGGGAGCACACCGGTCAAGGGCATAAAGTGGTCCCCTCGGGTTGGTGCCCCAGCCCTCTCTGTCCTCACAGCATAAGGGACACTGGCAGCCCCTGCCGCAGCAACCACAGGCACAGGGAAGCTGATGCCTAACTCCCCAGGCAGGCTCGCTTGAAGAAAGAGACTGGGATTCAGTTCAGGAACCCCAGGGTCTCCAGAAGCTTCTAGGACCTTGCCTCCCTCCCCACCGTTCCTTGGGTGCAGTTCATTGGTGCCCTCTAAAAATAGCAGTGGTTATTCAGGGAAAATATACCATGCTCCGTCTCGGGGGAGATGCCAGCACAGGCCTCTTTCAAAAATAGAACCCCAATCAGGTATACTCCTAACTCCTTGTCTCACCCCACCAGTCCCAGGATCCTTCAGAAGGACCCAGAGACCGGGTGGCAGCTTCAGATGCTCGGAGGTTACCAAGGGGGATCCGCACCCAGAGTTGTCCCCTTCCAAATTCCTCCTCTGTTGGCTTCCACTTCAAAAAATCCATTTTCCCTTGTTGCAGAAAGGAATACATACTTATTCTAGGTATTATGGAAAACAAAGAGAAGTATCTCACCATCCAGAAATAACCACTGATGTGAGTCTGTCCTTCCTCTCTCCTCCCCTCTTTCTATACCACACACACACACACACACACACACACACACACACACACAACATCAAATGTATTTTTGTATACAAAGGTATTTTCTTATACAACATCAAAGGTATTTTCCTATGTTATTAAATATTCATGTACAGCACAACGTTTTAACGGGAGCGTAGTAGGACAGAGGCGAAGCACAGGAAGGTTGCTTCAGAAAGATCTTGGTTCAAGTCTTGGCTCTGTCACAGGTTTTGAGGCCATGGGCAGCTATTTGAGGTCTTGGAGCCTCAGTTTACACATTTAAGAAGTGGAGTCAATAATAGCATCCATCTCAGGATTGCTATAAAGATAAAAAGTGTGATGCTTTCCTCAAAATTGCTCAGTAAATGCCTGTAATAATAACAACAATGGCAGCAAACTCCATGAACTATAAATGAGTCAATGATTCTCCTGCTGAAGGACATGTAGCTGGTTTCTAAAGCCCATGTTCTCCTACCATTCACCTCTTCTCTGGGAAGTTCTAGAATTCACAGAGAGGGCTCTGGAGGCAGCACCCTGGCTGAACGCCCTGCAGACCAGGAGCAGATCAGCTGGTGAACGGATAGCTGGGGGTAGAAGCTGGCACAGCCTCACAAGGACCGGGCCTCCGGCCTTGTCCACAAAGCCTCGCAAAGCTGAGAACGATGTGACGAGACCAGACTACCTCCTACTTCTCTGGGGTAAGGACACCTCTAGCCTAAAGTGGTGCCTAGACAAGGGGCCTCCTCCTTTGATTCTCAGCCAGCTTCCATCCTGATTATCTTTATTCTCCAAATTCAATTCCCTAGAGAGTTGAAGCATCTTTTCTCCCCAGTTAGATCCTTTCACTGTGCCTGGAAATAATAGACTCTGGGCCATGATGAAGAAAACAAGGCTCAGAAAGGTTAGGTGAATTCTCAGTAGTCACACAGCTAGTCATTAGTCTAGCTTCAATTAGAAGCTTATTTTGGGCTGAATTGGTCCACCTCCATTCATATGCTGAAACTTTACCCCCTACCCCGACCCCATGTACCTCCACAAGGTGATTATATTTGGAGATAAGGCCTTTAGAAAGGTAACTAAGGTGAAATGCAGTCATGTGGGTGGGCCCTAATCCAAATAAAACTGGTGTCCTTCTAAGAGATTAGGACACCCAGACATCAGATGGCCACCCAGTGAGGACACAATGAGAAGGCAGCCATCTGCAAGCCAAATAAAGGACTCAGAAGAAACCAAACCTGCCAGCACCCTGATCTTGGAATTCTAGCCTCTAGAATAGATGAGAAAAATAAATTTCTGTTGTTTAAGCCACTCAATCTGTGGTAGTTGTTATAAACAGTCCTAGCAAACTCAGGGAGCGCTTAAAAACAAAGCTTGTAACAGTTTATGAGGTTACAAAGTAACTTCATGTTTTTTGATTCTTTTGATTTTTACAGTGACCTTGTGAGGCAGAAATAATATTTTTATCCCCGTACGGTTGGAGGGAATCAACAAGATGTCGAGATGCCGTATGTAAAATGCTTGGCCCGGCGCCTGGCAAGAGGAGGTAACGGCTGCTGGTCTCCCTGTCAAGTATTCACACCTGCCAGGGATCCTAAGGGGAAGACGATGAAGAGTGCGCACAGGAGCCACAGGGGAGACAGGTTTCAAACTCCATCTAAGGGGGATCTGTGCAAGGGAAGAAGGGCCCCGTCCGGAGGGCAAGCTCCCGTCCCAGGACACAGGAGAGCGGGGGTAGGATGGCCCCGGGTACCATGTCGCTGTCTCCATGTGACAGCTAGAGCCCCTTCAGCAGCAGCAGCTGAGAACTCGTTGGGAATATAAATTCTGGTGCTTTACCCCAGTCCAACTGAATCAGAAACTAGGGATGAGACTCAGCGATCTGTGTTTTTTACAAGCCCTCCAGGTAATTCTGATGTACGATAGTTTGAGAACCCGTAGGCTAGCGGGGACTTAGCAACTGGGCAGGCAGATTGGAAAGGACGAGATGACCTTCAACAGCCCTTCAAAGCCAGAGACGCAGAGATTCAGGAGGACGCTGACCTCTCCCTCTCTTCTCCCCTTACCTTCAGACAGCTGTCAGCTGAAACAGCTGGGGTTGACTTGCGTCCTGTGGTATCAGCTGACTCCCCATCTGTGAAGTTGGGAGAAAGCCAGCCAGTGTCCCCCCAAATATGCCACAGATGCCACATCAGCGCTGGATGGGGCCTTGGGGACTTAGCACCAGAGCAAATCTGACCTAGAGAGAGCAAGGGTCATCCACAGTCACACACCAGAGTGATTCAGGCCAGGCCTTCCAGGCCCCCTCCTCCTAACTGTGTGCTCATGCCTGGCACCCTGGAGGGATGTGGGAATCCAGCAAAACCACTGGAGGCAACTTATGTTTTCATCCCACCTCTCTCTGGCTCAGCTGGCACATGGATGCTTTTGATTCCAGGCCGACCATTCTTTTTTTTTTTTTTTTAATTTTTTTTTTCAACGTTTATTTATTTTTGGGACAGAGAGAGACAGAGCATGAACGGGGGAGGGGCAGAGAGAGAGAGGGAGACACAGAATCGGAAACAGGCTCCAGGCTCTGAGCCATCAGCCCAGAGCCCGACGCGGGGCTCGAACTCACGGACCGCAAGATCGTGACCTGGCTGAAGTCGGACGCTTAACCGACTGCGCCACCCAGGCGCCCCCAGGCCGACCATTCTTGACAGAATGTTTCAAAGTCAAGGGGGGGGGCAGGGGAGGAAAATGCTGTTGCTCCAGGCACATGCACAGCCTCTGACCTTTGTGCCTGTCAGTGTAGTTTCTGTCCACACTGGGGGATTATCTGGCCTCGGAAATGCCTCTACCAAGGGCATTACAAGGGATTCATGCTCTGGTTGCCTCAACATCCAGAGGCACCCAGGAGAGACACTTGTCAGACTTTGTTTAATCAGCCGTGGTAGGAAGGATAGGCCTTATATGGCTTTCTGACCTTATGGGAAAAGGCCATGCTGCAGAGGGTCTGTGGGAAGGAGCATTCCTTTTAGCTGGCACAACAGAGCCCATCACTAGGGGTCAAGGACACAAGTAACCCTAGAGCAGGACACAGGACAACACAGAGAATATGGTTTTGGCTGGAAGACAGTAGCTGGGAAGTTTGGGCTTGGCCACTTGCTATTCTATAATCTTCTGGGTGGGGCCCCAAATTTGTGTTTCTAGTAGCAATATGGATACTGGTGGTCCAGGGACCACAATTTGAGAACCACAGGCAAAAGTAACCTGCCTTGCCTTCCTCATGGGGTTCTAGCAAGAGCTCCCTTGGAAGACCCGTGTACCAGTATAGTTCTGCCCTTCCTCCTGTGTAGGAGCCTTGGACCATCACTCAACCCCCTCTCCCCCAAGCCTCAGGTTTCCTACCTGTAAGATGGGAGTAACAGCTACCATTTGTATCTCAGCGTGGTGAAGGTCAACGAGAGGAACAATTAAGGCAAAGGAGTTCATTAGGAGTGCTTGGGTGGGTCAGTTGGTTAAGTGTCAGACTCGTTTATTTTTGAGTTTATTTATTTTGAGAGAGAGAAAGAGAGAGAGAGTGCGAGTGCACGATCAGGGGAAGGGCAGAGAGAGAGGGAGAGAGAATCCCAAGTAGGCTCTGCACTGTTGAACTCTCAAACTGTGAGATCACGCCCTGAGCTGAGACCAAGAGTCGGGTGCTTAGACAACTAAGCCACCCAGGCACCCCAAGTGTCAGACTCTTGATTTCAGTTCAGGTCACGATCTCACTGTTCGTGAGTTCGAGCCCTGCATTGGTCTCTGTGCTGTCAGTGCAGAGCCTGCTTGGGATTCTCTCTCTCCCTCGTTCTCTACCCCTCCCCCACTCTCTCTTTTCTCTCTCGAAATAAATAAACTTAAATAAATAAATAAATAAATAAATAAATAAAAATTATAGTGACACTGGGCACCTACTGTGAGTCAGAAGCTCTGTCGGATGTCAGGACACTGGCATAAATAAACTGGAATTCCTGATCTTAGAGAACCTGGGGCGAGTGGGGAAGACAGATAAATGAACCCCTGATCTCGTCAGTGCAGTAGCAAAGGTCACAGTAAGGTGTACAAGCATGGATAAGAGGTGGGGCAAGTGGGTTAGGGTGGATTTTATCCTCAAGGCAAAGGGAGGCCATTGCAGGCAGGGTTTTAAGGTGGAAAGTGACCTGCTCTTGTTGGTTTCAGGGGAAGATCCTTGTGGGCTGGAGAATGGATCACTGAGTGGGGCAAGTCTAAAGGCAGGGAGGCAGGAAGGAATTAAGGAGGCTGCTACAGTGATCCAGGAGTGAGAACATGGAGAAAAGTGGATGCGTTTGAGAGATTACATGTGCAGAATAAAGATGGCAGCAGAATGAAGCTAGTGCCCAAACTAAGATGGGGAAGGCTGGGGAGGTGGGTGCCAGTGAAGGTGATGAGCCTGTCTCTCCTGTGCACGCTGGCTGCGCAGTTCCACCAACAGACCTTGTCCGGTGAGCCGCTCTGACTGCCGGGTCTCCCCAGGTGAGGGACCCTCCCCTGGGCCTCCCTCCCCATGCCCTGGCATTACTGAGCTCTGCTGTTCACCACCCTGGCACACAGCAGCCTCCTTCCCACCCATACAGTCATCTCCAAAATGAGCAACAGCAGCAATCAGCAAGCAATCATCTCTTCCCCCTATACAGTGCCCGGGTGTGCAGATAATGTTTGTGATTGTTGCAAAAATGATAGCATGAAAATTGGGGCTCCTGCCAAAGACCAGGAGGGGGGAAAACCTAGTTAAATAAACTCAAATGGTTCAGACCCAATCTGAGGCTTCCTAAACCGGGGCCTGCTAAGGTTCTCTGCCCCTCTGCCCTGCATGGGGCGGGAAGTCACCTTGTAAGACCCTGCCAGGGTGGGGCAGCACACAGTGGTGGCCTCGGGGGCTCTGGGAATTGCTGTAATCGCAGAACTCTTCTGGCATCTGCCATAAGCTCTGGGCATCAACGAAGGGCAGCTCTCTGGGCCTCTCACTCACAGCTTAGCTCCCAGCCAGAGGAGAGGAAGTGCTCTCAGAGGTACAAGGTGACTTTAAGAGCATCCCAGACAGAAAGCCCGGACTAGAAGAGGCCCATAATAATAAGCTGTCACTGCTACTTTGTTCCAGGGAGAGCTGCCTGAATCCCACACTGTGCTAAGGGCTTTACGAGCCTGTTGTTTTATTTAATCTAGCCGCGCAATTGTCCTGAGAGGTGGCTGTTGTTATTAATTCCATTTTACAGAGGGAAGAAGAAATGGAGGCAGAAGTTAATCATGATCTCATAGCTAGTAAACAGCAAAACTGGGATTCTAGCCTAGGCTGCTTGATTCAAAAGCCCCCGATTGAGCTACAATCCAAAGCATAAGAGTAAGGACTGGGGAGGCTGTGGAGAAATTGGAACTCTGCTACACTGCCCGTGAGAACATAAAATGCCACAGGCACTTGAAGAACAGTCTGGCCGTTTCCTCAAATGGTTGAACTTAGATACCATATGATCCAGTGATTTCTCATCTGTCTGCCCAAGGGGAATGAAAACATACATCCGCATAGAAATTTGTTTATCAGTGCTCATAGCAGCATCAGTCACAATGGTAAAACAAGTGAAAACAACCCCAACGCCAGTCACCTGATGAATCGATCAATAAAATGTGGTGTATCCATACAACGGACTGTGATTATGAAATAAAAGAGAAATGGAGTCCTGATCGATGCTACAACATGGGTGAACCTTGCAAACATTACGCTAAGTGAAAAGAGCCGGGTACAAAAGAGCATAAATTGTAGAATTCCTTTTACACGAAATGTCCAAAAGAGCAAAGTCCATGCAGACAGAAAGCAGAGTAGTGGCTGCCTCTGGCTAGGGGTGAGTGAGAAATCTGCAATGAATGGAACAGCTATGGGTATTTTGGGGGGAATGATGAAAATGTTCTAAAATGGACTGTGCTGACAGTTGCACAACTCTGTGAATGGACTAATTAAAAATCATTTAAATGGGTGAATTATATATTTCAAAAAAAGTTATTTATTTTAGTTTAGTATTTTGGAGAGGGAGAGAGAGGGCATGAGTGGGGGAAGGGCTGAGAGGGTGAGAGAGAGAGAGAGAGAGAGAGAGAAAGAAAGAAAGAAAGAAAGAAAGAAAGAAAGAAAGAGAAAGAAAGAAAGAAAGAAAGAAAGAAAGAAAGAAAGAAAGAAAGAAAGAAAGAAAGAATCTCAAGCTCAAGCAGGCTGTTACGCTCAGTGCAGAGCCCGACGCAGGGCTGGATCCCACAACTCTGGGATCATGACCCAAGCCGAAATCGAGAGTCGGACACTCAACCAACCGAGCCACCCAGGCACCCTTAAAAATTATGTTATTTTTTAAAAGCCCATGATTGAATATTTAAAAGAAAAAAAAGGAAGGAAGGGAAACAAAGCAACTATGATTTGCCCAAGTGAAGGCATCTAGAATTATTTTTTTTCCATTCATTACACAAATCTTGAGACCCTATTGTGTGCTGGGTACGTATCTCTGGAAGCCTGTGACTAGGAGCTTCTAGTCTGGGTGGAAGAGATAGGATGTGGGCACAGAAAATCATGATTCATAGGAGAAGATGCCAAGGGAATTTAAACAGGAGGATACTATTTCACACCCACCGGGTTGGCAAGATTTTTAAAGTCTGACATTACCACGTGGGCAAAGATGCAGGGCCCCAGATAGTCTCACCTGCTGCTTGAGGGAGAATAAATAGGTATAATTTAGAAAGAAGTTTGGCAGTGTTCAGTAACTAAGAATGCACATGCCCGATGACCCAGCCATCCCATGTGCCCCTGGGGTATATCCTGGATAAACTCTTGTGCATGGACAAGGGCACATGGGCACGAATGTCCATGTCGGCATAGGTTATCCCACAAGGCTGGAAATAACCAAGCCCATCATTTCACAAAAGAAAGAGTAACTAATCCCTGTGATAGTCACACAATGGATTATATGCAGTGGGTAAATTCTAAAAAGTATACAATGTATACCAAGTTTAGAAACATACCGAAGGTCACTATCTGTTACTCATGCATATATATACACACACGTGTAGTAAAAACATAAAAACATGCAGGATGCCTGGCTGGCGCAATCGGTAGAACGTGTGACTCGATCTTGGGGTAGTGAGTTCGAGCCCGACACTGGGTCCAGAGGATTAAAAATAAAACCTTTGGGAAAAAAAATATAAAAACATGAGAGTGATCAATACTAAAGGGTGGATAGTGGCTGCTTCTTAGGAAGGAGAGGAATAAGATTGGGGGTCGCACTGGGATATTCAATCGTACCTATGTTTCTTTTTAGAATTCACTTGTAATACCTTTTTTCTCTGAATTGAACTTTTTATCGAGGTCATTGTAGATTCACGTGCAGTTCTAGGAAGTAATACAGAGAGATCCCTTATGCACTTGGCCCAGTTTCCACGACGGTAATGTTTTGAAAAGGCATAAATGCTATCACCAGAGTACTGATATTGATACAATGCATCAAGCGTATTCAGATTTCCCCAGTATTATATGTATTCGTGTGTGCGTGTGCTCAGTTCTACACAATTTCATCACTGGTGCAGGCTGTGTTCCCACCATCACAGTGAGGATACTGAGAGGATTCCTTCACTGCAAGCGTTTCAGGGTCCCCTTTAAAAGCCCCACCCACACCCTTGGGACACCTCCTTGCCTTGTCCCTAAACCCCATCAACCACTAACCTGACCTCCACCTTTACATTTCCGTCATTCTGAAAATGTTCTATCGGTGGGCCCATACCGTATGTAATCTTATGGCTCCCCCCACCTCGACCCAAATTCCCCGGAGATTCCTTCAAGGTGTTACAGGTGTCACTAGTTCATACTTTTTTATTGCTGAGGAGTGTCCCTTGGTCTGGATTTACCACACATTGTTGCCCTTTGTGAAGGACATCTGGACTAATGTCAGTTTTTGCCTATTATGATATTCTAATGTTTTAGTTCTTCAACGGGGTGGTGGGCATTAGGATTTGCACTGTACTGTTTATCCTACTTTTGGATGCAAAGAATGTCTCATAATTGAAATGAAGGAAGGAAGAAAAAGATACCACTAATGTTGGCCAGACTTGCCAAACCACTGTGCCAAACAGAAGGCAGCCCAGAGTGCAGGGGTCAAGGTGACACCTGAGACCAAGGCTCTGGGCCCCTGGCAGGTCTGGTGCCCTCAGGAAGTGGGACCTGGGCACCTACTTGCCTCAAGGTTCTAAGCCTCATGTAGGCACAAGAAAACTTGTCCAGGTCCTTCAGCCTTTGGGACAAGTTTCTAGAGGAATCACCCATTTGTTGCAAATCCATTTCCCCAACCTATGTATGTGTGTGTGTGTGTGGGGGGGGTGCCCCTAATTGGGGAAATCACAAAGAAAAGGAGGTAGTGCTCAAAGTAGACAGAATGAAACCTGGCATCCCCTGAAGGCCCTTGAGAAGAATCCAAATTGCAGCAAAGTGGCTGTCTGAGCAGCACTGGTAATGGAGAATGCCGTTGGAAGGCAACAGAAGAGACTGGGAACTTTCTTCTTCTTCTTCTTCTTCTTCTTCTTCTTCTTCTTCTTCTTCTTCTTTTTTAATGTTTATTTACTTTTGAGAGAGAGAGCAGCGGAGGGGCAGAGAGAGAGGGAGACCCGATCCAAAGCAGGCTCTGAGTTGCCAGCACAGAGCCCGACGCGGGGCTCGAACTCACGAACTGTGAGATCATGACCTGATCATGACAGGGGAGTGGAGATCATGACCTGATCATGAGAGGGGAGAGGGTGCTGTCCTGGCTTTCGTGTGCCCCCTCCCCCTCTGCCCCAGTAGCTTTAACTTTTTAATCTAAATCCCTGCAAGCACCAATTATGAATTTCTTAGTCCTAGGCAGTACATGGGACAGTGACAGATTCATGCTACACACCATCCACTGGGGGCGGCTGGCATTCACACATCCTGCCCTCAAGAGGTCCCAGCAGAAACACCCAGAAATGCCCCCACGTGCCCAGAGAACTGCAATGCGGGCGGAGAAGCCTGCATGGGCGCTGTGGCGACCCACTGTGGGAGAGAACAGCCTAGGTCAGGTGGGCCTGGGAGAATGAGGTTTCTGACAGGTGCAAAATATCCAAAGGGCTCCACACCCTGAGGAGAGAGCCTTTGTGAAGGCCCAGAGGCCGGGAGGCACTAGATTACGGCCACTGCCACTGCTGCTGCCAGTAATAATAATACCCCAACTCGTAACTGAGAGCGCCAACTACAGGCCAGGGGCTGTGCCAAGAGCTTTATGGGTATTATCTCACTTGATCCTAACAACTTTTTTTTTTTACTTAAAAACATTTATTTAATGTTTATTTATTTTTGAGAGAGAGAGAGAATGAATGGAGGAGGGGCAGAGAGAGGGAGGGGGGTGGACACAGAACCTGAAGCAGGCTCTAGGCTCTGAACTATCAGAACAGAGCCCGACATGGGGCTCGAATTCACAAACTGGGAGACCATGACCTGAGCTCCAGTTGGATGCTTAACCAGCTGAGCCACCCAGGTGCCCCACTGCTATGTCAGTTTTACACACAGTTACAGAAGCACTGAGTGGTTAAGACACTTGCTCTGGACGATACCCTTTGGAAGTAGGAGAGTCAGGATTTAAACCCAGAGCCCAAGCTCTTTGCTGTTTACGATAAACTTTTCTGAGAAAAGAGTAACATAGGACCTTCTACGATACAGTGAGAAGTTTGGGCTTCCTCTGGAGGGCAAGAGGAAGCCACAGAAATCATTAAGTAGAGAGGGTCACAAGCAGACCTCTGTTGCAGGGGTGCTATCTTGGAGGCCACCCTGGGCTCCCTCCTCAACATCTCTAAAGGCCCAGCTCCTCAGTTTTATTGCTTTGCTTCTGACCTCCTCTCTTCTTTTCCTGGGCATGGCTAGACCAGAACCCACCACACAGCTGCAAGATAACAGGCAAGTGCAATAAAGCCTAATGCCCTCTACTCCAAACCTGGACGCTGTCCTTCGTGAGGCTCCCCAGATTTTACTTGCTACTCTGGGCCCAGCGGCTGCCCAGGGTGTCTCTCTCCTTTCTGAGATGTGCCCACTCAATGCAGGGGAAGAACACAGCCTTTGCAGTCAATGGGTTCCAGGTTCAAGTCCTGGCTCTGCCTTTTGCCCCCTGTGAGAGCTGCAGAACACTCCCTTCCCCCTCGGGCCCGGGGTTGGGAGGAGCTGGGTGAGGAGACATCGCAGGCCCCTCCAGCCCCACACCTGCTCCTGGAGCACACCCTCACTACCCTGGCTGACATGGAAACAACTCCCCACCCCTTCAACGGGTTGTCGCGAAGAGCAACGAGAGGATGTGCAGGAAAATACTGGCCAACTGCAACATGCCTTACAAAGCGAGAGATTATTTTATCATCTTAGAGCCTAGTTTGTCTCCAGTGCCTCCCAAATCACTCTTTCTTGTTCGTGCGTGTTTCCTCCGGTGGTGGGGAGGCGGGTGGGGTGGGTAGTCTGAGGCTGTGAGAGCGAGAGAGCGGCAGGGCATTTCTCCAGGCCCCGTCTGGATTTGCTAGGCCCGGCCCTGACACGTTCAGAGCAGAGATAATGAACCCGCCCAGACACTGTTCTTCGCTGCAGAGGACAGGCCTTGCAGGGAAATGGAGCTGGTGTTGGAAGGAAGTCCCCTCTGCCTGGTTCCACAGAGCACAGCAGTGCTCCCTGGCTCCCAGGCTTGGGTCCTGCCAGCCGTGCGTCAGCGACACGGAGGTGGAGTCTTGCCAGCCAGTCTGACTCGACAGGCCCAGATGGGCATTGAGGCAGCAGTGGTCCCGGAAGGCGGCAAGACGAGGGAGACAGCATGCCCACTGCTGGACAGGAACACTCTTCCCTCCGTTCTTGTGCCAGGCACTGGGGTTTAGAACTGAGCCGGAGTCCAGCCTTGCCCTTGAGGATACACAGTACTGGCAGCGGATATGCAGCCAGGGTTGGGAGTCAGGCCTTCCCCTGGCTCTGCACTGTAGTCGTCTGAGAAAACATCCTAAAACTCAGCCTCAGTTTCCTTATCTATAAAATGGGGATGATTATGAAGAAAATAATAGTTGAGTTGCTATAAGGGTTAAGTGAGGTAACGCAGTAAAACACTTAACCCATATTAAATAAAAATGTTATAATTTTGGGGTTGGCGGGCAGTTAATCATCCAATATATGTGTGATGAGGGTCTGCTACATGCCAGGTACTATTTAGGTAATTCTCATCTACATACGCTATCTCGGGGCGCTAGTGAGGATGTCAACAGAGGGAAGCACAGAGCTGTAGGGTAACCAGGAAGGGTCACCCAACCCTCCTTTCCCAACTGTCCCTGCTAACCAACCCCTCCCTGCCCAGGGTTACCCCAGTCTGCTCATACCCCACCTGGCTGGTCCTGGGTCAATAGCTTCCTCCCTAAATGCTGGTTCAAGGTCTTAGACACCAAGAGATCAGGCTGAGGTCCCCAAATTAACTCACAATCCATGGGAAAATCCCAAACTCTCCCCTTAAAAGACAAACACTAATAAGCTTCGACTCCACCTGGATGTCTCAGCTTCTTTCCCATTAATCGCTCTAAATAAGTTGAATATTAGTTGCATCTCTGAAGGAAGCACCAGAAAATGGTGTCTTTGATAACTCAAATGGATCACCCCATCCCTCTCTCAGACCAAGAGCTTCTGGGACACTGCACATTCACTTAGTCCCAGAGAAGAGAATTCTCTTACATGTGCTGCTCATGGCCTACAGCAGAGACTGGAAACCAATCCTTCGGCAAATCTCATCAGCTCTGGGCCCTCCCTGGAACATGCGTGTGTGGGCTGGATGGGAGCAGTATGGTCACCCCTAATAACATTCACTGAGTACCTACTAAGGGCCAAGAGAGTGACACGTATCACTTCATTCAAGCCTCAGAACCATCTTGTGATCGGAGATGTTATCATCCTGCTTTACAGATAAGGAAACTGAGGCACAGGGAAAGTAATGAATTTTGTCCACAGTTGGTGTTAAATGAGGGAGGCAGCTTTGAACGTAGGCACATCTGGCTGTAATGCTACTGTTTATTCAGTTACATTAGAGGTGCTCAGTCTTTCTTTTCATTCCCCCTGCTGCCAGGAAGGCTTTATAGACATTTGTCCAAATCCCTCCCTCTTCCTACAAAATGTTAATACTGCAGATACACCGAATATCTGTTTATGTATACTGGCCCATTGGAGGATCCCAAACCACTATAATAATTATGATTTTCTTCACCCCCACCCTCCGAGAACCATTTTTAGCCCTTGGGAATGAAGGTGCCCCATTAAGAATGTCTAAGTTGTACCTGTGGTTCTCAGAGTGTTGTTCCCAGAGTGGAAGAGGGCAAGCCTTGCCCACAGACCAAGACCAGGAGTGGAAAATTAGCTGGACCATTTCTTCCCAAGGGAAGCGTTTATGTTTTCTTTTGAGGGCCATGGAATTCTTGTTTCTAGATTTGCTACCTATTACTCATACTTCAAATTTTTTTTTAAGTTTATTAATTTTGAGAAAGAGTGAGAGAGAGAGCACATGAGCAGGGAAGGGGCAGAGAGAGAGGGAGAGAGAGAATCCCAAGCAGGCTCCGTGCTGTCAGCACAGAGCCCGATGTGGGGCTCAATCCCATGAACCATGAAATCGAGACCCTGAGCCAAAATCAAGAGTCAGATGCTCAACCAACTGTGCCACCCAGGTGCCCCCACTTCCTCATACTTTAGATTCACCTGCCACTTCCTACGGAAAGCTTGCCAAGACATCTGCACCTGAGTTTGGGTTAAGCGCCTTTCCACCTCCAGTTTCTAAGCTGCCAAAGCAATGGTCAAACTCCATTGTTAGTATGCATGTACATGTCTTTGTACATAAGAGGAAGGACTGTGGTTTATCCATCTGTGTATTCCAAAGCCTAACTGGGCACAGTATGTAGTAGATGCTCAGTAAATGTTTGTAGAATGGATGAATTAATGGGCAAATGAATTTAAAGTTGCTTGTGCTGTCTTTGCTGCACTGGGTTAATGCTTTAGCAAAGACCACATCAAGGATGGCTGGATCAAACAACAGCATGCAGCCATGCCTTCAGAATGTGATACCTTTTGGGTGTCTTTCATGAAACCAGAGTTTTCATTTGGCAATATCTATAGTAATGTTCTTGGTCTAGGCCCTTTCGAGGGCTGAGATGAGCACAGGATAAGATCTCAGAAAGAGATGGTGATGATAAGAGGGATGGACGTGGGTATGGATGTGGGTAAGGTATGGAAACTACCCCCCACCCCCCGCCCCGGCTCTCTGAGCATACTTTGTGGACCTTAGGGGAAAAATATGAAAAACTGTCAACCAGTAATAATCAGGGAACCCTAACTGATGAAGTCCCATGCTCACACCAAGGAAGGACAGGGGTGGCCGCTCTACACTTCTATTTCCAACAGTGTAGCTGATTACTCACCCTAATGCAGTATACAGAAAAATGCCAGATTAAGTAAACAAACAAATTTATTTTTAAATATAGAGCTGAGCAGTCAGGAAAGAGATGGAAATCCTTAGCGGTCAGAATAACCACGAGATAGCACAAATTCACAAGTTACAAGCAATGAGTGGGTGACAAGCCTGGAGATATCTCCTGCTTCTTAGTGACCCGGGATGTTTAGTTTTTTGTTTTTTTTTTTAAAGGTCTCGAGACAGTGCAAGTGGAGGAGGGGCAGAGAGAGGGGGACAGGGGATCCTAAGTGGCCTCTGTGCTGACAGTAGCGAGTCCCATGTGGGGCTTGAACTCACGAACTCTGAGATCATGACCTGAGCCTAAGTCTGACACTCAACCCACTGAGCCACCCAGGTGCCCCTGGGGCTTTTAAAGAGCCAAGGAAAGTCACAGTCCTGCAGAAGATGGAAGGGAAACTGAGACTCTCATGTATAGCTAAGACTTAGAAAAAAAAAAAAAACATTTACACTTTGGTGAAAAGGTGAATCAGAAAAACATAAAATCCCACTCTGAAGAAGGAGGCAGGAAGGAAACTTGACCCTAGGCCCGGATAGAGTGGAAGGAAAAATTTTAAAAGGCTGAGAATTTCCAATCACACAATGGCCCTCATGTGGGTCTGGAACTTGACTATGTATTAACCTTGTGGCCAGGAACACACACACACACACACACACACACACACACACACACACACTCCAAGCCAAGCATTTAATTTAAAGTAACCCCAAGGTGGTGGTTCCTCCAGGTACCTCACAGAAATAAATGCAAATCCTTTCTGGAGCAGTGAATTTTCAGCTGAGACCTCAAAGGAATCTCACAAAATTTTAGCGATCATAAATCCACAATTGAAAACAAAAATCACAGAGCACGTGAAGAAACAAGCCACCACAAGCAAGAGAGAGCAGAAGCAATGAACAAATGAATCAGAAATGGGAATGCTACGGGTACTAAAATGATCAGATTCAGAAAATGAAATGTGTACAATATTTAAAGAAATATATACAAGTAGTCAAAGTATGCCAAGAACAGACTATCAAAAAACATAAAGCAGACTGAAAGATAACCAACTAAAACTTCTAGAAATGGAAGGGCTGATGTATGGGCTTCTCCAAACTGTTGTTCTAAATCTGGCTTACAGTTTTGGAATAAGCTTTGGTGTTGGAATGAGAAAGCTAAAATGCTCTGTGACTTGGGCCAATCACTGCCTATCTCTGGGCCTCAGTTCCCCCATCTGCAGGTGAAAGGGTGGAACTAGATCACCTCCTAAGTCCAACTCTATTAACTCATATTCTATAATACAACAGATCACATCCATTGGGCACCTGTTTTTTTGTGCTACCCTTGACTATCAGCATTTTACATGATTTTTTATCTTTGCAACAGCTCACTGAGGTATGGGCTCTTATTATACCCAATTCACATATTAGGAAACTGAAGAAGACAGGGATTAAGTAGCTTTGCCCAGAGTCCAGAGCTGGTAAGCCATGTGTGGTCTCCACTCATCTGATTCCAGAGCCCACATTCTGGACTCTTAACATCTGGGATCTAGCACTAGGATTCTCTGACCTATCAGAAGTCTCCCATGGCAAGGGACAGCTCAATGGCTAGTCTAGGCTGTCAACAGCGACCAGAATAGGTGTTCCAGTGGGCAGGTAAGAATACCATGGAGTTCATTATCAATAACCAAATAGTAAGTGCATTCTATGAGTAAGGCCCGTGCTTATTTTAGACAATAGGTATTTGTAACAGAACAGCAAGCAGTGACAGATCGCTGGGGCTTACCTTCTGAATACCCTTTGGAAAATCCTTCATTCTGAAAGCACTCCTCTATACCTTGGTTTTCTCATGTACGAAATGGGGATGATAATGGTACCTAATATCACTGAGTTGTTGTAAGGATTAAATGAGCTAGTACAAGTCAGGAGTGTTGTAAGCATGCCACAAACTGTAGTTCTTTCTTTTTATTATTTTCAACCCAGTGGGAGAAAGTTGGGTTTTGTAGCAGTTGACCTTGATTCAATTCCAGGCTCCCCCCTACTTCCCAGCTGTGTGACTTAAAGTCATTGACCCTCTCTGAGGCTCCATGGCCCCATCTGTGAATCAGAAATAACAATGCTTACCTCCCTGGTAGTTGTGAGGGTTAAATGGACTGTGAAATGCCTAGCTCAGTGGCTGACATATAATAGGTACTCAACAAATGTCTGTTCTCACCCCTGGAGCGTTTTCTGCACACTCGGCTTTTCTACCATGGTTAGAATCCAAAGAGGCAAAGGATTCTGTGCTTATAGATGGTGACTCACCGTTCTTTTCCACCAAGGGAGCTTTCACAAAAGCAGTGGGGGGTGGAAGATGTCTAAAGGCATCCATTTCACAGCAGGTAAGTCAAGGCAGTAGTACAGCGACAGAGGTTCACAGCCTCAGAAAAGGGCCTTCAGGCCATGATCTGCTGCTTTGGTTTAACTGGCCACTGAGATGTACAGCTGAAGATACAATTAGCACCAGGAAGAGAGCTCTACCATTATGAGGATTTGGTCATTGAATTCACCGAGGATAATGACATTGACCTTCCTGTTTGGAAATAAACCAGGTATTTGGCTTGCAAATGGCTCTCTGATCATCCTGCACACCCCGGACTGCGCAGCAGCACCACCCGAGGATGGGGACAGGTAAGTAAGGATGTGATGGGGGTTTCAGAAGGACAGTGACGTCTGGAGCAGTGGTTGTGTCACTCTGCCACCCCAACCCCTGCAGGCCCGGGGAAGGGCTGGTGTCCTCACATGGCTTCCTGAAGAAGCATCAAAGACTGAGACCAAAAGTGGTCACCTATAGGGATTTCTTTTTTTGAGCAAATAGGGAACTCCTGTGACACCTTTCGGATTTCATCTTAAGTGACCTGCTCCTACCTCTTTCTCCCTAAGACCATCTGTGTATTCAAGCGGCCCAGGAACTTTGACCAAGGAGATGCTCGGTGCTGAAAGACGATGGTGGCATGGTAGAGTGGTGGGCATTCCAGGTGCTCTGAGTCAAAGCTGAAGGTGCAAACTCAGGGCGGGAAAAGGAACCTCGGAGGAAAGGTGGTCTGGGAAGCACAAGCCTGAAGCCAGCACAAGGATACCAGGGGTCACTGCGGCACTGCTCAGCACTGCTGAACCTTTCGGGTCCCTGCTGAGACCAGACTCAGCATTTTCTCTGCATGTGGAGGACAATGTAATGTTCCCAAACAGACCCGGCTTCAAACCCCAGCCCCTTCACGTACTAAGACATCTATGTCCCTGAGCAAATGATACTCTTGTGTCTCAGGAGTATCCCCATTTTCCAGTGCCCAAACGGTCTCATCGAGTCCCAGACATAATGGTTTTCATAACGAGGATAGAAACATGCCATGCGCCCGGTATAGATACCAACTCATAGTAGGAGTTCAATAAATATTCATTTGTCTTTGCTTAACTGACATAATCGACACCATATGTGACAGTACAGTCAGCCTCATCAGCCTGGCTTGCCACACTCACTATTGATTGAAGAACTGGGGTGTGCCATACAGGATTTTATCTCCAAGATGATCCTGAGAAGAAGAAGATCTGTTCTGAGCCCTGTGATCACCAACCAGGATGGCCAGTTCTGGCAGAGCTGACCACCCAGTAAGTCATTAGTGTCCCCACTGGCTAATATCTCCACTGTGGCCATGTCTTCTATGAAAAGGAGGCAGTGCAAAGGAGATCATCGACTGTCTGTTGTGTGTGGGGAAGTGGCCATGGTAGACTCCAAAAGGGTGGAACAAAGAGGCATAACTGGTGTTCCTGTTCAACTTTCCAAGGGCTAAAAAGTGTATTTGGAAAGAGATGATGGAAACACAGCTTTAAAAAGCAGTGTGGTAACAGTAAACACTTGAGGTCAGACAAATGGGGCCAAGCCCCTGGGGAGCGGTGGCGAAAGCAATCATGAGCTTTAAAAGCAGACTGACTTATGTCTGAATCCCAGTTCTGCCGCTTACAGGCAGGAAGGTGTCCTTGGCGAGGGGAGAGGGAAGGATGCCTCAGTTTCTTCATCTGTAAAACAGGGGAAATACCCGAACTGCTATGATGATTAAATAAACATGATGCATGCCTGGCACAACAGTGAGTGCTCAGTTAGCTGTTAGTTTAATTCCTCCTTCTTTCCCTCATTTCCCATTCTCCTCTAGAGTAGTGACGTTACTTTATCTGCTAGTGAATTAGAATTAGTAGCGGATGACTTTTATCTGTCTGCTGGTGACCACAGTCCTCTGTCCACATAAATCTGTAAACCATCAAGTAGAGACTTGTGCAAAAACTTCCAATGGCTTCTCACTTCTAAAACAAGAGTAACAAAAGGCCCAGCTCCTCTGCCTGGACCCCAGGGCTTCCACCCGTAGGCCTCAACCTCCCAACCACTCCCCAGCTGCAATGCTCACCCTAGTGGCACCCATCAGTAGGCTGGGTGTGGAGGAGGGCTCAGCCCAGCCTTGGGGATGTCACGGATGATAAGAAAGGCTTTCCAGAGGCAGGTGCATCCAAAGTTAACCTTAAAAGCACGAGGAAGATTTTTGCCGATAGACCAAGATGGGAGAAGGCATTCTGGGCCAAGTGAGTATCATGTGCAAAGGCCTGAGGCCTCGTAGCCAGGCTTCAGTCCAGGCAGATTCCTATTACCTCTCCACTCAGACTGTCCTCACGTCCCTTCCTCTCTTTACCAGACTGACAGATGACCACTTGTGCACTCCCTGCTGAACTCCAGTAAGGATCTCACTTCTTGTGCCCAGCTTTCAAAGTGTGGCCCAGAGATCCCTACAGGTCCCTGAGACCCTTTTAGGAAGCCAGTGAGGTCAAAGCTACTTAAAATACTGCCCTTTTCATCCTTGTCCTCTTATGAGTATACAGTGGAGTTTTCTAGATTGAATGTAGAGGCAGATACATCTTCTGTTAAGCCAGATATTTGCCAAAATATAAAACAATGCCACTCTATACATTTTTGTTTGTTTGGAAAAGTCATTTTTCATTAAAATGTGTTATTTATGTTGATATAAGCTTTATTATTGTTACTTTAAATGAGCTATAAATAATGATTTTAACATTTTTTCCCAGTGCTAATTACCACTTTGACAAATTTTAACAGACATAATCCACATAAACAAAAACTCTCCGGGGTCTTCAATAATTTGGAGGAGTCAAATAGGGTTCTGAAACCAGAGAGTTTGAGAGCCACTGCTTTAGGAAATACTGTGAAGAGAGCCAGATGCATAACTAACCCCAGAAAGCATTCTCAGAGGGCAATTTCTGCCCATTATTGGGAAAAGAGACCACAGGCAGTCTGTCCCTGGCTGGACCCTACTGTCATGCTTGTCGCTCTCTGTTCCTCCTTCTTCTTTCCCTTCCTGTCAAAACCCTAATGGCAGACCAGGCATCTCACTCAGCAGTAACCTCTTCGCCAAGTTCAGGGAGGTGTGTTGACCATACACTGTCAGGAAGGCAGGGCCCAAACAAATAACTCAGTGTCTCTGATTTGAACTTTCCTGATGACTAAAAATGTTGAACATCTTTTCATGTGCTTCTTGGCCATTTCTGTTGTTTTCTTTGGAGAAATGCCTATTCAAACTCTTTGCCCATTTTTGAATTAGGCCCTTTGTCTTTTCATTGCTGAGTTTAAGAGTTCTTTATAGAGTCTGCATACGATCCCTTCTAAGATCTATGACTGCAAATATTTTATCCCATTCCGTGCTCATCTTCACTTTCTGTATCCTCTGAAGCACAAAAATTTTTAATTTTAATGATATCCAATTTATGTATTTTTTTCCTCCTTTTTGTGTGTGCCAAACCATTTCCTGTCTAATTACAGGTCATGACCATTTATGCCTATGTTCTCTTCTAAGGGTTTATAGCTCTTACATTTAGGTCAACAGTCCATTTTGAGTTAATTTTTGTATATGGTGTGAGGAAAGGGTCCCACTCTCTGCTTTCGCACGTAGATAGCCATTGGTCCCAGCACCATTTGCTGAAGAGATGACCCAGTCACCTCATCTCGAAAATGGGCTTTAAAAGACTACCTTTCAGGGTGCTTTTAGCATTCAACAAGACAGAGAAAAAGTGCCTGTGGGGATTCCTGGCACATAGCAGACAACGCCATAACTGAAGGATCAGACAGTGGATGTGAAAGCACTCGGAAACACTGGTCATCATTACTATCATTTGACCAGAACTTTTCCATTCCTAAAGGTCATTAACATCCACAACCCCACCGGCGTGTCATAAGAAACCTGTAATAAATAACCCTCAGGTCAGTGGCTTGTAACCCCTTTCCCAGGAACTCCCTCTCTGAGAGACTCTGGAAATCCTTTTCCTCTCCCCTTCCCCTTTTTCTTTCTTTCTGCCTTAATTTTGCATTAAATGCTCTGGGTCTTAATTAATTAATCAATTTAAGATTGGTAACCCACTCAAATCTTTTTTGGCAAGTTGGTGGGAAGGCATGAATGAACAAATGAGTCAATCAAGTAAAAGGTTCCTAAATTAAAGTCAGAAAAGTGAAGCCCCTAGAGCTAAAGCGATCACCCCACACACAGGTGTCAAAGGTGAAACGTGGGACACTACTCCAGTGCTCTCCACTCCTGCACTCCCCCTCCCATCCTGGAGAGATCCTTTTAAACCAGTCTCCCTCCTCCTCAGTGTTTGCAACACCTCCCAATTTAGTTTTCTCTCTGAATTTCATTAGTGTCCCATTTGCCTCATCTTCCTGATCTCTGAGGCAGGCGGTAAGCAGGAGGAGACTGAATTGGCAACAAGGGCTCCCTGCCTCCTGGTTGTGGGTGAGGCTACATGCAGGGGAGGAGGGTGTGGCCCCTGGGCTGCAATTCTACACACGCTCTGGTCCACTTGACTCAAGCCAATAAACAATAATGGGACTCTAGCTATGCCCCAGGCACTGGGGGCTCGAGGATGAGGAGCTGTGCTTGGCCTTGAAATCTCAGGCTCTCAGGGATGGATGGATAATGCCTGGGCCATGGGCTGCAGGGACTTCGCCCTCCTGGGCAATGTGAGTGAGCGAGAAAGAATGCGAGGTTAGTCAGGGGAGAATGGCAGTGGGGCCATTCCAAGAAGGGGGAACAGCACACATAAAGGCAGGAGGGTACAAACGATAGCGTGTAAGCAAATAACGACGTGGAATCTGTTGTGAAATTATCTGTTCAGTCATTCGCTCATTCAATATGTGCTTATGGAGTCCCTGTTCCAGGAGTAAGAACACTGCAGGAACAACCCAAAGGAAGTCCCTGCCCTCGTGGAGCTTATATTCCACTGAGGGAAACAGACCACAGACAAGCTTACAGAGCAACAGACGATGCAGCAGGTGGAGAGAAACGTCACATGGACGAGATCAGGTGGAAGAAGGCACAGGAAGGACTGGAAGGAAGAGTGGCCGCTTGCATGGGGCGGTGGGTGCAGGCCTCCCACCCTCACCTCCTCTACCTTGCTCACACCACTGGCCTCACACACTTGTGTTGAGCACTTTCCGGTGCATGCGTGCTCTGCTCACTTTATTCACTGCAGTTTCCTTTGCCTAAAGAGCCTTTCCCAAGACTGGAAAAAAGGCATCTCTGCCTTATGCCGTGCGGTAGGAATATGTTTATGGTTCAATGGACAGTGAAGAGGCCAATGGTGTGAGTGAGGGGTGCATAGGAGAGATGGGGTTGGACAGGAGACGGGCTGGCTGGTGTAAGTCCTAGTGGGTCACAGTGAGGACTCGGCCTTTCCTCCGCCAAAGATGGGGGTGCACAGCAGGTTTTGAGCAGAGAAGTGATCCGATCTGACGTGGCAGACCCCTGGGAGGGAGAGTGGTAGCAGAGTCTATGAAGGGGCCATTGCAATAATCCAGGCCTGAGAAGATGGCTTGGACCAGTGTGGGGACAGAGGAGGTGGATACACAAGCCGAGGAGGGGACAGAAGCTGATGGAGTCAGTGTAAATATAATACAGCGTGCAAAAGGAGGGACGGGAGGGAGAGGAGGCCAGAGAGGAAAAGCAGAACATTCTTTTTTTTTTTTTTTTTTTTTTTTAATTTTTTTTTCAACGTTTATTTATTTTTGGGACAGAGAGAGACAGAGCATGAATGGGGGAGGGGCAGAGAGAGAGGGAGACACAGAATCGGAAACAGGCTCCAGGCTCTGAGCCATCAGCCCAGAGCCTGACGCGGGGCTCGAACTCACGGACCGCGAGATCGTGACCTGGCTGAAGTCGGACGCTTCACCGACTGCGCCACCCAGGCGCCCTGAAAAGCAGAACATTCTAGACAGAAGAATCTGCCTGTCCCAAGGCTCAGATTCAATCTCACCCTGCCAGACTCAGACCCCACTACTTAGATTTCTGAAATTTCTTCCCTCTCTCCTTTAGTTCAATAAGCCTCACTCAGGGCCCAGCTCTATGGGTGGCACCAACATGGGATGAGCGGTCCCCCGTCTCCCCCCCATCAATGTCTGGCCTCCACGAGGCTCCCTCTGTTGTTGCTGAAAGCTGTGTCCACATGTGACACCCGACAGGATGCTGGGGGAACCTGGGGGAGAAAGGCGGGGATGGGGAGTACAGAGGAGGAAGGAGAGAGCACATTTCCTGGGTTTCAATGGTGTGGGAGGGTGAGACTGAATTTTTTCTTCTCACGTTCACGCATTACAAGCAAGCATGGTTGTGGTGGATGAGTTCACCTTCAGATTAGTTATCTTACCTCCCTGAGTGGACCTCAGTTTTCATATCTTAAAAATGGAGTTGTAAGGACTACCTCATGGGGTTCCCTGAGTTACATGAGATTCATAAATCAAGTACTTGGCACAATGTCTCACTAAATATGACCCCATTTTACCTGCCCTTCTATATGGAAAGCTAATAATCTTAACAGATCTCCTCAGAGAGCCATGTGGGGGTATGGCTGAACACTTATCCCAGGCTGTAGTTACACAAGCTTCAGGCTGACAGCAGAAGCCAGCTCTGTTTCCATTCCCTGTTATCTCCCCAGAGCCTAGCGGGGTGCTGGGCTTATTGTGAGCATTCAGTGTGTCCTTGTTGAGTTGCTAAATAAATGATTGAATCAGAGGTTACGTAAGATCTGGGCTTCAGCACTTTTTAGCTGGAAGACCTCAGACAATACAGTTAATTTCTCTGAGCCTCAATTTTCTGGCCCGTAAAACAGAAATAATATCTACGGTGGCAGAAGCAGTTATCATTGCTCATCAAATAACTGTATTTTCCCCACATTTCCCAGAGCCCGAGGAGTCAGTCTGGACCCTGTGACTCATTCTGGCCCATAGGCCGTGTGGCGTTTCTGGACCAAAGCATTTAAGGGCCAGTGCTCAATCTTCTGGTTCTCTTCTTGTGCTACAGAGACCAAGGTGGCTGCAGGTTCTACCCAAAACACAGCAGAGCTCTCATCAGCCTGGCTCGAGTCACTAGGTAGAGCACAGTCCTCTACGTCCCTTGGTCAGACATGTAGCATGAGCAGGAAATACACTTGCTCATAGAGCATAACTAAGCCGAGTGAGACTCCGCGTCCACCTTGCAAGACTGCTGGGAGATAAGAGATCGTGTTTGGTTCATAGTAGGTTTTCAGTAAGGGGCTTACTCCCTGCATCCTGGTTCCTCTGCTTCTTCAGCCTTCTTCACCATGACCTAGCCTCCATCATGATTCGACTTTCTTTAGGTAGAAACATCCTCCTGCTTTTCTGATGCAACCCAGGTGTTTTGTACTATTTTTTCCATTGTTCCTCTGCACAGCAATATAAAGAAAAGCCTCCAGAGAGCCACTCTGGCTGGCTGGACCTGGCCTCCAGCCCACCTGTCCCAGGAGCCACCCACTTACCTCCTCCTGCCCCACTCTCAACTGTGCCTCTGATCCCACCCCAGCTAAGCTCAAAACGTGACCATCAGACTCTGGACACAGCCTCTAATCTCCTGGATCCCAGAATGATCCCGACGGCTGCTGTTGCCTCTGTGGTCCTGGACCTGCGTGGTGCTTCCTGGCCACCAGCTCCCACATCACATCCCACCTGGATGCCCGGGCCCTGCCTGCCACTGCCTACTGTGCCGGCTGTTGGCTTGGCTTCCAGCACCCAGCACTCCTCTTACTGTATCTGCTCCCTGAGAAGGCCACCTCCACTTTGGGCTGACCTCCTCTACTTGCCATGCTGCTTAGTGGCAAAAGCCTTCAACCAAAAAGCATGCACGATTTCAGATTCCAAGATGGCACTTCTCATTAAGACCACAGGTTTGCAGTTGATGACACAGAAAATCAGAGCAGACAAGGGGACTGACCTGGCTCCATGTCAGCACGTTCTGAAGAGTCAGCAGTGTCCCTGGGCCCTGCAGCCCTCTCTCCAGGGCCATGGGATCCTGGAGGACAGGGCGGGATCCTTTCTGTTAAAGCAGAGAACACAGACCCTACTGAGTGAGGTGGCAAGATGCCCTGGACCCTTTCCCACAGATTTCTAACCAGTAGCCGTTGCAAACACACACCGATGAGGGGAGGGGCTTGTTCGTGGTCCCACCAACAGAGGTGACGGAGGGAGGGGGGGAAGTGGGGGGGGTCCCAAATACCCTGTGAACCTCACAGGAACACATTTCCTTTATGCAGCCTTCCTGGGCGGCCCTGGTATACTCTGTTCTCCCATCTCATCTTGTGCCGTGGGAGAAATCATCTTGCCTGACCAAACTCCTCAAGGGCAGGGACTGCAGATAGGTTTTCTTTACAATCCTGGTGCCCTGCAAGGACTTGGAGCAGAGGTGAAACTGAGTGTTTTGTGAAGAAGGATTGACTGGGTGCTGTGATGGAGGAGGTAGGCTGGAGGTGGGTGGGGGATGGGGGATGGAACACGGGCACCAGGCCCTGGCCCCCCTCAACAGTTTTATCATTGATTCACCAGGTAAATAAATACGTCACTGCATCTCTTTGAACCATGGCGTCCTGCCCTACAAAATGGCGATCTTCACTATGATATGCCGTATGGGAGTGTTGGGGGTCACCTGGCCAAGTTCCTCACACACAAGAGTTCTGGCTATGTGCACCTTCTCGTCACACTGCAACCTCTAGAAAATCACATCCTGTCTTTGAGCCTCTGTGTCCTCATCTGAAGGAGGAAAACTCTGAGCCTGGTGAGGTCCTTTTTGCCCCGAGAATTCTACGATGATGAATTTGAATCATCTGTGATCCCAGTGCCTAAGGAGATATCTGCACACAATGAAAGTTTGTGAAATGAGTAAAAGAAATCGTACCCCCACTCAAAAGAAAAGCAAGGGGAGGCTCGCAGGTTTTAAGTCATCTGCCTCAGGTCACTGTAAGAGGAGGAAGAACATTTGAACACAGGCTCTCACAGACCCAAGATCTGCTTACTTTCTCCTGTACCAACTATCACACACATTGAAAACACCACAAAATGGCTTTTTATGTAAAAGACACACTAGGCTAAAGAACAAGGTATGAAAGACGCATTTAGGCATCTGAGGTAAAAATTATTTTTGAGACATTTCCCGAATACCTATTTGCTAAATATATGCAGGAACCTGACTAAGAAGACTTTATTGTCCATTACAAGGTGAGGACTTACTGGTAATCTCTGTTAAAAACACAATTTTCCTAAGGGTGACCGTTTACTAGCTTCATCTGAATTTCACGTTTCTTTATTGTAAATTCTTGTTATTCTAATCAAAGTAGAACTGTATTAGGCAAGAACATTCACCAGGCTCTGCCCAACTGCAGAATATCCCTTCCCCAACTTCAGGGGCCAGCCTCCTAAACACCCTAGGAGAGAAGACCTGTTAGGCAGAAATAGAATTAACAGGACAAAGTCTGGAGGTAAACAAGAAAAGCCTTTATTTAAAAAAAAAATTTAGTGTTTATTTTTGAGAGAGAGAGAGAATGAGCTGGCGAGGGACAGAGGGAGACACAGAATCTGAAGCAGGATCCAGGCTCTGGGCTGTCAGCACAGAGCCCAACGTGGGGCTTGAACTCGTGAACCGTGAGATCATGACCTGAGCCAAAGTTGGACGCTTAACCGACTGAGCCACCCAGGCACCCCAAGAAAAGCCTTTCAAAATCACACTACATTCACTAAAATCAGAAATGGGCAGTACACTGCATAGCATAGGATGATCATTTTAGGCATCTTGAATGAGCAGTCACGGCTACTGTGCCCTTCATTTCTCCTTACCATGCCTTGTTCATTGTAAGCTTACCCTCCACAGTTTCAGGGAGCAGCAAAAGATTGTTTTGCTATAACAATGTGCAGGGTAAGAGGCACTTTCTCCTGTGTGTGAGCCTCTCCCCATGTGCCCACCATCTTGTGGGTTTTAGGACTCAGAGCTCTTGGCTTTGCCCACAAGGGTCCTGCAGGGGTCCTGGTCATGTGTAGTGACTCAGACAAAATACTCAGGGTCTCTCTTAAACCCCTCTCCTTTGTCCTGGTCATAAAATCCCATTCTGCCTCCGTAGCTTCAGGCCGCAGCTCGTGCTGTGGACCCTTGCCTGGGCCTTACGATCCCTACCCTGTTAAAGAAGCTGCTGAACTAGTTTACCTCCTCTTCCACCTTCCTCTTTGCCAGGGCTTCAGGGAAAACCTCAACACCTTTTCTCCTGTTTATGTCTTTTTCAAGTCCTATCCCCAAATTCCCTCTTTTTTCAAGTATCTCTCATAAGCACCACAATGACTAGGAGTGAAACGAAAATACTCATGGGCAGACCGAAGATTTCAGAGGTATTTATGTACTAGCATTTCGTGGAGGACAACCCAGTTAGGAAGGGATTGTAGCATTCATTCATTCATTCATTCATTCCCTCGCTCACTCACTCATATAGTTGAGAGTTAGGTGTCGTGCAGGATGCACTGATGACTTAAAAGCAAATCCTGCCCTTAGGAAGCTCACAGGCTGGCAAGGAACAGTAAGGCCTGGCAGTTTTTTTTTTTTTATTTTTTTTTTAACATTTATTTATTTTTGAGACAGAGAGAGACAGAGCATGAATGGGGGAGGGTCAGAGAGAGAGGGAGACACAGAATCCGAAACAGGCTCCAGGCTCTGAGCTGTCAGCACAGAGCCCGATGCGGGGCTTGAACTCACAGACTGCAAGATCATGACCTGAGCTGAAGTCAGACGCTTAACCGACTGAGCCACCCAGGGTCCCCAAGGCCTGGCAGTTTTGTAAGAGAGATACAGATGAAAGCCAGTGAGAGCACAGAGGAATGAAGAGACCAGCTTGGCTGACAGATCAGGGGGCACTTACTGGACAACATATAGTTTCAGCTCAGCCTTGCACCAGAGGCAGTATTAGGCGGACGGCTTGCGTATACGGCAGGTGCTTTGTATGAGGGAGCCAGGCACAGGAGGGGAAAGCATGGCAAAGAATGTGTAGTGCAGCCTCCCAGAATATGGGCTGTGTGGAGGGGAGCAGAGTTCGACACACCTGAGAGGTGACGGACAGGGCCCTGAAGACCAAGCCAGAGAAGACAGCCACTATTCAATAAGTAATCAGGAGCCATAAAGGGTTTCTGAGCAGAGATGTGACATGACTGGAGGTCTACTGTAAGAAGATGAATCTGGCAAGGCTTGCATAGTATGAATTGGAAGGGGAGTAAGTTCCTAATTGTGTGCCAAGCACCAGGCAGAGTATTAGGTGCTGGTTGGTATTTGAGCTCACGGACCTTCTGAACAACTGCACTTAGGCAAGCATTATCCCTCCAGGCTTACAGTCAAGAAAAGGAGACTTTAGGGAATTTAAGCTGCTTGCCTCTAATCCCCCAGCTAGGAAGCAGTGGAGACGAAATCTAAACCCTGTTCTTTTTCTTTCCAGGTGAGCCATAAAGCATGCTGTGACCCTGTGCTCGACACCAGGACACCTGATACTCCCAGTACACCTTCTGCTTCCAGAGCACCATCCTGTCTGCCCTAGGGTGGTGGAATGTGATTGCTTCCTGGACTGCCTTTGAGAGGCCCGAATGGAATTAAGCACAGAGCACCTTTGCTTCTGTTAGTTTTCCCCAAAGTGAAACAAACAAGGAGATAAGACAATGCCTTGGGTTGGGTCCCAATCACCAGACACTGCAGTCTCTTGCAAAGAATTTCAAAGGTAGCAGGACACCATACTCCCCCGCCTCGGAGGGGAGCATTGCTTTTGTCCTTCCCTTCGTAGCTAAGCCATGGTAGCAGGAGCAGTGGACTCAGGAGCCTGGGGCAGGATCTTTTGGATACCCAGGAATCTACTTGGGGCACATACAATGTCCAGGAGGGGCCAAGCATTTCTACACTCTGGGCCCACTTCATTCACTGTTTGGGAGGATTGCCCAGAGGACTCAATACACCTGAACTGGGTTGTCATACCCACAGCCTGGAGATGACCATGGATCACTCCCATCAAGATGCCTGCTATTAAAACTTGGGGCATTTTCAAGGGGAAAGAGAAAAGATTCCCTCATTCTATCTACAGGGCACAGTGAGCTGCATATACCTGACAGTCAAGAGGATAAGACTCACTTTCTTAGAGGAAGCCTGGTGCGGTGACAAGAGCAGGGGCTTTGGAAGCAAACAGAGGGGTTCCAGATCACACCACACCCAGCTACTGGCTCTGCGGCCTGGGCCAAACTGCTGGGCTCCTTCCATTTCCTCATTATTCAATGCAAATGACTATAAGGCGATTAGGCTAATGGCAGACCCTCGGCACAATCGTAAGGACATATAATTTCTTCTCTTTTCATGTTCAACATTGTGGGCATTGCTCTCACAGTGAGGTTGCTCTCCTCCCCGTAAAGTCCCAGTTGAAGAAATGGATTTTGGAGGGGGGGAAATGCTGAAATTACAGCAAGTTGTACACATCCTTGACCGAGTGCTTATTACCAGCATCTTATAATTATTTGCCAGCATGTCTCCCCCTTCCACTGGCCTGGGACCTCCCGGAAGACAGTGATGGCTGTATCTTCAATTCCTAGCACACAGTTATGCCTTTCTACCTTAGTTACTTCATTGTAAGATCCAAACAAACCACAGAGGCTGCAGCTCCTGTGGCATTTTTATTTTCCCAGCCTGGTTTGAAGAATGACTTTTAAGCAACACCTCCATGAGCACATCCGATCCTCTGAAAACTGTCTCATTATCATGGAACCATTAGCACAGAATACTTCACCTTGTTACCCTGCTAAGAGCCTTGGTTTCTAATCTAAGCCAATTACATATGTGCCGACATTTTCAATAACATCTTAATAAAACCAAACCTCCCAGGTCTCCAGATGGAGAATTGGACCAGGTTGAGAGATCTGGGGTCTATCTAACAGGATACTGGAAGGTGCCTGGCAGTGGGGAAAGAAATGAAGCATCAAAACTGTATTCGATTGTAGGGTGCGTGGACCAGGGTAAAGGCTTCGTAAAGGTTAATTCCCTTCCTTCCCCTGAATCCAGGGAAAAGTAAAGCCATGAAACTTGTTGCAAGTAGATAGGGAGAGAAGGGGAGATAAACCACATTCCCAAGTCCATTTAGAATATGGATTATTTTTTTTTAGGTTTTCTCCCTAAGGACTGAAGGAAGCAGGTTATTTCATTGTAATTATGGGCAGCTGCAGCTGTTGCTTGTGGACTCAAAGACCAATTTTTAGATTAAAAAGAAACACACAGAGACACAAACTCACCAACAGAATCAACTCCATACACAGAACAATACCTCCTCCAGAGAGTGAGTCAACAGGATGAAAAGATCTGGACGGTCGTGCTTGAGACACTCAGATCCAGGTGGAGCTCCTTGGGTGGGCATGCTCCCCTGTCTTCCCCTCCCCCCTCACCTCCTCTCCACCCACCACGTGCAGGACGCAGGACCAGCCGGCGAGCCACGCAGGGCAATGCAATGTTTCCCGTCGAGCAGCTGCACCTTTTGAATGCACACAGGGGGAAATAAAGGCAGCAGATGGTTTTATGTAATCTTCCCATGAATTTTTAACTGGTCGTCCTCATTCATGATAGGCCTGAAAGACTTTTTTTACAGGTCCTCTGTGGGTCCAGCAAGCCAGCCCCAGACTCGTGGTGCGGACACGTCCGTTTTCACAGGAGAGGTGGGCGGAGCTCATTTGCTATTTTGTGGCCTAAAGGCGGTCTCCCGGTTTCCATTCAGGATTCTCTCTTGGGGCGCTCCCTCTGGGTACTCTCAAGGGTTTCTGAGCGCTGACCACGGCAAACGACGGCTTGTGAATCCTTCACGGGAGAGCTGCCCAAACCTGCAGCACGTGATTTGTCTTCGAAAGGACTGAAGATCCAGGCTATGGCAGGGATGTTTGTCAGAGAGAAGGTGGAGTGGAGCAGGGGTGCATTGCAGGGCATGACTGCCTGGGAGTAAGGTGGAAGACACTGGGCTCCCAGCAGAGAAGGATCATGTGCTTACGTGCGCAAGAACGCTGCCTAGAAGACTGAGTTTACGTCTGGCATCAAGGAAGCGCACACGAGGGGGTAAACCATTCTCAGACAGCCGCAAGTGCTGAAAGGCAACCCGATGAAGTCTGTGGCACCAGTGCGGTGTCTTCTCAACTTTCTAAAACTTGCTTTTACTTAACCACTGTTCACCTTTAAACCCTCCAAGCACACCATCAAAATTTCTGGGATTTGGGGCACCTGGGTGGCTCAGTCAGTTAAGCATCCGACTTCGGCTCAGGTCATGAGCTCATGGCTTGTGGGTTCAAACCCCGTGTCGGGCTCTGGGCTGACAGCTCAGAGCCTGGAGCCTGCTTTGGATTCTGTGTCTCCTTCTCTCTCTGCCCCTCCTCA
Organism: Leopardus geoffroyi; assembly: GCF_018350155.1. NCBI lineage: Eukaryota > Metazoa > Chordata > Mammalia > Carnivora > Felidae > Leopardus > Leopardus geoffroyi. The sequence continues at coordinate 53,137,810 of NC_059329.1, read as the reverse complement.
ACTCACGCTCTGTCTCTGTCTCTCTTAAAAATAAAAAAAAATGTTTTTTCAAGAATTCTGGGATTTGTATGTGCAGGATAATCACACACACTTGTTCTTAACCACCAGGGTGCTCCCAGCTCTCCGGGCCTTCGCTCGGCTTTGTGGTCAGCCTGTGAAGCCTCCCCCTCCTTCTACGTCTACCAGCTCGTCCCCTTCCTTTGGGAGCCAGTGCAGATGGCAGCATTTTCACGGCGCTGTCCTTGTATCATTCACAACTAAGTGTACCCCACGCCAGAGAGTCACTGAGCCTAGGTGATTCTCCCAGTAACTCCTAGGAGTTGCCAGAGCTCTGTGTAGGTCTAGCACTCTTCCATTCCTTCTTTCAAATGATCACGTCACTGGTACTATTCCAAAAATGCAAGTGAGACCCTGCTGTTCCCGGCTGGAAAGCCTTGTTGCTGCCCAAGTGTCTTTGCACAAAATCCAAACCCTGCCTTACAGCAAGCAGTTCTCTTCACTGTCCAGCCTGGCCACTCTCGCCTCAGGCCCTCTGTGCTCCAGCCGGACCAAGGGGCCTCTAACACTTCACGGACTTTCCTGTTGCCCTTTCTTTGGCCTGAGGGCCCCTGGAGTGCTTGCTCACGAGTCTACCGTGTAGCACCCCATCTTATTCTGGGAGAGCATCTCCCTGCTTCTGGGAGCCACTTTTTCCACTGCTCCCATCAGGAGGGTTCTGGGAGTCATCAGTGCTGTCTGGCAACCACTGCTGGCTCTGTGCTTGGCAGCCACAGGTGGGATCACACACCCCAAGAGGGCCATGTCACTAACTGTGGCCAGTGGGTTGGGAGCAGAGGTGTACCCCTTCCAGGCAGAAGGTTTAAATGCCAACTGAGGATGCTCTGGAGCTTCCTTTCACTCTGGCACCATGACGGGCAGTTGGGATGGTCTGTCGGCCTGGACTCCTGGGGGATGGCGAGAAACCCCTCCACCCTCTTACCACATCCACTGTCCACAGTGGATATGCAGAGTATGAGAGAGAATGGGCCCTTTGACAAACACCACTACTACTGGGGGGGTGATTTGTACTCAGTATTAATTAGCTGATCTGTGGATACATAGGTCCTATGAGAAATGTCATATTCTTAAAGGACTCTGACTCCCTGTCATCACTGATTGCTTCAGGGCTGGGCACCTTAAGGAAGCTGGGTCAATCATAGTTCTGGGGGCTCCAGCTGCCCTCGGGAAGGGCAGAACCTGATCAGAGATTGACCTGGTCAAAGACCAGATAGAATTCTTCCCTGGGTATTGAAAAAGAATCTAGTCTCTGGTAGTGAAGACTTTAAGACGGAAAATCTTGGGAGCCATTAGCGGCCGTGTGGGCGTATTGTGTCCTCCCAAAAAGATATGTTGGAGTCTCAACTCCTAATACCTCAGAATGGGACCTTATTTGGAGACAGGGTCTTTGCAGAGGTAATCAAGTTAAAATAAAGTCATTGGAGGGGTGCCTGCGTGGCTCAGTTGGTTAAGTGTTCATCTTTGGCTCAGGTCATGACCTCATGGTCCATGAGTTTGAGCCCCATGTCAAGGCACTGGGCTGACAGCTCAGAGCCTGGAGCCTGCTTCAGATTCTGTATCTCCCTCTCTCTCTCTGCCCCTCCCCAGCTTGCATTCCGTCTGTCTGTCTCTCTTTCTCTCTCTCAAAAATAAATTAACATTAAAAAAATGTTTATAACATCATTGGGGTGGGCCCTAACCCTATATAACTCTTGTCCCTAGCAAAAGGGGTGAGATTTGGACAGACAGACATGGAGGGAACACCACACAGAAAGAAACTCCCAGAAGCCAGGAGAGCGGCCTGGGACAGACCCCTTCCTTCAGAGGGAAACATGCAGGGAGCATGGGCTTGCCAACACCTTGATCTGGACTTGGAGCTTCCAGAACTGTGAGACAATACATCTCTGCTGTTCAAGCCCTTCAGTTTATGCTCCTTTGTGACCACAGCCTTAGCTCACTAATACAGAGGGGAAAGCTGGCCCCTCTGAGAGAGAAGGAAGCTCACAAGAGAAGCAGACCAGAGCAACAAAGAAGAGACAGAACAAATTTAAACAGAACTGAATTAAAATTCCCAATCCCAATTCTACTGCGTCTCTTTGCATTTTCTCTGGCTGGAGAGTTCCACTCCTTGGATTCTATGAGGCAGTAGTAAAAGTCCCTCTGTGTTGAATTCGTTAATCCTGAGGTTTCTGTCACTTTGATCCAACAGAAGCGACACAACTATTAATTTTTAATTATTATTACTGTTAAGGCAAAGAAAAGGAAAGTACCGCGAGTGACTCCACCTGAAGCTAAATTTACCAGATGGGTGACTGATGGACCAGGCGGCTGCTTTCAAATGCTGTCCCAACATGTTCCAGCAAGAGACAGGGTCCCTCCTGTCTGGGCGCAATAACCTTCATACATTCACACAGTGTAATCCTCTTGGTTTTTCTTTAATCCGGTAACAGCTAGAGTAAAATCTGAAAAGGATTTTCTTCTGCACAGTTATGCCTTTCTTCCCAATCCAAACACAACTGCATGCCTGGCCCCCTGAAATGCTCCAAAACAAAACAAGTCCAGCCCAAATCCCTCATCTCGTTTCATGTTATTTTCTTGGCTGCGTAAACTTAGGGGCCTTTGTTTCTTCTGCTCTGCCCTTGGACTCTTCCTGTCCACATTCCCCTCTGTCTGGGCTCCCACGCCAGCAACAAGGGCTCCAAGCTAGCGGAGGAAGAGAGAGGCAATGGGAGGGATGGCAGGCTGCAAATGACTAACTGTCTCAGACAACAGCTGGAGGTTCCCCGAAGCAACTCACCAGCCTTCTAGAATAACTACTGAACACAAGCCCTCTGCGGAGAATATGGTCGGATAGTGGGGCGTGGGCTGAAGCTAATCATTTAAGGTGTAGCTGAGACCCTGGGGTTGGGGAAGCAGCCTTGGAAGGAGGAGGGTAGGAATACATAGTCAGGTAAATCCTTTATCCCCCCGTGAGTCTAGCCAGCTTGAATGTGACTTCTTGTGTCAGTTAATAAACTGATGTAGGGAAGGCCGATCATTAATGCAATAGACACCAAGGAGCTCGGTTGTGAAACTTCAGAATCCTTTGCCAGGTTAGGGTGTCCTGAGTCTCTGTAGGGAAGCCAGGAGTCTGATGAAACTGAGACAGGCCAAGAAAGACATCTTTCAGCAATTTCAGTGAGACATTTAAGTCTTAATATGATATGGCTTGTTTGGGTGTTGTCTGTGGGGGTACCTACAACTATAAAGGGTTAGCCACCACCCTTCTAAACTCAGAGAGGTGGCAAATCAATCCTTTATTGAGAGACGATGGAGATGGGAATAAAAGGGAATACTTTAGTGACTGCTGAGAGCCAGAGCATCCTTGGTTACTAAGGAAGACTTTGGATGTGAAAGAGTATCCATAAACAGACCGACAATGGCTGGGACCGAGAAAGAGACACAGGGGAAAAGAGCTCACCAGAAACTGAGGGACGATGGCTTGCAAGCTTTCCATGAGACCCAGCCCTTGCATGGTGGGCAAGTTTCCTAGCAAAGGTCAGCTTCCCGTGGTCAGGGCAGGGGACTCTGGGATCCAGGATGCATTTGCTTTCTGCTTCCGCTCAGGACCTTGTCACAGGTGGCTTTTTATTGACTGACCCAAGGGTCCCAGACCAATGGCCCCCACAAGACCTGAAACGACCACCAGGTGTGGAACAGTGAGGCTGTTAATGAACTGCCACATGCTTTACCTCCCTGGAAACCTCTATTGGTCTCAGAGAGGAAGCCAGCCCTGAGGCTTTGGCACAGACACATCTCAACCTCAGCATCCCCACCCACCTTCTCCCATCTCACGTGCCCACCTACACGGACACATATGCTTATTTCTACCTTGGTGAAATTAATAACATTTGTGGGGGTGGGGGGTGAATGAGTTGGAAAAAAAGGAATCCTTTCCAGAGATGGGAAAATCAAGGAAATTTGGGGGTTACCAATGTGTTCCTACTTGGGTTTTTTTTCGATTTTTGTGTTGTAACATGTTTCATGGCTTTTTACAAATTATTTTTAGAACTATTTAGATTCACAGAAAAATTGCAAAGAGAGTTCCCACATACCCTGCACCCAGTTTCCCCATGATTAACATCTTACAATCTTATAATCGTATGGTTCTTTCGTTATAATCGACAAACCAATATTATGATATTGCTATTAACTAAACTCCATAGGGTATTCAGATATCCTTAGTTTTTTTATGTATATTTATCTTTTTAATTTTAATGTTTATTTATATAGAGAGAGAGCAAGCGGGGGAGGGTCAGAGAGAGAGAGAGAGGGAGACACAGAATCTGAAGCAGGTTCCAGGCTCCAAGTGGTCAGCACAGAGCCTGATGCGAGGCTTGAACACATGAGCCACAAGATTGTGACCTGAGCTGAAGTCAGATGCTCAACTGACTAAGCCACCAAGGGACCCCTGGCTTTCCTTAGTTTTTACCTAATATTTTCTGTTTCAGGATCTCATGCAGGACACCACATCACATATAGTTATCACAGGTCCTTAGGCTCCTCTTGGTTGTGGTAGTTTCTAGGATTTTCCCTGTTTTTAATGACTTTGACAATTTTGGGGATATGCTAGAAAAGTATTTTGTAGGATGCTCACTATTGGAATTTTTCTGGTGTTATTCTCATGAGAGGACTGGGCCACTGAGAGTACGAGACTCGTCTGTTTTTAACCCTTTCTTGGCTATAAAAGCCATGCCTCTCAGCCGGGTGGGCTATTGGCCACTAGCTCAGAGAGCAGGTGTGGTAGCTGTGCTCTACCCTCACCACCACATTCACATGGTCACTGGCATCCTTGCCCCTTGGGACTCAAAAAAGCCCTCACAGTGTGGCCGCAGCTGACCTCTCCAGCATCAACGCCTGAATTTTCTTTCCCTTTCCTCTTGCCACACTTGACTTGCATACAATTTCCCAAACATGCCCACAGCCTCTCACTTTCATGCCTGTGCATTTGCTGTTTCCTCTACCAAGAATGCCATCCCTCCCCTGGGCTAGTGAGGACCTTTCTTTTCCATGCTACACAGGGCATTTCTGTCCATGCCTGACAGCCTGACTTAAAATTGTGATTCCCTCCAACAGTCCCAACCACCTTCCCAATGTTTCTCCACAGTACTCTTCAGCATCTGACATGCTATTTGTTTATGAACTTGCTTACTGTTTGTCTCCTCTGCCAGAGTATAAGCTTCATGATATCGGTCTATTGTGGCAAGGGCTCCATTAGAACAGTGCTTGGTATGCAGGGGATGCTCAATTTGCTGGATGGATGAATGAATGACATTGCTGGAGTATTACATACACTTTGTATAGTTGTTTGGGTCTGTCTCTTTTTCTTCCAGTGGACTATGAACTTCCAGGGGGAAGGGCCAGATCCTATTTAACCAAGGAAAGTCTTGCTGTGAAACTGAATAAAGAAAGCCTCATTTAAATGGATTTGGAAATTCTATTCCTGAAATCATTATTACAGTATACGTTAACTAACTTGGATTTAAATTAAAAAAGAAAAAAGAGTGGTGTCAGTTTCCAAATACTAGGAAGCATATTTGTAACTGAGGCTTGTACCATGTTGGGAAAGCCTTCTATGCTGTCATTTGTTCTTGGCGTATCGTCACATGTCCTTTGATAGATGTTCCAAAGTTCTATGTAAAATGTGGGTTCAAAATTCTGCCTCACTGTATAGACCATTAGGGCTAAGATTTATATAATACAAAAATGAGAGTATTGCTTTAATGCAGAAAGGAAACTAAACTGTCAACCAATTGTTGAAACCAACAAACTGTCAAACCAATCTGTCAAGCAGTTATTTATTTATTTTTTCATGGCAAAGTTGTCTTATAGCCAGTTAGTTAGGCAGAGAAAATGTTTGTATGAAAATCTTGCAGTGAAAATGCTTTTGGCAAAGACGCTTACTGCAAAACTGGCTAGAACCAATAAGAACTCCATGTGGGAGTTGCTTAATTTGCTTACTCAGGACCACAGAATTTTAACTACAAATGTTAACTAGGATACATCTGGTTCAAATAGCCATCCTGACAATATCTGACTGGGGCTAGAATAGAAGGGGGATGTTTTTTAACATAAATTTTTTAAATAAATTGAGAGAATTCACATTATATATTGAACTATATGTATCATAGTAAAGAGTTAACTTAAATATGAAAAAATAAAATAAAATAAAATAAAATAAAATAAAATAAAATGGAGTTGGGAGGCCAGAAGGTGGGGCTCTCACACCCTACCACTCGCAGGAAGAAAGGGGGTTCTTGCCTTTCCAACAGAAACCTACTTTATTATGCCAGCTGGAGGAGGGAAGATTTTTCTCCTTGCCCAACAACAAGCTCAGCCGATAAGAAAATACCACAACTCAGCCAATGAGAAACCTCTGAACTCTCACTTTCCTCCAATGGATTTTCATTCCAAAAGGCCCTTCTCAACTTCCTCTTTTCTCTATAAAGTAATGTCTCCCTCCTTTGATCTCCAGAAATGCCTATGGTTTGCCACAGCTTGCATGTCCCCAACTGTAATTCCTCTCCTATTCCAGCAATAAACCCATTTTGCTGGCAAGATAACCGCTGTTTTACTTTTAAGGTAGACGGCATGGAAGCTGCCATTTAAGCCATGCTTTATAGGCCATCTCAGGACATGCTGATCATCATTAGCCACTGCTCCTTCTTTTAGGACATCACTCATGCTCTCTGGAGTAGCATCTCCATGTGATTGGAAGGGACAGACAGTGCATTACACATGGTCAGAAGTTTAGAATCCAAGAGTTCCTGAGCAGGGGGTGAGGCTTTCTCTTTTTAGAACTGAATTTCTGACCTGAAACACTGCTCCTGCTCTGTTACTGGAAGGTCGAGACCGTTCCCAGGTGCTAACTTTGCAAAGCAGAGATGACAGCAGCTCTGACATCTAAGGACAGGGCTCCTGCCTCTCCCAGTAACTAGTGTGGGGACACGGACAACCTCTCTGAGCCTCAGTTCTCTCATCCAATAACGGAAATCAGATTATCAGGGTTGTCGTGAGGATCGACTGAAAAACGGATGGAGTACTACTTGGCAGTGAGAAAGAATGAAATCCTGCCATCTGCAGCAATGCGGATGGAACTGGAGGGTATTGTGCTGAGTGAAATAAGTCAGGCAGAGAAAGACAGATACCATATGTTCTCGCTCATATGTGGATCTTGAGAAACTTAACAGAAGACCATGTGGGAGGGGGAGGGGGGAAAAGTTACAGAAAGGGAGGGAGGCAAACTATAAGAGAATCTTAAATACAGAGAACAAACTGAGGGTTGATGGGGGGGTGGGGAAGAGGGGAAAGTGGGTGTTGGGCATTGAGGAGGGTACCTGTTGGGATGCACACTGGGTGTTGTAAATTATATTAAAAAAAAAGAAAAAAGAAAAACAGATGGAAAAGCACTTCATAATCTATAAAGCCCAGTCTACAGCACTTTTGCTGTCATCACCAATAAGTGACCCAGACCTCCTATTTTCTGAGCCTTATGACACTGTAGGAGCCATTTGGTCATCATAACATGGACAGGCAGCAGGCGTGGGATGGGTGCTACCAGGGAAAACTTTAACAACAAGTCCCTGGGCCTTATGAGCAAGATCAAAGTCAAAAGTTTGCGGTAAAGCACACACAGAAACTAATCATATGTTTAGAGTATGAAAGACGTGTCCTTTGGCTGCCTAGCAAGGGCCCTCGGGCTTAGAACTGCCCTTGTCCCTGTTTTTACCTCGAGTCTGCCTTTTATGCTTGTTTCATCCCACCGAGCTCGGTGGGGTGGGGAAGAGGTAGATGGTGCCTGCAGAAACCTACTTCCAAACCGCGGCTGGAGTTTTAGCGTGCTGATTATACATCTTAACATGAATGGAAGTTAATTTTACTTTACAATTCTGCATCACAAGAAGGAAATAAAGTAAAAAGGACATCAAGCTGGAAAAAAATATTTATAGCACGGAAGACAGAAGAGGGTTAATAGCCATTCAGTAACGATCTGGTGCCAGTTGAGGTGGGAAAAAATTTAGGACAACAATAAATCAATTGGGAACAGACATGGGTGTGTTCTACAAAAAGTATATTAAGTGAATAAACACATGGGGAAATGTTCAGTTCCTCTAGTAATCAAAGAAATACATATTAGAGTAAAAACAAAATACCACTATACCTAAATTAGTAACCCCCTTTTTTTTTGCCCCCACAATGCTTTGGTGCTAGTAATTTAAAGGTACTTATTTAGCACCTCTCAGCACAGAGCCTGCTTTGGATCCACTGTCCCCTTCTCTCTCTGCCCCTCCCTCACTTGTGCATGCACTCTCTCTCTCTCTCTCTCTCTCTCTCTCCCTCAAAAATAAATAAAGATTAAAAAAAAAAAAAAAAAAAAGATCTCTCTCCCCAAGGCAGTTACATAGCTTCTTCGCATATGCTAACACTTTTGATCCACCCAGCACTGAAGCTTGAGCAAGGCCCAGGCGTTGGCGCGGAGCTTTAAATATGGAAACCAAAGTGAGAGAGGTGAAGTTACTGGCCCAAAGTTACAAAGCCAACCACTCCAACCCAGTTCTGCAGGGCTCTAGATCCTGCTTTCTTCAGAGGCAGGCATGTATAAGGGACCCTGAAGACAGAACAAAATGGGACCACTCAGGTGGTGCTGAGGTTAGCAGAACGTGAGAAGGGAGGGCGAGGTGGGGCTGACACCTGAAGCCTGAGCAGACCCTTCAGGCACAGAAGCCTGCGCGATGTGAAGTCCTGCCTCTTACCTGCTCTTAGACTGAACACGCGCTTGCTGACCCCACATGCATTCAGCAATGGCAGCGAGTGGGTTTTCTATTTCTTTGATAGACAATTAGAAAGGCAGGAGGTAGCAGCTGGCCTGTCCATTCTCTGCTCCCACCGAGCCCTCCAGATTGACGGGCAGATGTAGTTGGGCAGAAGTTGCTGCCTGCATCCCCAAACAGTTCCCTCTCCACACACTCAGCAGCCACGGGCCCAGTGACTTGCACTGACGTTCAAGACAGACACACTGTGTCCGGAACAGAGAGAATAAAGAGGAATCTCTCGGAGTGTGATCCGGAACTCTGAGTGTGACCCATTACTCTGAGTGGGTAAGCAGTGTCTGGGAGAATAGAAGTGTCATTCGGGCAGAATGTCAGTCAGCCAGGAAAGGAGTCTAAGCAGGTCTGGTTGAAGATGGGACAAAAGCTTGCCAGGGGTCCAACTGAGACGCGGAGAGCGGAGTGGTTAAGCGCTCTCTGCCCAGATTGCCTCCTTACTTGAAAAACCATGCATGACATCGTATTGCCAACGAGACAAAATTCCAGTTTCAGAACAAGGCACATCATGATTCAGTTTCTGCCTTCCCAGCAACCACCGTTCTCTCTGACCTTGCCAGCTATTTGTGGTTCCCCAAATATGCAACGCATTGCCAAAACTTGTACACGCACAGTGGCTCTCCCTAGATTACCAACCTTTTCCTCACCTTTACCTTAAAAGTTCCAGATCCCACTGAGGCTTCCAGGCAGGGTCAGACACCAGTCCTTTGGTTTCCCTTCCTGATCACAGTAATTTATGTATCTCTCTACACTACAGATTGGACCATTTCTTATCTAACTTCGCATTCCGAGTCTAGCCTGAGGCCTGACCCACAGTATACAAGTATATGCATGTATATATGTATGTGAGAAAATGCTCACATATCCCACCTATATTTACTGGGTGCATGGGAAGGGTGGACGGCTGGTTGGATGAATAAAACAAATGCTTTACAAAGTTCGCCTGTTACTGTGTGGAAGACTGGGGTGGGACGAGAGATATAAAGCACACCGGCAGAGAGGCTAGTGCGCTCGTCTAGATGATGACAGAGGCAGGGAGATGGGAAGGAAGCAGGGGATTTAGGTGATTTTGGAAGTTGGCTTTAGCAGAAACTGGTAAGCTCATGGAGAGGAAAGGTTGAATGAGATGGTATAGGAAGGCTGACCTCTAGTTTTGAGACAGTGCAGAGTGTGGTACATTTAGGCTACCTGGGGACCAGGGGTATCACCTCACACTGGAGGGCAGCGAGCGGGGAAAGGAGATGCTGAGTCTGGTCTTAGCGAGGAGGCAGGCCTGGCAGAGCTGCAGCTTATATTCTTTCCCCATCTCCAGGTGGCCTTTCACGACCCTGCAATGGGCAGACCTTGGTTAAGATGGTCCAAAGGCATGGTTTACGTGCTTAGAGAAAACGGAAGGCCATTCAGACTCAGTCCAGGGTCTGAGCAGGAAGAAAGGGGATCTTTCAACATGGCTGCACTGAAGAGTCCGACAGCCCTGTCAGACTCCTGTCACCCAGTCACCCAGTCACCCCACTCATGCCATCCCTGGGAGATGTAGTTGCCTGTTTAATGGGATGGATCCCAAGGGGGGGAGGTGTTCAGTTTAGCGCAAGGCACACAGCCTTTGGAACCAGGCAGACCTGAGTTCGAATCCTAGATCTCCGACTCATTAGTCGAGCAGCCTTGGGCAAGTGCCTTCACTTCTCTGCACCTCAGTTTCCTTGTCTATAAAAAGAGGGTAATCATTTCCACTTTTGAGTGTAAATGCCTACTTAAACAAGCTTGCACGTGCCTGGCACTTTCTTCCCTTTGGACACCTCATTTCTCATGTGAGCAATGGGGAGAAAAGTGCTATACAGAAGTATATTGTCAAGTACGTACTGGCTACTTACATTATGCTGGGCACTGTGAAAACTAGGAAAAAAATCAGAGGGCCTGGCCCTCTCCGGGCTGAAATGGAACACTTAATGCTATACACACTCCATTCCCTGTACAGACATGTGCACCTGTGTGAGTTCAGCCCACCTGGCTAAGCGACCTCGGGCAGTTCATCGCAGGGCCCGGAGCTCAGTTTCTCCATTGGTTCAAACAGGGCCTGGTCACCTCTGCACCAAGGGCTGTCCTAGGGCTGGGGTGAGGTCACTTATGGGAAAGCGAGTGAGGAGTGGCAAGTGGTCAGGAAAAGTCCGTGCATTCACTTCCTCCACCCCTGTAGAGAGGGCTTTCCTGTGCCTTCTTGAAGGCTACTCTCTGCTTTCTCGTTTGAACACTAATGGGTTTCACCCTCTTAAGTGACACCTGCTGGAAATGTAATTGTGCACATCATTGCTGCGAGGGAACGGAGGCAGCTTCATCTCCCAATGCTGGTGCTTCTCTTAGGAAGAGAAACGGTGCGCTCATGAAGCCTTCCCTGCATCCTTGCCCATAGGGCGGTGTGGTGGGCTTTTCCCCTGGACGAGGCCAGAAGGAAATGGCTGCTGAAACATTCAGCTTTCCAGAACCAAGTCTCTGGCACTGAGTTCAGGGAAGCCACAGGGCCTTATCCTGATACGAAGGGCAGAAGACTAACAACTCCACCCCGAGTTTCCCTGACGAAATTCTAGCTAAAGCCCACAGCAGGTTGGCCCCACGGTAGAGGAGAACTTGAGAGGTGTGGGGCTGGATCTGGGCCGGAGCTCCTGTTCTCTCTCCTCCCTGGCTGTGAGCCCGAGGACACAGGAAACACAGTAACACAGCGCTAAGAGTTAGCAGTATTGCTAATAGTCTTGTTAATGAAGGACCAAATGGGGACTTGGGGCAGGGAAGCTGAGAGAGGCGGAGAGGAGGAGGACGGGACAAACGGGCCTTAGGGCCAGGCTCTATGTAGATACAAACACATAAATATATGAATATAAATAAATATATAAATGCACAAATATATATCAGGCTTGCCGTGTTCAAAACCTGACAATTGGCCTGTGCTGTTGGAAATTGCTCCTTTTCCCTCTTACTAACACTGTAGCACCAGGCCCCTCCCATTCTTTTAGTTTTCTAAGATTTGCCTGTAGCTCTGGAAATGAGTTGGGACATTCTTTTGTTTTTTTTTTCTTTAGTTGAACTTGTTTGTCTATTTAGGCTAATTTCTTTGCCCCCTCAAGCCTGATGTTCAGACTTCTCCCTCTCTACATTCATAGAATAAGACTGACGGGGAGGACGCTCCCGCCCTGTACACCATGGGCTAGTTTTCTGGAAGTGTCTGCAATTCTGTTTGGGAGAGTCTGGCCTCCTGGAAGGACACTTGGGGTTCCTGGTCCCGGCTCACACGGTGCTTATTCTGCTGGTGTGGGTCCGGGCTCTGATGCTGCCACAACACCCGTGTTTTCTCATAACCGCTGTAGAACACGGGTTATGTGATAAATAATCACTCGCTGTACGCAGGTCTCCCAATGTCTGCATCTCGGTCCTGCAGCACAAGATAGTGAGGGGGTAGACGCACATCTCTGTGGAAACCTTTCAGAAGCCTTTTAGAAATGGTCCTGTCCTCTAAATCAAAGTCTCCTGAATACAGTGTACAAACTTTCCTTAATGGCTAAGGACTGTGCATGGTTATTCTTTTTACTCAGTGCTCTCTCTCTCTCTTTTTTTTTGAGAGAGAGCTGCACAAGCTGGGGAGGGGCAAAGGGAGAGAGAGAGAGAGAGAGAGAGAGAGAGAGAGAGAAGGAGGGGGTGGGGGGAAGAATCCCAAGCAGCCTCCATGCCCAGTGGAGAGCGCAATGCAGAGCTCTGTCTCACGACTGTGAGATCATGACCTGAGCGGAGATCAAGAGTCAGATGCTCAAGCGACAGCCACCCAGGTGCCCCGTTACTCAGCTCTCTTACGACGATGCCCTTCATGATTGCCACCTCTCTTGGGTATTTGTTGCTGCGGAAAGTGGCCCTGGTGTTTTGTGCCTTTGCAGTTGCCATGCTTACTCTCTGGTGTTGCCGTCCCCTCCCTAACTGTGAGCATTCAGGTGTCACTTTGTGTTCACCTTGTCACGCACCTTGCCAGACAGTGGGTTAGCTCTCAGAGCAAAACTCTATAACAGGACCCGGCTCGCTGGGCTCTTAATGATCTGGCCCCCTCCCTAGCATGTGCCACAGACTGGCTCTGTCAGCACCCATAGCCACCCATGTCCAGTGGGCCTTTCATTCCACAGAGTTCTGCCCAGCTGGAAACGATACACGGAGTCCCTTGCAGCCAGATCCCTATTCCACTGAGCAAACGCACCCACAGGAGCACGGGGGGCAGATGCTGTCACAGGTGAATCAAGGCCTCCCACAAACATGGGGGCCAAGATGTTGGTTTATCCGGACAGCTGCAGTGTAGGCTCTGCTGTCTAGTTCCTAGAGTTTTGAGTCCCAAGGCGTAGGGATAAAGGAGATTGCATTCCAGCAGGCCTATGTGGTGTTTGGAGACCTCTCTGGTTCTCTGGCATCCCAGCTCGGGTCTCTGGCCTTCCTGGAAAGTTTGCAAGCCACCTCATATCCTGTATGAAATCGCTTTCTGATTTAAACTAGCCAGAGCCGATTCTGTTATCCAAAACTAAGAAGCATGATGGAGACATCTGTCTGCCCCCAAACTGTAAGCTCCTTAAGAGCGGGGACTCATTCTCAAGCGTCTTTATCTCCCTGGGCCCAAAATAAACTCTGTGCCCTGAAGACCCTGCTGATTGGGCGACTAAACTGAGGGGGGTCCCGCTGCTGGGAGCCACCGCTGCTCCTCTGCTAATGCTCGGGGGACCGGTTCATTTCGCTTCACAAAGCTCTTGTACAAAGTAAGATTATACAAACAGATTATGATGTGGCTTGAGAGGACTTCTCAGAAAAGTGAAGGGACTGCAGGACACAGACAAATTAGCAACGTGTTTCGTCGCCGCAGAGGCTTTTTCTCCCATTTCCTGCCTGCCTGGCCCTCTGCCGGGTTCCAAAGAACAGAGGGACGTGCAGATAATCAAAGTTCGCTAAACGTACGCACTGTTACCAACTCCTTTCAGAGCCCTTCCTGTCCAGATGCACAAAGAGAATAGCAAAGGGAAATAAATCCAACACTTCCTCGCTACACCCACTAAACCGCTCAATCTCAGCAGTTCTGAATCATCAAGTCTTGAATTTCTCATGAACTGCCCCTCATATGCAGCATTTTCAATTAAGCTGGGAGCACTGCTATACTAATTATGTGATGATATTAGTCCCCACAGATTAATATGCAGCTAACAGTTTAGGAATGCTCTCTGGATTGTATTCCTCCATCTACATGAAAATAAACATTTCCATGAAAGGTGTCCTTGACTTGGGAACTCAGAAGAATGGGGTCTCCAAGATAAGGTGCTCACAGGTGACTGGTCTCTGCAGAGACAAACTTTTGCACCGGAATCTGATCCCACTGAGCCACGGGCAAAGCATCAGAGGACCCTGGGGCCGGGGGCACATTTTATATTTCCTCTGTATCCACCTAGTCCTGTCCTTACAGTAGGTGCTAGGTTAACGCTTCCTCATCAAAGCAGTCTTGAAACGTCCTCCTAAAGCAAAACCAGACCAACCAACCACAACAAAAAAGCCAACAGTAACGCTGCAATATGTCTTCTTTTTGTCCAAAACATGGCTCTGTTCCCTGAAAAAAATACAACCAAGGAAGGGAAAGGAAGTCACACTTGCTTCTGCATATTCTGTGTCAAACACTTTCACGAAACATGGCCCATTAATCTCTCAAGTACCTGGTGAGGCAGATGCTACCCTCATTTTACAGACGAGAACACTGAGGTTCAAGGAGGTCAATCACAGAGTGTGGGACCACGGGGTCTAGGGCCCATGCTGTGTCCCGCACACCTGCTTTCGCCAACTCTGGGATGATGATACAGTCATAAGGACTGGGCATCACAGAGCAATAAAAGACTCATGTCCCCATGCTCAAGAAGGGCAAAGGGAGTAACCATCGTGTAACGATAATAATCACAATGAAACACTCATCATTGGTATTCACTTAGTACTTATGGGGCACACTGCTCAAGGCTTTGTATATGTCATCCTTACCCTAGCTGCTGGGCTAGACATCCTTATACCCATCCCAGGAATGAGGAAACTGAGGCACAGGGCTCTCAGATATAAAGACAGAAAGGGCCACACCCAGAGCTAACGTACCATCCCATGTGTTCTGACACCATGATGACTATTTAAGGAGGGCGGCATTGCCATCCCCATTTCAAGATGACACCTAATCTCATTGCCACAACGTCACAATACTAGGCCAGAGCAAATCCCAAGCAGTTTAGCACATGAACAGGTGACACGCCAGTGATTAAACACCTAAGGGACACTAAGAAGCATCAGAGCTACAGGACCTCAGAGGTGAGAAATTCCCTTGGGACTCAGAGGGTGGGAAAACATCTGGAAGGTGGTGGATGCAGAGAGGAGGCCTGGCAGGTCTCTCTGGGGATAATTATTGGAGCAGTGGCTGCACTCACAAGCTGTGTTCCATGAGTAGACTGCGAGCTGCTTAGACACAGGGATGGCTGATCTTGCATCTGCATCCCCTGCAGTGATGGGAACTCCAAAAGCCAGAGGGAAGCCTCAGATTTAGACCCTGGATAATCCCTTTTTGGCAAAACGACTTAGGGTAAGTCACTTTGGAGTCCTCCAGGCCTGTCTTACCAGTAGAGGTAAGGACACCTGACTGCAGTAGTGATGAAATGCACAGAGGTGTGTGACATCTACTGTCAACTGTCAAAGGCTCTGCAAATCCCAGGCACTAGACAAAGCAGAAAACTGTGGTGTCTGAGTCCTCTGGAGCCAGATGGCCTGGGTTCCAATCCTGGTGCTGTTATTTAACAGTGCACCTTGGGTAAGGCACTCTCTGTGACTGTCTTTGACTTAGTTTCATCGTTTAAATGGGGGTAATAATAGCATCTACCTTGTAGAGTTGTTTTGAAGATTAGGTGGGCTAGCGCATGTGGAACTCAGCACTATGCCAGGGCACAGGAAGGGCTTAATTGGAGTCATCATTAGGGGTGTTATCGGTGTTGGAAGTACCGTGGTAGATACGCAGGAAGTAATCACAGGACTTGTGGGTCTTCGGCATTTCCATGGCACGGACTCTACCATAACACAGGCCAGGCGATTCACGAGTCCATCCCGTAGTGGAAAGGGGTCTGAGCAAGAATGTGGAAGGTTACTGGTAAATCAAGCCCAGCACAAGCCAGCTCCTCCAGAAAGCCCACGTGGGCTCCTCTGTCTCCCCATGACCACTTGCATTGCAGAATTCGTGTGGAAACTTGAGATTCAGAGAGACTGAATAACTCATCCATGGTCATGCAACTAGCAAATGTAAATCAGGATTTAAACACAAGACCATTGGATCCCAAACCACGTCCACTTGGCAAGCATGGGGATCGTTTGATCATTTGTGCCTTGATACTTGGGAAGTTTCAGCATTAAATCATCTTAACCTGGGGCCTTCCAAAAACAAATCATTCCATTAAAACCTTGCTCAATGTTCCCTTTGCCTAAGATCTTTTTAAAGTTTTTTCTACCTTTTTTTTTTAGTTAGTTTGTGTAATTTACATTTTCCCAGAAAACAGCTATCTTATGGAGATTTTCAAACTTGTGAGAGTACACCAGTACATTTGTATTGTTACCATTTTAAATCACATCAGTTGTTCTGTTTCTTTTCTCATTAATTAGTTCTCTTCATTTTGATATTAGATGCATTCCAGTGCTGTATTTTGCAGCATCCAGTGCGGTAAGATGTATACACACGCACACGCACGCACACACACACACACACACAATTATTTTAAAATGTTGGAAGCTGCCTGATTTGATCAGAAGGTATCTTTAAGAGAGAATTCTTTTGGAGGGGAAAATGCTGTTATGAGCCTGTTGGGATATGAAAGGGTAGGCCTCCTGGATTCAGACAAAGAAGAATTATATTGTTCTACCCAAGAGAGCAATGAGTGAATCTGACAGCAGATGGCTGCAAGAGGGGTGCTGGGGGACCCCCAAGGGAGGAGGGCAGGGAAAGAGGGTCAAGCACCAAGGTGGCAAGCAGGGAAAGGCTGGTCAAAGAGATTTGGGGAGACTGGGGGGGACCTGGGCATCCTGTGTGGGGGGGGCCTGGACGGTTTGCTTTTACTGTTAAGAGAACTTGTTACTCCAAAGTTGGAAGAGATCCCAATGAGAAGACTAGGCTAACCCCTGAAGTTGTATCAGCTTCACAAGCCGGCAAAAGGATGAATATTTGAATTTTTTATACTCTATTTTAAAAAATTTATTTGTATTTTTCATTTTTAGAGACAGAGTGAGTGCGAGCGGGGAAGAGGGGCAGAGAAAGGGGTGGGGGGTGGAGAGAAAGAGAGAGAGAGAGAGAGAGAGAGAGAGAGACTCTTAAGCACGCTCCATGCTCCTGACTCAGGGCTCAGTCCCACCACCCTGGGATCATGACCTGAGCCAAAATCAAGAGTCAGATGCTCAACTGACTGAGCCACCCAGCACCTGACCAAGCACCCTGAGGTTTCTACACTCTAAAATAAGGCTTGATCATATTTCATCCATAGGGTGGCTATGGGGATTACAAAAGGTGATGCTTGTTAGAGACCTAGCATGATACCTGCTCATGGCAGACCATCACTAAGTGTTATATACACTCCCAGAGAGGGGCAGACACACAATGATACTTCCATACCGGAGGGAGAGAGTGGATGGGTGGGAGTATTGGTAGGGTGGCCTAAAATCCTTGTAGGCCCAGGGAATCTAAACTCAGTTCCTGCTCAGCCCTGAGCTCGTGACAAAACAGCCAATGGGTGGCAGGACCCCTGAGTCGCTGGTGAACAGCAGGCAGTAGAATCTGGAACTGTGCAATAACCCCCAGCCAGCTCATCTGCGACCTGGGATTTACAAGGCCCCATCCACAGCCCAGCCCGTGGGGCGGCTGTCCTGAATTTCATTTCTGATCCTCGCATTTGGGCCCCATCTCAATTAAGATCAGTTAGAAGTCAATTTCACAGTGGTTGGTTTTATAAGATCCCTGAAAAATGATAAGCTAGAAGCAGGCAATCACTTCTTTGGGGAGCAGAGGCCTTCCTCAACAGGGCCTCAGATGCTTTGTTTATTTTGATTTGATTTTAATTTGGTAAATAATGTTTATTTAATTTTATTCTGTGATTTCAAAAACAATATATATACAGGAGGGAAAAACAGCTGTTGTAGCCTTCATCAGAACTCAAACTAATGGGGATTTTTCCCTTCATCGGCTGTGAGGCTTAAATAAATACATTTCCCAAAGCTGATAAGCAATCATTTCCAAATGTAAAAAAAACCCAGAAAGGTGGAAAGAAAAGGAATAAAATCATCCACCGTCCCACTACCCAGAGACCAACCACTGTTAACAGTTTGTGTGTGTGTGTGTTTCCTCCCTGTGAGTTTTCTCTAATTGTTTTACATGGCTGAGATCACACTGTGTGTGTGTGTAATTTGATATCCTGCCTTTTGTACTTAATGGTATACCATATGCATTTCCCTATGTCATTAAAAGCTCTGCAAACGTCATTTTTAACGGCTACAAAATATTCCATTCTACGATTGAACCATAATCTACCTAACCGACTCCCTAAAGTGGAGCATTTAGTGCTTTCCAATTTTTTATTCTTATAAATAAAGTGCAGGGGACACCCATGTGTATAAATTTTGGTCTGCATTTCAGGTTGTTTTCTTAGGATAGATTCCCAGAAGTAGAATTACTGGGTTAAAGGATATGGACTTCTTGAGGTTCTTGAATCGATCGCCAAACCGCTTTTCTAACCAGCGGTCCCAATATCCGCCCCTCTAGCAGTGCGCGACGGCACCTCTGTGCACATAGGCAGTCCTGTCTGGCGCATTTTTTAAACCCTACACTCTGGGAAGGGAAACTGCCACTTGTCTGGGGTCTGGAAGGGCTTTGATTCCTCTGTCTCCCCTTGGGTGGCCCCAGAAAGGGTCAGTGCATTTCCACCCCCGCCTTGTCCCCTCCCCTTGTGTCTGGCTTCGTCGCCTTTCATCTAGGGCACAGAGCGGGGCTTGTGTCCTTGTTCCCATCAAGGGTGCGTGACATAGCAGGAGGCAGGGGTCAGGGGACAGGTCTGTGAGTCTGAGGTCATTTGTAGCACTTCTCGGCAATTTATCAGATTCGAGGTATCCTGTTTTCTGCCCTTTCTTAAGTAGCCTTGTGTGTGTAAGAAGGCTTTGTGGCACACGTCCGATTGCTGTGCTCGAACGCAGCCTCACACTGGATAGCATGGGAGAAACCCTCTTCCCGATCTGTGCTATAGAGGTCACTGGACATGCCCCGATCAGAGGGCAGTGCTGAATTTAAAGAAAATATAAAACACTTCCAAGGAAAGACCATAAGAACCTTTCCACATGTGGAATTGGAGAGCTCCAACCAAATGCTGTGGGGATATGTGATCATGAGAAAAACAGAAACACAGGAGGAGGGAAGGCTGTAAGAACAGAGTCACCGTCACCCAGGGAGCGTGAGTGTCAGCAGGGAGGAGGTTGTACACTCACCAGGGAGAGGCAGGGAGAGGTTCCCAGCACCTGTGGGGGAGCCGGGGCTGTGGGATGCGTTCTCATAAACACTGGGACAACCGGTAGAACAACGGTCTCTATTTTTACCCATCAGGACACTGGGGCTTGGAGAAGTCACGTGTCCAGCCACCATCCCACAGCCAGTAAGAGAGAGGGAGATTTCCACTCAAGCCCAGCCATGTCCTACTGTAGCTATGCTTCTCAACCTCAAACATTCGGCTGAAGGTCCTGTTCAAATGCTGACTTGGATTCAGCAGGTCTGTGGAGGGGCCTGAGAATCTGCATTTCCAACAGACTCCAAGTGATGCAGGCAGTGCTGGTCCAGGGACCACCCTGGGGGAGCCCTATGCCTGTGGCTCTCAAACTTCAGCAAGGATCACATCACCTGGAGAGCCCCTTAACACACGAATTGCTGGGCCCAGCCTCCAGAGGTTATGACTCAGTAGGTCTGGGTTGGGGCCCGAGAATTTGCATTGTATCAAAGTCGGAGGTGCTGCTGTGGGGGGTGGTCCCTAGACCACACTCTGAGGATCCTGCCCTACAGAGTAGCTTCATGGGGATGGGAGGGGAGCAGGTCTTCTGGAGAACACGGTGGGCCCTTATTCTTGGGAGAGTCTGGAGGTGGGATTGCAAAGAGATACCGCTCTTGTCATGAGACTCTTAGCTTTTGTGTCTGGCATTAGGAGGGACATGGCTGTGTGTGCACATACGTGTGTGTGTGCACACGTGTGTGCGCACGCGCATGTGTGTTGGGAGAGGCATGCTGAGTCTCTAAAGCCCTATGAATGTCCCTCCAGAACCAGGCAGTGACAGGAGAGGCATGAAAGTTTCTGGAGCGGCTTGAAGACTCACCCATAAAAAAAAAAAAAGCCTGCCTTGCAGTACATCAGTTATATTATGTTGTCGAACAGAGTTTCCTGCTTGTTGGGTCTTGGAGTTTAATAAAAAAATATATTATGACTCATTCCAAACTTTACAAAAGTCCTCGGGGAATCTGAAATGAATCATGTTAGGCTCCTGTTATAAAACAGTCTTCTCTTTCACAAGCCTGGAGCCACAGCAGACTAGCAGTAGGGATGAGGGAAACAGAGGACAGGGAAGAAGACTCAGGGCAGGGGGTGAAATCTTTGCCCAGGGCTTCTCTTAAATAACCGGAGACTTCCAGGCCAAAGGAAGGCAGAACCCCAAGAGGCTGTAGGGGGGAGAAAGGCTTCTTTAATGCTGGGTCAACTCTGTTAAGAGTCAAAGGTAGCTTGAGGAGACAAGGCTATGGAGGTCAACGCCTCCAGAAAGCCTTCCTGGATTTCTTTAGGCAGAAGTGGTCTCAACCACGTGGCCCTTTATCTTTGCCTCTGAGCACAGAAAACAATACCCTTATATGCCGGCTGTTTGTAGCCATGGTGGCTTTCCTACGGTGCTAAATCTTTTGCGCTGGAAGAACTCAGGTATGCCTGTCTCCAGAGCGTCTATCCTGCATGCTAGGCTCCCGCCAGTGCAAGCAGGAGCTCGGCAACCATTTCATGTTGGACTGACTTTATGAAGCTCCTCAGTCTCCGTGTCTATCTTCACACACCGAAGGAGGAGACAGCATACATTGTAAGAGCCCAGGCTGCACTGAAAATACCAAACTAGGTGGCAGGTTGGTGGGCAAGCATCCGTAGGGCCTTCACTGGCACTGGCTATGTTCTCTCATGCTGAGTCCTGACAGGGTGCCCTCCCTGGAAGCAGAGGGCATGTCCATGGACCCTGGCTCCCCCACTTCCTAGCCAGGGGACTTCGGGAAAATCACTTCACTACTCTGTGCCTCAGTCTCTTCACCTGAAAGTCAGAGAGAATAATAGAACTAACATCATGGCACTGTTGAGAAGGTTAAATCAGATGACACATGAAAAACACATAGCATATGATCGGAAGGAAGGAAGGAAGGAAGGAAGGAAGGAAGGAAGGAAGGAAGATTTTAAGTTAGTAGGACACAAGTCCCAAATCCAAGAGAGAGAGAGAGACAGAGAGACAGAGAGACAGCAGTGAAAGAGATGAAGTCCCTATATAATTCCAGGCCAAATTTCCAGATAAATGCATCATGGAAAGGGTAGATGAGGGGGCCAGATATATAGACTACTTTTACAGAGTGCTCAATAAATGTTAGCTATTAAGACATAGCTAAGCACACAAATGTTATTCATCCCATCTTTGTTACAACCTGTGAGATGATTTTTATTTCTCAGATTTTAGAGCTGGGAAACTGGGGCCTCCCTCCATGGGACTGGCAGAGCTATCTCTCTACAGCCAAAGTTAATAAAAAGGCAAGGGAGCAAACTCAGTGGAAAATAATCCGACATCATGTAGGAAAGGTGAAGAGACTAGCCTTTTATGACCCAGCTTTCCACACCCAGCAGATAGGCACAGCCAAAGACACGTGCAAAGATGTCTATAGAGGTATTATCTACAACAGTCAAACACTGGAAACAAATCCCCCTCAACAGTAGGACCGGTCATTTCTGGATACTTGTGCAAAGGAGTATCACACGCCAACAAAAATGAACACACTTGACCTACACAGTGTTTGAATGAATCTTGAAAACATGGGATTGAGCAAAGAAGACTGGGCACCAAAAGACACTTATTACGTGACTCCATGGACACGACGTACAAAAACGGGAAAAACCGAGCGACATTGCTTCGGTGCACACACACAGATGTCAAGACAGCAAGGAAAAGAAAGGATGAGTTTTCATCAAAGGCAGAGTAGTGGTTTCCTCCAGGGTGGGGGCGAGGGGAGAATGAGAGGGTTGTGGGTGGGGTGGGGCCCGGAAGGCTTCGGGAGCGTTGCCAGCGTTCCTCCTTGCTCGGGCGGTGACATGGGTGTCTGCTTCTTGATTACTCGCTGGCACCTATATGTGTGGTATACTTTTCAGTATGAATACTATGTTTCACAACAAAACATTCAAAACTTCCAAACAAAACAAAAAGACAAGGATTACCTTCTAGGGGGGGAACCCAGACCGTCATCCCCAGAATTTAAAGCTGAGTCATTTAAAGACCCAACAGAACAGGAATTCAGCAGGCAAGAAAAACGTGCCAATGCCAAGACTTCAGCAGTGACCTGGGGGCTCGGTCTTCCTTTCCGATGGCAGAGAAAGCATCAACACCAGCGTTACAGCGTACTGAGGCCCCAACAGGTCCGCACCTTGGGTTCAATGTTTATGTTCCTTATTGCTAATCCTTACAACAGCACCCGATGTAACCATTAACAATTTATTATAGCTATGGAAATACGTGAACATTGCATCGTCTTTTGGCCAGGAAGTATGAGAACCAGGATTTAAGCCGGGTCCGTTCGGGCCGATGCCTCCAATGCCTCTGGTGCCATTATACTATATGGCCTCCTTCTACACCAGGCTCACATTCTTGAGGAACTTCTTTCATTTATTTATATTTAAAAAAATATATATTCCTTTAGTTTTGGGAGAGTGCAAGTGGGGGAGGGCAGAGAGCAAGGGACAGAGGATCCTAAGCAGGCTCTACGCTGACGGGCTGACAGCAGCAAGCCTGGTGCGGGGCTCCAACTCACAAGCCGCAAGACGACCTGAGCCAAAGTCGGCTGCCCAACCGACTGAGCCACCACCCAGGTGCCCCTTGAGGAACTTCTTTTACATCAAAGACTGAGCAAGGGAATTTTCTGGACTCCCCGAGCACGTGAATACTGACAGGTGTTAAGACTGTGTACCTGTCCCTTCCTCCCATTTTATAGGTAAGGACACAGATAAAGGCAGTGAGCTGCAGTGTGGTCCGCACCTTCGGCTGGGTCCTCACAGGAGAGCACAGAAGCCCTGTTCCCCCCGGGTGGCTCACACTCTGGCCCCTCTGAAAGGCGCGCAGGGCCGAGTCTTCCGTCTCGTTGAAGGGATAACATGGTTTTTCTGGAACTCGGTGGTGACCTTAGGGAGCTTCCCTGAGCATCTCTGAGGCTCAGGGTGGAGACACTATCACGCTAATTCTGAGACACCTGCGCAAATCTCCCAACAAGCTACCTGGCACCCAGTAGGCATCTGATAAATAAATCCTTGTTGACTGAGTTTTCACGCAACGGTCTAGATGATTTAGGGGTTAGAGCAGAGGTCCTGCAAACCTCTCCTTCCTCAGAATGCATTCGGTTCTGGGAATTAGCAAAGGTGAACCCCTCCCTTTGTGGCCAGGGACCACCATGCCAGAAAATTCCCGCCAGGGCCAGAGAAAGGGGGTGTGGCTGGCACACAGAGTAAATCTGTGGCAATTCTTTCAGAAGTGTCCACCATGCCTTGGAGAGAGCCTATTTGGGGTGTCTCGATTGTATCTATAATTCTATCCCTAAAGTCATTTGGCACATCTTTCCAAGGTTGCAAAAATAAAACTCCTGCCCGATAGAGGCAGTAAAAGGATTTGCAAAGAAAAAAAAAAATCTTCGAATACTATTTTTAAAAAACTACCTTTTCCCCCTTTCCTTCTCTACCTTCACTAGAGACCTTTGAGTTATGAAGTGCACTTAGCACCATTAATTGCCATGGAAACTACAGCATCTTCCGCAGAATATGGTCAACTTTTTCTGCAGAGAGTTTTTTTTTTTTTTTTTTTTCTCTTTCAGCAGAGACTTTGAATAATGGGCTGTTTTTGTTCCTTTTGTGGGAAGACAAGTTTCTCCTCCCCCATCCCATTCTTTCTGATGTGTTACTTCCCGTGGCCACAGTTCCATGATAGCAGAAGCTGGTTACCAGGTTTCTGAAAGGCCAGGAAAGAGGAAGGATGCCCTCTGAGTTTTAACTTTCTGCTGATGCTGCCTGTGGGACCCAGGTGTTCTCACCTGTTCTTCATCAATGATTTGCTCTTTACCCATTTTATTCAGCACCATTAACAACAACCCTAGTGGCAAAACTGTTTGATTGTGTGCTTACCATAAAAGCAATGAGTTTGATCCAATACTGTTATCTGGTACTTTTAGCTACACACTATGTATTCTTGGTGCACTAGATTTTCCTTAAAGGAACCATGTAAATATTAATACTGTCTCCCATTTTACAGATGAGGAAACTGAGGCACAAAGAGATTAATCCACCCACCCCCAGGCACAGAGCTAACAAACATGCTAAGAAAGATTTGGACACGGGCCCTCCTAATTCCAAACCTAGTCCATGCATTTTCTACCATGCTTCTAGTCTACCTTTAAAAGAAATGACAGTATAACCCTCAGCCAGTAACTAAATCATTAATGAATTGATGGGATCATTAAATATTTATTAAGCCTTGACTACTTGCCAGGCACAATGCTGGGTCCTGTTTCAAATTTATCTACCCAGCAAACTCAGCCATCTGAAACTCTTCCGAGAAACAGGAATTATGCAAAAAAGCTTCTGAACCACCCAAACATATCACAACATTCACACGCTTTATTTATTTGAGAAATACTCCCCCAGCTTCTTCACTTTCTCTATACACAATGTGAATAAGCTGGTCATCTAAAATCAGAGATCTGGGTTTGTACTTCACATCTGTCACTCCCCAGCTATGTGGCCTTGGGTGATTTATCTCCTCCAAGCTGGTTTACCGTATTTAAAGGAGGAGTAATCTCAGAAGTCGGTTTCAAAGACCTAATTAGAAAACGTAGGTAAGGTGACTGTTCCAGTAACTGACATCTAGTAGGAGCTGAATATCCGTCGGTGCTTAGCCGTAGTTACAGCATTATGCATTCATTACAGACACGTTTACTATGCACCACTGGTTCCCAACACACCGTCCACCCCTGCTCTGTACTTAATTTCTCCTAAGAAAATGCCTGGGCAGCTGCAAGACTGAGACAACCCGAGGACAGGGCTAAGCAGGGTGCCAGGCACAGGGCAGGCACACAGAACTACCTGTGTTTGTGCTGCGGTTACCCAGGATACAAGGTACAAGGTGGGAGATGGCAGAGCTGGAATAGGACTACACATCCCGTGACTTCCAACCCTGCACAGAGGGGTAATTCGATGGCAGGCATTTGTCCCAGCTGAGGAATGGAGCCCCCCGCGTCCCTGAGGGTCCACGCTGCTGCCCTACACTCCCTTTTGCATCTTTCAAAAGTTCGGCTGGAACTTTGGTTCTTCTAATTGAGGCTGTCTGGTTTCCGGGCATTAAAGAAAGGAACGGTCCTAGGAAATATTGCCTCCTATCAATCCAACATTAGACACAATTCAATTTCTTAATGACATTTGTGATCATTATGCCATGTTTCTAATTGAAAATGAATAATTGAAATTCTAATTATTACTGGAGTCGATAGAAGGCGACTCTAGACAGCAACCTGTTAGGCAAAGGCTTTAATTCTTGGTCATTTTTTAAATCCAACAAGTGTCTGGTTATTCAATTATTTAACAAACATGCGTGTTGGGGGCTATGCCCTGGTGAGAAGTTTAACATAGAGAGGACCCTGTAGTGGTTTTGTGTTTTGTTTTTTGTTTTCGAGGAGCTGTGTTAGGCTTCTGGTTTCAGGATCTGGCAATGTGGTAGAACGAATTTACAGGATCATCCTTCTTACCAACACTATATAGAAATGTAGAACAAAATCAAGTGAAATAATTAAATAAGAAACATTAAACTAGAGCACTGGATAAAAGAGCTGAAGCTGTGGTGAGTGGCCCAGCTTAGGGCTGGGGTTTTAACATCCACTGTGGGGTGTGGGGGGAGAAGATGTAGACCCAGCTGCATGGAAAGGCAGGGGATGGAATGGAGCCGCTAAAACCCCTGCATAGGGTCAGGACCTCAAAAGGTCTCTTCCCTCCACAAATGAGATCTCTGCCCATGGAACTAGAGAGGTTGAGAAGCTTATTTTTGCTCAGGACTATGCACAGAAAAAAAAAAAAAATTACCCCATGATATGGAAAAACTCAATCCTGTACCATATGCAAGTACAAAATCCAAATTTATATCACCTCTGGGCTGCAGGAATTCTAAACCAAGAAATTAAAGTAAAATCTGGCCCAGGGCCAGTGAAACCTCTCTGGTGTTCAGTCAGATCAGGCACAAAATAGCTCTATAGATTCTGTAAAGGCACTCCCATGGCCCTGAATGCAGGGAAATCCCACTCAAATAAAACAATAACCACCACTAAAACCACATCACCCGAAGATGAGCTTACACACACACACACACACACACACACACACACACAAATTTACATATCACCCAAGAAAACACTTCCCCAGCAGAGGCACAATAAGGAAGCTTAACACTCTTGAAATACTAAAATTATCTGATAGATTATAAATGTACTTAAATGACAAAAAAACGAAAAGTGAAGGAATAAAAATCATATTGAAAGGACAAGCCACTATGAAAAAATTAAAGGCAGGTTTGAAAAAGAACTAAATAAAACCCGAGACATTGAAAAACAAACAAACACACAGTCATTAAAACTAAAATCCAGAGGCTAGGGGCACCTGGGTAGCTCAGTTGGTTAAGCATCCGACTTCAGCTCAGGTCATGATCCTATGCTTCGTGGGTTCGACCCCGCGTCGGGCTCTGTGCTGAAAGCTCAGAGCCTGCTTCAGATTCTGTGTCTCCCTCTCGCTCTGCCTCTCCCCCACTTGCACTCTGGCTATCTCCCCAAGATAAATAAACATTAAAAAATTTTTAAATAAATAAAATAAAATAAAATAAAATCCAGAGGCTAAATGATATAGGAGATTAAGTGCAGCTGAAGACAGGTCTAGGGAACTCAAAGATGAGTTTGAGGAAATTTCCCATAATGTAGCCCAGGGAGATAACTGGAAAATATGACCGATGTATTAAAATAAAGGTGGATCGAATTGCAAGAGCCAACATAGATCTCAGGGGAATTTCAACAGGAGAGAATAGGGAGGAAATATTTGAAGAACTAATAGTTGAGAATAGTCCAAAGTTGAGAATCACATGAAACTATGGAAGAGTCAAGGCAAAGAAAAAAAATAGTAAGGGCTCTGAGTGTTAGCTTCCTGTGGTTTTCTCAAGAAGACCATCCTTGGGAAGCCGAAGAATGAAGAGATTCAAAAGCAGCACGAGACTTGGCAAAATCATCCACGGGGAGAGCGGCGCTCAGTTGAGCAGTCTACGCCATAGTGTGTCAGCCAGAGAACTTAGGCAAGCACTGTACGAGCAAGTGTACAGAGTGGACGACCGCATCAGTGTTCCTGATTCTTCATCCCACTTCATGCCCTGAACTTTCCAGTACTTCCCCACGAAGGCAGAGAGTTGAGACTATGCCCCAGGTATCCCACAGATCCAAGGGGGACGAGGGCTCAGGACACAGACCAGGATCCAAGCTGCAGGGCGGAACCACACCCAGTGGAGTGCAGTTTACATCAGCTGACAGATACATGGGCTGCAACAAATTACTGTTTTAAGCTGCTATATTTTTGAGTGTCTCGTTAATGGTGCGTGATGTGGCGACAGTCGCCTAAAACATGTATTATCTCAGTAGACTTCCCAACTCGGAAGTGGGCACTGTTGCTCATTTTATCCTTCAGGAAACTCAGAAGCTCCAAGAAGCAAGAAGTGATGTAGCTTGCCAATGTCACACAAGAGTAGGTTCAAGAGCTGAGGCTTATTCTGGACGTAAAGCGTAAACTTTGAACTTCTATGCAGACTGCTCTCTGCGCGTTTGTTGGGTGAATGGGTGGATGAATGAACAGATGAATAACGACCCATCTACTGGGGCCAAACACATCAACTGCACTCACTCAGACTCACACTCAGGGTCTGGACACCTTCAGGCCAGGACAAACGCATCAGGGTACCCAAGGAGGCTCATTTTCCTTTTACGGGGTGTCTGAAGCACAAAGAGCTTGCCCAGAAAATGAATCCTCTTTGTGCCAGGAGAAAAAAAAACCACTAAAGTAGAAAATAATCACAGCCTGTCAGACGCCTTGGCATGCTGACGATCTTCATGGTCCAGCAGATGGTGTCAAGGATGTGACCCCCGGAGGCTCACAATAGGCAGCTGGCAAAGGCCTCATCTCAATGGACGGCACGGAGTCCCACAGCTGATCTGTGTCTTAGCGTATGGTATCTAGGAGCTGCCAGAGCACCAGCTGACTAGTAGAGCTCCCCCTCTGAACCACTGGGATGCTAAATAATGAATTGTCTTGTTCTACTTGGGGTGGGAACAGGCAGACCCTTCTGAGAGGTTACAGAGGGCTCCCTGCTCAAGTAACAGAATAAAGATGTTCAGACCCTCATCCCCCGCTGCGATTTGCCGTCTCAAAACAAACGGAAATAAAATCAATGATAAAATGAAAAGATTTGAGATGTGGATCCCACCTCTGATTTCCTAAAATACTTTAAAATTTATTCCTGGTCCAGTAGGGGGAAAAAAAATAGACAAAGGATATAAAGAGTCTGCTCAGAGAAGAACAAACATAAACAGATAATAAACACGTGAAAGCTGTTTGGCTGTGCTGATAATTAAAGAAAGGCAGATGAAAACAACAATGGGAGAGCACCGTCTCCCCACCAGGCTGACAACAATGGAAGAACCCGCTACTTTCCAGTATGTGCCCCTCTTCAGCTTCTGCTGGCAGGAACAACATCTGGCAGGAGGACAATTTGGCAACAGGCACCGACACTCAACTGTATATACTTTCGGGTGTCGGTTCTTTTATTAAGAACCGACCCTCCAGCTATCACCTAAATATGCCTGGATAGGTGTGGACGTAATTCCCTAAAGAGTTCAAAACACAAGCAGTATCCAGTTCAGAAACCGAGAAATACTTGAGTGTCTGCGGACAGAGGAGGAGGTTGGCAATGTCTGATGTGTTCAGACTGTAAGGATGTGAGGCAGCTCACGAGAGCCAGTGAGTTCCTAAGAACGGAGAATGAAGCATCTCAATGTGCCAAGGTGGAGAAAATGACCTCTCTGGTGTAAATAAAACATGGGTCTACATTTGTTTTTGTTTTTTGTTTTTTTTTTTTTTTTGTCTGGAAGAATACCAACAAACGCTTTTAGAGTGGTCACCTTTGGAGAGAGGCAACTAGGAGCCTAAGGTGAGTTATGTGTTCTGTTTTATCTTTCTGTACTCTGTGCTTTCTGACCATGCACATCTATTTTGTTTTCTTTACGTTAATAGGACTTATCTGGGCAGTGAGATGTAAAGGCCATTGCTGTTTTCCTTTCCCTTGGACACATTAAAGATCTAACAAATGTTATAACTTGGTATCATACTGCACGTTGATTCTAATGCATGCAAGAGTGCCAGGCAAGCAAGGTCGGGGTGGAGGAGCAGAGGCTGGGAGACCCTGTGCACTGGGACGGACAGGGCAGGGGAGATGTTTTGAATCCCCGCGTGGGCTCCTTGGGAAAGCCCAAGAGGTTCTCCCCTGGGGACAACCAGAAAAAGAAGGAATCGGGGCTTGGAAGGTGGAAAGAAGGCAGCCTTGAAAACGTCAAGGGGACAAAGGAAAGTCTCGTACTCCTAGAAGGGCCTAGTGTGCCTTCTTAGGAGACAGGGAAAAGCAGGGGTGCCAGTGCTGGGGGAGGATCCCCCTGGGTTGACAGGGTTCTGTTTTGTTCAGGAGCATGGGCAGGAGCCCCATGGGTCGCAGCTCATGGTACGAATCCTCCTGCAGGTTGAGGAGGCAAAACAAAGGCGCTTGCTATTTTCCATCTCAAGTGTCCAAGCTTTTTTTTTTATGTTTATTTGAGAGAGAGAGAGAGAGAGAGAGAGAGACACACACACAGAGTGCAAGCAGGGGAAGGGCAGAGGGAGAGGGAGACACAGGGTCCAGATTCTGAGCCCATCAGCACAGAGCCCAGTGTGGGGCCTGAACTCAAAGACCATGAGACCATGACCTGAGCCCGGGTCAGGCGCGTAACCGACTGAGCCATCCGGGTGCCCCCTAAGTTTATTTTCCCAGTGGACTCTCCGCTGAGAGGCACAGGCAACCCCTTTCTCCTTTACCCCTCTGGGCCCAGCACACAGTAGGACCTGTCTGTGGAACGAATGCGATGCTGACACCATCTGCTCA
Source organism: Leopardus geoffroyi (assembly GCF_018350155.1). Taxonomy (NCBI): domain Eukaryota; kingdom Metazoa; phylum Chordata; class Mammalia; order Carnivora; family Felidae; genus Leopardus; species Leopardus geoffroyi. The sequence goes on along the minus strand of NC_059329.1, from coordinate 53,107,346 downwards.
GTCTGGCCTCCCATTTTCCTGACACCTGGTTTGCACCTCTCACCCATCCCTGCACGCCTGAAGCCAGGTATCTGTTGGCAGAGCCTGAGTCCGCGGGCAGAAGTGATTCACGCACGCAAAGAAGTTCAAAGAACTCCTCCTGGGAAGGCTGACCTATTTCACCAGTTCGGTGATGTCTGAGCAATAAAGATTCATTTGACTCTATTAGATCAAATGTAAAAATAAAACTAAAATTAATTAAAAACTACAGCATCCAGCTCCTTACAAAAACACCTTTGATATGCATTCAGCACACGGAACAGCTGCAGTTAGAGAAGGCAATGAGGTTTCAATTATCCCAGCTACTGGCGGAAAGAGATAACGTGGATAAAAGAAATCCACAGATAATCAAAATTTTAAAACCCTTTATTCTTTCTCTCCATTTCAACTTCATTCTTAACACACTCTTGTGAGGACCTGTAAGGAGTGTTCAGGTTTGTTGAGTCTTCTCTCTTCTGTCCCTTTTTCTAAGAGGTAGAGAGATGTTAATAAGGCTTCCCGTACCGAGAAGCCACTGTTTGGTCAGGACAGGGCTGGGCTGGATTCTCTCCATTTGCCCCTCTAGCTCCTTTCTCTGCCCTTTCCTATGCTGCTCTGGGCTCCAGGAGGCTGATCTTTTGGGGTATTATCATTGATTTTCCTTTCCTTCTGATACCTGGTTGGGTTTAGCCAATGGGAGGCACCAGCCTCAGGGTGGAATGAAAATAAGCCTGGGGTAATTATCCCCCCCCCCCCCCACCCGCCAACTCCTCCCTGCTATGCTGTGATTGGCAGTGGCTTCTTTCTTCTCTCTAAGGTGCTGTCCAGCACCCTCTTCTGCAGGTAAAACTCTCTCAGTATCTACTCCCACTCCTTCCCTGCTGATTCTAGTGTTGCACCATCCCTTACCAGTTTCCTTGAAACGCTGACCTTCATTAAACTTTCCTCAATCACCTCATTTGAGAGTGAGACCAGTTCCCTGCAGTGACCACCTATCATCTCGTTTCGTACGCTCATTTCCCAGAGGAGTGGAGAACCCCAAAGAGGATAGCAGATTTGTCTATGGTCACACCTCCAGGAACTGGCAGAGCTAGGCTCCCCAGCTGGGACTGTCCAACCCTGAAAGCTTAGAGATCTGACAACTTGATCACGTCGCTGAGAAACTAGAGCAGTCAGTGAGAATTTGCAAAATGATGCCAACTACAACAGAACCACTTTAAGATTTCATCTCAGAGTTGAAAGGATCAGAAAGCTGGGTCTTTAAGAGTGTCTGTGACAGCTGTGTCTGGATCTGGTAGGAATCTTGCCTTTTCTCAATTACCTTGCCTTCTGGATTCCAACTCCTAAAGTCTTGCTCGGAGCCTCACTCTGGCTACCTCTGGATTTCATGACTTCTACTGGGTCATCGGGCTTTGTGGGGGTGGGGCGTTTGGCAGTGAGATGGAAGCTCAGGTAGGTGACTAGTCAACCCTCTCTGCCTTCGTTCATCCATCCATCCGGTCACCCCACAATTACTAGGGGACAGTTCTGTTCCAGGCCCTGTGGGGTTGCCAGGATAAGCAGGGCATGGCAGGACACCCAGTCAGGCAATTGTCACATATGTGAAGAGATCTGCACAGGGGAGAGTATACACAAGGAACACCAGAGGGTGCCTCACCTAGCTGGGATCAGTGGCAAAGTCTTCCTGGAGAAAGCAGGCCCTGCATTGCATTTTAAAAGACGAGGAGGGGTTGGTTTGATGGAGGGATGGGAGGCAGGGGAGTGAGGTAGAGCAAAAGACGATGTGATGCAATACCAGAAGTTCAGCATTTCTGAGCATGGGATGCACCCCGTTGGTAGGAGATGGGCTGAGAAGGCACATAAGGACTAGTCACGGTGGACCTTGCTCATTGCACCAAGGAACTAGGCCTAAGTAATGAGACTAGCACCCAGGGTCCAGGCCAGCCTAGAAGCCTCAAAAGCTGGATGCTGTCTCCCAAAGAAAACATGTTATACCTTCTTAAGTAACTTTTAAAAAAAACTGTCACCATTCAGGAGTGAGTACAATAGTTTAACGAATCCCAGTAGACCGATCGCTCAGGTTGCCATTCCTTCATTTCCTCCAGTTTCAGGTCAGGATTGGATGTAGGGCCTGAAGTACACCAAGCTTGCAGGTGCAAAGGTCCTCAGCTAGGAGAGAACAGCGGGAGGGGTCACAGGCCAGCTGGCTGAACGAACACTGGCCAGAGGTGCTCCTGGAAGTCTGATAGCAGCCACGGCAGGCAAATGCTGATCAGCTTGATTCCGTTCACCTGCACTTTGGAAGGATGGGGGCGAGGAGTACTCAACTAGTGCAATAAAAATAATAAACAAGAAAGAGTGGACATGTGTCTTTGGCACATGGACTGCCAGACATCTGCCAACCAGGCCAAACCTCCCCAAGTAGAGGCTTCTGGAATAAAAGAGAATACACAGGCTACCGGAGCAGATCACACAGAACCTCCACCTGACCATTATCAAGGCCACTGCACATGCTGTTCAGGAGGGAAAACTTCAAACTGAACCCGAGACCAGAGAGTATCCCAACTCTGCAAATGCTATTGTTAAAAATCATCACAGATAATGTGGTTTTAATTAGAAGGGTTGAGATACTGGCAAACGTTCAGAAGGCTTGTCATCTGAGAATCTGCTGGCATCGTGGATGCAGACAGTCTGCAGAATGTGGGCCTGGTCGGGTGGAAAAGTTCAAGCCTTCTTGCAAACACCTGTGACTGAAGGGGTCGCTCGATTTGTGGTACAGACTGAGCAGATGGAAAAGCTAGTGTTATCCTCCTTACATTAATGAGGAGCAGGAGGAAGGAGGTTTGGTGGCTTGTCATGTGCCAAAGTAGAAAGGGTTTTATAGTCAGGAAGAAAAGGCCTCTCTATCCGGTACCAATGGTGAGATCTTGGGCAAGATGCAGGATCTTTCTAAGCCTTGGTTTCCTCATGCGTCAAATGAAGACAACCATACCCACACCCCAAGGGGTTATGGGAAAGATTCAGTGAATTCATGCACCTTGACACCAGAAGTGACCTGGTATGAGCTGGATGCTCAGAAGGCATTTGCTTCGTCTTCTTTTCCTGCTTCCCCAAGCTGGTAGGCAGCGGGGCCTGTATCTGAACCCAAGTCTTTGTGAAGCCAAAGGCTAATGCCCTTCAACAATGTCACACAACCTCTCACCCTTCGCAGCAAGGGACTAGGACAGGGCTTTATTTCACAAGGGTCAAGTCTGCAGTAATCAAAAGTGGCCTTGACTTATGAAACACCAGTTTGCAACAGTGAGAAGTTTCCTGCCTGTATCTCTGACTCCTATCACTAGGGAATCTTTCCTGGCAGTGACTCCATTACGTGCAAATAGATGGCCAGGCCTCTCAGCACATCACATAATCCTTGTCTGCTAACTGAGCCAGGGGCTTAGGCAGATGTAGTCATTTTAACCAGGGAGGCTCAGGAAAAACTGCTTGTTATTTTTAAGCAGGTGCCCCCCACAGGGCTTCCTAGAGCGGTGGGTATGTCAGTTATTCATGTGGGCTGCCCCCATCTCTAGGCAGGCAGATGCCCTTCATACTCATCTGACACGAAACAAGCCCAAATGGGCAGCCTGAAGCTGAGTTTCAGTACTGGCTTCACCGCGTCCTCGCTGTGTGGCCACGACTGGTTCTGCCACTTCTCTGGTCCATTCCAAAATGACAATGACTGAACATGGTTGGTCCACAAATACAGACTATCTACAGCGTGTTGTGCCTTGTCTTCAGTACTAGAAATATGAGAAAGATTTATACTCGGGCTTGGAGGAGCTCACAGTTCTGAAAAAAGTTGGAGGGTGTTGCTGGGACAGAAGTAGACATGCAACGCTGAGAATACTGCTTGGCTCGAAGGAGGGAATAGTCAATTATGTGCCTACTCAGACTACATCACATGGCTTGGCTGAGGGTCAAATAATGCAGAGGATGTAAACTGAAAATACTGTTTCAAAGTAAGCTAGTATTCATTTGTCTTCCATCCATCCACTTATTCATACACTCTTCACCCATCTATTCACCCATCTAAACGACAAACATTTAGTGTCTGCTATGTACCAAGCACTAGACATTGGTCATATATCAGTGAATGGAATGGATGAAAACCTTGCCTTCCTGGAACTTACATTCTAGTGAAATCCACCACCCATCCATCCCATCTACCCAACCATCCCATCCATCTATCCATCCATTCCAACCATCCCATCCACCCATCCATCCATCCCAACCATCCCAACCATCTACCCCATCCATCCTCCCATCCATCCCAAACATCCATCCCATCCATCCATCCATCCCAACCATCCAACCCATCCATCCATCCATCCCATCCATCTATCTACCATCCATGTATCCTTATACCCATTAATTCAATCAGCAAGAATCCATCAAACACCTACTATGCATTTGCCACTGCAATGGGTGCTAGGAAGGAATTAAGACAGAAAACAAATAAGAACTGCCCTTGATTGTCATGCACTGTGGTTACCCAGGCAAGATCCCTGGCTCTGTGCCATCTTCTTGGGGCCTGCATGCAGACAATGACCAGTCCTGCCCTAAGCCACACCATTTCTCTCCTCAGAAAGCTCCTTCATCAAGAAGACAACTGGGTTATGAAAATGATGTTTTTCGAGCTCAGAATTTCTTTTTCTTGGAAGAAAAAAGAAAGAAAAGAGAGAGAATGAAACCACTTTCACACAACAGCCAAGTTGGTTTGTAATCACCCTGGGCTCCAGGGTGGCTATTTTCTTTTTTTTTAAGTTTATTTATTTATTTTGAGAGAGAGAGAAAGAGAGAGGAGAGAGAGAGAGAGAGAGAGCGAGCGCACGAGCAGGAGAGAGGCAGAGAGAGAGGGAGAGAGACAATCCCAAGCAGGCTCTGTGCTGTCAGCGCAGAGCCCAACAAATCAAACGGTGAGATCATAACCTGAGCCAAAATCAAGAGTTGGACACTTAACCAACTGAGCCACCCAGGCACCACCCGAGTGGCTATTCTTGAACAACAATTAGCCATGAGGCAAAGGGGCTGCTGTTTCTGCTTGCCCTGACCTAACAGGTATGGAGAAGGGGGACGTCTCCTGGTAAATTTCTGATAGGAGTCCTGTAGACTGGACTTTGTGTATGGGGAATTTCCTGGTTAATACCTCCCCCTCTGCTGAACCCCATGCCCAAAACCCCAGCCTGCATCACAGCATAAGCAATGCCTGGCAGGGGACCTCCGCGAGGGAGTTCGGCTTCCTTGGGCTTTGGTGAGGGGGCCTAGCAGAGCTGCCTTCATGTTTCTGCACCAAGCCCTGAGCCAGAACCTGTGGGATGGGTATTTCTTAGACACCAGCTGTGCTCCTGGCCTTGTGCTAAGGCCTGTTCCCATGCATAATGCTCACCACCATCCCAGGAAGTGCTGGAGAATGGGTATGGGTTTCTTCTTGGGGTGATGGGAATGTCCTAAAATTGATTGTGGTGACACTTTCACAACTCTGCGAATCTATGACAAGCTGCTGAATTGTACATGGGTGCTTTGTGAATTATAATTCAATAAAGCAAAGCAAAGATGCGTCACTAAGAAGGAATCATTTGAATCTGTATTTTCTCACTCAAGGTCTGAGACTCTTTTCTTTGTTACCAAACAATAAAATTCAGCTCCTGCTCTCAAGAAGTGTATTTTCTAATAGGGAAGAGAAGCCAAATGAATGACTTACAATACAAGATGGAACAGGGATGTGCTCTATGGGAGATTTAAGCAGGAACACAGGAGGTTGTCAGAACCAGCTTACACAGAGTGTGGATTCGAGGTTTCCAAAGTGGTGCTGGGCATGCAAACCTTTTGGCCCTCTTCCCCATCAGAACACAGGTCATATCACACAGTTAGCTCCAGGACTGGGGACAAATCTGCTTAAGCAGTAACCCCAGATTTTGTAATAACAACCTTAACACAGATATGGTGTTTATGATAGGCCAGATACTCTTCTAAAGGCTTCAGATATAATAACTTCTTTACTCTGCTGCACAAGCCTATTAAGGTAGGTAACTATCACCCCATTGAGACTTAAAGGTCAGGGAAATGAAGTAACTTACCCAAGGTCAGACAGCTAGTAAATGGCAGAGCTAGGATCCCAGCCCTGGTTTTCTGGCTTGAGTTAGTATTCATACTACACTCTACACTAGGAGGCTAATAGGTTCCTTTGGGATCCTGTCTCACTTCCATGCCTCTGCTTTGTGCCCTTCGTCCCTAAGACCCAAATTCTAAAAGACTGTTGTGGTTGGAGTTACCCTTGTGGTGAGTGGCCACATTATAGGGTGGTAAGGAATATGTACTAAGATGAAGCACGATCCCGTAGCAAACAGAACAGGGGAGAGGAAGGTCCTAGCCTAGAAGCTGGTGGCCTAGGTTCTGGAAGCAGCAGTGCCACTAAGTCCCAGCATTCCTTCCTTGCTTCTCTCCAGGCCTCAGGTTTGTCCTCTGTGAAATGAAGGGGTTGGATAGGTGACTTTAAGCTGCCTTTTGCCCTAAAACCCTAGGACCCTTGGTCCAAGGCCTGGTACCCCACTCAGTTACACTGTGTTGGGCTGCCCTCTAACTTTGAGTCCTGGATGCACACTGCCCCTACCTGTGACTATCCAAGGAGGCCCCCTGACCACACAGATCTGGGGCTGTATTGCCCAGTAACCCTTGTTCATGCTTGACTCTGTCTGCACCCTCGCCCTGTCTACCAAGGAAACAGCCACTCCTTCCTAAATATCACCTTCTGTATCAGCCATGCCCCACTCATACTAGCTGGCCTAATCATTATTTATGAATGAATGAATGAATGCCTGTAACAAACCCTTATCACAAGGCAGCAATGATGGTTTACTTGTCTGTCTTCTCTACAATGCTACAATATCACCACTGCTTATGGTTTTTGTTCTAGGCCCTGCTCTGGATATGTTCAGGATAAAATAATTGGGACTGAATGTTCTACAGAGGGCACAAAATGTATGACTTCAGAGCTGACTCAGAAAATCTGGGATCCACACCAGTGGGAGGCTGTGGGGCACACACAGCCAGTACCAAGAAGCCTAGCTACGAGAGACTAAAAGCGTGTGACACATGACAAGGGTCACAGGAATGTGAGCTCCAGCCACCAACAGCACCTGCAGGAGAGGTTGGCATCATTCACTCCCCCTCTGGGCCGGGCCTGGGCTGGGGGTTCAGACACAGAGGAGATTTGAACTGTTCACTTTCCTGTTTGGCTGGCTCCAAAACTCTGGACCGGTGCTGTCCAACAGAACCTTCTGCAATGATGGAAACGTGCGATAAACCTGTGCCGTCCAATATGGTACCAGGCACATGTAGAACTGAGTGCTTGACATGTGGCTCCCACAACCCAGGGACTGATTTATTTTGCTTTATTTTATTTTAACCAATTTAAATTTAAATAGTCTGTATGACCAGTGACTACAGGTCTAGGCCTATGTGACACAGCCACTGTACTAGCAAGCCTAGCTCCTTCTTGATTGTGTCTCCAGCCCTGGCATCAGAAACCTGGGCTCTGGTCTCAGTTCTGCCTCTGACGAGCTATGGGCCTGGGACTAGTTGTTGTGACGCCTTGAGCCTCAACTTCACGGGGTCGATGGAGAGAGAGAAGGGGAGCACATATGGAAATGGCCTGGTGCATCGTGGGCACTCAGTGAGCCATGGTGCCCTCCTATGTTCCCTGTTTACTCTGATTGGTCCTATTGTTGGAGTTTATAGTCTCTCAGCTGTCCTAATGATTCCTACAGATTCCGACCTGTCTTTCCCTCTTGCTCAGCTTGGGCCTGAGCCCCACACCAGTGACCCCTGTGAACGTCTCTTCCTACTCGCCATTGGGTCTGGAGGCCAGCCGGCGGTGGGGGAGGGGGGGATGCACAGAGAGCTGTGGGCACCATAGGACATGGTGACTTACACATTTTGGGACATTGTTTTTTCCTTAGGAGGTGGGGTTGGGGATGAAAGTGTTTAAAAAATCCCAGATTTTGGGGCGCCTGGGTGGCGCAGTCGGTTAAGCGTCCGACTTCAGCCAGGTCACGATCTCGCGGTCCGTGGGTTCGAGCCCCGCATCAGGCTCTGGGCTGATGGCTCAGAGCCTGGAGCCTGTTTCCGATTCTGTGTCTCCCTCTCTTTCTGCCCCTCCCCTGTTCATGCTCTGTCTCTCTCTGTCCCCCAAAAAATAAATAAAAACGTTGGGAAAAAAAATTAAAAAAAAAAAAAAATCCCAGATCTTGACAAAACAAAGCCAGTGCCTTCTTCCTTCTACCGCCTCTCAAATTTCTTCCCTGATCCCTAGAGACAAATACGGGGGCAGGCCTCCGAGTTCCTCCAAAGAAAGATGTTATGCTGCCAACATTTGGTTTCTTATAACCTCTGGATGGATGAAAGCAAGTCATGTGCATGGTCCGTGGAGACTCCAAAGGGGCCTGTGGAGGAACATGAGATCACAGCCCAGCAAGGGTTTTCTTACGTGTTGAGAAAAATAGCCTTCAGGACAGATTGCTTTTTCTCAAGGCAGAGACGATGTGATGGAAGAAAAAAAGCCTCAGAGCTAGGAACCTGAAGCTACAGTGGTTTGTGAGTGCCCATAAGTGCCAGGCATGAGGCTCGCATCTTCCTAGTCAGGATGGGTCCCAGCTCTGCACTTGACTTGGAAAGTCTTGCGGGCTCAGTTTTCCCCCCGGCAAAATGGAGCCATAATGATGCCTGCCTCGCAGGGCTGCCGTGAGAGACAGCACAGAAAGGCGCAGACTTGTCAACTGCTGTGTAGCACACAATTCATTGACGGTTTCCAGTGTCTGTCTGAGTCTTATTCACGGAGGCCAGCCACTGATCCGATACTCCAATCTGGACCTTTCTTTGAAAATTACCAGATTCAGCAAAAACATCTGGCTCGGGGCAGGGAGGCCCCAAGGCAGTGGACGCCAGCCTTGATGATTAAATTACTACTAGACCTGGCGAGAGCTGAAAACAAATTTCATAAGTGTAAACGGCTCGTTCCATCCCTTTCCCCCAATGCTTTGAAGATGAGTCTCTTTCCCTCCCCATTTCCTCACTATAGCAGGAAGAGATGCTTCGGAAATGAGACCTTAAGATGCATCTCTGAAAACAATTTAAGAAGGAATGTGTGATACAGAGAGTGGTAAGAAGCAGCTTGGTGTATTTGGTTTTCAGAGAAAGAGAGAGATACTTAGATTCAAACCCCAGCCAAGTCCTAGGCTGACTATGTGATCTTGGCCAAGTTGGTTAACATCACCGAGCCTTTAAATAGCTCAGCTTATAGCATAGGGATACTGAAAACTACATAGAAGGGCATTTTAGGAATTCATCGGGGGACACCTAAAGGTGACTGATATGGAAGGCGCTTAGTAAATACTCACTGAATTGAGCTGAAATGAATCAGTGCACACTATTCCTTTAGCTACCACCTCCCACCCCTTCCAATACCTTTGGTGAAGGCTCAGCTTTGCTAGCTCTCCCTGAACCGCCTGCCCAGCACAACATTCTTTTCCAATGGGCTCAGTGGCGAGAGGAAGATGGAAAGCATTTGGCCAGAATGCCGACCTCATTAACTCCCCCGTCTCTCCATCTGCTATCTATCAGGAACCCACAGCAAGGAGGCAGGTGACCAATAAAAGCCCTTCAGTTTCCCTTTGCCTCTGGGCCAATGTGTGTCCATGCAAAGCCACCCACAACTGTGGGCCCCTGGCAGAGCTCAGCTCTGGTGATTCGTAGCTGGAGCAGGGGCTGTTCTGGGCTCACAAAAAGAGAGCTGGAGTTCACAGCCAACTTGGAGGCAGCAGCCGGGCCCAGCTGGCCTCCTCTGTAGGTCAAGAGAGGGTCTGAAAACCAGCAAATGACACTGCAAATGCAGTGGAGTAAGGAGGTCATTATTCACAGTGCAGGGATCTCCGATTTAAGTGAGTTTCCTTATTCCCCAAGGGCACTGAACACATTGCTTGATTTATAAAAGGGAGATTTACACTTTAGTTTTTCAGGAACATGCAGTTTGCAGAAAGTAAAGTACAAGGAGTCCATGTAGATGGTAAACGCTCAACAAATGTGAGCTGTTGTTATTACACCAAACAGATGCCGAGAACTTTACGCTTCTGGCTGGTAGGACCCTGATTTGACTCTGAGTTTCCCGGCAGCCAATGGGAAGCAGCAAACGTGATGAGTTTCAGAGTTTCCAATGCCTTCAAGTATACACAGGATGCTATCCCACAATGAGTGCAAATGTTACAGGTATTAACCCAGAGAGTAGTATCTTCCACAGGCTGTCACAGGATGGGCATTGCATAATGTGAAGAAGAAGGTGTTGAGGAACATCCCCATGGGAAATGCAGGGGCCAGCTTCCTCAAGCTGACTGTGGCCCTTACTCAGCAGTGTCTGTCTGTACAGAAACCGTGCTACCCCCCTCCCTGAGATACCAGGGCAGCAGCTTAACAATGGCTGGAATCACTGCTCCTGTCCCAAGCCACTGGCACCCGGCATCCACTTTTGGCCTTTTTGTTTTGTCGGCAAGGGAATTAGAGTATTATTAATCAACCAATCAGTCAAATAATCCTCATTACCATTAAAGAAGAGAAAGTAAGCTTTATTTATGCAATTATAAGGCATTTAAAAAACAAAGAGATTATTATTAATACTTGAGCCTGGCAATCTTCCCAGAGTGGTAAACCGACAAGGGCTTTGTTGTTGAAGAGGCAACACAGTGGTTACAGATTCCTGACTCTCTACTCCAAGCTCCTGATGTACGCAACGCCTCCTGAATGTTCAGGAAGATTCTAAAGGCTCCTCTGCCCTCCATGCTGTTTGGGGAAAACAGCAGTGGGTTGAGAATTAGGAGGCTGGCAAACTCTGTGACCCTGGCCAAACAAACGGCCTCTCTGGACTGGTTATTTTAAAGCAGTAGCATGTTAGAAAGTGAACAAAAATCACTTTGTAAAGCTTTTGAAAAATACTTGCTTCCCATCCCCACTTCAGACCAACTGAGTCACAATCTCTAAGGGTGGGGCCAAGGAAATGGTATATTTAAAAAGTGTTCCAGGGGCAACTGGGGGGCTCAGCCGATTAAGCGTCCAACTCTTGATCTTGGCTCAGGTCATGATCTCACGGTTCCTGAGTTCAAGCCCCGCATCGGGCTCTGTGCTAAAAGCAGGGAGCCTTCCTGGGATTCTCTGTCTCCCTCCTTCTCTGCCCCTCCCCTGCTTGTGCATACCCTTTCTCTCTCTCTCTCTCTCTCGAAAAAAAAAAAAAAAAAAAAAAAAGAAACAAAGAAAGGGACACCTGAGTGGCTCAGTCGGTTAAGTGTCCGACTCTGCTTTCGGCTCAGGTCATGATCTCACAGTTTGTGGGTTCGAGCCCCACAATGGGTTCTGTGCTGATAGTACAAAACTTGCCTGGGATTCTGTCTCCCTCTGTCTCTGCCCCTCCCCTATTCGCTTGCGTGCTCTCTCTCTAAATAAATAAATACATAAACTTAAAAAAAAAGTGCTCCAGATGATTCTATAACACAAGTGAGGGTTGCCAACCATGGCCTGGTTGCTCTCTAGGTCTGTTCTACTTGTTTTTATGTTTATTTATTTTTGAGAGAGAGAGACAGAGTGCAAGCAGGGAAGGGCAGAGACAGAGAGGGAGACACAGATCTGAAGCAGGCTCCAGGCTCTGAGCTGTCAGCACAGAGCCTGACATGGGGCTTGAACTCAGGAATGGTGAGATCATGACCTGAGCCGAAGTCAGACGCTTAACTGACACAGCCACCCAGGTGCCCCAGGCCCATTCTACTTTTGATCTTACCAACACTTACCATTTCTTGAAGATTTCTGATCTGGGGCTCTCAGACACAAATGTCTGCAGCCAGACCACATGAGTGCAGCCAGGCCCAATGAGTGAAGTGAGCCAGGTCTGGAGAAAAGATGCTAAACTGACTAAGCATAACACCTCATTTAAGACATGGTACAGGAAAATTCAAAGAGCCAAATCCAGAGTATCTGCCAACTGTACATCCTCGAGGCCCCAGCATGAGATCCCTGATGAACGGACAGACCCCTGTGCCCCCGAGTGCTACAGAGTTTAGGAGTCTAGCCTGCACTGTTCGGTATAGTAGCCACTGGCCACACGTGGCTCCTGAGCCGTGAAGTATGGCTAATCCTAAGTGACATGTGCTCTCGGTGTAAGAGACACATGTCAGAGAATGAGCGTGCAAATAGGAACTTCACATTTCAGTCAGTAAATTTTCATGTTAACTCCATGTTGAAATGATATGATACTCTGAATGTATCATGTTAAAGAAAATACTTTATTAAGATTAATTTTAGCTGTTTCATTTTTTCAAATGTGATGACCTGAAAATTTAAAATATCATGTTTCCGGGGCGCCCGGGTGGCTCAGTCGGTTGAGCGGCCGACTTCGGCTCAGGTCATGATCTCGCGGTCCGTGAGTTCGAGCCCTGCGTTGGGCTCTGTGCTGACAGCTCAGAGCCTGGAGCCTGTTTCAGATTCTGTGTCTCCCTCTCTCTGACCCTCCCCTGTTCATGCTCTGTCTCCCCTTGTCTCAAAAATAAATAAAACATTAAAAAATAAATAAAATAAAATAAAATAAAGTAAAATAAAATAAAATAAAATAAAATAAAATAAAATAAAATATCACGTTTCTACTCCCCAAGTGCTACTGTGGGCCATTTGACTTTAATTTTTTTCATGCATGCATCCGTGTCTTCCTTGTGTATGCGTTTTTTCAAGATTTTTCTCCCAGCAATAAACTCTACCTCCTCTATTCAACTAGTAGGATGCTAATATGGAAGATAGGGATCCGGATAAAACACTAGTCTTTTTTAGGGCTGGGAAGATACAACACCTATTCCCATCTGCCACCCTCTGCCTAGCGTGGGTCCTTGTAAATGGCCACAACAACGGTCTCAGGGCATTCCCTCAGGTATTTCCTCAGTCTGGATGTCCTTCTTATTGCCCACTCAGGGAACTCCTACTCATCCTTCAAGATCCAGGTCGAATGCCGTCTCCTCTGTGAAGCCCTCCCTGGTCTCCCAGCTAGAGTAAGAAGCACCCAGCTCAGATCTGTATTGTAACACTCCTCCCAGAAATATTTGTGGTCTTTTGACCAGTTGGTCTCCTTCATTAATACTTTTTTTTATATAAAATATTTATTTATTTTTGAGAGAGGGAGAGAGAGACAGCATGAGCAGGGAAGGGACAGAGAGAGAGGGAAACACAGAATCTGAAGCAGGCTCCAGGCTCTGAGCTATCAGCACAGAGCCCAATGTGGGGCCTAAACTCACCAACTGGGAGATCATGACCTGAGCCGAAGTCAGATGCTTAACCGACTGAGCCACCCAGGCGCCCCTTCATTAATACTTCTTGAGTACAAGGCCAATCCACCCTTCTTCGTGTTCCCAAAGCCAAACTCAGGATCTGACACATGCTCAGTAAATGTTGGATGAATAGATAGATGTTCCTCATCAAAGGGAAGTATCCTTCTTCATTCTACCATCCCCTCAATAGACGCTTACTGAGCATCTCCTATGTATCAAGTGTATGAAGCACAGTCCAGGCACGGGGAGTGCAGAACTGAGCAAAGCAGACAAAAATGCCTGCTCTTGTGACCTTCCATGCTAGTGCCAGAAAGCACCTTGCATCATTCTGATGCCCGGGCGTTCAGTAAGGATTCACAAATGTTGCTGCTGAAGAAGAGGAATGATGGGGGAGGGGGAGGGAAGGGGATAAGTTCCTGGGCCCCAGAGCCCATCCTTCTGAAAGGTACAGGCCCTTCCATGTGCCAGTGGTCTCACCAGAGACTTCCTTAACAGAGTCTTTACAACCTTGCACTTACACTGTGTACTAAAGAGTTTAGGAGGTGCAATAACAGTGTGACAGCAGGTATTTATTGGTTCTGATAGAGACAGAGGAGGCTCTGAATTGACCGAAGCAGGGCTTTCACTTTTCTTACAGGCACAGCACAAGTGACCAGGGAGACTGGAGACTGGTAAGACTTCCACGGCCATCTAGAAAGAGTAACCCAAACAAACAAAACAGAACGAAAATGGAAGCCTTTGCATTCATGAAACAAAGGCGCTCTGTCCTTGAGTTGCAGAGTTTTGTGGGAGAGGCAGGCACATACACAAATTGGGAGATACGAGCCAGGATGGGACAAAGGCTACCATCCTTTGCAAGCAGACATTTCCTTTGGCTGTCTCGTGGCACGGCCAAGCTCAGCCTGCACAGAACCAGCAACTCATCTTCTGTCCAGTCTCACAGAATGACCCACCGTCCACCTAGTTACCCCAGCCAGAAATGGGGAGCCACCATGGTCACCTTCTCACCATCCCCATGAAGTCAGTCACTGAGTCTTGTCAGCTCTGTCTCCTGTACCCATCTCTCCAGCCACCAGCCACCCGGCCAGCACCAGCATCCCAGCCCACCACCTTCACGCACCCAGTGACCGCACTGTCTTCTCGCTGATCTCTGTGTGTCTGTTCCTGACACGACTCTCACCCCACCTCACCCCGATGTCCTTCAGAGGCCGCCTACCCTATTCAAATCCAGAGATGAAGGTCATAACATGAGAAGAAGGTCGGAAATGCTTCACGGTATGGCCCAGAATCTTAATTCTAAGGGCTGGAATGATGCAAGTTAATGCTGGATAAGCTATCGAGAATGATGGAGGACATGTAGGGAGGAAGTGTTGGGAGTCAGACACACATGGCTTCAAATTTCAGATCTGCCACTTCTTGCTTTGAGACCAAGCAGAAATTACTTAACATCTTTGGTCCTTGGTTTCCTCATCTGTAAAAAGGGACCATCACACTCACCTCTGTGGAATAGAGTCTCTTAGCTTATATACTATATACCATAGAGAATCAATAATATGAGCCATATATAGCACTCAGTCCACTATCTAGCACATAATAAATTCTCAATAAATAGTAGTTAGCTAAAAATATTTGCAGATAGTAGGTCTTTGTCTCCTTAGGGAATACCATCACTCAGACAGAATCTGGGTCCTGCTCCAGATAAAACACTTCATTACTGGAAAGTTCCAGATGCCTGTACAACCTTCTATAAATTGATCACATTTTTTACCATGCTGAGATAACCTACCGCGCCACCCCCCCCCCCCAAATAACCAAGACAGAGGATCCTTTCTGTTCTTATCATGCAAGCGTCAGGAGTCTCCCGCCGTTTAGGGTTTGAGCTTCTTAACATCATGTAAAGAAGGAAACATAATGTTTTAAAATTCCCAATGCTCAAGAGAAAAAAAAAAAAGTGTTTAGGAGAAGCACAAGCCATTCTGGAACTGAGACCAGAAAGAATTTTCTCCCTTTTGAACTCAAAAGGGAGAAGTTGGGATAATTCAGCCAATTCTTCCCTAAAGGGTTGGGTTGTAAATATTTTAGTCTTTCGGGGCTACATGCTGTCTGTTACAACTACTAAACTCTGCTGCTACAGCACAGAAGTGCTACATGCAATATGTGAACAAACGAGTATTACTGCTTCAATAAAACTTTATTTATAAAAATCAGGCAGCGGGGCCCGTGGGCTGTAGTTAACCAACCCCTGGTGTAACATAATAGACCACACTCCAGCTGTCTGAACACTGTGAACCTTAGTTTTCTATTACAAAAGATGGGAGTTGCTCGCTTAAGAGAGAAAGCGAAATAAAACACAGGCAATCCTCATTTGTGGAACATGTATTTGCGAATTTGCCTACTCACCAAATTTTATTAGTAACCTCCAAATCAATACTCATCGCACTCTTGTGGTCTTTTACAGACATGCACGGAATGTGGAAATTTGAGTTTCCCAATGCACGTATTCCCAGCTGAGGTTGAACGAGGCAATGCTCTGGGTTCTTGTTTCAGCTCTCATACTGTAAACAAGCATCCTTTTCGCGGTCTATTTAGTGCCACATTCTTCACATATTTGTTGGTGATTCTGCCATTTAAAACGGCTCCAAGCATAGTGCTACGGTGCTATCCAGTGCTCTTAAACAAGAAGGCTGGGATGTATGTGCCTTACAAGAAGATACGTGTATTAGCTAAGCTCCATTCGGGGATGAGGTATAGCACTGTTAGCTGTGAGTTCAGCGTCAATGAATCAACAGTATATATTTTTAAAAGGTGCTTTGCACAGAAATTACATATGAGATGATGCATTGATCAGCTGATGAAAATGTTCTGACCAGAGGCTGGCAGGAACCTAGCTCTGTACTTCTCTAGGGGCAATGGTTCGGTTGCACTAATTCAGCGTTCATGGCTACTTGATAGAACATAACTACTGGGATCAAGGAGAACCACCTGTAGACGAACAAGTCGTCCAAAGTAGCTAACAAACAATGCCGTTATAAAACTCTCAGTTAATAGCGATGCTGTGACTGTGCTGTTATTACTAGTTAGTCACAGGAGTCTTGCTTCCTCATGCTGCAATACTGCTATCACTAATTAAACACGCTACTTTAATTCTGTGTGTATTAGTTAACAAGAGGGCTATATGGCTGTTACTAGGTGGTTGTAGCGACATCAGCCAGAGAATGTGTCCCTCACTTCTTTTTGCCCTTGACTTCCTGAAGGCAATATACCAAAAGTAAAGCCTTCCTACTGACCATCCCCTGGGGGCTTCTGCAGACAGAAAGCAGGAAAAAGTGCTCTCTGGAGCCATGATTTGGGGCAAAGATTAGAGCGGCCGCTTTGGGGAGGGGGGTGGAGGGAAGGGAGCTGTAGTTAGTGGGAACTTTTGGCTGGGCCAGCTCCTCTTCAGGACCCTCACCTGCCCTGATGGCTGAGCGGACTCTGAGAAGGAGCAACCCCTCTGCTTGCTGCCCTAGTTAAAATGCCAGCCTGGTATTTATTTGTTTTCTCCCAGAAAGATGCCAATTATGGGGGGCTGGGGAGAGAGACAATGGCCCAGATCTGATTGACAATGGCTGTGGAACAAGGGGCTTCTGTGGCATGTTTAATGAAAAGGCCACTGTGTTTTTATTGCATCTATTTGATTTTAGAGCGTCCTTTAAAAAAACAATTCAACCAGCAGGATTAACGGCTTCTGGGCTTTTTCCTCTGCCTGTGGCTCTGCTGGTGTCTTCTCACCCCATTTTCCTTCCTCCCCCCCCTCAAGCAGGTTCCTCTCCAGACCTTCCAGGTCCTCAGAGAAGCAAAGGTCTGCACAGTCTCAAAAGGACGTGACTCTTCTCTGGCTCCCAGATTTGTCTCCAGAGCCCATTCTCACCAGCACTTCCATCCTTCCGGCCACCATTTTATCTCTTGCCCAGCTACCAGCAAGAGCCTCTACGCTAGCCTTCCTCAGTTGTTCACAACCTAGAAGGTTCCTTCCCCCCAGAGGCTTTTAGAAGCATGTAGGGCAGGTTTGGGTTGTTAGCAATGAGCCAGGGAGCTTAAACCGGAGCTTAATGCCTGGGGGCGAGGCCGATCAGAATGATCCCCCAGTGATTTGTACTCCCTTTGCCACTTTGTAGACAAAGTGATTGAGTTTCTAGTCCCACAACTGAATTACCGAATCGTGTGGCATATGAATTGTATCCCGATAAATCTGCTATACACATTTTGAAAATCTAATTACCGCTCTACTCAAAACTATGAAAGGACTTGGTATCATTTGCATAGGATCAAGTTCAAACTCCAAACATGACCCATGAAGGTTTCATCAAGTTCTATGCCTTCTATCTCCCTAATTTATGTCTTCCCACTGCTTCCCCCTGGCCACGTGGTAGAGGTTCTCATCCGCACCCCCAGCCCCCTCTTCAGTAGATCCCAGCTCTGCCTGCTGTTCACATCCTCCCTATCTAGAGTACCTGCCAAGTCCCCGCCTTCCCTGACAAACACCTCCTCCTTCTTTAAGGCTCTGTGTAGGCATCACTTCCTCCAGAAAGCCTACCCTGACTCCTCCCAGTCTCCCTCCAAGTGTTTCCCTTGTATAATTTGCAGGAAAATTGCTCTACTAGACAGCCCCAGGTAGGGAGCAGGCCAGATCCGGTGCCCAACAGAGAGCTGGCTTATGGGGGAGGGAGGGAAGGGCAGAGAGAGAGAGACAGAGAGAGAGAGAGAGAGAGAGAGAGAGAGAGAGACAGCAGTTCCCCTTTCCCCCACCAGCTCTGCCTCTTCCTGGTTTATGGAGTAAGATTTCAGGAGAGAATTTGGAGAAAAATCTCCATTGTCAAGAGGTTTAGAAACACTATTCTGGGTCACTGAGTTTGTCTGATGGAGAAACTGAGGCCCTGAGACTCCTTCATGGTGACTTCTGAAGGCTAAGTCAATCTGAAGATAAAAGGCTAGCAGGTCAGTGTCCGCCTTTCTTCCCCATGAGGGTCTCAAGATCTGGAGTGAGAGACAGTTAGAAGGGGAACATTCAAACTGAACTCAACAGCCAGCTATGCTGATACGTCTGGTAACGCTCCTTTCCAAGAGGAGGCATGCCTTGGAAGAAGCTGCAGAATGTCACCTAGGAGGACAGGTTGATGCTTCCAGAGCCTTTCTCTAGTCTTTTTAAAGGACTTCAGAGACGGTAAATTCACTTGCTACTCAGGGTTCTTTTGTCTGTGCATTTATTTGCACTCTTCCTACTATTCCAGAATATTCTACATACTGGTCCATTATCCGTAAGAGATCGTGATCATAGCCTCTCTATGGGAGAGAAGGGGTGAACTGTGTTCACACTGATACTCCCCACAGAGAGTATGGGTAGAGGGCCTATGTTTGCTGAGTACTCCTCCTTAACTTACAAAGGGAAAACCCAGGTCCAGCCTTCTGAGCGTGCTACCCAAGGCTCTAGCTGTTTAATGGAGGTGCTGGGTGGAACCCAAGTCATCAGACTTGCAGTGCTCACCCCAAGTCCTGACCTTGCCTGGGTGGCACCAACACGGGCCCCTTGAGCTCCTTCCCAACTGGACTGGGAGCAGAGGTGGTGCTGGTGTGTGACCTGGCATTCCATTATGGGAGGACCACATTGTAAGAAGCCTCCTTATTCTTTAAGCGACTGAATTCCCCAACCTCAGGAAAGTGGAGAAGGTGAAGCAAATATATACCCACTGCACACTGAGTATCAACAATGTATCAGAGACCTTTCACACACACACGTAAGAAATTCATAGGCAGGTAACACATTAACATAGGTTATCTCATTTGGTTCCCATAACAACCCCAGGAAGTAGTGATTTCCATCCCCATTTTCCAGATGACAAAAATCAAGGCCAAGAGTAAATGGCAAAACAGAGATTTTCAGACTCCATCCTATAGCCTGGGTGCTTTTTTCCAGCACCTAGTTTCCCTGACCTCGGGATGGACTCACTCCATCCTGAGTCCCACTCCATAGCCTTATAACAAGGTCCAGCCAAGGCAAGTTCAGTTCCATTAAACAGGCATTCCCTGAGAGCCAACTTTATGTGACCATCCCCCCACCCCAGGCCATAAAGCAGAGATCATGGAAGCAGGGTCCTGCCCTCCCAAAGTCACAGGGTCCTTAATTTCAGCATGAAGTGGTATACACTAGGGAGGATGGTAAGGCAAAGGCTTTTTAAGAGAAACTAGCATCTACTGAGTACCTATTGAACGCCTGACATGTTCTGAAGGCTTTATATTTAACACTCATGACAACACCATGGGTATATTCTATCGCTGTTATTCTCCATATTACAGATGGAGAGATTTGAGACTCTGAGTGGTTTTGTCACTTGTCCACTGTACCGCTGTGGGAACAAAGGAACGGCCAGGTAAGCCTGAAGGCAGAGCCTTTGCTAGACATCACATCATATGGGAGGTTTGAGGAAAGCTTTCCGGGAGCAGGTGGCTTTCTAGCTCCAAATAGTATCCCAATCTCTCCGTCCAAGAACTCCTTACAAAAACAAAGGTAATTAATTGGAGATTTTTTAAAGTCCTCCCCTGATTTTGATCCTAAGAAAAGCAACCTTTTTGGGGCACCCGGGTGGCCCAGTAAATTAAGTGTCCGACTCTCAGTTTTGGCTCAGGTCATGATCTCATGGTTTTGTGAGTTTGAGCCCCAGGTCCAGGCTCCGTGCTGACAGGGATTCAATTTCTGCTGCTGCTTGGGATTCAATTTCTCTCCTCTCCGCCCCTCCCCCACTCATGCGGTCTCTGTCTCTCTCAAAATAAATAAATAAACTTTTAAAAAATGAAAAGCAACCTTTTCCTCTCAGAGTGCCATAGGCATTATCACGTCACACTTGGGCCCAGCCCCTTCCCACTGCCTGGGATCTTTCCTTCTCTTTCTTACCCTGCAAGGTCCAGCCCAATTACAGCCTCCTGGAATCGTCTCCCCTCCGGGATGGATATGTGACCACCTCTTCCTCTACATTCCTGTAGCAGATCTGAGAGCTGGGGTTGGGGAGATGGGGAAGAGGACTAAACTTACCCAAAATCCAGTATTTACAAGGCTGGGGGTTCTCCATAATTACCTCTTTTAAGCTCACTTTGCCCCTACACTACTTACTTCATGAAGCAGGTGTTAGCATGACACAGAAGGGGACCATGAGTCACGCTGAAGTGTCATGATTTGCTCAAGGTCACCCAGCTCATGAGCACCAGAGTGAAAATTCATTTGTCTGACCCTCAAGTCCACATTCTTAGTCTATTGTGCCCGGTACGGTATTTGTCCATTCTGTGGATGTCTGTCCAGCTATGAACAGATGGTGTGCTCCTTGAAGGCAGAAATAGGGTCATTGCTGTATCCTCTGAACCCCTGGCATATAGTAATTACTTACTGAAATCTTATCAAGTGTTTTATTTATTTTCTTTCACTATTAAAGAATAATTAGGGGCGCCTGGGTGGCTCAGTCGGTTAAACGTCCGACTTCGGCTCAGGTCACGATCTCGCGGTCCGTGAGTTCGAGCCCCGCGTCGGGCTCTGGGCTGATGGCTCAGAGCCTGGTGCCTGCTTCCGATTCTGTGTCTCCCTCTCTCTCTGCCCCTCCCCCGTTCATGCTCTGTCTCTCTCTGTCTCAAAAATAAATAAAACGTTCAAAAAAAATTAAAAAAAAAGAATAATTAACAGTGTTATATTTGTTTCAGGTGTGCGACACGGTGACTCAATAATTCTATACGTTACTCAGTTCTCATCACAATGAGTATACTGGTCATCTCCTTTATCTATTTCACCCTGTCCTCCCACCCACCTCCCCTCTGGGAATCACCAGGTTGTTCTCTGTATTTGAGTCTGGTTTTTTGTTTGCCTTTTTTTTTCCCCTTTTTTATTCATTTGTTTTGTCCCTTAAATTCTAGATGAGTGAAATCATATGGTACTTGTCTCTGTCTTGTTTCACTAAGCACCATACTCTCTAGGTCCATCCATGTCATTGCAAATGGCAAGACCCCATTCTTTTTTATGGCCGAGTAATATTCCATTGTGTATGTATTCCATGTCTTTTTTATCCACTCATCTGTCCATGGACACTTGCACTGCTTCCATATCTTAGCTATTGTAAATAATGCTGGAATAAACCATGGGGGTATATGTATCTTTTCAGATTAGTGCTTGACTTTTCTTTGGGTGAATACCCAGTCATTAAATTACTGGATCTTATAGTAATTCTATTTTTAATTTTTTGGGGAACCTCTATACTGCTTTCCATAGTGGCTGCACCACTTTGCATTCCCAGCAACAATGCAGGAGGGTTGCTTTTTTGCCACATCCTTGCCCACACTTGTTATTTCTTGTGTTTTTTATTTTAGCCATTCTAACAGGTGTGAGGCAATATTTCATTGTTGTTTTGATTTGCATTTCCCTGATGATAAGTGATGTTGAGCATTTTTTCATGTGTCTGTTGGCCATCTTTAGGTCATCTTTGGGAAAATGTCTATTCAGGTCCTCTGCCCATTTTTAAATCAGATTATTTGTTTTTGTTTTGATATGTTTTGGTGTTGAGTTATAGAAGTTCTTTATATATTTCGAATATCGACTCCTTATTGGATAGGTCATTTACAAATATCTTCTCCTATTCAGCAGGTTGTCTTTTTTTTTTTTTTTTTTTTATTGATGGCTTTCTTCACTGTGCAAAAGCTATTTATTTTGGTATAGTCTGAATAGTTTGACTTTGCTTTTGTTTCCCTTGCCTAAGGAGACATATCTAGAAAAATGCTGCTGTGGCCCATGTAAGAGAAATTACTTCCTGTGCTCTCTTCTAGGAGTTTCATGGTTTCAGGTCTCCCATTTAGGTCCTTAAACCATTTTGAGTTTGCCTTTGTGTATGGGATAAGAAAGTGGTCTAGTTACAATGTTTTGCATGTAGCTGTCCAGTGTTCCCAGAACCATTTGTTGAAAAGACTGTCTTTTCTCCTTTGTGTATTCTTGCCTCCTTTGTTGTAAATTAATTGGCCATATAAGCATGGGTTTACTTCTGGGCTATTCTGCTCCATTGATCTAGGTATCCATCTTTGGTGGATGGTGGATGGTGCCAGTACCATCCTGTGTAACAGCAGTCTGTACCCCAGCTTTGTTGTATACCCTGAAACCCGGGATTGTGATACCCATTCTCAAGAATGGGGGTCTTTTGTGGTCCCATACATAGATTTGTTCTGGCTCTCTGAAAAGTGCTACTGGTATTTTGATAGGGACTTCCTTAAATCTGCAGAGTGCAAAGTGCATTGGGTAGTATGGACATTTTAACCGTAAATGGATATTTTAAGTGTTCTTGTATCCTCAACATTCAATAGAGTGCCTTATATAATTTAAGACAAATATTTTATTGGCAGTTAAGTAGCATTAATGATTTTGAACTTTCCCTCCAACACACACGCAAAGTATAGGACGATGCTGTTCTTGCTAACATTTCACTGCTATTTCAACCTAGTGATTATACCCCTAGTTACCCCAGGCCTAGGTACAAAGTTCACTTCAACCTACTCTGGATTTCACTTCTAGACCTTCTGTAGCATGTAGATGGTTCTGGATTCTCAGGTGTGTAGAGCAGTGAGAGCGCAATACTGGTGGAGGGCCTGGGTTTGTAGGTCCTGCTCTTTCTCCAAGTAACTCCTTCACTTGATTATATCTAGTTAATCTTCCTCTACCTTAGTTCTTCAAAAGAAAAGTACTCTCGGGTTGCAACTAAGGCTCTGATGTTCTATGAAACAGGCGAGAGGACCTATGAGGTTCCGGGGAGGGATTTCTTTAAAAGATGGAGATGAGCAAGCTTTCCGAACCACAACCCCCAATTTGACAAGATGTGTTCCAGTGCCATTCAACAGCCCGGAGGTCACCACTGGCCTGACAGCATCAGGAGCGGAATTCTTCCTAATAGGTAGAAATTCCTGTTTCAATTTCCACATCAATTCCTACAATATGAAGTAAGATACAAAAATGAACGGCAGCTACCCACCTCAAAATATTAAGAATAAACACCTTTCAGGTGCTCTATAGCCAGTCCTTCTATAAAGAAGCCTTTCTGCAGAAAGCAGTCTCATGACTGGAAGAGAAGCTTTGGAGAGATGCATCCGGGAGAAGCAGAACAAACCCTTTAAAGCCATTCTCATTTAAGTGTATTATTTAGAGCTCTAAAGGTAACCAAAGGAAGAACTGAAAATGTGATGTATATTGACTCCTAATTACAAGTGCACCCTGGGAGGAGGTGGGAGAGGCAGGATGTCAGTGAGCTATACCTTCACTTAACCCAGCAGGAAGGCAATAGATACTGTGTAAAGCTGATACATCACTTTGGAACAGTTTAAGAAAATACTATGTAATGATATGGAAGCAGTTCACCAGAAGAACTAAAATCAAAAGTAGTTGAATGTGGTTACCTCAGGAGAGGGGGGTCTGCGGTTGGGGAAGTGTTTTGCTTTTCACTATAAGACTTCCCGCACTATTTTATTTTGTAATCATTTGTAAGGATATCTTTGATTTTAGAAAATGAAAAAAAACAAAAAACAAAAAACATTTTGCTCCTCAGGAAGCCACTGTCCTTTCGGGAGTTTGGAACCATTCCTACGTTTCTGTTCAGCTACATCTTATTGCTGTGGCTTTTGGTGAACAGGATGTGGTGCCAGTGGAGAACAGGCTGTTTGTTCAATGTTCATGTTAAGGGGGTAAGGGATGGGCACAGAGCAATCTTTCTAGAAGCGGTGGTGAATGTTCATGAGTTCTCCATAGTCTTTCCAGAAGTACATTTTCTGAAAACGTGATTTAAACAATAGTAATGAAGCTGGGGAAATAGCCCATCCCCCTAGCTCATTTACAGGGGGAGTAATTGCCAGCTATCCCATCTTTGCCAACTGCTTGGAGTAAGGGACATGGGAAAGCATCTGTAAAGAAAACCCAATCCTAGGGATGGTGTGAAAAGTTCAGATCAAGATTAGCCAGTGTGACCTGAGCTGCCTGGTCATCCTTAGGCTGGCGGCCAGAGATGGGGTGCAGAGCATGCACAGGGTGCCAGTCTGAACTCAGAAGACACGGGTCCTGGCAGTGCCGGGCTGTGGATCGCCCTGCACAGAGCAGGCCACATGGGGTCATTTTTCTCTCCCAGCTCCACTCTCTTGGGCTGTGCACACGAATTTAAAAGTCACTACCTCTAGAGTTGTTTTGAGGATTAAATGAGTTAATATAGCAAAAGCACTGGAATTCTGCACTTCCTAACTGATCTCCCTAGGTTAACCTTCCCCAGGTCACAACCTTTCGATGGCTTCCCAGTTCCTATTGCATTATGTCCCAATATAATGAGAGCCACACACGTGAGCCGTGTTCTAGTGGTCACTCTAAAAAAAGGAATAGAAAACAACAGACATTAATTTAACAATATATAGTATGTACTTTATTTATCTAAAACATTATCATTTTAACAAATTGTCAATAGAGACAAATTATTTATGGGACGTGTTATATTTTTTTTTCATACTAAGTCTTTGAAATGCAGTGCGTATTTTACACTTAAGGTAGACATGAGTTTGGACTAGCCACATTCCAAGTGCTCAACAGACATATGTGGCTGTTGACCACCATATTGGATAGTATAGATGTCAATCTCCTTTGTGTCTCCTGCTGACCACATGCTCTCTGGCCTCTGCGCACATGCTCTGTCCTTCGCCTGGAGCATTCTCCACCACCGCTAACCCACTCTGCAGGGCTAACTTTCCAATCAGGTCACTTCCTCCTGGAAATTCCCCATGGCTCTGTTAGCCTAGGGTAAAGGCCCCTCCCACATGTTCCCATAGCCTTTCATACAGTCCCACTGAAATATGTAGTAAATGGGTTGTAATTACTTGGATTTCTTGACTTCAAGCTCTACATATATCTTGTTTATCACTGAACCTCCAATGCCTAGGATGTGCCTAGTACATAACAGACACCTCCAATAAATATATGTGATTTTGCTTGCAAAAACGAAGCACCCTTCAGGCCTTGGTCATGGATCTGCTCAGAGATGGTCCTAAGAAGCAAGGGAAAACTAACTGTCCCTCTCCCCACGGACCTATCGACAGGCCTTGGAGTCAGGCGTTCTCGATTCAAATCCTGATTCCACAACTTAATAAGTCTGTGTGCTGGCTAAGCCCTTTACCTGTTGGAGCCTCAGTTTTGCCATCTGTAAAATGTGGCTATCAATCCCTACATAGTTGTAGCCCACATTAAACTGATGTAAAGTGGTCTAGAATAGTACCAGGCACATGGTGAGTGCTTAACACCTAAATTTCATCGAATTGAAGATGTCATTAATTACAATTGCTTTTGTCATAAGATACCTCATTACCTTATGAGCCACTGAGGGGAAAAAAGGAAGAAAATCTCAACAACAACGCCGGTTCAACCATAATATGTGTATAACAGGTAAGATGCACCAGGATTCCAGAGACGCTGAAATGTTAAATTACATGTGTCTTCAAATCTGTGACATATGGCAAATGTTCCCTGATGTCCCCTGGAGAGTAACCCATCAGGACACTTAGGTAGAAGGTGCTGGCTGAGCTCTGATTTACTCAGGCTTCACAGGAAGGTGAGGCATGGCTGTTTACCGAGTCCCCATGGTGGGCCAGCCACTTTCCTTACATTATTTTAATTACTCTTCCAAACAATCTTAGTTGGGGTACCCCTCATTGTTTAGAGGAGGAAACGGCAGCTCAGAGAGGCAAAGTTGCCCAGCTAGCCTGCAGCATAGCCAGGACCCACGCTGTGCAGAGCCCCAGAAGTCTGCAGCAAAAGGCAAGCCTCTTCCAAAGACCTATGCCCCTGAGGCGGACAGAGCCCCTAAAGCCTCGTGAGCATCCTGTTAATGCACCGTAAAGGCCTAAACTCCTCAAACAAGCTCAGGATCAAACAGTCAGGCGTGAGCTTATTAGGTTTAATGCTAGGAACAAACCTTGCAAACAACAGGTGAAGGAGGCCCCTCAGTCTGAGGGAGGGGCAGAGCCTCGCTCTCCAGGGGCAGCAGGCCAGCACCGCGTGGGGGCTTCAGCTCTGCTCTCTCCAAGATCCAGGCAAAGGGAAGAAAGAGGAAGAAAGGATGCCGGGCTCCTCTATCCACAGCATCAGCAAGCTTCAGCAATGCTCAAGGTCACCCAGTTGTCAGGGAGAGAGATGCAGAAGAGTCTAAGGGGCTGAAACGGCCAGGAGTGGTAAATCAGGAGGCGGGGGGGGGAGGAAGCATGTTGTTAAAAGGGAGGCCTTAGTGTGGGGAAGTCACCTAAAGTCGTAAGTGCCTGACACATATGGGTCAAATGCAAACACCTAGCTGGGTGGCAGGGGCCAAGGACAAAAGGCAAAAAGGCAGACGTTGTTCCCCATTGGCCACAGGGGACAGGATTAGCTCCCTAAACCGTGGCAGGTCTTCTGTGGGAGGCAGCAGGCCCCTTGCCTTCCCCGTTTTGCTGAGGCTGATGTGACAATTGCTGGTCCTGCAGATTTAAGATACAGGGATTTTGCTCCCTTTAATTCTCTTCCCTTAGAAAGTTCAGCCTGTTTCCGTGGAGTCAACGAAATCAGGTCACTGCTTTTCTCATCTGGGGAAGTTTGTTCTTAATGAGAGCTTCTCAAGCCTTCCCTTTGTGTAAGGTAGCTCCCTCCATCCCCTCTACATTTTTCCAGAGTAAATCTACGGGAGTCGGGTAAGAGAGGGGCCGGTCCGCTCATGTGGAGGGCGACGCTCCCTGGGCTGCAACCAGCACCGCAGAGCCCTTCCCTCCTGTCCGCCAAGGCAACCCCGGCACTGGCACGAGAGAGACCAAAAAACCCTGAGCTGGCACTTCTGGCTGTGGCACCCAATGATTCTGCTAGAAACTAGGAAAAAAATAAAAAGCCTAACCAGGTAACAGTGGCAGCCTGATGTAGGAGCTAGATGGCTTGGGCCACTGAAGGAAGCCGCAATTTCATCTCAGCTCAGCTAGGAAATGACCTTCCCCTCGGTGGGGCCAGGGTTCCATTCTCAGTGCCATCATTCACTTGCCACGTGGCCTTGGCCAGGGTGCCTCTCTCTTCACCTCGGTTTCCTTGAGGGGCTGGGAGACCTCAGTGGCTTTCACACTATACTCAGCAGATACCTGCTTCCTGCCCGCTTCATCTGGACTGCCTTGCTCTCCTCTATTTTAAACATTATGGGTCTCTATAAAACTTCCTTTGAAAAGAGGCTTTTGTGGCCAATAAAAGTTTGAAATCCACCAGACTGAAAAATCTTGTACACTGCGCCCAGCCCTGACGTTCTCCGATTCTAAAAATCGCTGTGTTACAATCTCTTTGAGAGAACAAATAATACTCAAAGACTCAAGATTCTGGATACGTGTGAGCAATGTGTTTGTGCGTGTGTGTGTGTTTAATCCTTCACTTTTTTTTTTTTTTTGTTCTTTGATGCCTGTTTCTCAGACACAAACCACATGCAAACATTTCACCTGGAATGTTTGGCGGCCCTCAAGTTATTTACGTGCACAACGTGTCTGCAGGCAAAGCGGGACAAGTGCGCCTCTGGGTCTGGCACGGTCTTATGTGCTTTGCGCTCTGCAGGTGGGGAAGACAAGGCCGTCCCATGGCGTGCAAAAGGGCAAGCCTGAGAGGAACACGACTCCGCCAGGCAGGTACTCACACCCTTGGCTTTCTACTTCTCCTGCCGGCCTGCCTCCACCCCCCAGGCCCTTCCTGATTCTTGCCCATCTCTGCAAGATGGAAAAAAAAAAAAAAAAAAAAAGACAGGAAATGGAGCCCAGTAACCATTTCAAGATGGTGAGGGGATGCTAGAAAATCTGCACTGTATGGGCTGCAGACTCGTAGCCTTTCCAAAGGCTCACTGAGTCAAACTCCCAGACCTGGGCCCATCCCAGTACCATAGCTGCACGCCCAGCCTGAGGGCAAACGAGATTTGAGGCAGGTTCTCCCTGGGTGACAGGTAAAATCTTCAGCATCCTGCACAGACAGGCCTTCCGGTCCAGCCTAAGGTTCCAGCAAAGGGGAGCAAAAGAGAGGAAATCCAGACGGCAAATAAATCAAAAATAATTTCTACTTCTCTTTGGACCATGTGGGTTTTGTTTGGGGGGGAGGGTAGAGCACACATGCTTTTTTGATTACATGTTCACTATGCCACCTAAAAATGAGCAGATAAACAGCCTGGAAATCTAAAAGAGGCCCTGGAGATCATCTAGTTCACCTGTCTCATTTTAAGGATGGGAGAACTAAGACCCAGAATGGGGAAGCTCCTTGCTGGGAAGCATCCAGCTATAGAAGAATTTAGTCTGGACCTCAGGCCACTAGCTGTTTCCTTCTGCTCCCAAGGCTCAAGGCCCCTGCTTCAGTCACGGCACACTGCGGCGGGAGAGGGCAGGAGGGCTGTGTGCAGCACGTGTGGGGACACAGTACCTGCGTGTAGGAGGGTTATCAGGGCAGCCACGTGTGGTTGTTCAGGTTGTGTGCTGCACAAGGGCGCCCACCATGGAGTGAATGAGACCTGAGATGTGGTTCCCACTGCATGCGCAGCTGTGTGGGGCTCTGTCAGCTTAGAGGAACTGTCACAGAAGTGCTCCAGGGGCCAGCAGGACTTCTGGGGAGCAGTGAGTGTTCTCAGGGGAGAGATTGGAACACGGGCCCAAGGTGAGTTTATCGGGCAGAGAAGGAAGAGCAGGCAGTCTGTGAGAGGGAGGATGTACAAAGGGCCTGATTAGGCACGTGTTAGGCACAGCTCTCTCCGGGCCTCGGCAGGGCCCCCTGTGACACCCAGGCCTCCATCTCCAGCACATCCAGGAGGACCAGGCCAGGAAAATCCCTCTCTGGACACCATCTTAGAGTAGAGGGTTACAGACCCTGCCCCTCCACGTCACCCCACTGCCCTGTCCCAGCCACTCCGGTGTCCTGACGTAACCCTCGTAAGACTCTGTCACCACCATACAGGTTGCTGCTCTCGGGGGCGCCCTCTGCAGCCTCCCCCCATCTCTGCTGGCCGTCCGCCCCGCTCCCTCCCCCACCTCCTGAGCACAGAGGAAGCCAACCAGCCTGAGGAAGGGGGAGCCAGCCCAGCTGCTCTGCCTGCCTCTCAGGGTCAGCTGGCGGCATGCATCCCTCTCCTCCGCTCCCCCAACTTCTGCTGCTTTAGGAAAGGGCTGAAGACACAGATTCTAAATATAGGTACATCTCCCATCCTCCTGCCCAGCTAATATTAGCCCTTTTGTGGAATCCACTGACAGCATTATTCCCCCCCCCCTTTTTTTTTTGGCTGCACTGGTGGGAATTCTTCTGCTTACAGTAAGGCAGGCTGAGCCAGCAAAAGACTGGGGACCACACTGAGCCAAATACAGTGAGAGCTCTGCTAACTGGGGGCTGTGCCAGATGATTTATGGAGCTCCTTTCCAACACAAGATTTATGATTCTGCGAACGGGGAGGCTTGGGAAATGGGGGTGGGGCTGGTTCTGGTTAATTGAATTTGTCAGCTTCCAGATGGAGGAGGCACTAACATTTGTTGATAATTTACTCTGAGCCAGGGATACCACCGAGGATTTCAAATATGTGATTTCCTTGAATCTTACAACAGCCCCAGGAAAGGGGTAGGATCGTTATCCCTATTTTACAGATGAGGGCACTGAGGCTCAACTGGCTTTATGACAAACAGCTGGTCAGTGTAAAGATGAGATTTGAACCCAGATCTCGGTGGCCCTAAAGCCTTGCTTGACTGTTTATTTGCGTCGACCCTGGCAGAAAATCCTTGCAAAACAGTATGGGTATGATTCCTCTGTATGGTCCGTAGCTAGGGTCTGAGAAGCAAAGCAGGACTTGAGTCAGGGGACTTGAACTCTGGGCCTGCCTCTGTCAGGCCAACTTGGAGTAACTGGTTAAGCGTCTCTGAGCCTGGGTTTTCCCATCTGTAGGTAAAGGAATTCCAAAGGCACTTGAGCCAGCACGCTTGGCATCCATGTTGCATTTCTCTGGGTAGGTCTTTATTGTAATGGTCAGTTCTCACTACCCAGCACTAAAATGCAGCCTGAAAAGGGCCCGGGGATAGGGGAGCATAAACTGAGGGCAGAGGGCAAAACGTGTTACTGGCCAGAAGGTTCCAAAGTTGCTTTCCTACAAGATTTCAGCTCATTGTCTTGCAACTCGTCTCTGCAAAGTAAAAGAGAACAAGGAGAGCTAATTCTGCCTGAGGCAGCATAGCCCAAATGAGGTCCTCGGGGTTTCTCAAACGCACTTGGAGAGAAGAAGGTGGATTCAGGAGAGGGTGTGAGTGACCAGTGATACATGGGGGAAGAGTGGGTATTGACTTCCTTCAGTTGTTTATCTTCCCATCTTGTTCCAAAGGACGACTTAACGCAAGAGGATTTAAGAGCTGCTGATGGCTGAGGACAGCAATGCCATTCACTGACAAAGAAGCGGAGCGAGTGAAGACAGCTGATCGAGTCTAGAAACACAGTTATGAGTGCTCGTCTCCCCTGGGAAAACGAGACTGGCCAGACCCACGGACCCGTGTCTGTCCACTGGATTGTTCTCCCGCACCTGCCGTTGAGGGCGGTCGGCCTCCCTCACGGTGTTTTTTGATTAATAACTCACAACCGCAGACCGGGCCCTGCTTGATAGCTCCTGAGAACCTAATGGAAGGATCTCTTCCCAGACTCCAGACGCAGGAGAAGCTTATCCAGCAAGCAGAGCCAGGGGAAATCCCCCAAATCTTATCCCTTCATCTTCGCCGTATTTTTTGGAAATTGAACTGATCCTAAAATTTCACTCCAAAAATGTTTCCTGGACCATTTCTCCCAGGAAGAAAGCGGGCCCATTAGCGTGCCACTCAAGTGGCCCGGGCGGTCCCTCGGGAATTCTCAGAGCTAGCAGCTTCTGAGCAGTACTGGGTATGTGTGTGCATGTGCACAAGCGACAGGCGGGGGTGGTGACACTGTCACTACTAAGAAATCACAAACAACAGGATTGTTTCCAAGGTGAGACAGGGGTACTGCTTCCACACAGAAACAAACAGAGCCTGAAGGGAAATCACACAGGCCTGCCAGCATGTGCACATGCAGACAAGTGCACGGGGTCCAGGGACACAGGTGCTCCCAGCTCCCACATATAGGGGCCCAGACGCGCATGCCCACAGAGTGGACAAGTTCATACGCATCTACACCTGCAGAGTCCCCAGACACATAGGCACACAACTGTGGCTCAGCCTTCTAAGTGTCGTTAGACTTGGGCCTATTAGGGCCGGGGTGGGGGCGGCGGGGGGGGGGGGGAATCCCTCCAAGCTGAAAGTGCGCCACCTTAGGGACAGCCTTGCTAGGCACCAGCTGTGGAGGCTTTCCAATCTGATGGTTTCCCAGAATCCTCCACAGTGTCATTTCATTCATTTTCACAGCTGTTTCCTGATCACCTTCTGCCCAGAAGGCCTAGGAATGAGTGCTCTGTGTGGAGGACGAAGAACACAGACCTTAGGGAGCTTAACGTCAGAGGAGAGGCTGCGGACAAGACAGTGTTAAGGAGCCAGGCAGGTGGGCAGGGAGAGGAGACAGGCTACTTTAGAGTCAAGCCTATATCGGTATATAGAGTCAAGCCCAGCAAGGTGGGAGCACCTAATGATGCTCCAAAGACATTTACTCACAGGTGATGAATTAATTCAGGGCTATTTCAGGCCACACTGGGTCTCTCCATCTTCCCTCTTCACTCTCCCAGCCCCGCCCCACCTCGTCCCCATTCCTTATAGCCCATCCTGGGGGGCGGGGCCCTTCCTCAGCAGACAGAACCTGTCTTCCCATTTGAACCCCCTCCCTGATACCCCACTCCCCATTCCTATGCCACTGAATTTCTCCTGGCTCCTCCAGGATGCCAGACGCTTCCAGGTCTCAGAGCCTTGCGCAGAGTTTCCCTCTGCCAGGAATACCCTTTATTTCCTTGTCTGCTCGGTAAACTCTTCCCCATCCTTCAAGATACATATCAAATATCCCCTGCTGTTCTGCAGTGTTTTCACACCGCTCTTCCCCCTCCCTCTCTCTTTCCCCAGTCTGATTCACTGCAGCCTCCAAAGGGCGCCCCCCCCCCAAGACCTTGCTTCATCCTCTTGTGGCTGTCTGCCCACAGTGAGCAGCTCCAGGGGGGCCCCCTGTCCCACTCATCCCAGAGCCTGGCCCTCAGTAAGTGATGCTGGGTATCGAGGGGGGGAGTACTCAGCAAGGCCTGGTTCTGGGCTTTATGGAGTCCCTCAGCTTCCTCTCTCACTGGAATGGGAACAGAAGCAGCACTGGATGGCAAGTGTGAGAACCAGACTGGAGATGGCAGTGAGTCTGGGGCACAGACGACTAAGCCTGTGTCTAGGGCTGCTGCAATGACGCGTGTTCCCCCTGGGACCCATTCCAGGGTGTAATTCCCCATTTCTCTGCACCCTTGCCCCCTGGCATGTGGCTCCTGCAGCCTCCTGTCCCACTTAACCTCCCCAAAGCACTCTTCTCTGGAGCCCCTGGGTATAAAACATCATTAAGGACACATCTCTCCCAGGTTAAACTTTCTAACTCCCCAATGCCCAAGAGGTGCTGCTCTGCCTTTTGGCTGCAGAAACTGGGGCAGCCGTGCTGGGTCAGCGGAAGCGGGAGCTGTGGGGCCCTTCCTGCCCCTCAGGGAGGCCCCAAATTGATTAATACCTGCTTGGCCCACTCAGCAAAATAAACTCATAAAATGAGATGATTTAAAATCTTCCTTTCTCTACTGGCTTATTTATATTTCTAAAAGGTCACAGTCAATTCTTTTTTTTCTTAACTGGACAGAAACCTGGAAAGAGTAGTAGGTTGAGAGACAGAAGTAAATTCAGCTGCAAAAACATCTGAGTATCTTTACATGCTGAGCATGGCATTAGGCCGTGCACATAGAGAGGTGAGGGAGATGTATGCCCAGTCCTCCAGGAGCCCCTGTGTTAGTGGAAAAGCAGGGCTTCCTTGTTCGCATTCAGTCTCAAAAGGCAATCCTTAGCATCCCTGATGTGCCTGGGGATGTCATAGGGATTGTTACATGGTCTTCTCACAGCAACCCTACGAGGGAAGTATTATTATCATTTCTACCTCATAGATGAGAACGCTGAGGCTCAGAGGGTTAAATGATTTGTCCAGGGTCAAGCAGCCGGTGAGTAGATTTAAACCGTGGTTGATGTGGCTCCTGACAGTGATGGTCTTGCTTTCATAACAAAATGGGCACATCTTTGGTCCAGCAGTGGAGAATTTTGAAGGTTTCTGGAGAACGCTTATTTCATTTCATTGTCACAACAACCCTAAGAAGTAGGCATCAATGTCTCTGTGTTACCAAGGAGAAAACTGAGATTCAGTGTTATCCATCCCAGCTTGGAAATGGGAGTCAGGACCAGAATTCAATATTTCTGAGTCTGACCTCCCAGTGAGCTGGGAGGATGGTCCTTCTAAGGCCAAGGAAGTAAAGAAAAAGTCCAGGGGATGGGGGATGCTCAGGGACAAGGCCCTCAGAGACTTGGGACAATTCTCCATTGTCTAGACCTGACCTTTGTTACCAAATCTTGTGTCAGTTCTGCCTCTTAAAAACATCAAAATCCTGTCAAAAGACACAGGAAAGCATTTGACAAAATCTAACACCGTTTCATGAGAAAAAAACTTAACAAATTATGAATGCAAGGAATCTTCAACTTGATAAAGGCCATCTGAAAAACCCACAGCTAACACTAGACTTAATGGTGAAAGGCTATTTCCCTCTAAGATTAGAAACAAGATAAAGTGTGTGTGTTCTCACCACTTCTATTCAATACTATACTGGAAGTTCTAACCAGGGAAATTAGCCAAATAAATAAATGAATAAATAAATAAATAAATAAATAAATAAATAAATAAAACAAGGGCATCCATTTTAGGGAAAGGGGGAAGAAAACTATCTCCTCTTATAGATCGATGAGAAGATCTAGTACCTAGAAAATCTTAATGAATCCACAGAAAAATCAGAATAAACAAGTCCCTCAAGGTTTCAGAATACAAACTTATTGTACAAAAGTCATTTGTTTTCTATATACTAGCAATGAGCAACCCAAAAATGAAAACAAGAAAACAATTCACCACTGCATCAAAAACCATAAAATATTTAGGAATGCATTTCAAAAACAAATGCAAGACTTCTTCACAAGTATGGATGTCATATGTGAAGTAGTGAATATCATTAAACACCAAAGAAAGGGAAAGACATCCATGTTCATGAACTGAAAGATGTAATATTATTTTGATGGCAGCTCTCCCAGCTTGCTTTATAGATTCAATGCGTTCCCTACTGAAATCCCTGCTTGAGTTTTTTTTTAAGAAATTGATAAGTGGATCCTAAAATTCATATACAAATGCAAGAGACACAGAGTACCCAAAGCAATCTTGAAAAAGAACAAATTGAGAAGACAGAATTTCTCAATTTCAAACCTGCTATGATGCTACACTAATCAAAAACAGTGTAATATTGGCATCAGGATATAGATCAATGGATCAATGAAATAGAACTCAGAGTCCATAAATGAACCCTCACAATAATTTATTTTAAGTTTATTTATTTTGAGAGAGAGACACACACAGAGAGAGAGACAGAGAGAGAGACAATGAGCAGAGGAGGGGCAGAGAGAATGGGAGAGAGAATCCCAAGCAGGCTCCACAGTGTCAGCACAGAGCCTGATGCGGGGCTTGAACTCATGAACCATGAGACCATGACCTGAGCCAAAATCAAGAGTCGGACACTTAATCGACTGAGCCACCAGTGCCACAAAAACCTTCCCACTTATGACCAGCTGACTTTTGACAAGAATACAAGACAATTCAATGGGGAAAGAATGGCCTTTTCAAAAAATGGTGCGAGGACAACTTGTAATCTGCATGCAGAAGCATGAAGTTGGTCCCATACCTCACACAAGATACAAAGATGAACTCAAAGTGGATCAAAACTCTCAGATGAACACACAGGATCAAGTGTTCATGACTTTGGGTTAAGCAATGGTTTGTTAGATGTGATACCTGAAGCACAAGTGACCAAAAAAAAAAAAAAAATAGATGAATTGGACTTCATCCAAATTAACAACTTTTGTGCTTCAAATAATATTATCAAGAAAGTGAAAAGACAACTCAGAATGGTAGAAAATATTTGCAAACCATATATTGGACAAGTGACTTGTATCCAGAATATAAAAAGAACTCTTGTAACTCAACAATAAAAAGAAAAGAACCCAATTAAGAAATGGGCAAAGGGGTGCCTGGGTGGCTCAGTCGGTTAAGTGTTGGCTCTTGATTTTGGCTCAGGTCATAATCTCACAGTTTGTGAGATCACGCTCCACATCAAGCCCAGCATTGGGGTCTGCACTGGCAGTGTGGAGCCTGCTTGCAATCTCTCTCCCTCTCTCTTCGCCTCTCCCTCACTTGTGCACTCTCTCTCTCAAAAGCAAAAACAAAAACAAAAAAAAAAACTTTAAAAAAATGGGCAAAGAACTTGAGTAGACATTTCTCCAAAGAAGATATAAAAGTAAAGATGCTAAACATCATTAGTCATTAGGGAAATCTGAATCAGAGCCGTAATGAGATGTCACTTCAAACCCATAAGAATGTTTTTAAAAAAGAGAGAGACAGTAAAAAGTGTTGGGAAAAAAAATGTAAAAAAAAAAAAAAATTGGAAACTTCTTACATTGCTGGTGGGATTGTAAAATGATACAGCTACTTTTGAAAACAGACTGGCAGCTCCTGAAAATGTTGATCATACGACCTACCCACATCACTTCTAGGTATGAACACAAAAGAACTAAAAATATATGCTCAGAGCGCCTGGGTGGTTCAGTCAGTTAAGCCTCCAACCTTCGGTTTCGGTTCAGGTCATGATCATATGGTTCACGAGTCCAAGCCCTACACTGGGATCCACACTGACCGTGCAGAGCCCACTGGGGATTTTCTCTCTCTCTCTCTCTCTTTCTGTCCTTCTCCTGCTCATGCTCTCTCTCTTAAAATAAATAAACTTAAAAAAATATGTGTGTGTGTGTGTGTGTGTGTGTTCACACAAACTTGCACATGAATGTGCTTAGCAGGATTGTCCATAACAGCTAAAAAATAGAAAAAACCGAAACAACAACTAAAAAATGGGTAAACAAAATGGTGAATGCACATGTGTGTATGTGTGTGTATCAGTCAGCAATACGAAGGAATGAAGCACTGATACATGCTACAACAAGGATGAACCTTGAAAACGTTATGCTAATGTGCGAAATCAGACACAGAGCCAACATACTATGTGATTCTACTGAAATAAAACGTCCAGCATAAGCAAGTCCATAGAGGGAAACAGATTAGTGGCTGCTGGGGGCTGGGGAAGCAGGAAATGGGGAGTGACCAGTAATGCACATGGGGTTTCTTTTGGGGGTAATGAAATGTTCTAAAATTAGATAGTGGTGATAGTTGCACAAGTCTGTGAATATACTGGAAAACACTGAATTGTACAATTTAAAATTTAAAATTCACCCATAAAAGGGTGAATTTTATGGCATGTGAATTAGATCTCAATGATGCTGTTATAAAAAAAAAAAAACATATGCATGAAAGAGACTGCAGGGAATGTGGAAAATGGAAACAGCTGACTTGTTAGAAGTGGTGAGATGGAAGGTAATTTTCTTTTTTTCCTGTTATTGTTGTTGTAATGTTGTTTGGCCGCACCGTGTGAATAGGAGAGAGGGAGAGAGAGTGACAGTCCAGTAGAGAAGATGAGAGCTGCCTTTGGAGTCCAGGGCTGCGAGGTTGACATCCCTTTCTCTGCTAATTGCTCTTACTTTGCTAGACTGTGTGCTCTTCAGCCAGTGGCTTCACCTCCCTGGGCTGTGATTTCTCTTTCTTGGGAGTGGAATAATATGACCCTAGTAGGGCTCCTGTGAGGATCCCTTGAGGACTTACATACACAGAGCACATGTGTGGCAGATGCACACAGTGGCCATTATCTTTCATCTTCATTTATTTATTCAAATAATTATGGAGCCTGTGTTCCATACTGGGGATATAGATGAACTAAGAGTGGACCTTGTTCTTAAATATCCTGGAGTTTATTTTTTTATTTTATTTTTTTTTTTAAAGAAACTTTTTTTTTTTAATTTTTTTTTTCAACGTTTATTTATTTTTGGGACAGAGAGAGACAGAGCATGAACGGGGGAGGGGCAGAGAGAGAGGGAGACACAGAATCGGAAACAGGCTCCAGGCTCCGAGCCATCAGCCCAGAGCCTGACGCGGCGCTCGAACTCACGGACCGAAAGATCGTGACCTGGCTCAAGTCGGACGCTTAACCGACTGCGCCACCCAGGCGCCCCATTAAATATCCTGGAGTTTAGAGAAGACGGACATAAATAACCAAAACAAGCTCACCGAGAAGGGTCCAAGCAAAGATACCCACAAACAGCTTGGTGGACAAGTTCTCAGTACAGACCAAATACATTTGCGAATTTGCGTTGGGAGCTACTGGGGCCAGGTCGAGAGATGGGAACCCACAGAATAATGACGGCATCCACAACCACAGATCACATATTTGTTCTATAGCATGCTCTCGTGTATAGGGTCACATGCCATCCCCAGAGACTGCCAGCAAGGAAGTAGGATTACCGTACTTAAGAAATGAGAAGACTAAGTCCTAGAGGGGTCAAGAGGGTGTTCTGTTCTCATAAAGCCAGCTCGAGGTGCAAGACCCCTTCTATTTTGCCACAGCTGCATCTTCTGAGCAATGTTGGCTACAGCCTACTAAGAAGGAACACTGGGAGGGTCAGGGTGAAGAATCAGAAAATGAAGAGGAGCTCTCTCCAAGTCAGGACCAGTCGGAGGTATTGGGTATGTGACCTGTGAGAGACATGCCAGATGGAGTCCCGAGAACCAATTCAGCCCCGGATCACCCTACAAAGATTTACAGCATTCCTTGGGGAAATATTCATGCTCTGTAGGTCATCAATATCTAGTAAATACTTCTCCACTGATCTCACTAAGTAATAAGCTGAGAGTGGGGAAGGAAAACATAGTAGCATCTATAGGGCACCTACCATACATAGGACATTATACAAGAAGCTTCCCCAAAAGTAGACTCTTGAGGCACTGCAGTGGCCACTTTCTCCACCAACACTGAGGTAACACTGATGACCAGAGAGGTAAACTGTCCTGCCCAAGGTCACACAGAAAACCTATATAAGAGAGAA
The DNA here is from genome assembly GCF_018350155.1 of Leopardus geoffroyi. Lineage (NCBI taxonomy): Eukaryota > Metazoa > Chordata > Mammalia > Carnivora > Felidae > Leopardus > Leopardus geoffroyi. Next base: position 53,068,677 of record NC_059329.1, on the reverse strand, counting down.
GAGTGAGCCTCCTTTCCACTCACCATAATGGTTGCAAGTTTCTCCCTGTGCAAAGGAGTCATAGTCTCAAGGGTAGAGGGCAGAATCCACATACTGCTTGTAAGAGTACAGACGCTCAACAGCACCAGGGACCCATGCTGTCCTTTACACAAAAAAAAAATACTGGTCTGCATTTCAAGGGTAAGGGGTGAGACACTGATTTATTTTTGTATCCCAAGGGCTTAGCTTCCTAACTCGCCCAGAATAGGTGCCCCTACAGGTCTTCTTTAACAACAGCCTAATCGACCTTTGGTTTTGATGGAGCCAGCCCTTAGCTAACAGCAAGAGACTTCCCTTTACCAAATGCAACTTTCCCAAAGGAGCAGGATAACAGACGAGAGCGCAGGCATTCGGCACAGAGACCCAGGTGGGTCCCTCAGTGATGCTGCCGGCTGGACTGGCCGAAGTCTCATTCTTCAAGAGCCGTTTGTTGGCTCCAGGGCCCGCCCCATCCCATTGACCCTGACGGTGCATCTGCGATCGCCAAGCCTCCTCACCTCTGCAGCATCTGCAGAATCAGTTGAAATGGAGCACTGGTAGGCGCAAGGGGCCAAGCTGCACCCAGCACTCCATCACCACCCCACTCACAGAAATCAGAAGAGTGTCCAACCTGCCCAGTGAGGTTGGGTGGGAGGTGGAGGTTATCATGAATTATCATGATAACCTACAGGTTATCATGAATCACTGCAGAGTGCTGGTAACTTGTAAACAGGTGAAAGAGGGATGCCTGAGGAGGGCTGATGGTTGAAAGGGGAATAGATGAGACGAAGAGAAAATGTGTGGTGAGAGATAGAGAGAGAGAGAGAGAGAAAGCTGGGAAAAGGAAACAAATCCTAGGGAAAATTGCATGTAGTAGAGGTAAAAGGAAAACAAGTCAGGGCTCAGAGGGAATGTGGTCAGAGGGGATAATAAGGAAGAGTATGAAAAAATCCACATTTCCACTGGACATGTCAGGGAAACTGTATAAGGTTTGCCAACGTTCAATTTTGTAAGAGCAATCATAACACTGGAGACTTCTTATTACACCATCGATAAATGTCTCCTACAGATGTAGAGGCCAAAGGTAGCAAGTGGGTTTCCTCTTACCAGCCAATTCTAACCGATTGATAATGTTTATCTGAGGCAACGTATCTGAACATGTTCTGAGGCCTCATCGGAACCCAGTGGTAAAGAGAGCTGTTTCAATTAGCGGTGTCTGCAGTGGGGTGTAAGAAAAGAATGGCAGCCTGCAAGCCATGTGTGCTGGATATTGGGATGTGTTGCCCACATCAGCGCTCTGGGACCTGGGACGAAGAAACTCACTCCTCCAGCTGCAGGGACTGCTGCTGTTGGCTGCTGACAGCTCTCGCTGGGAGTCCCTCTCTGAGAATGGCCCTCGGCCAGGAGACCGGCCTCACCCAGGGGCAGCCCACAGCTGCTGCTGCAGAGGGCAGGAAGACTGACTCCCCCTTACTCAATGTGGGGTATCTGAAGGGCCATCCCAGCTCCAGCCACTCCCCGCGGGGACAGTCGATGTCTGTGCTGTGAATGCACTGCAGTCCAGCTCCTCCCCTGCCCAATCTTACCTCCCTTACAAATGCTGATCCTGAGGGTAAACCCAATGAACTCTGCATGCAAATCTCCCTGGAGTCTCGTCCCAGGAACCCAACGTAACACACCATGCATTTGCCATTCCTGCACAAGCTATACCCCTCCATGCCCAGATCCACATTTATGCCTCACCAAAGACCTAACGTAAGCCAGTGACGGCACGTACTCCATCAGCTTTCCCTTTTCCCTTGTTTGCAAGGAAACTCAGAGGCAAGTTCTCTATTCTTTGTTCTCCTGCCTATGTAGAGGTCGATTTCTGCATTAGGCTTGGAGTCTCTCTAACCTAAAATGAGGGTTGGTTCCATTCCTCTTTTTATTTATTTATTAAAAGTTTATTTATTTGAGAGAGAGAGAGAGAGAGAGGGAGAGAATGAGGGGGGAGGGGCAGAGAGAGAAGGAGAGAGAATCCCAAGCAGGCTCCACATTGTTAGCACAGAGACCAGTGCGGGACTTGAACTCAGGAACTGTGAGATCATGACGTGAGCTGAGATCAAGTGTCGGATGCTGAACCGACTCAGCCACCCATTCTCAGTCACGTTTCCTCCCAGCCTCTAACCCTACAGAGACAGCAGGTGTCCCTGACTCACTTTGGGGAGTCATCGTAAACTGAAGGTGTCACCAGGATGAAGAACAATATATGCTAACAACTCTCATTGGCCTGATGCTCCCAAGTTACAGGTATGCGTTAGTTTATAGACACAGTAAGTCCTTAAAGTTATTATTACTTCTTTTGAATAAAAGGTACAGAGAGGTGAAATGATTTCTCAACCAACTGCAGAACCCAGCCTAGAATCTGGGTTTCTTGACTGCTAGTCTTACAGATGCCAGCCACAGGGCAGAAACCACTGAGCTGGCCTCTGCTTCTCGCTCAGCGTCGGTGTATGGTCTCTAGAAAACACTGTGACACTGGAATTGGCTCAGGGGACTCCCTCCTGTCTCCCCTTCTACATCAGCAAAATCCTGGGGACTTGGGAGGGTTCAAACCCAGGGCCAGGCACTGAAGAGCACTGTGGAACATAGGGAGCGATCTAACGATCCAGTGCCAGAATCCCCAGTACAGCCCCAACAGGGGGCCATCTTGTTCCTGTTTAGATCATTCCTTTGACGGGGAGCTCACTACCTCACACCGCTTCTCATTCTGTTGTCCCCTCCTCTGCACAACTGGAAGAATATTAAAAAGAGAACCTGGGAAATTGACAGGAGATAATGACCCCTGCACATGGTAGCACTTGGTGAATGGAAGGACTTTTTCCTCCTTCTATTAGACACAGAACAAGAGTAGAAGAGAATCCGCTTGTACGAAGGGCACCCTCAGCTCCAACCACACCGCCCGGGAATCGGTCCCTTCACAGCCCCAAGATAGAGCTGGAGAGGTCTGACGTGTGGGCATTGCTGCCAGACCACCCGGGTTTGAGCACGGGCTCTGCTATTTAGCTGTGTGACCTGGGAAAGGTCACTCTGTCACTCTGTGCCTCAAGCTCCTCATCTGGAAGATGAGGAGAGACTTGTGCTATCTACTTCAGGGGGTCTGTCGTGCGAATGCCTAAAAGTCTGCCAAGCACAAGGTACCTGCCAGTTGTCCTTTTTGTCCTCACCCCCGTCTCACAGACAAGGAAACCAAGACTGGAAAATCAAGCCATTTCCACAAAGTCAAACAGCTAATGAGGAGCAGAGCCTGGACAGAAATCATGGTTTGCCTGAGTCCCAAGTCCCGGAGCTTTCTTTTAGAGGACGTTACTTCTGCCATCCCTTCTGCCCTTCTGTAAAAGAAGGGGGCTGGAAAGAACAAACACACATACGGAATTCTGCCCGAGAAGCTCACTGGAGGAAGCAGTTTGTTCACAAAGGCACAGCGGAGTGAATCCAGGAGTCATGTCCTTGGGCAGACGACAGAGCGTGCTACCTGCCTGCTGGAGGGACACGCCAGGGACCGGGGCCGAAAACACCAACTTGCTTCCCATTCTGTCACTGCCGCAAAATCAGGGCCTCTGCTTTAGTGGCAGTGGGAAGGACGGGCGAGTTGCCGAGCCCCACGTGGCTGTGGGACTGGTGACAGCCGGGTGACTCTGAGGCCCTGGGTGGGACAAGGAAGCGCAGCAAGCACTCCTTAAAGGTGAAAACCGCCTCAGTTCTGCAGCAGTGGTGCCGGCGTTAGGATGCAGCCAGCACGGGGCGTCCTGGCTCTGTCTGCACTAAGGAAGGCTTGAAAAAGCAGGAGTGAAGTTTAAAATATTTGAGAACTGATGTGTCACGGGCAGCAACCAATCAGAACAGACACGATGGCCAATGAGAGCAGATAGATGTTGGCTGTCAACAAACTGTATGGCTATGGGAGTGCGCCTGGGGCGAACATCAGTCTTGGCAGCAATGAAGCCCCACGTGGGAAAAAGAGGATGAACAGGAGGAGGCCCAGGCACCAACAGAGAATTGCCCACCCATCTGCAAAGAAGTCCCAGAGAGAAGTCCAGTAGACCCCCAGGGGTCTGCAGAGGATGGTTTGAAAACCACTGCTATGGGGGAAAGAGGCAAGGGCTTCAAGGTCCAACACACAGGCCCAGCAGCACCACTGCCTTCAGGATGCACAGAGCCACCTCCAGAAGAGCAAAGCCCTAAGCCCACCCAAAGACTTGCCCATGAAGGCTCAAACTGATATGTCATCGTGTTGTCATTCTGCTTACTTTTCTCTTGACCACAGAGCGTTCATTTGTGTCTCCCAAAGCAGTTGGTCTCCTTCTAGCATTTAGAGGCAGGCACCAGTGCACCTCACTGGCGTCCCAGGGACACCAGACGTAGCCCGCAGTCATGCAGAGTGAGCCCTGGCCTGGTCAGGAGTCAACAGGTGGATCCTAGTCCCGCCCAGGCAGCCCCCAGAGGCATTTCAAGCCTCCCTCTCTCCCAGCTCTTCTCTACCTCCTTGCTGCTCGCTCTCCTTTCACTTAAAAGCACATGCTCCTGCTGCCCTCTGGGTAAAATCACAAGGGCTCAATTATCTTGCTGGCAATGAAGGAGGAGTACCATTTCTTCGGCTTGCGTAAGATAAAGCTCCACATGATGAAATAAGGCATTGGCCTGTGAGGTCTTGTGGGAAGGTACTGGAAGGGAAGGCCCTCCCTTGAGAGCAATGCACGAAGACCTTTCCCCTCACCCGGCCTCACCCGCCAATGAGTCTGCAGGCATACTTCCCAAGCCTAACAAAAGGCCCCAGAAAGTGCCACTGAAACACTTCACCACTGTTCTCCATGGACTTCAAAATGTTGTGCCTACTGATGTTGACTTTGCCCCACCCGTGTCTTATAAAGTGAGTCTACTTTCCTGTTATTAGCCGCTCTTCATACTGTCTTTAATAGATGACTGTGGCCTCCCAGCCTTCTCTGGCTTTGTCCCTCTTGAATGGAAACTTCATAGAGCCTTTGGTATGCAGGCACTGGATTTGAGTGACAGCTCCAGGAATTTACTGAAGGAGCCATGGGCACGGGCTGGGGCTATGTGGGATGCTGGGACATCTGGAGAAGGCCCAAACATCCAGGCAAAGCAAAACATTATAGCTGAGCACCATGTTCTCATGTCAGTAAGCCAGGCTCCCACCCAGCTTTGCCACTTTCAGCTCGATAACCTGAGAAAGTTACCCAAACTCTTCAAGCCTCTGTTTTCTTTGGTGGAAAACAGTTATAACATTAGTCAGTATCTACCTTACATGGTTATTTTAAGAATGAAGCAAAATAACATATACAAAGCACTTAGCACCTTGCCTAGCACATAGGCAGCAATCAGGAAAGTTGGCCATTATTAATATGCTTAATCACTCCAATATTTGTTGATTAGTTGCTTACAGGACTCGCATCCTGCTACTGGCTGGGACTTACAGGTTCTGCCCTGAAGAACGTTACCATTCAGTGGGAAAAGACAGCCAACAATTAGGATGTACTATGATAAATGCTTTGCTAATAATTACTTTTATTTTTTTAAGTTTACTTATTTATTTTGAGAGAGAGAGTGTGTGTGTGTGAGCAGGACAGGGGCAGAGAGAGAGGGAGAAAGAGAAAATCCCAAGCAGGCTCTGCACTGTCAGTGCAGAGCCAAATGTGAGGCTCGAACTCACAAACGGTGAGATCATGACCTGAGCCGAAGTCGGACACTTAACTGACTGAGCCCCCCAGGTGCCCTGTTGTTAATAATTACTTTTAAAAGAACCATCTCTAAAAGGTGACAATCACTTTTTGCTAGCCATTGTGTGGTACACACTTTATATAAGACAAGGGCAAAGCTTTTTGGTTCAAATATGTGGGCTCAAATCCTAGCATTATCACTGAATACCTGAATACTCTTAGCCATGTTAACTTCTTTGAAACCTAGTTTATCTGGAAAAAAAATGGCTATAAAAATTAGAAAAAAAAAGTGTATCTAAGATGTTACCATAGTGCCTTGCCCACAGTAGGTGCCCAATACATGTTTTTTATTAAAGGTGATTAAGGGTGTCTGAAGAGCTCATGTTGGCTATTGTCCCAATCCTAAAGGTCTGTCTGGGTAGGTGTTAAGGTCAAGGAAGGACATCCACCTAGCATGTGTGGCAGGGCTGTGATGTTCAGAGGCTTGTCTGGCTTGGAGCCAGTTCTGAGCCAATGACTGGAGCCATAGGGACCAGAGGTTGGCCACTCCAATGGAATTGCTGGCAAGGATGAGGCAGAAGGTTCCAAACAGGGCAGGTCCCCCAGGGCCAAGAGAAATGGAGTAGGTTGGTGTAGTAAGAGGCCAAGCTAGGACACAGATGAGGGCCTGTTATATTCTAGAAGGCATGAGGGCCCTAACCGGGGGCGCTCTGCTACCTGGGGCCAGTGGCCTCTATGGAGACCTCAAACACTGCTGCACAATCAACCCCTCACCCGGGCTGGGGAGTGTGGGGAGTGAACAAGGACGATGCAGGCAGAACTCCACAACTTACAGGATGGATAACCTTGGAAAAGGAGCCATGCAAATCAGAACACACCAGCCCCAGAACTGAGCCAGTGCACGAAGAACAGAACTGCACCAAGTCAGGCCTGCTTACACGAATGAACATTCTCGCAGCATCGCTTGATAAGCCTGTTGCTAAGCCTGCCAAGCTTCTCGTCACAGAGCACTTCGCTCTCAGCTCAGGAAAGATAATCACTCTGGGAACCGGCTTCCTCAGGAGACCTGGCAGAATGCTTTCAGTCTAGAGCGAAACCTACCTTTCAACAGAGCTTCTCCCCTCCCACGTCAGACAAGGGGAAACCCAATCCGTAAAGGAAAGGGTTTGCACACACACAGTCCTGCTGGGTGTCGCTGGCTGTAAGTGACCCTCAGGGAAAGGAAGGAGCCCCGAACTCTCTCGGCTTGGGGCACCTCCAAAACAAAGACCCTAAAGTCTCCTGCTGGAACAACGCGAGACACAGAACGCTCAGATTCCAGGCACACCCGCAGGTATCATCTGTCAGTCCTGACACCAGCCCTGTCTGTGTCGAGGTCCAAGCGGAGAGATCAGACAAGCGCCAGGGTAGGGCAGGGGCAGGGGAGAGCAGGAAGGGGGAGCAAAGGCTTTGGAGAGACCAATACGAATTACAGCAGTTTTTATCTGACACCAAAGAACAGGGCAAGGGAGAGCTGTGTGATCCAAGCAAGGATGAAAGACAGGCTGGCCTCCCCTTGTAATGTAAGAGTTTAATGATACTTATTAAAAGCCCATTTCTGGGTCCTGTTGAAAAATTACACCCATAAGTGTTTCTTTTTTTCATATAAATCGCTTCCTAGAGATCAAGTGCGTGCGTGTGCATGCACACACACAGTATACGAATTCTACCCCTCACACTTGTACACACACATTCCCCACAAATCCTGCACATCCCATCTACCACACACATGTCAGTACATCTTCATCAAGAACGGGCACCACTCACCACACACACACACACACACACACACACACACACACACACACACTGTAAGGCAGGAAAACCAGGCCTGGTCCCCAAGGTTATTCACACACCCTTTGAAACTGCAGACTTTGAGGGAGCCCAAGAGCTTCGTGCTCAAGTTGTCATCCCCACAAACAAACAGCACAGCCTCTAATCCTATCATTCTCCACGTCTTGCCTGAGGCCAGGCAGCCTTGCAAAAGCCGAAGCTACCGGGATCATTAAGCTCTGGCAGAAAGCAACAGCATTCAGTAGGGCCACTGCGGGAGAAGGGGTCTGTGCCCCTCTTGCTCATGGCAGATTCTCTCTGATGTGCTGAGTCCCAACCACCTGGAGGAGGTGGCCCTGGGCTTCCGCCTGGGACATATTTGCTTCTGGCTACGAGCTTACTCTGAGCCCAAGGCCGCCTTCACTCTTAGTCAAAGAAGACACTGTTTTCTGGAATAATCAGCTAGACACAAGAAAAGTACCCCTTGCAGAAGATTAGCCTTGCATCAGCACTGGCTCCGTCCTGTTGCTCCCTAATGTTTTACTCACTGCTAAGGGGTAGGGCTCAAACGCTAAAATCATCAGGTAGAATAGTTTGCTGTTAACAGAAACAAATGCTTTGAAGTTAGGAAATCTGGCTTCAAGGTCAACTTTAGCGTTTTCTCTGCATGGTCTTGCCAACTCTCTGAGCCATGGTTTTCTGCTTGGCAAAATGGCAATAAGCAGCTTCTTTCCATCTTAGGGAGTTTGGGGGAAGATCACAAAATGCCCTCCACACTGTAAACTCCAAAGCAGATGTTAGAAATTTTCATGATGAGACAGTAATGAGGAAACGGAGGAGCTCATAAATTGGGCTGTGAGTGCCTCAAGGGCAAAGCCTGTGCTGTATTTATCTTGTTATCCTCAGTGCCTGGCACAAAGGGCTGGCACCAAATATTCTGGGGAAAAACAGTTTGAAAGAATCAGTGAACCCGTGAGTTAAGTGGCTTGTTCGAGGTCACAGAACAGCTTATGGTAGTACTGAAACCCAGATCCCCTCACCCCCTAATCCAGAGCTCCCTGTTCTAGATGGCACCAAACTGCTGGGTCTCTGGAAGGGTCAATGATGTCAAACTAGCCACAGCGTGGGCCAGGTTTCAATGAGCCCTCCCATTCCCCGGGAAAGATCCAATATAGGCAGGCAATGCCCAAGAAGCCTTCACAAACTCGCTTGTTAAACATTCCAACTCAACAGTGAAAACATACAGAAACTACGGTGCACAGCATACCCAAATGCCTCCAACCAACTCATCTTATTTTCTGTCTTGAATTGTACAAATCAGAAAAATCACGAGATTCGGCCGCGGAGATTAGAAGTATATCTTGTTTCCAGCTCACTGTCAGCATCAGCACTTACCTACTGACCAAGTGTCCGGGAGACCACTAGCCCTCTCTGAGTCTCAGCTTTTCCATCTGCAAGAGAAGAAGATGATCACAATTAATCCCTTGAGACCACTGGACTAAAACGCATCAGAGGTTTTATACCTGATATCAGTTCCCAACTGCTTCTGATCCCACATAACTGGGGAAATTGCTAACGATCAGGAGCTGGAAGGGAATTATTTCAAAAATGAAGTGTGATAATTAATAGTTATGTGCCAAGCAGGGCACTGATGGTGTTCAACCCTCAGCCCAGAAAATTCAGCCTTCCCATCATTTTGGCATTTATTTTTATTTTTCATCAATGTAAAAATGCAAAAGACCATTGAAATACCAGGAGAAATAGAACAAACAAAAATGTCACTACCTCAACATACTCCCAACACTTGGGGGTATCTTCCCAATTTTTTTCTTCTAATGTGCAGAGTTCACCATTTTGTAGAGCAGGGACCAGAAAGGTGCACTCTACTGCAAAGTGGCACGCAGATCATCATGCCCCCTGGCCCCTGCTGTTACACCACGACCACTGCCCACATTATTAACTCTTTTTTATTCCCACATCAGCTTTATCAGCTTCCCCCAAGACTCTTGGACGGTGGTCAGGTCTCCAGCAGGCACTGTGCACATCAGACCCCAGGAAGAAGGAGGGGCTGGTCTTTCCCCAATCTGGTTCAGTTACCTCATCTGCAAAATAAGGAGACCAGGCTGGCCAATCCCAGAGATCACTTTTAACTTAAAAAGATGAGGCTAAGGGAAAGTGAAGGAAACATATATTTGAGTCCCTATCATGTGACAATGAGTCTGTACTGTTGAGCTGGTAACATCTACGGATATTCTCTCAGGGGCCTCTTAACCACCCTGGGAGATTTTCCAGGCCAGAAAACCGTAACTCAGGGAGGTTCAGAGATCCACCCAAGACCTGCTATGGTCATTTTCGTGAACACTCCTCGCATTTTTGCCACAGGGATGTCTCACCTCTTCTATCGTTTTACTAATTTTTCCAAATTGCTTCACATTTTTTGCTTAACTTTATTTTTAAAGGATGTCTTTAAAAGTTTGTGCTGCATTTTATTCCTGCCCCTTCTCTCTAAGGCCCACTGAAAGGCAGTCTTTCAACTCAGATGGATTCCAGAATAGCAAGACAGTCGCTAATAACTTCAAGGAATTTTTAGTCACCACCATTCTATATTAAAAATCTCCATGAAGTCATAGGTTTGAAGTGTTGTTTTTAAATTTTTTTTCTAATATCCATTAAAACAAATAACTTGGGAAGTTTGGAATGCTCACGTATGCACTTTCCAGGGGTGCCTCTACTTTATCTTGGGAAGGCTGGTTTAGGGTCGTTATGATGCAGCCAGACTTTGGAACATAATTCTGTCCTATTTCAAAGCTGAAACGTCAAAAACATCTAATGCTTACTGAACACCAAGAAAGTTGCCTGAAGTCACACAGCCAGGAACGGAAGAAACTGCGACTTGGGCCCCCATGTGCCCTCTTCCAACCCTGGCTCTGTGAACATTTTCAGTTTCTTCTCTGGCCCTCCTTGGAAACTCAGTTTGCAATTCTGTGGCATCAGGCCACCAACCAAGTTCTGCTTCCAAGTGGAGGCAGGGTCATCCTGTTCTGTTAGGTCGCCAGCTTTCCCACACAGTGCCTGCATTGTGTCAATTCATATTTAAGTTCCCAAAAGGGCACTTTGGTAAGACGCTGCATAATTTCTAAAACCGAGCTTAGAAAATGGGAAGCGAATGTGATCCTTTATTCAAAGATCCAAGATAGTAACCAAGGAAATAGAAAGGGCTGGTAACATAACATCTTGGAATGCCACTGTCCCTGCAAATGAGTATAAGATCCCAGCCGAGGGAGCGAAAGGCAGAGAAAGTGGCAAAGCGGGCATACTGGACACGGATCGAAGCTGCTGTTGGGTGTTGAGTGTCTTTCTAAGCTTCTGTTTCCTGTCATCTGGTTTACAATTAATTGGCATGAATTTTTTATGACCAGAGAGCAAAGAGACTCAAAGGCCTGCAGAACGGGCTCAGACTTTCTTTCTGGGAGGGTTTCCTCATTTCTCATGAACAGAAGCAACCAAGCTGTGCAGTCACAGGAAAGTACAACGATCTTTCATTCTTGGTCCCACACCTCTTCCATGAAGTCTTCTCCCACCAGCCCGAGTCAGAATGAGTCACCCCTCCCTTGGGTTTCCTTCTGGCAACACTTTAATTACGGTCTCTGTTACAGTGGTTATTGTTTTCTCTTCTACAGTATTATTTTTTCTGTTTACCCAAATACATTAAATATGATCAAAACTCATCCATCACTAGCAATATGACTTTAGACAGGTTTCCTTCTAAAACTTGTTGTATATAGACCCCCATGCACATTCACAAACATGTACATCCAGACACTTTATAAAATGGAATCCTATTACATACACTCATTTTAATCCTTTTTAAATGGCTACACAAACGCACAATTAACCTCTATCGATGTATGTATAGGCGTTTTCATTTTTTCACTAGTGAAATACTCCAATATTTTTGTACATGTATCTCTGTGTGGTTGCTTGATAGTATACTTAGACTATATTTATTTTGAGGGAGAGAGAGAGAGAGAGAGAGAGAGAGACAGAGACAGACAGAATGAACACACAAGGGGAGGGGCAGAGAGAGAGGGAGAGAGACAATCCCAAGCAGGCTCTGCACTCCCAGCACAGAGCCCAACGTGGAGCTCAATCCCGTGAACCGTGAGATCATGACCTGAGCTGAAATCAAGACCCAGATGCTTAACAGGGTAAGCCACTGAGGCGCCCCTAAAGATTTTATTTTTAAGTCATCTCTACACCCAGTGTGGGACTCAGACTCATGACCCCGATATCAAGAGTCGCACACTCCACCGATTGAGCCAGCCAGGTGCCCCTGTATTGCTCAACGGTTTAAAAAAATTCGTAACTGGCCCCCTACAAAAGACTATCACTTCCAGTTTCTACCAGCAGCATAGGGACATGCTAATCCTTCATGACCTCATCAGTTTTAGCATTAACATGCTTTTTTAGCTTTGTCAGTGTGATACTCAAATGGAGCCTTGGTATCTTAATCGCTTCTTTTGGATATCAGTTGAACAAATGCCTCTATGTTTCTTGGCTAGTTTCAAGCCTTCTTTTAGGAGCTGCATGTTCACAATCCTTTGCCCATTGCTTGATTGGGTGTTAACCTCTTTCTTGTTTGGTACCCAAGAGCTTACCGTTGGTCTTTTGCCTTGACTATGACTTTTAGCTTTCTTCCAGCATGTTCAATCATGGTGCACAGTGCTACCAGGTACTGTTGCCCCAACAGAAACCTGGAGGCCCGTCCTGACACCTCCCTGCGTGTTCTCCCCACAGATGACCAGTCACCAAGTCCTATCTGTCCTACTTCCTAAGTAGACCTTGAATCTGTTCCTGTTCATTTTTCTCACTCTCCAGCACCACAAACTTTGCCAAGCCCCCATCACCTCTCATCTGGTCTCTTGTCATGGCCTCCTAACTGGTGCCCACAGCCTCTCCTCCACTTCTCTCCCCACCCAGAAACAAGAAGGATTTGTTTTTTAAGGATAATCAGATTGTCCCCACTGCTTAAAGCTCTTTGACAGCTTCCTTTCCCACTAAAGATCAAGTCCAAAGTCCAGAACGTGCACCTGTGCCTGCAGAGGCCTGCAGGGCCTGCAGGGACCCAGTTTCCACATGGCTTGAGTCTCCTGATACATCCATCTCCCCTTAAGGCTCTGTGCTTTGTCACGCTGGCTTCCCTTCTGGTCCTCAAATGGGTCATTCTTCTTCCCAGTCCAAGGCCCTGGATGTGCCGTTCCATCTGCCTGAAAAGTTGTTTGCTCTCCTCTTTGCTGGCTAATCCAAACTTATCCTTCAGGCCTCTCAGCTTAAACACCACCTCCTCAGAGAAGCTCTGAACCCCCCACACTAAGGGAGCTCCTCTGGCTATTTACCGGAGTTTTCCTTTGAGGCGTATCTTCCGAGGTACTCTGTGGTGGGGAAGAGGGCACTGAGTGTCCAGGCCCTACCCACGGGGAGGGCTGGGTTTCCCACTGCATCCACATGGACTTGAGGCCTGAGTGGGTCACGACCTGCAAGGGAAGGGCGCCCATGAGTCACAAAGCAGGGCTGGCGAGGGCACAGGACAATGCCTCCTCTCTGGCAGTCCCTGCTCACAAGGTGCCAGCAACTCTGAGGCTCAGAGATGCTGCTTGAGCTCCACGTATCTCCTCTTCAGACGCAGGAGCTGATTTCAAAACATCCTGTTGACCCAAGCAGAGCCGGCCTTATTGCCGCCAGCTGTCGGGAGTGAGGAGGTGCCCTCCCCTGAGGACCGGGCTGTTTCCAGCTTCATCATTGTTGGCGTGCAGATTTTTTCCCCCTGGACTTCTGCTGCTGCTGAGGTCCCCAAAACATGTTCACTTTAGCTTTCTTCTGGGTATTTCGGAGTCAAAGATTTTCTCCTTTTTCACTCTCTCAGTTAGATTTTAGTGTGTGTGTGTGTGTGTGTGTGTGTGTGTGAGAGAGAGAGAGAGATCACAGAAATGAAGCATTTCAGGTATGAAGCAATTTAGGATGAGAAAATTGTCCTCTAGCCACAAGGCCTTGGCCCTAATGCCCTAACAACCTACCATGGCCTGGCAGGCTCAAGAGTGAAATCCCGATGCATTAACTGGCCTTCCAAGGACCAGCTGTGTCCCCATCTGGGTGGCCTCACCACAGCTGTCTCATCTGCAGGTGCCCCCAGCCAGGGACGCTCTACATCAAGTTGCTCTCAGAGTGAGGTGGTTTTCTGGGTTGTGCGAGAGATCATAATGGTTTTATTATTTACCTAAAAGCATGCGAAGTCCAATAAGAATCCAAGATGCAGATACCACTGCATCTTTTCAACAGGGCTCATGGAGCCATGTGAGAGGGTCTTTTTAGTTTTCTTAAATGTTTATTTTTGAGAGAGAGAGAGAGAGAGAGCGAGAGAGAGAGAGCATGAGCAAGGGAGGGACAGAGAGACAGGGAGACAGAGGATCTGAAGCAGGCTCCATGTTAACAGCGCAGAGCCCGACGCGGGGCTCAAACCCGTGACCTGAGCCAAAGTTGGAAGCTTAGCCAGCTGAGCCACCCAGTCACCTGGCCTGTTTTAATTTTTACAAACCAAGCAAGTCAGCTCTCCCTGAAACATCAACTTTTCCACGCAGCAGCAGCTGCACGTTCCCCCTTTCATTCAACAAAGCAATTCCTGGTGCTTACTCTGTGTGTCAGACCCAGACTGGAGTTGGTGGCCAGAAAGGCTTTCAGAGACAACATGGGCCTGACCCATGTTCGAATCCCCGCTCTGACTCAGAGTTGTGTGACACACAGAAAGCCACCTAACCTGCCTGAGCTTTGGCTTCCTCATCTGCAAAACAGAGATCCTTATCCAGGCGCTGTGAGAATTCTATGCAATAGTGTTTCTCAAACCCCCAGCAGAGGCCTGCGAGTTGGCCCCAGCCAGCACTCACTGCTTTTATAATTTCGACGACTACTGATGGTCAGTTAGACACGTTCCCTGCACTAAACGGTACAAGTGTTGTCATTAGGATGGGGGGAGTCTGTAATCTCAGCAGGACCCACACAGGAAGGGCTCCGTTTTTGTGGGATGGGACTGGGCAAGGCAGGCTTCAAGCTAGACTCAGGAGCACAGTGTTTGCAAAACAAAGAAGTCCACGCAAGGGGTGTGAAATGCGGGAAGCACAAGCAGCAGGAGAAGTAAAATCTCTGGGAACACAGGCGCTAGGAAGGGTGCAGGGTCGGAACTTGGAAGGCCTCGTGGACCAGGTTCTAGCAACAGGACCGTCCATCACTGGTTTTTAAGCTGGGCGCTCACAGGGCCAGATGCGTCCTTGAGATCAAGCACTCTGGCTGCAGGGAAGATGGATGGGAGGGGTGAGGCTAGGAATTAAGCAAGGGCAGGGAAAGCCAGAGCAGCAGCTGATTCAGGCCCAAGGGGAGGATCCCCGACTTCATTTATGAGGCTACTAGTCATGCCTTGCCTGGTGCAGTGGCCCAGCGACCAGAGGCTGTGGGCCTGGCTGCTCTGGGGCTGCCCTGAGGAGCATGTAAAACCATCCACCCCCAAACAACCGGTTCCTTTCTGACTCAGCTGGGACGGTAGGGCCTGGGATTCAGGCTTTCCAGTCCCCGTGCCATCTCCCAGCCCATGCCTGCAGGTGACTGAGCTGCTGCCCAGGCTCCCTTAGTCACATTCATTCAATTCCAGTCGGTTACATTATTTGTGTGTGTGGACCCACGCTCAGATTTGAGGGTTGTCCAGAGGTCCTGCTGGACGAGGCCCAATACCATTTTCTACTTTCTTCCCTAAGTCCCAGGAACTATGGCCACATAAGAAAGAACAAAGCAGTAACCATTATTAGGCACCAGCATACATCTGGCACAGTGAATTTTATAATCATCCTGGGTGGTATATATATATATCATCATCATCCCCATTTTACAACTGAAGAAACTAAGGCTCAGAGAAATCACATGACCCGCTTAAGGCTGCGGAGGCAGGGATAGAGCCCAAATATCTGAATCCGAGCTCAACGATCCTTCCTTTACACAACAGCAGCTCCCTAAATAATGAGGGCAGATGCTTGATACGCTTCAAACAGCCAGGGAAACACAGTCAGCATCACCACCACCACCACCCCTGTCACGGGGTCCAAGTTTTATCCCATAAAGGACAACGTGTACCAGATGTGCCTCTTTGTCGCACGATCTTACAAGGTTCCTGAGCACGTATGTTTAATGAAAATCAACCACTACCACTGACTGCCGATGGTCACGTTCCTTCCCATCCGTGTTCGTAATAACCTTTACAACAACCCTATAAAGCAGGTTTTACTTCCCCACTTTTATAGCCGAGGACGTGGAGGCTTAGAAAGGCAAAGTGATTTGCCCCAGTTACTCGGAGCAGCAGAGGAAGAACCAGAAGTCTGTGTTTTGGCACCGGGACTTACCTGCCGTCCTCCAACTTAACGTGTTAAGAGCTCAACCTTTACCTCCCAAGGGTCCTCCTCTGCTGGTCCCCATCTCGGTGAGTGATGTCACTCTACCCCAGCAACACAAGCTACAAACCTAAGCCACCCTTTGATACCCCTCCCCTTCACAACACCCCCGTATTAACCCATCATGGACCCCTGCCAGTTCTAACCCTCCCATTCATCCCTTTCTCACCACCCCTGCCTCTACTACCCTAGTGGAGTCATCTCTCACCTGAGCTGCTGCGGGAGCCCCCCCCCCCCCCCAGCCAGCCTTCCAGTATCCTGGGTTCATAGGAGATATGAGCACTTCCCGGCTTCCGGGCCCAGAGAGCCTGGCTCCTGCTGGAAGCTCTGCTTCCTCTCACCAAATGTCCTGCCCCTTTCATTTCTCAAACACCCCACTGTCTGTCCTGTTTCAGAGCATTTACACAGGCTGTTTCGTCTATCACCACTCCCAGCTTCACAGGCCTGTCTTTCACATCTTAGCTCAAATAGCACTTCCTCCGGGAAGCCTTCCCAGACCCCCAGTCTAGGTCGGCAGGTACACAGCAGGACAGTTGTGCCTGTGGTTAAAATACGGAAACACTTCCCTACCGGTTGCTGTGTAGTCGGCGACCCGAGCCACTGGGTGCCTCCCACTGTGACCTGAGCTCTTGCCCAGAAACCAACAGCCCTCTCCACAAACCGGAGGATAAGGGATGTGTGGCAAATGGAAGGCCCCCAGGCCCTTGCTCGGCCCCATGGCAGAGGGCCGTTCTGACCAGCCTGTGCATGTGCAGTCGGGTGGCTAAATATTTTGAATGCCACCTCTGCTCTTGATCCTGTATTCCTCACAGTTCATGGTTACGGGTTGATCTGGGTGACTATTTAGAGTCATGAACTCTGGGAGGGCAAGAAGCACAAAAGTGAGCTTTACCACGTTGAGGCTCATCCCAGAAGACCTGAGTGACGGGGGAGTTAAATGAATGGACAGCTATTTCCCCTGCCTTTCTGGCTGCACCTGCTCAGCTTTTCCAACAACTTCAGGCATTGAGCAATGAAGAAGCCAGGCATTAAGGCGGGCAGAGCGGCCAAGGAGGGGCTGCCTGTCCTGTCAAGGTGAGATCATGGTCCCTGCACCCTACAGATACTTGGGAGGTGGGAAAAAGGCACAGTCTTTCTGGGTTTGACTCTTCCCTGCTCATGAGCCACTTTACCCATCTCAAGCCCATTTCCTGGTCCTTATCAATCAGGCAACGCCTGAGTCCAAAAGGCCACCTTTTCTCATGGTTGTTATCACAAGACTCTCAGCAATTTCCCCCACTTCACCCCTCACTCTCTCGGATTCTCCTCGTGCACAAAGCATGGTCATAGAAGGTACATCTGGTCATGTCTTTCTTCTGTGGCTTCTCCTCAAGATGCATTCAAACCCACATCCAGGTTTATAAGGTCTTCATCTCTGGGCCCTGTCTGTCTGTCCCTCTAACCTCACCATCTGCTTCTATTCTTTTTTTTTATTATTATTATTCAGTTTTTTAATGTTTATTTTTGAGAGAGAGACAGAGAGAGACAGAGCATGAGTGGGGGAGGGGCAGAGAGCGAGGGAGATACAGAATCTGAAGCAGGCTCCAGGCTCTGAGCTGTCGGCACAAAGCCTGACACGGGACTCGAACCCATGAACTGCGAGATCACGACCTGAGCCAAAGTCAGACACTTTACCGACTGAGCCACGCAAGCGCCCCATCTGCTTCCCTTCTGCTTCTCTTCTATTTCCTCCATCAACACACACTTTCTCCTGCCACAGGGCATTTGCACCTGCTATCCCAATTTCTGGAACTTGCCCCAGATCATTTCCATCTACATTCTAGATTTTAGCTTACAAGGCATATACTTTGAAAGGCCTTTGCTGCCTAACCCTGGTTGATCTCTCCTCCTATCATCCACTGCTCTTGCTTTGTTATATCTACTCAGCATGACTGAACTAGTCCTTCAATGTCTGACTTGAATAGAGGCCCCGTGTGGGCAGAGAGCATGTCATCTTGTCCACTGCTCTATCTATCCTCCCTGCTCAGCCCCCCGGGTTCCTGACACAAAGGCTCCAGCAATATTTGACAAACAAATAATCACTGTGATGAGGCTGTGAGCTTGGACCTTTCTCATCTGTCTCTAGGGTCAAAGCTGAAATGTAAATTCCAACGGCCACCATAGAGATTTCGGGAATCAGCCAATTAATTTACCTCTCTTCTGATGTGTGGAAAGGGTCTGGGAATACAGCAGTGCGGCTCCCTAAGGGACCAGACTGAATTCTTAGGAGATCACCTGAACTGTTAAAAACATAAATAAATAAACCAATGACTAGAAAGGAAGAAAGGAAGGAAGAAGTAGTCAAAGTCTCAGGGAAAAAATGCTGGTCAGGAATGGGCGAGGAAAAAAAAAAAAAACAAAACAACATCTAAAGCTTCCCCTTCACAAGAAAAGGCAGCCCCTGAGTAAGCGAAGCACTGGGTCATGCTGTTCCAGGAAATGGGCACCAGAATGGATGCACTCTTGTCCCTCCTCTGACCCTGACAAACTGTGCGGCCCTCGGTCAGGCATTTGCCCTCTCTGCACCTCTGCTTCCCTCCCTGCAAAACAGCAAGAAGCACCCAGGACCTCCAGATCTGGATTCTCACACAAGGATCTGCGAGAAAAACTGGAGTGGGGAGGGCAGAAGCTGTGATGCACGCAGGCCCAGAGATCAGGGCACTGTAGCACTCCCCAGTGCAAGAGGCCTCAGGGCAGGGGGCCGGGTGTCGGAGGGAGCCCCGGGAGCCCCCCCACCCCCTCTTCTCCAGCCTGCTCCAGGGTACTGGCTGCTCTGACATCTGCAGCCTCCAACAAATTGGGGGATGGTTTTCTGATGTAACAACGTCACCCAGGCTGCACGGGGCCGAGGGAATGGCCCTCTGAAGCTGCTATGGGTGTAGAAACAGAGCGAGCTGGATGGAGGGGCAGAAGGCACTCCTCCATGGAGGGGCCTGATACTTGTGGATTCCAGAGTCCCAGGGTTCAGGTGGTCTGGAGATCACCTTAAAAAAAAGGGTCTTAGCCTTTTCTGTCTCTCAGACCCCTTTGGTAAGTTTCTTGAAACTTACAGACCCTTTCTCAGAAAAATGTTTCCAAAATGCATAAAAAAATCCATAGGATTATAGCAGAAACCAATTATATTAAGATGGTGATAAAAAGTTAAAATGATACATTTGTGATACGGTAATATTTTTATTTGCTTTCAAAGTCAAGATTTATAACAAATCTAGTGGCTGGTCTAATAACTCTCATAACCTTGAAGTAGTAATGAGTGGAAATGATATTCTGAGGTATCTCCAACAACTATAATGGGATACAAAAATATCAGATTCCTCCTGGTAATGGAGTCCCAGAGACTTCTAATGCCATTGTGGCTTATTGCCTATATTCACAATGGGGGAAAATGCTAACTTTTTTCCCAGCCATGTGTTTACATTAATAACCTCTGATTTAGGGCGCTGACCTGACTTTACAGAGGATGAAACTGGAGCCCCTAAAGGGGCAGAGACGTGCACAGAGATACCCAGTGAATGAGAGCTAAAACCAACCTCTAACACAGGCCACCTGCTATGCTCTGCCCATCCTGCCGAGCCACCACCCAAGCGTATGATTCTCGAAACCCATTACGCAGGACTGTCATTTCCCTTCTCTCAGCCTTGCTTTCCTCGTCTGTAAAATGGGAACAACTGCACCCACTGCTAGAGCCTGCTGTGAGGACAGGATGAGAAAATGAACAGGAAACAGCCCTGTTTATCTGGATTGTGCTCTGCATCTGTATAGATGAATAACATGTGAGTGATTATTATACATTGCCTCCCAGGAAATTGAAGGATATGAGTCTTGGGTTTCAGTGAGAGGGTAAGTCCAGGCTGGCAAACCCAAATGCTTATAGGGATCAGTGATAAAGAGGGGTGGGGACTATGGCCAACTCAGAAATTCACGCCCTTCTGAAAGGGACACCAGGGGATGAGGCATGCAAGAAGGTGGGCCTACAGTCGCCAAATCTGAGTTTCTAGGAGAGGGTGGAAACCCCTGTTTTTGGCAAAGTGTCCTGGGTTTTGTATTAAATGTCTTGATAATTAAAACAGGATGTAAGCCCCAAAACAGGTCTCTAGCCTAACTGTCTGCAGCCTCTGGGTTGTACAGGTAGCGGAGTTCTACAGCCTAGGGAAGGAGACGAAACAGGTCAGTGTTTCCCCCACAGGCCAAGAGGGCCCTCACTCTGTCCCAGCCCCGGAGGTGAGATGGTACCTCTGCGGGTGGGCATTCTTCCTAGGGCAACCGAGGTCCCCCAGACAGAGACAGCTGGCCCTAGAATTGTGCTCCCCACACCTTGCTGCTGTGAGCCTGCCTTGTTTTATTAATAACCCTGGATCGTGCCCACAGCACATCAAGGTAAACAGAGATGCTTCCCCAGGCAGGCAATGCAGGCAATTCTAAGAGATGAAGAAACAGGCTTCCAAATATAAACAGGAAGATAAGATAAATAGACGGAGATTCAAGTCTGCTTCCCGCTCCCTAACAGGCTGTGAGTCACAGGTTTGGAGAGTCGTGGAAGGGACCCTTGTTTGGAGGATGGGGAAATAAGCCCAGACGAGGGAAAAGACTTGCCAAGGGTCATATTCATTGTGTGCATGCATCTGATTTCTAACAGCGTTGGTTTCCTCACCTGAAAACCCTAACAGAGCCACCCACCGCTTCCTGAAGGCTTCATGTTCTTTCTCATGCTGTGCCTCCTTCGCTCAGCCTTCTCCAACTTGATCTTCAAGGGCAACTCGAGTCTGCCTTTGGCGACCTGCCCTGACTCCTCCTTCTGTGCCTCCGTCAGCCACGGCGCATGCCACAAAGGACGGTCACTGCTGGTCTAGGCGTCTGCCCAGCTAGCCGGGAGCTTCAGAGGGCACAGCCCTGCCTTCTCCAGCTCTGCCTGCTCAGAGCTCAGCACAGGGCTTGGCAACTGGGAGTGCCCTGCAAACCTCTGCTAAACGAAGCAGTGAACAGTGCGGTGTCGATCCCTCTTATGGAAGCACAAGGAGGTTGCAAATAAAGACTACTATGGCTGAGCTCACCAAACACCATCTTGACGGCAAGTTGACATGCGAGACGGGTCTGAGTCTGATAAAATAAAGACTTTGGCCTATGTCACCAAAGACCAGCCAAAACAAGGGTGAGGAAAGAACGTCGTTTTTTGGACAATCCTTCTTGTGAGCAAAAGGGGGAGGCAAGCTAAGTAGCCATGGAGAATCCAGTACGTGCTAGGCTCCCTACTGGACACGTTCACAGATGGCCTCGTTAACTCCCAGGAGCTTTAGAAGTAGGTGATGTACCTATTTTACAGGTGTGGGATGAGGAAGGTGAGGTCCATCCGTGGCAGGAAGGAGAGAAGACAGGACCAAAGCCAATCCACACATCTTCAGACTTTCTTCCCATTCTATCCAAGTCACCACTGTCATTAGCAATGAACTTCTTTCATCCTGCTCTCTCTAAACCATTGCTTGTTCCAGGCAGAGGGTGGAATTTTAAATAAATGATTTCCCCACTCGTATGCCTAGGCCTGATATTCTAGACTTGCTCCTGACATAAGGCAGGGGGCTTGAGAGGAGGGGTCATTGTGGGGTCTCTCTGGTGCTCTCTGGGAAAAGCATTAAAATGCACAAGGCAGAAGAGAAGCCCAAAGCCTCCCCCAACCCCCAGTCACTATAGCCATGGAGTGGGTAGGAGGGAAAGCGTTCTGTTCAGCTTGCTTCAGATCTTATTTTTAAAATGTTATTTACATTTATGTGTTACCCCCATAAAACCGTGGTTTACCGAGTGCCTGCTTGGAGACAGAAGTCCTCAGGCTAATACGTTCCTCAGCCTACTAGTACTAGCTCAAATAGCAGTAAGATGGGACATGAAAAGGGGTTTGGGAATGTCACCAACACAACAGAAACCATTCTGATGGCCAAGTGTATACACTGGGCATCTCTAGATTCCAATTAGACAAGATCCCACATCCAACATTGAATTCCCTGGCGTCATAAATGTTTGACGTAGGTGCTTGGAGTAAGAACATGACGTCCCACGCCCACCTAACTGCTCTGACTCGGTGCCCGTGCCTGGACCTCACGGGGCTTCTGGGATGACAATGAAGTTCAGCGATATAGGGCAAGTGGCCAGCACATGGTCTGGCACCCTCCCCACCCCATTCCCCACCATTTTCACTTCAGGGCTTCCGGGTGCTGAGTGCTGGAGGCAGCTGAGGCATGGGGGGTGGGAAATATAGTAGACGTACTATTTATTTCCTCAGGCTCACCTCCATTGGACCTTTTAATCCTACTTTGTCAATTGGGCTAATATTTTACAAGCCTACAATATGTAGTTTTTTACGAGCCCGTAAAAATCTTCAGAGTGAAATCAGATTCACCTGCCATCTTCTCTCTTGAAGATGAAAGCCCAACAGTGGAGGCTATCCTCCCGGTTCCCCATAATCACACTGGCCTAACTCCCCCCACACAGTGTGCTCTCTGTGCCCTCTGCTCAAGTCAGTTTGCCCTTCTCTGTGTTCTGCCCATTCCTGCCTCTGTACCTTTTCTCACACCGTTCCTCTTCTGGAATAACCCAAACCCTTCCTGCTCCCCAGCCCACCTGTGAGAAGCATTCCTTGCAACTCTGGCTTCTGCTCCACACCGCCCCACCCCTCACCCCCCTTTAGAATCCTGCGATGCTCAGAGTAGCGGCCATCATTTGTATTCTTTCCTTCCCTGGGACCGTTTTCCCTGCGGCAGAGCTCTGAGTGAGTTTCTGAACTTTTCCAGGTCTCCACATCCTCTTAGAAGAAGAGCTCCTTCAAGGCAGGGCAGACGCATACCCTTAACCCTGCTGTCCTCACGTTAGAAATTCCTCCCATTCTTTAAAGCTCACAATGAGTGCTCCCTCCTCCAGGAAGTTTTCCTTGGTCCATCAAGCTACTCTTGGTATCTCCCAACTATGGCTTCCCATAGCACTCCACCTGAATCTTTCTGGGACCCAGATCACTTCCTGCCATGTAGTCACTTTTGTGACTGGGAGCCCATGAGGGCAGGGGCCATGTCCTGTTCACTGCCATCTCCCTGGCACCCAGCACAGGCCTTGACCTAGAGTGGAATTTCAGTAAACATATGCGGAATAATAATAACAGCAGCAGCAGGTAACATGTATATCACACTGGCTACGTGTTAGGCATTATTGCAAATGCTTTATATATATTAGCTTATTTAAAGCTTTACATAGATTAGCTTACTTAACGCTCCCGGCCTCCCTAGAGGGCACATCCCGCAAGCAGCTTGAATTCAGGCTACGTGCCTCCGCCAACCATGATCCTAACCACTGAGCCACACCACCTCTGAGTTCATTCATCTTTATGTAGCTGGCACCCAGCAAAGAACCAGGCAGTCAGCAAGGGCTCGGTTAGCAAGTGCTCCCAACACCCCTTCGTTGGAAGGCTGCCACCAGGCATGGTGAGACACAAGACGGAAAAAGCACCTGGCAGAGTGGACACGATCCCTGCCAAGCCTGCCACAAGCACATCTGAAGTGGGCTGTTTGCCTTCTCTTCGTGACAGGCACTCCCCACCCCCACCCCACACAGCTTTCTCTGCCAGGGCAAGCAAATTCATTCTCAGCAATGAGCCCACACTTACAGGCTGTGTGCTGTTACCCTCGGGACTGGCTGCCACCTATTTCTGTATTCGTTATGGCTTTCACACAATTTGTCTTCCAGAAGACCCCATCCTTAGCCACTGTCAGTACTCATCCATTTGTGTGGCTGCTGGGCTCCTTGACCAAAACCAGAAGGCGAGGAAGTAGACCCCACACAGTCCTTTTCTGACTTCGGTTATTTTTATAACCATAAGCCCCTATTCACATATGAGAGGTTAACTTTTTCAACTATTACAAAATGGGGAGGTTTCTGGTGTTTCAGAATACGATTCCAAAGCCAAGGGAGATTAATCCTTTGGCTTATTTATTCCTAGACCCTGTGCAAAGGGAACAGGGCTCCAGACGCACGAGGGAAACCCCAGTTGACGGTTCTGAAGCTACCGGCCCAGGTCTCTTTGCCTCAGTTCTGCACCACAAAGCACGGTAGATTATATGCACCGGACCCTCCCTCCCTACCAAAATATATCCCACGTAATGCCTTCCAAAAGGATAATCCTCTGCTAAATCCTACACAATCATTTCCAGTGTCCGTTGGTAACAGACATCAGGAAGCCAGCAAACTTGCCTTCACTCAAAATACGTTTGCTAACAACCCTTGCACAGAAAGAGCTTCATTCCTGCCGATATCGAGGCTTTGGGAATCAGGCTCCTAACAAATTTCCTTTGGCTTTGTTTCACATAATCCCGCTTCTGTCTGCTTCATGCTCTTCTCTAAATGTGTTGGGTCCCAGTGGGCCATTGTCCTCCATGAATGATGGCTTCAGGCTCGAAAAACGGCCCTCCATCTATCATTGTGGGGCTCCAGTGGCAACAACAGGGGCTCCTCTGTTTCTCTCCACAAGCAAGCAGAGTGATGGCCCTGCCTTGGACCCCCCTCCCCCACTGTCTTAGGTGGGGCATCAACACTCTGGGTGCTCTAGGGAGGCGAGGAAAGGCTGAGCCATTTCCACTTTCCTTGTGAAGCCCTTCTGGCCTGTGGAGACCCCACTTACGTTCTCTTCCCCCACAGTGGCCAATCCCTGCAATCATCCATCCTCTACTCTGCAGCCCGAGTCTTTCTTCCAACCATGTCATCCATCACCCTGTTGAGTTCTGAGAATCTAATGAGGTAATCATGCCAAGAGTGTTTTGCAAATACAGAATGGGCTGAGCAGTTAAGGGCACTGGCTTCACAGTCAGGAAAACCTGGGGTCGAATCTGACTTGCCACTTTCAGACTGGGTGATCTTGCAAAAGCCACTTAACCTCTCAAAGCCTCAATGTTCCTGTCTGCAAAGTACCAATGCCTGCCTCGTAGTGTTACCATGAAGCTAGAGTGGATAATGAAGGGAATGGACAAAAATCACTAAGTGCAGTGCCTAATAAGCAGAAGGCACTTAATAAGGGATACCACTATTTAGGGGGGGGATAAGAGTATAGTCATATTAATAAGAATTCTGTATTTTCCCTAAAACTCTAGACAAATTGATGGTGGAGAGAAATAAATCGAGTTTAGCTGTGGCTTTAGGTCTCCCCTGACAAAATGTGCTAGAGCCTCAGCTTGAGAAGTCTGGTAGTATCAGTACCTCGCCACCCAGCACAGCCCCAGAGAAAGCTTAGACTCTGGCTCTGACACTTGTCACATGACCTTGGCTAAAGCAGTTTAACCTCTGTAAGCCTCAGTTCCTTCCTCTGGGAACTGGGATAATAAATAAGATCTACCTCCTAGGTCTTGTGAGTACCAGTGCAGTAATGCAGGGAAAATGCGAGTCTTTAGTTCCTGGCACACAGTAGGTGCTAAAGAAATTTTAGCTAACTATAATACTTATTAGTTGCTTATCCATTAGAGACATAATAAGAAGTCCAGGGCATTGTGCTAGGTGCTGGAAGAGAGGAGGAAGAAGAGGAAGAGGAGGAGGAAGAGAAAAGGGGAGAGGAAGAAAAGGTGAATAAGACATGATCTGTATCCTCATGGAGCTCACAGACTGTAGCGATTCTCAGCCCTGGCTACATACTGTGGTCACTTAGGGAACTTCAAAAAATACTGTCGTCCAGGCTCCCTACCCAGAGATTCTGATTGAACTGGTCTGGGGCAAGGCCTGGGCATCAGCACTTCGCAGAAAACCCCAGGTGATTCCAATGGGACCAGGGTCCGATTTGGGGGCAGATATGAAGATGTGGATTCTTTGAATACCATATGCGTAGGGCTCCAATAGAATTATGTACAAAGGGTGACAGAAACACGTGCAAAGGCAAAGATTTAGCCCAGGATTTAAGGTGACTAATAGTGTGAGAGTAGTTCAGCAGAAGGGGGATCTCAGAGAAGGGCATTCTGAGCCTTTTCTGCAAGATGCCGAATAAAGGCAGAGCTACAGTGAGTCACCAGGCAGGACCTGAAACAAACCAGAGAATCAGGAAGAAAGCAAGAAGAGCTGGGCTATTTCCCATGAGCAGAGCCTGTCAGGAACTCCAGCTCCGTACTGTATGCCAGTCCTTGGCTGGGGCACTGCCCCAAGGGCTTCACCACTCAGAAAGAGACAGAGAAAGAGAGGATGCTCTGTATGGTCAGGCGGCCCTGGAAAGTTCCTCTGCTTTCTCATCAAAGGTGTCACATGCCTTGCAGAGAGCCACTTAGGGTGGCTCAAAGTTTGTTGGTTGACTGGGGATGGCCTCCTGTCCATGGTGCTGAACAGTTCCTGTGCTGAAGAACCATGCTCAACATGTGGTCTACAGACCAGCAGCATCGGTGTCATCTGGGAGCTCATTAGAAATGCAGAGTTATGGGCCCCATCCCAGACCTACAGAATCAGAATCTGCCACTTACCAGTTTCCCAGGTGGTTTGTGTGCACACTTAAGTCTGAGGCTCACTGCTCTAGGCCAGTGTTTGCAAGCTGTAGGTTGCATCCCATTCTTGACAAATCAAGAAATTAATTTACTGCATTGGAAACAGCATTTTTAAAGAAGAGGATAGAACGCACCAAAAAAAGAACAAGGCATTTAAAATGTCAGATTTCATCACACGTAGTAAGTTTTGCTATTACATATTGGGTATGAAGTCTTTGTTACTATGAATTGTGTTTTAAACAATGTCGGAAAGCCACCACTTGTTTTTGTTTGCTTGCTTGTTGTTTGTTTGTTTTCTGTTCGTTTTGTAATCTGGGGAAACTGGCAATTCTTTCCAAATACCTCCTAACACTCTAAGCCACATGAGGAAACAGACAGTAAGAGAAAAGAGGGGCACAGATCAATAGAGAAAGAGTGACAGAGGGAGAATAGATCTGCTGAGGGTAAAAAGAAAAATGGAAGGGAAGGGAAGGGTACGGAAGGAAAGGGAAGGGGAATTGGATTTGAGTGTTATTGTCTGTAGAGTTGAAGTGTGCTTGGCTTTTCTTTTCATTTCAGCAAAATTTTGTAAACTTTCATACCACATGCCCTTAGAACAAACATTGCAGGGAGTTTACAGTTATGAGCGTGTGCAGTTGGTTTTACATACTTGAGAACTCCCCGTTTCTGGTGGTTTGTTACCACCAGCCCCAGGGAAGCTGGTAGGGGGCAGATGGTGGGGAGTGCCCATGACTCAGAGTCAATGTCTCCTCACCATGGCCAGGTTTCTCATGCTTCCCACTGCTCATCATCAACCAAAACATTTAGAGGAACAGCTCTAGAGAACTCTGGAAAGAAAGAAATGGAGGCCTCTTTAAAATGCACAGACCTTTTGTTGGCTTCAAGAAGTGACACAGAACAAAATGTCAAGAGTAAAAGTGACACTGTGATTTTTCTTCTTTTCAGAACCAGGCAATGGGAGTTATTAACCTCTTGCCATGCACCTGTAATTTCATTTATACAACAGTGTCCTACATTCAATTTTGCCTAGGAAATTGGTGTCTAATGGAAGATGACAAAAAATGACTTTTCAAACAATTTTCTCTCAGGCTTGTGGAGTTTATAAAACACTGAGCTCATGGAAATCATGGTTTGCGACAAAAACGTTATTAAGGTTCAAGGAATACATAACCCCATGTACCAAAACTTGGGTTTGTTTTGCAAAATGGCAGAATCAGACCACCATCTCCTCTGTACTGAGCTATGAGAAACTCAACACGGACAGTTTTTATTTTCACGACAAGAAAATTATAAAATAATATATATCTACAGCTATAAAGACAAATTATTTTTTGGTACAGAGTACCTGTTTCTTCAAGGGCATTTTAAGTGCGTTAAACCCTAAATTATTTGGCATGATTCTTGATATGACAAGTAGAGTAGCTAACTCTTAATGATAGCCAGTATGTTCCTGGGCCTTCATATCTTTATCTTATTTAATCCCCTTGACAAACAATGGGCTTAATATCAGAATCCCTATTTTCAGGTACAGTAAAATAGAAGCTCAGAGAGGTTCAGTGACCTGCCCAAGGTCACGCAGCTAGTCAGAAAAACACAACCAGAATCTGAACTCCAGCACGTCTGCCTCCCAAACTCCAACCATGCTGACCAAACGTCAACTTGTTCAGCTCCCTTTCTATCTCAGTTTCACAAGCCCCAGTGTTTCACAAGAACCTTCATTACCCTGGGCTTCTAGTTCGTTTCCCACCTTTCTGCTCTCATCTCTCTGGGCCTTGCCCCTGAGCAGCCTGACATTTCTCCCTGGTCTTGTCTGGCACTGAAGGAATGGTCCTGTGTTGGTGGCTGGTCACTCACAAAGAAGGATCTCTGGAGGGGAAGTGGCTTTCCACAGTGGCTCAGAATGAGCACTGCTTCCCCTCTATGGAGTCAGTGATTTTACAGGAGTCAAACAGCAAATACTCAAAGTGGAAAAATTTAAGTACAGCTTAAATTCAGCACCGAGGTTGGATTTCCTCAACATCACGATTTAAGCATTTCTGAAACTGGTTAATGCTTACAAGGAAGAGTCCCAATGGAGAAATGACATTTTAAAAAAGCTCATCTGAGTACAAAGACCGTCAACACAACAACGATTCCTCCAGGGTCTACCAAATACCACACACTATGAATAGGGTAAGTACGAAAAGGCACCAAGACATTGTCTTAGACCAGGGTATTTATTTATGGTATTTTTTACAAGTTCAAAACCTAGTATTTTTGACTGAAGAAATCAGTGAAAATTCTACGAATTCAAGCTATATTTCAACTAAATATACCAAAGGATTTTCTGATCAGCCCTTGTGTAACAATGAAAAACCCACCTTATTAAGTGAGTTTTACTCAAAGGTGCAGCTAGTTGATATTTAACAACTGGCTTTCTTGGGGGGAGAGGGGAGGAGCTGGCTTCCATGATGCAAATACCCCTGCCATAGCCAAATAAATGCTCCTACCATGGCGGATTTCAAGCTCTCCAAGTGGGGCCACTGAAAGTGGACTTGGGAAAACATGAGCAATGCAACCATCACAAATATTTCCTCCACACAGATAAAACAATGTCAACAACTTCAGGAGCAAAGTATAATGTAGTAAAATAATCAGGAAGTGGTGAGTGTCCATAATATATACCTTTTTAAAAAATTTTTAAGTGTATTTATTTATTTTGAGAGAGAGAGAGACAGCAAGCACAAATTGGGGGAGAGGCAGAGAGAGAGAGGGAGAGAGAATCCTAAGAAGGGTCTGCACTATGAGCACAGAGCCCAACTCGGGGCCCAAACCCACAAACCATAAGATCATGACCTGAGCTGAAGTCAAGAGTCAGATGCGTAACCAGCTGAGCCCCCCAGGCGCCCCTATACCTTTTCTTCATATAATTCATTTCAGTGTAAGTTTATATATTTTAATCTTCAATAACAGCTCTGTTTAATCACTGGCTCCCAAAATCCCTGAAAAAGTCACAATCAGTTCTCACGATCCAGTACAAGGGATCTCCGCAAAGCCTCTACAACGGGGGGAGGGTGGATAATCAGAAGAGGGTGGACATGAGTACCTAAGTCTTTAAGCCTATCCAACTCAGGCCCCAGCAGCAGACACAGCTGCAGCTTCATGGATGGTGGCACTTCGGCACCCGTCACGTACCAGTGACAGCGACGAGAGCTTTGGTACAGCGTCTCATTCATTGTAACTAAACCCCTAAGTTAGATTGGGACTAACATCATCCCCATTATATAGATGATGAAACTGAGGCTTAGAAAGATTAAGTGACTCACCTACAGTCACAGAATATTAAGTGGCCGTTTTGGAACGTTTGACTCCAAATCCCTTTCTTCAAACCAGGACATTAACTTGATATGAGAAACACACTACGCCTACTGGTTCATGAACTTCCTTCATCCCTCAGAGCAAGATGATCTGTGAAGTAGGGAGAGGGATGGGATGTTCCCAGGGCACATTTCGGAAGGGTGGGCTCAGTCTTTGAGCCCAGACACCCACGCTGCACCTACAGCACATAGAGGAGGTGTTTAAACGAGCAGCGCCCTCTTTTCTTTGGCAGCAATAAACACCTAAAATCTCAAATTAAGTAGATCCTTATGAACTCACCATCTTTCTAAGTAAAAAGGAAGTCATGTATCTCCCACTTACTTTTGTTCCACTTAATGCACAATTTTGGACAAACTGAAGGGGACCCCCAGCAACACGCAGCCCGGTCTGGAGTCTTGTGTCTCTGTGCTAAACAGACAGAAAACTCTTTTTCCCTCATCCGAGGGATAGCGAAGGGTGAGCGAGATGACCAAAGCAGACAGCTAATATGAGCAGGACACCGTATCTCTCTGTCACAGAGACGCAGGTGAGTGTAGATGGTGTGCCGGGTGCCCACCACCGCATTCGCTGCACTGAAATGGAGAAAATTCAACGTCAATCCAGTATCCTTCTGACCTGTCCCATCCTGAAGCTCTGACCCTAGTCTTTGAGCCCACACCAGGCGAGCGCTCAGACTGGACATCCAGTTAGCTGATAAGATGTCCCTACTGGGTAGAGGCTCCCCAGTGATGAATGGGCCTCTGGGCTCGCTCGCTCCCTTTCCATATTACCCACCTACCTGCTACCGCGATGGAAATTTCCGACAGAGCGGCAAGCACGTTACCCACCTTCGGTGGCACAGGTAGGCCCCAGAGCCCGCTGGTTTCCCTTCTTACCCTCTTCTGCAGCCTTGTACCTCCGGTAAAATCCCAGCACTGCAACTGAATGCAGGTGTTTGCGCTCAGTGTTTACTTGAGGAGGTTTTGGTCACCGGATTAGCCAAGATCCCTGCGCTGTGTGTGTTAGTTGCTTTTTCATCATGCCTCCATCACATGGAATTACTGAGGTACAGCTGCATGATGCAAACTACCTGAATTGCAGGCAACAGCTCCTGTGGCAACAGACAGGGCATGGGGAAGGATTCTCTCTCCCCTTCTCTCTCTGTGCTGACGGCACAGAGCCTGATGCAGGGCCTAATTCCAAAAACAGTGAGATTGTGATCTGAGCCAAAATCAAGAGTCAGACACTTAGGGGCACCAGGGTGGCTCAGGTGGTTGAGCGTCTGACTTTGGCTCAGGTCATGATCTCACAGTTCATGAGTTCAAGCCTCGCGTAGGGCTCTGTGCTGACAGCTCAGAGGCTGGAGCCTACTTCAGATTCTGTGTCTCCCTCTCTCTCTGCCCCTCCCCCACTCGTGCTCTGTCTTTCTCCGCCTCTCAAAAATAAAGAAACGTAATAAAAAAAAATTTAAACAAGCCTCTTGCTTTCTCTGGGCCTCAGTTTACCCACGAGGACAGTGAGGGCTTTAGGCAGGACCCCGTCTGATCCATCCAACAGGGACACACCAGGATACCCAGTGCCACAATGACTTACACGAGTTGTTCTCCCAGGGAAAGGAGAAGAGAAGTGCTTTCATACTCAACACGGATGTCGCCCCCACCACCCCGACTGTTACATTTGCAGGCCGATGAACAGCCTCAAAGGCTTCTGAGTGGGATCTCATTTACAGATCTGTAGAAAGGGTTGATGGCAACACTGTTGATGGTGCCGCGTCCCAAATGATTTATCAGAGAAGGTGATGTAAAAGAGCGGCAAGAAATCACAGGGAGGCGGGAGGGGGTTAACTACCCGCTTCTTGCTGCACAAAGAGAGGTAGGCATCGCCGGGAGGGAGCAGGCAATCTGTCTGAGTTCAAACAACTTGTCATGGGCCATCTTTGGTAACTTTCTGTACAAGTAGGGAATGGCAAAAAATGGACAATGTGGGACAGGCTGAAGGAGGCAACAGAAATTTATGAGGCCTGTTGGTGTCAAAGTCACAGAAACCACGGGATGCTGAGTGTAAACATGTCTCCAAGCTTTGTCCTCCTCAGCAGCTGGTACAGGACACACAGGAGCTTGAGGCGGTAAAAGGCCTGTGTAGAGGGGCACCTGGGTGGCTCAGTTGGTTAAGCAACAGAGTCTAGATTTCGTCTAAGGTCATGATGTCAGTGGGTTTGAGCCCCGCAATGGGCTCTGTGCTGACAGGGTGGAGCCTGCTTGGGATTCTTTCTCTCCCTCCCTCTCTCTGCTCCTCCCCTGCTTGTGTGCTCTCTTTCTCTCTCAAAAATACATAGACATTAAAAAAATAGTTCTGTGTATGGATTTTGCATCACCGGGATTTCATGTTACCAACGACCTATTGGCCTGTACCGGTGCATTGTGGGAATGTCAGGCAGCTTGGGAGGGAAGGGTCAAGGGCAGATGAGGCTGGCCTGGGTCTTGGCAAAATGTGACTATATGGGGCCCAGAAATCAATGTGAAATTAGTTTTGTGTGGACCCTCTGGGATTGGAAGTGACATGAGTTACAGGTAACAGGCATGGCTCTTGGTGATTTATCAAGTCCTGCTGCCCTCACCTATTTTTACCTTCCCTGCATCCCCTACTGCTACATCCCCTCTCATGACTAAACACCAACGTCTCCGTGTCTTTGCACCAGCTGTTCCCTCTCTCGGGATGACACCCTTCCTGTGCTCTGCTGGCAAAGTCTTCCCCAGCCTTTTCAAGTGTCACCTGAATTGGGAAGCCTTCTTCCCTAACCAGGTCTGGATTCCTGGGCGTGCAATCTGTGCAGTAGCACGGAGCTCACGCTTAGAAGAGCCCTGGGCTTAGTCTCACGCTCTGCTGTCTTCAACAAAGGGCTTTGCATTTCTTTTCTGCACTGGGACTTGAAAATCATGCGATTGGACCGGCTTCCCCCACCACCCCACTGAAGACTGAGTCAGGTGCTTTCCCCTCTAAGGTCTCACAGCACCTTGGATACTCCTCAGTGGAAAGGCCCATCATTGTTCTTGTGTGTATCTTTCCAGCCTGCTTTGTTGCCAAAAAAGAGTATTTAAATGGTTAAAAAGAACGCAAAAAAAAAAAAAAAATCACAACAAACAATAACTTTGCATAAAATGGTATTTGAGAGAAAGAGGAAAAGGCGAACAAAATGGCAAATAACCGAAATCAAGGCAGGAATGAGGTTACTTCTCTTAACAGGCTGACCTCAGATTTGGCCCTGTACTCCCTAGCAATCTGTAGGGAAAATGGGACATTAATGTTCACACAATTCTGTGTTTACGAGGTGAAAACAAACCAACCTCTCTGGAGAGGAACGTTTATTCTTAACATTAGAGGAAAGGAGATTTCTCTGAGAATGCTTGCAGAAAGAACCTTGTAAGACAGAAGGGCTTTAGTGTGGTATCTGTACCTCTTCAAACGGGCTACAAGACACAGAGGTATGTTTCGGGGTGAGCGCTGTTTTGGGGGAGGCTCCATGGCTTGTGCTGGATTCTTAATGGGCCTACGACTCACAAAGGATTAAGGCTCACTGGGCTGTAATGACAGGCACCTCACAGTTGACATTTTCTCATAACGACCCTCAATGGAGACTGATGGGACTTTTCTGAAACAGGGTTCTAACACAGGTTTTACTGATTTGGTCCTGAGACCTTACTATAATAGAGTTACTTGCATATGGGCTGTCTCTGTAAGGCAGTGGCCTTTTCCTTCTCACCTCTGGTCCCAGAGGACCTAACTCAAGGCTCAGTGTATAATCAGCATCTAGTAAAAGTGGCCAAGCAGCTGCGTGGACAAGCAAATCAATGAACAAGTGACTTGAACTTCTAACAACCCATCTGGAGCTCTTTCCACTCCAGCACTGGACTCTTGCTCAGAAATATCGACCCACCCTATGGCCACAGATATGCTGATGATTCCCTGGGTCCAGGGATTCAGCAGAATAAGGGGCCCCTTACCAGATTATTGTGTTTCCTAAGAACGGTCACTTGCCCTCAAAGGCAAGGTTTCTTAAGGACTCTGGTGGTCAATTTTATGTGTCAACGTGGCTAGGCTAGGCTGTCCATCTGTTTGGTCTCACACCAGTGTTGATGTTACTGCGAAGGGTTTGGTTTTGTTTTGTTTTAGATACGATTAATATTTACCATCAGTTCACTTAGAGTGAAGCGGATTACCCTCCAGAATGTGGGTGGGACTCATCCAATCAGCTGAAGGCCTTAAGAGAAAAGACTGCGATTTCTCCAAGAAGCAGCAGTTCGGCCTCGAGAGTCAAACATA
The DNA here is from genome assembly GCF_018350155.1 of Leopardus geoffroyi. Lineage (NCBI taxonomy): Eukaryota > Metazoa > Chordata > Mammalia > Carnivora > Felidae > Leopardus > Leopardus geoffroyi. The sequence continues at coordinate 53,034,465 of NC_059329.1, read as the reverse complement.
GAAATCCTGCCTGAATTTCCAGCGTGCCTGGCCTGCCCTGTAGATTTCGTACTCGAGACTATGACTTCAACTCTTACCTGAATCTCCACCTTGCTGGACTGCCTGACAGCTTCAGACTTGCCAGCCCCCAATTCCTTGAAATAAACCTCTCTCTCATTCTCTTTCCTCAACCTCTATGTGTACACACGCACACACACATATATATGTAGACGTATGTATGGACGTACATGTAGATACAGATATAAAGATACACTATTGGTTCTATTCCTGTGGAGGACCCTGTGCAGGCAGTAAGGACTCTAGAGGATTCTGAGTAGGTGACACTACTCCTGTCCCCCCAGAGCCATCTGTGTCAGGACTGCACAGAAGAGAAGCAGAAAGTACGAGAAAGGGAGTTTTCAGAACCACAATGAGTGTGATGAATCAGTGGCTTGGCCTGAGGAGTCAGAAGGGGCCACTGTGCCTCTCTGTGCCTTCAGCTGCTCTCAGGGAAGGCACTGGTAAATGCAAACTGCCACATGGCCACGGACAGATTTTCTGATTTGCTCCGGTGCCCCTCCCCCATCTACCATTGTCTGAATAAGTGGTTGCCATGTTCCAAAGTTGGCATGTGAGGGGGAGAGAGAAGGTGGCACAGGGAAAGGCTGCTGGTGACAGCTTTAAGCTAGCTTTGCCCATTCCTGAGATGTGAGTGCTGCTGTGTCTCAGGGGAGTGGGGTCCCAGCCTCCCAATGTTTCATGACTCCCCGAGAGCAGCTAACATCTATGGATGCCTCACGTGGGCCAGACACAGGCTAATTTAATCTTGTCGCTTAAGAAGGGGGAACATCCACATGCGTTTTACCAACAAAGAAACTCAGAGAAGCCAAGGGGCCCAGATGGAGGTGGCATTCACAGCTGAAGTGAAAGACCGTGTCAGTTTCCCTCTGCCCTGTCCTTTGTTTGCACGTCACTGGTGTATTCCGACTCCACCAGTTACCAGCTGTGTAAGTGTGTACAAGTAACCCGCTCTCTCCGGGCGGCCGCGTCAGCTGTCCCATACCTGCCCTTCGAGATGCTGTAGTGCTCACTGAGCTCATGCAGCCCAGTTCTTGGTAGGCACTGGGTGAACGGAGGTTGCCGTTAGGTTATAATTCAGTGGGCTGGAGATACGGACAATCCGGTGAATTGCCCTCGCACCTCTATGAGAACACACCCCAACGGGTCCATACCCCCCAGCAGAAGTCACACCAGCACACCCGCAGCTCCTGCCATCCTCGAGGGAACATGAGACACAGCTCCATGAGGGAATTTTCACACCAGGGTGGGAGGGGTGGGGGGATGTGAAAATTAGGAAGCAAAATCGCTTTGTGAACTCATTAAATGCGTGCCCGCTTGCATCTCTGCGTGCTTCTCCTGTTCCCGCTTTGGGTTGTGTGCCTATTATTAACCACCGCCCTCAGAGAAGAAACGTGTGCCTTATCCCAGGAACATATTGTGGGGGGAAGAGACTTCCTAATATAGTGTAATCAACAAGCGTTTTTTTTTTTGTTTTTTTTTTAAAGTTCCACCTCTCCGAAGGAGAACCTGCCTCAAAAACCAATCTGGGCTCCCCAGTCCCTGAAGAAAGCAGTGCAAGTCCTAGACAGCTATGCAAGGGCTTTCTGACTACGGCCTTGATCTCCTTGCTACTTGACTTCCACTTCCGTTATACACAACCCAGCCCAACAGGCCACCCCAGGTTAACCCAAAGACCTTCCCACACTGTGCCTTTGCTTAGTCACCGCTGCCTGAAGGTCTTCCCCGCCCAGCGGCCTCACCGTCCTCCTCAAAGGCTTCCTTTTCTGCCAAGCCAGTCTGGACCCCCAGTCCAAAGTAAACCCCCCTCTCCTGAAGTCCCCCAGCTCGTGGCTCATTTGCCTTTCAAGGCACTTACCACACTCTGTGACAAACTGTCACGTCCTTGTCTGTTTCTCATCCCTTCTCCACGTCCCACTCGTTGCCAGATTCAGGTCGGATTCTCCAACAGCAACCACACAGCAGGCGTGGGATTCATAAGGCACCCCTCTCCCAGCAGAATCCCAAAATTCTGACTGGGAGCTGTGGGGCGTGACATTCCAGACTCAGTTCTCAGCTGTGTCTCTTTCTCCCATTCCCTGGATCTCTCGAGTCCATGACTGCCTCCTTAGCCAGGCAGATGCCTCCTTTTGGGACGGGGCCACGTTTCATTCATCTCTGTCCCCACACCCCAGTGCTAGGTATACAGTGAGTTTTGGGAAATACCTATTAATCATGGAAGAAGTTAGGAGACAATCTAATAAACTGGTAAAATAGACAAGAAAAACTGGATGATAAGCTCCTTAAGGGCAGGGGCCCCAACTTCCTTAGTTTTCTCTCTTCCCTCTAAAATGCTCTGGCTGCGGCAGACGAGCAGTGAAAGATAGGGACTGCCCTGAACTGAAATATACTCAGGTCTCAACGCGTAAAACAGAGCATTAATCTTTGCAAGCACTCAAACATTTTTCCCCAGCCTTAGCAAAGTGAGGTTATAGAAGTCAGCCAGAAGGTGAAGAAAAAGACTCTGTTGACAATTTTAAGTGCCACAGAAATGGATAATTTTAATGGATGCAGTATTTCTACAGAAATAAAATACTATGATTGAGATAGAGGCCAAGCGTTTTACCACTGGGTGATAGTGAAATTTAATTTGAATCAATGAGGAAGGTCTACAAGTCAATTACCTTTCGTTTCATTCCTGTGCCTTAAATGAAAGTTTAGGGCCAGTAGCAAAAGTACCCTGGAAAGGAGCATTTTACAACGTATCAATTCATTCATCACCACTACTCCCGCAAGCATTATGCATGCAACAGTCATATTGATTAGCTCTTTGAGCTTAAGTCAGTCTCAATTTTAAGTTCACAGTGAGTTAAACAAACCAGTGAGGGTAGCGCCATTATCATTCCCATTTGATGGCTGAGAAAACTGAGTCTCAGTGAATTTGTGCATCTTGCCCAAAGGCAGTCATAAATCTTGTAAGGGCCGAGCTAGAATTTGAAACGAGATTTGTGTGTGTGTTTGGGTGGGGAGGGGCTCCCCTCTGGCCTTTACACAAAACCAGACACACTTAGGGAACCAACAGAATAAGGGGTAGTGATAAAAGCCAGCTTGGGGGAAGGAGTCTACTAAGCCCATCGATCTGCATCCAGATAACTCGGTCGGCTTCTGTGTATCTCCAGAGAGGCAATTCACATAGGAATGTGCCTGAGACTCAAGAAATTCCAGGCTCTGCCCAGGGACTGTGAAGGGAAATGCTTCCAAGGCACAATTTAGGGAGTGCACGCTTCAGTGCGCTGACAGCCCCATGACCTGATCAAGCCCCCTTTTGTCACCCTGAGGGACCCAGGGGTATGTAAGCACAGGGAAGTTATTTGAAAAACTTCCTTAGCAAGATGTCTCTTCCCCTTGTGTTCTAGAAACCGAAACATTTCGCTTTCCCACCCACCCCAACACACAGCCAGAACTTCTTTTGCAGGACCCCCAGCTCAGCGGCGACGGTGGAGACTTCCTCTGGAGTGCCTCCTCTTGGAAAAGTGAGACTTTCATTCACTCATCAAATATTTGCTAAGCACCTCTGATATGCCACCCTCAGTCACAGGCAATGTAGAGCTTTGGTTTTGGCAGAGAGGTGACAGATTAAGCAGAAGACCTGGGGAGCTACCATAGGAAGTGACTTTGGGCAGGGGTGGGGGTAGGTAGACAAAAGGACTTGTCTAAGCTGGGGGACGGGTTGGTCAAGGCCGACTTCTCAGAGGAGGCAGCACCTGAGTAAAGACATGGGTAACTTAGAAGAAGCCAGCCACGCAGAGACCTGGGGGCCGACCACTCTCAACAGCAGGAGAAGTGCAAAGCCTCGAGACAGGAAGGTGCTGGCTCTTTCCAGTAACAGGAAGAAAGCCAGCGTGTTGGAGGCCAGGTTAGCAGAGGAGAGAGGGAGATGAGATCAGAAGTTGGCAAGGCAGGTACAGGAGGCAGTACGGGCCTCCGGGAGTAGTTTGGTTTTTATTCTGAGTGTTCTGGGAAACCACAGGGAAGGTTTCACAGAAAGGAGTGACAGCACCTGATTTACATGTTTTAAAGATCTCTTGGGCTGGGCTGCCCGGTAGGGTGCAGGTAGTAGATGGGCAGGCAGCGGGGCCTGAGCAGAACCTTCTGAATGAGAGATGAAAGCCGCTTGGGCTAGAATGGTAGAGATGGAAATAAAGGGAAGTGGAGAGATTCGGGGAAGGGGTGTGGATAAATGTTTAATGCGGCGCTCAGGGAAAAAATTTAACAAAGCCCTGTCGGCCACTTTCCGTGGTGTAAATGCTCCCATCGTGGCTGGCATCCACGTGGCCTCGTCTAATGCAGACCCGGGAAGGGCCGTGCACAGTCGGCTCTCACACGCTGGGCAGCCCACTGCAGCCACTGCGTTCAGGGCTAGACCTCAAAGGACTTGCCTGGGGGCTGGACTGGAGGGTGGCTTGTACCATCTGGGCGGGAGCGAAGGGAAGAATGGAGAATGGTTCAGGTTGACTGCCTGAACCACGACCCTGTCCATGCTTTAGCCCCCCAGGAAGTAGGAGTGTGGCAGCAGTGTGGAGCTGAGAGGCAGGAAGCTCTGCGGGAAAAGGACAACCCCAGGCTCTAGGGCTCTCTGGGAGCGGCCCCAGTCCTGCCTGTGTCCTCAGCACTCAGCCTGGTGCACAGGGGGAACTTAATAAACAGCACATGCAAGAACGCGTGGCCTCAGCTTCCCCGTCTGTAGAATGGAGTGGTCTTGCTAACACTCTCTGAGGGTAACGGTGAGGAGCAAGTGGGACACGACAGCCGCCAGGCTCAAGAGCTAAGGGCCCCACAAGCATCCCTCATGATCCTGTGACGCGCGCCGACCCCATTTGACAGATGAAGAAATGAAGCTCAGAGCCATTAAGCCACGTGTCTACACCCATTTAGCTAATAAGTGGCGGGGCAGGGATTCAGATGGCCTGGGGCAGTCAGCCTGAGGCTCTCAGCTGCTGGGCCAGTCCCTAGAGGGACCTAGAGCAGCAAGGCCCTGAGGGTGGAGAGGACACCCCAGCACACCTGCTCTGCCACATCCTGGAGGTGAGACAACAGGAGTAAAGTGAAGCCATGAGAGCTGGCAACCAGAGTTTCCCTCGCCTGACCAGGAAGGAAGGGACAGACAGGCCCGCAGGGAGCAGAGGAGCACTCGCTTGGCCTATTCGGGATGAAGGGTTCAGTGCAAGCAAGTGTAAGGACGGAGCCACGATGGCCATGTCGCCCTCACCGTGCTCAGCACAACGGCCAATGTACTGTGTTCCCCTGGTGGAGACGGGCTGACCTGTCTCTGCGTGATAAATGGATTTTTTAAAATTCCTTTGCATGGCCAACATTTTTTTCCTAGGCTGATAGAGATTTATGAGCCCAGGCCTTGGGGTCAGAGTCCCAAGTATAAACTCTGTTCTTGCTGCTCACAGACTGTGAGCCAGTAGCTCCCATAAGCGCCCTGCATCTCCACTCTCTCACCTGCATAATGGGGCACAATAGAGTCATCACCTCAGAGGGCTGTGGTGAGGACAGAGGGGGCTCCCATGACGGGTGAGGAGGAGTGCTGGGGTCTGCAAAGCAAACCAAGAGGTGTTCCCTTGCTCCCAATGTCTACAGCACATGGCACAAGTAGACTGAGCAAGAGATTAAAAAAAAAAAAAAAAAAAAAAAAAAAAACTGGAGGGGAAAAATCCCATGGACTCACTTCTAAGTGTCATACAAATGTAAGTGACACATTAGTTCCTTCTCACCCTGGGAAGGCTGTAAACTGTCGGATGCCAAACAGATCCGCATGGCCCTGGTAAATCACAGTGCTTCTGGCGACCATAGGGCAGGGGAGCCTTGCAGGGGCTGAGCAGCTCTACTTGGGGAGGGCCTGGCCAGCCGTTTCCTGGTCAGCTAGCCTCCTCTGCCACACAGTGGCTCCAGTTCCAGCTACTCATGTGGAGAGGACACTTCTGGAATTACTGTTGAGAAATTTCTGAGGTTTTGGTGCTTGGATGTGTGTGTTGCTTTAAAAAGAATAGTTGTCATTTGCTAAGCACATACTCAGTGCCAGGCACAAGTGCGATTCTCACACACCTGTAAAGGAGAATGGACTATTATCCCCATTTTATAGCTGACGAAACTGAGATCAGAGAGCTTAAGGAACTCACTGGGAGCAGCCCAGCAAGTAAGTAATAGCAATGGGACCTGACCCAAAGCAGCCACACACCCAGAAGCCGAACCCCAGCCACCTCAAGGGGCCTTTCCAGCTCCTCTGGGGCATGAATGGTTTGTTTGCAGGTTAGAAGCTAGACTGCAAGGCTAGTAGCCCACAATTTAACATAGAAGCTGAGGGCACAAATCAAATGTCTTCAGAGGCCAGAAAGCAGGTCTGGTCTGAGTTTCTTTTCTCCTTTTCTTTTCTTTTCTTTTCTTTTCTTTTCTTTTCTTTTCTTTTCTTTTCTTTTCTTTTCTTTTCTTTTCTTTTCATAGTTTTTAAATTTATTTTGAGAGAGAGAGAGAGAGAGAGAGAGAGAGCATGCACATGAGCGGGGGGGGGGGGGGGCAGAGAGAGAGGATCCAAAGCAGGCTCTGTGCTGCCAGTGCAGAACTCAATGCCAGGCTCGAACCCATGAACTGTGAACTCATGACCTGAGCTGAAACCAAGAGTTGGACACTTAACTGACTGAGCCACCCAGGTGCCCCTGGCCTGAGTTTCGAAGAGACATCTGGAGGTGGCAGGGAGTGGGGCAAGCCAGAGGCAGGCCTGTCTCAGCTCCATGGGGCCAGGCTCAGCCACCCTACCTTCTATTTTTTTTTTTTTTTTTTTTTTTCAAAATAAGTTGAACACCTTGAACTTTCATGCAAAATCTCTAAACCAACAACAAACCCGCCAAATTCCATCTGGGGGTCAACTGTGACCATGGGGACCAGTCTGCAACCTGTATTGTCACCTTATAGTTTATAAGTGCTCTTCCTACCCACACCACTCATTTTTGCTTGAAGAGTCAGTATTATTGTTTCCATTTCACAGATATTTAAATTGAGACTAAGGGCTTAGCAATTACGTAATGCTGCAGACCTTGAACATGCAGTGTCCCTCTCCACTGTCCTAGTTAAGCATCCTAAAACCTCAGCTTGTACACGTCCTCCAGGGCCAGAGAGCTCAGGCCTGTGGCAGCAACCCAAATTGTTTTTAAACAGTTCTAATCTGAAGAAACTCACCTCAACTTCAACCTGCCTGCCCCACACTGAAACTCACTAGGTATGCCAAATTCTCCTTCCATGGGACGGGCTTTGCCAACCACGAACAGTGAGTATGGCACGGGAACAAAGCAGAATTTTCACTGACTACTTCTAAGGCAGTAAGCTCAGTGTTCAGAACTTGCCACACATTTACACTGGATCCTTAGAAGTGCACAGGGTGGTAGGCTTCCCTAGAGCCATGAGTAAGTAAGGCACAGGGAGGCTGAGTATCATCCCAAGGTCACAGTTGGTATATGATACAGAGGGGATTAAAAATGAGGTCTCTCCAATTCCACGGCCACTATTCCATCCATCCGTCCAACAAACAGTTTTTGAGAACTTACTATGTTTCAGGCACTGTGCTGGACACAGAAGGCCACAACTTTCCCCTCTACCATACTACTTCCCATCATCTTTTTCAGGCTAAGACACCTGAGCTCTTTCACCTGATCTTTATGTGGTCGGTTTCCAGGTCCTGCTTCTTCCCTGACTTGTCGGTATGAACATATACCAACAGCCCTATTACAGTTACTGGCCAGAATGGAAGGTAATCTTTGAACACAGCCTGGACAAGCATGTGGCCGGGAGTGTCCCCTCCTTGGCTTGGGATCTCTCCTTTTATTGATGGAGCCTATGCTCATATCAGCTTTTCTGGCAGCCTTCCCACAGCAACGTTTCAACCAAAACCGTGAAAATTGTTTTCACAGCTGCAGCTACTAACCCATGTCTAGTCGTGGGATATTGACTTTAAAGACCCAAGAAAAATGGAACTGCACCTCAAATCTATTCAGCCAATTTTATGTGCTAAACATTTTATGAACATTTAAAAAATTTGTATTACAATTTCCATCTTACAGCAAGAAAACTGAGGCTCAGAGAGGTTAAAGGACTTGTCTATGATTATCCAGCCAGGAAGTCACAGAGCTGGGACACAAGCCCATGATGCTGAGTACATCAAACACCACTGACTACCTAACTGGGCTTGTGGCAGAACGTAAACAGAATGACAGCCCTAACAAACACAAGCACCAGAACCAATGAGCAGATCCCAGAAAAAAACTGCTACGAAACAGAGGCATGGCTTACAGGCAGGAAGCCCCAAGCAGTGCATGCAGTAGGACTCAGCTGGATTCCAGTGTGTGCCCGGATGGAGGTCCTCAACAATGTCTCTGAATGTAATGTGACTGCCCTAGATGAGGTATGAATCCCCAGCCTAGGCCAGGTGCCAGGGGATGCCTACGGACCTACAGCAAGACACCAAAGAGTAACAATCACTATAGCCTCCAACCTGGCATCCCAGCCTCCAGGATCCCCTCCCTGGCCCATTTTCCATCTGGCCCTGAGAATTTTCTAATCTGGCTTGAAAATCTTGCCCCGGCTGCCCATCACCTTCAGGGTAAACTTCCATCCTCATCCTATGCCATGAAAGGTACTGCGGGAATTGGCCCTACATGTCTCCAACCATCCCCAGGAAACAACCTTACTCTGTAGCTTACCATTTTCCAAGGTGGACGGTCTAAGTATCCTGAGAGGCGATTGAGTCTAGGGAATGTTGCAAACTATTCTATGATCTTGAAAAATCACACTAAACATTAGTATGCTGCACGTAGCTGAAAAGTCGTATCATCAAAAGGTTTACTTAACTTTTTAAGCCTGGATTTCCTGTTGGGTGACAGAACCCCCTATCTTGAGTAACATCCATCAGATCTCAAGGGACAGATTTTTTGAATAGTGATGTCACCAACTTGTCACTGTTTCTTTTATGCCCTTAGGGTCCTGCATTAAGCTGTAGGCTCCAACAAATACTTTATTCTTCTTCCACCACCTACAAAACTTCTATTCACACTTCAAAGCCTGGTTCAATGTCCGACTCCTCTGAGAAATATTCCTGTAAACTCCTCCAAAGCTTGCTTTTATTCTTGCCTTGATGATAACACTTACCACAGAACTTGTTACAAGCCTGTCTCTCCCCCAGGGCAGGAACCTGGTCTGATTCTTCTCTAGAAACACCAGTGTCTGGCATTGTTCCTGGAAGTGGTCCAGAGTCATTGTGTTGATGGGATGTTATGAGTTTGTGAATGAACGAAGAAGGGAATGAGTCCTTATTCATGACAGGGATGTGGTTCAGCCCAGCCTGGCTATAGAACCCTGCTGAGTATTGCCATGACTGGGGGGAAGCCCCCTCTCCTTGGTAAGACAACATGATCTCAAGGCAATGACTGCCACTCTCAAAGAGAGTCAACAGGTCATTTCAGGAAGATTCAAAATAGATGCCATCCTGCTTTATCACTGGCGTTGCTAGGAAACAGCTAGTTTGCTACAGGACAGGTTGATTAGCATTGCGGAGAAGACACAAACTGAGAAATGGCTTCCTCTTCTCACCCTCCTGAAACCAGCCGTGAGCATATCTGCATCAACTTCTTATTCAGGTGAGGGGCCAAGGCAAAGTTTGAAGTCAGGCTTAAAGACTTGCAAATGCTTCTCAGAGCAGAGCACAGAAGCACAGCAGGGACTCTGTATGCCCTGGGGCCACAGAGGGCCTCAGTCTTCCACTTATGGCTTTTATGCCTCTAGGCCTGGGAAGAGCCTGGAGGAGGCACAGTCTGGGAAAGATTCATACTGAGAGAGGAGGGAACTCTGGGTGCCTGCTGCTCCCTCCCCTGATTCCCAGTTATAGAAACGCAGAATCATTCTACCTGGGAGATGCTTCTCAGGGCTTTCAAAGGGTAAGTAAGAACCACTAGACTTATAAGGAGGATGAGGTCTTACCAACAGCAGACTGCTGGCTTCCTTCCGAGGTGGCAGCCCTAGGAGCCACTGGCTCCAAAAAGTCCTCTTTGCTGACTCCTTGTCTAAACTCCCAAAGCAGTGTGCTAGGTGCCATCATGGGGATTATTATCACTGGTTTACAGATGAGGAACCTGAAGTTAAAAGTGACCACACTACAAAGTAATTGGCAAGCTAGGTCTGAATAACATATGTGCCAGAATATCAGCTAAATTTGTTGTAAACAGGAAATAAGCAAATGCAATTTTTTATCTTTGGATGCTTTCCCCCTGTGTATGGATGAGTGTCTTGAGGGGTGAGAGGGAAGAATGGTTTGGTCCGCAGAGCCCCACACATAGAGTCATGGGATCTCGCTCCTCCCCCTGCTCTGCCACTAACTAGGTAGGCTGCCTCAAGGAAACCCCTATCCTCCTCTGGGCCTCTAGCTACTGATCTGTTAAACAGGGATAACAAGAGCCATCCTGCATACTCATTTCCCTGGGTATTGGATGATAAGTGGAAAACAGATTTTAAAAGCATAACACATCAGGCAATACTCAGCACACAGTATGTGCTCAGAAAGAATTGGCTGGTTGAACGCTTGTAAGCTATTACTACAATGCACTGAGGAGCCCAGAGAGCCAGAATTGGGTTCCCGCTTGGTTTGTACCACTTTGAACAAATTACTTAATCTCTCTAAGCCTCATTACTTCCATCTGTAAAATGGGGATTATAATGCCCCCTTGACAATATTACTATGAAGATGCAATAAGTAAGGAATGTAAAGATCCAGGCCCAATAGAGATGCAACGTACTTCCATTTCTCTCCACCCTTCTTCCCTCTAGAACCATTGGAAGGCAGAAGCGGTCTGCTAGCTGTCTGTCATTCCTGCTGGCCGGCTGCCCGGGAGGCCCCCAGCTGTTGGGATTGGCCAGTACATGCGGCGGCACTTACTCAATCGTGCCCAGCAGGATGAGACAGACTGTAATTTCCAAGGCTGAGCCCTAGCCCCACTCAGGAACACAGCATGGAGCCACTTTGAGAAATCCGCATTCAAGGCACAGTCTCCCCAGGCCCCAGGGACACTCAATAGCGGAGGGAACAAGGAGGTTACCAAGCTAATCGTTCCCCGATTAAAGCAACTGGCCTAAAGCCAGCCAAGCCAGCCTTTGCAAAGTTTAAGTTCCCTCAGAAGCCTACAGCCATCCTCACACCTCACCTGTGCATAGCCCCTTACAATCTACCGAAGGCCTCCTCTACAAACAGTATTCGTTCAGGAAGTCCTTGCAGTGTACAGGGAATCAGGGTGCTAGGCATTTTTTTTAAACCTTGTTTAATTGGTCGGGGCAGCTTGGAAGGAGCAGATGTGTACCAGATGTTTTCCAGTGACTGCACACACCACTACTACCTTCTGAAAGGAACTGTCCCATGCACAGCCAGCCATGTTTTGTGCCATGTGACCTACAGCAGCCATGCTTTGTATCACATGACCATGTCCCATTATGATCACTGCTGATTGGACCAGGGGTAGACACCTGTCCTACACAGGGTCCACCCACTGGCAGTCCAGTAACCTGTAGTTTGTCTCACTTCGATTCCTCCTTGGAGGACTGGGAACTAGATTTGGGGAGTAGAGACTGGGTAACTAGCAGAGGGCAGAGAAACCAAAAGGCATTACTGAGAGTTGTAAGGTTTTGGAGTAGGCCATTAGAGCCAGGTCAGGACTTTTAGTCAAAACTCTGTGGGATGACAATCAGTGAAAAAGCACAGGAAATGGGTGGGCAAAGAGGAAAACAGAATAGAAATGCAGACAGAAATAGGGCCACTAAGGGAGAGACCACATGGATGCCTTTGCTGTTGGCAACATCTCCTTTTTGGTTTCTGGGAGTCCCTGCTGCATTAGGGTAATGGCCTTTGCACTCCCAAAAGATTCCTGCTACCTTCTCACAAGCCACTCTTCCCCTGAGTTGGCTTGAGTGGCTCTCTGTTCCTTGAGGTCAATGACCACGAGTAGGACAGTACCAAGTAGGTACTGCTATCCTCACTCTGCCGACCGAGATCCAAGACACTGAGAAGAACTGACATTTTCTGGCTTTTCACAGCCAGATCAGTGTCTATCCTGACTCCCCACCAGGGAGGTCCTCAGAATCCAAGCTCTGTTGGCTCCTCCCTGAAGCCCACTGCTTTTCAGGCTGTGGGTAGCTGTGTAACCAGCCACTGATTCTCAGAGAAAAGAAAAGGACAGATACTGAGACAATGTGTTCGTCATCTGTCTCTTCCGCTAGAGTGTGAGGGCTCAGAGTGTGGGGACAATGTTATCTTGGTTACTGCTGTCTCCCCACGGCCTAGAAGAGGCCACGCTGCAGCACAGATGCTTAAAACTGTTGGCCGAATGAATGACTGGATCAATCTGTCTGTCCCGGGACTTCCTGGCCATGCTGAGAACCAGAGAGTTTTGCATATCCTCACCCACAGACAGTGAGAGGTGCTGCTGCCTTTGAGATTCCAGATTCTTCTGGGGAAAGGTTTCACTTCCTTCTCCCTTGGGAATTGCTTGTGAAAAGCAGCTGCTGTCAGCTTGGGTTCAATTCCTGGTCAGTGCTGGGATTAAGAGGCAGCAGAGGATGGCCACATCCCTGGAACGGGCTAGCCCCTGACTGCCATCCACATAGCAGATGTAGGGAATCCCACCACAGCATCCCCGACAAGTGACCGCTCTCCCTGCTGAAATCACCATGTCAGGAAGCAGATGAAGGAGACTGTCCTTTCCACCCGGGCAGGTGGAAAGCTGACTTTAAACTTAAACTGTAACTATCTTCCTCTTGACCCTGGCTCTAGGCTTCAGGATCTCACACAAGCAGCATGAACTATCTTAAGTGGAGTGTGGAATGAAAAATGTTAAGGAATGGGATCAAGGGAGACATGAATTCTAAATTTGCTGGATGACCTTGAACCAGTCGCTTGATACCCCGAAACCAAAAGGCGTGAAGTGTTTGGTCAGAGCTGGCTTCTTGTCCCAGCTCAATCTTGGGCAAGTGGCTTCACTCAGCCTCTGTTTCTTCCACTCCAGGATTATAATACCATCCAGGGGAGAGTAACATCTGCCTACTCAGAGCATCCAAATGGGTTGCTGACTCAAGGCTACCATGGAAGTCATAGTTATTGGGGACCCAGGCCCCCGGCTAAGCCTTGATGTGGGAGATGATAGATCCCAATTTGCAACTCCTCGTCAAATTTTACATATAACACAGTAACAGCTGGGGCTCAGAGTGCTGGGAAGACCCAGGATAACCTGGTTTTCCCCAGACATCAATGCCAGGATCAGGAGAGAGGTGGGTAGGGCTGTCCTTGCCATCCCATACCATGATCCAACAGAGAAAAGCACGTGAAGGTCAATGTGGTGTGAACATCCACTCACTAGTGGGGTAACATGGGACAAATGCACACACGTTCTCTGAGCCTCAGTTTCCTCATCTACAGATGAGGCTAGGACACCACTTGCTCTATCTCTATCTCCATCAAAGCATCAGCATGAAGATCAAACATGGGGATGGGTCAGAAAAGTCTCGATAAACCGAAAAGTGTTGTTCCTTTGAAAACTATCATCCTATCATGTGGTCTGGAAGCAGCTCCGCACCCTCTTCGGCCAGCGCCAAGTTCAGGGGCTCCTATACAGAGCCCCAGGGCCAGCACCTGCTTCCTTCCACTCCATGTATCCATCTCTCCCTGGGGTCCACTCAACACCTAACTGTGGACCCCTTCTCACTATCCCATGAAACGCACATTAGTATTTCACAGATGAAGCTGAGATCCAGAGACACTGAGGAACCTACCAGGTGACATGGTTGTTGAGTGGTGGATGTAACCCCAGGGAAAGGGGGCAGGCAGGGAAAGAATGAAAAAGCAAGAGAGGGAGGAAATGGAAGGAAGAGGAGAAAAGGGAGGAGGGGACAAGGGGGGAAAGGGGATGGAGAAGACAAAGAAGGAGAATAAATTCCCCTTGTGTTGGGGGCCAGAATGGGCACAGAGGGGAAGCTGGCAAGCTGCGCCCTGTGGTTGGGTGTGGGCCTCGAGGCGCCCCCCCACCCCCATCCCCGGGGTCTTAGGAAGTGACAGGTCAGCAGAGCCATTCAGCTGAGCTACAAAAGCCTTCTGCCAGGGTGGCGAAAAAACATTAAAGGAGACTTCCTCAGGCTTTAGAAATTGCTGAAATACAGAGGCCGCAATAGAAGATGAAGTGTCCTACAAAGGAAGCTCCAAATGGAATCAATTTCCCTGGGCCGACTTTTATGTCCTATCATAAGAAATTGAAAAATTATTTCTGTGGGAATGTCGCTTTGCCGGTCCACCTCTTCAGAAGATATTGAGAAGGGAAATGGCTTCCAATAAATGGGTCTTGTCTTCTATCACTGGAGTTGATCCTTTGCTATGGGGCTCGGGAGCCAGGGGAGGTGGGGTCAGGGAGAGTTTGGGGGGGGCTGCTCTGAGTGGGTTTGGGGGCTGGAGAAAAAGGCAATGAAATGGAAGCAAATGTGACAGCCCCAGGGACCACCAGCTCCACACGGCCAGACATGCACACCACCCGACTAGAACATGATACCCTTGAGGCTGGCTAGTCTGGGCCAGAGTGGAATGTCAGGATTCCCTGGACAGGACGTCATGTTGCAGAGAGGACTCCAGCAGCTGCTATCATACCACACATGCCTGCTTCTGGAGTCGCAGCATAAAAGGTCTGCCCGCCCATTGTTCCCTCCCTCACACTCCCGTTCCAGGCACCATGAACTTCTCACCTCTCCCTAAACACAGTAGGCTTTCCTTCCATGCCTTGGTGCCTTTGCTGGAGACCTTTCCTCTATTGGGAATGCCCTTTCCTGCATGTCAGTCTGGCAAATTCCTACTCGTTCTTCAAGAACCAGCTGAAATGTGCCTCCTTTAGGGAGTCATCCCTGATGACCCTCCCTGGGTAGGGTTTGTTCTCTGTCCCATGCTACGGTTGCCTGAACAATGCCCCCCATAAATACCCATTAGGTTTGTAATCCCCAAACCTAAGAGTATGTTACCTTACATGGCAAAAGAGACTTAGCAGATGTGAATGAGTTAAGGATCTTGACATGGGGAGCTCATCAGATTTAGCAGGAGGAAACAGGAAGAGGGTAGAGTGATACAAGGACCAGGTCAAACCAAGGGAAGCAGATGCCTCTAGGAGACAACAAAGATAAGGTAATGTCTTCCCTTTCCAGAGCCTCCAGAAGGAACCAGCCGTGACGACACCTAGACTTTAGTCCAGTGGGACTGAATCTGGATTTCTGACCTCTGGAATTGTAACGTAATAAATATGTGTTGTTTTAAGCCACTTAGTTTGTGGTGATGTGTTACAGTGGCAACAGGAAACTAATACACCTGGGTGGGGCTTGTCCTCTCTCCCCTGGGTTCTGTGGAACCCCATGTTCACCCCATGTTCCCACTGTAGCTTACAGGTCAGGCAGGCCTATCCCAAGGGAATAGGGATCAACTCACTTCATTTGACCACATCCTGCCAGGAAGGTACTATTATTCCCATTTTACAGATGAAGAAACTAAAGGCCAGGGAGATTAAACAGCTGGCCAAAAGAAAATGGCACGGGTACTACAGGACCCAGCTGGAACTTGAACCCAGGCACTCGTACGTTTAAGTGTTGGTCTCCTCCACCAGAGTAGGGCCATTGGGTAGATGTTGGATTGTCTCTCGGTGCCAGGGCCCCATCCAGGCCTGGTTTAAGTAAGGCTCCAACCCCAGGAAACATCCGAACCGGGGCCTTTCTCGTACCATCCAAGAGCTATTTGTGTGTAGCTCACCTTGTCGTGTGGAAGATGTAGAAAACAGAATGTCCTTGGAAACCAAAACTTCTACTAATCAAACTGGTTTATCCGCAGTGATAACGTAAGGTACTTTATTGCACATTTCCTGTGAATTTTCCTTGTGGGTGGCATGGTAAAGTGGAAGGAACCTGGGATTTAGACTCAAGAAAGCTCTGGGTGGCTTCCCACAAGTGTCTGCCCTTAAATCTCAATTTCTTCATCTATACAATGGATACAATGATACCCCGTCCAGGAGAGGCACTGGTGAGGATAAACGAGGAGGTGCGTACAAAGCCACTGGTGGAAGTAAACATTGCCCCTGTACGCGAAGCCCCACAACAAAGCCGTGCGCGGCACACTGGGCGAGTGGCCTTCCTCCCCAGTCACAGAAGAAGACACGGACCCCCCACCTCTGGCTGAGACAGCGCTCTACTACAGCATATAAGGCTGTCTGACCTAAGGGACCGTGGGGGCTGTCCGAGCTAGGTGCTGCCAGAATGCAGATGTGACAAGGGTCATCTGGGGCTGAGATGATGAGACTGGTTCCCAGAGAAGCCAGCCTATAACTGTCAAAGAAAGGTGTCACTCTGATGGAGCACGGAGAGAAGAGGGCTCTGAGGAAGTGCATGTGGGCTAAGCAAAGGCACAGAGAGAGGGCCGCAATGGGAATAGGAGGCTCAGAGAATGTGGGAGCAGGGGGTCTGTGGCAAAGGCCACGGGGTCCCATAAGCCCTGGGAGCTGGATTCGAGTGGTCAAGCGCTGGTAGAGATGGCGGAGGAGAGGCAGGGAGTGGGGTGGTTTCTTGAGAGGACAGAAGGAACGCTCCACTTGGAAATAAGGAGCTCGGGGGCCTCTAGCAGTCTCTGGTCTGACTAGCAAATGCAAGTCCGAGGGGCTACCAGCCCTGGCTGCACAGAAGAATCACCTGGAGGGTTTTAAAAATCCCAGTGCCCCAGGCTACACTCTGGTCCAATTGATTCAAAGTCTCCAGGGATGGGACCCAAGCATTGTTCTGTATTTGTCAGGAGTCCCCGGGGCGATTGCAAAGAAGAGGCAAGGCTGAGAAGCGCTGCTCTAGGCCTTGGGTCCAGGGCCAGGATGCCATCCAGACTCCAAGCTGTCTAGTGACTTTCAGCCATACTCAACGATGTCCAAACATGTCCCTTCTGTCTGCTCATGCCCTGGAGCCCGCAGCTTACCCTGAATGTGATACTTCACTTCCTGTCATTGGCCTGCACAGAGCCTTTGTGGGGAGTGTGCTGTTGTCTGAGGATAGGATTCCAATTTGTTCATTTATCCTGTGCCAAGCCTCATTGGTTTGGTGGCCCTGTCCCGAGGTGACCCACTTGATAGGGGCTGGGGACGGGAGAGCTCCTGAGGCTTCCACACTCCTAGCTCACCTCCAGCATGACTAAGGGCTTTCTGCGGGGACAAAGGGACTAGAATGGAGTGCTTCTTCCTACTGGCTCATGGAGAAAGAAAGAAATGGCATTTACTTAGCACTTGCTTTGTGCCTGACATTGCACTGGGTGTATTACATGCACCCCAGTTAATTTATCCTTCTTATGCTTCATGCAGCAGATACTTGGAATCATCCTATTCCACAAATGAGAAGCACAGGGGCTCAGGGAAGGGACGTGACCTAGCCTAAGGTTTCACAAATGGAAAACGTGAGAGCTGGGTCTTATCCCCAGGTCTGTTGACTCTTAGAGCCTGAGCTTTAATGCTGGGAAGCTCTGTTTCTCACCTGTGAAGTGGGGCTAACAGCATTTCCTCCTTCACAGGGTGATTGTGAGCATTAAACAAGGAGCACATGAACCTATATAAGGCAGCAAATAAGGTGTCTGCAACTCAGCTGTTGCTTCATAAAAATGGCCCTGATTCACCTTTTGAAAAAGGACTCCCAACTAATGTGTAGGTGTTCTGAGGAGATAACAGAGCCAAGTTTAAAGAAAAAAAAGTGGGTCAAAACCAGAGTATTCTTTTTTTCCCCATCGCCACTTTGATTCCTTCAGAAGAAGGATTTTTCTCTGAAAAATCAATGAGCTCGTTCCCTATGCTGATTAGCTCTTGTCCTGGCACCCAGGCAACAAGAAGACGGCAGGGTCAGCCACCCGGGGTCCTCAGGGTGAAAGCTGGAGACTTGAGGCAGGGCTGTGTCCCCAGGCTGATGCCAGGACCCTCTCAGGCCAGCTTTCCCTTGGTGACACAGAGAACACCCGTGAGATCCTGGCCATCCCTGACACTGCCCAGCTGCATTCACAGAGACACCGCTTTTAGTGTTTATCTTGTTTGTCAATGTTTTCTTCCTATTTTAAGCCAGTCTTCCACTAGTGGGGCGTCCCAGAACCCATGAGGAAATGTGTTGCAAATGTTCCCAGACCTTGGGGCTCTTGGCCAGAGCCTGGCTGAGAAATGATTATTTGTCAAAAGAACGTACGTGTGAAAACTTACTCTAAGTCTCCTAATTTCCAGACTGAGTGCCTGTTTTTCAGTCATTACTCACACGGGTGGCAATGGGGGTTGCTCAGAGCCTAAGGCTTCCATGAACCTGAGACCAAAGAAGAAATGTCTCTTCTCCAAAGGCTGGGGGAGGGCAGATCGGGAGTCCAGGGAAGAGTCTGACCTGGGCAGTGGGGGAGAAGGGGAGGGGCTGAGGGTAAAGCCAAGGAATAGGAGGACAGGGGCCTGTGAGAAGGTCTCACTCATACACGTGCTGCTACCCCACCTGAACCGGCTGCAGCTGTGGAGCTTTTAGGACCACACTGCACGGGAGGGCTGTGTCTAACGACACCCATGGGTGACACCTATAGTCAGATTGGCCATGGTGGACTGGCACTGGAGTCTTTGAAAAGGAACCTTCTCTTTGACCAACACCTAAGAGTGCAGACCACGCTGAGAGGATCAGAACCCTTCTCTACTTTCCCTCACCACACCTTGGCCCTTCCTTTTGACCATTCCAGAAGAGCAATATTTCATTTCTCTAAGAAAAACCATCAGCCCAAGACAGGAAACAGAAGAGACAAGCCACCTTCCCAATTCTACCTAAATTTTCTACCTAAATTACCAAGACAAATATTTCAGGAAACTGTACTTGGCTGGAATGGTTGGGTAATTCATTTTATTTACCATCTAAATGCACTTGAGAGCTGAGATAGATTCATTCAAGTTGCCGCTTCTTAGTCGGATGCAATTCACAGTAGAAATTGCTGCCATCCGAAGCTTCCATAACTTCCAAAGGGTAATGGATTTTTTTCAGCCCATCTTTCTTCTCTGCTCATATTTGCTTGAGGATTCCAAATGGATTCTATTTACTGTAATTACTGTTCTAACTGCGGCTCGCTTGCCATGCATCAGGTTAATGTTAACAAGATACCCAGCTGATGCTGGTAATGTGGATTCATTGTTCAAACTCTTTCCCCACCCCCTTTGGTGGTGTCTCAATTCTATTTTCTGAACCCAAAGGGGAAGGAGCAAAGCCAAGTAACGCGACTGTTTTTTTCTCCGTCGCATTCTTCTCTAATGCCATGGGCATTTTTCTCAATGGATATTCATTGTTCTTGGGTTTTCCTACTCATGTATTTACATGGCACTATTACAAATGTCGTGCTTTGTTTAAATGCAGATTTACATGCTTACCTTCTCAAGTTTTTCTCACGTTATTAGTTCCATTTCACTTCTTATTATTTAATTTCTTCTTTAAATTTTTTTTTTAAAAAAAAAATTTTTTTTTCAATGTTTATTTATTTTTGGGACAGAGAGAGACAGAGCATGAACAGGGGAGGGTCAGAGAGAGAGGGAGACACAGAATCGGAAACAAGCTCCAGGCTCTGAGCCATCAACCCAGAGCCTGATGCGGGGCTCGAACTCACGGACCGCGAGATCGTGACCTGGCTGAAGTCACACGCTTAACCGACTGCGCCACCCAGGCGCCCCTAAATTTTTTTTTTTTTAACGTTTATTTATTTTTGAGAGACAGGGACAGAGCGTGAGTGGGGGAGGGGCAGAGCGAGGGAGACACAGAATCTGAAGCAGGCTCCAGGCTCTGAATGGTCAGCACAGAGCCCGACGCGGAGCTCGAACTCACGAGCCATGAAATCACAAAGTCAGACGCTTAACCCACTGAGCCACCCAGGCACCCCTTATTATTTAATTATTAATGATAAGAATTAACAGCAACAAATGTCCTGATAATTTTCAAGACACAGTCCTCCTATGTATCTCTACTAAGAAGAGAAATTCAAGGCCCGGTGTATCAAGAGTCTTCATCTCTCAATTACTGGGTAGTTTCAGATTAATAATTTGGGTCTATGGGAAAAGCACACACTTCAGAGCAGAGCTTCAAATTCTAGTTTCATCATTCATTAGCTATACGAGCTTAAGTGAGCTTAACACTAGGATTTTCAATTTCTTCATCTGTAAAAGGACAGAACTAAAAATACAAAATTAATCATGTGCTGTTGGGAAGTTCCCTGCACATAGTAGGTGCTTAAGTAATATCTGTTATTATTATACCCTATTAATAATTCCAGTCACACACCAGATCATAGCACCACAGCATACACAGGTATGAATGTATTTTAACGTGGCCAATTTTGGACTCCCAAATGGCCTTCCTGAGCTGGAAGGATCTCAGCCATGAAACCCTTACTATTCAAAGTGTGTTTCAAAAAACCGGCCATATCAGCATCATCTCCGAACTTAGCAAAATGCAGACTCTCGGGTCCTTCCCCAGAAGGAAGAAAAGTCTAATTATAACTCCATGGAGTCGACAGGAAAAGAGATTGTCCCTCCAAAGTGTCCTACCTGGCTTCAGTCTGAAGGATAGAAGAGAGTCCAAGGGGAGACACCCCCAAATAAAAGCCCTGAGTCCATTCCAGCTTATTCTACCATGCAAGCTTGTGCGATTCCCCAGACAATATTTTACCCCCCTCCCGATAGTGATCATTAGGCATGAGGAAACACAGACAGCATTTGTTGATTCGGCTCTGAGATGTACCGCTTTGATATATCAGACAGTTGCTCTCCAAGTCTGGGTAAGCTCTTCTTCCACCTAGGTTACCTCCTGTAAAATGAGGATGACAATACCTGCCTCCCAGAGTTGTCTGAGATGGCAAGTGCTTGGCATGACGGCCGGCACGCGGTAGGCACTCAGCGAGGGCTGTAGCAGCGACAGCCTTATTAATAGTGACTGTGTGTGTGTATGTGTGTGTGTGTGTGTGTGTGTGTGTGTGTGTGTGTGTAAAGTGAGAGGTGAGGGCTGGAGCTGCTGCTGCCCTTAAGACTTCCTCTGCAAAAGGAGCTACTGGGTCCCTGTTCCCAAAGCCAAGTTCTTAGTCACCTCCTGTTATTAGGAAGAGGCAAAGGAGAACTGGTGGTGGAATTTAAAAAATCACCTTCCCTTCCTGTCTCCTGGTAACTTTCTTGGGAAAATCACTTAACCACGGATGATATCACTTTCCTCATCTATAAAATGGACATAATACCATTCCCCCTGGCTGCCGTAGGGACAGAGTGAAGAGCTCATAAAATAAAGCAACTGAAAGTGATTTGCAGACAGACAACCCTGCGATGCCAGTTTGAACAAATGTGAAAGAGCCCCGTGATCCCTGCTTCCTCTTAGGCCCCAAGCCCTGATCTCGTGATTGTTCTCAGCTGTTCTCTCTCATTCTTCTTTCCATCCCTTTCCCACTGAACTGCCAGAACCCTCCATCACCACACACGTCCCCTGAAAGCCCCATCGGAGTTTTAGTCTCTCCCCGCTCAGACCAATTTGCTTAAACTGCCCTTTCTTTTTTTTAAAATTTTTTAAAATTTATTTATCTATTTTGAGAGAGAGAGAGAGAGAGAGAGAGAGAGAGAGAGCATGAGCAGGGGAGGGGCAGAGAGAGAGGGAGAGAGAGAATCCCAAATAGGTTCTGTGATGTCAGCACAGAGCCCAACGTGGGGCTCCAACCCACAAACTGTGAGATCATGACCTGAGCCAAAATCAAGAGTTGAATGCTTAACCAACTGAGCCACCCAAGCACCCCTAGAAACTGCCTTTTCTCCTCCAAAACCAGAGGTGGCATTATCAAGGGATGGGGGGTACTTTAGTGCCCATACAACTCCATTAGTATCCACTCCAGCCTGCCCTCCATAAACATGCGATCCAAGTCAAAAATATGCACTTGAACCTTCCAGGCTGGTCCTTCAGCCCTGTGCCCTTGCCTCCAGCCTGTCACAATAGTGCCTCTCTGCTGGTCCTACAGAGAGACATCAGAGCCACCTGTACCAAACCCTCATGACTTCCTATCATTTTCTGAACAACCACTGAAGAAGCTCTTAGTAGGCCAAGTCTGAGGACAAAGAAGCAACACTGACTTTAATGAATTCTCCCTTGTGATGAACTGAAAGATAATGCAGGGGACAAATCTGACTTCAGAGCCAGGGCTCTTGAACTCACTGAAGGAGGCGGGGGCGGGGGGGTGGGGAGCTGGCCTCAGTGCCTCCCCCAAGGAGGACCTTGCTGTCACGGCACTTGGCATCACACTGTTTGCAGGTAGGTCCTGCAGAGACCCATGCTTTCCAGACGTCTATGTGATCTTTGGCAAGTTTCTTCTCTGCTCCTCAGCTCCTGGGGCCCTGTGATTCTCTCAACCTCTGTTTTCCTGTCTATATAAAAAAAGAAACTTATCTCCAGGTTGGTGTGAAGTTTAAATGTGGTAAACTATGTGAGAGGCAACCGGAAGAAGGTGGCATATATGAGATGTTTGATTACAGCTATTCCCTGCACTTCCCTTGCCGAGGCCTCAAGGGCCCCGTCTTCCCTAAGTACCTGGACAACACCATGTTTTGAGCTTGTCGTACCCAACTGTAGTCATCAGTCTTGAACAGAGTCATTCATTTATGGAAGAACTATGTATCGACCATCTCCTCTCCTGTTCTGGTATAAGGTTACAGGCTAAGGACGAAGAGGTGGGCAAAACAATGATGGTGAGCAGCGGCAATGGTTTCCCATCTCATGGAGGCTGGACCCGAACAGCAAGCACTGTCTCCTCAAGAACACTTCCAATTCGGCAGAATCAACTGGCATCTGGTACCAAAGCAGAGAGATCGTGCAAGATGCCTTAGAGCCAGAATGAGGGGTCAGCTAACGACGGCAGTCGACGTCTGGTTCCATGACTGGCTAGTTAGGTGACTGTTATGGACATAATGCTTGTGTGCCCCCGTCCCTACCAAAATTCATATGTCAAAGGCCTAACACCCAATGTGAGGATACTTGGAGATGAAGGCTCTGGGTGGTAATTCAGGTTAGATTAGGTCACGAAATGAGGCTTGAATCACAGGATAAAAGGTCTCATGAAAAGACGAAGAGAGAGAGATGTCTCTCTTCATCTGCAGGCACAGAAGAAATGCCATGTGAGGACACAGCAAGTAGGTGGCCATCTGTGAGCCAGGAAGAGAATCCTCACGAGAAACTGAAGTGGCCAACACCTTGATTTTGGACTTCCCAGCTTCCAGAACTATGAGAAGTATATTTCTGTTGTTTAAGCCACCATATGGTATTTTGTCATGTTATGTTAGTCAGCCCAAGCTGACTAATATAGTGAGTGACCTTCATTACTTATCTCCAAATGCCTCAGTTTTCTCACCTGGAAAGGGGCGGGGGTCATTACAACCCTATCTCACAGTGTTGAAGTGAGGATTAGACGAAATGACACAAAATGCTTAGCACAGGGCCGTGCTCAATAAATGGTAGTGACCATCCTCGATACACCCGATTACAAATGCAAATCACAGAAAGATAGAGCTTGAAGGGATCTTGCCAGCCCCGTCACTGAACGGAGGGAATGAGGTCTGGAGGGGAAAGGCTTGCCCACCATCACAGTGAGGGGCAATCTCCTCTGGGGGCTCTCACTCCTGCTCCAGCTCTATCCCGCTCCCCGGCCCAGGGAAGCCTCGTGGTCCCTCCTCATCACCCACCTCAGCACTGTGCTCATCCTTGACACTTAGCACACCCACTTGAAATTGTCACCTCTCTCATGTGGTGAGTGGCTCCCATGTGAGGTTGCTAGGAGATGAGGATCCATCACTGAATTCTGCACCTGGAAATTCTCTTAAATTAGGCTGTCAGGATTCTTTGAAGAAAACCCAAATAGAAAAAAAAAATTCTCACTCATGTTTGCCTTGAAAAATGCCACGGGAGAAATCAGAGCGGTGCTAGAGTGTGGGACACATTTATAATAATAGCCAAACCCTCTTCACTCTTTTTACCCTTTATGGTTTGCAAACCACATTTCCACAGATCGTTGACCTGAGTCTTCTCATTCATTCATTCATTCATTCACTCACTCATAAATACAAATTTTGCCCCCTCCATGCACTAGGCACGATTACAGGTGCCTGGGCTTTAGTAGCAGATAGAAACCTGGGCCTTCATGGGGTTTATGCTCTAGCAAGAGAGACAGATAATACATAAGTAAATTAATAAACAACATGTTTCTAGATACTGGTAAGTGTTATGAATTTAAAAATAAACCTAGAGAAGGAGAGAGAAAGGTGGGGGGGGTGGGGACTGTTTTGAGTGGCCAGGAAAGCCTTCTCTGAGATGCATTCTGGACTGTTGATATTGTTGAATGAATGAGTGGACCCTCATTTTGTAGATATGGAAACATGCCCTAGACCCACAAAGCAGCTACGCAGTGGGGAAAGAAAGAACACACATTCTGTCCACCCTGACCTGTGACAGTGCCAAGGCTCATGTCTGGATCCAGGACGCGAGACCCAGGGATGAGGGGAACTCAGTCTGCGTGGCGGTCAAGATCCCACATGCTGTCCATTCACACCAGCGCAGTCACTGAGTGCTGCACCCTGGGCTGGGCACTAGGCCTGAAGAGACGGAGCAGATGTGGTCCCTGCCCTCGGGGAGCTTCCACACTAGTGAGGAATATAAAACAAGTTCACAGATAACCATGCCTCTCACTAGAAAGCATGTGTCTACACAGGTCCTTCAGAATGGGACTGCCTCTCCAGCCCACACCAAGTAAAAGCGCTCCAATCTCACGGATTTTCCTCTCTTTAATCAACTAACATGAATTCAATGCTAACTCCAGAGTGACCCCTGCTAGGGGTCACCTGGGCATGTCTCGGCCACCCAGCACCTCTACTGCTGACCCCCTACTCCATGCCTACTCCTCTACTGCTGACCCCCTACTCCAACAAGCAGAAGTTGGAGAGCTATTACAGTATTCAAGCCCACAGGTGCTTGAATACTGTAATAGCTCTCCAACTTCTGCTTGTTCCTTGTGCCCAACCATCTCGTCCTTTGAGCAGGTTCTCAACTCAGCAGCCAGAATGATTCTATTAAAACTTACATCAATCATAGCATTCCTCTGCTCAGAACCCTCCAATGGTCCCCAGCTCATTCCCAGTAAAGCTAGATCCGTCCACTGGCCTACAAGACTCTACATGATCTGCCCCTGCCTTACGCCTAGGACCTTATTTCCTTCTTACTGCTCTCCTCCTTGCCCCATCTCCTCTGCCACACTCACCTCCCTGCACCAGGTACAGGCCCACCTGCCTGGAAGGTTCTTCCTGCAGGCATTCAGGAGACTTGCTCCTCCCTGCTTTATGTCTTTGTTCAAATCACACCCTCTTTTGATACGTATGCTTCACCCTCCTCCATCCCCACATTCCTTAGTCTTTGCTTTGTCTCCCTGTCATTTATCACACTCTCACACATGCTACAGTTTCCTCACCTATTTTGCCTGCTGTCAGTCTCCACTTACTAGAACGTAAGCTCCGTGAGGACAGAGATTTCTGTCCCATTTGTCTCATCTTAGGGACAGTGCCAGGCACATGGAATCACAAACCACTTCCCCTACAACCCAGCCTGTTTCTCCATTTGTTCTGTTAACGGCACGGTCACCTACGCCATCAGCCCCTGGCTCAGCGCAATAGTGCCCTAAGCCTGGACTGGAGCTGATGAGGTGACAACCCCGTGCCGATGCCATGGGAACAAAGCAGAACCTGGCAGTCACTTCCAGTGCCTCTGTTTGCCCCCCTCCTCCAATCCAAACTAAATGTGAGCCTTCTGATCTGTAAAATCAAGATAATAGTACCGGCTTCATAGAAATGAGATAACATGCATGCAGTTTCCAGGAAAAATATGGGCCCCGTAGCAGATGCCTAATAAAACACAATTCACCTGGCACTGAATTCCAGAGAGTCTTGCTCTCAAACATGTCAACTTCTCACAGTCTTTCCCAGCCCTGCTGCTGCCAGGATCAATCAGGAGGCTGGAGAGAGCAGTGCTCGGAGAGGCAGGGAGCTCTGAGGGGTAGGAGAGGCTTAGGGCAAGGGGTGACCCAGGCTGCCAGCAGCCATTTGGTTTTAGCTGAATTCCCAACTCAAATGCCGTCAGCGGTCGGTTGTGTGCACAAGGAATAAAAACACAACTTTCTAGGGCATAGAGCCCTACGCTCCCATGGAATCTCGCGTGGGAACTCTTCCCTCCTGTCTCCTCTGTCCCACTCATGGCCAGACCCCACTAAACAGCCTCTCTCTCCAAATGGGCTCCTCACACCGCTGCCCGGTGACATCTGTGGGAAGAGAAAGCCACACACCATGACTGTCTATGGCTAATTGATTTGTGCGAGTGGATGACAGCAGGATGTGTGGCCCCCATGGAAGATGAGAGACAGGCCATTCCAGGCAGACAGGGAGAGTTGGGGGTGGCCCAGGACACTGCCTCTTGCTCTCTCTGCTGGCTGCTGGCTAGTCCCACAGTGGCCTCCAGCCCGGCCTCTGAGAGTTTATTCCAGGCTGGGAGAGAGGAGAGAGAGAAGAAGGAAGAGACGAAAGCTGGAAGGGAGGGAAGGAGTGAGAGATGGAAGGAGTGAGAGGGAGTTAGGCAAACAGCAGGAGGCAGAGGCTTAGGAACAGGCACAAAACAGATTTACCATCATGCACCAGGCCCAAGTTCTCAGTAAACAAATAGGAAGGAAAAAAACAATGCAAGGGAAAGAGAGAGGGGCAGAAAGATGATGGGAGACCCCCACAGGTGGGTACCCCCTCCAGCCAGGCAGCAGTGCGTGAACAAGACTAACCCCTAAACGTTGGGATAAACCTGTCTCTGAGTTAGGGGGGCTGGTGAGGGGGAAAGGGCATGGAGTTCTGTGGACCCTGAATATTTTGACCTTACCAGGGAGAAAAGCAAGCACTAGGCATCATGAAGGTGTGGGGGAGCACTATCCACAACCAGCGAGAGCGCCACACATCCCCCTCCCTGGGCCAGATCATCTCTGACACTCCATGACCTTATTTTTCAGTTGAGCCTAGTTTAAATTTGTTTTCCTTGGGGATGTTCCTTCCCTTCAAATCTATCTGATAAAACAGATTTTACAAGGAAAGCTTCTGGTTGATGATTTGGAGAGAGAGAGAGAGAGAGTCTTCATTGTGATGGTCAAGCCCAGGAAGGTGTTCTAACCTAAGCAATCTCACTCTGGAGGGACTTATAATGTGGTTCTGGGGCAGGGAGGGGGGGGGGGGGGGGGGGGTGGTGAATAGCCTTTGCCTTGAACCTGACACACCAGACAGACTCTGTGAATTGCTTCACTTCCTAAGTCTCATCTGTCACTCCACAAACATGCCAGCCTGGGGCTGTGACGATCTCTAATGCATCACAGTTTATAAATGAGTCTAAGGTGCCTCCTGGTACATGAGAAACACTTATAATCAATCAGGTAAATCAAAAATGCTGTAAAAATGGCTTATAGCTTATGTACCTACTGCCAGGAAAAGCTACAAAGGAAATGTTCATAACCAACTGGCCAGAGATGTACAATTACAATAAAAGAACAAGAAAGAAAAAAAAAAAAAAAAAGAGAGGGAAAAAAAGTAGTGTAGTGCAGTGGTAGGCAGCAGGGGTTGGCAAACTCTGGCCCGTGGGCCAGATCCAGCTGGCTGTTTTTTGTGAATAAAGTTTTATCGGCACACAGCCATGCGCATTTGTTCACACATCATCTATGGCTGCCCCCCTCTGCACAGCAGAGTGGAACAGTTGTGACAGAAACCGTGTGACCTGCAAAACTGAAAATATGTATCATCCTGGGCCTTTACAGAAGAGGTGTTACCTCCAGGGTACAACATAGACTCCCCGTTTTTTGCTCCCAGAAGCTAAATGCAGGGCCTGTTGTTTGTTTTCCATGTGAGTCTGGTGTGTCCACCTACATAATGGGTTTATAATGACTATCTCCCAGACTGGGAATTAAGTTAAAAAAAAAAAAAAAAAAAAAAAAGGACATAAAAGCACTTTACACTCCGCTTGGCACATTGGAAGCTCTCATCAAATAGCATGTCTGTGTTATCAACATTATGTTACGCTAGCCACATAGCGTTATATTATTCTATTTCCAAGAAATAGATAAGTTCAGGGAAGGTAGAGCTGGTTGACACATGTGCCCAGGGTCTTGGTAAACAAATTCCAGGCAATCTCGAAACAAGATAAGGGAAAGGAACATTTAGGCAATGGTACTCTCTGGCAAGCTGGTATTATTTCCGTTCAGATTCTTGCAAGAACTTGGTGCCATTTAACAAGGGAGGATGTTGAGGCTGAGCGAGGCCACACAGAGTTATACAAAGCCGTGGAATATAAGTCAGCCGTGCCTGCTTCAAAGCTTAAGTCCATTGTCTCGTGTGGTTCAAAAAGCTGGTGGCATTTTACTTAGAAAACAGAGTCAGCGGTGACACAGTAGCCTGCTCCCAAATACTGAAGTGTTTCCATGTATAAAAGGACCCTAATTTACAGTGCCTTCAGAGGACAAAACCAGGACCATTTCTGATTGCATGCTGCTGAACAATTAAAGTTTCAAGGATACATGATAATTCTCATTGTGAAGTGTGCAAAAAAACCCAACAACACAATACCAAACACAAGGAATCTGAAGTCCAAAAGGTTTAAGTCTTTCCTAAAGGTAAGCTGGCTATGTGTGCAGAGTATTGGTGAGTTATGAAGGATTTCCATATACAGGATTTTATTTGATCTTCACAAACATCACAAGGTGATGATAGTTAACAATACTGTACTGTATGCTTGTAATTTCCTAAGAGGATAGATCTTGAAATAAATCTTTTCATGCCCCCTGCCACACACACACACACACACACACACACACACACAGAATGGCAACTGCAGAAGGGACAGATATACTAATTAGCTTGAGTGTGATCATTTCACAAGGTGTATGTACATCAAAATATCAAATTGTATACTTTAAGTATATGTAAGTTTAATACCAGTGATATTTCAATAAAGCTGTTAAAAATAATTTATAATGCAAATGTACAATATAAATATTTAGAATTTTAAAGGCTTGTAGGAAATTAATTTAAAAATTAATAGAAGTGATGGGGTTCCCCAGGTGGCTCAGCCAGTTAAGTGACTGACTCTTGATTTTGGCTCAGGTCATGATCTCATGGTTTGGAAGTTCAAGCCCCACATCGGGTTCTGTGCTGACAATGCAGAGCCTGCTTGGGATTCTCTCTCTCTTCCTATCTCTCTGCCCCTCCCTGCTCTCACTCTCTCTCTCTCTCCCTCTTTCTCTCTGTCTCTCAGAATACATAAACTTGAAAAAAATTTTTAAAAATAAATTAATAAAATAAAAATGCATAAAAGTGTAAAAATAATTACAGGTGAGACACCTGTAAAGGTGAGACACATGTCACATCCTCCCATTTTATAGAGAAGGAAAACAGAGACCTAAAAGAGTAAGTGCCTTAGCCAGAATCACACAGCTAGCAGGCTATAATCAGAACTTCGGCTCAAACTTGAATTATCTGAGACAGGAGTGATGAATCATGGGGCCTCAGCAGAACAAATTTACACAATTGAGTGTTTGTCAAGATGAGAAATGAAAATTACTCTGATCCTTTTAGCAGCCAGAGTCAAAAACTTGCAGGGAAAAATAAAAAAGCATTTTCTATCTCAAGGCCCCAAGTCTGGCAGAACCTCTTTCATACTCCTGAGAGCTCCAACTCTGGAAGCCTGTAGACGGCACCCAGGCAGAGCAGCTACAAATCTGGAAGCCTGTAGACCACACCCAGGCAGGGGAGCTCCAATTCTGGAAGCCTGTAGACCGCACCCAGGCAGGGGAGCTCCAACTCTGGAAGCCTGTAGACGGCACCCAGGCAGTGGCTCTGTGAGTCACCTGGGTGGTACGTGTCATCAGTGATCAGGAGCATCTGGGCAGAGCAAGTACAAGGTGTGGGTGTCAGCCAGTGGGTCCCCATCCCTGTATCAAGATATGGATCTAAGGAGAGGAGAGAGAACTTTCCCTTTTGCATTTAAACCTTTTCTGCAAGAGTATGGAGTAGTGGTTATAAGAAGGCTCTGGAATCCTGGATTCATGCCCCCCTAAATGGCTGGCAAGGTAACAGCCTTAGGCTGTTAACAACTTTCTCCACCCTCAAGTTCTCCATCTAGTAAAGAAGGATAATAATTGTTCCTACCTCTTGAGTTGCTGTATAGACCAAACAAGTGAATGCATGTGAAATGTTGTCCAAGTTCCTGGTGCACAGTCAATAGTAATGTGTGGCAGTCACCCCCACCCCCCACTGGCACAACACTGGGCTACATTATAGCACAGTAAAAAAAAAAAAAAAAAAAAAAAAAAAGACTACTTCTGGGCTGTTCAGACTCCCAGTCTGACTCTACTCACCATTTGACCCGAGTTAAACCACATAAGCCCCGTGAGCTTTAGGTTTCTCCCCTGTCCAATGAAATAATAAGCCCTGTAATATGTGTCTAGTGGAGGTCATTAGTAGGAGGTCCAGTGAGGTAACAGACATAAAAGGGCTTTGTAAATAGTAAAGTGGTATTCACAAATGAATTAACGTCATTACCATCATCACTATTGTTAGTCCTGAACGATGGAGGAAATGATCGGCAGAACCTTTCCTATTCGCTTTTATATCTAATAGAACAATGTTTTTGTTTGTTTGTTTGGTTAGTTGGCTGGTAGGTTCCTTGTTTCACAATCCGGTGCTTGCTCTGAGAAACCATTTCCACTATATATCTACATATACTCATTTCCATTATATATCCACAACAGATATTTTAACATAATGAGAGCTATCTTTTTTTCCCTTTTCTTTTTTTGACACCTACTGTATCCTAAGAGACTCTTCTTCTGCAATATTAGAATGCTGCTAAGAGGTGAGTGCTATCCTTATTTTACAGACAAGAAAAAGCTACCCCCAGGCCCCAGGCAGAGATCCTCCTCCCCTCCCTCTCCTTCCTCCACCCCAACAAGCCAGAAGACAGAGCAGATGAAGTGTTGGCTCCACCATGGCAGGAGACAGTTTATCAAGTGACATGGGCAGCCGCCTCGAAAATGCCCCACTGCACGACGCAGTAACTAACATGCCTTGGCTAAGGACGACACAGTCTCTTACATAGAAATCTCTAAAGAAGTGGCATGCTCCCAAATGCAACATACCCTTTTAAGTGTCCCCAAAGATGTAACGTGTTGCAGATTTGGTTCAAGATTATTTCTCCCTCTGTTCTGAGGCCACTTGCATTGCCAGCTCTGACATCAGCCTGACTTTAGAAATGGCTCTTTTGGTGAACATACACAGAAGAGGCAAGCTCTCACTGAGCATCAGGCCTCAACCCAACTCCGAGGACTCAGGTTTTACACACATATTTATCAAGAGTTGAAGGTAATCATTCCTACTTTTAACTGCCCTGACCATAACCCACTGCCTTGGCTATCACTGTTGCATGTAGAAGGGAGACATTTTATTTTTTTTATATATTTTTTTTTCAACGTTTATTTATTTTTGGGACAGAGAGAGACAGAGCATGAACGGGGGAGGGGCAGAGAGAGAGGGAGACACAGAATCTAAAGCAGGCTCCAGGCTCTGAGCCATCAGCCCAGAGCCCGACACAGGGCTCAAACTCACGGACCGCGAGATCGTGACCTGGCTGAAGTCAGACGCTTAACCGACTGCACCACCCAGGCGCCCCTATATTTTTTTAATTTTTATTTTTTTAATGTTTATTTTTTTTATTTTTTTATTTTTTTTTTCAACTTTTATTTATTTTTGGGACAGAGAGAGACAGAGCATGAACGGGGGAGGGGCAGAGAGACAGGGAGACACAGAATCGGAAACAGGCTCCAGGCTCTGAGCCATCAGCTCAGAGCCCGACGCGGGGCTCGAACTCACGGACCGCGAGATCGTGACCTGGCTGAAGTCGGACGCTTAACCAACTGCGCCACCCAGGCGCCCCTTTAATGTTTATTTTTGAGAGAGAGAGAGAGAGAGAGAGGAGGAGAGAGGGAGGGAGACACAGAATTCAAAGC
The DNA here is from genome assembly GCF_018350155.1 of Leopardus geoffroyi. NCBI lineage: Eukaryota > Metazoa > Chordata > Mammalia > Carnivora > Felidae > Leopardus > Leopardus geoffroyi. The sequence goes on along the minus strand of NC_059329.1, from coordinate 53,002,217 downwards.
AGGATCCAAGCTCCGAACTGTCAGCACAGAGCCCAATGTGGGGCTCAAAGTGAAGGACGGCAAGATGAAGGACCTGAGATGAAGTCGGACGCTCAACCGACTGAGCCACCCAGGCACCCTGAAGGGAGACCTTTTAAACAGCCAAGTGACTATTGATAGAGCATAATCACAAAGTGCTGTCTGTGGTACAGCAGGTACTAAATCATCCTAGAAACAATCACGTTACACCAAGTTCTCCTTCCAAAAGAAAAAGGGAGGGGAGTGGAACTGTTGACTTTTGGGGAGTCCAATTTATGCCTTGGGTTGATAACCTCTTGCATTATCTTGCCCACTTCTACCAACAACTACCACAATTTCATGTGTCCAAGTGTGGTGTGTGTTTATAGGTAAATCCACGCTGGAAGACAACTCACAAGAACACTGGATTCCTGGAACATCAAAATAGCTCCTGTATCACTAGGCATTAGGTTAATTGAGAGATGGAAGGAGACTAAATGGAATGGAAATGTTTCCACTTTGAAATGTTAACACAGTAATTACCATGCCTGCAGCCCGATTTACCAAGATCTGGGACTGCCCCCAGAAATATCACTCCTTCACAGCACTCTCATCCTAGAGGCTTCTCTGGACGCTGACACCAGGGCTATAATCACAGCAGTCTGCTAGACGAAGAATCTTCCAAAATACGTTAGAATTATCACTGCTTCATCCACTTAGAAAACTGCCCCTTCCAACATGGGCTTGACAATTTCAGGAAATTAAATGATAAATATTTTAAAAATGACCTTTAGCACAGTGCCAGCCCTGTAAAGGCCAGTGTTACATCGTGTTGCTCAGAGGCCTGGGGAGCTATGGTGATGGGGCAGCCTGCAAGGTAAAGGTCTCTCCCCAGGGAGCTCTGGTTAGATGGAGGGGAGGCCAGGGTCAGGACTGTGGAAGCTCAGACCCTCAGGACAGGAAGCAAAGGCAGGGAGTTCTGTCATTCGCCTGCGGGCCCGGTGAACAATGCTCACGTCACCACATGGGGAAGCAGGACACATAACTGTACACACAGTAGGGTCACAAGGGTACAGAATTAATGTATTTAGAAAACGCTGCATTCAAGAAATTGATGTGGGTGGTGGGTGAGACCAGAGGTTCACGACTTCCTTCCTTTTTACTTTCCCTTTGAACTTCCTAAGCTTCCTCTCTTGCTCTCCTCCTCCCTTCATTCAATAAACACAACATCCACTGTGGGACAGGCACTATGCTAGATACTGAGGATAATGTAGTAAAAATGAAACAAACATAAAAAAAAAAAACTTTATCTTTCATTGTACTTTTATGCATTCTTGCAAGCTGGATTTCTTTGAAAAAATAAGGCACACATTTTCTATTGACAGAAAAAGCAAATGTATTATTAAAAATTACTGGCTGTGAAACTCTACAAGATAATTAGGGCCACTGAGTAAAGACCTGATGAAGGACTTCTTGGCAATTAGTTACACAGAATCATGGTTTTGGTTGTTGTTGTTGTTGTTTTTTTATGGTGAAGAAATCTTAATTTTTTTAGAGAGGAGTACTGAAGTATTTATAGATGATAATATGATACAATGCCTGGGATTCTGACGCAAAGTAACCCAATGGCCAGGTATCGATAATGGTTGAAGCAAGGTGGCACGGACGTGGGGGTTACTATATTAGTTTCTAGTTTTGTAGAAGTTTGAAATTTTTCATAATAAAAGCAAAACAAAACAAAAACAAAAAGCATCATACAAAAACAAACGGGACAGGGGTGCCTGGGCGGCTCAGTCGGGTTAGCATCGGACTCTGGGTTTCTTTCGGCTCAGGTCATGATCTCACAGTCTCGTGAGTTCGAGCCCCGTGTTGGGCTCTGCACTGACAGCACGGAGACTGGACCCTGCTTGGGATTCTCGGTCTCCCTCTCTCTCTGCCCTTCCCCCACTCGTGCTGTCTCAAAATAAAGAAATAACTTAAAAAACGAAAGAAAACAAAACAAATGGGACAAACTCTGCTGGGAGGTGCTGAGGTCCTGGGGCATGGGGTGGGGGAAAGGTGGGGGGAGGTACGACAGCTCACTTAAACATTTTTACCTCCCTCTACTTTCTCATTTAGATAAAAATTATCCTCATCATCCAAGTTTCTTCCCTTACAAAATAATCCCTCTTCTCTTAAATTCTCCTTGCAGAACCTTAGCCTCTTCCTCCGTGGGTCCCCACGGTACCATGTGCAGTTTGATGATAGAGTTTATTTCGCCGTATTACAGTTTACTGATGCGTCTGATTTTTCTATTAACTCCAGGAGGGCAGAAGTTATTATGGTCTCCACCCGAACCCCAGGTCCTCACACTGGGCATGAATGCTTTGTTAAAACTGATTTCTACAGATCCTGGTGCAATTCATACACTTTAAAATCTCTCCCCTGGAAATTAGGACTTAGGTGATAGGTTATCACAAAAGAATATGTACATGAAATGTAAAAGCAGACTGGCATTTCTTCCCACTTTGGATCAGCACATTGATGCTGGCAGTACAGAGAACCTCTCCTTTCTCAGGGCGGGAGTAGGCATTTGTGGCCAAGTTTATAGTCCACGGAACTGCCAAGGAGCATGCAGAACCGTGCTATACCATCTACCTACCCTCAAAATCAAGGAAATAAAATGAGGTTGACAGCTGGCATTCATGCTAGGGGAAACCACTCCAACTGCAGAAGCAAATCCCAGTTACAATGATCAAGTTGAAGGAGTCTGCTTGGGATTTGAGTGGCTGCATTTTTAGCCATCTGAAGGCCCAGTTCTTTCAAGACTTTAATCAAGGGTAACTGTTAAGAATAAACAGGCTCTGTATAAATGGCGTGTCATCATAAAGCGAGAAGAGGAATTTCTTAAATTTAACCCTCTCATGCCTGCATTGCAAAATGTATTATAGGAATCTCAAACCCATCATGTCCCCAAGTGAACTGAGAATGGTCTCCTAAGCGATCTCTGCATCCTGTGAGCCTTACCTGGACAGAGTGACAACCTCCCCTGTTGGGTGGTAGCTCTTGCCAGGCCTGCCCAGTACCCCTAGTCCTTGTGACACAGCAGACCAAACCACTGTGCATGCCACAGCCTTGGGTCACACTACAGAGCCGCAGGTGATTATGTGTGAACTATGCCTAGCAATTATCGAGCAACATGTGACACTGTGGCAAGATGGCACTGGGGGCATCGATCCCTGAGCCCATATGTCAGATCCAGATGACATTTAAGGCAACTATGCGGGACTTTTGGAGTAACGGGGCTGGAGATATAAGATCTGAGGGGTACAGTATCAGTGTCACCACTGTGTGGAGTCTGGGAAGCTTGAGAAGCTGAGCTCGGTGACCATCCCCCCCACTCCTCCAGCGTCTTTAGCTGAAAAGAGATCCTTTGTGTTTACTGCAGTAAAATGGAACTTGTTGGAAACTTCTGAGTTGAGAGTGCTCATTTTCACTGTGCTTCCAACCCAGTCCTCTGCCAGACTCATTCCCATCCGCCCCACAGTGCCAGAGTGATAACTCTGAAGTATGAACCAAACGGCACCCTCACAGGCTTCAACGCCTTCAACATATCCCCATGCATGAGCTGCATTCTCCGGCGCGGGCGCCCGTGTCCTCGCTCACCCCCTAGGCTCCCCACTCTTGCCAGTTGCTGGGAACTTTGCCATCGCTGACGTCCTTGCCAATGCCTCTATAAGTAGTCCCCTCATTAAACCCTCTTCAGTCACCCCATTTCAAGGCACCGCCTATTTGCACAAAATAGACTACTTTGAAAGAGAAAAATAACAAAGGGGGCAGTCCCTCTTGCAGATATCAAACCATGTTGCTTAGCGTGTTCGAGATGTAGGGGGTGGGGGGATAAATGAATATAGCGACAGAAGTGAAGTCCTGTGCACGTCGGATTTGACACAGGCTGGAAGCGGCTATCCAAATCAATGCAAGGGAAGAATAGATCACTCAACAAATGATGTCAGGACAACTAGCTGGCCATACTGAAAAGTAAAATCTGTACCATACACACTGGACATATGCTTAGCTATGTCACATCTAAACACTAGGTCCGGAGTTCCTCAACACTCAGCACATATTCAGAGACTCAAAAAATCACAGACATGGGAGCAAAATCGGGTGTATCTCAGGGGATCTTCCGGATCAGACCCCTGCATTCAGTTAGGAAAAGAAAAGACCACCCCCATTTGACAGATGAAGAAACTGAGGCCCAGACTGATTAAATGGCTTGTTTAGATTCACCTAAGAAGTAGCCAAGGGGGCACAGTCTCTAGGACCTGGCCTCACACATCTTCGAACTTGAGGGCTAGGCACGTAACTGGGAGTTTTGTGCCATTTCCCCTGGCATCCCAGCTGCAGGTGCAGAGACTCGAACACAATGAGTGCAGACAGCTGCTACATGTCAGCAGAGGGGGAAATAATACCTGTTCATCAGGGAGCTAATTCTGCAAAGTGCACCATCTAATAGGTACTATGTACACGTAAATAGGATGCTCTAATCAGCGGGAAGGCACGAACCGCAATCTGTCCCTCATGGACCCAAAATACAATAGAGCAAAATTGAAGGTTTTACGATACACAGAGCACTTTACTTGGAAGACTGACACTTTCCCAGGCAAAGTGTTCCTTTCCAGAACAAGTCCCCACACTCTCTAACATCTGATCCTGGGGAACAATGGGCACCGAACAAAGAAGTGCCTGGGGCAGCTCTTCAATAATAATAGAATCTGTGGGAGACAGTACGGGGCAGAGGTTAAGAGCACAGATTTAGAACCCCGGGCAGACCGGGGTTCAGGTCCCACGTTGCCATTTTGTAACCATGTGACTTTGGGCAAGTTCCTTAACCTCTCCAAATCTGTTTTCTCACTAGTAAGAGAACGTTAAGAATCCCTGATAGGAGTACTGGGGTATGAAATAAAATAATGTAGGTAAAGTGTCAGCACTAGCAGCCAATGAGCTTTAATCGTTACTCTTAGACTGATGTCCTTGTGTGGCCCGTTGTCTTGTTCTGAACAACATTCCCAGGAGAGGGTTCCAACACGTTAGCAATGGCTGCTGCCAGAACGAGAGAGCCCACTGCTGCTCAGAACGCAGCCCCGACATTTTTTGTTGGACTCGCATAGTTTCTTCTTTCTTTAAATCACATTATTTGACAATAAGTTAAAATCCCAGCATTTCACATAAAAATCTGGATTTCCAGTTTGTTTTGGAGCCTTCAAAGGCATGATGACAAATCACCTGCATCTGGGGCTGAAAGGGAGCCAGCCGCCTCCTCCAGAAGGCCACCACCATTCCCCACTGCCACCATCCCCGACCCAGCCCACTTGCTCTACCTTCCTGATCCCGATAGGCATTTGAGCTGGGGACTCACCCTAACGTGAAGCCTTCTTCCCCCAACCTGTAGGTAGAAAAATGCGGATGTGACACTTTATGAGAAGACAACTTATGATATAGGGGACTCTGGATTGGGAAGGTGGCCAGAGCTCTGACACATCACGCTGTGTGGCCGCGGTACAATCTGTCTCTGAAACGCTGTCCCTGAAATTGTCCCTGAAGTTCACATTTCTTCATCTGAAAAATGGGGCTCAAACACTCATCTCCCAGGATTGGCATGACAAGTGAGTGAGACTGGGTAGGAAGAGTCTGGCACATGCCAGACTCTCACTAAGGTGTAATTATCATAGTAATTATTGGGGGGGGGAGGGGAACAACAGGGGTGCAGGTCAACGTTAGGAATGAACTCATGCCATCTCTTCATGCTATTGCACTAAACTAAACTAGAAATAACAGATGGCACATACGTATAAAAAAAAGGTCATTGTATACAGCGTATTTTTATATAACCTGCCCTCTCCATTTCATTTTCATATTCTGGTCTTTGCTAGCAAGAAACACTTCAGGATCTCCCTCCCACACTGTTTCAATGAGATGTCTGTTGACTTTCATTAGTTGCAAGTGATTCCCAAGTCAAAGGAGTGTTTCTGCATCTGGTCCTTCTTTTTAATGAATTTAGTGTTTTTATCGGGAGACAATGCACTTGCTGGGCATTGGGAATAAAGCAGTGAATGGGGCAGATACGGTCCCCGCGCCCACGGACTACATGCCCTTGACTGAACACGTCAGAACCTTATCACACTGCTTATAGTCAGCACCTTTTATCTGCCCCCAGGCGTGCCATGGGGGACAAGGCCTTGGAGGCACAGAGGAGACTTCCTCTTTCCCTCTCTCTCCTCTGCCTCCCTCATCAACCTTGTTTTTTCCCTTCCCAAGGTTGAATCTCTCTTGTTTCGTTCTAGCTATCTCCATCAAGAATGGTGTCAAGATTCATACATATCTAACTAAAATCCTCACATGTATAGAAAAGATATTGTGAAACTCTGAATGCAGCCAATTTACCGGTGGGCAATAAACTGCCATATGATGATATTAATAACATCAACAACAAAAATAATGTGCACTTATCAGACGTCTGTTCCTTGCCAGGCACTGCTCTATCTCATTTCATTCAGCAACAGCTCTTCAAGGTACATACTATAATCCCAGTGTTACAGATAAGGAAACTGAGGCTCAGGGCACACAGAGGCCCCAAATCACACAGCTGTAAACATCAAGGCCAGTGTGCATCTCAGGCCCATGGCTCATCTACTACACTAGTTGGATTTGCTTTAAAAATCAGTGTCTATAATTTATCGCTCTGTAAATCTCTTTTCTCAAGCGGATTTAATGGGGACACTCACAATTACTCAGCTAGAGACATTTGCAACACAACAGATACGTTGCTTTTTCTTTAACATGTAGTTGTTTTTTAAGAGGAAAACAAAAACCTTTGGGAGACATGTTTCAAACTCTTCCTAATGAGGTATTTAGCTGATAATCCACAATGGCTTTGATTGCAGGATAAATATGGGATTGCCACTCAGACTTCTGGGGGAAAAAATATACGTAATTACAAAGATTTAGCAAAGTATGAGTAACAAATTGTTTTTCAACTCCTTGCACTGAAAATTGCAGCATCAAGAGGCTTTGGGACGGGATGTTAAGCATATCTGCCCCCAAATACCCGTTAGACTTTAGGTAAGCACCTCTCTGTTGTGCCAACTCTCTTCCCAAAGAATTGAGCTAAGGTGTTTGCATGGCCCTTGATGAGGTAAAAACACCAGTCCATTGGCCCTCCCTCTTTCTTTGGGCCATCACCGCCCCTAATGAGTTGGCTAGTCTCAGGGCTCCCAGCAGCAATTATATTATGAATGATTCCAGGTTCTTCTTATTGGGAGGGTTTTGAAATCATGAGATTTTAAATGTTTTAATTTATTTATTTTTAGAGAGAGAGAGAGAGCACGCAAGCAGGGGAAGGAGAGAGAAAGAGAGAGAGAGAGAGAGAGAGAGAGAGAATCCAAAGGAGGCTCCGTGCTGCCAGCGCAGAGCCAGACGTGGGGCTTGAACTCAAGAACCGTGAGATCATGACCTGACCTGAGATCAAGAGTCAGACACTTGACCAACTGAGCCACCCAGGCGCCCTGAAATCATGAGATTTAAAGCAAACAAGACCCTGGGTGTTTAAATCCTGCCAGATGGAAGGAAACCTCCAGGGCTGGTGGACAAGTTTATGGCACTGATAATGATGATGGTTTCATGGGTGTATACTTACCTCAAAACACATTGACTTTGTATACATTACATATCTACAGCTTTTGGTGTGTCAGTCGTATCTCAGTAAAATGGTTTAAACATGTTATAACCGATTACTTCCTGGATATGTAATGATGTACCAAATGTGCTTTAAGACATGTTCTCTGGACTAGAAAAGATTCTGTTCAGGAGTGGTTGAGAATTGTGGCTATTTTGTTTCTTCCCTCTGGCCAGTTGGAAAATCAACTCCAAGTGGTCCCCTAATCAATTATATTCTGAGCAGTTAAAAACTATCCTCTCAGAGACAGAAGTCTAATACCTATATGAGGCTGACCTCTGGTGCCTTCTAGCCAGGCTTCGCTCAATCCCACCATCTGTTCCAGAAACGTTTTTTGCCAAGCTGTGTGCCAGGTGCCGAGGATGCCATGATGAACGCAACAACTGTGGCTACTGCTCTCTGGACCTTCTACTTGGGGAGACAAGTGTTAACAACTAATTCCTGGGTTAGTCATCCAGCACAATAGTGACAGCAGCGCAGAGAGAAGTAGGAGGAGCCCAGACAGCATACGAACAAAGGCAGCTCCACCAGATCCTGGGAGGGTTTGAGAAGTCCAGTGAAGGAAGTGAGACATAGCAGAGGCACGGTATGCCCGAGGAACACAAGGTTGCCCAGTGCGGTGGGGGATGCCTGTGGTAGGGATGAGGCTGTGACGTAGCAGAGGCTGGGTCATATAAGGTTCGAAAATGTAAGTACTTTACAAGTTATTCTGAGATCAATGAGAAGCCACTGATGGGCTCTAAGCAGGGGAGTCCACTGTGAAAGGTCACCGTTACAGCGGAGACGACAGTGAGCTGGGGGCAGTGGAGGGCAGCCACGCCCCACGCGAGAGTGCCATTATGAGCACCTCTTCCCAACTCCATGCTCAGTAACACACATCACGTAGGTAGCATGAAAGCAGGCATGGTGGGAACATCTGCATCTCAGAAATTAGAAAACACTTTTTTTAAGTTTATTTGTTTATTTTGAGAGAGAGAACTAGAGGAGGAGAGGGGTAGAGGGAGAGAAAGAGAATCCCAAGAATGTTGTTGGGCTCAGCATGGAGCCCAACATGGGGCTTGATCTCATGAACCGTGAGATCATGACCTGAGCTGAAATAAAGAGTCAGATGCTTAACCCACTGAGCCACCCAGGCGCCCCTAGATAACACTTTAAATCAGGGCTTCCCTCTGCCTCAGAGAGCCAGTTGCTAAATAATTTACCAGTGCAACACTGGTCAGAGAGGACAAGGATGGTGGTAAGAAAATGGGTTAAGAACAGTAATCTAGACATGAGAGGAGGGTGGCTGGGGCCAGGGTGGTGGCAGTGGGGATGAAGAAAAGGAGGTGAGTGTGTGTTTGTCTATCACTGTATCTGATAGAAGGAGAGATTGGCTCATATGTGTCACGGATGTTTCTTAAGCTCCTCCCAAGCCCAGGCTGAGGACAAAGAAAGGAGAGAATGTTTGGCATGACCTCAAAGAGAACTAAACCATGTTAGGAGTATTTTAGTTCATGGTGGGATATGCCAGCTTTCACAATGGAGTAAATTCCATAATCTACATTCAAGCAATAATAGCAGCAGTAGCTACAATACTTATTGTGTGCTCACTGCATGAAAGGCACTACTCATTACTTAATCCCTGTGATGACCCAGTGGAATGGGTATTATCATCCCCATTTTACAGATGAGAAAATTGAGGCTCATTGAGGTTGAGTAACTTTCTCCCAAAACCTACTGGTAATGAAAGTGCAGAGGAGGAAGATACCATTTCTCAAAGACGGTGGCATTGAGCTCTTCTTTGAAGGACCAGGGGAACGCAAGGAGACTGCAGGCAGAGGGAACAGAGTGAGCCAAGATAAGAAGGTGGGGAAAACAGGACTCCCTCAGCACCCAAGTGTGTTCTCGGTCCCTGCTGCCTACAATCTGTGTCACAGCTACTCTACCCTACCACAGTAGCGCAAAAATAGCCACAGAAAATATGCAAACAAAAGAGCATGGCTGTGCCCCAACAGAACTGTATTTATGGACACTAAAATTTGAATTTCATGTAATTTTCACATATCACAAATAGTCTTCTCTTGATTTTTTTCCTAACCGGTTAAAGTGTAAAAACTATCCTTAGCACATGGACTATACAAAACTAAGTGGTAGGCCACATGTGGCTCTTGACCTGTCGTTTGCAGATCCTGGTCTATACCGGTGCTGCCCAAGAAAAATAAAATGTGAACTACATCAGTAATTTAACATTTTCTAGTAGCCATATTTTAAAAAGTAAAACGAAATGAATGAAATCAATGAGATTTTATTTGACCTAAGTAGATCTAAAATTTTATTATTTCATTATATAATCTACATGAAATATTACTGGGAAATATGGTATTTAAAAAAATAATGTTTATTTTTGAGAGAGAGAGAGAGAGAGAGAGACAAAGCATGAGCAGGGGAGGGGCAGAGACAGAGGGAGACACAGAATCTGAAACAGGCTCCAGGCTCTGAGCTGTCAGCACAGAGCCCTACGCAGGGCTTGAACTCCCAACCCGTGAGATCATGACCTGAGCCGAAGTCGGACGCTTAATCTACTGAGCCACACAGGCGCCTTAAATACGGCTTTTTAAAAAATTGGTACTAAGTCCTTGAAATCTGGTTTGCATTTTGAAATTACAGAACATCTCAGTTTGGACTGGCCTCACTCAAGTGCTCAAGAGCCATAGAACGCAAGTTGTTGGCAATTAGACAATACAGGTCTAGACCCTAAATGACTAAATTTGTTCAATCCTCAAAGTAACGGGCACAATAGGCTCTCCTATGCCCATTCCACAGACCATGCACTTTCCCCCAGACCTCCCCACAACTGCTCCACCCCCAGCTCTGACCCTAGAAGGATCTTCACTGATGACTCTAGACAGCATTCGTGGAGGTACAGAGCTTCCCAGTCATTCTTCGAGACCCTTCTCAGGAGCTGCCCCCTCAAGGTCACCTTCCTAATGAGAGAGCAGGTTGGCTGGGGCTCCCACAGCCCCTTGGAGGAATTTCACCATGGCATTTGCCACTCTGTATGTGGGAAGTGCACCGCAGAAGCATATTTCCTATGCAGCTCCAACAGTGAGTCTGCATGGGCTGGCAGAGACAAGAGACTCAAACAGCATAAGCAACCTGCCAATCCCCCAGAGTCCACGCACCTGCCCTGAACTGAGGGAATGCCCTGAACTGACCATGATGGGAAATGTAAATCCACGGTTCCCTCCAGCTTTTCATGGTGTGATCATCTCTCTTTTCAGAGTTTTCAAGGATAATCCAACCTATAGTTAATTTTTTACCTCTGGCCATAATGTTAGATGTTAACTCCACACCCATTACCCACCATGTTGTGCCTGGCAGTCCACTTCCCTGACTCCCCCACATTCACTGTAAGCTCCTCAAGGACATAGGATGCAATCTGTTCCCCATGGCATCTCTAGGTCCTATAAGATAGCCAACAGCTGAAATACACCTAAACACAGGAGGAATCACATTATGATAAGTGGTGAATGAATGAATGAATGAATGATACAAGTTGCTACAGAAAAGCCCCATCATTCATTCCATAGTTCTGCCAGGAGGCACAAGGCCATATATCAGTCAAGAAGTAGTCCCTCAACCATAGTTCCCACCTGAGACTTATCAGTATTTTCTTCTCCCTTGGATCAGAGAATAATAAGGTAGGTGTCCTTTCCAGAGCTCTGGCCAAAACAAAACAAAACAAAACAAAACAAAACAAAAAAAGCACTAGAAAAGGTAGAAACGACACTTGGAATGTTCAAGTCTTCATTCACATCCTGATCCCGGGCAGATCACCTAAGAAGGGCCTTTCCTTGGGACTCGGGCCTTCATTTCTTTATCTATGAAGATGAGAAAATCAAGGTCTAACTAGCTTGGCAAAATTGGGAAGATAAAATGAGCAACTCTATGTGTGAACATCTGCAAAGGAATCCCTGCTCAATAAATGTTGGGTTTTTTTTCTTTCTTTTCCTTCTGACCTTAATATATGCTTGTCTGCTAGAAGCCCTGATGCTCTCATTGGAGGATCCCTTTACAAGCAGCTACTTCCCATGAGTCAGCCAAAAAGAGGACATTTGCACAGTATGGTGCAAGATTATTTTCGTTCTCTCTCCCTCCCTGACTCCCTCCTCTCTCTCCAGGAGAGTCTAAGAAAATGGTTCTTTTAAGCATCTATTTCTCCTGCCAGGAGTTAATACATATCACACCTTTCCTGATGCACATCTGCTATTGATTATGGACAATGGAAGAACTGCGTCATTATGCCGATAACTTGTGAAAATATATATATATATATATAATTTATTTGCTTATAATTTTCTTGGCTATATGAATCGAGGCTTTGGAAATGACTTATTTATGCTAATCCAATGTGTCAACGGCCTGCTCAAATCATCCAAAATGAAGCAATTTTATCATCATTTTGATCCAACTTATTAGAAGAAAAGGAAAAGGAGACAGAACAAATGTGACATTCAAATGGCCTGCTTTGACCAAAAAAACAACCCCAAAAAATCCCAACTTCTTCCTTGAAGCCTTCAGAAAGCCACAATTTGGATGGTTATTGATCTTTCCTTTTATGTCTTAGGATCAAGAGTTTCAAACTTTCTTTGTGTCAGATTAATGGCAATAATAGAGATCGTCTCTTGCTGTAACTAGATCTGACTGAAGCAGGTGGAGGCTGGTGTTTCTTTAGTCAAAAGAGAGCCAGCATGGTGTTGAGAGAGGCAAAGTCCTGCCATTTCTAGCTTGCTGGGTCCTATGGAAAGAGAGGAGGTGGCACCAAGGCCAGAGCTCCCCCCAACACCCAAGACTAGGGGCTCCTCTAGGGCAGGACTACTGGGCAGGCCTCATCTCTCATCCCCCAGCACAGAGCAGCCTGAACCACTGTTCATCCAACTGATCAACCCCCAGGAATGGCTTCATAAAGGTAATGGATGAGCCAGCCACTTAGAAAGTGGCCCAGAGCCACAATTAGCAATGTGATCTGGGGCAGATCACTTGATCTCTCTGAGCTTCGATCTCCACCTACCTCAACGGGACACAAGGAGAAGTCAATGCACAGCCACACGAAGCCACAAGCATGGTGCCCACTCCTGGCCAGCACCCAGTAAATGGCTGCCTGCAATATTATTTGTAACAGTAATGTCCTTATCAAAAGAGCAGAGTGGCAGGGTATGGTTGAAAAGGCAAGGATTTTTAGAGTATGTTAGAACTGCTTTCCAACCTCCATACTCCTGGTGAAAGCACAGGACTTTGAGACTATCTGCCTGTGTTTTAATCCCAATTCTGCCATTTACTAGCTAAGGGCAAGATACTTAACCTCTCTATGCCTTACTTTCCTTACCTGAAAAATGTACCTCCTAACAGCACCGACCCTACAGGGTTATTGTGAGGATTAAATCAGTTAATACATGGCAAGAGTGTAGACTGTCTGGCATATAAATACTAACTGTTGTCATTATCATTGGCACTGTACCCGGCAAGTTAATTAAACTAATTTCTCCACCTGCAAAATGGGAATGACAGTATCTGTGAGGACTTAACACATTCAGGGACTACGGGTACCTAGTACACAGTAAACCCCAAATAAATGTGGGGCCCTCTTCCCTCCTTCCTTTCCCAGTTCCAGTAACAAGCAAGCTCTGTCAAGAAGACCAACCACAGCGCTTGTCTCTTTGCAGAATTTCTTCTCCACCCTCTTTTCTCTTAACAGCCTCAGGCCCCAGACAACAAAAGAACAGGCCACATCCTTGCCAGGAATGAAATCTGTGTTTTTGTTTTTGACTGGGAACTGTCCTTGCAGCTGGCAGGGTCAGGAGTCCCTGGAAAGGACAGCACCGAATTACCAGCCAGTCTCAGAGGTTCCCCGAGAGGCTTGAGAACCTGGGCAGGGCCTGCAGCACTTAACCTGCCGAAGCCTCTTCACCTGTAGCCATCACCCCCTGAGTTAAGTAGTGGATGAAATCAGCATGTATAATTTCTCATCTTCTGATATTCAGAGAAGAGCGTTACATTTCAGCATGATTAACACTATTTTCCCTGTTTGTTTTTTTTCCTTTGCATTTTCCCTTCCCAAGGACCAGTGGTAGGGTTCAAAGAAACAGATAGGGACAGAGGTGAGTACTTCAATAGAACAGGTGCTCGGCTTTAAGTGAAACACTCAAAGGATTGATAGTCAGGGAGACATCTTCCTTTCCTTACCCTCTGCTGGATTTAGTGATTTACCAGCAGGCCTTCCTCGGCCGAGAGAGAAAAAGAACAGGGTGAGGAAACAACTTACCTCTTAAACCCAGGATCACAGTCAACCATCCATCCATCCATTTATCCATTCAACAAGCTCTCCCCAGTCTACTAGGTTAGGTTAGGTTGGACTCATCTGTAGACTTCAGCTCATTTTTTTTTTCTAGAAACTTCTCTGACCTGAGAGTAGGTCAAACTCCTCCAAGATCTAACAGCTCTGAACATATCTCATTTAAAGCAGTGCCAAGGGGCACCTGAGTGGCTCAGTCGGTTAAGCATCCAACTCTTGATTTCAGCTCAGGTCATGATCTCAAGGATCATGAGTTCAGGCTGCGCGTCAGGCTCTGATGCGTCAGGCAACACGGAACCTGCTTGGGATTTTCTCTCTTCTTCTCCCTCTGCCCCTCCCTGCCTCTCTCACTCTCCCTCTCTTTCTCTCTCCCACCACCCCCCCCTCACCTCTCAAAATAAATAAAGTTAAATTTTTTTAATTAAAAAAATAAAAATAAAAAATATATAAAGCAGGACCACAGTGGTAAATGCAGCATTTATTGACGTAATTGTTAAACAGCTGTTAGAGCTAGGTTCTAACTGAGTACTGTCTGTCTCCAAAGCCTGAGATCTTTCTAAGGGGAACAGACAGAGCTCTGGCCTGCGTTTAGGAAGCCTGAGTTCCAGCCCTGGATCTCCAACTCACAAGCTGTGTGGTGTGCCATAAGGTACTTTTTCACTCGGGGTCTGTTTCCCTATCAGTAAGGGAAGGAGGCCAGACAGGGTGACATCCAAACTCCCTCATCCTGCTTTGATTTTCTAGGATTCATTGTCATGCAGAACTCACGTGTATAAGGAACAGGCCCTGTACAAATAACAGAGGCCCTTCTGCTCCTGAGCCAGACCCCTGCTCACATCCCACACTGGCCCTCCCATCCGGAGATGGGCCCACTCACAACCCACTCTGGCCCTCCCATCTGGAGATGGGCCCACTAAGGTGGAGGCCTGGGCCCACCACACCACTACCTAGACAGCAGAGGCCCGTCTTCTCCCTCTTTTTCACTAACTTTGAATTTCACGGGCGTTGTTGTGCCTGACACCAAGGGTTATCAGATTTGAGCAGAGATGGAAGTCACAGGCCTCCTCATCTCAAGATGCTACAGCAGCAAAGCAGCTCCTGAGGGACACCCCCACTCATCAACTACTGCCTCTGTGATGCGAGGTATGAGCACCCCTGAAGTTCAGAAAAATTAAAAAATAGAAAATTTAATTAAAGTCCTCTCTGCATAATTGCCTTCCTGTTGGCTTATGGGGTCCTTTGAAGGAAAGAAAACAAGCTCTTTACCCTCGGTGTCAGTCTGGGATTCATAAACTTGAGCCCTTTGCCAGCAGGAATACAGGGCTCAGGCTCCCTCTGCCTCCGTTGGCTATTTGAAGAAAATCTAGAAGAATTTCTTTGTGATCTGCTGATGGGAAAGCACTTCTCAAAACCCCCAAATGCATACATTCTAAGATGAAAAAGTGATGAATTTGATAATCCCAGAATTAAAGTATTTGCTCAACAAAATTAATAGATGAATATAGTGTGGGAGAAGATACTTGTCCAAAAGAGACAAGGGATTAATATTTAGAATGCACTAGGAACTCCTCCCGGTGAACAAGAAAAACTTCGGGAACCCTAAATGGCACACTGACAAAGGATATGGAGAAGGAATTCAATGACAAGAAGCCCAAAGGCCAGCATGCTATGTAGATACACTCAAACATATCTGTAGCCAAATTAAAATAAATAAATAAATAAATAAATAAATAAATAAATAAATAATAAGCTATGCCTGCACCCATCAGATTGGCAACAATAAAAAGTTCTGCCCTCAGTGTCGGAGGCTATGTGGACATGTAAGAAATAGGACGCTGCATGTCAAGGTGAGTGCAGACCGGGGCAGCCTTGGAGGAGAGCAGCCTGAAACTACTTAGTCAAGTTAAGTCCAGGTGTGCTCTCTATCCCAGTACCCAGCCTGCGACAACTGAACAATTCTCATGCAAGCCTACTGGCAGGCACGTAGGACAATGCCCACCGTGGTGGCAGAGAGCTAGAAGCCATGCTGGTGTCCTTCTCTGGGGGAATGCGTATGGAAAGGCAGTGAATGCACACAGCAGTGATTTTGCAGCAGTTAGAAACAATGATCTGGAGTGTGTACACAGCAACATGGATGGACCATAAAAACAACGTGCTGGAAGTAGGAAGCAGAATGAGATCTATGGCACAAGATCACAGAGTAAATTAAAAATACTTGAACACAAAACAACACCTGCTTTAAAAGAACACACATCAACAAAGGGATTAACTTCAAACACGTGGGGGAAGGGAACAGGAGTGGGGAGTAGGGGTAAGAAAGAATCAACAGCTCCAAAAAGTGGGCCTTGAAAGGCCCAATACTGATGTTTCCTAACAGGAAGAGAATGAGTAACTCCAGCTTCAGCACCTGAGGCCTGAGAACAGCAACAGCATTGATGCCTTGTTGGTAGTGGCTGTGGCTTGGTGCTTTCCTCCCACCAGAGGCAGAGATATACACTCAGAGAGCTGCACGGCCTGGCTTGCAGAAGCCAACAGACCCCTGGGACATTCCAAGGCAGCCCCTGGAACCCAGGGGCAAGTGATGGTCCTGGAAATCAGACTGACCCTGCGTCAAATCTCCTCTGTCATAATGCAGCTGTGGCATTTGGCCAAGCTACTGAACCTCCTCTAAGCCCCAGTTTCCTCTGGCGGGGGTGGAGGGGTGGGGGGGGACGCATAGGCGGGGTGCTGAGCCACCCCTCTTTGAGTGATTGTGAGATTATAATTGGACATATACGAAGCACCTGATTGATTCATGAGCCAAGCCTAGTCCATAATAGGTACTCAATAAGTGAGTGGTAGCTTCTCTTCTCTCACCTCTAAGATGTCCCATGTCATCATGATTTCCACCCCATTCCCCACCCCAAGCAAACCCTCCTCTCAAGAAGGATCTAGAACCCACACTAATCACAACTATTACTGCTCTCTTGGAGGCTAGCCATCGATCAAAGTGTTGTAAATACATCATAAAGTTGGTGGTCCCATCTCTACTCTATACGTGAGGAAATGGGATGACAGTAAGTCAACTCACTGACTTATTTAGACTTTATGACCAATGCATTCCTTTAGTAAATTTCATGCAGGAATGAGGCTGGAAGTGAGAATCAGCTTTCCCAGGACCACATACTCTAGCCAGTGTCATACATGTCTGTAACCCATGAGGTCACTAAATTTTCCAGAGTAAGCCTCTCTGCCAAGAAGACTGTTATGTTTGTCATTGCATCATTTCCCTCTCAAGGGAGGGGGGTGGCAGGCTTCACAGTGAGGATAGGACATCAATGTACACATTCTTTCATTCCACAAAAGCTTACTGAGCACCTACCATATACTAAGAGACACAGTTCCAGGAACTGCGGACTTAGCAAAGATCATCCTTGCTCTGGTGGGGCTTAGATTCTGATGGGGGAAGACAGAGCATGGGCAACAATGGCTACACAGAAATATAGTGTCAGGGAGTGATGTGTGCTATGAAGAAAAGTAAAACATGGATAGAACCAAAAGAAGGTAGGGATGGGTACCATTTTAGAAGTTAGGACAAACCCCTGACAAGTGATAAGACAACAAGGGCAAGGCAGGAAGAAATCAAGAGGGGGGTGGTCATGACTAGATTTCCCCATCATTGATTTAATTTACAGTATGTCTTGCAATTAAGATGCCTTTCCCTTCTCTCAGGGGTGTGTGCAGGAAGCTCCACAATTTGCAAAGCACCTTCCCTCTCACCTTTCAATTTGACCCAAACAAAACCCCTCCCGAGTCAGAGGCCATCTCCATTCTACAGATGTAGCAACAGAGCTCAGAAAGGAGAAATGAGTTGCCCAAGAGCACGCAGCCACTAAGCACCAGATCAGAACCCCTGCTCCAGCACCCGTCCTACCAGATCGCACCACCCGACTTGCCGGTCCATAAAACAAAAGCGGTTTGCAGGCCCGTCGGCACCGAAGACAATAATATTAATGATAATCATGCCGCACGATCATCTTAGAATTGCAAGGTGCTTTCATGGCACAAGTTTTTTGAATACTTTCGAGGAATGCGCTGGGGAAGAGCCAGGCTTGCTCTTGGTCATGTGACTGGAAGCGCCATGGGCTGGGTTCTGGGGCTTTGGAGTGTACAGAATATCATGGGCTTCGCATGGGCTTCATTGCCAAGACAAAAGCATAACAAGTCCTTAAATACAGGGCTCACAGTTGGCTTTGAGCTCTCCTAAGATTCACTTGCAACCCCCTATGGGCTTTCTTACCTCCTGTTCTAGGAGCAGATAGTCTACAAGAAGGGTCTGCCCCTCACCACCCTTCGCCACTCCTCCCCTAGCAGCTCCCCTCCCTGAGGTGTGAACTGCGGTTCCCACATCTATTGTGTTCCTTATGAAAAGGTACAAAAGAAATAAGAGCTGTTGTTAATACAAGGATGCGTATTATCAGCGAAGGCAGCAACCCCTGGGAAATTCATAGAGCAAATGTGATCACCGTATCTCCAAACCTCTGTCATTCTGAAGAAAAGAGATTTCGTTTTACACACACCCCCCTTCCGCCCCAGGCTCAGAGCTACACTTTTGTCCTGATGATTGGAGCAAATGGTCCCCAAACAGCATTCAGAAAATGTGTAAGGATGAAAGGTGGCCAAGAACAGCAGCTGCCATTAATTGAGGAAGAGCCTCAAGACGTCAGGGCTAGAACTTGGGTTTGGAAACGGCAATGAATCTTTTGAGAGCTGGATCAACAAGCCTCCTGCTCTACTCCCTGCCCCCACCATGCACAGATGAACTTCCTGGACTTTCACAAGGGTCACAAAAAGTTTGGCATAGACAGATTGACTTTTGTATCATTATCCCAGTTTATGAAATATGTTTTGAGCGGCGGTTTTATTTTTATTTTTTCCAATCTCAGTCTCAAAAGGTCAATCCAATACTTAATAGATGGACATCCCAGGGTCTGTAATAAAGCCAGGACCCATATGATGGGATTTGGATGGCAGGACCATTTTCTTTTGCCGTAAAATGTAATAAGAGAATCTGCAAGGAGGGGAGGTTAAAATTATATGTTGAGGGTAGTGGATAGCTTTGCTGTGTCAGGACCACAGAAGTCCCTGCTCCTTTCCAGAGGTTCCTGCAGTAAATCAGCAGGGGCATGGGGTAGGGAGATGGGGCCATTCTTCAGTTGCTAATTACTCACGTGTGAGACCAGAAACTGACCTTCTTCTCAGAGCTGACAATGTAAGCAGAGAAGACTGCGACAGGATCAAGTAGAACAGAGTGTGAACCGTGGGCTGCATCCATTAACTCTGAGAATGGGGACAAGGCATTTGACCTCTCTAAGCCTCAGTCTCCTCTGCCATAAACTGGGAACATAACGCTTGTTTGCCAGGATACACAAGGTCATGAAGATATGGGGCTTGGCATGCAGCTGGTTCTCAACAAATGTCAGAATCCACATTACTCCCCTTCCTTTTGACAAATTCACTTATGGTATTACACACAGGGAGACGGATGGTGAGCCTTGACCGTGTGGATACAAGCTGGCTCAGGGAAGGGTCTTGCTTCCACAGCTTGGCGGGGAGCCAACCTTGAGGCCAATAAAGCATATTAATGGAGGCACTTTCAAAGCACAGGAGAGACAGCTAAATGCTGAGGACAGGAAGGTGTTGCCTGTTTTGTTCATTAGGGAATTTTTTTTCTTTTCTAATTATAAAAAAATACGTGTATAACAAAACACATTAAATATATATAAGAAAGGGATGTTTGTCTTTTTTGTTTACTACTGTATCTTCAGTGGTTAGAACAGCAGCTAATATAGTATAGTAGCTGCTCACTAAGCATCCATTGGATGCATGTGTGGGTGAATGGACGGATGGGTGGATGGATGAAGGTGTGAGTAGACAGATGACAGGATGGGTGAGCCATGGTCAGGGAGCATTTCAAGGAGGAGGGGACATGGAAGTCAGCAGGTAGACACAGAGAAGGAAAAAAAAGAGGAAGTAGGGAAGGCCTAGGAGATGACCAAATTCCTGCACTTTCTCATAAATACGAATTCTCATTTCATAAAATAAAATGTATGTTGTTATTCTAAAACATGGTGAGGCAGTTGATTCCTAAAACAGTTATTTTATTTAAAGGTCCAACTCACCATGGAGCTCCAAGTAATCTCCAAGAAACCATTAAGTTAAAGGCCAAGATATTTATTTCAAATCTCAAGGGTATGATGAATGGTGATTATTTTCAATTCCATGCATTCTCAGGCAGGGGAAAGCAAGTATTCCAGGACATTCGGGGTGGAGGGCCATCTAAGGCTGGAGGGTGGGGGCAGGTGGGAGAGAGGCGCAGGCAGCCCAGCCAGTGTTGGTGGATCAGAAACAATCAAGGCCCATCACCAAATGCAACAGGAGAGAATAATTTCTGTGATTCCAGCCAGAGCCAAGGGTCAAGGATTACCGAGATGAAATTCAGGGAAATTATGGGTACTCCTTGAGGACTGAACTTTTCAAATATTAATCTTTCTGCTCTGTGACCACATTGACTGCACACACATGGTTATTAACACGGAATTACTAGTGATACCAGCAGAGAAACCTCAGGTGCACTTTTGTAAGGATCAGGGTGGCTGTGGGGAGGACATCTGTGTCCTTATATGACAAAGTCATAAATCTTTTTTTTAATGTTTATGTATTTATTTAGAGAGAGTGAATGAGCACAAGCAGGGGAGGGACAGTGAGAGAGGGAGAGAAAGAGAATCCCAAGGATTATTACTTAACATGGATGTATCATGAATGTTAAACCATTTACTTTAGTAAATACTTCTGAAATTTGAAATACTTCTGTGCTGACAGTGCAGAACCCGATGTGGGGCTCAATCCCACAAACCATGAGACCGTGACCTGAGCCGAAATCAAGAGTTAGAAACTTGGGGCGCCTGGGTGGCTCAGTCGGTTAAGCGTCCAACTTCGTCCGGCTCAGGTCATGATCTCACAGTCGTGAGTTCGAGCCCCGTGTCAGGCTCTGTGCTGACCGCTCAGAGCCTGGAGCCTGTTTCAGATTCTGTGTCTCCCTCTTTCTCTGACCCTCCCCCATTCATGCTCTGTCTCTCTCTGTCTCAAAAATAAATAAACGTTAAAAAAAAATTAAAAAAAAAGTTAGAAACTTAACTGATTGAGACACCGAGGCGCCCAAAGCCATAAATCTTTATATATAAATTTACATATATCCAAACACCAACACAGAAACTAAATGTAAGGCAATAAACATTTTACATACTATCTCCTATTATTTAAAACCATCATTTCAAATGGTTGCATCTAGCCCACTAAAGTGAACACAGTTACTGGAAAACTCACTCCCTTACTGCTAGAGATTTATTTTACCTTGTTTCTAACTTTTCTCTATTATAGTTGACAGTGTATTACTACCTTTAGGTATACAAATTTTTTTTTTTTTCTTACCTTGGATCACATCCTTAAGGTAAGAGTTCAAAAATGGCACCACTGGGTCAGGGTATAAATTTTGTCAACAAGTTTTCCAAAAGGGTTGTGATGATTTATTTAATATAAGGATGTTAGTTTTACCACAGACTCACAAACAGAAATTATTGCTAAAATTTTCTTTTGATAGTTTAATAGGAAAAATAATGATAGGTAAATTTCTAAAATAACCGTAGTATACAGAAAGGCACAGGACTACAAAAATGTTTTAACGAACTCCAAGAATGCATTACAAAGAAGGTAAATACGGTTGAAAGTCTGGGATAATTAGTACACACACACACACACGCTTCATGGGAATTCTGCTCTGGCTGCAACTATGGGCACGCCTTAAACTCATTTTCCTTTCAAAGACTCTAAAGCCACTTTGCCCCTTTTTCTGTGCATTAGTCCCTGTGGGAATTCCATGAGAAAGGCTGGAAAGGAATGAGAGAGAAGGATTTCAAATATTCCCTTTGTCCAGCTCATAATAAGGATTATTCTAAATCTTTTGTCCAGCACATATAAGATACCACGACAGTTAATGAATAAGTTAATTGGCTAAATCATTCTGGTGGGGACCTCCAATTCATTCCCAGTAATCCCATAATGTGTGTGTAAAAGATTAGAACTACATACAAGAAAGGAGTAAGATACCAGATGGCTCACTGATATTTCAATTTTTCTTTAAAGTGGTATGTTCTCATTAAAGAAAACTTGGAAAAAACAAAAAGAGTAAAACAAAAGCCATCATCTTACAGCTTCAAAGTCCATAACCAATGTTTTGATAGGTATTTAAGCAACTATACCTAAATTTTATAATATTGAAATTACACTATAGATTTTTACTCTGCTTCTTCCATTCAACATTATAAGCTTTTCTAAAAAAAAAAAAAAATCTGCCAACTTGTATTTAAGGTGAAAGATTATTATCTAACATGGATGTATTATTTACTTCATTAAAACTTCTGAAGTTTTCTTTGATTTTTGCTGTTATTTCATCCACTCAACATATAGTTACAGTATGCTTCCCACGTGGTGTGGACTGGGTCAACAAGACAGTCTAAGACCCCTATCCTCAGTGTGAACAATACTAAGCAATTAACACATACCTATTTAATCAGAGCTGTGTAAATGCAGTAAGAGAAGTGCCCTTTAAGCTGAGACGGGAAGGCTGGCAAGGGATAGCAGGGACAGGAGTGGGGTAAGCATGTATGGGCAGAGGAAAGCATGTGAGCAAAGACGGAGGCAGGAAAAAGCCCATGCTGCAGGTGGAGGGACGTTGTGTATCTTGGGAGCACAACCGCGTGGGAGGAACGCTGGTCACTCTATACTGAGCGTTGCTCTGCCATTCACATGGTAAAAAACACAGGATGTGCTATTACGTTTTCAAAGAAAAGGTGTGTTAACACTGAGAACACCATGGGACTGGATTTCTTAGACCTGACAAGACTCTAATTAGCAGCCAGTTTGCATTCAGATTTTGCAGCCAGCCAGTCTGCTGGTCTGCCCATTACGGGCCACCTGTAAAGGACAGCGAGCCACCTGTACAGGACAGCAGGACAGCATCCAATGGGAGATGAGCACTGCCATCCTGCAGAATCTGTCCCTTCACTCTCTGGTGGGCTTCACCCACAAGGAGGGCTGTGAGGGGGAAAGATACCAGGTACACTTCAAGCAGTAACAACAAGAAGAAATATCTGGCTCTAGATGTCCTCATCCAAGATTAATCTCAGTCCTAAGGCGAACATGGGACAACTTTCACATGCAGAAAGTGGGTTCAGTCTCAATCATGTAGCTTCAGAAATGCTGCTCTTTCGCTGTCTTGGATTAATCTGGACAACTCTTACTTATTTTGTAGCTTCAGTTCAAGTAGTGCCTCTTGGAAGCCTTCCCAGGCAGGCTGAGATACCCTTGTCACTGGCACATTCCTCTATCCCATCCCTTGGCACAATACATATAATAGTCTCTTGACTAGTTTCCTTGTCTGGAATGTGAGACCTGGAGGGCTAGTCATAGGATGACTGCTCAACAAATTTTGATGAAAGAATGAGTGAATTATGATCCCCACATCTCAGATTTAATTCTCATTAGAAGCCAAAGCACATCCCCCTTCCCAAGGATGTCAATGGCCCTCTGCTAACTCCTTGTCCTGCCTTTGCTGGGGTGGTGTGTCCCCCCAGAGTGGCTCACCTTCAGCCCTGCTTCCTGCCCATCTGCATCCGCTCCCGGAAGAGGATCTGTGCATATTCCCTGTGCAGACCCTAGAGTGGGTGTGGAAGACTGAATAATGGCCCCCTGGAGCCTATAAATGTTATCCTATTTGGAAAAAGACTTTCCGCAGATGTGATTAAGAATCTTACAATGGGAAGATTATCCTGGATTATCTGAGTATGCACTAAAGGCCATCACAAATGTCCTTGTAAGAGAGCCAGCAGAGAGATGTGGCATACACATGGGGAGAAGGTGATAGGAAGCCAGGCAGGGATAGGAATGATGTGGCCACAAACCAAGGAAGGCCTGCAGCCACCAGAAGCTGGAAAAGGCCAGGAACAGACTCTCCCCTAAAGTGTCCAGAAGAAGCACCACCTTGATTTCAACCCAGTGATGCTGATTTGGGACTTCCGGCCTCCAGAACTGGGAGAGAACCAATTTCTGTTGTTTAAGCTGCCACGTCGGTGGTATTGGTATAGGTGTCACAGGAAACTGATACTGATGGGGGTGCACAGCTCTGGGGGGTCAAGACACCTGGGGCATCATCCCAGCTGTGAAACTCACACAGCAAGTCCCTCTTGGAAGTAGGATTCTCACCCAGGCTTCATGCTGACTTCCAGCTAGCCCTGGACAAGCTTTAGCTCCCCCACCAGTGTGATGCAAGGACAGGAGACCCCACTGGCAGAGTGGCTGGGGGATGGAGGGGGACATATGCACTGACAAGCCCTACCTAGCACAGTGCCAGCACACTCCAGTCACCCCACGCAGATTCCTTCTGCTCTCCCTTTATTATTATGAAAACAATAGTCAGCACTGGCCAAGCGCTTACTGTGTGCCAGGCACCAGCCAGGAGAAGGCAGAAGTTCTAGCCAGCATTTGTAAGAAGGGCATCGTCGGAAGGTTCAATGTGCCCGGGAAAGAGAGGTGTTTTGAGCTCTCTAGAAAGTAGGATGGCAGAATGAGGTTTACTGAAAAGCTACAATGTTCCAGAAAGAAAGGAAGAAATCTCCAACAAACAAACGAAACAAAATGCAGCCCTATCACAAAATCTGGAATTCGTTTACTCTTCCAGGGTCACTTTCTCCATCCTTTTGTCACCTGCCCAGGGTATTTTCCCAGCAAGCGTGTCTTCCCTGTAATATAGAGGTCGGATGCAAATACTGCACACAACTAAACACCTTCTCATTTCACCTCTCTTCTCTGTGCCTCCCTTGAGAACTATTCTAGACTCACTGTTCTAAAGAGAACAATAAAGAAATAGAAGCAGAAAGCTTTTGGCATCACCCACAAATTTGGGAGCTAAATACTAATACTTTGTTCTCTCGCCGGAATTCTCACCCACGCCCTAGATCCTAAAGATGTGGAGAAAATCTGTCAAAGATCCAAACCCGTCCTCACCTCTGGGCTGTGTGGTTCCTTCTCCTGCTTGGCCTTGCAGCCTGAATGTGGGATCAAGCCCACCCACAGGGCAAATGGAAGGCACAAATGCAGACAGTATGAGAACAAGGAAGACTGGCGGGGAAGTAAGGTTCTATAACTGCCCAGCTAAATGACTGGTGTGGGAGCCAGGTCTTTCTTCAGGACTCTAGTCCAGATGCTCACTCTGGTGTGAGCCTTGCTCTGATCCATTTCCCCATCTCACTTAAGTTCAGGCTTGGCTTCCCCTAACCAGGGAGGCAGAAGAGATGGGCGGTTCAAGGGTGGACTCCCTGGGTCTGAATCCTAGTCCTTGGGAAAGGAACTCAACTTTCCCTTGTATAAAATGTGGATAATAAGAGGAAGACGGGGAAAGTATGGCTCAGCCAGACTATAACTTGGTTCCATCTTTATCCTTCCTTCTGCGTTCATTCTGGGAACAGAGTGGTAAACCAAAGCCCCCGTCCTCACAGAGATTACAGGGCTCGTAGGGGTGGCTGACAATAAATGAAAAAATAAGATAACTATACTGTGAGAAAATGCACATTCTGATGACAAAGACAAAGAGGAAGGCCTTTGTGAGGGAGAATGCTGAACAGGTTGCATTAGAGAAGAGTGAGCCATTCCGGAATGAGCCAGCAGCATATGCAAATTCTGCTATATGGCGAAGAGCTGGAGGGGTTAAGAAACAGAGTAGGAGACTAGAGTGCCTGGAACAGCACAAGGACGGTGAGAATGCCATAGAGAAGGTCAAAGAGCTACCTCACAGACCGGGCCCCATCTGAGTTGTTTAAATTTCACTTGAATTATGATGATAAACCTACTTGGAACGTTCTATGCAGCAGATTGAGGTTGTCACATCTGTGTTGTCAGAGGTTGGAAGCTGGGTGGAAACAGTATTAGAATAAAGTGGAAATGGGACCCAATAGTTTGGACACTATTGCAATGGCTCTGGGAGAGATGAGGGTGGGCTGGACCAGGGTGACACCAAGCAAAATAGAGACAGACAGGTTCAAGAGGAGTACTGATGATAGCTGATGTCTAAGTGGTGTCTAGCCCTCTATAAAGCACTAAGCATGCACTCTCTCGTGCGATCCTCCCGGAGGCCCTGTGAAGTCAGTCCCCTTATTATCTCCAGGTGAGAAAACTGAGGACCAGAGAGGTTAGGTAACTTCCGTAAGACCACCCAGTTAGGGTGTGGTAGAGGCAGGGTCTGAACAGAAGCCACTGGGATCCAGAGCCCCCAGAGCAAACTGTTCTTCTTCCAATAGGCCCGGATAGAGGATGGGCAGAGGGTGGTGAGGGAAAGGAAAATCTAGATGCCTTGCACCGTTCAGACCTGAGAACCTGGGCTGCTTGGTGGTGTTTACAGATGAGCCTGAGTTGGGGAAGGTTCTGGCTTGTAGGGGCAGCACGGGGGGACCACCAGAGTGCGTTGAGTTCCAGCTGCCTTCCTGTGCTCCTCACCCCTTTTCTGTTCTCCCGAAAGCAGTCAGTGGTGGAGGGTGAGGTGGGGCAGAGGGAACCAGGACAACTTTTCTTAGTCCACATGACCCCCCTCCCCCAACACAGACGTCTGTGAGCCTCCCAATGTCCTTTTATAAAAGGAGGTAGGAGGGCAGACATGTTTGGAAATGCAGTAAATGGTTAATGAGAAAAGCAAATCAAAAGTACCCAAACAAGTTCTCTTTTTTTGGTTTCCTGGTAAGTTCTTGGTAGTTCTTGGGAGCAGTATGGGTAGACATGTTCCACATCAAGACAGTGTGGGAAAAAATGGGAATGAGCGACAATACAGGGCTGTACCATGCTTCTGAATCCTGGAGGTGGGAATCCACAGCTATTTCAGGGACTGGGCAGTGTCATAGCAGGATTTCCCACCCCAGAAGCCCACGTGCTGAGTCAGGTCTTGGGAACAAGGCTGAGGAATCTATTTCAGTGTTTACTTGACTCCGTGGGATGTTAATAAACGCTAACCAAACAAAGGTTCTTGGCCACATAGGCTTCGGAAAAGCTGGCTTATTAAGGTTTCTTCACCGCAGGACATCTCAGGATCTTGAACCTGGGAATATGCGTTGTGACTCTCCAAGAAGGAGGAAAAACTCCCAAACGTATTTGATCACAGAATGCTTTTAGAGCCAAGCATCTCATGGTGTAAGTGTCCCAGTGAAGAGATGTGGGGAAATGTTTGGCTCATCCCATTCATTTCTAAGGCAAAAGCAACAGATCCATTACTCAGAATTGAATACTGAAGCTTCCTCAGCATGCAGCCGGAATTCTCATGAAGAGAGTTGAGTACTGGAGGCCGGGTGGCAAGTCTTAGGGCCAAAGGCATGCTGCGGGAGCGCGAGCAGGCTAACGAAGTCTCCCGAATTCTGGTTTCTCAACTGTCTGTTGGGGATAAGAATAACACGGAACAGAGTTCTGTGAGGATTCAAGGAGATAACTGATGCCAGAGCCCAGGTGCAGGGGACCAGCACACAGTAGGCCTCTCCAGGGGCTCTGAGGTCTCTGGCAGGCTCCCACAGCCCTGACTCTTCGGCACAGGAAGAGACCTGCTGACTTTCCCCCAGTAGCAACTCCCCTTTCCTTGGCAACAGCCCTCCTCAGGTGGCCCAATTCCCTGCCATTAACAGGCTTCTCAAGTGGTCAGTCAGGGGCAGCTAAGTCCAACCTGGAACTTCAAAACAAAGCCCCTCAGGCAGGCAGTAATTGTGGCCAACAGTGCAATCATGCTCCAGCTTAAATGGCCTGAAAAAACTTCAGGAGGAAAAGAGCCAGTGTGCACAGCTTGCTAAATGCATCAGGT
Organism: Leopardus geoffroyi; assembly: GCF_018350155.1. Classification (NCBI taxonomy): domain Eukaryota; kingdom Metazoa; phylum Chordata; class Mammalia; order Carnivora; family Felidae; genus Leopardus; species Leopardus geoffroyi. The sequence continues at coordinate 52,974,248 of NC_059329.1, read as the reverse complement.
TTCTGGAATGCTCCAGGGCTCCCTGTGTACCACAGCCATAGCTTCTACAGGGGCTCAAATACATAAGAGCCCTGTATTTTAAGAGTCCCTACTATTTGCTTACCATTCCATTATCCATTCAACACATCCTGACTGCCTCCCTCTCTGGATGAAACACAGGACCAGGCATCAGGGTACAAGGGACCTGCCAGCCTAGTGGGGAAGGTAGACGAGTGGGGAAGCATTGGGACAGAGCTACAAACAAACTGTATGAGAACAGGAAGGATGAGGCTCTTGATTCATTGCAAAGAGTGGCTTCAAAATCAGCTTACATTTAGGAACATTTGGCATATGGCCGATGATAGAACAGAAGATTTTTGCATACATTATCTCAGCACAGACATAATTATGATGCCATTTTACAAAGGAGAAAATAGAGAATCAGAGAGGTATAGGGAGTTGCCCAAAGCCACACAGCTCATTAGGGGAGGGCTGAGATTCGAACTTAAGTCAGCAGTAATCAACTGCTGAGCCAATTCAACTGAGCAGTCAGTGCTCCTGCCAGGGAGTTCTCTGAGGATTAGAAGAGACAATCTCTGAACATCTTTACTTAACCTGGGGGCTTCAAATCAATGCTCATATTTTTCTGCCTCATATTTCTTTCCTCTGCCTTTTTTTCCTCTGATTTTGCTTTCAGTGGAATAAAAGCCGCCTACTTATATACATTCCACTCTTTTTTAATGTTTATTTTTAAGAGACAGAGAGAGAGAGAGAGAGAGAGAGAGCACACGAGTGGGGCAGGGGCAGAGAGAGAGGGAGACACAGAATCCAAAGCAGGCTCCAGGGTCTGAGCTGTCTGCACAGAGCCCAACACAGGGCTCGAACTCACGAACTGTGAGATTATTACCTAAGCTGAAGTCGGCCGCCCAACCAACTGAGCCACCCAGGCACCCCTACATTCCACTCAATTCAGAATTTAGTCAAAATGAGCAAACACGGAGTTCCCAAAGAAGCTTTTACCAGCACCCACCTTTCCTCATGCTCTGGGAGATGAGTAACCCCTTCAGTAACTCCTCCACCGCCCCCCCACCCGCCCCGTTAAGACTTCCTGTAGGAAGCTCCCCACGAGGCAGAATGCAAGGGATTCTGAGGTCTAGGGCACCTGAGCCCTCAGTGGGGGGCTGGGGAGGAGAGGAAGGGGTGCTACTATGAGATCTCTTCCCCAGAAGAGGCTGGGAGCCTCATCTCCAAAGGCTGGGGGCTGGCTCCAGGCCTAAACTAAAAAACAAAGCCACTCCTCTCTTGTGGGGAGATTCCTTGGAGGAATATTTATGAGACATTAAAACCACTGCCGTCAACTCTTTATAAAAATTCCTGAACATGTAATTATGGGTCCAGGATGAGATTCCTGGATATGGTCTAATTACTTCCCTGAAGCTCGTATTCCCCAGAGACTGAGGGCAGGAACATTCTGCCTGCAGTTCTGTTTCCTTGTCTCTTGGGTCTCTCTTTGCCCCTCCAGACTCTCTCCTGCATATGTGGTGCTGCTTTTCCAACCACTACTCCGTGCCCACTCTCCACGCCCCACCTCTCTCTGCCCAGCTCTGAGCCAGGGAGGATGTCCCAGTGGATGCACCACACGGGGGCCTCTGCAGGCCAGCACCAGCACCTTGTGCGGTGGGACTCATGGAAGGCACTAGCCAGAGAGGGAAGGGCAGGAGACCAACAGATGTCTTGCCTGCAGCTTCCGTGCTCTGGAGCTGCACCTGCCACGACCACAGCTCCCGCCCACAGCCTCTTCGGTGCCCCTCCACCACGCTCTCCTCAGCCTCCAGAAACACCACTTTCTCTCCTTGCCCCTTCACACCTGAGGTGGTTCGGGCTCCCCCCGCCTAGATGGCCTCAACATCTCTTGTTCAGTCCCTCAATTCTGCCTGTCCCGTTCCTGCTAAATGGTTCCTTCATTAAAGTCTCCTTACTTGAACCACCTGGGATGAATTCTGATTTTCTGGTGGGAATCTGACAATAAGCAAATCAGGAAGAGAACTGCAACATTTCAAGCTCGTGCCACAACCGAGGTGAGGCATACCCCTGCTCAGTTACCACCTCACCGATGTGTTCTGGCATTCTGTGCTCTGTGTGAGTGTTGAAGACACAGGGGTGCTGGGCAACAGATGGTGTCCTCCAGCCAGGGAGAAACCCCTGTTCCTGTTTCCCCCTCCTCCCCTCCCCTCCCCCCAGGTACATATATATGTTTCTGACTTTAACCCTCATCTGAAACAGAACACCCCACTACCCACATCCTTGGTCAAAAAATATTAGAAATAATAATACTTTTCAACCCATAATTCATGTAGCAAACCTGCCCTGAGAACCTTCTGTGTGTCAACTCCTGTATAAGACACTGTGGTACAGAGTTGAATGGCCACATAAGGCATGGTCCCTGCCCTTGAAGACTCCTGAAGTTCATGTTTCTACTGACCAAAGAAACCTCCTGCACTAGGATAAAGATAACCTGCCCCTTGTTCTTCCCTTGCCACTGATTCATCTCATAAAACACAGCCAACCACGCACACACACGCGCACGCACATCCACATGCACGCACACACACACACACACACACACACACACACACACACACATACACACCCACCTGAGCTTCAGCTGGATGACTGTGGATTCTGGCCCAATGCCACAGCAGTGCTTATCTGCAGCTTTCTGAACCCAGGTTTCTGGGTGATGCCCAGAATATGCACACAGCAGCGGGCCCCAGGGCACACGATTACTCTGCTTTCCTCAGGAGGACGCAGTGTTTCTCTGGTGAAGAGTAATCACGTCATAGAAATAGCACGAGGCTTTGCAGGCACGCCTCATGGATTCATGTAGCCTCAGTCACGGGTCATCTGGCCCATGCCCAGCCTCACACTGGCTGCTCTGGCTTCTCACATCGTGGGGCTTCTCCATTCAGTGTCCTTCCATCCAGGGAGGGGCACCCCCTTCTCTGTCCCGCTCTTCATCACCGCTCCTCTGCTGACACTGCCAGGTCATAAGCTCCCGTCTGGGACTCGGGAGGCCTGGTTTTCCGTCTTAGCCCATCACTGGCTCACCTGCTGTATGAACGTGCACAAACCACTCCCTGTCTCTGATGCTTGAGCTCCCACCTGCACAGTGGGGGGTTTGAATGGTCAGGAACAACTCCGCAGTGAAAAATGACCACACATCCCAACGCCTGCTGTCACTGAACGATGACAATGGATAGTGAGTGAAAGCTGCCTAAAGACACAAGTGGGGGCTGCCTGACCAAAGAGGCATGGAGTGAATGGAAGGCGGGTCCCATGAGAGCAAATTCACTCAATTTCAGCCAGTGGGTTTCACTGTGGCTGCACCTTACAATCACTGGAGGAGTTATGAGGAATCCTGATGCCCAGGCTGCTCTCAACACCAATCAGATCAGAATTTCTGGGGCTGTCATCCAGGCACCAGCATTTTTTCAAAGCTCCCTTCGTGATTCAAATGTGCAACCAAGCCTGAGAACCACTGATGTGTATTCACTACCCACATTTTGGGTATGTTTCACCAGACGGTCAATAATGTCCATTTAGAACACATAGTTTCAATTGAGGGGTAGAGTTTTCAATCATAGAAACCTGAAAGAAGCTAGGTTATTAAGGATTCTTTATTTACTTGTGCCTCATCTACACAAAGTATAATCCTCTATTAAGAAGAGAGTATATATGGATTAACTTCTATAATCAAAGAATGTAATTAATAACCCAGTTAGAACAAGATTTTGAAGAGCTAATAATCCCTAAATACAAATTATGTAGCCTCATTAAAATCTAACCGTTAGAAACTCTATTTAACAAACAACCCCTTGTCTACCAATGTGCTTTATTTTATAGCTATAGAAAAACTAATTTTTCCCTGTCCTGTGAGATCATCCCGCCAAAGCTTTTCAAAGGTCCTACCTCATGAGTTTCAGCCTGTTGCCATCACTTTTCCTAACACCTCCCTCTCAGTGGGTTAAGTTCTCATTGTCCATCCTCTCTCCTGATTATGCCACACCTCTGCCCAGCCAACCCCCATTTGCCATGTGGAACTTTGAGTATCTGCTATGTCTTTTCTAGACCGCATTCCCACTCAAAGACAGCATATTATAACCTTTCAACTTTAGCTTGCTCCAAAATCGCTTACTCACATTCTTTCCATTGTAGAATGAAAAGAAGGTAACACTTTGGAATCAGCTCTGGCCGAAAAATCTGAAGCTGGAGTTGAGAAGGAAACCCACAAATGTGCAGCCACCTGGTCGCTGGCACGGATGACACTAAAGTGCTCTGAAGAAAAGGTGGTCTTTCCAATAAATGTGGGTGAGTCAATTGGCTATCCATATAAAGAAAATGAACCTTGACCTCTATTTCACACCACAGGAGAAAATCAATTCCAGATGGACTGCAGATCTAAATGTAAAAGGGAGAATAATAAAAGTTTTACAAGAAAATGCAGGAGAACATCTTCATGACCTTGGGGTAGGCAAAGTTTTCTTAAACAAAACATAAAATTGTGCTGACAATACGAGAAAAAAATTGATACGCTGAACTTCATCAAAATTAGGAACTTCTCCTCATCCAATGATACCATTAAGGGAGTAAAAATACAAGCCAGAGAATGAGAGAAGATATTGTCAATATCTGACAAAGGAGTCGTGCCAGAATATGTAAAGAATTCCCATAAATAACTAAGGGAAAAAGCACGCAAGCTCATTTTAAAAAGTCTTGAATAGGTACTTCACAAAATAGCATAGCCAAATGTTCCAATAAACACATTAAAAGGAGCTCTACTTCATTAGATACTAGAGAAATGCAAGTTCAACCACCATGAGATATAACTATACAACCACCAGCATGGCTAAAATGCAAAAGGCAGTTGTTAGAGAATACACAGAGTAATCAGAGCTCTCACACAGTGGGGGTGTAAGTGGGTACAACCACTCTGGCAAAAACAGCCTGGCAGTACCCACTAAATCTGAACACACAGATATCCGATAACCAGAAACTCCAATCCTTGGATGCAATTCGTACCAGAAGACAGGTAAAGAATATCTGTGAAAGCACCATTTGTAGTAACCCCACACCGCAAAGTCACCAAATGTCCACCAACAGTAGAGTGGGGAAATAAATTATGTATACTCACACTAGGCAAAACTTACAAAGTGAAGAAATGAATGCACGACAACATGTATCTCGTGAACATAATGCCACGTAAACGCCGCAGACACGAAAGAGTATATGTTCCATGACTCCATTTCTACTAAATTAGGAAACAAGCAAACAAACCTGTAGTGTTACAAAATCAGGACAGCGGTTACCCTTTCCGGAATTGAGGGGAAAAACAGACCAAGAGGAGCAAGACGGGGACCTCAGGAGGCGATCCTGTTCGGTTTCAGGATGAAGAATCTGGTTTCACAGGTATGTTCACCGTGAAAAATTCACTGAGATATACATTTATGAGTAGTGCACTTTTGTTTATGTATATTATATGTCGACAAAAGGTTTACACACACACACACACACACACACACACACACACACACACACGGAATCAGGCTATTTTGCCCTTTAATTATGTGTGACTTTGGCAAGGCACTTAACCTATCTGATATTCAGTTTCCTCCTCTGTAAAAATTGGAATTGAAATACCAACCACCTACTTTTCAGGGTTGTTGCAAGGATGAGATGAAAGGAAAAGTATGCACGCATATGGCACCTGGCATACAAAGCATGCACTCTGTAAATGCGTTTCCCCTCCCTTCCCTATCGCGACTCTATAATAGCCTCTTACAACCAGAGAACCGAGAGGAACCATCACTTTATGGTGTCTACGTTTAAAAGGAAACAAAACAACTGGGGTGCCTGGGTGGTTCAGTCGGTTGAGTGTCTGACTCTTAATTTCAGCTCAGGTCATGAGCTCAGGCTCGTGGGATTGAGCCCCATGTTGGGCTCTGTGCTGAGCATGGAGTCTGCTTGGGATTCTCTCTCTCTCTCTCTCTCTCTCTCTCTTGTTCTTGCTTTCTCTCTCTCTCCCTCCTTCCTTCTGCCCCTTTCCCTCACTTGCTCTCCCTCTAAATTATTTTTTTTTAAACTAAAAAATTAAAAACAAAAACAAGACCCAGGCAAAAGACACTTTCAGTATTAAAGGCGGCCAGGGCCTTTCACAGATAGTCTTAAAACGTTTGGAGAGTCTGTGTATGGATAACAACAATCCCACCCCCGGAGAGGTTAGAAGCAGGCCCAGGTCATGGCAACAGGACTGTGTGCTAGATCAGTTAATGCAGAAACAGGGACAGCAAGGACCGCACGGAGATGACAGAAAGAACACGGCAGCCTGCTGCCTGCCAATATGGCAGCCACACTCTTTTCTTTTAACCACACGCGGGCCGACTTTTCCAGCAGCAAAATTCTTCACAGACAGAAAAAAAAAAAAAAAATAAGGAAAAACCACTCTGTTTCCTTAAAACAAGTGCCAAGTCACAATGTGTGAAAGTGCAAGTCACAGAAAACATGAGATTCCCAGAAAATAAACTTGTCATTACCAGGCCCTGGAAAGCAAGCACTGTAGCCCCTTCCTCCCCGCCACATCCAGGCGCAGTCTTCTACGGGGGGGGGGGGGGGGGGGGGGGGGGCATGCTTGTCCCTGTATCCTTTCCTCCACCCGGCAGACACAGATGGAGCGTGGATGGGTGAGGCCAGCCTGGTGCTGGCTGGACACTGGGCATCCAGAGAAGAGAGAGCCCAAGCCCTGCCTTCACGGGGCCTGAGGTTCGGAGAATTCCAGCAGGCACATGGGAAATTCTAATGCGGGGAACTGCATGCCGACTCACAGAGAAATACAAGGCACTCAGGAACCGGAGAGGAGAGGGCACCTTCCTGCAGAAGAGGACACCTGGGCCAAAGCTTAAAGGGTGAAGAGTTAAGTGTAGACATTCCCAAACAGAGGGGCCAGTGTGAGCACAGTCCAGAAGGGAGAAATTGCCCCTGGTGTTGCCGGAACCGAGGGTGGAGCAAGGAGTTCCGGGAAAGAGTCTGGAGGGGCTGGTGGTGCCAGATCGAGGAGGGCCTTCCACGGACTGAGTTCTGCAGGCCAGTGGTTCTCAGTCCTGGCTGCACATCATAGTCACCGAGCATCTTCCAGATATGCTCATGTCCTGGCCTCGTGCCTACAGATGCTGGCTTAACGGGTCCGTCATCAGTGCTTCTTAGAAGAGCCCCAGGTGCTTTTGCAGCGTGCAGCCAGCACTGGGAGGCACCGCTAGAGTCCAGGGGTCTGCAAACTACAGGCCTGGGGCCAAATCAACTACCTTATGCTCGAGAGCTAAGAATGGTTTTTATCCAATAAACATCTGCAACCGATTTCATGGCAGGGAACACTACTAACTCCAATTAAGCAAACCCCCATTTGAACTCCCAATTAATCAAGATGGTATCTCCCCTCCGAAAAACGAAATTCCATCCTTCTCGTCAGTAGACCTATATTGCAAAAACGGCATTTGATTATTATTATATTCTAAGCTTCATTAATAAAACGTATGTGAAAATTTGTTTTCTCTCTTATTACACAAGCATTCATATAATATCCTCAATTTAGGCCTCTTGGACCACAAACTCTGAAAGATTTACTATCTGGCCGTTTACAGAAAACATCTGCTGACCCCTGCTATAATTGATGGGGGGAGACGGAATGGCTTGGAGCAGGAGGATAACGTGTGGGCTTGCGTTAGGGAGGCCAGGGAAGTGGCCATCACTTTAGTGTTGGCCCAGGGAAATGTGGCATGAGCCAGAATAGTGGGCTGGAGGTGTGGTGGGCAAGCCCTGGTCTCAGAGGTTAGAGGAGGAGGCGACATGCACGGGCCGTAGCAGCTGATGTATGTGTGCAGTAAGGATGAAAGGGAGGTCCAGAGGTCCTTGGGACCACCAAAGACCATACAGAGCCACCAGCACTGCCATGTCTCCATCCTGGCCAGGGAGGGCAACCCTGAGGCTTGTCGCAGCACACATAGAGGGAGACAACTCGAGTCCCTTTCTGTTCTTCTTCTGAAGGATCCTATTTGCTCTTTGTTACTCTTGAAGATAGCTCTCTTCCGGGCATGTCTTTGCATGCACAAAAAAGCAAAGAACGAAACTGTGCCTTAAAATCGTTTGGCTCCCTGGGGCGCCTGGGTGGCTCAGTCGGTTGAGCGTCTGACTTCAGCTTGGGTCATGATCTCACAGTTCGTGAGTTCGAGCCCCGTGTCGGGCTCTGTGCTGACAGCTTGGAGCCTGGAGCCTGCTTCTGATTCTGTGTCTCCCTCTCTCTCTGCCCCACCCCTGCTCACGCTCTGTCTCTGTCTCAAAAATAAATAAACATTAAAAAAATTTTTTAAAAAATCGTTTGGCTCCCGGACCCCCAAGTACCACCCAGCATGGCAGGCAGGGTGGTTATTAGCTCCCCAGTTTACAGACAGAAGACAGGCCTAGAGAGGAGCTACATGTTGGCCGATGTGGAGTCTTTCTACTCGCCCTCGATGTGCTGGCACGACACCAAGACCAACTGGCCCCTAACTGTTATCAGAACATCCTCCTTGTCTGTGTCATGCACATTATGTCCTTGAACCTCCATGTAAGCTCCTGAATACCAGCACCTGTGATCGCACTCCCGGAGATCCTCGGCTCCGGTGCTGGTCAGCCCTGGGTTCAAATCCTGACCCTGCCGTGTCCTCACTGCTCTGAGCCTCAGTTCCTTCCTCTGGGAAGAGGAGGTTGAGACTCTCCTGTATATGGTTGTTGAGAGGCTTAAATAGGATCATAGAAAGTGCTTAGTCCAGTGCCTCGTGCATAATAAGTGCTCCATAGTGCATAGTATTTCATTAGGGAGGCTCCCCCTTGGCAGTCTTGATTCTTATTATTGCTGGAGTCTGGCCGGACAATGCAGGGAGGCAGTGTAGTTGAAAGTGCGAACTCAGGAGCCAAAATGCTGGAGCCCCAAGCCCAGCTCTGCCCCTTACTGGCCGAGTGATCTTGGGTGAGTCACTTGTAAAAATACACTACCCGTGATAGTGCAGTCACGAGAATTCAGCGAGTTAAAATAATGTAGGACATTTGGAACGGTGCCTGGCAATAGTAAGCGTTCTGGAAGTCTGAGCTATTGTTATTGTTTCACAGTTCTTTTTATTTTCCGTGGTAATTTTAACAACTAGGCCAGTAACTGGGACCCAGCAGAACTTGAAGGAACAGTGAGCCTGCCGGTACGTTTTTTCACCCAGCACTTTGCAGGCCTTGCCTCTGTGCTTTGCCGGCAATGGCCCTGGGGATGCCAGGTGCCAGGACGCTCCCCCGGCATACCCGAGTTCCTCACATCTTTGCGAACTACTGCAAACTGATTTACCCAGCCGTGGACTGGCGGTCCTCATGTCTGTGTGGACTTACACAGCGATGTAGTGAATATTCATCACAGACCCCACAGGCTCTTAACAATCCTGACCCTCCGAAACTTCTCAACCCACAGATTTTTCATTTTTTAAATAACTCATTTGGTGACAAGACCTGACCTGAAGTGATGTGAAGCTATTTATTGTCTTTATTTTCCCCACTTCGAGTGAACAGTTCACGGCAGAGAAATTAATGGGCTTGATTATGGAGCACTACCCCAGACTCCGCCGGGGAATTACATAATATACAGTGTACGTGCCCTAGTCCCTTTCTAAAATCTAAAACCATGCCAAGTTCCAAAACGCATCTGACCCCAAGGGCTTTGGGTGACAGACTGTGGACATGCATGTATTATTTCCATGGGACAGCTGTAATCACTTCCATCATCCCTTCAACCAAAAGATACAGAAAGCTAGTGTTTGCCCATAACCAAATGACTATTTCTCTTTGAAAAAGAAATCAATAAGGGGTGTTTTCTAGAGAGAACCAAGAAATAAGATCGGCTTTCCTCGTTTCATGCAGTGGATAGTTCAAAAAACGGTTACGTTACAATCACCACAGACTCCATCAGACTGTTTCTCAGACAGAAAAATCCAGGTCTGGGGTCAAGGACAGCCAACGTGGCTTAGCCCCAGGCACACAGCAGGATGGGTGTGGAGGTGGAACAGGTTCTTTCAGAGTGCAAGCCTTAACCTCTGCCTCAAGGACCTTCTGGCTCACACTCTCCTTATGGTGTTTGCTCACTGGGAAATTCGGGGCGGATGGAAGGTTTGTGCTGAAGCAGGGCAGGAGAGAGGCACATTGTGAACCTGGAGGCAGAAGGAGCAAATTGCAACTGAACAATTACTTCATAGGCTAATTGGGAGATGCCCACTCTAAATTGCTAATAGCCTCGGGGCACTGAAGTGACAAGCTAAATTAGCAGGCAAGATGGCTGGGTTGCTTGCTGGTGAAAGCCCCTCTTAGTAAAGGAAAGTCTCAGGAAGGAAACACGCCCATGTGATGATTCTGTATATGCTCCTGGATTGCAAAGGTTTGGGGTAAAAAAAAAAAACAAAAACAAAAACAAAAAAACCAACCACAGGCAGTGGACAATCAGCCTACAGGGCCCCAGTTTCCCAAAGTGGTGTTGAGGCACCACCCCCAAGACCCCCATCCCTGTAATATACAGGGGTGGAGCCCGCGCTGGGAAACATAGGTCCTGATCTCTGCTATGGCCTTGCTGAGCAACTTCGGGCAAAAGGCAGGGCTCTGAGCAGCACCTTGTAGATCAGGAAGCATGAGAAATCTCTACCCTCCCATCCTAGTCAAACAGGATCGATTCTCAGGCTGCTTCAAGCACCCAGCCTGTCCTTTCATTCTCCCTTTTCCTGCTTCTCTCCACAAACGAAATCTGGAATCCCCAGCACTTTAACACTGGGAAGGGACAGAGTGATCCACACACAGGGGGCAAAGAGACAAGGGAAGACTTGAGTGATAATCCATACTGGTTCCAAGGCTGTCCACCCATCATGGCTCAGGGGGAGGGGACGCTGGCTCCACCTCTACTCCCCCACCTGCCCCCAGGACCCAGAAGCTCCTGTCCTTCCTCTTCCACACCCTCCAGGGCCCTGGCCTCTTTCCCTTGTAGCCATTCTTTTCTCATGGTACCCTCTTGCCTTCCTCTGAAATCCAGCTACAACAGACTGAGTGCCTACTATGCGCCAGGCAAATATACCCACAGAGACCACTGGGCTTGGTTGTTCAGACAGCCTTGTGGAATAGAGGTCACCCCTTTTAGAGAAGGGGGTCCAAGGCTCATAGATGAAGCAGCTTGCCCAAAGTGATATGACTGACAGGTAGTGGTGGTGGTGGTCGTATTCAAACTCAGGTCCCTGGGAAGTTTCCAGACGTCTGTGGGCTTCCATTTCTTCATCTGTACACCAAGCTTAGTCCTACCTTTTTCACAGGATGCTTTTAAAGACTAAATGGGATATCAGCAAAGCTGTGCATCTGTCCTCGGCGGTTGTAAGAGTGTCATATCCCAAGAAGGGGGTGAAAGCATAGCTTCTGGTTCCCATTTGTGGAGTCTTCGCAGGGCAGGACCATGCCATCCCTCTCAACAGCCCCTCCATTTTAACAATGGCACATGGGATGGAAATGAAAGAAAGGCAGGCCCAGAAAATGGGCACTGGGTGAAAGCTTGTCCCAAAGGAGCAGGGGTGAGAACTCCAAGATGTGTATGAGAACCAGAGACAAGCTGAGTCTGTAACTGCTGCCAGAAGGGGGGAGGGAATGTTCCAGAAGGTGATAGAACCAGGGGAGTCTGGACTTTGCCCTGGTCAGTGTGGAGCTGTGTCAGGGAGTGAGGAACAGATGTCTGGCTCTGGCAGTCACTGGGTGGGAACAGGGTAAGAGTGGGACTGAAGGAGATGGGGGCTGCCTAGACAGAGGGAAGGAAGTTTCTCGGCCCTGAACGTTGGCAGAGGCCTCAAGCTTGTTCTTTAAAAGGAAGAAAATGAGGGGCACCTGGGTGGCTCAGTTGGTTAAGTGTCCAGATTCGGCTCAGGGCATGATCTCACGGTTTGTGGGTTCAAGCCCCGCGTCAGGTTCTGTGCTGACAGCTCAGAGCCTGGAGCCTGCTTCGGATTCTGTGTGTCTCTCTCTCTCTCTGCCCCTCCCCTGCTCATGCTCTGTCTCTCAAAAATGAATAAATGTTAAATTTTTTTTTTTTTAATGAGAATTGCAATCCCGGCTCCCCCTAACCTGGAGTGAAATCAGCACATCACCCACAGAAATGCCTGCAGACTTGCTAAACCCTAGTTCTCCCCAAATTTGGCCTGCACTCTCTGACATGCTCAGTAACCGTCAGGTTTACTATCCTGGAATGCTTTCTTCAGAGCAAGAGAGAGCTCTGGAAAAAAACTGGAGCCAACAAGCATTTGAGGAAGCCTGGCTCTCCTGAGTGTCCCACAAGCCCTCTGGGCACGTGAGAAGGGGTGACCCCGCTGGTCCCACGCCCCAGCAGCTCCCACAGGTCAGAGGCACAGAGGAAATGGGCCGGATCTGACCTGGATTTTCCAGCTTCAGGTCCTTCCTCTCTTGTCACTTCCTAGCTATAGGATTTTGAGCAAGTCACCTTTTGAACCTCAGTTTTGGCATCTCTAATAGGGCTGATGATGCCACCTACCCTTAGGATGTTTGTGGGAATTTAATGTGATAATCACTGTTTAGTGAGCTGTAATACACCATATACGTGTATTATTCTATTTACCACTGATATGTGCTAACCAACTATGGGGGTTTGAATTGTGCCCCCGCCCAAAAAAAAAAAAAAAAAAAAAAAAAAAGTTTGGTGAAGTCCTAATCCCTGGGACCTGGGCTGATGACCTTATTTGGAAACAGGGTCTTTGCAGGGTGATTAAGGTGTAAATGAAACTGAGGTGAGCCCCTAATCCAGTATGACTGGTGTTCTTACAAAGGAGAAGAGACCCAGAAGAAGACACAGGGAAGAATGCCATGCAAGGGCACAGAGATGCACAGAGAGAAGACGGCCATGTGAGGACAGAGGCACGCCGCAGGTATCACTTACAAGCCACAAATGCCGCGGATTACAGGCAACCACCGGAAGCCAAGAGAGAAGGGGCCAACCCTGCCTGAAGCTTGATTTTGGACTTCTTGCCCCCAGAACTGTGAGAGAATATACATTTCTGTTGTTTTAAGCCACTCGGTTTGTGGTATTTTGTTATGGCAGCCCTGGGAACTAATGCACTCACCGTGCTACCATGCAGAAAGTGCCCTAACAGAACAAAGTGTTGGGGAGGAAAAAGAATTCATTCCTCCCCTACTGCTTTGCACCTGCTACTGTCTCTTTTGCATCAGCCTTCTGCCTTCCAATCCTGTGCTCGGACCTACCTGTTGTCCGCGAGATACCTCTGGAAAGGAGTCTAAATGGTGCTACCACTTTCTAAAGTTGATACATCCCGTAGTAGCTGAGAACCCACTGCATCCCGGGGCCAGGCATGGTGGGTACAGAGCTGAACCTCACAGACCCCACTGCTGAAGGCACAGAGTTTACAGTCTAGAGAGAGGACACTTTGAACAAGAAACGGTAAGCGGGAAACAGGTACTGGAGGGGAAGTGGCATGCGTGTGCTCCGAGGAAATGCAGCAAGAGGGATAAACCATGACCCGCTACGTGTGTCAGCGGTTCATGTTGACAAACCCCCACAAGTTCCAAAAGGTCACTCCTCGGTTCAAGAATTCTCTATGACTCCTAGCGGCTCCAGCAGGAGTCCCATCCTCTTATTCAGAACTCTCCCTATCCCTCTCTAGATATTTATCACCCAACCCTCATTTACAAACACTTTATACCCCTTCCTGCAAACAGACAGGCAACACAGGCTTTGGGGAATCCTAAGTGAGAATCCTGGCTCTGCGTATGCCCGAGTAGGTCGTATGCCTTCTAGTATCACTGAATATTTCTCAGAGACATGTTCTGGACTCCCTACTCAGGATAGAGATTAGTAAGACATGTTTTTCCTGCTCTCAAGCAGCTAAAGACCAAATTAGAGCTCCTTGGCCTGGGTTTGCTCATCTGTGAAATGGGGGCATGGTAGTAGTCCTACTTTACCATTGGCGTGAGGAGTATGTGTGTAACAAGGGTTGAGCACTCAGCAGGTATGAGATGAACACCAGAACCTCATGCACTTATTTTCTTGACTGTATCTTGGCTCAGATCTTCCCCCTGCCTTTGTCTTTTCCTTTCATCTTGACTTCTTCATGGCCAATACATTTTTAAGACTCAGATGAAATCCTAGTCCTCCTGTAGACTTTTCTCCACCCAGTCTCGGGTTTCCCACCTCCACAACAGTGTGAATCTCAATTTTCTCAGTACTCTCCCCAGCGGGATGGTCCAATCAGGCATCTTTGTGTGTCTTAACCCCTTCTTGCCTCTCCTAGCTCTTTGTGTCATGCTTTCTATCTAGTTCTTGTTCAGGGAGTATCTGTAGATTGGCTTATTTATGATTGCATTGTTGCAAGCCCCAAGAGAAGGGTGGGTGGGGAGTCATACAAGACCCCTCGAGGATTGGGTGACTCAGGAGCCAGCACTGCCTAAAAGTTGAGACAAGGGGCCGTCCTCAATAGAAGCCTTGTGATCCCCAGACCTGAATGGCCTCGCCACTTCTGCCTTCCTGGTTCCACACTTTTGCAGGGGCCGCGTTCTGCCCAGGAGCAAGGAAATGGCTACCAAATTGCAGCTCTAATTGAGAGGCAAAGAGGGGAATGGCTGGGGACACAACAGCCCATAGGTGGCCAAGCTGAAGCATCTGCCTCCCCTCCTTTCGTGTGGTTCCCAGCCCATTAAATGCACTGTTCCCTCTGACCTTCAGACACAGCGGCTGCTGGGCCTCCCTATCCATCTCTCCTCTCTGGTTCACACTCCCAATCTCCTGGAGGCAGAGAAGGCGGGGCAGCCTGAGGAACTTTATGAGTCACTGAAGCCCAGAAAAACACATTCAGAAGAAAGCTTCTCTCTGTCTGCAGGGGCAATGATAGAGGGAGAATGGGCCACTGTCATGGGCAGAGGGGACTCTCATTCCTTCCATGTATGACATTTCCCTGAATGATGTGGATGAACCAAGCAGCTTCAGAGCCAAGGCCACAGGAGTTTCAGGACCTTATATTCACATGGCAGACGTACGGGGCACAGAGAAGGAAACCACTGATGTTGGCTTGAGGGGTCAGTGAAGGATTCAAAGGGCTGATACTCAGGGCAAAGCAGGAGCTAAGAAGCCAAGGGCATAGCTGGGGACACACACGATTCACAGTTACCTACTAAGTACCAGGCTGTGTGCTTGGAGGTTTCCATACGTGCTTTTATTTCATCCTCAAAACAGCCCTATGGTATAAGTGTTATTGTTACAAACATGGCCATTTTGCAAATGAAAAAGCCCAGGGAGCTGAGTAGCCTGAACCGGCCGAGAGTCAGTGAGAGGCCGGGTCAGGATTCTAACCCAGGTCTGACTGCCCCAAGGCCTGCCCTCTCTACCACGTGCTGCATGGCCATGGCATGATCACACAGATGTTCAGTCCTGCTCTTCTCCGCATGCTGCTTCCCAAGTTGATCTGCTATTCTCAAACGTTTGGCATCAGGATAACTCCTTTCCAGGCCAGAGGTAACCACCATTCAGGGCCAACAAGGGATGACATCCTCGCAAATAAGATACGGAGTAAGAGTAAGTGGGGGGTACAAACAGCTGTGCTGCTTTGGGAGCCACGAAGGCAGAAGTGAAGAGCCTCCAGGTCACAGGACTCCTACTGAGAATGGATGGTCCTCTTGCCTCAAAACGTTTCGGCAGGGCTAGCTTCTGATGGTCCAATACATGGGAGGGGTGGGGGTATGTGACGTTTTTTCCTCCCTTCTGAGCCTTAAAAGTCATCAGCAAATGAATCTACAGATACTGTCAGAGGGAGGCTGCATGGTGGAGAGTCAGAAGAGAAACAGTCTAGCATTTAAAAATGCCAACTCCAGGCTGCCACGCAAGACACCCATTTATACGTGGTTTCTCATTAAATCTGCATGACAACCTTGCACAGAAGGTACTATTGTTATCATTCCTGCTGAAGAAAAATTAAAGCTCAGAAAGACTATTTTTTAAATTAATGAATTTACATCTGCACCTTTATTTACATTTATCCCAACCTGTACAAGAAAAATTACAAAGGGTCCCGCACAGACAGAAGGTGTAAAATCTGAAATGTGGCCCAAGATTGCTGCGAGTTCTATGCTTTTCCTTCTTTCCCGTGCTTTGCAGCACCCCACCACATGTGTCCTTTGATCTAGGACACCCCAAACCCTCAGCTTCCACTCTGGGTTCAAAACAGGATTCGGGAGACAAAGGTTCCATTTGCCTGTGAATTTTCAGAAGCAGCAGACCAGGGGGATGGGGGAGGGTCTATCTGGGTTGAGAGTTAGGTCAGGTTCTCTTGAAAGTCAGCAATATTCACCCAGCCCTACCTCTCAGGGCCCTGAAAGAGATGTGGACGGGAGGCCATGGCCGCACTTCCGTGACCCTGAGCCGATCGTTTAATCTCCTTGTAGTTTTGTTTTTTTCGTCCATATCATGAGAATATTAATAGCACTTGCTACTGCTCACTGACAGAGATGTTAAGGGGAGTGAGTGGGGAGAGGGATGTGAACATGTTCTGTAAGCCGTAAACTGCCATACAAATGTGAGGGCTTATTTCACTGCTACCCAGGTAATGGCTCTCAGCAGGGCGGACCCAATACGACCTGACCTTAAGTGACACATGCAGAATTTACTCAGCTGCATTCAATACACATATCTGAGTGCCTGGTTCTGTGATAAAAGACAAAAGACAGACATGGAAAAAAAGTAAAAGTCCCATTGTGTTGGGTTCTGGAACGGAGGTGGGGGCCCGTAGAGGAGGCTGGTAAAGCAGACGCAGGATAGACAAGAAAGGAGCTTCCAATAAGAGGGTGTTGAACAGAGCCTTGAAGTAGGATTTGGCCAAGGGGATGTATAGAAGGCACTCCAAGCTGTTCCCTCTGGACAGAGGGCTGAGCAGAATGGCATGCAGAGGGAAGTGTGGTAACTCCATGGCGAGGAGTTAGCCTCACAGGTGCCAGAGGGAACAGGATTTGTTCTTCAGTGGGATGTCCCTGCAACCGCCCTGCATGACTTTCACAGCCAGATGCATGAAGATGGCCCCAAATCTCACTGACCCCAGGGACTGCCAGAACTTCTTCTGCCATTTCTTCCTGTGATTTGCTAGCAATCTCTGAAGTCAAACCAACCCACCTGAGTTCCAACAGTGTTAGAAGAAATCTATGAGTTCCATATTCTTCCCCGGGGAAGGAGAAATCAACGGAAATGAGTAGTTGTTTCCTGTATTTACACGGTTACTTTCTTCTCACTTGAAATGACTTATGAACAAGGATTAATCTTAGGAAGGCAGAGGAAAATTGTGATCTCTGCCACCATGGGTAGGGAAGAAGGACGGGGCGGGGGTGATATTCTCTGCTTTGTCAGAACAATTAAAGACTTCGATTCCTTGAAATGTGAGAACAGAACTAAGGCTAGAAGAGATCTTGGCGGTGATATGGTCCGACATGCTGCCCAGTGTAAGTTCTCTTTATAAAACAGCCTGGCCAACTGGTAGGCACCAAGTCTTTGCTTCAACAACTTTTGCTTATTAACTGGTAATTTCACGGATGATACTTCTGGTGGAAACACACACACTGCACATAAAGACACAGAGAGAAACAGATGAGGAAATGTGGCTTTTTGGAAAGAGAGTCCAACTTGGCTCCTCCGCTTCCACAGATTAAAGCTACTCTGACCTCAGGCAAAACATTCAAACACTCCTTCTCCTCTGTGGAGAGTGGGTTGTAAAACCTTCCTTGCTGGGGTTGCGAGGATTAAGTGGACTAGTGTATAGAAAGTGCCCAGCAGAGTTGCCTGGCACACAGCCAGTACTCAATAAATGGTAATTATTATTATCTCATTAGCCCAAACTCCCACACAAGGCAGAAATCCTTCTTTAAACAATCCTGACAAACTAGAGAGCGATCAGGTCTCCACTTGAATAAATATTTGTTGATTGATTTGGTAATCAGTTGGTTCTAAGCACCCAGACACACACACACACACACACACACACACACACACACACACACACCCTATGATTATTTCTCCAAATTCTCAGAGATTTAACAACAAGACTACATCTCTCTCCCCTGGGCGGTACTTAATTACTTAATGGTTAAATCCTTCCCAGTGTGGAGTCAGGCTCTGTCACTACAACTCTTCTCCAGTCCATGGTTTTCTTTTTATTTTTTTTTATTTATTTTTTTTAATGTTTATTTATTTCTGAGACAGAGACAGAGCATGAGCGGGGGAGGGGCAGAGAGAGAGGGAGACACTGAATCAGAAGCAGGCTCCAGGCTCTGATCGGTCAGCACAGAGCCCGACATGGGGCTCGAACTCACAAACCGTGAAATCATGACCTGAGCCGAAGTCGGTCACTCAACCGACTGAGCCACCCAGGCGTCCCACAGTCCATGGTTTTCTTAAACATTTTTTTTTTAACCACACAGAAACGTTTGAAGAACTTCCCAGAAAACTGCACATATATGGAACCAACTGCCTACAACTTCAGGAGTACCTCAGATCTCATGAAGGGCTTCGTCCTCCAGGCTAAGCACCGCTATTCTAGAACCTTGCGGAACAAGGCTCTGCAGGTGCAGATGCCCCTTCTCTGGTTCACCAAGCACCCTCTCATCTTCTTCCCCCAATACGCTCCCACTAACTTCAGAAGAGGAAAGCAACACTGGGCTCAAGTGCTGCAGTCAGCACGCTACAGTTCACCAGGTGGTGCATCATTAAGCCTCAGTTTCCTCATCCACAAAATGGGGAAAATAATAGCATCTACCTCATAGTGCTGTTTTGAGGGTTGAAAAGGGTAATGCACGTTGATGCTTAGCACAGTGCCTGGCACAGAGTAAACACACAATATAAGTTGGATTTTGTTATTGTTCATATTATATCTTTTCCCTTAACCTCCCCCTCTTATAGTTTGCTGTTGTCCACTTAAAGAGATGTTCCAGAACATACATATAACTCCCAGACTCAAAACAGTCCTAAGTGTCATGCCTTAGGTGTCAGGCAGGGGGCGCTCTGCCCAAGTCAGACTTGGGATAGTGCTGGCCTGGGCCAGACTCCTAGAGGAACAATGACATTTATATGATCACTGGGTAAAAAAAAAAAATGAGAAAAATTTGAACCACTGCTTTTAAAATGCATTGGTTCAACACATTAAAAAACTTTATAAACAAAGGGTCTTGGAGACAGAATAAAAGGGATCTACGGAAATTAAAAAAAAAAAAAAATTGAGAATCCCAATGCCTTTCCCTTCTTTTCTTTTCTCCTTTCCCCCATCTCTTCTTCCCTTTTAAAAAACAAACATGTATTGAGTGGTTACCTGTGTCAGCCTTGTGCTAGGCATTGGGAACACAAGACAAATAAACCCTGGTTTCTGCCCTCAAGGAGCTCACAGTCTAGGGAGGACACCAACTTATAAAGAGAACACAGTGGGACAAGTTCCCCAACAGGATTAAGTACAGGTGCTGAGATTGCCGATAAGAGTCCAGACTCCAGGTGGGACACAAAGACATAAGGGATACTGCCCGGAAAGGGTAACACTCAAATTGACACCTTTTAATCATTTCTAATAGACATTTTTGCTGGTTATAAAAGTAACACATACTTATCGCAGGAGATTTAGAAAGCACAACAGTGCCAGAAAAAGAAAACATCAACCATTTCTCACCACTACAGGCAACTACTGACACATTCTGGAGCATTTCACTATCTTTCAGTCTATGTATTTCACATAAATGAGCTCATTATATCTAAACAATTTGATAGGCTCCCTTTCTTACTTAACATTGAAACATAAGCATTTTTCCATCAAGCTCATCTGTAAGAGTGACCCTCAGATCTTTGATTTGGGGGACAGAGCCCCAGAGCCCCGGGGCCAGGGTTGGCCTAGAGGAGAGAGGACAAGCTGGGTTTCGGTGAGCAGGTCGAATCAGCAGTGCCTGTAGAGCATCCCACATCCCACAACTGTGGACGGTCGGAGAGCGGGCTGTGGCATTCGGGAGGTGGTCCAGGCCTAGAGGGTCCTCAGCACACAGGTGGTGGTTGACGCCATGGGATGGATGAGGTCCCTCAGGGAGGGTGTGCAGGGTGAGAAGAGAGATGACTAGGGTAAGGTCCCTGCCCTCTAGAAGCTCACAGTCTAGTTGCGTTCATGTGCAAGCCGTTCACCCCCAGCTAGATTGTAAGCTCCTTGAGGGCAGTTACCATTTCACACACAGCAGTCCCTCGCCAACCATGGGGGTCAGGTTTCTGAAATCCCCTGGGGCAGAAGTCAGGCTTGAGGAATTTAGGACCTTACTGGGGAAAAAATAGGGTTAGGGGGGAATGAAGTCACGAGTGAACTTATGAAATCATCATACTTTTTACATTGACATAAAAGAAAAACGTCAAACGTCAACAACAGCATATTCAAAACATTGAATATCCGTAATAATTACATTATCCAAGTACTCTTAAATTAGCCACATATACTTTACAATTTATTTCCACTGTCCACCCCCTTAGGAGAGCCCTCCCCTTCCCAGCTCTTAACAATATGCTTGTAAATCCATTTTTTCATTGCCGGAAAAAATACACTCGGTAAGAATCATTTTCCTTTGTGTGTTTCACATGCATTCACATGTGTGAATTCCCATTCACATGCAAATGTTCAATGCCTTTTGGTGTTTATGACTCTGAGCTACTGATTCCTATCTCTTGGTCCTACTCACAAGTGCATGCCACATCCTTACAGGTAGGAATGGGTTCATCTGATGGCTGATGAACTCCCTCCCACGCTTCCCTCTCTGTCACTTCCTTGCAAATACCTCTGCTCTCGTCTGCCATACACTTCACCTATTGCCCTCTTCCCGACCTCTGAGCAGACTGCGTCACTGCCCTGGAACTGACCTTGATTCCCATGGCTTCTGAGGGAATACGCAAATGGAAAGTTGTCAGTGTTAGAATTTGGAGTCTTTCTTCTGTAGACCCTAGCATGTTGTGCACTCCCTAGCTCCCAGTAGGTGCTCAAAGAATTCTTGCTGAACTGGGCAATTTCCTAGCCCAAAATAAAGGATGTGGATTTTATTTCTCTTTCCGCTCACTGCTCCAGATGAATATTAAACCTTGCACACAGCATAAATATTGAAATATTGGTAGGCACATTTAATTTTCCCTTCTGACAGGTCATGATGACAAGAAGGAACTAACAGATGCAATCTATCTGCATTCACGAAGGCAATTTTGAGTTCCACATGACATGCTGTCAATAGACTCAAAAGATATGGCCCTTTAGTGAAGGAATTCTCCATCTTTTCCAGCTCAGAGACCACTTGGATAAAGCAAAAGACCTACTAACCTGAGATTTCCCTGTGCATGTTCATGACACAGAAGGCTATTATCACCTTGACTAAATGGAAGGACTAGCACTGTTTTTGATGAGATACCGACAAGACAATGTCTTTTAATTGAAAAAATCAGTTACATTTACAAAGCACTTTACAGTTTACAAAATGCTCTCAGGTACATTTTTTTAAATCTCATTTGTTCTTACAGCTACTCTGTGAAGTGGTCAGAGAAGGCACTGATATTTCCATTTTGCACATGAAGAAACTGAGGCTTACCCTAAAGTAAAGGGTCAAAAGGTGGGCAACTCACCAGTTAAATCGAGTCCCCCTCCCATTATTGTTACCAGCTGGGTTCCAAACAAAACATAAAACTGAATTGCAATGCTGTTCCGCTGTCTTGTAATTGCCAGTGCCCGAGACCCAGCCTCAACCTAACGCCCACACCCCCACCACCTGTCTTCCTTATCCACTAGTCACCCTGCAAGTTTAGTAGCCAGCCTGGCCCAGGAAGACATTTGAGCTCATGACCTACGGGGAAAGGTAATGAAGACATATTCCATACAACGTGTATCTGAAACTGCGCTCAGCACTTCATGTATGTGATCTCAGTTTATGCCCCCAACAGTGCCGCACAGGAGGCTGTGCCATTCTGGTCCTGCAGATGGGATTCCACGTCCTGTGCATTGTTTAGTAATTTGCCTAAATCACAGGGCTTCAAGTGGAAGAACCTGGCTTGAAGGGAGTCTGCCCCCTTTTAGCCTTCTTTACCATTATTCCCACCTGCCCATGATTGATAAGTAGCAGGACTAAAATTTAAACCCGGGTCATTTGATTCTAGATTCTCAGGTAACGTTTCCAACATACTCCTCAACTTCCAAAGAAGCGAAGCAAAGGTGTGATGGTAAGAGGTCCCTGGGGGACCTCCCACAGCCCTTATCTCATTTAATCCTCTACAAAAAAAAACTCAGTGATCACTCCCTTAGAGACACAGAAACTGGGACTCAGAGCGCATTAGCTTGACCAAGGTCAGATGCCTAGAGAGTGACAGTGCCGGAATTTGAACCCAGGCTCAAATCCTGGACAGCAGGGTAGTCCCGAAGAAGCAATGCACCATCCTGTGTACATCGCATGCACCTCCCAGCTCAGCAGAAACAAGGCTTAGATGGACCTGACCCTCAGAGGAGGCTACCCTGAGGACAAAAGCCTTCAGCAAAGGGCCCTCATGGGGAACTAAATCACCTGACATTAGGATTAAGCTCCACGCCCCCCCCCCCAAAACCCAAAATCCTTTGTGAGAAAAAAAAATCTGTATTTTAAATGAATTTACTGGGATATTTTGGTAAGTGGGGGTTGAGTCCACTCATGTATTTCACAGGGATCTTTAACCAACTGGGAAGGGCAAAGACCAATGAGCACCAGCCAAGGGAAGGCAAGGTCCAAGTTTGACACGTGGCCCCAGAGACAATGAAAAGTACAGGTGCAGAGACAGAGCATAGTCTAGTGGCTGCCAGGGGTTGGGGGAGGGGAAAGGAGGGATGACTGCTTCATGGGTACAGGGTTTCCTTTTGGGGCGATGAAAATGTCTTGGAGCTAGACAGTAGGGATGGTTGCACCACACTGTGAATGAACTAAATGCCAATGAATTGGTACACTTCTGAATGGTCAAGGGTGGATTTTATGTTCTGTGAATTTTACCTCGATTTTTCAAAAGGGTGGGGGGAGAGGAAAGGCGCCGTGTGCTGCACAGGGCCCGTCAGATAGATGATCCCTCAGCAAGTGTTTGTGAGCCGAAGCTAGTTCTCTTGCAACTGAAGCTGGGGATTTGGAGACTTTCCACAGAGTGAGCGCTCAGGGCCAGAGCTGGGTGAGTGCACATGCACGTTCGTGCACTCAGCGACTGCATGTATGTTTGTGTGTTTACACAAGTGGCAGAGGGGACAAGCTGCAGAATTAAATATTTACAGCTTGATGCTACACCGTCCAAAGTCACCAGGAGTAGTAATTATTGTAAGAACAACAATCCCAATGACGGCACTATCAGGGTATGGCTATCATTAAATAATGCCAGGTACTATCTATGGAGAAACAGCTAGGAGCCAGGCACTTGGATAAATGTCTCACGTGTGCCATCACATTGCAGGCTCATGACAACCCATGAGAAAGAACTCCCTCCATCTTTCAGGTGAGGAGACTGACACTCACAAGGTTAAGTACACGTCTAAGGTCACGTATCAATAAGGACAGAACCAGGGTTTTAATCAGGTGCATCTGACTGATGCCTGTAATTTGGGAGGTAGCGGGGAGAGAGTAAATTCAATGTTTCTAATTGTGGGAAAAGTGGAAAAATTTAGACAAGCATTTTTAAAAGACACATAATCACATTAGCCAGAAGTAGCCACTATTAACACTCTAACATATTTACTTCAAATTGTTTCTGCATTTTATAGAGTCAAAATAAAGCTATAGATGTAATTATGTATTGTGTTTTCCCCTTACATGGTACTATATTTTCCCACATCTCTACATGCTCCCATAGATATAATTTTGAACAGCCATATATATTCTGTCCCAGGGATGCCATAACTAACTTTTATCTTACTGTTGAGCAGGTGAAGTGCTTTCCAGCCATCTGTGCATATAAATAATGCTGTGGTGAACACTTTTGCTCGTCAACTTTCTCTGCATATCTGGTTCTTTCCTAAGGATTTTCAAATTCTAGACGTGCACTGAACCTTATGTCTTCCTCCAGAACACTGGTCGGCAACAGAAGTATTTCTAGAAGTTTCTACAAATGCACACCCCTGACTCCACCCCAGAGCGAGAACCAGAATCTCCAGGGTGGGGTCGGGGCTCACTCCAGTGGCTCTGGTCTTCACCACCGTGCCCGAACTGATGCTCCCCACCTCCCTTGCTGGCCTGACTGCATAGACACACAGTCTTGACTGAGGAGAAGGTTCGCTTCCTCACTACACCAACTGGTAGTTGGTGGTAAGCCCGAGGTCTGTTGGCATTCATCTACCTTCCAGACTTCCTGCTCCATTTGCACAAGTCTGCTACACCATCAGACTACCTGTGCCATTATTAACCTAATTTTAAAAATCAAGTTATTTGTTGTTTCCTGATTCAGTGTATTCAGAAAGGGAAAATGGACCTCATTATGGTAAGTGAAAAAAACACCATCTCTTCATGGATAGATGAAGAAGCTTAAAAAAAAATACAATGAAAACAAAACAAGGTAAATACTGTTGCCTCCTTATCCAAACTCAGGCCTTTGTTAAAATAGGAGATTAGCCAGTGTCCCGGAGATATTAAATACCTACCAGCGGCACAATCGGGCTCTCTCCTTGACCAAATCACAAAGATTGAAAAGGGATTGAAAGAGGGCTTTTGACCACGTGACTCAATGTTATTTAATAGTCTGCTTAGGTACCACATCTAAGACCATTTGGTATGGGTCCCCGTCGGTAAACACTGATCTAGTCCAACCTTCTCCATTTACACACAAATACAAGAGGCTGAGATTAAGTGATAGGCCTTTGTCACATCTAAGCCTGGCAGCCAAAGAAAACCAAGAATCCAGGTCTCCTGGCTCTTATGTCTTATTTGATCACTCTTTGAAAAAAAAATTTGATCACTCATTTAAAAAAAAAAATGCTGAGCAGCAGAGTGTACAGGGAGAGAAATATACTTTTACATTGATCTTTGCTTATAAGTTCTCAAAGCATGTAATTGATAGATCAAAGATATAAGCATTTCTTTTAAAAAATCCAACCAAGAAGTAGTTATTGGCCATCTGCTTCTGTGCCAGACCCTATAACAGAGTAAGAGAACACCTTCCGGCCCCCACAGCACAACCCGACAGCGCATGAGGGCAATGTCTGGACCAGACGTAGCAGCTGTGGGCTGATCATTCATTCGCGTCATTACTCCACTAACATGTCTGAGCACCTATGTGTCAGATCTCCATAAATGATTGTTTATGGTTGTGCACGTGGTATCTTCTAGACAGTTACTCTGGTAACTATACTTACTGCTAAGATTCAAATATAAAGAATGGCAGGGGGGCGCCTGGGTGGCGCAGTCGGTTAAGCGTCCGACTTCAGCCAGGTCACGATCTCGCGGCCCGTGAGTTCGAGCCCCGCGTCAGGCTCTGGGCTGATGGTTCAGAGCCTGGAGCCTGTTTCCGATTCTGTGTCTCCCTCTCTCTCTGCCCCTCCCCCGTTCATGCTCTGTCTCTCTCTGTCCCAAAAATAAATAAACGTTGAAAAAAAAAATTAAAAAAAAAAAAAAAGAATGGCAGGGCTTAAACATATCCCTCAAATCAGCTCTAGGAAACTGTTTTACAAAACTTAAGCTGAACTCCTTAATGAAGGATGCAATTTAAAAAGCCTTACACCGTTCAGCTACTATTACCAACAGCTAACATGAACAAACCAATCGCATAATTATTAACAATTAGCTAATATTTATTGGATTCTTATGATGCGTGTGGCACTATGCTCACCACTTCTGCAGACGCTGACTCACAACCCTCACAAGAATCCTGTAAAGGGTTACCATTATCTGGAATATACAGAAAGTGGGACTTACAGGGTTAAGTAACTTTTCCAAGGTCACACAGCTAATAAACACGGAGAGCTAGATAATAATCCAGATAGCTGAGAGTCTGGACTCTTCCAAATTTGAGAGGCATACTTACTAGAGAAAAAAAACAAAAACTAAATGTTTGTTGGAATTTTCTTCACTTCAATTATACTCACAAAGAGGAGAGGAAATTCCACAGCCCCTCCAAAGTTTAACTATATATACGTAGTTCACAAATGGGTGCTGACAGTATTTTCCAAGCTTTGGACTGTCCCGGAAACACCTAGAGGGCTGGACCCCCATCCCTGGAGTTTGTCTAGAAGGGACCCTGGGGATCTGCATTTCCTAACAAGGTCTCAGGTGATGCTGATGCTGCCGGTCCAGAGACCACGCTTTGAGAACCACTTCGTTGGGGGATCATGGGCCTTAAAATCAGACAGACTTGGGTCAGAATCCTCATTTTCCCACTTGCTTTATGCGTGACCTTGGGCAAGTCACAGAGGCTAAACTCCTCCTCCATAAAGGAGAGTATCACTATTGGACAAGGTCGTTGCAAAGACTGCATTAAATGAAATTATGTCCATGATCTGCCAAATACCTGGCATATGGTATGCAATAAACTGGCTCTATTAATATCATTAATACACGATTCGCAAGAGAGGATGCACACTTCTCCACGAATGTGCTACCTGAAAGAGAAAGGAATAAAACTGTATTTTGGAGGATAGTGATATTTCATCCCAAATCATCATGTTTGTCTCTTCTATGCATACGAATGTTAGAAAACAGTGCCTGATGAGAAAGGAAGGTCCACGTGACGGGAAACGCATCGAAGCCAAATGCTGGCAGCTCAGAGACGGCCGCTCTTGCCCAGCGCGACCATCTGCAAGGGTCGTATCATGGGGTGCAGGAGACACTGGTAGACACCTTGTAGGCAAAACCAGAGGTGCCTGAAGACATCTGGGGTTTTTTTGGGAACTCACTGCAGAATTAGTAATTACAAAAATAACAATACAATTGCATGGGCTTTGTAAAGCACTTGACGGTTGAATGGAATAAACGGGAAGTATTAAGTAGTCCTTTTTATCTTCCTCTGCCTGATTTACAAAGTGTTGTCTGTGGGGCATATTGTGTGTGTGTGTGTGTGTGTGTGCGCGCGCGCTCGCACGCGTGTGCTGTTGGTTGTTGTTGGTTTTAAAATAAGCCACAGAGATGAATCTTGTTGTGAGCTTGTCTTCCAGAAAAAGCAGAATATATTAAGGGCTGGAAATTGGCCTCAGGGCTAAATATAGCAGTGTGGTGGAGTGCTGGGGCACATTTCGAGCTGTTCCGTTGAGTATCTGCAGCGTTTAAAGGTGGATCATGATGCGACTGGGTAGGACTTAAATCATCTAATGAGGGTTTAGTTCTAAGGCCTTTTGAGTTCTTTAGCTAAAGAAGAGTGAGCATATTTGTGTGACCCAGAGAGAGAGATCAAAGGAGACAGGGAGGATGGCAGAGACCCAGCCTGGTCAGCCATCTGCACCTGCAGGGCCTTGGCTGATGAACCTTTACCCTTGGAAGTTCAGGTTGCCACAGAGGACTATAGAATGACTCAAGGAATCTTTCTGGCTGTAACCACCTGGCTCCTGCGTAGACATCACCTTTCGTTCCGGTCTCAGCTCAACTGCTGCCCCTCTGGCCACACCATTTATAGTGGACAAGCTGGATCCCCTCAACCAGCCTGCAGCTTCCACAGACAGTCCCCACACCACGGAGCTGTCACACGTCGAGTCAGGCACTTGCTGGAACTGTCTGGCAGTGGAAACCCATGCAGGGGGCAGGGTGGGAGTCAACATCCCTGGAAGCAATCCACAACCAATGAGGTGCACAGGTTGGTAGATGGATACCCCAGCTTTCTTGCCACCTGATGTAACGAATGTCCGGCAAGTGCCTCTGTGTCTTTCTAAGGGTCCTCGAAGGACTCAGTCAGCCTGCTGCCCACAGTGACCCGACAACCTGGTGATGGACGTTCTATTAGCTTTCCTCTCTTCCTCTGCTCCCCTGTCACGCCTTCTGGAAT
The DNA here is from genome assembly GCF_018350155.1 of Leopardus geoffroyi. NCBI lineage: Eukaryota > Metazoa > Chordata > Mammalia > Carnivora > Felidae > Leopardus > Leopardus geoffroyi. Next base: position 52,946,170 of record NC_059329.1, on the reverse strand, counting down.
CACCTCACAAATAATCTATTTATACCCAAATCCTTTCCTCTGAGTCTGCTTGGGGAGAAGCCAAACGAAGACATTATCTCAGTGCCCCCAACTCCTCCAATCCTTCTTTCTCATAGCACCCTGTCTACATTCCTTTCTGACCACTCTCTGATCAGTTTTCTTCTCTTACTTTCCTTACAGGGCCTGGGTCTGCTCCATCGCCACCACCTGGCACCGTGCCTGGCTAGTGCTCAACAAATATTGACCGGCTAAATGAATAAGCGTTTGCCACTTGGAAATGGCTTCCTCCTAGAACAGTTGTTTTTTTCAACAGGGATGACACTCTCACCTCTTGGTATCCATTCCCTTTCTTCCCCCACATATAATCCTATCCTAATGCATATCTACGAACAGGCAGAGAGGTTTAATGGAACGGGTTTTGGAATTCAGAGAGCTATGGGACTTTGGGCACGTTATTTGCCTTCTCTGATCCTCCGTAAAACCATCTGAAAACCAAGAACAGTATTGCCTGCCTAATGGGTTTACAGAAAAGGCTATACACTTGGAGGATGTATAGTGCCTGGAACATGGCAGGCATTTATTACGTTGTGAGTTCCTTGCATCCTGTTTATTCCTCTTTTCTTCTGTCTCTGTCTCCATAGTAAGTCCTCTACTCCATAAAGAGAGAGCAGTCTTTGAGCACCTCTCTCCATGTCCGTCCTGCCTCTGTCCCCTACTCCCTTGCTAATGGTCCCTGTCCCTCCCTCCACCACACACACACGTGGGAGGAGTCACTACATCATGCAGTCAATGACCACATTCTGCATCGTCTGCCACTTCCTACCTCCATGTGGTAATAAGCACTTCTAGGTGGGCCCTGACCATTTAGGCTGGTTGGCCATTTCACAGTCAGGGAAAGTGAGGCTCAGAGAGGGTAGATGATTGCCCAAAGCCTGAGTGCTAGTAGGACACAGAGCCTGCCTGACCACTAAGCCCTCTGTCCCCTCCAGGTCACACTACCTTTGCTAGGCTCCTCGTGAGCTCCAGAAAGTGCATGGCTGTGACCCAGTAAGGCCCATAGAGTTTGCTGAGGACACATATACCAAACCCTACCCATGCAAAATGGCCCTCCTCTTACTGTTGTTTACTGAAATTTGATGCAATGCCGTGGGCAATGGCTTAGGCAAACCCTTTAAAGTAGATATTACTAACCCATTTTCGTTTGAGGAAACTGAGACTCAGAGCGGTTAAGCGATTTGCTCTCCATTGCACAGTGAATAAGTAGTGGAACCAAGAATCAAATCTGGGTGTGTCTGATCCAGAAGCTAAGCTGTCCCCAGGGTCTAAGCAGACCCCATCCTTCCTGGGCCTGCTCCCTGTAGCCTCGCTTCTCCCTTGTCGGTTGCTGCTTTCCCGGGGCTTTCCTGGAGCAGCCCTCTGCCTCTCAGGTTTTCCTTTCACAACAGGTAGGACGGAAGAGCATGCACTGCACTGCAAGCTCCCCGAGGTTTCCTGCATCTCATCTCCAGGCACTGCTATAAAGCTCAGGAAAGATTTGTTCAACGGGAGTGATCAAAGCCGCAACAGGAGTTGATTAGATGTTTTAGCTCGCTTCCAACTCTGGAAAGCTACTCCTCCGATGGTCCTATTTCAGCGCCGTCAACATGGAAAGGAAAGCATTTGCAGCAATTCAAACCACCGAACTGCATTACTGAACACCAACAAACAAACATTCGCCTTCGAGAGGGAATTCTGTTACAGTGGGAGCCAGTGCCCCCAGACTCCAGCTTTGCGGGCAGAGACCCAGGAGTCGTCCTTCTGTTTGGCTCCATCATGACACCACAGAGGGCCACCAGCTTGGCCTGCCTGCCAGGGGATGGGGCCCTGTGATCAGGCTGGGTCAAGAGGAGGGACATGTGGATGGGCACGGCCAGTAGGACAGCTCAGAAGACCTCCTGAATGCCCCAAAAGGACAGAGTGTTCCCAATTCTATTAGCAACTTAGCCAGTTAGTGAAGTCCAACAGCATCCTCCAAAAGCACTCCCACTCACAGAACTCCTGCCCTGCCAGGGGACCCAACAGCATATAGAGCATCAGTCCCCCGGAAGGGGCAAAGATGTCTTGCTCCTTCAAGATGGCCAAGTTAGGGGATGGGCTCTCTGCTGTCTGGTCACCCATGACAGTCCTAATGCCATCCCTGGTAAGCAGCTATGGGAGTGGAGTGATTTCCCACTCAACTCACAGCGAGGTGGCAGAGAGGGGATTCTGGAGTGCATCATCTGGGGCCAAGTCCTGGGTTGGCCTCTTGCTATGTGACCTTGGACAAATCACTTCACCTTTCTATGCTTCAGTTTCCTCAAACATAAGCTAGGAAAACCAACCGTCCTTACCTCACAGAGTTGTAAGAAAATGAAATGAGTTATTTACAAAGCACTTAAAACAGTGCTGTTGCATAAGCACTCAAATGTTTATCTAATAAATAAATCCTCATCACATCTCCCAATACCTCCCTGGTACAAACATTTTGGAAAACATACCTAATTATTACGTTTTCAAGCACGTAGCCCTTCGTCCATTTATTCTTCTTCTATGTGCTCCCATAATGTTCTGCCTGGTCACAGCAATTATAACTCTGGGTCACTGTGGTCTCTTTGATGAGCATCTTTTCTGTACATAGCCGGGCACTGTATCAGCACTGAGAGTGCAACTCTAGACAACACTCAGTCCAGAGGGAATGGGGACATGGGTCAGGGTCACTGCGTAACAAAGACAAGGGTGGAGTGCTAGAGGTATCGGTGGTGGGTGCTTTAGTGAAGTATCTATCAGTTATACTGTGTCTTAACAATTTTATAATAATAACAAACAGCCGTCAAATCTGTCTATAGCAAAAAAACAAAACTCATCTCTAGATGTCCACAAGGACATGTTCTCAAAGGGATATAACCAAAATATAGAAATGAGAAGCAGAAAAAGAAATCTGAGCAAAAACACTTATTTTGGGGCCTCTTGTGTTCCAAATCTGCTCCTATCTCACATAGGGTCCCCAAACTCCTATCCCCTGTTCCAAAGGCCAGCTGTTGTGGGCTCACACTCCAGGCTGTTTATAACTCCTTCCGCAATTCCTTGCTTCCTGAGTAACTGGCCACAAGTTCAGATCCTTCTGGTTCCAGCCTCTGTGGAATCCAGAGCCTTTCTGGTAAGAAGCTAGGTCACTCTGCCTTTCCCTGCCTCCCTGAGATCTCCATCCTGACACGGAGATTCCAGCTCTTCTCTCTGATTGGTCAGCAGACATCAGAGGGGAGGCACAGATATTCCCAGGAGACCTTCGCGGCCAGTCTCGAACAGCTGTCTCAGCTGCAGAGGGCTTTTTTACTCTAATTTGGAGATGATTCCAGCTCATGAAGACTGCTTATTAAGAATGTTGGTTCAACATACAAACCAAATGTAATGCATAAATTTTGTTTGGATCCTAGTTGAAGAGGAGAAAAAAAAAGCCACGGAGATATTTTTTGGACAATGACAACTGTAAATTATTATTAATTTTCTTAGGTATAAATAGCACGTCACGGTTATGTAGAAGAATGTCCTTATTTTTAGAAGAAGCATGCTAAAGTAGTTACAAAAAACACATCTGCAAAAAAATGGAGAAAACTAGATATCTACACATACATGCACACAAGGATGAAGCTTATAAAGCAAATATTTTGAGAAAAAGGAAGATCAGTTCCCATGGGTCTCTATAAAGCTTGTTCACGCATCCTATATTGGGAACTGAAAAAAAAAAAAGAGGTACAGAAACACAAGATGCATATAATTTAACTCCACATTTCAACACTTGAGTTTGCTTTTGGAGGGGAAAAAATTTCTTGGCCCTGCCCTGCACCCCAACCACCCACAAGCACACCCATGCATACGCACACACAGGTACACACTCACCGGAAGGCATTTCCTTTAAACTCAAAGCCCTAAGAGAAATCCCAGAATAGTCAGCCTGGCACAGTAGTGAACTAGGATTCACTTTGGAAGATATGGGTTCTTCCCTGCTGTACAGGAGCTGGTAATCTTTGGGGAGGCACTGAGTCCTCACTTTCCTCACTGTTCCCTGACAGTATAATAACCCTGCCTTACCACCCACAGGGCTAGACCAAGAACCTGGACAAAGAAAGGCTATAAAGACACCATCTCAGCATTCCTATGTTCACAGTGAGAGATGTCAAGCGTGGAATGCATGAAGGGGTCCCGATGCTCTGTCTAAAGGTTCTTGCGTCCATCTTCTGGAATTGGGCCTCCAAGAATTTACTTTTCCAAGCTGCTCACCACTGGAAACAGATGTAACTCTTTTAGCCCCACATGATATGGCCAAAGTAATAAAAGCACAACTGGATTTTCGATTTTTTTTTTTAAACTGTCATTCCCAAAGCGATCTTACATAAATGGATCTGAAACACATGGCAGAGATGAAGGCACTGAGTAGAGAGATGGAACCCCACCAAAGAGTCCTTTCCTGGGTCATGGGCAAAGAATGCCAAAACCTTGGCCCGCTGCCTCCTGAGCTCTGTGAATCTAAGAGTTGGGCAGAAAACTTCCTCATTCAGAATCCATAATTCTGATCATTTAGACACAGCCTCAGCTGACCTTGCCACTGGTGTATCTGTGAAATGTTCTCTGGCTTGGAGGGAGGGACATGTGGCACACAGTCAAGCACACTAGCTGGGTGGCCAGGAGAACTGGTTCACTCCTGACTGCCCCCCACCAACTTTGTAACCTTGGACAAGATGCCTTCCTTCCTCGGCTTCCATGGTCGTCCTTGTACAATGACTGTGTTGGATTAAAGGCTGTTCCCGTGTCATCTGATTCTAAGACTCTATGATTAGTCACTTCCTTTGGGAAATTCTCCCAATCCTCCAAGAATGTTTGCTGAATGGAACTGGTATCTGTGATATTAAAGCATGCTTAATCCACCAAAGGGGACAGACTGTTCCAGAGCATGTTGGAAGCACTCATTTCTCTGCCCCCAGAAGTACAGAGCACTTCAGGTTTCATTCAGGTTGATTCACAGAAATTCTCATCTGTTTGCAGTTGGTTTGCAACTGAGTTCTACATAACGGAGAGTAACAAATAGCACTAGCATTATAAAGCGCGATTTGGGGCACCCACGATGTGCTGGACGCCATGCTAAGAGTATGAGTGTACTGCAGCAAGGGAGTGCCGTAAGTTCATCATATGGAAAACTGCAGCTCAGAGAGGTTAAGTAACTTGCCCAAGGTGGCACCGTGAGTGGTAGATTGAGGAGTCTAACTCCATTCACTGTGGTAGCGTCTAGAGCGAACTCATCAAGTTGTAAACAAAATCCTATTAATGGGTCTGCTATTTGTCTCTCCTAACAGTGGACATTAACTTAAAAAACAAAACTTTATTGACCTATAATTGATGCACAATACTGTACATGTTTAAGTTGCACAACTTGATGAGTTCTGATAATCACCGTCACCCCCCAAATTTCCCCTCCTCTCCTCTCACCTCTCCAGGCAACCGTGTATCTGCTTTCCTGCTCAGTACACTATGTGGTGTTGTTGGAGAATTTTATATAAATGGAATCAGACCTATTTTTCTTTGTCTGGCTATTTTCACTCAGTGTCATTATTCTGAGACTGATCCCTGTTGAGTTTATCAAGAATCCTTTCCTTTTGTATTGCTGGGTTATTCCATTATATGGAACAATTCATTGACCCCATTTACCTGTTGATGTGCTTTTGGGTCATTTATAGCTTTTGGCTGTTACCACTGAAGCCTTTGAACATTCTTGTGTGAGTCTTTATATGTAAACATACTTGCATTTCTCTGGGGTAAGTACCTAGAAGTGGAGTGCATGGGTCATAAGCTAGGTGTATATTTAACGTTTTAGGAAGCCGCCAACTGTGCTCCAAAGTGGTAGGTACCATTTTATATTTCCGTTGTCCCACATCCTCACCAACACTCAGTATGATCGGTCTTTTATTTTTAGGCACTCAAGTGCATCTGAAGTTATATCTTACTGCAGTTTTAATTTTCATTTCCCTGATGACTAATGATGTCAAGCATCCCTTTGTTGCTTATTTTTTCTTTAAATCTTTAACTAGAACATGGAAATTGGGCAAAAATAATAGCACTAGTTACCATTTATTAAATGGTTGTCCTCTTCTGTGACAGGTTGGACTCTATGAGTTTTACACCCACACCCTCTCACTTTCATAGCACCCTAATGAGAATGGCATCGAGATCCAGTTTTCCAGATGGGACACTGAGACTCAGTGAGGTCAGGTAAGTGGCCCCACATCACAGTTAGTTAGTGACAGGGCCAGGTTCCATTTCTAGGGCTCTGTTCTATACCCCGGAGGGTGTGGGTGTGCCTGCCAGTAACGTTGCTCTTGAACAAGGCTTGTGTTTTATATCCCAGGCACTGCCAGGGCTTTGCAACATAACCAAACCATAGCAAAAGAAAAAAAAAAAAAAAAAAAAAAAAAAAGATGGACACTGCAGACAAATGCAACATTGACAGTCATTCCTATTTGCTAGGGACGTAGGACAGTTTAGCCAAGATACACTGTGGCTGAGGCCCTGATCAATACATCAATACTGCATAACATTAAAAGCAAAACAGATCTCTGGAAAGTAGTTAACCAAGAGCTTCAAATCCAAAGGCTGCATAAGAATGTCAACGTTTACGTTGTGCTGAAGAAATCATTTGAAAGAACTGTACTTTTGCTCTTTAAAGGCAGGTGCATTTCAAGATGTTGACTCTTATGTAAGCACTGGAAGTGTATCTGGGGTTTTCTTTAGCCCAGGGATTGAATTCTAGCACTAAGAAGCAAGGGAAAGCTGAGCCGCCATGAGCAGGCCAGCACCTCTCGGGACTTTGGTCTCCTTCTCTGGGCTGTCAGTGGCTCACGTAGGGCTGTACCCTAACACGCCTTCTGGTGCTGGGGTGCTGTTGTCCATACTTATTTGCAGGAAACACCAAACACATGAGTGGTAGTAAGCCTGACAATATAATGAGGAGAGCTCCACCCTAAGTAGGAGAAATTTCAACTCTGCGTTTTGACTTAAAATCTTGGCTTTGAAGTATGGTGCTTAAGGTCCATGACTACAGAATTAAGCAGCCCTTCGAAGAACAATATTCACACCTCCTACCATCCTGGATGATGCTCTTGACTCTCCTGTTGATCCTCACAATGTGACATCATCTATATATAGTTTCCTTGCACCATCAGAATAAAGTCCAAGCTTCCCAGTGGCCTTTCTTGTTCCTGAGGCCATCTCATCTGGCCCCACTTCCCTGATGGCTATCCTTTTCCTGAGTTTCTGTTCCTTTTCTCATGCCCTCTCCTCTGCCTGGGGAGCCCTTCCACATCCCCCAACCCCTCCCCTGCTCGGAAAACTCCTCGACTCTCAGGGTCCATTAAGAAGAAGGTCTCTTCTCTTCACAGTCTTATTCTGTTGGCCCCCAGGCAGATATGGTCACCCCTTAACTGTATACTCGCTGGCTGGGGTGCCTTCCTCCAGGGAGGCCCTTCTCCTACCATGTATCTCACACAATGTCTGCATCACCAAAGGGCTCATCTGTTTTCTCCCGCTCACCCAGCACTGCCCAATAGAAAGCAAACATATAAATATGGTAAATACTTATGCATAATAAATAATATAACACATAATATAAATAGCATAATAAAATATAAATACAATTGAAAGTTCTATTCTAACCACATTTCAAGGACCCAATAGCAGCATGAGAGTAACAGCTACCATACTGGAGAGCACGCATATAGGACATTTCCATCACTACAGAAACTTCTGCTGAAAAATACCTTTGGTATTTTTCTCTTTGGAGAAGTCTTTGCAATGGTAGCAATCTGCTTCCTTAAGGTGTAAGTGATTTCCCTAAATAAGCGAAAGACACTGGGACTGTAAATGGGGAACATGAAGAACGTCAGGAATACCAATAGCATGGGTGCAAGATGCTACTTCTATGTGATGAGACACAGCCAACCACGTGGCTTTGAGTGTACTCTGAAGTTCAATGCTGCCTCTTATGATCCTGTCCAATCTATTATCCCTCATTCTACTTCATTGCCCAATACAGTGTCCTCTGCATGAGTCCAACTGAAATAATTTAATTTATCATTTTCCTATGAATCTGTATAAGCAGTTTCCTCCCCCTGGAAGTTCTCAACTGTTACCCTGCCTAACTGATCATCCTTCAGTGCAGCATAAGCGCCCCCCCCCCACCCGTGACAACTTCCCCGCAGAGGTGGCTGACGTCTCCCTCCCTATGTGCACACCTCTTCAGTCACTCCTTCACATAGCTGTGTCTTCTGACACACTGCAACCTCCTGAGGTCAGGGATTGTGCTTTCCTCTGCCCTGGCCCAGCATATTAGACATTCTTGACAATAGGAACCGAAAAACACTGAATGAATGACTGAGTTCCCAAAGAGGAGTCCAACCTTGTATCTAGCAATGGCGCCTCAGCTGAATAAATGTGTGGCCTCTCTAGGTTCTGCCTAGACAGAAGCCAAACTCGTTGGATTGTTTACACTCCGGGCCATATTTACAATAGGCTTAGCTTATGAATGCTTGAAGCACAGGATGGAAAGAAGCCCATGGATGGCAGCTGAGCCATTCCCCTGCCTTCAGGACAAACTTGCATCTAAAGCAGTTGAGGAGATAAAAACCTACCTGGCTTTTTAAAGAATTTGAAACCACCCAGCAAGCCTTGACAATGTGGAATGAAGAACCAAGGGCACCTCCCTCTCGGTGCTGAGTCAGTGGCCTTTGTCTGCTCTGTGATTCACCCCACTGCTTATAAACCACCTGAGCAGCTGGGAACCAGGAAGCCGCCTGCTCACGCCCACAGGCATGCATTCGGCTCCCTTCCGTCCTCCTGTCCTCCAGTCCTCCTGTCCTCCATATTTGGAATGGTACCCACATCTACCCCAGCAAAGGCATAGGTGTGATCCCTCCCTCCTCATTAGAAGACAATAGGGTCAACCCCAAGCTTTTTCCCCTGAGACAGGGGTAGGTGGTGTGTGAGATGTGAAAAGCAGATGGACAGTCAAGACACCCGCCTTCTGGACTGGTTTGTGATATGGACTTTGCACTGGGTTCAAATCCTACTGTATGGCCAGTCACCAGCAGTGGACCATGCCACTGAATATTTCCCAACTGACCTCCTCAGCTGGAATCTAAGATAATGCCCATCTCCTGGGCTGGCTGTGAGGGGGTAGGGAGATTAGGCTTTGCCACACAGTAGGAGTTCAAAACATGTCAGATGGCATCCCTGTCTCCATGGCTTGCTCAGCCTGACGGCCTGTGAGATAACTAGTTTTGTGGGTCGACGCAAGGCCCTTCCTTCTCTGAGTCCTCAGTTTCTCCAGCCACACAGGTGAGCCAGATTACCCCTCAGTTTCCTTCCAGATCCAAGGTGTGGGAATTTGAGGCGTGAGACCTCTCAAGTGATAATGTGTGTGTGCGCACGCACATGAGAGCAGCAGAGAGAAAATATGAGAAACCATTTTTTTAGTTCCCTTAATGGAATAAGACAGATTTAAATATTTTGATTCCAACCCACTGTGTTCTCTTTGTTCCATATATGATTTTAAAAGCTTATCTTTGTCTTTTAGCTCTTTCAACAATGCAAATCCTTCTCACAAAGTAAGGTAAAGGTTTTCTCCCTCCTGATGACTTAACATACAAGAAAATGTTAAACCCTTATTCTTTGTATTTAAATTCTTTGATGTTGCCAATAAAATAGGTTGGGAAAAGTTGACACAGAAAGCCATTCCATGTATCTGAGTGACTAATTCCTCAGAAGGATAATGGAGATACTCAGAATACCTGAGAAGTACAGCAGTCAGGGCCCAGGCAGACCCTTCTGCCTTGACTACCTCTTTAAGATGGGGACAGTGATCATAACCCTGCCCATTCAGTAAACCATGGAGTCAGTGCTTCCCAAAGAGTTTGTGAAGCAATGCTGCTCATAGGAGATGCTTTGCAAACATTTTTTTTTTTTTTTTTAACTTTCATGCTGGAAGTTTGAGAACTCTTACGTGATATTTATCTCTCTTGGAGATTCACACTGGCAGAGTAAAGGCTCTGAGAACTCCTGCAGCACAAGAACACATTTAATTTGTCCAATCTGGCATTTCGCAAACTTATTTGGACACAAACCAGTTTTTTTTTCTGAGGTTCTCCCCCCCGCCCCTAGGGCATGCCCTCCACATGACCTGACACCCACACGTACACATGCAATATAGGGAAAAAAGGCTTGAAACCCATTTCTAGGAGCCAATATGGGGCAGAGGTAACAACATGCACTCCACAGTCAGACAAATCCGGGTTTGATCCTAACTTCGCCAGCAGTGTGGCCTAAGGGATGTTATGTAACCTTCCAGTGCCTCAGTGTTGCCATAAGCTAAAACTGGGCTGACAGTGTCTACTTCTGTGGTGCTTCCTTGTGCATTAGGTGAGACGAGGCATGCGCAGAAGCTTCCGGCACCTGGTTGGTATCTTTAAAATGTGACTCTCCCTCCTCTCTCCTCTTCGCAAAAATCATAAGCTAAGACATCTGAAAACTCCTTGGGCATTTTTTTAAATGCTCATAAGACTTGACATCAAATTCTTTCCCATCAGAAGCCATCTTGGAATGTCTTTCTATTACCTAGTCTGCAAGTTTCCATAAAGACTCATCTAGAAAACACATGGCAGGGCTGCTTTAATACATATATATGCGAAGGAGGCCTAGTACTTCATGCAAGTATCTGGGATTTAACATCGAGGAATCTGCCCGTGTCAAATATTACTCTATTTAACAGAATGTGATATCACTTGATACAGCCATAAAGCGCATTGCTATCAAAATACAGCTGTTATTAACATTACTAACAACTGCTTTATTCCAGTGCATTTTATTGACACCACAATGATGGGCACTTTTAAAATGAGTGTCCCTGGCTGATTTTTAGAGGCCTATCTCCCAGAGAGTTCATACGATAATTCCCCCAGGGTTTTCACCAAGGTAGAATGAGGAGTTTAAAATGCTTGAAAGAGAGTCATCTTGAGGTCACCAATAATTAAATAGGAGCTAAAGGAACAGAATATGGAAAATGTGTAATCTTCCCGGCTCTGAAATAAAAACATGTATCAGTGAGACAGTGCCTCTGTGGGGAGACTTGATCTCAATCTACAGCAGGATTCCTTTCAAGCCTGGATGTCTAGTTCAAAACACCCATTAAAAGTCTATGATGGACTTTAATTATGAGAGGCAGATGATAAGAGTCTAGTTCATTCCCTCCCGTTGTCCGGGGTGGTTTAGAGCTGCCAATCATCACCCCCTTCAAAGAGGCCCAAAGTGCAGATACCACTTTAAAGAAATGGCTGGACTGTGAGGGAGGGGCTCTCACCCCACAGGTGGTGCAGAGAGAGTGGTGTCAAAATGCCTCAGGGCCTGCTAAGTGCACTCAAGGGATCTCTTACTAAAAGCAGCGACAGTTTTCCCATTATTCCAATATATAGTGGTTGGACCGAGAGACTCCCTCATCCCTGGCTTCTCATTTCTCAGCCTCTGATGTCCCTCTTCCCACTTCCACTCACTCCTCCCCACATGGTTTGGGGGTGATTTGGTAATGTGCCCAGCAAACTAACAGGTGGTGTTAGCCTACTAACACACACACACACACACACACACACACACACACACACACACAAAAGAGGTAAAAGATAGCAGAGGAAAGAACCCATCTCAGAAGAAGCAGCAGCAGCTATGGAGTCAGAAAGACTTGGGTTTGAATTCTGACTCCCTCATTTCCTGCTGTGTGGTCTTAGGCAAGTTACTTAGCCGCCCCCTTCCTCCCCGCCCTCCTCCCCCCCCCCCCCCCCCCCCACACACCGCTGGAGCCTCCATTGTCTATCTGTAAAACAGAGACCAGATTACCTGCCACCTAAGGTTAATATGAGGCCCCCGGTTCATAATAGGATACCTAATAAAGTCATTCCCCTGATAGGCAAGCAGAAGCCTGCAGCCAAGGTCTGTCTGCCTCCACTGTTTCCTACATAACAACTCCCTCTGCCCCGAGACAGAAACTTGCTGGAGAGGCCAGCTGAGAAAGAAAAATGTTCAATAATTCAGAAGCACTAACATCAAGTCTGATGTAGGTATAAAAATAGTTACAAAACACCACACTCCTCTTGTTTTCATTACAGCAACCTTGGCTCCCTGGTAGGAACAGGAGGAGCTGGGGACTGGCCCGAGGCTGGGGCCAGGCCTGGGGCAGGGGAGACTCATCAGGTTTCTGCTTTGGCTCCTCAGATTATTCATCTTTGTTCACAGGCAAGGCAGGAAGGAATCTGCTTGTCACCTCCATATTTTAAACCAGCCTTCGGATAGGCTGGTTTATTTTTGAATTGACCGTATGCTCAGCTGGGCTATTGGAGCAGAGAGAATTCTCTACATCCTGCCTTGTGACGGGGACCAACTAGTGAGCTCTTCAAGGATGCTGGGCCAGATCCCAAAGCTTAGGTTCAAAGCAGCAGCGCGGTAGGCTGCCCTGAGACCAGTCAATCTCTGTAAAGAGTCCCATTGCCCTTGGCCTGTGTCACCCAGAAGGACTGTGTTATTCCGAAAAGCACAAATTCTAGGAAAAGAACAAGAAGAAGCCAACTGGAAAGCTAACATTTCCTAGGCTTCTGCTATGTGCCAGGCACCCTGCCATGTACTTTACCTATATCACCTCCTATAGCGCTCACAAGAAACTCCAAATTAGTTGCAAGCTACATTTCACAGATGAGGAAGCTAGCTCTGGGAGTTAAGGGACTTCCTCCCCAAAACTCCACCAAGGACTCAGGGCTCAGACTGAGACAGTCTGACTCCCAAGCCTACACTTTCTCCCCTTCACCCACCCACCCCCCCCCCCCCCCCCCCCCGTAAGAGCAGAGCATGTGGTATGAAAAGGTCTTCATGAAATATTCAGCTGCATTCGTAGCTCCTGTCATGTCCAAGCCAGATCGGAGTGCTTACTCAGTGCATTTTTTCTTGCAAGGGAGCTGCAGGGAAACAGATTTCCAAGTTACATTTAACAAGACAGGGAAACGGGGCCTAATGTTGGCCTGTCCCAGGTATGGGGGCAAGTCTATGCAGGCGTGCTCAGAGCAGGAGGCACAGGGACAATGGAATGGGAGGCTACAACCAAACCTATTGCTTCTAGGAGCCGAGGGTCTTGAGTTTCTTTGGTTGCCTTTCTAGGAGAGAACAGGGAGTGATCAGCAAGGTGAGGAAGCCCAGGAGAGTAGTAGAGGGAGGCAACAACATTTCTCATCCTTCCAGTCCGACCCCAAAGCTTTCTTTTTTTTTTTTTAAGGTTTATTTCTTTTTGAGAGAGAGAGAGACAGAGCGTGCCAGACAGAGTGTGAGCGGAGGGGGGACAGAGAGAGGGGGAGAGACAGAATCCAAAGCAGGCTCCAGGCTCCAAGCTGTCAGCACAGAGCCTGATGCGGGGCTCGAACTCATGAACCGTGAGATCATGACCTGAGCTGAAGTCAGACACTTAACCGACAGAGTCACCCAAACCTTTCTTTTTGAAGGTTTCCTTGCCTCCCCCAGTCAAGCTGGGAGTGAGAGTTCTTTCTCACATGTGTCTGCTTTGTGCCAGGCTCCGTGCTACAAGTTCGGTTAATGTTATTCCACTTCATCAGCAAAGCAGGTATCATCACTCTGTGTTGAGGAGGGAGGAACCAAGACTTAGAGCTTGTTTAATGCACCAAAGGTCACACTAACCAGCACAGTGGATCTCAACCAAGGACAGCCCCCGGCAACAGTTATCCAGTCAATCGTGCCAAAGCTGACAATGTCTAGAGATGGCTCAGCCAGGATTTAAGGTCAGTCTGACTCTTAAATTCATGTCCGGTGATACTCTTAACTGTATCCTAAGTACCTTGAGGTCTGAGTGGACTCTCCTGCCCTTCTGTCCCAAACGATACCGACTCTGCAACAGAGCTCACTCAGCAAGCCCTTACTGACTGATTCGTCAGTGTAGTTAATAATGGTGCCAAGGATCTAGATGGGCAGCCCCACCCAAGGGAGCCAGCCATTCTGCAAATGAATCTCTCAAGAGGATAGTGAGTCCAACTTCCCACCTCCTGCAGGAAGCTTCTCCTCAATACTCTGACAGCCCCCTGGTTGCACACCTCCCACGATGAGGAGCTCGCTCCTTCCACGGGCAGTACAGTACTTGGGAGAATGTTCTTCCTGATGCTGAACCGGAGCCAACCCTCCACCCAGCCCCAGCCTACCGCAGCTTCTGGACGCCTGGGGGAAGACTGCTGGTTAGCAACTAAGAGACTACACCCCAAGTCCTGGTCATGTCTTCCTAACTCCTGGAACGGTGAAATAGAAGAACACAGACTTGGAGCCAGAAAGATCCCGATTCAAACCCTGCCTCCACCGCTCACACAGTTGGTGATGAAGCATCACAAGTCAACCTGGCAGAGTGGCTATGTCCAGCACAAAGTAGGGAACTCAGTACATAGTAGGTCTCAGATGGCCCACTTAGTGGCAGGGTCTGTTCACAGGGACCCGGCTCCCCCTCTGTGTGAGGTCTGTGACATCTGCTGGACTTCCCCACATCACATCCTCTCTTTGGCCTCGGCCTGCCCATCTCTGGGGTCCACGTTTGAACACGGGAATTTAATTCCCTGAGTATTAAGGAGACAAGAAACTCAGATGGGTGAAAACAGATCAAGAAATGACAACCACTTAAGTTACCATGGCAACGGTTTAACTTGAAAAGTTCCAAGAACGTGCCGTAAACTAGAGGCATACACACACGCCTGAACGTGGGGGCCTCAGACACCTGCTCTGATGCTGGGGACCATCACCCAAACTCCAGTGTAGAATGAATTTCCCACCCTGTTTCCCACCTTCACGGGTGGCTTGTGAAGGCAAATTCTCCTTCTAGGAACCCAAATCAATTCCTGCTACAAGGCATCATTCATCAGTGCAGGCAGGTGTCAGGAGAGGCTAACCACTTCTTTCTATTAAAAGTTTTGGCTGAAAGAGACATCTGAAGATGGTACTCATTGTGCTCCTGCCGCAGAGTAGACCGGGCAAGCTCTGGCCCCCTCTATTTCCCATGAACTGCCTATAGACAAGGTCCCAGGGAAGGACACTTGCTTTAGATGGTCAGGTGGATCCATGCAGGAACCCTGACTCCCTGACTCTTGGTGGGGTGGCTGTGGGTGGTATCTACCCTCTCCAAGCCCCCTCTCCTCCTCCTCTGAAAAATGAGAAAAATAAGATCTAGCCGGTTAGGAGGATTAAAGAAGGTAAGGCAGGCCAAACACACACAATTCAACAAAGACTGAGAGCCTCTTTTTTTGAAAGAGAGAGAGAGAGAGAGAGTAAGCACACACAAGCAGGGGAGGGGCAGAGAAAGGAAGAAACAGAATCCCAAGTAGGCTCCCTGCAGCCAGTACAAAGCCTGACGTGGGGCTCAAACTCACAAACCCTGAGATCATGACCTGAGCCGAGATCAAGAGTTGGACGCTCAACTGACTGAGCCACCCAGGTGCCCCACGACTGAGAGCCTCTTATTGGCAAATACCGTTCTAGGCCCTGGGGTCACCTCAGTGAACAAAAGGCAAAGATCTCTGCCTAGGGGAGATTCACGCTGGTCATGAGAGATAAAATAGACAAACAGCCAATAGCCAGACCATATATGAAAACAGAATGCTGACCCCCAACCTTTGCAGCAACCAACCCCAAAGGTCAGGACTTGATAAACAACCTGCCAGCTTGTAAAATTTTTGCCCCAACTTCCACCTCAGGACCACTGCAAGCGAGCAAAATACGCTTTTGGCAGCTAATCACATGCAGCTCCCGGCTTCTAGGGAGCCCGCCTCCAGCTTCTTCCTGCCAACAGCCTCCAGTCCAAGCAGCCCAAAGCCTTTCTTTTTTTTTCTTTTTTTTTTTTTCCTTCACTAAGAGGCTTTCCCACCTCTCTGCCTGATCCTGAGTCTCACCAAAGGCAAGTGATGGTGGCTGACTTCCTTGTGGCCTCTTGCTTGTTCTCATCTGAGCGTTCATTTCCACAGTCAATAAGTGTAATACAGAAGCAAATTAGAAAGCGTGTTCTGTTTCCGCCTGCCCTCCCACCTCCCCATCCCACCTTCGTACTCAGATTATCCTTAACACAGCAGGCAGTGTCGTCTTGTTATGATCACAAAACACAGTATATTAAACCCCACAGAAATAAGAAAATGTACGCCAAGATAAGAGAGCTCTGGAACGCTGCGGGCGGGGCGGGTGGTGTCACCAATGCAATGGGATTGTCAGGGTGGGCCTTAGTGAAGAAGAGGATATTAAAGCAAAGACTTGGAGGTGGGCAGCCAGCCATGTACATATCCAGGGGAAGAATGTTCCAGGCAGAGAGAACAGCCTCGAGGCAGGACTGGGCCTGACACATTCCAACAAAGCATGGGAGGTGAGGTCAGAGATGCAGGAGACACCTGGCACTGGAGGACGACTTTCCAGGTCACGTAAGGACTAAGACCCTTACTCGAGGCAAATGAGGAGCCATTACAGAGTTCTGAACTGAGGCGTGACGTGTTCATGTGTGTCTTAACAGGATTGCCCCAGCTCCTGTGTTGAGAATAAACTGCAGGCAGCCAGGGCAGGAGCGGGGAGGTCAGTGAGGGCCATGACTGCACCTGTCCAGGTGAGAGACGGGGCTCTGGCCAGGACGGTGCAAGTGCAGAGAGCGAGAAGTGGTCTGGTTCTGGGTACAGTCTGATCATAAGCCTCAAGTTTGGGAGATACTTAGACCCCTTCTTCTCGCTTTCCCTCTTTCCTTAAAAAGATTATTACCATTGGGGCACCTGGGTGGCTCAGTTGGTTGGCTAAGTGGCTGATTGTTGATTTCAGCTCAGGTCGTAATGTCACTATTCATGGGACCAAGCCCCACGTCAGGCTCTGTGCTGACAGTATGGAGCCTGCTTGGGATTCTCCATCTCCCTCTCTCTCTGCCCCTCCCTTGTTCTCTCTCTCACAAAATAAATAAACTTAAAAAAAAAAAAAAATGGAGATACCATCACAGATCCAGGAAGCAACATGTGGTCTGAGTCAAGCCCAGGGCCCTTCTCCCCATTGTGGTGCGCTTCTGCATGCACTGGCCAGGGGTGGGCGCCGGCAGGGATGTCTGCTCTGGCCTGCAATACCTGAGGAGGGACAAGTGCCAATGCAAAATGCAAGTAATGATCACTTCCTTGACCTAATTCCTACCAGATAGGAGGGAACTTAAATTAGACTCGGACCTTCCTCAGGTACATTTAGCAACACATATCAAAAGCCCTAAGAAGCTGCATGATCTTTGACCTAGTAATTTCAAGTAAAGAAATTGGGCTGAAGGAAATAAACAGGTGCACGGAAGTGTTGATCTTGGCATTATTTACAGCGGTGAAAGACTGCAAACAACAACAGGAAACAGGTTAAACAAATAAAGATATATCTCATGATATACATACATAGCTATTAAAAGTCACGTTGAAGAGAAAATTCAGTGCCATGGGGAGATGAGCGGAGCATATCAAGGTTACAAAACCATGTGTCAGATCTCCTGCAAATGGTGCATCAGGGAGGGGACATGGAATGAGGGGAGCATAGGGCTGTACATAGAAA
The DNA here is from genome assembly GCF_018350155.1 of Leopardus geoffroyi. Classification (NCBI taxonomy): domain Eukaryota; kingdom Metazoa; phylum Chordata; class Mammalia; order Carnivora; family Felidae; genus Leopardus; species Leopardus geoffroyi. The sequence continues at coordinate 52,928,488 of NC_059329.1, read as the reverse complement.
TAACAATGAACAGAAAACCAAAGTGTTAGAAGGAACAAGGAACTACCTCTACACGGCAGGATTATGGGTTGTCTTCATTTGTTCTCTGGGTTATCTTAGGTTTTCTAAATTTTCTATTGTTTACATGTATTATTGGTAGAATCAGAAAAAAAAAACACATTAAATAAAAACATGGTAACTGTTATAAAACTTTCAAAGCAATAGTTAGCCTAGTAGTAAAAATCACTACCTATTCCACAACGTGCCACAAGGCTTAACGAGTTTGAGGCTATGAAAGAAGCTGGAGGTGGCAAAAATAATGCAATGGAAAAAGACAGTCTCTCCAACAAATAGTGTTGGGAAAACTAGGCAGCAACATGCAAAAGAGTGAAATTGGACCACTTTCTTATACCATACACAAAAATAAGCTCAAAACGGATTAAGGACCTAAATGTGAGACCCGAAACCACAAAAATCCTAGAAGAGAGTATAAGCAGTAACTTCTGACATTGGCCACAATAACTTTTTTCTAGATAGGTCCCCTGAGGCAAGGGAAACAAAAGCAAAAATAAACCTTTGGGACTCTATCAAAAACAAAAACAAAAACAAAAACACCTTTGCACAGCATAGAAAGCCATCAACAAAACTAAAAGACAGCTTAGTGAATGGGAGAACTCATTTACAAATGACATGTCTGCTAAAGGGTTAGTATCTAAAATATATAAAGAACTTATACAACTCAACACCAAAAAAATAAAATAAAATAAAATAGAATAGAATAAAATAAAATAAAATAAAATAAAATAAAATAAAATAAAATAAAATAAAATAAAATAAAACAAATAATTGGCAGAGGGCATGAACAGACACTTCTCCAAAAAAGACATCCAGATGGCCAGCAGGCACATGAAAAGATGCTCAACATCACTCAACATCAGGGAAATGCAAACGCAAACTACAATGAGACATCACCTCACAACTGTCAGAAGAGTCAAGACCAAAAACACAAGAAACAACAAGTGTTGGCAAGAATGTGGAAAGAAGCCTGAAGGATACACCACAATACCTGGAACTAGAATCTTTCGGTGGCACCAAGGGAACGGCCACTGTTTCGTATGTCTCCTGTCACACTGCAGCTGCCACCAGTGTGGCTGCCACAATTCTGACAAAGAGATGCCCAAACTGACCAACTCCATTTGTTCTATGGCCCTTCACATCTTTTACTCCTAGCTTGGAGAGATGAGAGGGAAGAGAAAGTGGAATCAGGAAGAAAGACCAAGGTCTTAGGACCTGTGGGCCTTGAACCAATAGCATCTACATCTCCTTGGGAGCAGAAATGCAGAATCCCAGGCTCTCCCTCCCACCCACTGAATCAGAACCTGCATTTTAACAAGTCGCCAGGCAGTGTCTATCCACACTAAATTTACAAGCCCTCTCCTGAACGCAACACTTTTTCCCACTTTGAGGTGGCCTTGAAGGGAACTTAAAAAGAAAAAAAAAAAAAAAAAAGGCAGCCAACTGAGTAGGATTTCTCAAGCAAATATTAATTATCGAAAAGATGTCAAAACACCCAAACCATCCAGAAGTGCAGAGCTTCCAGGCCCTTGGGTAATGTCAAGGCTCTGGCACCAATCCTGGAGAGCTACTACCATAGGGTAAGCCTTTTCTGGGGAGCAGAGATCAGGCGCTGCCTCTTCTACCCCGGGGACCCCGACGCCTTGCTGGCTGTGTGGAGGCTGTGCATGAATGGTTAACAGGGCTCTGCCCAGAAGTGAACATAAAAGGAGCAAAATCAGGTCAAAGGAACATCACATCATCTCCAGGCAAAGGCTAGGCCTTTTCCAGCACGCAGAATGCAACTGGCTAAATGAGGAAGAGACAGGCTGAGCGAGGCCACACTTTTCTGACCCAGGTGCCCCAGTTTGCCAGGAGGCAGGGAGGCAATGGGAAAGAAGCCTTGATTACTATATCTGTAGTCCCACCGCTCCAATAAATTAGGTCGCCCTCCTCATACAGAAATTACTCAGTATGGGATCCCTTTATGCTTCTCTGAAGAAGGGAGGGAAGGAACATTCAACGAGGCTTTACTTTACGCACAATTTCTCAATCCTGGTTGCAACTTCGCATCACCTGAGTCCCAGCCACAGCTGTTCCAGAGCACTCTGGGGGTGGGGCCAGGCGCCGGTCTTTGGTAAGAGCTCCCGGGGGATCCTAATACACAGCCAGGATTGGGATCCACTGTGTTGGGCACTGCGCTGGACCTCGAAATCTCGCACCTGACAGCAGCTCAGAGGAGCAGATAAAGAATCATCCACGACCAAGCTGGGGCAGAGCAGCAAAGGGACAGACCTGGAATCAGAACCCGGATCTGCTGGTCTAAATGGAGAGCATTTTGGTTGTTTCCACTTCTACAGACACCTCCATTTTCAAAAGGCAGGGATGCCAGCCAGAGATGCTCTCAGAGTCTGACCTGCAAAACCTGGAAATCGGCTCCCTTAGACCCTCTCGGTCTCTCCATAGCTCTGTCCACCGCTCAACTGTGTTGACAGTGCAGGCAAGGCTCTGGAAGCAACAATCAAGAGGACCGGAAGCTGAGTGGGTGAGGAGAGAGCAGGAAAAACAGCAACGCCAAGAGCTACCATTCACACAGGAGACACTGTCTGTTAGGCACAGTGCAAGTCACTTCACGAACCCCACACCAGCTCTCTGAGGTAGACACTTCTGTTTTCTATTTTATAAATGAAAAAAAAAAAAAAATGATGGAGGCTCAGAGAATTTAAGGAACTTGCTGGACTCCATACAGCTATCAGGTGACAAAGCAGAGAATTCATCCCAAAATCTGCTGGCCTTTTCCTCTGTCTTACATGGCCTTAGAAAGCACTTCATGCAAGTATACGGGAGAACCATCCCTAGTGGAGGAAAAGGAACCCATGACTTAGCTGTCCCACAAGTTACTTTTAAGACCCTGAAAATAGTGGTGCTGATTCAACAGTGACAAGGTTTCACAAAACAGTCACAAACATTCTTTCGTGACAATCCTCCCACCAATGCTAACGCACTCTCAATATTATCCCCATTTAATGGACACGGACTCTAACACACGGAGATAGGAAGAAACTTGCCGAAGGTCCCACAAAGTGTTAAAAGTAGGAGTTGGAGCTGCCCACAAATTTGGTGCCTCCTTCAAGCTGCCAAGAAGTGAAGCACAGCAGCTCTTTCAAGGTGGCAAAAAGTCACCTGAGCCAAGGATCCTGCAGACTTCCCAGAAATTGGTTCTAGGATGAGCATCCCTACCTCTGTGACTTGGCAGCTCAGGGTTACTTTTTAGTCGGGTGAGTTGTTGCTGTAATCATTCAACCTACGAAAAAGGAATGTCTGTCTGTCTTATTTATTCCTTGAGAGGGATGAGTACACGGCTGGGAAATGTTGAGGAGTTTACAGAGCGTTGGGAAGAAGCACATCCAGGGAAACCAGGAAAGGAAGATGGCGCAGGAACTTGGGAGCCTGTCCCAGAGAAGGCATGAGATTCATTGCCAGCCAGGCTTGGTCCACTCCCAGCTCTGCCATTCACACACCCATATGACAGAGGTCGTGGCATGCAGCCACTAGACGTCCCACTCCTTCATCTGGAAAGTGGGGACTCCGCCAATTTCAAGAGTGCCCTGGAGAATAAATTAGCTTATGTTCTAGATAGCACTGAGCACCAGGCCCTGAAGTCATTTGTGTCTTTATTTACCTGGATGTGCCAGATGTTCAATTGAAGTGAACACTCAACCCTCACAGCCATGTGATATGAGAGGGGATCTATTGCTTTTCTCTATTTTTTTTCTATTGATTTTATAGAGTAGAACACGGAGGCACAGAAGGGCTGCCCAAGGTTATATGGCACGGAAGTGAGGGTCAGGGTCTGAGCCTAGTTCTTTCAGGCTCCAAAGCTCATGTTTGTCCCACTGCTTTATGCTGCTCAGTCTGGATCACCTCAGAGTTCACGTACAAACGGACTTAAACGGCCATAAAGAGGAATTAATATTGGACATTAGGAAGTACTCCCTGGCTTGAAGGTAGACAAACACAACTGGATAAACTCGAAATTCCAAAATTGCTACCAAGGGCAGATTAAGAGCAGCTGGGAGTCTCTGACCACACAACATAGCAGAGAGAAGATGGCCTGAGTGCACAGTTCAGTTAAAAACAAACAAACAAACAAACAGAAAAACAAAAACATAAAACTTAGAGGAAGAAGCTAAAACAATTCTCTCAAAGCCACCAATTCTATTAATTCACAGGTTACTATTTTCAGTACTTTGTCTATTTCTTTTTAGTTCCACGGCAACAAATGTCTGCTTTGGAAAGCATTATTTGGGATTTAATAGTATAACATTATTTTTTTAAAACATAATTTTATTGTGGCATTTTCCTACATCACAAAAACACATGTTGGAAAATGACATTTAATCTTTATATAATATCTCACTGTTTGGCTGCCATACTTTACTTGTCCAATCCAATTGCTTACATCTTTTTTTTTTTTTTCACTATTATAAATAACACGGCAATGAACATTTTTATTCTGACATCTTTTCTGCCCATCTCTGATTATTTCCTTTGGCTAGATTCCTAGAATTGGAATAGTGGACTAAAGAGAACAAGTGTTTCTAGGACTACTGACAGTTACTGCCAAATTGTTTTCCTAAAAGGGTGTATTAATTTGCATTTCCACCAGCAGCAAAGGAGAGTACCTGTCTCCCAGCACCCTCTCCAGAATCCAGCAGTGTCTCGGAAATAATCTTGGCTAATACGCAAAGTGGAAAACAGTAGCATGAATCTGCGAAGAGACACAGAGTATTTGATAGCCTACCTCTAGTCATACAACCAGTTTGCGGCTACACCAGGATTTGAACTTAAGTCGTTCAGCTCCAGGAGCCGGGTCCTTAACCACCACCCCAAAGTACTTAGCCACAGCTTGGGCTATGTAATGACTATCGCATGTCAGGTGTTGTTTTAGGGACTTTTATATGAGAGTTCCACACCGGCAGAGATCTTATATACTAACTAGTCTTTCATCATCCCGAGCTACTAGCCAACACTGCCCCACAGAACTTTCTGCAACGATAGAAATGTTCTATATTTGTACTGCCTGGTATGATAGCTACTATCCTCTGCTGAGCACTGGGAGTCTGGCTAGCGTGACCGAGGAAACGAATTATTAATTTTACTTAATTAAATGTAATTTAAATTGTGACTAGTGACCACCGTGCTGACAGTGCAACTCTAGAATATCTAGCGCATCACCCAGTAAATATTTATTAAGGGCCAAACTCCTGTAATCTCCCGGTCCCACCCTCCCTCTGCCGTACTTCCTGGAAGGCGAAAGTCTGTCTCTCCCATCTTCATCTCCGTGTGTCCATTTGTTCTCTCAAACGCAGGCTTAATGCTATTTATCTGTCACGTGGGGGTGATGTGAAGATCAGCTAATTAATGTTTGCAAAGAGCCGCATTGCTGACTGGTTCTCAGAATAATTGCACGTTAATAAAACGTTTAAACGACCGATTCTCATCCAGAGGCCAAAGGAGGGCTGAGTTTATTCAGTAAAGAGCCTGTTTTTCTGACTCACTCTGAACTAGATCCTTCCACGGTGGACCTCATGAATACAAACTCCTTTCATTTGAAGGGTTCCACCAATCAGAAGATACTGAAATGTACCTTCACAATGGTTTTGATGTCACAGTTTGATGAGTAAATTAATAATAATACAAACAAGACTGGGGAGGGCAGATATTTAACCAAGTTGAACAAATTGCTTTTAAGCTCTTAAGCATTTTCATTGCTTGCATGATAATAAAGCAAATTTTTAAATGTCTTGATCCACTCTCAAAGTAGACCCAGTAAAAGGACCTCTAAAGAGAAACACTTTGCTAAGCACTCGGCTTTAATTGCACGCCATTCCAAAAAGTTACAAAGTTGCCCTTCTAGGAGAAACAAGGGTTTTAGAGCCAGAGAGGCCTACGATCAGAGGCTAGTCCTAGGTTTGTGACCATAGGCAAACGGCTGGCCTTAAGGAGTCTCAGTTTGCTCATCTAGAACCTGGGGGTGATAGCAGCTACCCATGCACAGGAGGCATTGTATACGTGTTTCTTGGGCTCTTGCTTCATTCTGCCACCTTCCTGACAATCACTGCAGGGCAGAACTATGTCCCTCCCTACTCTGCCTCCTAAAATGAAGACACCAATTCTCAAAACCCCAAAGTAAAGAATGGACACATCTCTCTACAGTGCCAGTCTATAAATAGAAGACAGCTCCTCCTGAAGTCTGGTGGTCATCATTATTACTTTCTGAAGTAGCATCAGAGTAGGAAGTAGCCTGTAACCCGGCTAACTAAAAGTGTGAACCAGGGACCAGCATCATGGATGGCATCAGAAATGCTTGGAGCCTGTCAGAAATGCGGATTCTTGGGCCCCTCTTCAGACCTACTGAATCAGAACCCGCGCTTTAATAACAAGATTCTTGAGTGATACACGTGCATATAAAAAGTTTGAGAAGCACGGTCTTACAATACCTCAAATCCACACTCCTCTCCCATCCTAATTCTACAGAAAGGGAAACTGATTCCAGGGATGGGCAAGTGTTTTACCCTAAGCCACAACGTACTAGCTGCAACCCTTTTATTTGACTTCCGAGGGGTTCAAAGGCCACACTTTAAGAATCAACATTCTACAGCAAGAAATTCAGCTCTTTAAGTGAAAACATTCTTAAAACCTAATGTTCTTGAGGATTATAATGATTTGCCAATTGTACCTGACAATCATTCCTGCTGTGGGCCCAGGCTACTACCATCGACAAAGCAAATGCAGGGCTCAAGGAGACAGGGATTAGGGGGCCCTGCTCAATTGCTTTTGAGGTCCTGCTACATTTATGTCCTGTTTCCTTTTTGTTTTCCAAATGAAAGAAAGGCCCTGATTTGATGTTCAGAACATGACAAAGGGCAAAATCGTTCCATTGCCCTCCCTACTGAAACTGGAGAGGTGTCAGTATCAAAGGCAGCATCTGAACACTCGTCAGAATTCAGTCTGCGACCCGGGGAGTGGGTTTCCTCTGTGGTGACCACACTGTGGAACAAGGCTGAGGTGACCTCTCTATCTGACCTAAAGGAACTCCTGATGTCTCTGGCTGAGCACAGAGACACTTTAGAAATGGGAGGACTGGACTTCCCCCAGTGGCTCCACAGAATTCTTTGTCAGATGACCAGTCACCTAACCACAGGGAACAAATCTTTTCTGGGTCACAGAAATTTGACACGTGAAAGGAAGACTGACAAATACCCCCCTCTCATTGAACTGGCCCATACCAGGATGGGAAGAGAGGCCCAACTACTGTTCCACTCTGGAAACAGCACATGGGCATGTTAATTTTTTTACTGTGCCCAGGCACCCTGAGGAGAGACAGGTGGGCCGATTTTCCAGTAAAATGCCAGTTACCAGCAGGTGGGGATAAGCTTGCTGTGGGTCGTCCCAATGGTTTCCTTTCTAAGATTTCCTAGGCGGCCATTCCAAGGCCTCTGAGCCAAAGGAAAAGGGAAGGGGGAAGGGCAGGGAGGGGTGGAATCCACTGCCTGAGCAAATGCTAGACGCACACACTTCTTCTGAGGAACTGTTTGTCATTCACTGTGGAGCCAGCCCCACCTACAATACAGAGGAACATATTTACATATTTCCACTCCATTGCTGGCTGCGGCGCTACAGAAAGTGATGATTCGTAAACAGCCAGGCAAGAAAAATGTTCTTGAAAAAGGATTTGCCTATCACTTCAGCAGAACAGCTCAAAGTTATGCAAATCCCCTGCTTGAGGTTTGATGGTCACCCCTACCTCCCTCTACTACTCAGGCTCCCAAGCCTGTAGGGGATTGTAAAGTAAACAGCCACATTCTGGTTTAAAAGATGAAGTAGAAATCACAGTGTAGCCTACTGCTTCTCATGTGTGACAGAAGTCTTAGCATGGCATATGTCTGTGACCCTGCAATCCTACTTTCTAGGAATTTATCTTAAGGGAATACTGAAATGACAGTGTGCACGAGGGTGGTTCCTGCAGCTTTGTTTTGATTAAAAAAATAAAACTAAAAATAAAAAGTCAAAATTTCAGTACCGTTTAAATAAAGTATGCCCTATTAAAACACCGAGGTTCTATGTAGCCATTAAACATGCTGCCGTAGGGAGAAATATAACATGGAAAGATCTATCATTAAATGAAAATGTGCATTATGTTATGACCATGACCTCATTTTCTCACATATATAAAGTCACAAGTCACAACTCAAAACGTGATCAAATTTAGCTTCTCTCTGCTTTTCTCTGTATTGTCTTACCTTGCTCCAGTAAACACGTATTACTTTGCTAATTATAATACAGACAACAAAAGTTTTTTGTTTTTTTTTTTTAAACTGTGACAAAGTAATGAATCGATAAGGCACAGAGGAGTAACCATCTACATTTTCACTGTTTCGTTAGAAGCTGCTCTTGTGGAAAACTCTAAGTTCAGGGATGCATAGATTCTTGACTCCCAGGGAAGTGAGGCATGTGTTACTTTCAAAGTGCCCCCCCCCCCCCCCCCCCCCCAGCAGCGGTCTGTCAGTGCAAAGCTGGAGTGATAAAGCTTTCAGCTACAGTAAGCCAGGCTGATAAACCATGTAAGAAGGCAGGTAAAAATCGGTCTCTCGGATCTAGAGTTGACGTTGATTTACCCTGCTGGGCTCTTGGAATCAAATCTGCAAGGAGGTGATTTAAATCCCATTGTTCTTTTGTTCCCTTTTTGGGATTTATGGATGTGGGACAACGTATTGGGACAGAACAGTGGCAGGCTGGAGGGCCCGGCAGAGTAGCTGTTTATTGGAACTGGACAGGGGGCTGAGTACCCACCCAGGTGAGGATTTACACTACGTGGTATTCAATCTCATTTTCTTTAACCCTTCTGAGTTAAAGACCGTGAGTGGGCATCACACTGAGTCCCTTGCTTGTGTTGTCCAACAGTCTTTATCCTAAACTCCTAATCACTCTCTCGCCCATATTTTTAACTCTTGATCTGGAAATATCAGGTTATGTAACATGCCAATCTGCACAAGAATGTAATTCTGTCATAAAAAAGGACTCAATGAGGGAGAAACTCTAACAAAACTGGAAATGACTTTTCTAAGAAAAGAGAAGATATTTTTGTTTCAAGCACTTGAGCTGTTTTTAAATAGATTGTGGATGCAATGTTGCTGGTTCTTTTCGGGCTGTTGATTTTCCGGCCCAGCCCCCACCCAACAAATGCACAGTGTTGAAAAAGGAGAAAGGAAGTGGAAGGGAATGATTATCTGTGAGTTTTTATAGACATTAATCCTTACTCAGTTGTAAACTAAAGAATGTCTCCCCATTTTACACGAGAGAGAACTTAACTTCCAAAGGTAACTTGCCTAAGGCCCCATTGCCATGATTCCCACCCAGGAAATAAAGGAGTTAAAGTCACATCCCATCAATTTACTCCCATAAACCAGAGAGGGTTAAAGAGATTATGCCACAGAGTAAGATCTATGGGAGGAGAGCCCTTGGATATCCAAAACGCCCACTACTACAATACCCAGTGTTTCACTGCAACACCTGTTCCATGGGGACTCACTACTTCGTATTCCAGACAGAGTATTCCCTTCGCTGCAGAACTGCTTTCTGATGATGCTACTTTAGGCTGAACACTTCCAGGACCCTTACCCCGCCCCAGCCCCGCAGTGAGCAAGGCTGATTCTTCTCCCACCACAGCCCATTAGGGTGGCTAATTGGCTTTCTGCCCCCCTCCTACCCCCATCCCCAAAGAAAGAACTTGATGATATTAAGAAGCTGGCAGATGAGTCCAAGAAATCTCAAAAATGTAACCTCTCCATCCCTGACAACTTCCCCACCCCCAGAAGATGGTGAACTCACACGCCAACCTGAACTCTGCCTCCGCTCACTTAAAGACACATGCTGGGAATAAAACCTTCCCTGAATCAGCCGCCTAAAGCTACGGTAACATCTAGGTCCTAAGTTTTGCCTAGACAACCTGGGGGCGTTCACTTCCGCGACATTCACAAGGACCCAGTGCACGCAGGACACCGCTGAGAAGCGACGCTCCTTCAGCCTAGAAAATCAGCTCAGACTGGTCCGATTCCACCAGGTGGAAGGACTCCGGTCACCATCCTCGCGGGAGAAAACGGATTCTTTCTCATCATTCTCTTACAACGCCTACAAAGAGGGGAATCCCGTTTTAGCGCGATGTCTGGCCTCGCCGCACACCACCACCCCCCCTTCCAGGCTCGCTCGCGCTGCCTGCCCCTCTCTCTCTCTCTCTCTCTCTCTCTCTCTCTCTCTCTCTCTCTCTCTCTCACACACACACACACACACACACACGCACTTGCTTCCACCACCACCTGTGAAAACATCCCTCCGAACTTTGGCGAGAAGAGCTCCGGGGCAGAGCTGAGTGGCGGAGCGCCTGGGGCGCGCCGGGGGGCGGACGATGGGGCCAGGCGGGGGGAATGGCGCGCGGCACAGCTAGGACCCCGCGCGGCACGGCGCCTAGGCTAGAACCCGGCCCGGAACACCGCGGTCGGGGCTCGGGTTTCCCGCGCAGGCCCCGCCCACCCGGCGGCCCGGCTCCCGCGGACTGCGGCGCTGCTCCTCCAGCTTGGGAGCCTGGAGCCCGGGAAGACCACAACGGAGAAGGCGAGGGGGCCCGCGGAGAGCTCTGCGGCGCCCGGCCCGCGCGGAGGACGTGGAGCAGGCGTGCACCGGGAAACAGGTTGCCGCCGAGCCCCGTCCCCTCCCCGCGGCCGCCGCGCCGCGACCCTATTCCCTCCCCGTCCGACGCGAGCACAGCCCCTCCCGGGGCGCCCTCCTCCCTTCCAGACCCTCGTGGCCGGCCGGGAGCCTCTCAGGCAGCAGGGTTAAAGGCGCCTTCAGCAAGGTCAAGGCGCGGCCGGTCGGCACCTGGGGATTTTCCCCAGCGGAGCACGAGCTTTGTAATCGCATTGTTAAGGATCATGGCAGCGGCAGGAAATCCGAAAGGCCCCACAGGTCTGCGAAGGGAGGATTTATTTTACAGCGCGGAACACACTCAGACCCAGGATTTCAGGGGGAGGGGATGCGGGATTTCAGGACGCTGGAATGTGGCAAAAGAAAAAAAAGAGAGAGAGAGAGAGAGGGGAAAAAAAACAAACCCTCCCTACCCAGGCACACCACCACCTCCTGCCTGCGGTGGGGAGGGAGTTCAGGGCCACTGTGCCCCAGACTTCAGCGTTCCACACGCTTCTGTCAGGTCTAGGCTGGTTTATCCCTCTACAGGCGAAAAGAAGATTTAAAAGCACTCCACTACTGTGGTTTCTCTATCAAAGACTAACATGCTACAGGCTGCGGCAGCTAAGGGAGACGGGGAGAGGGAAATAAACGCAGCAGAAGCAAACTGCGGTCCGCGTAGGAGGGAAGAGAGGGGGCGGAAGCCATACCCTGCGCTGATCCCCATCTTACCCCATTAGCGCCGGGCTAGCCCAAGAAACCAAGAATAGGTACCTAATGGTGGCCAACCCTGGCAGAGACCGGCACCCTCCCTAGCTCCCCCGCCACAGTGGCCCTGGCCTGGATGGCTGGCACGCTGGGCACCTCCAAGGTGGATGAGAGCGCAGGCAGGTTTCTAAACACGTGAAGGGCACTGGATGTGAAAGATGGGGGAGATCTGAGAGACACAGAAGCGAGGCTTAGGGGTTTCCCAGGATGCAAAGTTAGTTTTAGTTTTCTAAAAGAACATCATCCCCTGCAAGGCCTCCCAACACACACACCGCCCCACCCCCCGAGACAGGCTTGGACTCTGAGGACTCCTTGGACCCTGAGTTCTGACCGGCTTTTTCTCTCCGATCAATCCCCGAGTCTCTACCCAATCCGTACCTCGATAACAGGTTCTCTGGGGACAGTAGCATCAGCGCCCAACGTCCATCATATCAGTGGGAGCCGTGGTGTCTCCCTGCTCTCCGGTCCCGGGATGGGTGCGCCCCGGTACTTAACATTCCCCAAGCAGGCAAACTTTTGGGCTTGTCTTTCGCGAACGAGGTGCTCGCATCACGGTTCTGGGTAATCACTGAGCCAGTTTATATAATTGCCCGCGATGCTGTTCGGCAGATCTGGCGTGCGCGGCCGCAGAGCTCAGCACATGGGCACCCTCTCGCCCCCGCGCTCGAATCCCGAGCGTGCCCCGCCGCCGCCTTCCACAAAGCAGCGAGGCATCTCGTTGACTCGTCAGACACTAAGGGTGCACGCAGGATCCTCCGAAACCCAGGCTGCCTCAATGCGCCCCTTTCGCTGCATTGGTAGCTTATGGATAACTGACTGCATCTCTACAAACCTCGCCAGGGCTGGGGGGGGAGAGGGGGGCAGGGTTGGTGGAGGATAGGGACACAGGCGGGGGATTGGCGCGGTTCTGAAGAGGGGTCTGTACCCAACCGAGTAATAATACCCTTGTAGACAAGGACCAGGGTGCACAAATCGCCTTAACGTGTCACCCTGAAAGGCGAGCCAACTTCCAAAGTTAGAGACCACGCAGTTGAATTTCCAGTACTTTCCAACCTCGCCTAGGCGGGGGCAGGGCACAGAAGGGGCTGGCAGCGGTCAGCGAAACCCACCCTACCGCCCAGCCAAAGAGGACTCAACAGTTGAACCTTCCCTCGCCCCCAGTAGTTGGCTGTGTATTCCCTGGTTGCGCGTATACACACACACACACACACTCTCTCTCTCTCTCTCTCTCTCTCTCTCTCTCTCTCTCTCTCTCTCTTATACCACCTTCACGTCTGCTCTTTCAATAGACTGCATTTTTAAAACGCGAGGAAAATGACGGAGCTCGGTGATCACATTTCAACCCAGAGCACATTTCTCCAAGTCAGGGGTGCGAGCAGTCACACACACATACACACACACACACACACACACACACACACACACACACACACATTCCCACTCACACCCAGGACCGCTCTGAGCGTCCACCGGCGATGCAGCCTCCACTCGCTCGGAAGGGAACGTCAGCACCGCTGCAGGGCGGCGGGCAAGAAGAGGCAAGCGCCGCGCGGGCTGCAGAGGGCGCGGGGCCGGGGTCGCTCTTCCGTTCCTCGGCTCCAACAGCGGCGCGCGCGGGGCCGCTGCAGCCGGTGCTCGCCCCGCAAGACAGGCTGCAGCCACCAGAGCCCGGCGCCGCCTCCCGGGCTCATCCAGCGCCCGCCCGGGCCCAGGGGCAGGCTGGTCTGCAGAGGGGCTGCGGACGCCGGGGCTGGGGCTGGGGCGGCGAAAGGGATCCCCGCGAGGCAGACGAAGCCGGGCGCGCCGCCTCCCTCCCACCCGCAGTCCTGAGTCCCGGACCCGCGCCCACCTCCCCGCTCTTCCCCCTAACCTTCGCTCCCAGACTCTAGTCCGCGGCGAGCTCCGGGGGCTGCGGCGACGGAGGCTCGGGCTCCAGAGTGGCTCGCCTCTCCGGCAGCCTCCCGCCCAGCCTCCCTCCCTTTCGCCCCCAGTGAGGGCCGAGGGAAGCAGGCGAGAGTCTCCTGGAGCCCCGGGCGTCCTCGCGAGCCGCCCTGACCCCGCCACGGCCAACGAGCCAAGAGGGGCGAGGGAGCCGGCGAGACGCCGCCGCGGTCCCCAAGGCGCTTTTCCGTAGAGCGGAGCGCGCCCGCCTTACCGTGGCTGCAGGCTGCCACCGCCGGGGAAGCGGGGAGGAGGGCGGCAGGGAGGCACGGCGCCGCGCCGGTGGCTCCTCTGGCGCTCGGCGGCGCGGCTCCTCGGCTCCGCGAGCCCGAGCAGGGCGCCCAGGAAGGAGAGGGTCCCGGCTCTGCGCTCAGCTCCAGCGAGACCAACAATAGCTCCCGAGGGGAGCGGAGCCCCAGCGAGCCTCCAGCCGCGCGCGCACGCCCGGCTCCCGCTCCCGGCCGCTCCCGGCCGGCGTCCCTGCCAGCACTGCTGCCCCACATGAAACAGCTGCAATCCCGAGGCTTCTGGGGGGTTGGGGCGGGTGTGTGCGCGCGCGAGTGTGTGAGTGTGTGTGTGTTTAATAGCTTCCCTCCTCTTCTTCCCCTCCCTGCCTGCTCGCCTGCCTGCCTCCGTCCCCCACCCTCGCTCTCTTACACACAGACAGAGAGGGCGAGCGAGAGAGACACACACACACACACACTCACACGCACACGCAGGTTACATGAATGGGAGGCGGGAGCCAATCCTGCGAGGCTGGGCGAGCAGCGGCGCAGGGGCGCTGGGGAGCAGGGCCGCACCACGGCGCGGGGGGGCGCCACGCAGGTGACGCGCGCCCTCCCGGGGCTCCTAGCCGCCTCTCTGCTCGCCCCACTCTGTGCGTTCCTCCCGATGGCTTCCTCTCGCCCCCTTCCCTCCTTTCACTCCGCTCCTTTCTCCATCTTCGCTCCCTTTTATTGCCTTTTCGTTCTCGAATTCTCCTAGTTCTCTCAGTACAGTGTCTTTCTCGGTCTGCTCTTTTCTTTTACCGTCTTCTCTCGCTGTCTCCGTCCCCTTCTCAAACTTTCTCCTTCCTCGTCCCGACTTTTCTCTACTTCCTCTCCTCCTGCTTTTTGTTCTCTTTCCTCCTGCTTTGGCTTTCTCCCCCCGTGACTCTGTGATGTTGTCTGGTCTCCTCTCGTTCCCCGCCCCCGCGCCTTTGCCTGTCCGCGGGTCTCTCTGGAGCCGGTGGCTTCCCTCCCCGCCTACCCCCCGATGTTATTTCACACCCTCTACACTTTTACGGGGACAGACTCTCTCGCATTGCTGCTGCAGCACAGCCAGAGGTAATTAAGAGCTGAGAACTTGAGTTCCTTCCTCGGGCTCACAAGATGCCCAAAGAAAGGCCCTCCCTCGGACAACTTCTCCAAAACCATGGTAACAGCTACTCAGTCGTGATAACAATCATTTAAAAAATATCTGCAGAGAACGTGGTCCAAGAGATTTGTCCTTCGCATTTCTGGACTGTGACCGCCAGTCCAGAAGGCATTTTTAGAGAAGGGCATTTTCTTGTGATGGGAGAGGCCGCTTGGTGCAGCGGTAATTTGCAAGGGCTTTGGAGAGAGACTGGAGAAAATTCCCACAGCAGCCTTGCTGCGTGTTGGCTGCATGACTTCCTGCAAGTCATTATCTTTCACCCAGCCTCAGTTTTCTCATCTGTAAAATGGATAATTATACGTACCTCACCAGTTATGGTGAGGGTCACAAGAGAGAACAAAGGAAAGAAAGCACTGGGCACACATAAGTTCCAATAGTGTGTTGTGACTTCCCTTACCTGCCCCATCCCTTTTTAAAACTCCCTTCATGATCTTCTGCTACATTGTATCTCCACAATCTAAAGTATGTAATGAAGGAGGAAATGTGACATTGCTAGTGTTACAGAAATGTGAAAAAAGGTCTAGGATATTTTTAAAATTCTATTGTATGATCCGGAGACTGTCCAGCCAGTTGCCATCTGCTGATTACAGAGGCATCACAGAGATTATAAACTTGGGGTGCTGGAATGCCCCTTCAACATCTCCTGAGGCATCCCAGAAATTACGGGCAGAGGTAGGAGTGGATGGGAGGGTTCCATGCATCTGTCCAAAAACATACATCTGTTTTGAAATCTTCATAACTGAACACTGTCCAGTGACAAAGCATCTGAGACTAACTAAAATGTCAAGTCTCTGCCTTTGTATAGCATTTATCAGCTCTGTGTCCTCACTACAGATATCAAATGCTGTGTACATAAGCTGTGATTGACAGGTAGACTCAGACCTTTGACAAACATCTGTTAACCACCTACTCTGTGGTTGGCACCGTGATGGGCTCTGGGCATCCAGAGGTGAGGCAAACGGGCCTTGCCTTTGCGAGCATACTGTGCAGTGGGCATGTCTGATGGATGTATAATAGGAAAATGAGTCACATATGCCTTGAGAAATATCATTATTTTTGGTGGACAGAATCTTTCAAAATACAAGGTCCATGGCAGAGGAGATAATAATAAAGGATCCTTGAGATCTCAAATGATCCTTGAGAGCGAAAATTTTGGAATCCACTGTTCATTCTGTTTCATTTCATTTGACTGATGGGAAAACGGAGGTCCAAGCAGGTGAAAGTATTATGGGAAACAAAATATTCTGTGTAGTCTTGAGGTATCTTTGATTAATTTCAAAGGGAAAGATAGTTACTTTACACTTGAAAAACCTGGCCGACTGGGCCTTAATCAAGTCATTAATAAGTCGGCATCACTGATAATGTGATAGTTAGACATCATGTGCCTCCTGATGTGACATGCTGAGAGGGACATAACCTCATGTCTGCAGTATTCCTACCCAAAGTGAATAACCCGAATCTAATCATGAAGAAATATCAGGCAAACCCAAATTGAGGACCATCCAATGAAATAACTGTCATGTACTCTTCAAAAACACCAAAATCATGGAAGAGAAGGATTCTGCAATAGGTCTAGGTTAAAGGAATGGCTTAGTTGTCATGACAATACATGTGACATGTGGTCTTGGATTGGGACATTATTAGGACAATGTTAATTTCTTGATCTTGATAATTACTGTGTTTATGTAGAAGACTCTTCTTGTCTTTGAGACCTACACGACTCAAATATTTAGAGGTTTAAAAAGATGAAGAAATCCCCACCTTCCAAGAGAGGCATAGTATGGTGGGTTTCTGCCTAAGGAATAGGCAGAGTGTGGGCACAGAGGGATACCCAACCAAATCCTTGTGGGTAAGGGAAGATTTCCTGTAGGAGGTGGCAATCAATCTGAAATTTGAAGACAAGAATGTTAGCTAGACCATAAGGGAAGGGAGGTGCTTTTTAAATAGAGGTAACAGTACAGGGACATGGATGAAAGCATGAGGAACTGATTATGGCCTCAGAGTTGGCACATGAAGGGAGTGCCTAGGACAGTGTAGACAAGTAGGTCAGATTGGATCTTGAAGGGTCTTGAATGAAGCTAAGGAACTCAAACATCTTGAAGGCTCAGGTACAGGGTGGTGGTGGGGAGCAGAGCATTACCAAAGACTTCAGTAGAGGAGGCCTGTGATCTTAAGTATTTGAAAAAGATGATCTGGCAGCAGTGTAGAGAAATGGATTAAAAGGAGTGGCTTGGGAAGACCAGAGATGCTCAGTGAGGTCATTTAGGTAACCTCAGGCAGTTACAGTGAGGATGGAGAAGGGAAGAGAGATTTAAGAGAGACTGAGGATATAAAGTGAACAGATTTTGGTCACTGGTTGCATGGGGGGTGGGGCGGGGGGGGGGGCGGCAAGGAGAAGTCCAGAGTGACTCTTAATTCTCAACCTTGGGTATCAAGGGGGAGGGTAGCACTACTCACTTCCATGTCAAGAGAATTCAAGAGGAAGCGGAGGTTGTTAAGGGGAAAGTAAGGTCACTTGTTCCCATGCTGTAATCTAACTCTATAGCTAGCTTGATACTCTCCTGTATGGCTGCTCTGTGTCACAGGAAACCCAGCTATAAAATGCAGCCTAAGACCCTCCAAACAGCCAGCCCCATGTATTACCCAGAAAACCAACCAAACAAATCAACAAAACCAGTAGATTAGATATAATAGCAGTACATTATTTGTGACAATGGAGGAAAAAAACTGAAACAGCCTAAATGGTCAAATCAGATAAGTGAGTTGGGGGACAGACAGCCTTGTCAGAATATCATGTAGCCATTCTAAAGTTTTACTTCTTTGCAGAGTTTCTCAAGCCATAGGAAAATGCTAACGCTATCATGTAAAATTTTTAAAAAGCAGACTTCAAAATTGTTAACTGTGTAAAAATCCTCATGGAGAAAAATCTGAAGAAAAAAAAAAAAAAACCAAGACAACCATGCCAAATATTAACAATGGTTGCCTCTGGGTGATAGGATTATGAGTAATATATATTTTCTTCTTCATGGTCTTTGGATACTTTCTAACTTTCCAAACAATGTACATTCATTACTTTCATAACAAAAATCAAGAGCTGTCATTTAAAAAAATGGCTGTGACCCCCCCCCCCCTTCCACTTTATCCCATTTCAATCCACCCTTCACGCTCCCCCTGAAGATTAACTGCCTTTTAAGCTTTATCTTTGAGAGTGAAATAAGAGGGCATTTAACAAATCAGGGGAAATTATCAGCTGGGCTGGAGAAGGGGAGAAGGCGTTCTTTCTTAGGCAGGCAGATATGTTATTAGAGCTGTTGAAACTGTATATATTAAAGACGTTTGCATTGCCCTTATCGATTCTATGCTATGTTACAAGGAAAAGAAAACCTATAGTGGGGCCAAGAAAATGTGAGTCTTTAAAGGGCAAGTTTTAATTAGGAAATGTACTTATTTGCAAAAGCACTGTTCTTCATAGTCCAGAAGTTACTGGAAAATTGTTTCAGAAAGCAGGTATTTCAGGCAAGGAGACACGTGGGGGCAAGGGGCAACATTTCATGCCTGTAGTCTGATATTCACAAACTGGTTACACAGGATTTGGACACCCATTGATAAGCACCATCAAAGGTTCACAATTAGAGGGCAAGAAAAGTACCAGCCAGAGAATGTTCTCATTCTTTGGAAAGGTTGCTGTAAATGGCTCCCCGGTAAGGTTTCCTCAATATCTGTGATTGTTCATCTTACAGAAATGTTTCCTATGTGCACAGATTCCACAACCTAATAGTAAACAAGCAGAGCACTTTACCTTTTCACAGCCCCTCCCCATCTGTAGAATTCACTCAAGCCTTGCATGCCCTGCCCCCTTCCCACTAGGATCCTGTTACTTCTAGTTTGCATGGGAGGTCCCAGACAGGCAGAGCAGTAGGCCAGAACTAAAGGAAGAACAGGAGACATTCTTGGAAAGCCTTCTATGTGGCTCTAGCACTCCCACAGTGAGTTCTCTCATCAATTCCTCAAGGTAACTTGGGATAGCAGGTAAGTAAACTGGGGCCTATATGGTTCTGGCCCGCACAGAATCAGAACGGGATCCCACTCTCCAGAATTTGCCAGCATAAACCCATTTTTAAAAGCCAAGGGGTGAGGCTGGATATTTTTCTCTGGCAGGTAACTCGGTTTAACCTGTGAGCTATCTTTCTGTGAGGTTTATTCTAACCTTTGAGCTGTCTTTCTGTCTTGAGGGAATTCAAAGCTAGTATTTGGGGATTAATAATAACTTTTGAATGTGTCTGCCAGAAAAAGCCTCTGCTTGGATTCACACACATCTTCTCTTTGGGAGATGGTTGGCTCTGGTCTCTCTTTCCTCACCTTCACTCCAGTGTTAAGAGTATTTGGTACTTAGGGGCATCTGGGTGACTCAGTTGGTTAAGTTTCCAACTTTGGCTCAGGTCATGACCTCCAAGTTTGTGAGTTCGAGCCCCTCTGTGCTGACAGCTCAGAGCCTGGAGCCTGCTTCAGATTCTGTGTCTCCCTCTCCCTCTGCCCCTTTTTTCCACTTGTGCCCTGTCTCTCTCTGTCTCTCAAAAATAAATAAAATGATTTTTAAAAAGACTATTTGGTACTTAAATAATTCTTAGTAAATATTTCTTCACTGAGTGAAGAAACAGATACTAGTAACAAAATAGCTTTCATGTACTGAGCATTGTGCCCAGGACTGAGCAAAGAGCATTATCTCATTTAAATTTTAGAGCAACACCATGTGGTAGATATGACTGCTACCCCCATTCCATAGGTGAGAAAACTAAGACATAAAGAAGTTAAGCAGTTTTTCCAAGGTCACTAATGATTAATAAGTGGCAAAGCCAGGTTCCAGCCTAGGTTGTTCTGAGTCCAGGCTCTTAGCCACCATATGGTATTGGATGGATGGATGGAATTAATGGCATCAGCAATGAAGTGAGCTCTCCTTGAATCACTGCGGTACCTGTTACATTGTGGTTAATCTTATCTAGAGCAAGCCATCCCGTTGCTCTCCATGAGTGCATCCTGTTTATTTCCTTCATCACATGTTTCACAAGCTGCAATTACTTCTGTGTGAATTTGTTTTACTTTTCTCCCGAAGCATCTGCCCAACGTGCAGTATCAGTTGCAAAGTAAGTTCCATGAGTGTCTTGGTCACTATGGTGATCCCCAGCACCTAGCACAGAGCCTGGCACAAAGTAGATAGTTGAAGAAATATTTGGAAATTCGTGAATGAATGTGGGCCCCCATCCTTCTTCAGTGGTGAAGGGCCTGTAAGCATTTATACACATGCCCTTGTGAAAGATGGGTATTTTACATGAATTTACTCCATCCCATGCCAATGCTTACTTTCTGCTTTTAGGGGCATGTAGTTCAGTCAGGGGAGCTGAGATTCACATGAGCATGTAATGGTTCTGATTGTGCTCCTCCATGGACATTTGCACCCAGATAACAGAAAACACTGATCAGAAAATAGCATCTATTGTGGTCAGGATGACTAGCTGGCAAAGTTCCATGATGGAAGCATCCTCTCTGATTAGGTCAGCCCCGGCTCTCAAGCATAGAAGTGTTGTATCAGCTGACGTCACTTGCATAACATTTTCTTTCCCAGGGCTTCTGACAATGGTACCTCAAAAAGGGGTCTTCTCCTATGCGCTTTGGGTCATGTGATCCTTTTCAAAGAGGATGCCTCAGCCAAGGTCTTCTTTCTTGCTAATTTTTGTCCTGTCTCTCTACTTACTTGGCTAACAGACTTCTTCGCTACTCATGTGGATTTGCCTTTTCTTCTGCAGGGTAGACCAGATGACAGATGCTGGTCTTCTACAAAGCTAAATCAGATCCATTTCCCAGTCTTAGAAGCATGCAGCCTTTACTAAAACTGTTTATTGGTCCAGAAGACATTTGTCCAAAAGCAATTAGAAAGGTAACAAACAAAGCAAACAAACAAAAAACAACCACAAAGGCCTTCACTAAATTAAAGCCTCTATGGGGAGATTCTAATGATTGTGATGCCAGACACTGACCTCCCAAATCAAGTTTTAATCCAAAATTTCTAGGCCTTATCAGCCTGTGGGACAAAAGGAGTAGCATTAATGTTAATTCCCAAATAAACACTATTCTAGTCTGTATACTATTTTTTCCATATAACAGTTACCTTGGAAATAAGTGCTTCCTCCCTCTTTTTTATGATTGCATACTATCTCATTATATGGATGCACCATCTGAATTTAATAACAGGGGTCATAATGATTGTAGTATATTCATTTCAATAAATATCAAGCAATTAACCTAAGATCAGGTCCATAGTAGCTGCTGAAAAATATTAAATAAGGGGATTAAATTATATTATAGCTACTGAGTCTGTAGACTCTAAAAAGAGCAACCAAAAAAGTTGAAGTTTCAAATCAGTTGGGAAAGGACAAACCTTTCAATTAACAGTGCCATTGTAACTGACCAATCATTTTGGAGGGAAAAAAGTTAGATTCCTGTCCATCATATCCCTTTGAAATTTTTCTCACTGAATATAAAAAATGAAAATATGAAAATTCTAGGAGAAGAATAGGTAACAATTTACATCATTTTGGAGGTAAAGAAAGAAGACATTTTTAAGTGTGACATGAAAAGGAAAAAATCTTCAAGATGTCAAAAATTTGTATAAAGTTTTTGAAATGTTTGTATATTTATAAAACCAGACAAGAATCAAAAGAGCAAAATGTTGAGGAAGTATTTGAAACATACACAAAAAAGTGCTATTATCCTTAATATACAATGAGGTTTTAGAAATGTATAAGAAAAAGACATCTCAATTGAAAAGTAGGCAAAGAACATAAAAAGCTAATTCACAAAAAAATTACAAAGCTAAGCATATGATATATATTTAACTCGTAACTCCAAGAAATGCAAGATACAATACTACTCAAAGTTTTTTTTTTCTTTTTTCTTATCAAATGAGAAATGTATAAGAGAAATATGACATGCCCAGAAGATAGTTCCTCTCCCTATACTGCCAATGGGTATATATTGGTACAACCTTTGTGAAAAAGAATTTAGCGATATTTACCAAATCTTTCCATTGTCGGGAGCTTTCAGGCCAGGAATCTATGTCTACATTTAAGACAGTTAATTAAGAGAAAATAATCATGGATGGACCCAAAGAATTATCTAAAAGAGTTTCATCGGTGTTAGGAGTAATAGCAACAAATTGGAAAAAAATCTAAGTGTCAACAAATTTGCAAATGATCAATTGTATTATAAGTACATCATAGTATGATGAACTGTTATATGGCCGTAATAGATCATGGTGAGAAGAATATTTAATGAACTTGGAAAGGATTCACAATAAATATTTTTGTGTGACTTTTCTTTAACTTATAGAAAATGCCAGTCAAATATCAAGTTTGGCAAATAGATTATACCCATCACCTAATTTCAATGGTTATTAATTCATGGCCAATCTTGTTTTATCTATATCCCTCCCCACTTACTGTCTCTGTCATTATTTTGAAGAAAATCTCAGGCACCATTTCATTTTGTCCATAAATATTTTAGTAAATATCTTTAAAACGTAGGCACTATTTTTGAAAAATAACCACAATATGTTTTTACATTTTAGAATAACAATAATTTCTTAATGACCTCAATGGTCCACTCACCATTCAAACTGGCCCACTTGCTTTGTAAATCTTTATTTTTCCAGTTTGTTTGTTTGCATCAGGATCCAAATATACTCCATGCACTGCAATTGGTTGATATATCTACTAAGTCTCTTTTGATAGCTTTTCCTGTATTTATTTTTGCTCTTACTTGTACATTACTCCTTAAAGAGACAGGGTTGTTTGTCCAAGAGAGATTCCAATAACTTGAATTTACTGAATGCACCCTTCTGGATTAACTGTTCTTCTACAACTTATATTTCCTGTAAATTGGGAGTTGGTTCTAGAAGCTCAACCCAATACAGGGTGAATTCTTTGGGGCAAGGCTGTCTAGACGTTATTATGTACTGCCATCTGTCTTTGCAAAGTTAGTAGTCTGTGATGCTCATGGACTAGACTTCATTTGCCTAGAGGTTGTCAACTGGTCAAATTCTGATTCATTGATCTTCATTCATTCTTCACTTTTAACTGGAATACTTCTATAAAGAGAAACGTCCTCTCATTAACTATTTGCTGACCTAAGATAAAGGTTTGATTCTTTCCTTTTACTTATCAGGTTTCTGAAGAATGAGTTGGGTATCCCTAGCATTCTCCAAAGGTAAGTAATGAGGGTTTTTTTTTTCTTTTTTAAATGTCATTTTGAGTTCATGTATTTAAATATGGTTGATGTATTTTCATTCCTTTTTAGTTACTGTTCATATTGATGTTCAAATTGCCCTATCTTTAGCCAATGGGAACATCTTGATATTGACTCCCAGGTCTTTGATAGCCTCCTTTTCCCCACCCCCTTGGGATAATAGGATGTTTTGGGCTCATCTTGTGCTTATCCTATGCCAGATCTGAAATCATCCATTTTTCAGAGGACCCGTGGTTCTTTTTAGTGGGACATGGTGGTTAGAAACCACAATCTTGCTACCAGGAGTTACTTATTGCTACTGGTTAGTATTGTTTATAGGCTTTTTTAGTTGTCAGGTTTAGGAATTTTTTTAAAAAGGAAAATTCACTATGCATTTGTTCCATTACTTCTAATTCAGTTTTTACTTAACTTCTTCAGTCTTCTATCTATATCTCCCTCCTTCCATTACAAATAATAAATGATGCTATTTATACTGATATATCAGTATTTTATACTGATTTATGAAATTAGCCACAATATTTATTTTGGTGGCAAATAATCATATATATATATCTCACATATATATCTCACATATATATGTATATCTAACATATATATTTTATATGTATATGCCAAAGATATACAAGTTAGCAATGATTATTTCTTGACGATGCAATTAAAGGTAATTTTTAGTTTCCTTTGTTTTTTTCTTTTTTTTTCTGCTTTTTAGTATTTACACAATTTCCATAATAAACCATTTTTATTTTTGGTATCAGAAAAAAATTTCTAAAAAACAAAAATAAACCAGATGGTATAAATTATAATATAGTAAACTGTCTTCCAATCTTATACGTGGGAGAATAATGATATTCTATTACATCTGTGGAGTGCTTTACAATTTACAAAGCATTTTACATCCATTATCTTTCATGATCATCACAGCACTATGAAGGAGACAGAATAGGAGTATTGTCATATAGGAAGAGAAAATAGAGGTTTAAAAGGGTCACATATTTTGGAATCAAGCAGGGCTCCTGACTTCTCGGTCAGTGTTCTCTTGTGTGCATAGTATCTGCCTCTGGGTGACTGTTACTATGCTTTTGTTCTCCAGTAACACAAGAAGACTCTGCAGTGTCCTGCCTGCTGCCAGAATGTTATCTTCTGCATAATGTTTCTTTAGCATGAAGTTTGGAGGCCCATAAAAATGCCAAAACTTATTTTTCAACTTAATTTGTATTTTTTTTTTTTTTTAATTTTTTTTCAACGTTTTTATTTATTTTTGGGACAGAGAGAGACAGAGCATGAACGGGGGAGGGGCAGAGAGAGAGGGAGACACAGAATCGGAAACAGGCTCCAGGCTCTGAGCCATCAGCCCAGAGCCCGACGCGGGGCTCGAACTCACGGACCGCGAGATCGTGACCTGGCTGAAGTCGGACGCTCAACCGACTGCGCCACCCAGGCGCCCCATCAACTTAATTTGTATTTTTAATCCAAGTAATTCATTAAGGCAATTTTAAAAGTCAAATATTCTAAAAGGATTTTAATGCAAAGTAGCAGTCACCTGCCTTCCCATTCATCACTCACCCACCCGATGCCCCTTCTGCCCAGAGGCAGCCACTCTCAACCATGAGAGAGCAAATTTTTTTTTTCTGGTTTTCATTTCCGTTTTACTAATTTGTTCCTACTGCAACTTCTGGATTTTTAATTCTCAGATACTATCAGTACGCTTTCTATAATCAAAGATGATAATTTCAGTGTCCTTTTTCTCTTTACACAGACACTTCCCTTTTCCTCATCCTCTCAAGGTACTTACTTTATGATGTTTGGTTAAACTTTAGTATTTCCATCATTATGGATGCGTAAAAACTATTCTCAGCTGAGCCATGTAGTGTATTGTACTATGATGTACTTTCTTGTGTTAATGTTTGTTTCCTCTTGAGTTAACATCTCTCTTTCTTTTTTCATATTTATTTAGTGTTTTAGGTACCTGTCACTGTTCCATTCTCAAGCTCTCTACTGAGGTATACATCTTCCCTCAATACATTCCAATCCATCAAATAATCTGTCCATTTCTTTTCTTTCCTTATATTTGCTTTGGTTTGCTTTGCTTTTGTTTGTCATGGAAATATAGTCTCCTTGTCTAAATGGTTTCAATATGGACTGGTTGCTTTGTAGGCTTGCTGCCCAGCCCGTTTCAAGGTCTCCCTCTAATATATTCCTGGACATTTTATTGGATCTCATACCTATATTTATATCTTTCATTTCCAGGATCCCATGTATCCCCTTCTTTGTCTTCACACTGAGAACAAATACATGGGAGGTGAAGTTTTTGAGGTCTTATTTGGCTGGATACAGATTTCTAGGTTAGAAATAAATGTCCTATAATCTTAAGAACATTGATAGTTCCATTGTTCTTTTGCTTCCAGTGTTAAGAAGTCTGATACCAGGGCACCTGGGTGGCTCAGTCAGTTAAGCGTCCGACTACGGCTCAGGTCACGATCTCACGCTTTGTGAGTTCGAGCCCCACGTTGAGCTCTGTGCTGACGGCTCAGAGCCTGGAGCCTGTTTCGAATTCTGTGTCTCCCTCTCTCTCTGCCCCTGCCCTGCTCACACTCTGTCTCTCTCTCTCTCTCTCTCAAAAATAAAATGATCATCAAAAAAATTTTAAAAAACAGAATTCTGATTCCATTTTTGTCTCTATCCTGTTTTAGTGACCTTTCCCCTCTGCTAGTTCCTGAAAATTTTTAGGATCTCTTTTCTTCAGAAAATTTCTTCAGAAATTATGTGATGATTGGCATGGGTCTTCTTTCTTCCAACGTGCTGAACTGTTGCTGGTTTCTTTTCTTTTTTTTTTTTTTTAATTTTTTTTTTTTAACATTTATTTATTTTTGAGACAGAGAGAGACAGAGCATGAACGGGGGAGGGGCAGAGAGAGAGGGAGACACAGAATTCGAAACAGGCTCCAGGCTCTGAGCCATCAGCCCAGAGCCCGACGCGGGGCTCGAACTCACGGACCGTGAGATCGTGACCTGAGCCGAAGTCGGACGCTCAACCGACTGAGCCACCCAGGCGCCCCTACTGTTGCTGGTTTCTTTAACTCCAGAGACTTTGAGGGGTTTGTTTCAATTATTTCATTGCTGATTTTCTTATTCTCTATTTCCAAAACTCCTGTTACTCAAGATATTGGACCTCATATACTCTTTCCAATTTTTTAATCTTCTCTTTCCTCTCTTTCATATTTTTGTCTTTTTGTTCTTTCTTGGAGGTTTTCTCAGCTTTGCCTACCAACCCATTTGTTAATTTTTTTATTTCTGCTGTCATATTCTTAATTTTTAGGACTTGTATTTAGTTGCTAAAATATTTTTTCTCTTTAAACAACCTCCAGTTCTTGTTTCATGCACACAACTTTTTTTTTTTTTTTAATCTCCCTAGGGATATTAAGGATGTATTTTGTGGAAATTTCTACTGTTCCATTCATTTTTTCTATGTTTTTGAGGCTTTAAAAAATGTTACTTTGTTTTTGGGTTTGCCTTTTATTGTTAGGGATTTGCTCAGATGTTAGTGACCTATGACTATCCGTACCTGTTTAAAACTGCTTGGACATTTTAGCATGTATGAGCAAAATTTGTTGCCCTAGTGGGCTTGCCTCTAGGGTCATCTGGCTAGGTCATTTCATTGGTAATTCCTTAACAGTATCTGTAAGTCGTTTCTCAAAGGCCACTCAGTTTCACCAGAAAGGCATCCTCCTGTCTCTTCCCACAGAGGACAAGACTAGCTGCTAAGATTTTCTAGAAGCCTCATGGGGGGAAGGGATTGGGAGGCAGTCTCCCTATTTCTATGCAGATTTAATTTACTCCTCTTGTTCCTGTTTTCAGCTTAGCTGTGCTGTTTTCCCCACGTCTAGTCTCTCATTCACCCATTCACTCTTAAACAGTTGATCTTCACTCATCTCCTTTTTGGTGGAGGGGGCAGGCACTCAGGAGAGCAGGACACAGGAGGGAATCCTCAGACATTCAACCCGACCCAAACCCTTCACTTTCAGAAGTGCCTGAGCTTCCAATTTCTGAGCTTTCCTGGGGCTCTCAGCTTTCCTGCAGTGAAATGAGATAGCTTGTGGGCTTTCACCACTGATAGCTCTGGTTTTACGGTCTCAGGTCTGCCTAAGTCAATTATTTCTTGCCCATTTGCTTTATAGGTCCAAAATCCTTTTGTCTCCTCTCCAATTATTTTTTTGCCTTGTGGTTTTGTTCCCTTTATTCATTTCTCTCTGGTTACAGTAGGTGTTGGGGAGGAAGGAGGAGTAAAAGTATGCAGTAAACCCTCCATGGGCAGCAGACGTCCCAAGCCCTTCTGTAAGGCCAGTACTTCTGAGAGGTAGTCAACCACCTCCAGGGGCCTATGCTCCTTCCTGGAGAAGCGCTGTGGCTCTCCTGTCTACACCCAGGGCCCTACATGAATTTGAGAGCCTGAGTTTCTTCATGTTTCAACAGCAGATAATAGTGCCTGCCTTGTTGTCATGAGGACAAGCGGGATGCTATCCGGTCTGTATGTTTAGTTTCTAGTCCTTTGAAGAATATCGGCTTTATTTTCTTATATTATGATTACTGGCGGTCTGTGTTGGGGGTGGGAGGAAGCTTCATTGGGTTGTTGAGGGAGAAGGTAATGGGAACTAGAGAAGCCTCTTTTACAAATGCTTTGGTGATGAGGCAGTAATAATAGTAATGACAGTAACTGATTTTACCAAGAATGTATATGCATCGGACGCCATGCTTCACATGTTTTATCTCAGTTAAACAGCACAACAGGCCTCTAAATAAGTACCATTATTACCTTCGTTTTAGGAATGAGCAAATAGAGGAGTGGAGATGTTCAATCATTTGGTCAGTATCACACCACAGAGATGTGGCTGATCTCAGATTACAACCCACAATTTGTCTAGAGCTGTTACTCTCAATACCGAGGCCAGATTTTTCTCAAATTGTACTGTGCTCAAGAATCACCTGGGGATCTTGTTACGGTGCAGATTCCAGTTTGGTAGGCTTGGCGTAGGGCGCACACTCTGCTTGTCTACCAAGCTCCCAGGTGACCCTGACACTGCCGGTCCAAGGGTTGAACTTTAAGGAGAGAAGCTGCAGACCGTGGTCACTCTAAGGCAGCTGCATCATCTGGCACCTAGTTTCCCAGACTGAAAACGAGGCCATATGAGCAGTCATGGTACCCGATTCACTTCTTCCTCCCCACGTGTGCACGCACAGGACCACCAGGATCTCATTTCTCCCCACTGGACACGTTCCCCAGGAGTCACTGGCACGTTTTATGAGTGCTCACAGTCCTCTCTACTGCTGAAGCTGCAAGATGTTCGCTTCTTTTCACCAGCTTTGAAACCACTCCAAGGTAGCTCCTCACGGTGGCCACTGCTTCCAGGGCCTTCTCTGGGCGTGCCACATCTGGAGTGGTAGCTCTGGGGGTTTTGTAGGACCCTCAACATGTGGAAAAGCAGTGAGTTCCTTCCTGCTGGCCCTCGGCAGAGTTGTGCTATGCTCCTTACAGAAATGGGGAGCATCCCTCTCTCCCACTCAGAGTCACCTGGACCCCAAGCAGCAGCACCACATCTCCCAGGTTCCCTGTGAAAACAGCTGTTGGCTGCAGCCTGTAGGCTTACTGACCTAGGGAAATAAAACTTCTGTTCTCCTGTATCTCTTTCTCCCTCATTAGCGTCCACTTCCAGCTCTCCTAGAATCCATTACCCTGAAAGCAGGTCTAACTCAGGCCACCGTCCCACTTGGCTGGAAGGGGTGATGGTCCACTAACTTGACAGACATAGCTATGGGTGAATCTCAGTTGAGGTCCAGTTAGAACCATGCTCTCCGTAGGAAACATGACCTAGTAAAATTGGGAGAGGCATCTCAAAGATTCAAGTACATCAGAGGGCCAATGGAAAGCACTGGAATAAGACCGGGGTCTGAGGTTGGAGACCCACCTCTGCCTCTACGCAGCTGTGTGACCTGGGACTTCTCAGCAACCCTCCCTGATTGTGTCCAAAACTATAACATCAGAGGGGAGACTCCCCTTCCTCTAATTCTCTGTGCTGTCAACTGTAAAGCGAAGGAGCTGGACCAAATGAACTCAGAGTAACATGTAGAGGTTTCAAACCACAGGCCCTTAGGCTGGATTCAGCCCACAGGCATGTTTTGCTTGATCCGTACAGCATTTTTAAATGTTGGATCAGTTGACAGCCTTTAAAAATAAGGAGCTTATAAAATCTGGTTTCCTGGCTTTTCTTGAGAGATCATAAAATTGGCAACAAGGGTCACCCATTCCTGGAGAGCCACTGCTGGCCTGCATTGCCTTGTGACTGTCCTTTTAAAGGCACATGCCCTCTGCCCTGTTGCAGCGCCTACCAGGCCCATATTATTCATCTATATTATCTGCACAAGTCCTGGAAGTAGTTAAGTTTGTGTTTCCTGGGTCATAGTTGCCCTGACTAGCTGGGCAATGTTAGGTTAGTATTTCTCCTTTCGAAGATGCAGTGTCCAAATTATAGAATGGGGAAAATAAATGCTCATATTATTGCATTGACTTATTAATGAGACAGAGCAGGGGTCAGCCGACTTTTCTGTAAAAGACCAATGAATATATATTTTCAGCTTTGCCGGCCAGATAAGATCTCTGTTGCATATTCTTGTACTTATCGCTTTTGGTTTTTGTTTGTTTGTTTACAATCTCTTAAAGATGTGAACATTCTTGGCTCTTGGGCTGTACAAAAACAGGCCCCAGAGGGGCACCTGGGTGGCTCAGTCGGTTAAGCGTCCGACGTCGGCCCAGGTCACGATCTCACGTTTCCTGAGCTCAAGCCCCGCATCAGGCTCTGTGCTGACAGTTCGGAGCCTGGAGCCTGCTTCAGATTCTGTGTCTCCCCCCCCCACCACCTCCACCCCCCAGCTCATACTCGCACTCTCTCTCTCTCTCTCTGTCAAAAGTAAATAAACAAAAAACAAAAAAACCAAAACAGGCCCCAGATAGAAGGGACCCGTGGGCCACAGTTTGCTGACCCCTGAAACAGAGTATGTGAGATGCTTCCAATAATGCCTGTCGACAGTGAACGTCAATAAATGTACCTCTCATCATTGCAATTTCAGGCCTCTCGTTCCCTGACTCTGGGATGTGGGTGACTCCACAGTGCCCATCAGAAGTCCCTGGAGGCTGCTTTGGTTCTCTTCTGACAATGCAGAGGGGGGCAGCATTTTGTCTGTTGAGAGACGTCTTTCTAAATAGGAAGCCCCCGCATGGGATAGTGTTCCAAGGCAGCACAACAAATACAGTGCAACTGTGTCATCACCATGAAATCAAAGCCATTGTTTAAGCCATTTGCTGAACCACCGCCCATTCAAGTCCTTCTGTCTGAGACATTCCTGAACAATCACAGCTGGAGGAAGAGCTGCAGGCCCTTTAAAATCTGATCACAGGTCCTCTGTGCTCACAGCCTTCCTCCTCTGTTTGGGTCCTTTTACTCTCCTCCTCCCCATCCCCCCCATGCACCTCGCACTGTATTATTTGTTATTTAACTTGAATGCCAGGGATTGTAGCTTGTGATGAAAGACACTTGACAAAGTGAAATTGCATTGTCGTAGGCCTCTCTTGCATGTGGCGTGGCATCATTAAAAAAAGAGAGACGTGATACTGTTTTCTCATTCAAAGAATGCGATGGCTGAGTCGAAAGAAATGCTAGTTATTTTCTGTGCTGTCCAAGGAACCCGAAGATAGCATGCATTGAAATGAAAGAGCCAAGGAGGACATCAAGAGATTGTTCAAAAGGCACTTACTTATTTTTGCTTAGTGGTTCTTCATCAAGAAACAGAACAAAATCATACACAGGGGCATAGTCAAGTTCCTAGAATGACTTTGACCTGAATTTCCTTGATTTGGGCCTCTGTGCATCATGTTTAGGGCAACACTTTTCCATTCTTTAGCAAACACTGCCTGAGCACCTACCATATGCCAAACCATGTGCTAAGTACTAGAAATGGAGAGATGAATAAATCAAGGGCCCTGAAATCCAAGAAATTATGGTCTTGTAAGGAAGACAGGCATGTTAAACATAATCTCAATATAAAGTATTAAGAACTGCTCTTATAGCAAGAGTCAACACTGAATAAGTGCTTGCTACATGCCAGACATTGTTTTAAGTGCTTTTCATGTGACTAATTCATTGAATCCTCCCCACAATCCTGAGGGTTTATGCCATTATAAATGTCCATTTTAGAGATGGAGAACCTGAGGCCAGAGGCTATGTGATTTTTAATTCTTTAAGACCACATAGCTAGTGAGTGGGAGAGCTCTGACTCAAACGCAAGGAACCTCACTTTAAGGCCAAAGCCCTTGAAAGACACAAAACAGCCTCTTAATAAAGGGCTTGGATTGTTCTGGGAACACAGCACAGAAAAGCCCCTAATTCTGCCTGTAGGGGTCAGGGAACACAAGAGACAACATGACATTTGTCTGAAAGATTCCCTTCACAGGGAAGCTGGGCAGGACATTTCAGGCGGAGAAGAAGCATATGCTTAGACAATGATATTTGTAACAGGCCCAAAAAAGAGAACATTTAAACCTGACTGTTAGGCTTTACTTTTTTTTTTTTTTTTTTTTTTTTTTTTTTTAGCAACACTCAGAATTACCAGTATTTGCTTACTCAGTATTAGTCTTCCCTGCAGTTCTGGAACTTCAGAATCGCAGGTGCCTGTCTTGTTGACTGCTAGATACCTAATTCCCAGCACATGCTGAATAAATACATTTTGAGATGAAAGAACAAATCTAGCTAAGGTTAAACAGGAGGATGAGGATTAAGCTAATATTATATCCACTACGGACAAGGGTTAAGGCTCAGCTTTATTTTATACCCATAGTAGCATTTTAAAGTTCTCATTTCACACTGCTTTTATTTTAGACATGCCCACGGCATTCTTAAGAGGCTTTAAAAGCACCGTATTGTCAAAATTCCCATTACTCTATGTATCAGTAACATTCCTACATATATTTGGAGCAATTACTCTGTGCATAGAATTCTAAGCATAATGCTGTACTTTACCCATGATAGCCATTAATTAGATGAAATGAAATGATGTTACAGCTGCACGCAGTCCATTTTTAAGTGCAAATCCATGTGTGACAAGAAAGGAACTTTCTTTTTTTTCTCCTATAGGACAAAACCATGTCAATGGCCAATGTAGAAGCCTCCCAAATAGGCTTTCTTAGGGAAGCTGGCAGGACCGTCTAAAGAAAAGAAATGTTTTGGTGCTGCTAGTCAGATAAGCAAAGGTGTCTAAGGCTGGGGGTAAGAGGGAAAAAGATGGGCTCCAACTGCTGAGAACGTTGGGGGTAGGGCTCTAGGAATTCTGACGATTTCATGATTTCCTTTTAAGACATCTTGGCAAGTGTCAAATTTCTCAATTTGATATTTGTAAATATCTCTTTGAGAACAGCAGCTTTCTGGCAGGCTACTCCGACTCATAGATAATGAAAGCATGGGGCAAGGCATGGATTCAGGTGAGTTGAAGGGAAAATCTTTTAATCAACTCTGGTTTTCTAACATCTCTGTAAATCGGTGCCCCTTTCCCGGTAATTTGTTTTTTCAGAAGTCAACATTTTGATGAGGAAATTATTACAGAAGAATGACTCAGATGTTTAAGTCAGGATATTTGACTTTCCCCTGAAATGATTTCCCAAGACTAGGTCAAGGACAACTTTTTATCTACAACTATGTGGATAGTACATTACTGGAGTTCCTAGGTTGTGTACATCAGGCAGTGGAACCCTGAAACCCCAGAGCAGTGTCCTTTTCTGCCTCTGTGGGTCCTACCCTCATAAATGAAGGCAGAAATTTCCAGGACCTACCCTGTGATTGAGCTTTCTCTGTCTAACAGTGGATCTTCAGACTGTTACATATACCCAGGTAGGAAGAAAAGAGGGCAGCTTGCTGTGTGTGTCTAAGGGCAAATATGAGGCTGGCACTGAACAGTATTTCTCCCCCTCTCTGATTACATTTCCAAATCTGAGAGCGGAACAGAAATGGCAGAAACGGCACATGTCCCTTCAGATATAAAACAAAACAAGTTGTGACTTGCCTAACCCTGGCATCGGAAAGAGGCTTAGGGTTTGAAACAGCAGATCACCTGCCCTGCCCTGAGCTCTGAGACAATATGAAAGATGAGAATCATCCTTTTTAAGATGAGACTTATTCTTTTCTTTGTTCCACAAATATTTATTGTGTGTTTACAATGCCCAACCACCATGCTGAACACGAAGGATGCCGTGGAAAGCAAATGTGGATATGGCCCCTGTGGAGTACTTCACAGTTTACCAGATTCTTCCATATATATTACCTCAGAGATGTAAATGGGCATTGCTGATGGCTCCATGTTATGGATAAAGAAATTGAAGCCAACAGCCGGAAAACCTGAGATTAATGCAAAGAAGTGGAGTCAAGTGTTAGACTCAGAGAGCCTGGCTCAAAAGCCAATGCTCTTTGCATTGTACCTGTGGCCTCCTCATTTCTGTACCAACAAAAGCAAGACAGATGTCTACAGAAGTCTAGGCAGTTGACAAAGCGCTTCTGCTTACTTCATTTTTTTTTTTAAAGCTTATTTATTTACTTTGAGAGAGAGAGAGAGGAGGAGGATGGGACAGAGAGAGAGGGAGAATCCCAAGCAGACTCTGTGCTGTCAGCGCAGAGCCCAACGTGGGGCTCGATCTCACAAACCGTGAGATCATGACCTGAGCCAAGATCAAGAGTTGGATGCTTAACCTACTAAGCCACCTGGGCGCCTCTGCTTACTTGATTTTAGTCGTTGTACAGTAGTTCTGTATGGAGGTATTTTTATTATTATCATTTCCATATTTCATTGATAAAATTGACCCAGAGAGGAATGGTCCTGCCCAAGAGCACCCTGCGAGAGCCATTGCCGAGTCTGGAGTCTAAGACTTCTGATGCCAAGCTCTGTCTGCCATATGTCAACTCCTGGTTCAAATATTTCTAAATTCAGAATTCTTGAGCCATGTTTTCACTGTTTTAGATTATTGCCATAACCTATGTAAATTATAATTAAATTCCTGCTAATAGGCCATTTTGTGGCAAAACCTCAACAATCAGTGAACCGGGGCCTACAGGCTTACACAATTATTTACGGTTAACTCTGAGGGCTGCCAGTACTCAATCTACATGTGCTACAGCAAACTGTTTACTCGTACATGCATGTTGGCTACTCCACTACATTTTTCTTCATTCCCCCTCAGCAAAAATGGAGAAACCAGCTTCTAGCATATGGAAGCATTTCTACACTGCTCGATTCTCTGATGAGGGTGGGGTGGGATGGTGCAAGTGTGATTTGCAACCACGTGTCAGAAGCGATCCATGTTTCTGAGTGAGGCTGATTGGAGATTGGACCAGGTTCCGCGTGGCAAAAGTCGTCTCCGGAAAAGAATTTTTCCCTCCACGTTACCACACGTTACCATTGGGGGAATATGAGTGCTTTCTGAATCTGCTTAACACATGTGAGGACCCCAAATCCAGAACATCCTGGCTTCTTGTTCTTACACTAATGTCGATGATACTCTGGCGAGCTAAGGTGTCTTCCCACTGCTTCCAAACAGGGCGCCAACTGGGAGCTGAGGGCTTCCTTCGAGTTCAGCAGCTCCATTTGTGACCACACTAGGGGTTTGTCTTAAGTGAATTAAATGACTAAATATGTAAGTGCTATCTGGGTAGATGGTACCTTTAAACTTAGAATAACCAACATGATAATTTTATGAGTAGACCTATCCATAATACATTATTCTATTCTCAAACTAACAAAAGGCTTCTAAAGCTGCAAAGGGCATGATAATATGACACATATTGTTACTGTTCTAAGAATTATCCACTCTTCTCTTTCAAACAATGCCTTTACCTTTGTTTGGATTGAAGCGTTGATGGCACTGGTCTATTGCATCAGATAAAAACTTCCCAACTACGTTGGTACATCCCTACCTCGTTTGCTATTTAGAAACATATGTAGATAGAACAGAAGCGTCTTCTGCGTGATGTAGAAGGATGTGTGGAGTATTCTAAACCAGAGGGTTTGGTTCTATTTCCCCTGCTTTGTCCTTTTAACAGTGGCTTAAAAGTAACCACATGTGTGACTCTCTCCCTGATTTTCTAGGTGTCCCCTACAAACGTCCGCTCCTTTGGTCCTTCTGGCATTTCTGGCACAAAAGCTAAGTGGGGTTACTATAATCCTTGTTTTACAGATGAGAAAACGGAGCATGGCTAGGGGCTGGTGCACCCGGCTGGCTCCGTCAGTGTGTGGCTCTTGATCTCAGGGTTGTGAGTTCGAGCCCCACGTTGGGTATAGAGATTATTTAAAAATAAAATCATGACAAGAGGAAAAAGGAAACCAAGGATCAGGGAGTCTAGGTAACTTCTCTCAGGTACACAAAGAGGGAGTGATCTGAACTCAGTTCTGTCTGACTCTTCGGCAGAATTCTCTCCCTTGCTGGAGGAGCGCTGGTATTCAGGGTGTGCCTTTCCAGGGTGTGGAGGGAGGAGCGCCGAACCGGAAGTCAAGGGGCAGAGAGGTTTGCTCTGACTTGACTGTGGGGCCAGCAGAGGCCAGAGACCCCTGGGAACCCCAGCTACCACACTTGGATCTGGGTGCCATCTGGAAGGTCTCCCCGCTCTCAGATGCCCTATGGGGCCTGTACTTTGGGGGCTCTATATGCTAGGCAATGACACAAAAAGGTTTTCCTTTCCATTTTTAAATTTTATTTACTGCCTTTCAAGTATGTCATAGAGATCAGATTCATAAATACTTAAGGATTATAACACTGTTTCTTAAAACACTCAGAAGGAGGCCGGGGATTGAAGTTTTCCTTAAATCTGACATTGCCATTGAAACGTTCACATTTATATCTTATTTCACAATGTGATTTAATTCCTTAGTGGCCAGGTTGATGGCTCTGGCATGCCTGTTCTCTCTCCCTGCTGGCATGCCCTCATCCCTCTTTCTCTACCTCAGGGCCTAGTACAGCGCCTATTGCCTGGTAGCTACTCAATAAAGAGCTACAGTTTCATTGTGTTATTATTATATCCTTATTTAATTCTATCTAATACCTAACAAAGCCACAAGGATTTTTAAACATTAGTGTAAAGAAGTATTAATAATTAATGTCTCCCATAATAAAGTAACTCTTTACGGTAACATATCGAATCAGTATTATGACATAAGCAAACTATATTCAAATAATAATGCAGATCACTTAAACACAGGGACACCTTCTAGGAAGATCTGAAGAGTTTCCCATGTGAAGTGGACTGAATACAGTGTGTAAGGGCAAGACCGATTTTCCAGGACACTTCTGATTTCCTGTAATTTGATTTTATTTTTCAGTAGAGGCAAATCAAAAAATGTACATCAGGATGTGATTCTACTTTTATACTTTTGTTAGGTTTTGCATGTGTGTAAGGTCATCAGTTTGAAGAAAACAAATCCTTTCTCCTGATTCTGGCTGGGAGGAATTAGGTCCCCGTGATTTGGTGGGGTGGACTGACACGCGTGCCATCCTGTGCCTTATCGTGCAGAGGTCCCAGGCAATGAGCGCCCGCCACGTGTGAAGTATTGTACTGGTCACAATAATCATGCAAGCTGACTCTCATCCCCATTTTATAGGCAAGGAAACTAAGGCTCAAAGCCACACTGCTAGGAACTGGCAGAGCAGAGTCGGACTGTGTGCCGAGCTCCAGAGCCCGCGTTCTTTCCACTACCAGTAAGCTGTTTGCTGCTCAGGGGCCCGGATTTCTTCCCCTGGGCAGAATTCACTGGGTCCGGAATACGCAAACACCGATGCCTCAAAATGACAGGGGAAAATCGAGTTGGTCAGATGTGACACAGAGGAAGGATCTAATTCAGAGTCATTTAGTTTCATCTCTGCCACCTGAGACCACAGCCATATTCCTCCAGCGGCCGGGCTTGACCGGAAAGCGCGACCTTGTCCACACGCACAGACATGCTCTCTCAGACTCACTTTTTAGGACCAGCAGCTAGGAGGCCCTTCTGCCAAATGGACTTCCCCGTTCCTGACACTCGAAATCGCACATGGTGCATGACAGCAGGAACCCCCATGCCTCCTTACTCAAAATTCTGGTTGGTGGATTTTTCACAGGTCCCCACTCGCTATTCTTCCCTGTGCCTGTGTCTCCGGAACCACGGGGGCATGTCTCAGAAGCAAATACCCAATTTGTTCTAATGATGCAAGAGGTAGAAAGAGCCTCCTGAAGCCCTCGCGACCCGATAAAACTGATGGGACTCATCCTTTGCCACAGCGCACACACTATTTTCATATTAGAAACCAACTCCAAAAGGCTGAAAGTGAGTATCTGATCTCTGAATGGGAAAGCACTTCTAAGGACAATAAAGGGAAGAAACCACAATTAAAGATATCAGTAGATTGACTACATAAGGCTAACATTTCTGCACGTCAAAAAATTCATTAAAAAATAAAAGGCACGTAACGCTGAGGAAGTATTTTTAATAGAAGTGACAAAGACCTAATATCTTCAATAGGGATGGGTCTTTTATGAACCAATGAGAATAAAGTCAGTAGGAAAATGGACAAAGGACAGGAACAAATAATTCATAGCAGAGTAAAGACAAAAGACAAACGGCTCATAAACATGAAATAGAATTACATCTCACCGATGATCAAAGAAATGTAAATTAAAACCATATTAAAGGACTAGTTTTTGTATATCAATATGTCAAAGGTGGAAAAGAAAAGAATTCCCACTGTTTATAAGCATGTGGGAAATGCTTTTCCTTTCTTTTTGACTTGATGCACGTATACTTGCTTCTGATTATTGTTCCACTTCGCATTTCTTGGACTATAAAAAGGTTTTAAAATGTCAACGTTCTGGGGCTCCTGGGTGGCTCAGTCGGTTGAGTGTGCGACTTTGGCTTGGGTCATGATCTCGCAGTTCGCAGCTTTGAGCCACACGTCGGGCACTGTGCTGACAGCTCAGAGCCTGGAGCCAGCTTTGGATTCTGTGTCTCTCTCGCTCTCTGCCCATCCCCTGCTTGTGTTCTCACTCTCTGTCTCTCTCTCTCTCTCAAAAATAAATAAACGTTTTTAAAAAATGTCAATGTTCTTTGAGCCATTAATTCCAATTGTGACAACCTACACCACGGAAATAATCAAAGGTGGAAATGTGAATTATGTCTGTTTAGCACAGCATTATTTACATGAATAAAAACTGGGCAGTCAGGAGATCTAAACGCCCAGGAAGGAGGGCTGGCTAAATGAAGTACGGCACTGGTAATACCACGCGGGCACACATATTGCTATGACAAAGGGCTGTCATGATGTTGGCAAATGCTGGTGACATCTCTATACATACATACACACATATATACAATATAATCTAAACTGCTTCAAACGTTTCCTATGCATATAACACACACAAAGATGAAGGAAATTCACAAGGATGCTACAGTGATTATTTCTGGGTGGAGGAAATATGGTATTGCGGGTTTTATTTTCTTCTTTACATTGCATATTTTCTACAGGAAACATGTAATGTCTTACAATCAAACAAAACAAAACAAAACCTCCTCAAATTTTTATTAACAAATCAGAAAAGAAAATATGCAGGCAATCTGTGTTGGAGACCCACCAAGAAAATCAAAACACAGACCTCAGCCCCCAAGAGCTCCACACAGCCCATCACACAGAGTAGCTGCTGAGACAGACTTGGGATTGTAAGGGCCGGGGTATGAACCTCCTACACTTAAGCCTTAACCCAGAGCTGAAGTCAAGACAGGGCAGTCAGAGCATGCCCGTTTACTGCCGTCAAACCACGGACATAGTAACACGCAAAATGCATTTGATACTATTTGCTTAAAAGTGGGGTACAACGCCAGTGAGACATTTGCTACCACAAAGGTGAAATGTTGTTAGTTACTGTTTGGCTTGACCAGTAAGAAACATGCTGTGCTGAAAAAGCACTATTACTTAGTATAAACATTATTTTTATTTTTATTTTATTTTATTTTTAAAATAGTTAAAATGTTTTGCCTAAAAGTAGTATACATACATCATAGGAAATTTAGAAAATACAAAAAAATAGAGAAGAAAAAGATTGTAGTCACCATGTGAAGATAACCACAATCCAAATTTTGTTGTATTTCAAGCTGTAAGAATGGTATTTTTATTTTTATTGATTTGTTTTTACTCTTTTTTTCCTCTTTGTAATTAAGATCGTAATACATTTTGTTTCGTAAAGAAATAACTTTTATTTATTTTTTATTTAAAAAGAAATTTGGGGGGTGCCTGGATGGCTCTTGTCAGTTAAGTGTCTGACTTTGGCTCAGATCATGATCTCATCATTAGTGAGTTCGAGGCCCACATTGGGCTCTGTGCTGACAGCTCAGAGCCTGGAGCCTGCTTCGGATTCTCTGTCTCCCTCTCTCTCTCTGCCCCTCCCCAGCTCTCTCTCTCTGTCTCTCTCTCTCTCTGTCTCTCTCTCTTTCTCTTAAAAAATGAATAAACGTCAGGCTCTGAGCTGTCAGCACAGAGCCCAACGCAGGGCCCAAACCCATGAACCGTGAGATCATGACCTGAGCCAAAGGAAGTTGAGCTTCCCAGGCGCTCCAAGAAACAACTTTTAAGTTAAACTGTTGCTCCTTTATCTTTTGCATTGGAGATAAGATCATCATAAGTTTAAGGGAACTGTAATCCATTCAGCAAGTACGTGAGGTGGGTTGGGGAGAGAGGGAGAATGCTGTATTCAAGCCCATGATGGAAGAAGAGGCCCATCCTAAAGGTTCACAGAGAAACTGACAGGACAAAACTGACCAGCAACTACTATTGCAAGTAAATTTGAAAATACATACTAGGGATATTTTCATTACCTTATTTTGATCAGTATATAATATATGCATATATATATTTAATGTTTATTTATTTACAGAGAGTATGCGCGTGTACATGCAAGCAGGGTAAGGAGAGAGAGAGACAGAGAGAGAGACAGAGAGAGAGACAGAGAGAGAATGAATGAGAATACCCCAAGCAGGCTCCACACTGCTCAATCTCAGGACTGGGAGATCATGACCTGAACTGAAGCCAAGAGTCAGACATTTGACTGACTGAGCCACCCAAGCGCCCCTGAGGAGTATATTTTAAAAGACTTTGGAACTTTTTTTAACTCCTCTTTTGGAAACTGAGGCTTCCATTTCAGTACATTCATGAACTCCTATCCTCAGGCAGGACATGAGGTAGGGAATCCAACTAGTAGTACTTTGAGGTTCTGAAGGTATTATACTGTATTCATTTCCATATCAATGAGAACTGAGAAAGGCAAATATCATATGATTTCAATTATATGTGGAATGTAAGAAAACAAACAAACAAAAACCAAACAGTCTTAAACACAGAGAACAAACTGGTGGCTGCCAGAGGGGAGGTGGGTGGGGGATGGGTGAAAGTAGATAAAGGGGACTCAGAGGTACTAACTTCCAGTTACAAAATAAATGAGTCACAGAGATGAAATATCATCAATAACACTTAATAATGTTGTATGGTGACAGAGAGTGACTACACTCAACATGGGGAACACTGAGTAATGTATTAAATTAGCGAATCGCTGCGTTGCACACCCAGAATTAACACGACATTGTCTGTTAATGATACTTCAACAACAAAAGAGGAACAGGGTCAATCATGGTCTTTATTTTTAAGGGACTTTATGGTTCTCATTCTCACCATCAATACTCTGTATTAAGTGTTCGGGACTGTAATTGTCATAGGCGGCAATCATAGCCGGCAGAGTCCTTCCTAACAGCCAAGGTCGTTTTACCCCCAAACTTCACTGCTCTCTTGCAAGGAGATTTTGTTCCTGAGATAAGCATTTGAGGATGGTGTTTGCAACACAGTCGGAGCTTTGAGAAGTTTCTAATATTTG
Organism: Leopardus geoffroyi; assembly: GCF_018350155.1. NCBI lineage: Eukaryota > Metazoa > Chordata > Mammalia > Carnivora > Felidae > Leopardus > Leopardus geoffroyi. Next base: position 52,887,324 of record NC_059329.1, on the reverse strand, counting down.
GGTAGAATCCAGGGAATTCTCCCCAATCACTTTCAAAAACAAGAGTGAATGACTACATGAAGGAAGACAGGCCGGTACCGAGAAGGTTTCTGGTGGAGAAAACAGGGCCCAAGTGTCAGGGAAATTAAGTTAAAAAAACAGATTTTGATTTTGTTTGTTCTTTGAGATCTTTATTTTTGTAATTACGGATTCTGAATAAGGTACCACTTATCAAGTGCCTCAAGCACTGTGTGAAAGCTCCTTTGTAGATATGAGGATAGTCAATTCTCCAACAGCCCGAGGTGAGATCCTGACCTGAGCCGAAGTCACACGCTTAACCGACTGAGCCACCAGGCGCCCCAGCAGTGGATAACTTTAACGCGGTCCTTTGGTCATATCTATCATGATGTTATAAAGGGATCATTTTGGTCTTTGATAATAATTAGTTGAGATTTCTTATTTACTTTTACAACCATTCCCGAAAGTGTTTTGAGCAGTGGGATGCTTTGTTAAGATGTGTTGTTTCCTTCACCCACTTTTGTAATGTCAGTAACCAACGTGTATCTGATGTGACAAGCACTGCCTTCAACGTTTGGCATGCATTTCTACCTTTAGTTCTCACTGCAAGCCTGTTAGGAGAAAAACAAACTAACTGACTGACCAAATCATTTTTTGGATGAGGGACCTGAGGCACAGGACGGTGCAGCGACCTAAGACACATACCTAATAAGTGACACAACCAAAATTTGTATCGCCGTCAGTCCAGCACTCTTCATCCCCTCCACTGTCATTTCTACTTATCAGTAAGACCTTCTCATCATAGAATCACAGGATTTAGAGCAGGAGGACATCTTACAATACAGAGCTCTTGTAACAAAGTATACAGATAAAGGAACGGGAAGCCCAGAGAGGTCAGTAACTTGCCCTGAGCCACACAGCAGAGAAGTGGTACAGCAGACTGTCTGGCTCCCCTTTCCACGTCGCAATAATGGTAATGCCATCTGGTAAAGGATTCATAGCCGTGAGCAGGGGTTTTGTTGGTAGCTTCTTGCCTACGAATCTCTGAACTTCTAAAAGCTGTGTCTAATTGGCTTGGCTTCTTACTCTTTTTCATTCCTTCCTGTCAAAGATCTTCAGTGACAATGCAACGACAAATGCTTCGCAAAGGAGCAGAGGCCCTGACCATTTGTTCCTATTCGCTCCTTCCCAGGGCCTTGTCCTTGTCCAAGGCCCTCAACTGGACAGACCCAAAGATGCCACTTAGAGGACCAAGCACCAAGACACCCTATCTCTAACGGCTGACAACTCTTGAGCCAAGATGGAGCTCCCATTCTGTCTCACATTTCAGACAGCTTGTATCTCTTTTCCTCGCCCCTCTGTGACAGGGACTCAGCGCTCAGAATCCCTGGGTTGGAGCACAAGAAAACTAGAGAGTAGGTCTAGACTTCGGAGGGCTTTGTCCAGCACAGGCCCAGCACTGCTGTCAGTAACTGAAGTCTAACAACCGCACTGGGAACTTTGCGTGGCCTGTGTCACTTCATGCCCACTTGGGCATTTCCCCAGGGAAAAAAGTGCAGCAATAAACGACAGCTTGACCTTTCTCTCAGCCCCCTTGGCTGTGCTTAGGAACATCTCTGTCTCCCTTAGAGCTTGCGAGAATTGGCTGGAGAACAGTCCTTGACTCAAATCACTGAAAAATATACTTAACACCGCATTGATTTTCCATATAATTTTATAAGCACAAACATTCTCTTTCATTTCCCAACAAACAACTATATTCCCCAAAGTGTCCAATAAAAATCAGTAATTTGCACATCACTATCTTTGTCGGGGGCTGTTGGTTGGAGTTAGTCACAGAGGCCAAGATCTGTCCCCTACTGCATCGCCTCCACCCCCATCTACTCTCCTCCCCAAAGAAGCCACCAAGTTGAGCTGGGGGTTGTGGGGGGCAGTATGGAAATAGGTAGGTAGACTTCCCAGACTCTGTTCAAAGGCCTTTCTAGAAAAATACAGAGTTTTCAAGCAGAGGTGACAGATGTCTCACTGAACTCTACTGTGCTGCCTCCTCAACTATGGAGTCTGTGTGGACTGCATGGGTCCCCTCCCCACCCTCTCAGCTGTGGCTGTGAGCAAGGACTTCTCTGGGCATGTGAGCGCGGCTCAAAAGCCTGAGGCCAAAGGGGCACCCTGACCCCCAGTGGCCAGCATTACTCTAAGGTTGCATCATAAGACAAGCAATGACGGGAGTGAAAACTGAAAGTGGCAAGTCGTGTTCCTAGGAATCTTTCTGATGTGTCTCCCCTCCCCCGCAGCAGAACACAGTGGTCCTCTTTCCGTGCCATTCCTGACTTCCAGGACAGCCTTTCCTCCCAACCAGCCTCTCTTCACTTTGAAACAGCAACCCCTGTTGAATGTGGCAGCAAAAATCAAAGAGGAAAGGGTTGATTCTCACCCAGAAGTCTTGTCTCCTCCTGGTCCTTTAGAAGCACAATCCTTGAAATCCTTCTTGGGAGACAGGGAACTGGGGTTCCCAAGGGGACCTGAAATACCGGTTTGCTACAGTCCTAAACCAATCAGCAACCAGGGCCAAGAGGGGAGAAGGTGTCAGTCAGTCAAACCCTGCCTGGCTCAGATTCTGAAGTGGAGGAAAAAGAAGCAAAGGAGAGCATCAGTCAGCGGTGAGCAGGCAGAGACAGTAAGACCCTGGGCTCTTTGGCAAGAAGTGTTACAGCGCTTTCAACCTGAACGGAGCCAGGACCTCCAGGCGGCTTGTGTCAGGAAGTGTGTAGTCTTGCTCAGTGTTGAGGTGTTTTTTTCCCCCCTCCCTCTTTCCCTGAGCCCTGGCACCGGGGAGTGTGGAATGGCTCAACCTGTTGTAATCAAAGATGTGAGTTGCTGCCTGTTGCGAAGATATTGCAGCAGCCTCTTCATTAAAGGAGGCTGTTCTTGGATACTAAGAATCAATTTCCTTGCCTGTGGTTGCCTGCTGGTGCTCTGGGCTGGGGGGGGTGGAGCAGGGTGCTGGGTGGGAGCAGGGAGTAGGGCAAAGGAAATGCTGGGCAGGAGGGGACTGGCCAAGCCCTGAAGCACCTGGAGCGGTGACCTACTTGCTGTTCAGGTCCTACTTGCTGAAGCCGGAGGGCTCCTCACGACCGACCGACTGGGTGCCCAGTCCTTAGGAGAGGCAGCAGATGCTACAGGGGACTCCCAGCAGAGGTATTCTGTATGCGTGGAAGGGCACTAACCCTCAATCCCACCCTCTGCCATTCAGCCTCAACTTGAATGCTGCCTCCTGGGATTTCAGTTGGCCCTCTGGACCTTAGGTTTTCTGATCAAGGGGCACACTCAAGGGGCAGGGCATTCCTGGTGGAAATAAGGAAGGCATTCATTCACCCCTTTGGTGGCTCATTCACTCCTTCATTCATTCCCACACGTATGCATCTATCAGTTCATGTATTCATTCATTCATTCATTCACTCCTGCTTATGTTATTCATCTATGTATTAATTTACTCGTTCACTCTGAAACATCTGTCTGTTCAGTATTCGTTCACTCGCGTACATATTTATTGAATCACCAATTCACACAGCCATTGACATATTCATTCATTCTCCTATTACTCATTCATGCTATGCATACATTCTATCACCGCGTGCATGCATTCACTTTTTCTTACATGTGTTTGTTCCTACATGCATGCACGCCTCCATCCATTCATTCATTTCCAAATTCATTTATTCATAGATACGTTGCCTATTGACTTATACGTTCATTTGTTTACGCACTCGTTAGTTATCTCTTCATCCACTGAACACACGTCCTAAGTGCCTACTGCATGCTTGACACTGTGGAGGATGTGAAAGAAAAAGAATCTGGTGCCCCTCTTGGCTTCAAAGAGTCATGGAGAGAAGACTTGGTTGCAAGGAACCATAACAGAAAGAAGAAAGGCATGGATGCTAAAAGAGGGGGGCTGAGAAACATCCAGGAGAGAACTGTGGGGCTGGGGGTTGGGGGGACAGTTTGAACACTCGAAAGGGCCCTGGACTTGGATTTATTCTTACTGAAATAGCCTTGCATCTCACTCTGCCATTTAGTGTAGCTTTGCTCTAGTTAATTATCCTCTCTGTATCTCAGTCTTCTTACCTGTGAAATGGGGAGAAGGAATGTCTACCTCACCAGTGATAGACAAAACTAAATGAAGTCATTGATGTCAAGTGCCTCATAGGAAAAAATAAAAGTGTGCTCAGTAAAAATATTCATTTTCCTCCTCTTTCCCCTGTAAATTTCTTTTCCAAACTTTTGTCAGCAAGGTTACCTTTACCATCTCTGGGGGAAGGGAAGAGGGGAGAAAGGGAGGAGCTGGAGCCCCATTAGCAGGCACAGGGTGCTGCTCTAAGGGGCCAGAGCCAGAAGTTAATCCTGAAAGGTTTCTAGACCTTCCCCAGGGGCCCTGACAAAGGCTGAGAGAAACTGTCAAATATTCTTTCAAATGTAAAACCTGCCTAGTGAATTGGCCAAAGGAATCTATTAACATAGGATTTGCACAAACCCTCCTCAAGGGGTGAAAGGGGATTTTATTAAGCACGGAGGTGGGGAGGCATCTGATTGGTGGGGCGCAGCCTAGATCTCTATTGGTCTGTGGTCCGAGGGGGAGGGGAGGGAGCAGTGCACTCTCTCATCCAGACCTTGTGTAAATGCTGCCTGATCCTTATCTCACTTGTTTCTTGCAGCAGCCTCATGAGCCATGTATGATTACAAATGAGGAAACTAACAGGTTTAACAGTTTGCTCAAGGTCACACAGTTAGTGACTGGTAGAAGCAGAATTTAAATGCAATTCTATCCGACTCCCAAACCTCTGCTTTTATCCACCATGACATGCTCTCCAGTGAAGTTTTCTTACTTTCTGTGGACATTTTTTAAGACCCATCTAATTAGGGTTTGAACAGCTATTGTCCGAAGATTTCTTAGTACCTTTTCTAACCGAAACTTGAAATGTGAACAGAAGTAGGCCAAACCTTCAAAGGAGTAAATGAAAATTTTTCTTTTAGAGTCATATACAATACATGTATACTGTAGATATTGTTTTCCTTTTTATTTAAAAATATTTTTAGCGGTGGGGACATAGAAGTATGACACCGAACACAAAGGGCTTCATGGTTTCCCATTATGCTGCAAGGTAGGGGGCCTCAGCCTGTGGCTGTCTCTGTGGGACTGGTCTTAGCCCAGGCTTGCAGGGCGAAACGAAGAATGTGGCGGCTCAGAGCTGCTATTCCAGATGTGTGACCACAGTCATGGCAGGGGCGCAGAGCGGTCAGAGGCCTGGGCCAGGATCAGGGGAGGGCCCATATTAGGGACTAAATTTTGTCCTCCCCAAATTTATGATAGAGTCCTAGCCCCTGGTACCACACAGTGTGACTCTATTTGGAGACTGGGTTGTTCTAGAGGTGATTTAGCTAAAACAGTTTCCACGGGGATCTGATCTGACGGCCGTCCTTATAAGAGGAGGTGATTAGGACCCACAGGCAGACAGCAGGGGAGCACCCAAGTGGAAGACCATGTGACGAGGCAGCAGGAGGGGGGCCACCTGGAAGCCAAGAAGGGAGGCTCTGTAGAATCCAACCCCGTCGACGCCTTGATCTTGGACTTCCAGTCTCCAGAACTGTGAGAAAATAGCTTCTGTTGTTTAGGCCATCTGGTCTATGGTATTTGTTATGGCGGCCCTCAGACGGGGAAGCCAGGAAGCATCTGCTGTGGCCAGGGTGGTTGGGGGGTGGAGACACTTGGGGGGGTTAAGAACAGTAGCTATTCACAAGGAGCGGGGAAGTCCTTCTGCATGCCCACAACTACCGCGACCACTCTGGGGCACAGCCCTGAACCCCCCGGAGCCAGTGTGACAGAAATCAGGAGGAAGGGGTTTAGATGGGGAGACCTTGATTGTTTATAGCCAGCCAGCGGAGTGCTGCACTGTGAGGGAGAGGGGTGTGTGAGCTCTGTGTGACCTCCCCTCCCCATCAGGGCTCCGGTTTCAGACTTGGGGAAGTGTGAAGGGAAGACTTCCTAGAGAAGGTGGCGGACTGAGCCCATGTGTTAGTTCCATTCCCTCAGACGCTCTATTAAAACTACAGGGTCTTTCGTTTGTTTGTTTTTGCTTTAAAGACACAATCTGATGAAGACAGGGAGAATGGGAGAGAAGATAACAATAGTGTTTGAGCAGCTGGCAAGCATGTGACGGTAGACTGGAGACGCCTGGCTTTGAGTCTGTGGTGGGTAAAACTTCAAGTCAGCCTGATTCCCACTGCAGAACCCGCAGATGGTTAGGGATTGGCAGCTCCAGGTACCGCTGGAACCGAGGGGAGGGGAGCAGTTGGATCCTGAGACCCTCTCCCTTGCTTCACATTTCTGGGAGATTGCCCTGCTTCCCCGTTCCAGCAGAAACCAGAGATTTGTCTTCTAGAGAGGATGAGTGTTCAACAGAGTTTCTTTGGACTGAAGGACACCAGCTACAGTTGAGGCAGGGGACCACTCTGAACACAATGACATGAGCACGTATCTGCCCACCGAAAGCCAAGGCCATCCCCACAGCCAGCTCCCAGCATCAGGCTGTGTGTCAGGCTGTTAGGTTTCCATTGCTGCTGTGACTATCAAACAACACAGGTTTGTGATCTTACAGTTCTGGACTGAAATCAGTTTTGGACTATAAACTAAAATCAAGGTGTAGGAAGAGGTGGCCTAAAACCAAGGCGTCGGTAGGGCTGTGTGCCTTCTGGAGGCCTTGGGTGGGTTCTGTTTCCCTTGGCTTCTCCAGTCCTGTGGGCTGCCTGGATTCCTTAGCTTGTGGCCCCTCATCACTTCGACCACTGCTTCTGTAGTCCTAGCTCCTTTTTTCATTCTGACTCTCTTGCCTCCTTCTCACAAGGGCCATTATGATTATAGTGGGCCCACTTGATAAGCCAGCTTAATTTTCCCATCTCAAGATCCTTAACTTGATGACACCACAGAGTCTTTTTTGATATGCAAGGTAACATATGCATAGGTTCTAAGGATTAGCACAGGGACATCTTTGGGAGACCATTAATGTGCCTACCACCCAAGGCATTGGCAGGATCTTCTCTAGAGAACCTTACTAGTTCTAGGAAGAGAGAACTAAAGGGACTGACAAAACTAAAAAAAGTAAATAAATATGGGTTCCCAATAGAGGGGTCATCCTGCTTTCCCCGTGGTAGCTCTCATGTTGACCAGCCCCACCTGTGTGCCAAACCATCTTTTCATCTCTACTTCTTAAATATTGGCTGACACCTAGGTAAGCCTCTAGTGTGAAAAATGGACAACAGAACAAACCAAGTAAAAGAACTTGGAGGAAATGGAGTCCACACAGGCAACAAAAACATGAAAAGAAAAACTTGCAGGGAAATGACACTCATTAGGAGGGTTGGAAGATAAAGTTGAGGATATTTCCCAGGAAGTAGAGAAAAACAAAACAAAACAAAACAAAACAAACAAACAAAAGCCCCAAGGAAATGGAAAGTGTGAGAGAAAAGGTAAGTCAATTGGAAGACACACAGGAGATTCTGAATCTAATCCATAGGAATTCCAGAAAGAGAAGACACAAAAAAATGAGTAAGGAAATCGTCAATTAAATGGCTCAAGAATATTTCTCAAAATTGAAGGACATGAGTTTTGAGATTTAAGGGCCCACTGACTGAGTGCCTAGAACAATGGATGAAAGTATAATCACCTAAGACACATTATCACAAAATCTCATAATACAAGGAACAAATAGAAGATCTTATAAGTTTCCAGAGAGGAGTTACACCCAGACAAGGAATGAGGAATATGGAAGTCTTTGGATTGGTCAATGGCAACACTGGAAAGTAGAAGACAGGGTGGAGTGATGCCTTCTAAAATCTGAGTGAAGTATAGTTGACCCTGGAACAATGTGGGGCTTAGGGTAATGACTGCCCCTCCCCCTGCAGAGTTGAAAGTCCACATATAACTTTTGACTCCCCCACAACTTAATTACTAATAGCCTCCAGAAGCCTTACCAATAACATCGTGTATTAACACATAATTTATATGTTATATGTATAATATACCATATTATAATAAGTAAGCTACAGAAAACATCATTAAGAAAATCGTAAGACAAAATACATTTACAGTACTCTTCAGTATTTATTTTAAAAATCTGTGTATAAGTGGACCCGCACAGTTCAAACCCGTGTTGTTCAAGGGTCAACTGTACTTCTAACTTAGAATTATATGTGTAAGTGTGGGATGAAGACATTTTTAGACTTCAAGGCTTCAAAACATTTTCCTTTCCATATACCTTGTTTTAGGAAGCTTCTGGAAGATTCCGCCCCGCCCCCCCCCCCCCCCCCCCCCCCCCAAACAAGGAAGTAAATCAGGAAAAAGGAAAAGATATGAAACCAGAATAAAGGATCCAATGGAGGATGGAGGAGAAGGCACTTCGGGGAAGGGAGTCGTGCCCCAGGTGTGGAGAATGGCAGTACAGACTGGAGAAGTCTGAAGGTCACAGAAGGGAGTCTGTATTCTACTCTCAGCCCTGCCTGGCTGAGGGGGATGTTAATGGCTTTCTCCACTAGTGGATGAATGAGTTTTATTGCCAAAGATCCTGGAAACAGTTTTATAAGCTGATCCTATACCTATGTGGCCTCATTCTTTTAGCATGTCTCCGTTATCCAGTCCCCTTTTTGCTGATCTGCCTCAGTTTCCCCTATAGCATTTTGATGCCCCACACTCCACACATTTGACTGGGACCCTGCCTCCTTGTCATCCTGTCCAGTTTTTGCCAATCTTGTCCCCACAGAAGGGCTGGAGGCTGCTTCCTGGGCTCCCGGCCATGCTTAAGTGACTCACTGGGGACTGTGGCTGGAGTTTCCACTGGCTTGTTCCCCTACCTGCCAAGCAACAAGCCATCGGTCTGATACCCTTTGGCCAGTGCACACTGGACTAAACTCCTCTACTCCTCAGTGTTCTTTTCTGTAGATGGGTCTCTGCCAGTCCCTATTCTGCACTGTCCAGGCCTCTTCCTTCACCCCATGACCCAGGGTGGTGACTGGTGGGGGAACAGGGACCAGCCTGGTCCAGGCCAGAGCCTCTTGATGTAGAATACCACTGCCTTATAGTATTGGTAGGTCTAAAACCAGGACCTGAAGATGATGCTCAGTGAGTAAACAAAGAGACTCAACTCCCATTGTTTCCCGGCTGTACCTTCACCCTTTGTCTTTCTCTAAAAAGGCACGTTTGAACACCAAAGATTAAGAGAGAGAGAGAGAGGTGTTTCTTATAGGAGTAACCATGAATTTGCTCTAATTTTAAAAAGTAAATCATTAGTAAACATCAATCAGATGGTGTTACAAGCTATTTTTAGAAAAAAAATTGCTTACGCACACTTCCCTACAGATCGTGACATATTACTATAAATAGTGGACAATCACTGGTTTATTGGAAGGAGGTCAAACATCCTTCCTTCTCTATTCCTCTATTCCATGGTGCTTCCAGAAAGACACCTATCACTTGGAGAAAGGATTGGGGTTGTAGAGTGATATTTGAAACTGTGAGTGGAAATCAATTTCTTTTCTTTTTTTTTTTTTTTTTATAATTTTTTAACATTTATTTATTTTTGAGAGACAGAGAGAGAGACAGAGCATGAGCAGGGGAGGGGCAGAGAGAGATAGGGAGACACAGAATCTGAAGCAGGCTCCAGGCTCTGAGCTGTCAGCACAGAGCCTGATGTGGGGCTCAAACTCACAAACTGCGAGTTCATGACCTGAGCCGAAGTTGGACATTCGATCAACTGAGCCACCCAGGTGCCCCATGAGTGGAAATCAGTTTCAAGGAATATTCATGGCATAGCTCTCATGCACCAGGCTTTGAGTTGCAGGCTTTAAAATACTCCATCTGATTATATCAGGAAGATGGTAACAACCAGAATTATTATGATGAATTATGGCCTATAAACTGCATCATGGGTGAGTCCCTTGGTCACCCCTCCAGTTTTGTCCCTTTAAAATAGGAGTGTCATTTTTCAGCCCAGCCTATTCTTCCAGCCCTCCATGGACTCTAGAGCGCCTCACAAGTATTGCTGTTGAAATTGCTCTTTCTTATGGAACAGCAGTTTACAGGAGTTAAAGCATTTCAAACCCATGATGTATTATTGCTTCCTTTCATCATTCCAGGGAGATAGTCTGGAATTAGAACTTTTCTGGCATTTTTGGCAATGCTATCAAAAAGGGGAAAATATGATGTTGACTGAATGTCATTGGCAGTTTAAATCTACGAGGCATGACTTACGTTTTTACAGTGTAACTCTTCCCATTTAAAAAGTGTTCTACATCATGGTAGAACATGAGTATGGTTGGTGTGTTCTCTCTGGAAGACAATGGACTCCCTACCATGGACTGTACCTTACTTAGCTCAGTGTTCACAGATGCTAATCTAGCATTTGGAAAAAAGGAAGAATTTAGGTGTGCTCCTGAATGAATGAATGAATGGATGGATAAATGCATGAATGCATGAATGCACGAATGAATGCATGCATGCATGAATGAATGGGTTCCCATTCATTCCCATAAAGAAGATTGCCCTGGTGGCCAGGAAATTGCTATCACAAAGATCTGGGTCATGGCCGCCTCCCAAAGTAATGGACACATGATAAGAAGTTCCCAGAATAAAAACTGGAATTGTAAACTGGGAAGGGAATAGATTAATATACGTATGTAATTTAAAAATATGAACATATGTAGTATTTAATTAAGATCAACAAAAAGCAAATGAGAAGTTGTGTCTATGTTGACATTTTGGTCTTAACCGTAATTTTTGATTAACTTGCATTTCCTCATTAGGCCTCTTGACATATTAAAGGGGCTCTTTTAAAAGTAAAGAAATCCTGAGAATTAGTCTTGCAAGGGAAACAATAAACACAAACACAATTTTCCGCTTTCTTATATTTAAATGGTATCATTTTTTTCTCTCCTTTAAAGAGAAATCAGCTGCCATTAATTAAGTACTTCAACATGGAAGAACGCCCAATAGCAGGGTCAACACAGACTCATCCCCTACACTGTCGGTCATTAATGGGCCTTTCCGTCTGATTGACATTAGTGACCACACAGCAAACAACAGCAATATTTCACTAAGGCCCGGAGGCTAAAAGTAATTGTCCTCCGGACTGTTGGTTAGAGGATGTATATAAAGAATCATTTCTTCCCATCATTTCTTCCTTAGCCTTTTCTGGACTAGATATTTTTCATCTATTAAAAAGCAATGAACGTAATTCAGTGTCATGGGAATGAGGAGCTGCTCATTTGACAGAAGTTAGTGTGGGAGTGCCTGAGTGGCTCAGTCGGTTAATTGTCCGACTTCGGCTCAGGTCATGATCTCACTATTCATGAGTTCAAGCCCCGCATTGGGCTCTGTGCTGACAGCTTGGAGCCTGGAGCCTGCTTCAGATTCTGTGTTTCCTTCTCTCTCTTACTTCCCCCACTCATGCTCTCTCTCTCTCAAAATAAATAAACATTAAAAACATTTATATATATATATATATATATATATATATATATATATATATATGTATATAAGAAGTTAGTGTGGAACCAGTCACATGCCAGATGATCTGCTTGCTGCTAGGGAAACAAAATTGGACAAACTCTAGGTACTCATGGCCTAATCGTGAAAATAGGCCTGTAAGCCAGAGGAAAACAACTTCATTTGATATTAAAAAAAGAGAAGAACAGAATGCTAGGCAGAGTAGAGAAGGAAGGAGGAGTTGACCTCCTTCCATACACGATGTTGTTTTATTGTTTTTTTTTCATTTGAACCTGGTGTTGCTGGAGTTACATCTAATTCCTTGTAATCAGAGAAGTCTTTCCTAAGTGAAAATTGGGGATCATGTTGCTGTTCTTTTCTTGTCTTTTCCCTTCCCTTCCCTTTCCTTCTTTTTAAGTTTTTTTTTTTTTAATGTTTATTTCTGAGAGAGAGAGAGAGAGAGAGAGGGAGAGAGAGAGAGAGAGCATGAGCTGGGGAGGGGTAGAGAGAGAGTGGGAGCCACATAATCCAAAGCAGGGTCCAGGCTCTGAGCTGTCAGCACAAAGCCCAACATGGGGTTTGAACCCACAAACTGAGATCATGACCTGAGCCGAAGTCAGACACCCAACTGACTGAGCCACCCAGGTGCCCCTCTTTTCCTTCTTTTTGAAGATTTTATTTTGAAGTAATGTGACATCCAACGTGGGGCTCAAACTCACCACCCCAAGATCAAGAGTCGCCCCTGCTGTTCTTTTAAAATACTTCAATGTGGCGGCCACCTGGGTGGCTCAGTTGGTTGAGCAGTTGAGCATCTGAGTCTCGATTTTGGCTCAGGTTGTGATCCAAGAGTCATGAGATTGAGCCCCACTCCAGGCTCCGCACTGAATGTGGAGTCTGCTTGGGATTCTCTCTCTTTTTCCTTGCCCCTCTCATCCACTCACTCTCTCTCCTAAAAAAAAAAAAAATAAATAAAATGAAATAAAACAAAGAATAAAACGCTTCACTGTGTAATGTCCGTAGCCCTGTTTGGAGACTCTGTCCAAGGGGGCGGAGACTGGGTATGTTTTGCTCACCTCTCAGTACGTCATGCTAATCACTCGGTTTTAAGCCAGATAGGTACTCAACTTTATTTGTTGAATCAATGAAGGCAGCTGACCACCAGAGACATCAAAACATGCCCATAAAGTTTTAAGATGTTCTCCTCCTTCTCTCTTTCGGTCAGTGTGCCCCGCTGGCTGTGGTTTGTAGAAGTTCCAAGTGCAGAGTAGCATGGGGATTGACAGCATGAACTTTGGACCCGCACCGCCCCCCCCAAGATCTGGGTTCAAGTCCTGCCTCCCCTTTTCCTTCTGTATGATTTTCAGAGAGTTAATTAATCTCTCTGACCTCAGTTTCCTCATCTATAAAACAACAATGATAATAATTAATAATAATATCTGCTTGAAAGGGTAGTTATGGAGATTATACGTTTACGGAGGAGTCTATTATCCATGGATATATAAGTCATGTATTAAGTGTTCAGCAAATGTGGGTATTATTTTAATTTTTCTCCAAGTAAGAAACAAATTCCAAAGCGTTTACTATTGCTCAAAACTGTGGGGTTTCTTCCCTCTTTAGGATCAGCTTCCCAGGGTGGCGACTCATTTCTAAACCTCTCCCAGAAATCTTCAGTCCTGGCCCTCTTCTCCCATTACAATCCCAAGGAGAATTCAGTCTCCCACTTGGCCATTCAGCACATTCACCCAATTTGGCCCTACATAATTTAGGATGATTCCCAAATTTCAACAGAAAAGGCCAAAGACTTGCCCTCCCTGAGAAGCCTAGAACCAATGTTATGTCATTGCCAACTTGGGGTAGGGGGCAGAGGAGATACTCTCTGGAAGGGAGCTCTCCTTATGACTGCCTACAAGGCACTGCTCTTTAATTTGACCCTTTGCCTACTTCAGAAACAGTTTTGTTTGTGTTTTGTTATTTTTGGTGCTTTAAAAACTTTTGTCTCTTTGGTCTTACAATACATTTCTGCAAAGAAAAAAAAGTAATGGCAGTGAAAGACGTTGGGATGTTAGAGGCACGGAAAACACATGCTCTCTTTTATATCTGACATTTGATATTTGATATCTGCATTTCAGGTCTGGGGGGGAGTGGGGATATACAAATCACCAGGAGACAGGACAAGGAATATGCATGTTTACCCTAGTTTGAAACAGGGTCACCAGTGAACTGAATAGTCTGATTTGTAGTTTTGAAACAGCCTTGTCATTAGACGTGGTCCGTATGCATGTGCCACGCTAGGGAGGAAGCTGGAAGGAGGCTGGGAAGCCGGAATGCCCTAGCCCTAGGTCTGCCCTCCTGCGGTGTTATCTTTGAACACCCCTTTTTGTGTGTCAGTTGAATTATATGTATAAAGTAATGAGGTCCTTCATACCAATCCTTTTCTCTACCAAGGACCTTCTTTTCATTATTTTCCCCAAAGGACCCCATTTCTTGCACGACTTGACTTTGCCTACTAAACAAACAAGGTTAGGAAGCTTATTAATTATAAGCTTGTGCAAGGGGTACTGGAGGCAGGCAAATTATCCAGGAGGCAAATGAGCCTTTGGAGGGCAATTTTATCCCAACAGCGGAGATAATCCCAATGATAATTCCAATTGTACTAACTGCAATCATTTATTAGGAGCTTACTGTATGCCAGACACTCTCTATACACTGTCTGATTTAACTCTTACCACAGTAGGAGCAAGGTGCCATTATTTCTCCATTTTACAGATGAGGAAACTGAGGCCTGGGAGGTGCAGTAGTTTGTCTGAGGTTACGCAGCCATAAGGGTCAGAGGAGGGGCTCAACCCCAGTCTGACTGACTCCACACTCCAAGCCCTTCACCATTAGACTCAACTGCCGCTCAGTTACAATAGAATAATGTCACTTGTGTCGGACTCAGTTTCCAAAATCAAGAAGAATGTGGAAAGTGGCACAGAGTGATCCCTGTCCTGAAAGTCTTGTGAAGCCCTGAGTGTGGCTTGATGCTCGTGCTACAACTGTAGACCAAACAAAGAAGCAGCATCATGGATCCACCTCAAGTCTGCTCTGGGCACACCTTGTTGGCGGAGGGTTGGCAGAATTGCTGTCCTCTTAAACGTCTTTATTTTATATATTATTTTTCCTTTCCACTTTCTCTTTTTTTCTCCTTTTCTTTACAGAACGGTTTTAATTGAAATTGCTTATGTTCGTTTCTTATTGCTGCTGTAACATTACTACAGACTTAATGACTTAAAACAACACCCACTTATTATCTTACAGTTTTGAGCTCAGGTATCCGAAATGGGTCCGACTGGGCCAAAACCAAGATGTCGGCAGGGCTGTGTTATATCTGGAGGCTCCAGCTCCAGAGGCCACCCACACTGCTTGGCTCATGGCCTCCTCCCACCTTCTGGACCAGGAAACCACATCACTCAGATCCAGGCCCCTACCTCTCTGGGCTCCTTCCTTGACTCCCCTGCCTCTTTCTTTCACCTGTGCTTACATCAGACCCACCTGGACCATCCAGGATAATGCTCCCATCTCGAGATCTTATTCACATCTCCAATCTCTCTTTTGCTGCATGAGGTACCATATCTGTAGGTCTGGGCATTAGGGTGTGGACTTCTTTGGAGAACCTATTTTGCCTACCACTTTGCTTAAGTTAAATGCACGCACACTGGGATGCCATCATGTTAACAGTATGTGCCATGTAAGGCTCCCAGAAGCCACATGGGTCCCAGAATATTTCATCTGTGGATCCCCAGTACTCAACCCAATGTTTATAGTAGGTGCTCAGTAAATGTTTGTTGCATAAATAAATGAATGAGTGAACAGTGAACAGAATGATGCTCCTTTTTATCCTTGTTTCCACCCCCCCTCTTTTGTTTGATATGAACTTTCTTCCCTTTCTTTCTTTCTTCCTTTCTTCTTTCTTCAAGAAATCTTGGAACTACAGAGAATAATATGACAAGTACCCAACATTATTGTCAACGTTATATTTTATATACACATTCTTTCTTTAGAAAACAAAATACTTCTTCTGTGATTGTACATGTATCTTGCTGACCCATGAGCCATTTTGACTGTACCCTCAATTTTGGGTTGTTGTGTCACAGAGGTTAAAAAATGACTCTTCTTGTCTTTGTTTCTGCTAAAACTCGGTGAGAAAGTAGGGCCTGTACTGCTAATCCCAGGGTGAAGTGTGAGACCCATAGAGCTGAGATTGGTCAGAAGTGGTATTCACAGACCCCAGGCTTGAAAGAATCATGACGGCCTGGGGAAAACTGGGGAGGATTTCTGGAGGGAGCCTTCAGTGAGCTTTGAACCCCAGCTCTGCCTTTCTCTCCATGTGCCGAGGGAGAGGGCTTCCATGTGGCCACTCAGAACTCCATATGTCTCTGTGGAGCATGGGGCACACGTGGCCCTGATGTCTAACTCACATCTTATAAATGTAAAGGGCAAGAGATCATGGCTGGCTACTGCACAGACTGGGGAGCAAAGGTCTATGGACTGGGGACAGCTGCCTTCCCAGAATTTCTCAGCACGAGGAGGGGACTACCTGAGAAAGAGCAGGCCCAGGTTAGGTCCACGTGCTGACAACCAGGGGCCCCTGAAGGGGCCAGGGATAGGCAGAAAGAAGTTGAAGGTGATACTCAAGGACTGGTAAAGGGGTCATAAGTGGTCATTAAGAGGAGGAGTCTTTGCTGGGTGAAGGGAATTGCAGGTGACCCTCCCCAGCACTGAGACCTCAGGAGCAGTCAAGAAGGTGCCCTCTAAGAGAAGGCTGGCCAAGCCAGGGGCACCTTCACAGCCTGTAAGGGCACCATTCAGGCAAGAACCATCTGTCCTTCACTCTCTCCCCTCCCTTGCTCTGACCCTGATAGCCCCTGTCCCTACAGGGGGCCGCCCTGAAGCAGATCCAAGCCAGGGAATGGAAGAAGCTATCACTTTAAATGAATTTGGACATTATGACTATTAGGTAGGCTGCTTGTAGTAATTACTGAACGGAGTCCTTTTTCAATGACAGAAGTGAATGGAGGACTTTTGGTTACCTACATTTTATATGAGGGGAGAGGGTAGCTGGAACTACAGAGCTAGTTTTGGATTACCCCACAGGCATCGTGCTCAGATGACATAAGGTTAATGATTGTGCATTGTGAATCTCAGAAAAAAGCCTTCCTTCATCTCCAAGTTCTTGTGGGGTGCTCCATATTGGCTCCTCCACGTGCTTGCTCAGGAACCCCAGAAGTGATTTGGATTTTCTTGGTTGTCTTCCTTGTGGTGTCTACAGCTTAAGAATTCTTCTGTTCTTTGTGTTTGGTCTTTGGTCTCACTGTGTCTGCTTTCGATTCATGGGAAGGATCTTGCAAGTTCTGAGCATCAGACAGCTAACCAGGAGGGGTGGTGGGGCTTAGTCATGCAGGGCAATGAAGTTTTCCTGGCTGGATTGGGAATGCCTTGAAAACACTCATCATTCATGAGCTTTCAAAATGGCAGTGCCTGGGAACCCACCTACAAGCTGTCCTGATTGCTTTTTCAAATATGCCCAAGATGAGAGGGCCTTAATACTCGAAGGCAAATAAAAGTGTGCTCACCATCTCCAGGGACAAGGACTCTCTCTAAGGCAGAGGGGATGTGCCTCTGGATAGAGAATCAGGAAGTCACAATGAGTGAGGGACAAGAGGAGGCTCTGAAGGAGTTGAGCCCAATCCTTGGGAAGCATGAGGCCCCACGACATTATGACCAGATCAAGCCCTTATGGCTAGGAGGTAGCAGAGCTCATGTTTACATCCAGGCCCCTCTGGCAGTAAAGCCTGGCCTTTCCCTCACCCTGCTTCCTCCTATTACAGGATTTGAAGGAAACTTCCAAGATAACTACACTGATCCTTTCTTTAAATGAGGGAGGAAACAGAGGCCCAGAGAGACAAGAGATTTCCCGAGTGATCGGCAGGATCTAGTGACCAGGTCTGCTGATTCTCAGGACAGTGATCTTTGTACTCTTGTGTGCCAGGATGAAGTCACAACCTTCTTTAGAGGGGGTCCAGGGGCTCTGGCTTCAGACGGAGAGTGGATTTTAATACTTGATGATTTCCTACTTCATCCCCTGCCAGCCCGCCTGTTTGGATTACACGGGCAGCCTCATGGTCACCCTGCTGTCAGAACGCTTTCCTTTTTCTCCTCTCTTCCTCTCTTGTTCTCTTCCTTCCTTTACATTTGCATTGGGCTTTATTTATTTGTTCAAAAAAAGTTTTTTAAACGTTTATTTATTTTTAAGACAGAGAGAGACAGAGCATGAACGGCGGGAGGGCCAGAGAGAGGGGGAGACACAGAATCCGAAGCAGGCTCCCGTCTCCGAGCTGTCAGCACAGAGCCCGACGTGGGGCTCGAACTCACCAAGTGCGAGATCATGACCTGAAGTCAGACGCCCAACCGACTGAGCCACCCAGGCGCCCCTGCATTGGGCTTTATATTAAACAAGCAACACTCCATCAGTGACGATACATAATAATAGTAATAATAGTAACAGCAAACCGAGATATGGCACTTACTAGGCGGTGGGCACTGTTCTAAGTGCTTTCCATATAGAAACACACTTACTGCTCTAACAACCGTAAGAAGTAAGGATGGTTATTATCTCCCTTCCACAGATGAGGGCACAAGCCTCAGAGAAGTATTGTGCTAGGTGACTGAGACAGCCACTAGGGAAACAAAGACTCATACTTTGGGCTCCAGGAAATAATCCAGTCTAGTCCAGTTCAATTCAGCCTGGGACTGATTTGGCACCACTATGCCCTGGTGCCCAAGGACAGGACCATATCCATTTGGGAAGCATACATTTTGCTTGCCTCACAATCAGCCGTAGCTGTGTATAGCCACATTTTAATGCCAGTTTGCGAAACTACTTCCAGAAGTTTCCTCAATCATCAAGAAACAACTCTCTTGAGAAGGGACAGAAAGAAGTCTTGGCTTCCACTTGTGACTCCACCACACTGGGGGCCTTGGCAAGTTACTTGTCCTCTCTGAATCTCTGTTTTCTCATTTGTGCAACGGAGACGGTAATAAATAATCTATTTCGCAGGGCTGTTGCGAGGATTTGATGACCTGAGATGCCAAACTGCCAACTACACCACCTATACCCCAGTCTTCATGGCAGAAGGGACCTCACTATCCATCTGTCTCTTCACCCAATGCAGAAGTGCCCTCTCTAATCTCCCTGCCCAGTGGTAGTGTTGACTACGCCTTTTTACTCAGAGTGACGGGGGCCCAGGCTTGGTGTTCAGTTGATTGTGGGCAACCACTGGTCCAGTAGTGCTCAATTCTTTCTCAAGGATGTAGATGGAAACCCCCAGTGAGGATAGGAGTAATAACAGTAGTGAAGGCAGCTGTCATAACGATGATGGCTGTTAACTTTTATTTTTAATTTTTTTTAACGTTTATTTATTTTTGAGACAGAGAGAGACAGAGCATGAACGGGGGAGGGTCAGAGAGAGGGAGACACAGAATCCGAAACAGGCTCCAGGCTCTGAGCTGTCAGCACAGAGCCCGACGCGGGGCTCGAACTCACGGACCGCGAGATCATGACCTGAGCCTAAGTTGGCTGCTTAACCGACTGAGCCACCCAGGCGCCCCGGTTGTTAACTTTTATTGAGTGACTGTGTGCTATACACACACTGAATGCATTGTCTCACGTAATCCTCATGACAATCCATAGGGTAAGAACCACTGTATGTCTAATTTTTAAGATGAAGGCATTGCAGCTCAGAAAGGTTAAGAAATTTGCTCAAAAGCCCCAAGGTCAAAATATGGTGTGGAAACAGGATTGAAACCCAGATTTACTGAATGCAGAATTTATAACCTCAGTTCTTGGGATTTCAACCTACCCACAGGCAGAGGCCAGACAGGTAGGTCATTTGGATGATGCCCAAGGGGGACAGATATGACCCTGGTGAACTGTAGACATTTGCCCTATTTAAACGGGATAATGCTTGTCAGTGTCACCCCTTGTTGCTGGGGCCAGTGGGAAGAATGCAGGTAAAGAGTTGCTAAGTCTCATTTTGGTAACAAAACTCAAGAATTTAGATATTTTAATGTGTTATATCGTGATTTTAAAATGTTAGTTCAAAATTTTTGAAATTACTTCTGACTTATCTAAGTGCTATCACTGCCTTTCTTTTAATGTTTATTTTATGAGAGAGAGAGAGAGAGAGAGAGAGAGAGACAGAGCATGAGAAGGGGGAGGGGCAGAGAGAGAGGAACTCACAGATTCTAAAGCACGTTCCAGTCTCTGAGCTGTCAGCACAGAGCCCGACTGGGGCTCAAGCCCAGGAACCCGTGAGATCATGACCTGAGCCTAAGTTGCTTAACCAACTGAGCCACGCAGGTGCCCCTATCACTGCCTTTTAAATGCATATTAAACTAGTCTTCTGAGGGCTGTTATTCTGTCCCTTTCTCTCCCGTGTAAGTTCTAATATTGCAGTGGAAGGGACAGAGAGGGGCTCATTGCTCCGAAAGCCCTGCATCCACTCTAATTGTCTGCTCTGTGGACACTGGTCCTGAACACTGGAACTTTAACCATTACTTGTAACTGGTTGTGGGTCCCGCTGCTGTGGTTGAGGATGGGGCCAGGGACACGCACGTGTGCACATTCGTGATACAGAGGTATAGACTGGGGAACTGAGGGCGGGGTGGCCAACGCAAGGACATGGCTCTTCCGTTGTATTCACAGGAGGGAGGGAAGGAAGGGAAGCCTCGTGGTTTATATGATCCCAGCAGCCGCCAGGGACCTGCCCCTCCCCCTGCTATAGCCCTTCCAAGCAGGAGAGCAATATAACCCTTTCTCCCAAATCTCTGGGCAAAATACATTTCACAATCTCCCAGAGGAGTACCATCTCCTGGCCCGTGGCCCGGCTTCCAGGCGCTTTCCCAATCCTGCTTGCTGAGCAGTTTAACCTCAAGACCCCTCCTGGACTAATTAAAATAATTGTAAATGTGTAATTTATGGATTGATTTAAATCATCCCTGAGTCCACAAAAAGGATCTGAGGGGTCTGAAAGTGCACAGCAAAGCTCCATATCCTGAAGAGCTTTCACACGCTTCCAACATTTAACCCTCACACAGACACTGGGGGCCAGAGAGGTTATAGGACTGGCCCAGCACACTCAGTGAGCAAATGCCAGAGCTGGAAATTCTAAACTGGCCTCCTGACTTTGATACTAATGCATTGTTTTCTCGTGGTACTCCACGAGTACCTATGGAGCAAGGAATCTTCGCTCTGAACAAGGAGGGTAGTGCAATGGCCATCCCCCTTCCACTCGCCTATCCCCAGCAAAATCAGGAGCGTGGGCAGGGCACCAGGAATAAAACAGCAGCCATCCCAACAGCCTACTTTCACATCCCCTGTTCAAGAACTTCTTATACAGCCCTCTTCTGGCAGGAATTACTATCCACGGAACACCACTGAGGATATATTCAAATCCCACACAAACATTCAGTCCTCTGTCCCATGTCCCACAAACATTAGATCATTGGTGATCTTGGGCCACCAAATTGGATTGTTGCATCAGCTGATTTTATAGTTTCGTAGTTGGTGTTTTATATAATTCCTCCACACAATCGAAGATAGGATGGATGTCTGATATGCTTTTAAAATATCAATGTAAAAGATTTCTTTTTTACTTATGTTTTACTTTGCTTCAACTTCCCTGGGTAGCTACAGAGAAAGTTTTCTTTTTCTTTTCAAGTTAAAAAATGTACATAAATCTCTCTGGTATTTATGTTTTCATGATACTTTCAAAATTCCCAGGGATTCTCATAAACCAATGTTACAGTAGAACTATTTTTTTTTTTTTTTACAGTAGAACTATCTTTAGGCAAGGTGGATAAAGACAGATGTTGGCACATGGTTGGTCATATATTAATCTTTAACAAGCCTTAAAAAATGTGTATAAGTCATATGTGATGCCTCTGATGGAATTCTCCAGTAATGCTAGGCTGGCAGAAACACTGGGATCCTATAGGTGTCACAAAACCTCAATATTTAATTTTAAATTATTTCTATTTTTCAGCTGTGCAAACTGAGTTCTATTGCAACAAAATGATTCGTTTTACATTACACAATAAGGTGGTCAAAACTTGCAATCATGCTAGAAGAGGTTTGAGGGCCACTGCCCCGGACAGGGATAGAGAGTTTTCCTTTCAGACTACTGACTGCTCTCTTAAGCTGGGTTATATGTCTCTGGCAATTTCCATTCTTGAAGAGTAAGGGATGGGGTGTAAATCTCAGCATTTTTGCAACTTAATTAAAAGTTATAAGATCTCCTTCAACATTTTCCCCAGGGGGGCATATGTTCCTTATGCAAATAAGACTCTTGGTCTCCTCTGAGTTCTCTGGTAAAAATATCTCATGAGACAATCAGTCATTCACACTCTAGTGTGTTTTAATCCTCTCTAAAGAGATAGCTTTTTGAGGCTGAAACTCTGCAAATGGGTAGAGGTGGAATTTGGGGGAGAGCAATGCTTTGCTCTCTCATCTCTGCTCTGAGAATTCTGTTTATCTTTCAAGATCCCAGTCAAGTGTGTTTTCTTCCAGAAAGTCTTCCTTGATCTCTCTTTAGAGAGATTATTCCTTCTGCCTGCTCATTGCTTCAGTAAATAATATCTCTTCTCAAGTTTTAGCCCCCTACTTCTCATAATCTCTTCCATACATGTAGTTATTTGTGTGTTTACCTTTTTTTTATTTTTTAAATTTTATTTTAGAGACAGAGTGGGGTGGAGGGGCAGAGAGAGAGAGAGAGAGAGAGAGAGAATTCTAAGCAGGCTCCACACTGAGCATGGAGCCCAACGCGGGGCTGGATCCCATGACACCGGGACCATGACCTGAGCTTCAATTAAGCATCAGATGCTTAACCGACTGAGCCACCCAGGCACCCCTGTGTGTTTATCTTATACTCTTCTCTGAAGTAGGAGCCCTCGAGGGCAGGATAATTGCTTATCCCCATGTACTGTCTAGCTTTGGGAAGCTAAAGTCATCTTCTGGTGTTTCGAAAACATGAAATTACTTAGAAGTCAGATGCATGGCGGCTGTGTCCTGTTTTGCGTGGGCTTTCCTAGCTTCTTGGACATCCTTGTAGGGCAAAGTCTGCACCCCTTGGAAGGGAGCCTTGAGTCTCCCTGCACTCTCGTCTTCTAGTGCAGAAGCAATGGTCCCCACCCAGGGTGCACTGCCTGCCACCCTGCTCTGGTTTTACATAATGCAGGGTGGATTCCCAGCTGAGCACTTCCTAGCTTGTGACCTTGAGCACAAGTTATATCATTTCTCTCTTCAGTTTCCTCTTTTATAAAATAGGCACAACACTTGCCTCTTACTGCCACTGTTCTGAGGTATTACACCTGCAGTACTTACCACAATGCTTTGCACATAGTAATCTCAGTAAATAGCAGCGATGGATGTGGTTTTCAATGAGACATAGAACCAAAAGTGCTTAAGACGGTGTCTGGCATATAGTAAGGGCTGTATGCAAGCTGTCATTTTCATGAAAGCAATAAAATAGAGTTATAAAGAGTAAGATCTTTGTAATCTACTTTGGGTTAAATCCCTGCTCTGCTAATTGCTAACTAATGTATCTCAGAAAAAATTACTTAATATTTTTAAGATCAGATCCCTCATTCCTAAAATGGGGGCTAGTGCTACCTTATAGAATTGCTGCTGTGATTTAAGAGGGAGAAATTCCCAAAGTTGTGGCAGGTTGTGTTTACCAAAGATGGCCCCAATAATGTCTCTCTTCCACATGCTCTTCCAGAACCTTGCCAACTGCCCCTCCATCCTCCTACCCCCATTCATAGCTGGAGTAGGATTTCCCTTTCTTTGAATCCGGGTGGGCTTGAGGGGGGCTTTAATCAACAGAATGTAGCACTTGTATCACTGGGTGGCTTCCTGGGTTAGGCTATAAAGTGCCATGCTCGGTCCACCTTGTTAGTCGTCACTTGCCTGTGGAGCCCTGGGCTGTCACATGGGATGACAGGACACCATGGGGTGAAAAGTACAGGCCTCATGTAAGTGTCCTGCCAATGATCCTAGCTGAGACCCCACCCAACAGCCTGTATCAACTGCAAGGACATGGAAAGAAGACGCCTCCCGGTGACTCTAGCCTTTGAGCCTTCCCAGGTGAGGACTGAGACATCGTGATCACGGAGTAGAGACGAGCTGTTTCTTCTCGATCTACCGCTGTTGTGAGCTGTGAATTTGGGGCTGATTTTTACACAGCAATAGTTGTTGGAACCAGGACTCCAACAAAATGCTAGCACATAGTAAAAATCAGATAAGAGGAAGGAGGGGTATTTGTTGTTAGTGCAATTATTGGAATTATTACTATTGTGGGAGTATGTCCACACAAGGGGCCATAGTGTGCCCACCACCTGCCAAGAAAACCCCTCCCCTCAGGTTTCTGCACCACCCACCAGCCTCTCAGCCAATGAGAATCCACCCTATGAGCCTCTGCATACCCGGTCCCCAGGGTCCAGGCGGCAGAAGAATTGAAGTGGTCAGAGACTGCCGGGATGTTGGGGGTCCTTGTTCCTTGTTTGCACACAGCTGTCTGCCCTGCCAGGGAGCCAGTGCTCAGCTGCTTTTGTGTAGGGCTGGCCGGCCTTGCCTGAGTGAGGACAGCCTCGTTAATCTCCTGTCCTCTGCTGCTGTTACATATTGACTGGACAGAGGTCAGCTTCACTGGACACATTCTTTGTTGCAGTTAGGCTAAGCCCTTCAGCTCTTAGAATTTAAGCTTGATTAACTCGTGAGGAAAGGAAAATTTACATTTTGGGGACGGGAGAATAAGGTATTTAAGCTGCTCTCTTCAAAATTAATGCTTTCCATCTTGCTTACTTTGAAAGGCAGGCAGGCAGGCACTGTCTCCTCCCCTGTCTGAAAGTGTCTCTCTCCCTTCTTCTCCTTTTGTTCTGGAGCTGGCTTTTTCTTTCCTCTTCTCCTCTCACCCCCTCTCTGTGATTTGCTCCCTTTCTTTCTCATCTTTCCCCACATCCCACCCTCTCAATTCTCTCCTTTCCCTTCTCTGTCTCTCCATTTGTGTCTCCCTGTTTTGCTCTGTCTGCATGGCTTTTCCCAGCTTTGATACCTGTCACTTTTTAGCACCTTTGTTTCTGAATGGCAAAACACGCAACTATCTTTGAAGCCGACATCAGTGTGGTCCCCACATGATTACAGAGCGAGGCTGGAATTCTGGAGCTTCTGCAGTGAGCTCTGCTTATATTCCGAGCATCTTGTTGGAGAACGTGGCCAGCAATGTGTTTCACATCTGATGGACCCAATCTTCCCTTGTCAGCAGACGGCCAGTGGAAACTGCACTGTGGGGTCGATGGCCCATCCATTAGGGCTGACTGGGATATCTACCAGGCTGTCCTTTAGCAGACAGGTGCAGGGCAGTGAACAGGGAAGAGATCCGAAGATGATTAGGCTTCTCTTAGAAGGCTACAGAAAGAAACCCGGGCTTGGGGGAAAGACCTCTGGCTTACCAACTATGTGATCTCAGGATAGTCACTTTACCTCTCTGAGCCTGATTCTCACCCATAAAACGGAATAATGACAGTCATCTTGCCTTCCCCAGGGAGCTATTATGAGGCTCACATGAGCTAATGAATGAGAAAGCATTTTGTAAAGTATAAAGTGCTCTACAAATTTAAATGCTTTTTATTATTGTTGTTATCATGATCATAATTTTTATGTCCCACTAATGCTCATCTTACAACTCATCAGCATTAAGAAGAATAAGCTCTAAGTGGAACAAAATCTTGTTTCTCCCTTGTGCACGAATCTAAGGTGTACTTGTGGGAAATAAATATTAGTGTTTCAAGAGGCCTTTATCAAGCCCCCTGCTTCTGCCCCATCCTGCTTCTTAAAACCTGGCTGACATTCCCCTACAAATGAAAAGTTAAGAGTTGGCTCCACAGGGGGCTTCATCTCTTCGCTCCACTCTTGCTCCCCACATCCTACCCCATCCCCGCATCTGCCCAGCATCATGGAAGCCGAGTGCCTGTCTTTGTTCCCGAGACACAGGACACAGGACACAGCCTGCTTCCCCCTCTGATATTCTTGCCCCTCTCGGCTAACCTGGCCTAGCCACCCTCACCCTCAGCCTCAGTCTCTCCGGCTCCCCCTTGTGGCAGGCCCTGGCCAGGCCCACATCACTGACCTTCCAGGAGGTCCTGTACCCAGGAAGCAATAAGTCGCCCATTTAGGGAACTGTGGCTCCTCTGACCGGCAGGTTACTCCATCCTTGCAGGCTTCCAAGACCACTGACCACAGGTGCCTGTGGGAGGAGTAAGGGCGGCTCCAGGGAGCAGTCATCTCACCACCTGCACTCAGCTTGGCAGCTGCTTTGTGGTTAAAACCAGTCATCATAACCTTGCTCCTGAGTCAGCCTTCTTCCCATCCTCCTGGATCAGACCCATAACTCTTGGATGTTGGGGAGGTGCTGCCAAGGGGGACCAGAGAGAGGCAGGGGGCAGGAGGTGCATTGGTGGAGAGTTTGACTCCATGCAATTCTTGGGCCTCATCCAGTCACGGGCTGAATCTGACCATTCCATTCTTGATGTGGCACATTGTCCATTCCTGCTCCTCTCTAGGTCTTTCTTTCCCCCTCTGAATCCTGGGGTAGGTAGCCTTCCACTTGGTCTCTCAATCCCAACCCCACTGTGGCTTTCACACCTACCACATGAGGAGCTACTGTTGTACTTTACAGATGAGGAAACTGAGGTCCGGGAAGCAAAATGACTCGTCTGAGGTCTGGGGGCTCTCGGAGTGGTGGAGCCACAGGGCGAACTAAAGCAGAAGCTCATTCTGCCGCAATACTCTGCCTCCTCTTTGGTTTTATGGAAGTGATGAGGGCTGGGTCTCGGCCCTCAAGGAATTAGGGTCTGGAACTGACGGGCACATAAACAAACACCTACCTCGAACTAAGGCAATAGTGAGATAGTGGAGATATTTGCACACAGCGCTGCAAATACAGAGGAGCTGGTCGTTGATTTTGCCTGCTGAGCTGGTGATGGTGGTGGTTGTGGTGACCATGGTGCTGGTGGTATGTGTGTGGTATAATTTTTAGAAGAGGCTGTCCCGAAGCGATTTTGCCAGTGTTTTTCAGAGGTCAGAAGCTCCAGACAGCAAATACCAGATTTGTGCACCATCATTCCTAGAACCCATCCCATAGCAGGCACTGCTAAACAAACATCCCCAATGAACTTGGACATGGCTTCAGAAGCTTTTGCAAGATAGGATTTAAGCCTATTGGTTGAGGCTGGCACGTATTCCCAAGTCTTAGACTAAAACTCCTATTTTTTAGAAAAGGAACTTGGCCCAGAGGAGGGAGTGACTTCTTTATATCACTATGTAACAAAGCACCTTAAATTCCACCAGGATCTGCTTCTCTGAATTATTTTCTTATCTTTTCTGCATTAAGGAACTGACATTTATGGACTTCTTGCTGTGAGGCAGGTCTGTAACACGAACAGGGAATATTACCTATGGTGCCTCTCATTCTCATGCCTACCTAGAGGTAATCATGAGTGTTGCCATTTAACAGAAGACAAAACTGAGGCTAAGAAATATAAATAACTTGCTCAATATAACACAGCCAGGAGGCAGTGCAAACAACACCTGTGTTCAAGTCGCTCTTACTCCAAAGCCTATTTGTGTTTTTCTTCCTCTAAATTGATGACAAAATGTTGAAAATTTTAAAAAGGTTTAAGATGAATACCATGCATCCCCCTGTCCCTATTCCCCAGTTAAGACACAAAACAAAGTCTGTTTTATTTTTGCAGAATGTCATATTGCCTTTTATAACACATTAAAAAGGGGGGATTTAATAAAGTAATTGAGCAATGTGGAATATTTCTCAATGAAGGCTGCCTTTAGTGGAGTTTTAAAATGAATTTTTTTTATAAATTGAAATCATGTCTTTGGATATTTCAGTGATTGTAGCAAGGGAAGCCTGCAATTCGCAGACCCACTCATCTGAGGAGTAATTTAATGCCACAGACATAGATCTCTATTTCTCTTTTTACCTTTAATCAATTTTAACAAGCCAGATGGTCATTGCAAATGGTTCCTCTAGCATCTCCCTTTTCTGCCTCTGCTGTTCTCGGGGATTTATTTAAATTTGGCAACAATTTTATACTTTCCTATTTTCTGCCATTCCCTGCCACCATTAGGGTCACCCCATAATACTCATAACTATATCTTCTCTAGCTCCCCAATTGGAATTAGCTTTTCTTTTATACGCCACGATCTCCCTCAGCACACAGTAACCCTAGTAACGCATACATATGCCTTGTGTTAGTTATTTATGTATGTAATTTCCCCATTAGACCCAGTCTTGCTCATCTATAATCTATGTAACAGTAATTATCATAGCTGCTAATGCTTTACAGTTTCTAAGTACTTTTCCTAGTCATAATATTATTTAATACCTGCAATATCTCGAGGTAAGTATTTGTTTTTGTATTCAGTTTTACGGATGTGGCCATGGAGCCTCAGAGAGGTAATGCAACTTGCCCAAAGTCACACAGCTAGCTAGTTGCAAGGTTTAGAGCAAATTTAGAACTCTTACCCTATAATTAGACTACAGAGTCTTCCATAAATAATTTTTAAAAACTGAGTTTTATTCAAATTCCCACCCATCAATTTCTTTGTTCTAGAAATATTTATTGATCACTTATGATGTGCCAGGAATTAGGCTGGGTTCTTGGAAAACAGTAGTAGAGCAGGCAAAGAAGGCCCCTTTTTCATGGGATTTAGAGCTAAGTGGGGAGATAGTAGACAAATAATCAAATAAATAAACAGAAGATGGTAGGTTGAATAAAGATGTCCCCCCCCCAAGATGTCTACATCCTATTCCCCAAAACTTGTGAAGGTTTGTCACTTACATGATGAAAGGGAGTTTGCAGAGGTGATGAGGTTAAGGATTTTGAGATGGAGAGTTGAACCTAGGTTATCTGGGCGGGCCCAATGTGATAATAAGTGCTCACGGAGAAAGGAGGCTGTAGGCCCAGAATCAGAGAGGAGGTGACAAGGCAAGAGGAGGTGAGGTTGGTATGATTGAAGATGGAAGGGACCATGAGCCGGGACCTGGAAGACAGCTCTAGAAGCTGGAAGAGACACAGAAAGGGATTCTCCCTCAGAACCTCAGGAAGGAACACCGTCCTGCTGACCCATTTTAGGCTCCTAACTTCCAGAACTGTGAAAGAATAAATGCGTGCTGCTTTAAGCCACTATAATCGTGGTGATGTTTTACAACAGCAATAGGAAGCTTATATATGAGGTGATATGCGATTATGATCAAAAGTGTGAATAAAAGAAACATTCTGATGACACAAATACTAGGGAAGGACTCTGAGCAGAGGATGAGCGTGAACCGTCCCAAGGAAGAGCATTCCAGGCAGAGGGTAGAGTAGATGGAAAGGCCCAGAGGAGGCAATGTGCTAAGAAATGAAGACAGGGCCAAGTGTGGCTAGACTCCAGTGAAATGAGGTAGGAGAGTTGGGCCAGAGTCAGAACATGGCCTTTTAGGTCATGGCAAGGTGTTTGTATTTTTAACCAAAATAAATGGGAAGGTCTTGAAGAATTTTAAGCAAGGGACTTGTCAATTGCCATTGCATTATCTAAAGTTCCCAGCAGGATGAAGACCCTTCCTCAGAGCATGGGGAAAACCTTACAGCCAATCAAGACCAACCCACCCTCCAAAGTAGCCCTCTTTTGCTCTACCAGGATCTTCGAACATGTCCAGTTTTCATTAGGAACCATAGGGTTTTCTTTCATTAAGAAGAACTGGCACTCCAGTTCTGTAGGGGGCAGGTGCCCCCAATGTGAACCAGGGGCAGCAGATGTCACTAAAACCTTGAGTGTGAGTTACTGCAGTGAGGGCTGATGTCCGACGTGGACAAGAACTCAGTGCTGCTGAGCTTAGAAATGCCCCTGCCAGGGCGCCTGGGGGGCTCAGTCAGGCGTCTGACTTCGGCTCAGGTCACGATCTCATGGTTCGTGGGTTCGAGCCCAGCATCAGGCTCTGTGCTGACCGCTTGGAGCCTGGAGCCTGCTTCTGATTCTGTATCTCCCCCTCTCTCCGCCCCACCCCTGCTTGCTCTCTGTCTCTCAAAACTGAATAAACATTAAAAAAATTAAAAAAAGGAAAAAGAAAGAAAAAAATAAGAAATGCCCCTGCCAAGGGGCAGAACTTATCATTTGAAATACTGTATAAATATTTTGCTTATTCTTTGCTTCTGTCTTCAGAATGTAAACCCAGTAAACTCAGGGACTATTGGTACTTTTATCCCTATGTTTCAAGTGCTTGCACACAGTAGGTACTCAATAGGCGCTTGTTGAAAGCATGGACGATTGGAGGGAAGGGGCCCCAATCATTTAGCTCACTTTTGGTAGGAAGCAGAAACATGAAGAAGACTAACACGCAGTAAAATACAAGCATCAAACAACCTCCAGTCAGTTCAGCTAACATGCTTGTTTTGAAAATAGGAATTTGTTCCAACGCAATTTATAGTAGGGAACGGCGTGAGCATAATGCAACTCTCCCCAGTGAAAAACACTAACTGAATGCCAAAAACCCAGCTGGACAAAGCCACACAGGAATATGCCAAATGCACACACATGCATACATATCAAACGCCCACCAGCTCTCTTAGTTCACTGCCTGTGGTATGAGCCACACCCATCCACATCTGGGGCCAGACTCCGTCCGTCCAATGTCACATCATCCTCCTTCACAACAACTCATGCTTCTGATGTCCACTTCCACAAGCAAACACCAGGTCTGTTTTCAGGTATAGTGCCATTTTTACTGTAGGATTTATGCATTTAGCCACTGACTATATTTAAAACTGTACTACTATTTTTATTAGGTTCCCACCTTAAAACAAAACAAAAAACTGTGCTATTTATTTGTGACATTTGGGAATGTTGTGCCCTTAACTCCATTTCCCTTGTAAGTCCATGGTTTTTTGTGCACCGTTATGCACAGCACGGTGATTTCTGGAACACATATGGGGCATTATAGCAGAACTGACTGTACTTTTTCCTGTCGGTAACACCAGGCAAATAGGAAAACACACAGTGAAGAGCAAGAAATTGAAATCAAACCATTGAGCACTAAGAATGACTCATGATGTCCTTCTGGTGTGTAGGACAATCCTCTTAGTATTTACTTATTTTTTGCCCATCCTTCACTTCATGTATTTATTCTAAAAATATTTATCAAATGCCTACTATGGGTCAAGTCTTGAGGTAGACCCTGGTGATATAGCAGAGAGCAAAAGTAGTCTCAGAAAAGCTTAGGGTTGGAAGAAAATAATAATACAGAAACAAAAAGCAATGATAGTTGCAATGTACTGAGTGTTTATGTTCTACCTCCCAAGTTCTTATCTTGAAACCCTTGCCCCCAGTCTGATGGTATTTGGAGGTAGGGTCTTTGTAAGCTGATTGGGTCATGAGATAAGCACTCATGAATGGGATTAGTGTCCTTATAAAAACCACTCCAGGGGTTGATGGATCCAGGGAAGATGGATATCTATAAACTGGGAGGTGGGCTTTTGGCAGAAATGGAACCTATCTGCACCTTATTCTTGGACTTTCTAGCCTCCAGAACTGTGAGAAATCAGCTTCTGTTGTTTATAAGCCACCAGGTGTATGGTACTTTGATGCAGCAGCCTGAGCTAAGGCAATAGTTCATCTTTTTTGTGGCCTTACTACATTGCAGGCACAATAGTTAGCATTTTATATATATCATTTTATTTAATACTTTCAGCATGTGGTGGTTATTGGTAGGTATTACCAACAAGTGAGGTAGGCATTAGTATTCTTCCCACTTTCCAGATGAGGATACTGAGGCTTAGCAAGAAGTGATGGGGCCAGCATTTGTCCCCAGGCAGTCTGACTTCAGAGCCCATGCCCTTGAATGATATTGTTGACATCTGTCTCTTCTGCCTTTGCCTGGCTATTTCCAGTGGTAGGGAACACAGTGCTTCTCACAGCAGCCTGTTCCATCTGTGGCACTATATCAAAAGGGGTGAAGTGGGATGAAAAATCATATTTTAACAGCTGGCACCAGAGTTCATTGTAGGGGGAGAATTGAATTTAAGAAAATATATTGGGAGGTCACTCCCTTTGGGGTAAAGAGTAAGTTGAGGGGCAGTTTGAAAGGACATCAAGTTATACTGCTTTGCATAAGATTTTAAGGGGTGCTTGGGTGGCTCGGTCGGTTGGGCGTCTGACTTCAGCTCAGGTCATGATCTTGCAGTTCATGAGTTTGAGTTCCGCGTTGGACTCTGTGCTGACAGCTCAGAGCCTGGAGCCTCTTTGGATTCTGTGTCTCCCTCTCTCTCTGCCCCTCCCCTGCTCACACTCTGTCCCTGTCTCTCTCTCTCTCTCAGAAATAAACAAACATTAAAAAAAAAAAAGCTTTTAGTAGAAAATTGTGGCTTGAGGCAGAGGAGAGGAGTGTGAAGAAGACAGAGAAGGGTCTGTGCAACCTGGCAGAGCCCTATTGCCCATGGGGAGCAGTGGCCAGTAGGGAGGTCCTGTAGGTGGGGTGGCTACAGGGTTTCAAGGGCAGGGGAGGCAAATGTTCCTATTTACATCATTTGCCTTGCTGTGATGTAAGCTTTTCCCATCTCCTAGACCTCCATACCATCAGTAGAATACCTGGGAAGATCAAAGCTGAAGGGTCGTGCCCCCGACTGGGCTGGAATGGAGCATGCGTGGGTAGGAAGCCCCCCCTCTCCCCCTACATGCCCACTAAGCTATGGCCAATCACTCCTGCTCTTCCTTTGTCAGCTGAGGGATGGGAGCCATTTTGGAAATGGGGAAATCAGACCTGGCTGTGCAGTGAAAACCCAAGCTCTAGGGAATTTGCAGATGTCTGGAGAGCGCTCAGGTATAGATCAGGGGCTAATAGGTCCCTTTTTAGGCATATTTCAAAGGACTGGGGAACCTCAGATGGCTTTGGTTCATATTTGTTACGAGCAAGGGCTCTCAAGGAAGGAAACTCTGGTTTGAATCCCAGTTTGGCCATTTACTTAACATGCTTGGGCAATTTACTTAAAACGTGCTTGCCCCTCAGCTTTCTTCATCCACACCTTGAAGATGACCTTTCCCACTTGCGGGGTTATTTTGAGGATCGGACGTATGCAAAATGTCTAGCACGATGCCTGTCATAACCATCAGTCTATCCACAGTTGCTGTTAAAATGAACTCCCATAGCACAGTATAAACAGCATACACTTTCTGCTTGGGGGGGGCATCAGGGATCAAGATTTGTTTCTGTTGCTTTCTAGCTCTGTGTGCCTGGGCATGTGACCGAACTTCTCGGGGTCTCAGTAAGATGAGGAAAGAAAAGGGGCGCCTGCCTGGGTGGCTCCGTCGGTTGAGCGTCTGACTTCGGCTCACGTCATGATCTCATGGTTTGTGAGTTCAGGCCCCATGTCAGGTTCTATGCTGACAGCTCACAGCCTGGAGCCTGCTTCGGATTCTGGGTCTCCCTCTCTCTCTGCCCCTCCCCTGCTTGTGCTCTCTCTCTCTGTCTCAAAAACAAATAAACAAACAGAAAAAAAAAAAAAAAAGATTTAAAAAAGGTGGGGAAAGAAAAACAGCCTGCAGGGCTTTGAGGATGAAATGAGAGAGCAGAACATGCTTGCAACCCCGCTGGGTCTACATAGGTGCCCAATGATGGGGGCCAAGGCTAATCCATATAGTGTCTGTCGTGAATTTGGTTTTAAAAAGGGGATGCCCCTTTGTTTGGGCAACACAGCCCATACCGGTTTCAGCCTCACTTACCATCCTAGCCTGGGGGACTTTGTGCGGCGTGCAAATGGCCCACGTGCAGCACACGGCCTGCCAGTGACCGGTGGCTATTATGAACCAGCTAATTCACATCTTCTGCCCTGACTTGCCTCCTTTGTTCTGGCTCAAGACTATTTCAGTTAGGAAGAAAGCAACCAGGCCCCTTCTTAATTTTCTCTCTTGGCTGCAGCAGCCCTCCTCTTGTGCCCTGGTTTCTCCACTCTACTCCCTCACTTCCTCCTCTGCTAGGGTCCCCTTCCCCCAGCCCAGGACCCTGGCCACCCCTGCCCATGCAGCTGGCTTGGAGACCACTCAGCTGGGCAGCTGGATCCAGGGCCCCCTCCGGCTTCGAGGGGCCCAGCCTGGGTTCTGGGGCAGCCTCTGCCGAGATAATCTAGTGCTTTCATTGCCAACAGCAGTCAGAAGGCAGCGGACAATCACTGCCCACAAAGGGCGAGAATCCTCAGTGGGGAGCTGGGCAGGCTGCGGAGCCATCACAGGCTATTTTTAGTGCCCGGCCACAGAGGTGCCAGGAGAAAATGCCAAGCCGGAAGGCAGCCTGCCGGAGGGCTGGGCTATGAGGGGTCTGCCTGGAACTTCCAACCCCAGCCCTCAGGGCTTCTTCCTTCTTCCTTCGGGGTGAGGGAACCATGAGTTGCCGGTGGTGGCAGTTGTCTCTCTGCTGGAAGTCAGGGCACTGGGAGGGACCACAGTCCACTGGAGCCTGGGCAAGGGGTTTAAGCTGGGGGTTTAACTCCCTGGCATTACTCAGCACTGGGGACTCAGCTCCCATGAGTTCCCATTTTGCACGGGAGGAACCCGGGCCTCCTGATTATGAAGTGACTTCCTTGAGGCCATTCTGCAGCGAATCCCCACTGCAGCTGTCTCTGCGTGTGCTTCCTTAGAGCATTTATTTGGCAGAATGGTGAAGGGGTGTGGCCAGACTCCCTGGGTTCGCCTCCCAGCTGTTCCCTGTGGTGTCATCTTGGCCGAGCTACCTGCCCTCTTGAGTCCCAGTTTCTCTCTGTGACAAAGGGGTCAGAAGAGTGCCAGCACCCAGCGAGAAGGAGGAGAGAGGAAGCCTGGAAGGGCCTGTCGTGCCTGCACTTAGGAGGTACTCAGTAAATGTTAGCTGTCAGCAGCAACTTCCACGGCCACGCCCTTTACTGGCCCCTGACATGTGTCTTAGCTAATCCTCACAACTCAGCAAGGCATCAGCAGCCCCATTTTTCAGATGAGGGGACTGATCTCAGAGGGATGAATTCAATTCGTAAGGGCATCCAGCTGGGAGGGTGGGAGATGGGCGTTGAGCCCAAGGCTTTGCCCTCCCAGGTCTAAGATTTTTCTTCCCTGGGGGCTGAAGCTTCCTGGGTGCTAGGTCCCTTGGGAATTTGACCAGAAGGGGAGATGATGATGCGTGTGCATGCGTGCGTTTGTAAGGGGTTAGACAGGGTGATGGGAGGAAGAGGAAAAGTGCTGTAGCCCAGGGCTCAGGTTAGCAAGGATTTAGCTCCTTTTTGTTCCCTCGTGGCTTCCAGGGTGTTCCCGAGACACATTTTGAGAGAAGGAGCCCCACAGTTGTCCTGAGTGACCTTTCCCAGCCCTTACATGGGACGACCCTCATCCTTCCGGTGTTCACTGTGTGCTAGGGGTAAGCTGTGAAGCCCACAGCTTTCCTTTCATTACTAAGTCTACCAGAGTCAGGTGGTGCCCCTACAGCCTGGGGTTGGGGGTTTGCCTCCGTGTGCCCCGCCTGCTTTGCTCTGTCCTTGACATTCCTGTCTCCAAATATCTCCTACCAGTACCAGTTCTCTCCAGTCCACTGCCACCACCTGCAACTTAAAGCTGTTTCTTTCAGCTGGGCCATTGCCACAGCCATCTAACTGGCTTCCCTGACACGGGTCTAGGCCACCCCAATCCACAGGGCCTGCTTGAGAGGGGGGCTCCTCTTATGTGACTGCCCCTGGGTCACATCCCTCCTTCTATCCCCTCTGGAGCCTTCCAGGGCCAGAAAGATGCACAGCTGGAAGTCCTAGCTCTCACCTCCGCCCCATCTGCAGTCTCTTTCCAGCTCCCCAATATGCAGCCCTTTCCCAAAGGTGTGCCCCCAGAAAACAGGCATTTGGATTGTTAATAGCTGGGGGGCGGGGGGGGGCGGTCTAAGGGAGCATGGTGGGGGGAATTCGTATGGGAAAAATACTGAATGAGGCTCTGCAAGTTTATTTGTAGTGGGACAACTCAGAGCCTCTGTTATGCTAATTTATGACACAAAAGCCCTACCGTGGGTCACCAGCCAGTTCTTACTGAAAACAGTTTGAATTCTTAGTTTTAACAATAGCTGACACTATGGGAGCACTTACTAGGTGTCAGGCCCCCCGTGCTGTAGTTTATTAACTTATTTCATTGTCACACCTCTGGGAGGCAGATGCTATCTCCATCTCCAAGTAATGGATGAGGAAAATGAGGCACAAACAAGTGACTTGCCTGTATCCATCCAGCTGGTCAGCAGGGGACTGAGCTTCCAGCCCAGACATCCTCTGAAATCAGCACTTGTAGCCACTGTACTAGACCCAGACTTTGAGGACAAAAGTACTTGGCGTTGTGATCAGTGCATTATTTCATTTAATCCTCACATTAACCCTGCAATTATTATGCTCATCTTTACTGTTAAGGAACCCTAAATGGAGAGAGCGTGCCTTGAGCCAAGAGATGCCTGAGGGATTTCCATGGATTCTGAATCTCTAGCCGTCTTGCTCTGCAGGGAACAAGAAATCCTTTTATCAAGGGGCATCTTGCAGGGCTGGTGCTCTGTAAATTACCCACTACGAAATGCTTCTCTGGCTACCTGGAAATATTCACTGCCACCAGATCATATCATCTGGTTTCTTGACACTAAGACTTTGTGCTGTTCCCTCTGCTTGGAGTGCTAGCTCTGTACTCTGCCCTCCTGGCACTAAGAGCTAAAATAACGTCCTATCTCTGGTTTTTCCAGACTTTTCCTTTCTAACTATGTGTGCTTCCATTGCACGCTACAAAAAAATTGTGCCATGACGGTCTTACAGGATAGATTCTTTCATTCATTCACTGTCTCCCTCATTCATTCATTCTTTTATCCAGTCCCTCAGGAAGTATTTTTTGAGCAACTAAAGTGCAGGGCATTGTTTTGCGCCCTAGGGATACAGCAGTGAAGAAAACAGAAACAAGTTTTGGCCCTGAGGAAACTTACGTTGTAGTGGGAGAAAAGAGATAACACACAAACTTCTAGCATTTTTGAAGGTGTATAGGAACAGGATAGAGTGTTGGGGAGGGGGAAGGGTTGGCAATTTCAAATAGGGTGCTGGAGAAAGCCAACCTGAGGCTGTGACCTTTGAGCAAGGACCTGAGGAAGTGAGGTGATAAGTATGTAGGGCAGAGGGGGCAAGGGGATGCCAAGGCCTGTGCTGCAGGCATGTCCCCACACAGGGGTGGAGGCCCTTGTGGCTGCTGATGGGTGAGTGAGAGCAGAGATGCTTGGGAAATGTTTGTTAATCTGCATTGCTTAAGGAGAGCTTTAGGCCTCCCCAACAGGCTTACCTCCAAACCTGTCCTTACGTTTTCAGAAGAAAATATTTTATTTTGTACTTAAAATATGTGTAATTGCCAAGTATCTAACCAGTACCTGGAAGTCTGAGGGGGGTCAATGAAAGCCCAGGACAGCGAATTGAGGGCCAGCTTTCCCTCTGACCTTGGGTCATTTCCTTCCATCTTGGCCACCTGTATTTTTGCCACCTGTATTTTTGCCACCTGTATTTTTGCCACCTGTATTAGGGACCAGAGGATGTTTCGGGTTTCTTCCAGTTTTGGCTTCACGCTGTTTCAGAAGCCCCAGTCTCCTTTTTTGTGAAATGGGGGTCATAACACATGCCCCCATCCTTCTTTTGGTTATTGTGTCAAATCCGGTAAGACTATTCTTCCTTTTTTTTTTCTTTCTTTCTTTTTTTTTTTTAAGACAGTGAGTGGGAGCAGGGGAGAGGGGCAGAGGGAAAGAGGGAAACAATCCCAGGCATACTCCATGCTCAGGGTGGAGCCCAGTGTAGGGACTGGGGGAGGGCTCCATCCCATGACCCTGGGATCATGACCTGAGCTGAAACCAAGAGTTGGATACTCAACTGACTGGGCCACTCAGGCACCCCAAGAGTGTGACTTTTTTTTTTTTTTTTTTTTTTTTTTTTTTTTTTTTAGTGAAGTCCAAACTAGATAAAGTCTGGTTTTAATAGAAACTCCATCACCACGTTGCAGTAAGCAAATCTCCCATTTCTGAACTTTAGATAATATCCTTCCATTAACTACCAGTGATGCCGTGTTGGGTGCAGCAAGTTCTCGTTCTGTGGTTGAGGAACCTGTGCCTTGAATGGCAAATCCACTTGCCCAAAGGCACAAAGCTAGTGAGTGGTGGACCAAGATTCAAGTTTTAGAATGTGTCAAAGCCTGTGCTAATTTCTTTTTTTTAAAATACTTTTTGTTAAGTTTATTTATTTTGAGAGAGAGAGAGAGAGAGAGAGAGAGAGCACAAGTGGGGTAGGGGCAGAGAGAGAGAGGGAGAGAGAGAATTCCAAACAGGATCTGCACTGTCAGTGCAGAGCCGGACATGGAGCTCGAACTCATGAACCATGAAATCATGCCCTGAGCCAAAGTCAAGAGTCCAACGCTTATCTGACTGAGCCCCAAGGGCACCCCATAAAGGCTGTGCTAATTTCTTAGCCTCACTTCCAGATAGTGACAAAACAGAGCCAAAGGCTCCCTGAAACCAAATGAAGATTCCCAGCCCTTACAGTAGATGCTAGCAGGGAACAAGTGTACTCAAAATGCAGAAAACAGATGGAAGGGGAAAATAAACTGTAGGCTGCTTGTGGGGAACCAGAGCTGTGGACTGAGGCTTTGGGCCACCTTGGAACGAGGTATGACATGGAGAAGCTACTAGCTAGCTCTTACTGTGGCCATAAGTCTTGGTGGGCAGAGAGGGACATGTCCAGCCCCTGCCAGGGCATCTATGGATGGCAAAGGGCCAAGGGTGTCAGCCTTACCTGATGAGACATCAACTCTATTAATATAAATATCAAGGACCCTACAAAACAAGAGAAAAGAATATAAAGGGGAAAAGGAGCAGAAAATCATTTTATATATAATAAATAAGAGGCCTAAACAAAACTATCTTTATTAATATTTCGACACTAGTGATAAGACAGATGGATTGAAATTAGATGTGGAAAAATGTAATATTCTACAAAGGAAACTCTAGGGAGACCCAGGGAGTTATGAAGGTCATTTCTCATTAAGGGTGAACTTGTCTATTCTTTCCTCCTCTGCCTTTATTCTAACTAAGCCTCCACCACAGCCAACAATGCCCCCACTCCTTTTGTGTACTAGAGACAGGCTGTGGCACCAAACGCCCCCTCAACTAGTCACTGCAAGGCTATCTTTAGCTCTGCCAAACAACGAATGGGATAGGATTGTTGTCCATTCTTGGGCATTGTTTTTTTTTTTTTTTTTTTGTCTTGTTTTTTAATTGTCTGTTCAGCTGCTCTGCAGTACAAGCAGCATATTCACTGCCTCTCTTGGACACCTAAGATGGGGAAAATGGGTTTTCCCTGGCTTGGGCTGCAGAAGAAGCAACGATTCCCGAGTTTTGGAGACAGCAGTCACCTTGGGAGGACTGTGGGCCTTGAGGCCAACCTGAAGTTCCAAGGCATGGTGCCTTGGCTGTAAAATGTGCAGCATAATAAGTAGGTTGTGTTGTCTGTGAAGTGCCTATAATGGAGCCTGGAACATTCAAGGAAGAAACATTTGCTCAAGGAGTGGATGGGTGAGATAGCATTGGCCTGGTTCCCACTAGAGCAAATGTTTGTTGCATGCGTGAGAGTGTGTGTTAAGTCTTAGAAGAGAAGAGTATCATTAGGCAGTGTTATGTGTGGAATTGTACCTCCTGAAAAAGAAATGCTGGAGTCCTAACCCGCGGTATCTCAGAATGTGAGACAGGGTCTTTACAGAGGCAGTCATGGTAAAATGGGGTGGATGCTAATCTAACAAGACTGGCATCCTTATAAAAAGAGGCAATTTGGACACAGACACACAGGGAGAAGGCCACATGAACATGAAGGCAGAGATCAAGGTGATGCTTCTACAACCCATGGAATGCCAGTGATGACCAGCAAACCACCAGAAGCCAGGGGGAGAGGCATGGAGCAGATACTCCCTCATGGCTCTCAGAAGGACCCAACCCTGCAGACACCTTGGTTTTGGACTTTTAGCCTCCAGAACTGCGAGGCAATCCATTTCTGTCGTGGAAGCCACCTAGTCTGTGGTGTTTTCTAAGGGCCAACTTCGGAAACTAACACAGGGAGCATCAGGGACAGTCTGTACTGCCGAAATCCCTGGCTCTGGCCTCCCTTAGAGTAGAAACTCAAGACATACTTCTAAAATGAATCCATGATATAATGCAGAGGGATGAGCTCACATTGAATCTGGCAAGTAGTAGGCACTTATCAGTACTCATTAAATGAATGAATGAACGAGGTTATACATGAAGCATGTATTGCAGAGCTTGGCATATGGACAGATGTTCAGCGAGTATTTGCTAGTTGGATGGTCAATGGAACTAACAGTTATATACCATTTACTGTGAGCCAGGCAGTGCTCAAGGTGATTGATGTGAATGTGATTTCCTTGGAATCCTCACAGGACTCCTAAGATTTATCCCGTTTTAAAAGTGAGAAAATGAAGGCACAGGAGATCAAATGACTTTCCTGAATCCATCCAGCTGAGTGGGAGAGTTAGCTTTTGGATCTGGCTTGTCTAGATCCAAGGGGGTCTCTACTCTTTTTTTTTTTTTCTTTTAATGTTTCTTTATTTTTGAGAGAAAGAGAGAGCACAAGCGGGGAAGGGGCAGAGAGAGAGGGAGACACAGAATCTGAGCAGGTTCCAGGCTCTGAACTGTCAGCACAGAGCCCAATGCAGGGCTTGAACTCACAAACTGTGAGATTATGACCTGAGCCAAAGTCGGAAGCTTAACTGACTCAGCCACCCAGGCGCCACATCTACTCTTAATCACTGTTTGTGATAACATATGTGAAGAGCCTGGCACATAGTAGGTGCTCAATTCCAAACCAGTAAGTGGATGAACATAGCTGGGCCAACCAAGGAGGCAGGGTCCCTCCCCTGGTGGCCTTACGGTGGAGGTGGCCCTACCATTCTCTCCTCTTGTAAGTTCTCCCTGACTCCAGCTGAGTCTTCACAGACCTTCGGGGCCTCACACTCTTTAAAGCCCAGCCAGAATGGGAGGGTCTTTCACCGAAGGGGGCCCCTACTATGTCTGTCCCCACTCCCACTCCCATCCTCTTGCCAGAGGAGTGGTGTGGATACTAAAGAGGGGAGAGAAGCAGAGTGGGGGCGTTGAAGCCTTCCTCTGTCTGTCAGCAAGGTGATGGGCTGGTGGCATGACTGTCCCGCCTCTTCTCCATTATTCATCCCAAACCAGGTCCTGAATGCTGACTCGGCGCTTCCCGGCTGCCCCAGGGCCACACCGTCTGTTCACCCACTTTCCCAGAGCTCCTGGGCTGAGCCAAGTACCAGGAATGGCAGTGATTTACGATGTCACAGGCCAGCGTCCTCTACCCTGACCACTGCTCTTGGCCACAGATTTAATTATTTAAACAGATTTTACATTTTATGAGCATGCCCTCAGGCCTGGCAGAGGAAAGCCTGGGAGAAAAAAATTTGCTCGAAAGATTAAATTGAAATATTCAAGGACACAGTTCAGGAAACATTCCAGATTCCTGAGTATGAACATAGTGTTCAAGGCCCTTCCAAATTTGACTTATTTTACCAGCCCCATCTCTTGTTACTACTTTTCCCCTCCTCAGCAAATAACATATTCCTGCCTCACTATAGAACAAAGTAATTCTTTATCATCCTTGCAAGTTCATAATTTTGCTTCTTCTGGCCAGCTTACTTGTAATACATGTGCACTGAACACATACATACATATGCACTTATAGGGTCTTGCCCTGCACCTGCTACTAAGTAGGGCTGAGGATGCAGGGATGCATTAATGAACAACACACACAAATCCCTGCCCTCATGGAGCTTCCATTCTAGAGCGGGAGCCTTCCTTACCTCATCCCTGGGAGACCCTGTTCTTCCATGAAGGTCCAGCATAAATGCCATGCCCTCTGTCTTCCCTGACCTTTCAGGTGAAATTAATGCCTCATGTGATACTCTAGTTGTCTATCAGAGCCCATACTCACTGTACGATAACCATCAATGAACCTGATTCTCTCTTAGACTGTGAACTCCTTGAGAGTAGGGACCATCGAATTTTGTTTCTATCCCAGCATCTGGCACAATGCCCGGCACATAGTAGGTTCTCATAGTATGGATGGCCATTGGAAGACTCCTCTGCTTCTCCTTTCAGACCAAGAGAATCTCCTGTATGGTTTCCTATTCTCTGACATTTCTTGGTTTCTTTTACTGCTCATTCATTCACTTACTCCCTCCCTCCCTCCCTCCCTCCCTCCAGTCATTTATTCATTCAACATATATTTCTTAAGGACCACTGTGTATGAGACCCTATTCTAGATAATGAGGATATGCCAAAAAAGACAGGAAATGTCCCTGCCCTTGGTGGTGGGTGGCAGACTGTTGTTTTATGGTTCTTTGGATGTCAGCTTCTCAGATGACTGTGGGTAGCCATTAGCCCTTGGGACCACAGCACAACCAGGCTGGGTATGGGGTGATCCACCCTAAACTTCAGGGCGAGAGGTGTCTGTGTTTCCCTGGTTAGCTCAGAGGACAAGGCTGGAGAAAATGAATCTCACCAACCTCCCTCTTCCAAGCTCTCCACCTCCGGGTAAACTGGGGATACCTAAGTCCAAAGCTATTAAAATAATAATGAAAATGATCCATATTTTTCCTCTTAAAAGCACTTCTGGAGCATCCGATTAATCTTCCTAGTCCCATTGTGTGTAGGTAGGTATAAGTTTTTGCTTAGAGATGAAGAGACTGAAACACAAGGTGATTAAACTATTGGCCTGAGGCTGTAGAGAAAGCAAGGTTCTGAGTAGGGTTTCCATTCATCAGCCCCTGGTTAATTTTGAACAATCACAGACTCAAAGGCCTGAGTCCCTAGGACAGCTGCTAGGGACTGAAGCTAGTGTGCCTCGGTGGGGCAGTGCAGCTCGGTGGTGAAGAGGCTGAGCCCTGTACACAAACAGACTGGGTTTGGCTCCTGGCCCTACCACTTAGTTGGGTGGCCTTTGGCAAGTGGTTCAAACCCCCTACATCCCAGTTTCCTTATCTATAAAGTGGAGATAAAACCTTCATTCCAGGGTTAGAAGGATGAAAATAAATGACATTATGTTCGTAGATGCTCAGCATGGTGTAGGATATCTTTTTCTTAAACATATTGCAATAGAAGCATTTGAGATGGGCAAGGTGTTTAGAGCTACTAAAAATCATTACCACCACCATCATCATTTTCATACAATATCTTTTAGGCACTTGGTATATTCCAGACACAAAGGTGTGTCTTCTTATAAATATCAGTTGGTCACCACACTTGGGTCACGTCATCCATCTGATTTCTTTCTCCATGAATAAACGCCAAGCCCTTTTGTTGCAAGATGTAGGGGATACAGGGTTGCCCTGAGTGGGACTCTGTCCCTTGCCATTAGTCCCGACCTTTCCAATACAGTTACAGTTGTGAATGCCCTGAGTCCACATTGTCAGTATCACCCAGGTGCTGGTTATTCAGAAGCGTTAGCATCATTAGCAGGAGAGTCACCATCAGTCTTGCTAAAATTAGCTAACATTCTAGATGTGCCTGGATAGCGACAGAAAAGTAACATGCATTCTTTTGTTTAATCCCCATAACAATCCAATAAGGCAAGAGCAATTCTCACTCCACTTTTGTAGATGAGGAAACTGAGGTACAGAGAGGAAAGTGACTTGTGCAAGGTCTCAACACCATGTACCTTTTGGCCAATCCAGAGTTTGTTATGGCTGAGAGGAGATTTGTGTCCGAAGAGAGAGAAGAGAGGAATAAATTACAGCCAGATCCATAGCCCAGTTGGTCATGATTTGCTGTGTGGATTTCAGGCTATTGCCGAGTTTTCTGTGCGACTTTAGTAGGTCACCAAGTATTTGTACAATCTCTGTTAGTGGCCCAGACTGGATTAGGTGCTATGGATGTTATAAGAGCACAAGAAGACTCTTTTTTTTTTTTTTTTTTTTTTGAGACAGAAGCATTAGAATTGGATATGGCATTTGGAGGTGCTAATAATCATATCATCATTGCCATCCAGCACCTTTGGGGCACTTGACAGATTCTAGATATAAAGATGTTTGATACAGACCATCCCATGTAACCCTCACCAAATCTCTATGAAGTGGGTATCATTTTCCTCATGTTAGAGATGAGAAAACTGAGGCATGCTAGAAAGCTCACAGAGGTTAAGTAGCTTGCCTAAGGTCACAGATATGAGAGGTGAGTTTTAACTCATGCAAAGTTGTGTACATAGGAGGGATTGATTGCCATCACTCCTGTTAGCGTCCTGTCGGGGAAGTCGCCTGTCTTATTTCCTTCAGTACTCGAGTCAGCTTTCTCCTCCAGCAAGAATGCGAATTAATAGCTCTCAAGATGGAAAAATCATTCCTTGGTTTACACGCTTTTACAGGGCTGCCTTGGGAGGACACTTAACCTCTGTCTGCACCTCCATTTCCTCATCGCTAACATGTGCCTCCTCCTGGGGGTGTGTCTGTATTATTAATGATGGAAGAGTGATCAGGCCACACTGCACTGAGATTCATGAGAAATATAAAGTGCCATTAATCTTGAGACCCATTTGACAGGGCCACATGGAGCTGAAGAACACAGAGACCCTCCATCGCGCGGGGAGTTGGCACAAAATGCTTTCACATCACCGTCATGTCTAATGCTCTCCAAACCCCTGTGCTGTAGGCTGCCTGGGAGATGGGTGAGAGCACATCAGGGCCACACAGACCTATAGAACTGTGGGAGGGAAAAGAGAGAGTCGTGGCCGAGGAAAAACATGTGGCCTGAAGGTTGAGTGCTCACCAACATCACGGCTATACCGATTTCCTAGCCATCCTTGCAGTGAGGTGCGTTCATGTGACCCAATCCTGCCCGTGGAATGTGAGTAGGATGGGTGTGTGACACTATCAGCCTTGGCTCCGGGATGCCTCCCGCT
Source organism: Leopardus geoffroyi (assembly GCF_018350155.1). Classification (NCBI taxonomy): domain Eukaryota; kingdom Metazoa; phylum Chordata; class Mammalia; order Carnivora; family Felidae; genus Leopardus; species Leopardus geoffroyi. The sequence goes on along the minus strand of NC_059329.1, from coordinate 52,842,683 downwards.
TGTGATCTGGCTCCTTGCTACCATCAGACTTCAAGGAACATGGAGCCCCAGACCGAAGGAGCTTCAGTCCCTGAGTGACTGGGTAATTGCCTCGCCAACTCAGAATGACCTGTGATGTGGAAAATAAACTTTTCCCATGTCAAGTCACTGAGATTTGGGGGGTTACCTGTTGCACTTACTAGCATTATTTGCCTAATGGCTAATGACATCGTGTGACTTTTATAGCATTTATAGTTTTCCAATCACTTTCATGTATGTTATACTTAGAGGATCCTTGGGACACCTTCGTGGTTTCAAGTATCACAAACAGTTGTGTGTTTCTGGAGAAAATTATTTGTCTTCAACTTTATGTGTATCTTGTGGATTGAACATCGTTTCCTCTGATACCCTGGCTGCTGAAAAGCTCAGAGAAATTGTGGCTCCGGGATCAAAACTGCATGACTTTGCTGTTTGAATACCAGCCTCACTGCCAGCAGCATCTTGCTTCCTGAGTGATGTACTTTCTCCAAACCTCAGTTGTCCCATCTGTAAAATGGGGATAGTCAGGACGCCAATGTGGCTGGGTTGTGGTGAGGGTTCTATCTGACTGTGTGGCTCACACCCGACCCTACTCTACAGTCAGTTTCCAAAGCCTGAGTCCCAGAGGTGGGATGTGGGAGGAGGCTTTAAGGACGGCCACACAGACCTTCCATTCGGTGCTTTGCACACTGCTAGAGACTGTCAGTGCTGTGCCAGGTGGCGAACAAAGCCACAGAATAAATATGACACCATTTTGCGGTTAATGTACAGAAATAACCCTTTGAATTTTGATGTGGCATATAGATAAGCCACCTCAGGGAATGTTTTCTTGCATGTTACTAATCTCAAGGGCCTTCCCACCCCCACGAAAACCTGAAAGTAGAACAATTTTTTATGTGCTAGTGAAACGTCTGACACTTGGATATGATCAAAGTGCCACCAGATGCACCCTTCTGCCCCGGCTGCCCGACATCCCAAAACGCCCCTGGGTTGCTCTGCAGGACTCAGGCTTTGCTTTTTAGCAAACTCCCTTCAGCAAACAGGGAGTAGCCTGTACATTATCTTTTTGCACTTACACATTATTTCCCTATTTTCAGGAGTGTCCCACATCAGGAATTTCTCACTGACTTTTATATAGGAAAAGCATGTTGTATCCCAAGGAATGGTCATTTGCTCTTCTGCTGTGATAAGAAGCCCTGAGTAAACTATCAAATTACTCTCTTTGCCTTGACAGCCCAGAAGCGTTTTGCCCCCATTTGTTTTCTCCTGTTTCATTTAAACATATTATTTTTTTTAATCTCTTCCTTTGTCCTTTTTCTTTTTTCTGTTTTACGTTTATTAATGCCCCTTTTTAGTAACTTTTCTCAGATCCTTTCTAGAGTGAGGCAGCATTTAAATCAATTCAAGAAATTACATAATGCCCACGAGGCCAGCCTTGTTAAAATTCTAAGTGGGCCAGATGTTGTTGTTTTCCTTTCGGCCACTCCCTCTCCCTCCCCCTACCCTGTGTTCTCCTCGGTGGGTCATCACAGGGTGCGGATGGGGGCCCCTTCCTCACCCAAATGCCCTTCTGCCACCCTCCCACCTTCTTCACTGCTTCCTCATCCCTTATTATCTTGACAAATAATCCTGGCAAAGCCACCAAGTAAAGAGAACTAGTAGCTTCAATAAAGCAAAAAGACATTTGAATCTCCACTTGAACATCAGCTTCAAACTTTTGAATACATCAGAGGGGGTCTCCAGCAATTAGGCTGAGGAACTGCAAACAGGACTCTTCAAGAGGGGACTTGCAGGGGAGGGGCTCTCTCGAAGAGAGGAGGGGGGAGGGCTGACCATGGAAACTGAAGGGTTAATGCAGGGAAGAGGGGGGTCAGGTGTGTGGCTGAGGATCTGGCGTTACTATTTTTAAGTGGGTTGAGAAAAACAGGCTTTTTTTTTTCTTCTGTTAGATTTTTTTTTTTAAATTGTAATATTAGAAATTCGTGCTTAAAACAAGGCCACTGGAAACCGAGCCTAGGGAATTAAGCCTCCGCCATCAAACATTAAAAATCACTTTGGACTTAAAAAATCCATTTGCTCGCTGTAAATGCTTTTAATATATATGTTTAAAAGCTCTCACTCTCTTTTGCTTTCTATTTTTTGGTTGGAATGTCTCCTGCCTGCCTCCCAACTATGTCTCAAGTGCTGTTTTTTTCTTTCTTTCTTTTTTTTTTTTTTTTTTGGTAACTGAGTCATAATTCATTTCAACCAAGTTCACTGTCGGGTCACCCCTTCTTCAGTGGTTAGAGACCAGCGCGGGAAAATTAGGGGCCTGCCATAACCACTGGGGAGGGGGAGGTTCTGCCAAATCCTGTTGACCCCATCAGTTTGCAGGAAACTGTTCTTGCCTATTGGGTTCCAGAGACCACGAAATGGGACACAGGTCTCTCTCCATTCAGTGCGTGTGGACTGACACCCTACTGTGTCCTAAGGGGAGTTGCAGCAGCTTCCTTTTAGCTCACCTTCTTGAGAGAGGAGAAAGCCAGAGTCCAGAGAGGTAACGTGACTACTCTTAAGGTCACAGAGCCTGTAAGAGACACAGCTAACCCCAGAATCAAGGGCCCCAGATTCTTTGGTTGCAGGAAGCCTGGGGCATTTGAGCCTAGGAGAAGGCACATGAAAAATAATAACGGAGTGGTTTTCCTGTGTGTCAGGCACTCTGTTAGATGTTTTACTACTCTGATGGCCGCTCCAGTGTCAGCTAACACTTTATGAATACCTGCTCCTTGCTAGGCTCGATGCTAAGTACTCACACACATTTTCTATAATGCTCATGTAACCCATGAGGCAAGCATTAGTCCTGTTTTTCACAGATGGGCAATCTGCCCAGAAGAGCTAAGTTACCCAAGGACACATAGCTAGGAAATGTGGGAACCGGGAGGGGAATGAACCCAGGGCTGTCTGACTCTAAACCCATGTTCTTTCCTGAAGCTCTGTCCTTTGATTCCAGTAAAAAAGTCCTTACTCAAGTAGTCCAGGCTTTGCAAATCCCAGGGTGGGTGTTTGCGATCAGCGTGTGGGTAAAAGATGTTCCTTAATGAGAGGCTTTCTCTTCCTCTTCCCTCTGCTGTTTCCCGCTTTTCTGGTCAAGATGCACATACCTTGGGGGGGGGATATAAATGGCAGAAAGGGAAGAGCGCATCCATGTGAGCTCAGTTCCTGCCACAATTTGACCCGCCATGATAGCGGGTGGTTTCCCTCATTTCTTTGAGCCTCACTTCCTTCATCTCTTCAAGTGAAAATAATCGTGTCTATGCTTGCAGGTCACGACTTTGTCTGAATCGTAAGTGCTCAGGAGGTAATAATTCTAAGCTACAGCATCCCTCACCGCTTCTGGATGGCCTTGCTCTTAGAGACCCTACTATGAGAGATCAAAGTCTCTAAAGGTCCTAGGAAACCTGAGCTCCTTCCCCTCCTGTGTGTGACCTTGGAAATTTGGGGAAGTTTGGGGAAGGCAGGGCTGGGTGACCACTTATGTGAGACCACTGGGGCCATGAATCATCGCCAAGGGTGGGAAATGCTAGGTTCATCAGACTTATCGCCCAGGACTTGATTCCAAACCTCATTACAGGGTGATGACAAAGATTCTCACTTATTCTACATATGCTGTGGAGGAGGTAAAGAAGAATATCCCCAAATCATGGCTTGGGAGGGGGAGGAGTTCCCAGAGGTGGATGCCAACAGCTTCCTGCCAGAAAGTGAGTTAGGGCAATGCATACAAGCCATGTGACTTGGTGATGGAAGCTTTTTACCGGGTGCATATATGAATGCACGTGTGCACATGCTTGCTTGATCTTTGTTTGACCTATTCCATTCCTGTGAAAGTTCTCCACGTCTCTGAGAAACTATAGGCTTGGTCTATTTTAACCTGCTCTGTGGGAGACACACACGGGCAAGGCTGCTCTACTTACTAGTAGGATCACTGAGGTCTAGTGTAGTGGTTCTCGAACCTGGCTGTCATCAGAATCTGGGAGCTAACAAAATCCTCTAGAGAGCTTGATCAGAAGTCCCTGGGAACAAACTAATAGATTAAAAGAAAAAGATGAACACAAAATCCAGACTTTTAAATGCAGAGAACAAACCTGTGGTTGCCAGAGGAGATGTGGGGGAGAGGTGAAATAGATAAAGAATATTAAGAATATATTTATCTTGGTGAGCACTAAGAAATGTATAGAGTTGTTGAATCAGTATATTATACACCTGAAACTAATGTAACACTGTATGTTAATTATACTTAAATTAAAAAAAAAAAAAGGCTCTGGGTAGGAACCAGGTAGCTTCCCCTGGATTCTGTCACTGCAAGGTTCTATTTGTATTTTTTTTTAGGTTTATTTATTCATTTTGCGAGAAAGAGAGTGGGGAGGAGCAGAGAGAGAGGAGAGAGAGAATCCCAAGCAGGCTCCACACTGCCAGTGTGGGGCTCGAACTCAAGAAACACGAGATCATGACCTGAGCCAAAACCAAGAGTCGGACACTTAACCTACTGGGCCACTCAGGCACCCCGTCTATTTGTATTTCCCTGTACGGCCACTGGGTGGCCAGACTGGGAGCCACTGGCACAGGTTAGGAGCCGTATGGTGGACAGGTCACGGCATAGGAAACAGACGTGGGTCTGACCTCCTTCTACCAAGGACTAATCAGAGACCAGAGGCTTTGACTACCTTTTCATTTGCTTCTTGGAGCCCCTCTCTGCAGCAGGTATCAGGATCCCTCTAATAGAGAAGGAAAAAGCCTTAGAGAGGTTGGTTGCCCAGCTAGGCAGGGTCACCCTGGATTTGTGCATTTTCCCATCACTGCCACATCTGTGGACTCATGGATGTAAGGTATCTTGGCACTGACTGTGGCAGAGCCAGGGTCAGACACACCCCTCTGGGCAACAATGGTCATTTACTTAAAAAAGTAAATTACAATTGGCACATTTTCAGTCTGCGACAATAAAGAATAATTTCTCTTCCTTGTGCACAAGAGCTCCAATTATGATTTAATTCAATTCTGATTAACTATGCTTTGATGGCATTTCCATTACATAAAAAATAAATGTATTAGCCAAGCATAATGTGTTTTGACTATAGTTCTGATGCTAATAAGGAGGCTGTTTGGCGGCTATGATCCCACACTTGTAAAGAACGAGAGAAAAAGAAAAGGATGAGGCAAGTAACTCTGAGAAATCCCACACAGAGGGGTGTCGTGATTAGGGGGTGGGGTGGGTGCTGTCAGCATATGCTTGGTATTCACAGGTTTGCTCTCACAGCCGTTGCTCGAGATGCTTCTAGATGTGTGGGCAGGTACTAAGGGCTACTGCGCCTCTCGGGGTAGATTTCAGGACAGGGGTGGGGAGAGGTGGGAGTTGGAGCTGACTGCATGTGGGAGTGGCAGGCCCATCCCGTCCCCACCGTGTCAGTGACAATGCCTCTCCCGTCTCCAGGGCTCTTTCACAGTCTGAGTAACCTGCGGTGTAGGTCTCAGCTCCTGGTCCCTGCTCACCTGGTCTCCAGCTGGACGATGCTACTGAGCTGACCAGTGGCCCTGCTACCTGTCCCTGACACATCCATGCAGTCACTAACACCCTCCTTGGGTCCTGTGGCACCTGGCATCCTTCCATCCCTGAAGAAGGGGACTGCCCTGGGTAAGCCTTGGTGCTTGTCCTCAGATTTGTCTCTTAAAACTTTGTCTCCTCTCTTCTATTTGGCAGAGGTGCTGACCCCAGCTGGCCAGCTTCCCCTGGGTGCTGCCGCTGGGAGGCACTGGCCGGGGGTGCGAGGGTGGGGGCTGTGTTACTAGGCAGCACTGTCTTTCACCGCACAGGCTGCCGCGGTTCGAGCGTCCACAGGGAGACCCAGGCCCTGGCCTGTGGAAACATCATGATTCCCTTTCACCTCGGGGGTGGGGTTTTCAGTTTCTTGCTGTAGGCTAAGTTGTGAGTTGCCTCATACTTCCCTGTTGGGCTTTTCAGCTCTCCATCTCCTGTGTATCCAATTCTTTACGATAAATCCCCTCTGTTTCAAATACTCAGAGCAGTTTCTGTTTCCCTGGATGTAACGGAAGCTGCTAGAAGTTAAGTAACCACCCAGAATAACAGCCTTCAACACTTCAGTGTATTTCCTTCCAGGCTCTAAAAATGCATATGCATATGCATATCTTCTCATTGGATTCTTTTTCTTTCTTTTCTCTCTCTTCTCTCTCTCCTTTCCTTCTTTCCTTCCTTTCTTCCTTCCCCCTCCCTCTCTTACTTCTCTCTAAACAACCAAAACATAAATGAATCATACTGTACATATGATTGGATCTAGTGTGTATGACACTGTGGAAATTTTATTTTCTCATCTAATAATTTCAAAAACATATTTAATGACTATTTACCATGCAGTTATAAGGATCACTTATTTATATAATCTTCTGTTATTGAGCACTTAGATTCTCTGTACCCTTTCACTTACATAAATAATTCCATGGAACTTCTATCTAAGGTGGCAAAATGAAGGCAGTTGAACAATTGCTCTCCCCTGTTGTTGTTGTTTTTTTAATGTTTATTCATTTTTGAGAGACACAGAGAGACAGAGCATGAGTGGGGAAGGGGCAGAGAGAGGGAGACACAGAATCCAAAGCAGGCTCCAGGCTCTGAGCTGTCAGCACAGAGCCCGACGTGGGGCTCCAACTCACGAACTGTGAGATCATGACCTGAGCCGAAGTTGGACGCTCAACCGACTGAGCCACCCAGGCGCCCCAACTCTCCCCTGGTTTTTGATTAAATAAAACATCTGCTCATTCACCCTCTCCCACCAAATCATCAGGAGCCCAAATAAGGAAAAAGTTCGAATCTCATGCCATAAACTTCCAGGAAAGCTTCTGGCCCTGGTGGTGTGGTTCCTAACCTACCCCCACCCCCAAGGCAGAAGCCAGACTGGGGCGAGAAGGTGGCTGAACAAAGTGCTGGCCTTCTCCCCAGTCACCCTGCATCTGGACAGAAGCAGAGAAGGGATGTGAGCATGCTGTCTGGAGAAAAGCCTCATATCCTCCACTCACTATCACTGGGAACTTAGGATCAAAGCCAATGCATGCTATCTGTTCCACCCACCATTTTTCTAGGATATTATGTTCATGCTGTGAAATATGTTAGGAAGCACTACCGAGGACCACCAAAAAGTGCTTGTATGGCAATATAACAGCTATTACCACAGAGCCAGAGAAGGAAGAATTGCTCTCAGACATGATGGGACGTGAGTCTGGAAACACCTAACCACATTGCATAGAAATAGAAAGTCTAGTCAGAACTGCCTGGATTAAGCTGGTGAGAGGAGATGAAAAACCTTGTAGCAACTAAGCAAATATACAGTCCTCACCCCACCTGGAAAGAAAGAAAGACAAACAAATAAAATAAAGACTATTGCTTGCACAAGACAAATGAAAAGCCCCACCTGGGAGAAAACATAACCGGAGAAAAAAGAGAAAACTTCTAATGTGTATTTTGCACTACAGAGGAACTTAACCAGAATCTGAACCCAGAGAAACCAACCAGGACTCAACAATGAGAAATTTGATGGCAAGCCCAACACAATGAGATGAAAGGAGAGTTCACAACACTAAGGACATCCAGCACTGAAACTACAATGTTACAGAGATCATAAATGATTAAAACAAGAACTAAATCAGACAGCTGACCATTGTTATCTCTGACGTACAGGGAAGGGCTGCTGTAGTGAGGGCGAAGGCTGAGGAAAAGGACAGAGAGCCAGGTCGAAAGATGGTAATATCTGTGAAGGACAAAGCTGATTCAAAAACAAGGATAATTGGTGTCTCTCCAGAAGAGAACCCATGTACATGGCATCAAAAATACATTGCATTCTGTCATCTCCGGATTGAAAGGGTATACCATATTCCAGAAAAAAAAAAAAAAAAAAAAAAAAAGAATCAGAGCAATAAACAAGGGACAGTATAATGTTACTGCCAAACTTGACTAATGAAGAAATAATTCTTCTGGCATCTGAACAGAAAAACAAGTCCCTTTCAAGGAGGGAATCAAGCTGACCTCAAAGGCTTCCACGAGGATGTTCAATGCCTAAAGAGTTCCAAGGGAATGACAAAGGGAGGAAACATGATCACACTATTGTGGAAGTGTGAAGGTGAAAGGTAAGTGTTCAACAATGAAATATAGGGACTCGGCACCTAGGAACCCTTCCAGACAAACCATTCAGTTGAAATCCAGCCATTGACAGCATAAATGGAGAAGACACGGCAGGAAAGCTGGTGCCGCACACAAAGGCAGAAGATGATGGAGCAATGTCTATAAGATCCATGGGGTGCGGGGGGAAAGTGTGACTCATGATTGTTATATTCAGCCAAACTGTCTGTTATACATAAGTGCAATAGAGGAGTACTTACTTTCTAACTTTTAGCAACTCAGAGATTATAAATAAGAGACCTCTGTTAAAAAAAATGAATAAAGCTGGTTGATGGCATTTAGCTACCATACAACAAACTAATACACAGAGCTCTAGAATGCAGAGGCTTTGCTAAAAGAACTATGTTAGCATTAAATCAATTTAAATAAAGCAAAAATAAAACAGTAAACAACTATAGGAATTATAGTTACATAACAGAATTTAAATATTGTAAATGTCAAAAAAGCAAAATTACCGATAAACTGGGAAATAAGGCAGGGGAGGAGGAAATAATATAAAAGTGCAAATTTCCTCATCTTTCATAGTAAAGGGCCAGTTGGCACTGTCTAAAATTAGACCATGGAGTTCAAAAACAGATTAACTCAAACTTCTTATATTTTCAGAATATTTTTTCTTAAGGGAGATTTATCTAATTTATAAATTTGTTATGGGTTGAATTCTATCCCTCTCAAAAGACACATTGCAGTTCTAACCCCGATACCTTAGAACGTGACCTTATTTTAAGATCGGGTTTTTAACAGAGGTAATCAAGTTAAAATGAGGTCACTAGGGTGGTCCCTAACCGAATATGCTTGGTGTCCTTATAGAAAGGGTAAAACGTGGACACAGGGACATGCACACACAGAGAAGATGGCCATCTGCCAGTCAAGGCACGCCTGTGGTTACCAGAAACTGGGAGAGAGGCCTGGAACAGAGCCTTCACTAGTGACTTCAGGGGGAACATGGCCCTACCAACACTTTGACTTCAGACTACTGTCCTCCAGAATTGTGAGATAATAAATTCTTGTCGCACCACCTAGTTTGTGATCCATTATACCATCACTAGGAAGCTGATGCAATATTTTTAAAGGCATTGTTTTATAAATGAACTCTATTGTGGTAAAGAAATACTTGTCTCAAGTTTAATCATCCCCTAGTTTTACTTCACTTTCTTTTTTTTCCCCCTGTAAATTAAATGAGTAGAATGGTTTGTTTTCCTAATAGTAGTAATTTATGAGACTCTTTTATGAAATTGTTTCCATCCAAACACTTACCAACCAACCTCAACTACCCATCTTTCTGTATAGAGCTTCACAAATATATCTGGAATGTATTTTCATGATGGTTATTATGAGGTGGTAACATCTGGTTGACTGTGTTGCTCTTTTTCATACTTATTATTGTTTGAACGAGCAGTGAATACTTCACTTAAAAATCCAGGGGCACCTGAGTGGCTCAGTCAGTTAAGCGTATGAGTTCGGTTCAGGTCATGATCTGGTGGTTCATGGGTTCAAGCCCAGCATCAGGCTCTGTGCTGACAGCTCAGAGCCTGGAGCCTGCTTCAGATTCTGTGTCCCCCTCTCCTTCTGCCCCCCCCCAATAAGTAAATATTAAAAAAATTTTTTAAATCCTAATATTCTAATAAAAAATTGTTGTATTTCAGTTCATGCCTACATATCTCATTTTTAAAATGCTATGGAATCTTAGATGGAGTTTGAATATTTTTAAGGCTCTTTGATACCTGTGTTTAAATTCTTTTCTGGATTATAGGGCACCTGGGTGGCTCAGTCGGTTAAGCGTCGGACTTCAGCTCAGGTCATGATCTTGCGGTTTGTCAGTTCGAGCCCTGCATCAGGCTCTGTGCTGACAGCTCAGAGCCTGGAGCCTGCTTTGGATTCTGTGTCTCCCTCTCTCTCTGTCCCAACCCCACTTGTGCTCTGTTTCTCTCTGTCTCTCAAAAATGAATAAATGTGAAAAAAATTAAAAAAAATTCTTTTCTGGATTATAATAGTTTATAGTCATACAAGCAATACATTATGATGCAGGCCTTATTAGATCATCGTAGCACTGAGTATTAACTGTTAAAATAACCATCTGATGGACTAAAAGTGGCATCTATTTTAATTTGCCTTTCTTTAATTACTAGACAGGTTGAACATTTTTTGCAAATCTACGTGCTACTTGTATTTCTTGTTCTGTTAATATTTTGATACCTTTTCTATGGTTGTTTCTTACTTGTTTATGAGTAATACATTACGCACACACACACACTCACAACCATCTGTCCTGTACATTGCTAATAATCTCTTAGTCTATGCTTTGCTTTTTAATTTTGTTCTTCCTGTCTTGAAAGGTTCATAAATTTTTAATCTTTTAGTCTGATATTTTGTTTTCTTCTCATTTCCTCCATTTTTTTTTGACTGATTAATGGGGGGGGGTCATGTTCTATCCTTTGTTATGTACATACCACATCCTTGAAACTACTCTGGCTATTTCTTCAGGATGGCATTTCCCACCACTCCCTGACCCAATGCATCTTTTCTCACCATGTTAACCACCTTAGAGTGTACAGTTCAGTGGCTTTTAGTACATTTACAATGTTGTCCACCAATCACCACGATCTAATTACAGAACATTTGTCGAAACAAAAAGAAACCCATGTTCATTAAGCGGTCATTCCCCATTGTCCCCAGCCCCCTGGTCCCTGACAGACACTAATCTGCTTTCTGTCTCTATGGATTTGCCTACTTTGGCCATCTCATATCAGAGAAATCATACCACATGTGGTCTTTTGTGATTAGCTTCTTTCACTTAGCATCATGTTTTCAAGGTTTATCCATGTTGGAACATGTATCAGACTTCATTCCTTTTTATGGCTCGATATTATTTATTTTATGGACAAACTTTTGTTTATCTGTTCATCAGCTGATGGATCTTTGGGTAATTTCCACCTTTAGCTATTATGAAAAATGTTCTCTGAACACTGGCACGCACGTTTTTTCTTGGAACACCTATTTTCAGTTATCTTGGATATTTACCTGGGAGGGAATTACTGGTTCATATAATTCTATGTTAGACTTCTTAAGAAAATGCCAAATTGTTTTCTAAAGTGGCTGTACCATTTTACATTCCAATTAGCAATGTATAAAGTGCCAAATGTCATCACATCTTCCCGAACATTTGTTATTTCCATTTTTTAAAATTATAACTGTCCTGGGGTGCCTGGCTGGCTCAGTCAGAAGAGTAAGTGACTCCTGATCTTGGGGTTGTGCATTCGAGCCCCATGTTGGGTATAGAGATTACTTAAGTAAATTTAAAAAAAAAAACTTAAGAAAAGAGTAAAATTACAACTGTCCTAGTGGGTGTGCAGTGGTATCTTAGTGGTTTCTGTTTGCATTTCTCTGATTAATGTTATGGAGCATATTTTTTTTTCCAGCTTTATTGAGATATAATTGACAAATAACATTGTGTACATTTTTTTTTAGTTTATTTACTTATTTTGAGAGAGACAGAGACACTGTGAGTGGGGAGGGACAAAGAGAGAGGGAGAGAGAATCCTACTCAGTCTCCGCACTGTCAGCACAGAGCCCGATATAGGGCTTGAATTCACAAAACTGTGAGATCATGACCTGAGCTAAAGCCAAGTTGGATGTTGGATGCTTAGCTGACTGAATCATCCAGGTGCTCCAACACTGTGTAATTTTAAGGTGTATAATGTGATGGTTTGATATATGTATGAATTGAAAAATGTTTACTTCAATAAGGTTAGTTAATACATCTGTCACCTCACAGAACCACCATTTTTTTTGTTGTTGTTGTTGTTGTCATGGTAAGAACATTTAAGGTTTACACTCACGGCAACTTGCAAGTATACAACACAGTATTATTAACTATAGTCAAAATGATGTAGATTACATCCCTGGAACTTATTCATCTTATACTTTGAAGTCTGTATTTTTTGACCAACTCTCCCCATTTCCCCCACCCCCAGTCCCAGGTGGCCATCAATCTACTTTCTGATTCTGTAAGTTCAATGTTTTTAGGTTCTGCATATAAGTAAGATCATACAGTATTTGTCTTCTTTGTCTGACTTATTTCACTTAGCATAGTGTCATCAAGGTCTATCCATATTGCCACAAATGGTAGGATTTCCTTCTCTTTTTATTGGCTGAATAATATTCCATTGTATATGTATACACCACATTTTCTCCATCCATTCATTCATGGATGGACACTTGGATTGTTTCCATGTCTTGCCTATTGTGAATTGTGAACAAGTCTGCAATAAATATGGGAGGGTATACATCTCCTCAAGGTAGTGATTTCAATTCCTTTGGATATATATACCCTGAAGTGGGATTGCTGGATCATATAGTAGTTCCATTATTGGTTTTTTTGAGGAACCTCCATAGTATTTTCCATAGTGGCTGTACCAGTTTACATTCCCACCAACAGTACACCAGGGTGTACTGGGTTCTCTTTCCTCCATATTCTTGCCAGCATTTGTTATCTCTGATTTTTTTAAAATGACCATTCTCACAAGTGTCAGGTGATACCTTTTGTGGTTTTGACTTGACCTTCCCTGATGATGAGTGATGTTAAGCACCTCTTCATGGCTTGTTGGCCATTTGTATACCTTCTTTGGAAAAATGTCTATCTAAGTCCTTTGCCCATTTTATAAATTGGGTGTTTTGTTTGTTATTAAGTTGTAAGAGTTCTTTAAATGTTCTGAATAGTACATCCTTTTCAAATATAAGATCTGCAAGTATTTTATTCCATTCTGTAAGCTATCTTTTCATCTCTTGATAATGTCCTTTGATGCATAAAAGTTTTAATTTTGATGATATCCAGTTTGTCTATTTTTTTTCCTTTCTGCCTGTGCTTTTGGTATCATATCTAAGAATCTATTAGCAAATCTGAAATCATGAAGATTGATCCCTGTTTTCTTCTAAGAGTTTTCTAGTTTTATATGTTATATTTAGGTCTTTGATCCATTTTGAAATAAATTTTGTATATGGTATGAGGTAAGGGTCCATCTCCATTCTTTTGTAAGTGGTTATCCAGTTGTCCTGGCGCCATTTGTTGAAAAGATTATTCTTTTCCCCTTTGAATACTCTTGGCACTTGTGTTGAAAATCAATTCATCATAGACCTGTGGTTTTATTTCTGGAATCTGAATTCAATTCCATTAATCTATATGTCTATCCTTGTGCAAGTACCACACTGTCTTAATTACCATTGCTTTGTAGTAAGTTTAAAAATTGAGAAATGTGATGGGGTACCTTGGTGGCTCAGTTGGTTGAGCATCCGACTTCATCTTAGGTCATGATCTCATGGTTTGTGAGTTCAAGCCCCACATGGGGCTTGCGGCTGTCAGCACAGAGCCCACTTCAGATCCTTTGTCCCCCTTTCTCTCTGCCTCTCCCCTGCTTACCCTCTCTTTCTCAAAAATAAATAAAACATTAAAAAAATGGAGAAATGTGAATCCTAGTTCTCCCTGCTCCAAAACTGTTCTGGCTATTCCAGGTACCTTACAATTTCATATGAATTTTAAGATCAGTTTGTCAATTTCCAAGGAGTCAGCTGGGATTCTGATAGGGACTTCATTAAATCCAGAGATCAATTCATGGCATATTGCTATCATAACAAAATTAAGTCTTCTGATTCATGAACATGGAATGCTTTTCCATTTATTTAGGTCTTAAAAATTTCTTTCAATAATGTTTCTAGTTTTCAGAGTACATTTCTTTTGTTAGTCCTATGTGTTTTATTCTTTTTGATGCTATTATAAATGGAATTATTTTCCTAACTTAATTTTTGGATTGTTCATTGCAAGTTGTATGGGAAGGTAATTGATTTTTGTATATTGTTCTTATATGCTGCAATCTTGCTAAAGTTGTTTACTAATTACACAGTGTTTAAATTGGATTTTCTATATACAAACTCATGTCATCTGTGAATAGATTTAGCTTTACTTTTCCCTTTCTAATTAGATGCCTTTTATTATTATTTTTTCTTGTCCAATATCCTGACTAGGACCCCCAATACTTTTGGAATAGAAATGGTGAAAATGAACTTGATTTTAGGGGAAAGTGTCTAGTTTTTCACCATTAAGTGTGATGTAGGCTTTGGGTTTTTATAGATACTCTGTATCTGAATAAAGAAGTTGCCTTACATTCTGTATCTTGAGTCTTTTCTTTCCTTTTATTTTCTTTCCTTTCCTTTTCTTTTCTTTTCTTTTCTTTTCTTTCCTTTCCTTTTCTTTACTTTTCTCTTGCTCTCTCTCTCTCTTTTAAATCATTAAAGCTTATGGGTGTTTCTCAAATGCTTTTTCATATGTTTAGCCAGCCTTATATTCTTGGGATAAATACCACTTGGTCATGGAGTATAACTCTTTTAATGTGCTGCTGTATCTTGCTTGTTAGTATTTTGTGAAGGGTTTTGCATCTATATTAATTAGGTATATATTTTTTCTTGTGAGGGCTTTGTCTGGCTTTGGTATTAAGATAATACTGGTATCATAGAATGAATTTGTAAGTGTTCCTTTCTCCTCTAATTTTTGGAAGAGTTTGAGAAGGACTGGTGTTAATTCTTCTTTAACTGTTTGCCAGAATTCACCAGTGATAACATTGGGCCTTGGGCTTTCCTTTGTTGAAAGTTTTTGATTTCTGATGAAGTCTCTTTACTTGTTATAGGTCTATTTACACTTTCTACTTCTTCTTGAGTCAGTTTTTATAGTTTAGTTCTTTAAGGAATTTGTCCATTTCATGTAAATTATGCACATTATTGGCGTACAATTGTTCATAATATCTTCTTTTTATTTATGTAAAATTGGTAATAATGTCCCCAACTTTTCCTTGATCTTAGTAATTTCAGTCTTCTCTCTCTTTCTATATCAGTGAGTTCAGCTAAAGATTTATAAACTTTCCTGATCTTTACAAGAACCAATCTTTGGTCTAATTGGTAGTCTATTGTTTTATTATTCTACACTTTCTTTATCTCTGCTTTAATGCATAACGTTTCCTTCCTTTTGCTAGTTTTGGATTAAGTTGGCTCTTCTTTTTTTAATTCCTTAGGTGTAATATTTGATTACTGATTTGCAATCTTTCTTATTTTATAATTTAGGAATTTAAAGCTATACATTTTTGGGAAGCCTGGGTGGCTCAGTCGGTTAAGCATCCCACTTCAGCTCAGGTCATGGCCTGGGTGGCTCAGTCAGTTAGGTGTCCCACTTTTGCTCAGGTCATGATCTATCTCACAGTTTGTGACTTTGAGTCCCATGTCGGGCTCTATGCTGACAGCTCAGAGCCTGGATCCTGCCTAGGATTCTGTGTCTCCCTCTCTCTGTGCCCCTCCCTGGCTCATGCTCTGTCTCGCAAAAATAAATAAATGTTAAAAAAAAAATAAAAATAAAGCTATAAATTTTCCTCAGGCACTCTTTCACTGTATTCCATAAGTTCTGGTTTGTTGTGTTTCATTTCATTCATCTAACAGTGTTTTCTAACTTCTTCTGTGATTTATTTTTTGACCCATTAGTTGTGTAAGTGTATCTCAAATATCCACATATTTGTGAATTTTCCAGATTTGCTTCTGTTTTTTTTTAAATAATTTATTCCATTGTATTAAGAGAAGAGAATTTGTATGATTTCAGTCTTTTAAAATTTATTTGGACTGTTTTGTGGCCTAACATGTGATCTATCTTGGATAATGTTCCATGTCACCTGAGAATGTGTATTCTTCTATTGTTATGTGCAGTGTGCTAGATGTGTCCGTTAGATCCAATTGGTTTATAGTGTTGTTTAGTTTTCTACTTTCTTGTTTATCTTTTGTTTAGAGGGAGGGAGAGAGAGGGAGAAAGAATATTAAGCAGGTCCCACACTCAGTGCAGAGCCTGACACAGGACCTGGTCCCACAACGTTGGGATCATGACCTGAGCCAAATTCAAGAGTCAGACACTCAACCGACTGAGCCACCCAGGTGCCCCTCATTGTTTATCTTTTTAAAAAGTTTTTCTTTAAATTCTAATCCTCGTTTATCTTTTGTTTAGTTGTTCTATACATTATTGAAACCAAAGATGGTTGTGTGTCATACCTTTTCTCATTCTCTTACTTTCAGCCTACTTGTCATGTTAATTTTTTTTTTTAATGTGTATTTATTTTTGAGAGAGAGAGAGAGACAGAGCATGAGTGGGGAGGGGCAGAGAGAGGGAGACACCGAATCCGAAGCAGGTTCCAGGCTCTGAGCTGTCAGCACAGAGACCAACGTGGGGCTCAAACTCACAAACCATGAGATCATGACCTGAGCTTAAGCTGGACGCCCAACCTATTTAGCCACCCAGGTGCCCCCAGCCTACTTGTCACTTTAAATCTACAGTGAGTCTCTTGTAGATAGCATATAGTTGGATATATATTTTTTAAAAAATCCATTCTGTCTTTTAATTTGACAGTCGAATTCACTCACATTCAATGCTATTACTGACAAGGCAGGACATATATCTGGCATTTTGCTATTTGTTTCCTATAGTCTTACATATTTTTGTTTCTCAATTTTTCCATTTCTACCTTCTTTGGCAATAAATATTTTCTAGCATACCATTTTGTCTTTCTTCTTGTTTCTTGTACTATATAGTTTTTAGTTATTTTCCTAGTTGTTGCTTAGGATCCTATTTTATATCTTAATTTATAACTGTTTAGTCTGGATTAATGGCAACTTAGTTTCAATAGCATATGAAAACATTACTTCTGTATTGCTCAGCCCCTCTTAATGTTATCACAAATCACATCTTTATACAACTGTGCCTATCAACATAAATGTATAGTTACTGTTTAATAGTTGTTTAAATAATATAGGAAAAAAGGGGTTGCAAAAATGTATTAATATTGGCTTTTATATTCACCAATGTTGGATATTTACTATATTTATCGTTTCCAGAAATCTTCATTTCTTCATACAGATTCACGTTACTATCTAGTGTTCTTTTATTTCAGACCGGAGGACTCCTTTTAGCATTTCTTTAAGAATACTTGTAATAAACTCTCAGTTTTTGTTTATCTGGGAATGTTTTAATTTATTCTTCATTTTTGAAAGATACACTTTGAATACGTAATTGCACTGCTTTCTAGCCATCATGGTTTCTGATGAGAAAGCAGTTGTTAATCTTATTGAAGACCCCTGGTATGTGGTAAATTGGATGAACTGCTCCTCTCTTGCTGCTTTTAGGATTTTCTCTTTATCTTCGGCTTTTGAATTTGCTCAAAATGTGACTTAGTTTGGAGCTCCTACTAAGTTTATCCTACTTGGGATTTGCTGAACTTCTTGGACATGTAGTTTCATGTCTTTCATCAAATGTGGGAAGTTTTTGGCCATAATTTCTTCAAATATTCTTTCTTACCATTTCTCTCTCCTGTCTTTCTGTGACTTCCATTCTGCATATGGTGGTATGACCAATGGTGTCCCACAGCCATCTAAGGCTATGCTCATTTTTCTCCATTCTTTTTTCTTTTTGCTACTCAGGCTGATTAATTTCAGTTGACATATCTTCATGTTCTTTGATTATTTATTCTGTCTGTTGAATCAGTAGCTCAGTCCCTGTAGTAAATTTTTCAATTTAGTTATTGTTCTCTTAAACTCCTGAAGTTCTTTTTGGTTCCTTGTTATAATTTATATCTTTTTATTTATGTTTTCCATTTGGTGAGACATAGTTTTGCTCTAGTTTTTTGTCCATGGCTTCTTTTAGCAATTTGAGGATATTTAAAATAGTTGATTAAAGTCTTTATCTAATAAGTACAATGTCTGGCCTTCTTCAGGGATAGTTTCTATTAATTACTTTTTATCCGTGTGTGTGGGCCATGCTTTCTTGTTTGTTTGTATACCTCACAATTTTTGTTGAAAACTAGACATTGTGAATATTATTATGTGGTGACTCTGGAAATCAGATTTTCCCTACTCCCCAGAGTTTGTACTGATGCCTGTTGTAGCCGCTGTTTGTTTAGTGACTTTTGCAAACCAATATTCTAAAATCTGTATTGTCATATGTGGCCATTGAAGTCTCTGCTCTGATAACTTGGTGGTCAGCTAGTGATTCAACAGATATTGCTGCAAATGCCAAGGTTTAGATATTATTTTTTGATTAAACATTTGCATAATTACTGTAAACTTTTTATTACTTTCCTGAGTTCTGGTAAGTTCATTCTTACAGTTTTTGCCAATTTATTCATTTATTTTGTAGAGGGATGGTGTTTTGGAGCTCCTCAGTCTACTGTTTTTTGCCGAGGTCACCACTTGTGTGGCATCTTTTTACAATTCTATCTGTTAAATGGGTGAATAATTGCATCTATTTATTGAGCACTTATTATTCTAAGAAAAAAGTGGTAAGCACTTTCATATCTTATTTAAAACCTGATGATAACTTTATAAGCTAAGCATTATCATCATTTACATTAAGTCTCTTAGATCTAAAACATGTGGCTGGCTGTCCTTGATAGCAGGGAGGTGAGGGCTTAAGGAAGTCACCCTTGGATATTTTGATTTCAGTTGCATAAGTGCTTCAAATCCTGATCAGTGAGGGTTAGAGTCAATCTTACATGCCAGATTCTCACCACCACTGGCAAAGGTGTCTGGCAAGAAACAGAGAGCTGAGGGACTACTTGCAGGGAGGCTTTGAAGCAAATCCAGTGCAATGGAAGGGCCATAGCCTTCTAAATCTCATTAACCTGGGGGCTCATTACACTGTTACCAGTCCTTAGTTATTGTACCCTGACTGCTTTGAACCCCTTTTATACCTTCAGTGTGGGCTTAATAGTGAATGCCCTTCAACGAGTAGACACCATTCAATGAGCATGGCTCAACAAAGGGGGAATTTCAGTTTGCTTTGGATTAAGGAGGAAGAAGTTTATATCTTGTGGAGACTATTATGATTTAGGTATGGTGTTGGCATTCAAGGTCCCAGGCTTTTCTCCACTAAGCTCCAAATTCTAGTATAGATTTGTCTGGTTTTGAAGGACTAGTTTTGGGGCTTGATGTTGTCTGTGTTTTCCTCACTGTCCTTTTCCTAGCTACATTTGTCAAAATTCAATGAAGGTTCATAATAAAGATCACCAGTACTGGGAACACTGTCCTCGCTTTTTTCAACTGGAAGACATCCTACCAGCCTTCCCACAGAGCTTTGCCCAGAACGTCATACTTTCTTATGCTTTCTCACTCATTTGTATCCACAGGCTTCCTCGAGCATGAGAGTTAAAGGCAAAGAACAGCTTATGAGCCAGCATATGCACATAACCTGTCTTATAAATGCCCTAATTGACAAGGAGCGATCCTTACTAATGCTCTGTTAATAAAACAGTACTGTACTGATTATGAGTTATGATTTTTGTTGCTAATTTTTAGGATTTTTTGTCATAATTCTTTGGTGCTTTATATAGCTTGGTTATTTTGGGGAGCACCAGGGTTTTGCCCATGTGAATATCATCCCTTATGGTGGGCGAGGCAGGAGAAGCCTTTCTCAGGAACATGATCTCCGTGAGCTGGATCCCGATTAAACTGTGACTGTTTCCAACCTTTTGGTGTCCTGGGCACAAAGTTGATGCTGTGGGAATGTTGCAGGGTTGAATTTACCCTATTTCCATGAGTAGCTCTTTTCTGGCTGACCCTTATCTTTGACTTCTATCATTTCTTATTAAATGAGAGTCAGGTATGCATCTCTCATACATTTAGAAAATGACTTACCCAACCCTCCTTTCTTCCTTTGGATTCTTTCTTCCCATTGGCATAGAAATATCTTGTTTCCATAGTAAGTGTTAAGACAAAAAGTCATTGAAGGCGCTTGTTTGTCAAGTTCAAAAACAAGTCACTTATGGTTGGGAACTTAAACAACTTCCCACCCCACTTTCATCTACCCCCAAGACTTACTTCTCTGCAGGAAGTCTGAGGGATGGCAAGTAGAGATGGCTGACTGACAAGCAAGGGACATGCCTCCAGGAAAAGACCAATGGTACCTCGGATAGACTGTTGTTAAGAGTGTTGATAAGGTGGAAAAATATAGGCTTTGGAATTAAGGCAGACTTAGATACACATTCTGACATTTTACCCATAATATGAATTTCTTTGGTCAAGTTTCTTCACTTCTCTGAGCCTCAGGATTTTCAGTGCAAAATTGGAACCACAATAGCTATATCATAGGATAATGATGAGGGTTAGGTGGGATGTATAAGTGCTTGCTGAATTCACCAGTGAACAAATGAGTGAATGGTGTCTGTCCATTATCAAATGTTATATAGAGGCCTATAGGTGGTTTAAAAATTCATTGACTTAGGCAATAGCTTACCAAGGAATATGATAGGAGCAAAAAGCCCCTAGGAAGAGTATTTTATCATTGACATTGTTTAGGACTGGCAGAACAGGGGCTAATAAAAGGTAGTTTGACTTTTGGTTTAATCACTGTTTTAAAATTCTCTACAGACAGTACACCCCCTTTTTGCTTATACCCCAATTGGACAGTACCTCTCCCTCACCCGCTCCCCCAGCCCAAACAAATGATACTGGAATCAGGGCTGCAAATACAGTCACTTCACTGGAGATGAGATGTGAGAATTATAGAGGTAGAAAACCTGGCCTGGCTATCTCTCTAGGCCCATGATTGTAGATTCTGAGCTATTTCTGAAACTCCTTGCTTATTTAATCTGAAAAGTAGTTTGCAATGGAAATTTCTCCCCCTTGAAATCCTTGTTAATCTAATTGCAATTGAAATGCATAAATGAAATGACAAAAGCTGCATTTTATCAGCAATTATAGCAATTTTCTTTTATTTACTGGAGTTTGACCTCTGCTGTATTGATGAATTGCACTTTTTCAAGGTCTATTTTCCCATCAGCAAAGTCAGGTTGTTTATAAAATGATTGGCATAAAATGTCATTCTCCACTCACCTCCTCCCCTACCTCCCCCCCCCAATAGTTTAGAAATGTGTCCCAAGTCTAAAGAAATTGACTAGGAATTTATAGAGCCTGCACATCTCCGTCTGAGTGTGTATTTTTACATGGAGCTTTAAAGCACCCAACAACAGTCCTTCTAACACCAAAATCAGAAAAGTAAGCAGCATTTAGCATCTTGCACCTCTGTCTCCTTCCAAGTCCTTAGAAACTTGGTGTGTGGAACCTACACCTATTTATCTTTCCAATCTTTTATCTGATCACTCTTTTCCAAGGTGACATTGTCAAGAAGTCACGGTGGGAAGTTTGAGATGAATGAAGGGCCTTGCCCCGCTCCCTGTGTTCAGACAGTCACCAAATCCTGGTGACTGCTACTTCCTGGAACTCCTCCCTTTCTCTCCATCTGTACTGCAACTGCCCTAGTTCAGGCTTTTGTCTGCTCCCCCCCTGGACCACGCGATAGCCTCCACATGGGTTTCTCTGCCTCCAGTCTTAAATGCCTTTCCTTGCTCCTTTTCTGTCTTGCACACAGCTGCCAGGATGATTTTTCAAAACCACAGTGAATGTGCCATTGCTCTGTTTAAACTCTCCAGCGGTACCCCATCACCTACAGGAAAAAACATCTCACCTCTTTAGGATGACCCACAGGGCCTTAGGTGACCTGAATCTGAATCCCTCCATCTGTCCATGTCATGGCCCACCTCTCTCTGCCCTGCCTCACACCCTACTCTCTGGGGACTCAGAACTGTTCTTGTCATCTGTGATGCATGGTATCTTCCCTCCACCCCTCTCTTTATGCTGTTTTCTACGCCCAGGAAATATCTTTCCTCTTCTCTCTTTATGTGGCTAATTCTTACTTAGGCTTTATAACAATTTATCTGTTGCCTCCTCCATCCTTAGAGTTACTTCTCTGTATTGAAATGAGTGTCTTCAGTCAGTGCTTCCCTTTCAGACCTTGGACAGGTTCCTTGAGGGGAGGAGGTGTACTTTAGTGCTGTATCTCTAAGGCCTGGCTCAGGTAGCCACACTATCTGTTAAATTGTGCCACCTAATAGCTGCTGAATCATTGCCAATTTCCTTTTCTACTGTCTTCATTCCTTGGAGTATTGGTTCCCCTATCTGTAAACTGTGCCTGGAGTTACTTGTCTTACCTACCTCCTTGCATTGCTTTGAGGGTCCAATGAGCTATTGACTATAAATGCATAATATAAACTTAAAAGCATTTCCTAGTATTATTTTTTTTTCTATTATTGCTCTTCTTTGGCATTTCTGTCTAACTCTCCAATCATACCCTCACCCCCAACAGTAACTCTGAATTAAATACTTCAGATGGTGAACAGAAGTCCCCTGGTGAACAGAAACCAAACACCATAAGTCAAACCAAAGCACAATACCAAATGAAGTAGACCCTGATTAATCTAGGCTGTTCACTCATACTGGGAATTGATTCAGTGTTTGCCCCTTTCCCCTTCAAACCTTCCCTACGAACGTCCAAACTTGAGATAGATGCCCCTTTTTTGTTTCCCCATTTCATACTATGGCTCTCATTTTCTTTTTCCGGGACTGTCTTGTATTCTGAGCCAATAATATTTAACACTGTTAATGGTAGATATTAGCATTCACTGTGTGCCACGTGATAACATGAACGATTGACTCATTAATTCTCCCCCAAATCCTCAGAGGTGGATATTCTTCTTATCGTCATCTACAGATGAGGTTAAATTCCTTGTTCAGAAGTTCCACAGTTGGTAAGAGGTGGAAATAAGTCTAGAAGCTTTGCACTTGACCTTCACCCTCTACCACCTCTCAAGGCTGTGTGTCTAATTCTCCCTTTCTGGACCATGGTCTCTTGGATGCCAGGGGCTTGGTCCAATGTACCCTTGTCCCTCCAGCCTTCCAGGAAACAGTCCTCTAACGTGCAAATACTCCCATTGGAAGTATCACAGTGTAATGGAATACATTCTGTGGAAACAGAAGATCCAGGCTAAAAATTCTGGCTTCACTGATTTAATTTTTTTAATTTTTATTTTTTACATTTATTTATTTTTGAGAGACAGGGGACAAGTGGAGGAGGGGCAGAGAGAGAAAGAGACACGTAATCCAAAGCAGGCTCCAGGCTCCGAGCTGTCAGTACAGAGCCCAATGCGGGGCTTGAACCCATGAACCATGAGATCATGACCTGAGCAGAAGTCAAGTGCTTAACTGAGCCACCCAGGCACCCCCTGACTTCACTGATTTAAAAGTCGGCTTCAGTTACCACTTCTGGAAGGTGGGAAGGAAAAAAAAAGACCTCATAGATCTGTTGGGAAATTGAATGAGATATTACAAGTGGAAACACTTAGACAATGCCTTAGTCAGAGGGGATGTCTGATGAATACCAGTTTGAGCCTCTTAGAGCTTCGTTTTTGCCATTGATGCAAGTGTCCTTCCTATATACTATCACATTAAAGCTTAACATCATCTTCTTGGTGTATGTATGTTTGTGGCTGCTGTTCCTATTTTATTAAGGAAGAAACTGAGGTACAGGGAAAGAAGATAGGATGTCCTCCTTCCCAAGTGCTCCCTGATTGGAGAAGCACAATTGTTGATTCTTCTAGAAGGTTTTGGATCCCTTAGGAACTCACATGCATTGCTAGTCCTGCTCCAAGTTGACTTGGATTACTTTTACTTTATTTGCACTGTGCAGACTCTGGGGACATAACTGTAAATGACTTTGTTGTGCCATGTTTCTTTAAAAGTTCTTTAATCAAGAACATAAGATGCTGTAGCTAACCAGGTACAGTTAACCCTATGACCTACCAAAGAACTCTCTTTGATTTCATTTTGTTGTACTTTGGTGTTTTTATTTATAGCTGTGCCTTAAATGTCTGGCTATGCAAGTACTGACCACGCCAGCCAGGAATGTAGAGCTATGACTGAATGGTCAGCCCTACAGAACAGATGAAGAAGAGCCAGTTCTTATCCTCAAGGAGGTAGTGGATATCTGGGGTAGACCAACATGTAAACCAGAATTCCAGAAGAGTTACATAGAATGGCCCTGGATGTACATTTGGTATGTTGCCCTAAATGGAGATTCAGGAAGTAGATTTTGGAGCTGGCCTTAAAGGACGTAGGATGGTTTACCACGAAAAGAAAACTGGGCAAATGTGGTTTTGGTGGAAGGAAGTGTGGACAAAGCACCCTGCTACAAAAGTCTATGACAAGAAATCACTCTCAGTTTGGAATGTGGTAGAGTCGAGTCTGCATTATATCTTGAAGCTCCAAAGCAGCAGATGGGTCAATATTTCAAGCATGGCCTCTAAACCAGGAGAAAACAGTACCCAGAAGTCCT
Organism: Leopardus geoffroyi; assembly: GCF_018350155.1. Taxonomy (NCBI): domain Eukaryota; kingdom Metazoa; phylum Chordata; class Mammalia; order Carnivora; family Felidae; genus Leopardus; species Leopardus geoffroyi. The sequence continues at coordinate 52,818,216 of NC_059329.1, read as the reverse complement.
GGTCCTTCCTTTTCCTGGGGGCTTATTTCTATACCTGTCATCTTAGTTCTACCAAATATTTAAAGTATGAATAATGGGGACCCATGGTAAGGAAATCAAAGTCTGATATTTCTCTTCATTGAGATTAATGATTGTAATTTTCCCTGTGGTAGGGTGGGGGAGAGTTGGGAGTGTCGTGTAAGAAGAATGGTTTACCCCATGAAAAGTGTATGCCTCAAACAAGGCTTAATTTGTCAATTACAATTTTGCACAGGGCTATACAAAGGAACTTAATGCAGCAGAAATTATCCTTGAGATGGCTGACCTCATGGGCAATCCAAGCCAGTCAAGTTTCTTTCTAGGATCCCAGCTGACCTGTGTCTGGCCCAGTATGGCTTCTTTAAACCTAATTCTTTAGCAGTTCCTGTGCATTGCATAGTGCCCCATGCAGTCAACATATAATTGATAATAAATGCAGCATAAAACTAAGACCTCAGAGGCATTATAGCATAACAGTTAACAGCAAGGACTGTGGAGCCAGGTACATATAGGAAAAAAACAATGATGCCTGGCCACCTGCTAGTTGTGTGATCTTGCAATGGGGCCAAGTCTAAACCTCAATGGTCTTGATGTGCTGGATGAGGGTATCATGAGGATATGTAAGGCATCAGGAACATACATTTAGTAACTATAAGACCATCTTTTCCTTTTCTCTAAGTATCTACCTACCCCCCATCCGGCTCTGAGGCTCCCAAGGGTACTTGGAAAAGTTGCCTATTGCAAATGTCCTGTTCAGAAAAAGTCTGGGTAAATGGGACCCAGTCTTAGGAAATTTAAAGACAAAATGGTCAGGGTCCTTTAGCATTTCTCCAGCTCTGAGCATGCTCTTTCCCTTAGAGACAGTGGCTACTTTCAGGTGATGGGATGGACCAAACTGTGACCAACAAGAGATGACAGCAAGATCATGGTTAAGGATATCACCTCCAGTACAAAGTTGTTTTGTGTTCAAATCCCCTCCTTGTGATTCTCTAGCTTAGTGTCTGTGAGAAGGGATTTTTACCTCTCTGAGTCTTATGTTTTATCTGTAAGATGGAAATAATAATAATAACAATAATAATAATAATAATAATAATAATAATTGCCTTAAGGGATGTTAGCTCATTAACATATGTAAAATTCTTGGGTTCTTGGAACAGTGCCTGTTATATAAGAATACTGTGTAATCATTTGTTATCAATCTTTCCTTCTTGCCCAAAGTTTCTATTTTTGTTGTTCACATTTTTCTGATTATATCAGTATTTCAACATTCCCCCTTCTTGAAGAAATAATGGCTATCTCTGTATTTCTAACCTTTTGCTCTCGTCTCTGCCTATGTGCCCTGAAATGCCAGAGTAATGAAGAGAAGACAGTTTTATGTGCGTGAATATTGATCATTTGAGCTTATGATTGTCGCTTCCTTCTGCATCTGTTCTCTCTTTGGTGTTGTGGGAACTCCGCCACACGGCTGAGAAGTTGAAAAGGAAGATGACAGGGGAGGCCACCTTTGACAAAAGAGGAAACCAAGGCAACCCTTAACCCCTCCGGGTCTCTGCTTCTGCATCTGAAAGCTAAGCACTTTCAACTAGAGGGTCTCCAAGGGCTCTCTCAGCACAAAATGTCTGACGCTAAGACAGCAGGAATTTAATTCATCTGATAGCAAAAAAGAGATTGAGAACATGGAGCAAGGTCTGTTCCACATAAGAATAATGCATTTCCAAGGCAATGATAAATTCTTGTGGTTATTTGAAAAAATTATCAGATAATTCTGTATTATCCTGTCTTAGCAAAAAAAAAAAAAAAAAAAAAATTACTATGTAAGTCTGAGCATGACTGGGATAATCTTCCTGACAATTAAAATCCTAAAATGCATTGTTCAAGATTCTAGCATAAATGCTATTGCTAAAGACTCTTTGGATATTCAGAAGAGGGGAGATGTCTCCCATAGAAATAACAACAGTCCCCTTAATTACAGGGCATTTCAGTATTTTAATTAATTTCTTTTCACTGTCTTTTTGCCCAGGGTGCAGTTGGAAGTGCACATCATTAATTCAGAGGATCAGTCTTCTCTCATTTCTGGTAGGGGGAATAGGGGGACCTCTCTGTCCTGTGATTAATAGCAGTTTTGAATAATTTCAGGATCCATTTTGCTAATAGAAAGTAAATTGTCCTTGGCAATGACTCCTGTAATGGTTAAAAAAAAAAGGAGTCCTTGTAAAGTGACACATGGGTGCCTACCTTCTGGTCATATCGATGTTAGAGACAGCAATTTCCTAATGCCTAGCCATCGCAGGTCAAGTTGGTTTAAGGTCGCCTTCCCTGACAAACCAGTCCAACAAGATGTTTGGGGGCAACAGATACAAGATTTAGGGAACCTCATCTGTTTTCCGATGTAATAACCCAGTTATTTCGGGCATAATGAAACCATGACGTTGGGGGAAGGACACTTGGGCTCCAATGCAGGATTTATTAATAACTTGCTGTGAGGCTTTTTGCCAGGCACTTAACCTCTCTTAATCATAGTGATGTCAACTGAAAAAATGGGAAGAAACAAGGTTTCCCCTCCACCTGTCCCAGTCCACCCCCCCCCCCGGGTTGTTTGGACTGTCATGTGATAATGATGTGAAGTACTTTTGAAATTCTAAACTTTTAGAACAATAACTGAGGGATAGTGATTAGCAGTCAACATAATATTGCTTAAAAAGGGGTGCCCAGTGGTGACTCTCTGAAACAGTATGAATTTAATCAGGTTCTGTAAACACTTCTAAAAATTAAACTTGATTGGCAGGGTGAAAACTAGTGATTACATGTTGACCAATCAATCAAAAGGTAGTTGTAAAGCACCTACTGTGTGTGGCTGGCCTAATTCTACTGGGTTCTGTGAGGGAGGGCACAGTAGGAATGGATTTTGCCCTGCCTCTTCGTTGGGCTTTTGTGAGGGTTACATGGCCTCATATACAACCGATCATTTACCTCCCTTTCTGCCCCCTCCCTCCCTCCCTTTGCCCCTCTCTCCCTAACTGAAGTTCATTGAGCACTCACTATGTGACAAGTATTGTTTACATGGTGGAAACAGAGTGGTGCATTAAGACAGAAAAATTCCCTGTGCTTGGTGAACTTAAATCTCAATGGGGGTGATGAAGAGAAACAAATGCTCAGGGGAAAGCCCCACATGGTATAAGGGGATGGAGAGTGTCTGAGGGACTATTTTAGACATGGCCATCAAGAAAGGCTTCTTGGAGGAGGTATGAAAAGCAGAGAGTAAGCCAGCTAACTATCTGAAGACTGTTCTGTACAGAGGGGACAGCAGGGCAGAGCCTGTTGAGGACAGAGAGCAGAGAGTGTGGTCCTTTGATTAGGGTTCGGGAAGCTCACTCTGGCTGCTAGATGGAGAGCAGACCATGGGGTGATGGGAGAGGGGGACAAGGCAGACCAGTAGGGGGCTGCTGGCCTGGGACAAGATGGAGTTGATGGTGCCTCCAGGGAGGCCATCAGTGATGGGAGAGGTGAGAGGTTAGCAGATGTGGCATATAGGCTGAAGGGAGGACCAATAGGACTTGCTGATGGAGGATGTGGGGAATGAGAAAGAGCCACCAAGGAGAGCCCCAGTATTTTTGGCCTGAGCCATGGGGCCAGGAGAGTTTCCACTGGACTACATTTTGGAGATAGGGGAGGAGCAGGTTTCTGGTCAGGGAGTAGGAATCGCAGGTGCACTTTTGAGACATATGAACAGAGATGGTATATTCACCACTGCACGTGAGTCAGGAGTGAGACTGCGGCTAGAGGCACTGCATTCATCCATTCACTGGACACTCGCCATGTGCCCTTTGGGTGGAGGGTTTATCTCATTTCATTCGTATCCTTTAATGCTTGCTTAGTGCAGTACGACATCTTGCACTGGCAGTTAAGTGCCCAAGACGTACTTCCCTTGGCCTGCCTACTTCAGTGTTGAGAATATACGGACCTGAGTAGGGAGGTCCTGTGAATTCCCCCTTGGCTCACAATGGCCACTCTGCTGCTGCTTGGAGCCCTCAAGAGTCCTGAGAGGGCCAGGCTCTTTGACAGTCTTGACTTTACATGCATCAGAAGGAAATACTGATTATCCTGTTTATTCTGGTTTCTAATCATAACCTCCAGACTCAACTCAAGTACGGAGTCACAGATTGCACACCAGGAACCCCCATCAGTCTCCCCCTGGTTTCTGGGCGTCTCGCTGGGAGTGCAATGTGTTTTGCCTGAAGCTGTGGCCACGTGTCGAGAACTCACATTTGGGGAAAATTAAGAAGTCGCAGCAGACAACTGCGGCTGGTTCATTAGCTGACTGGAATCTGTCACCGGTCATTCCTCCAGACAGAGAGAAATAAAGCTGCTGTAGAGTTGCAAAGAATGTTAGCTAGCTGAGCGCCTACCCAGATGGGAAAGGCCATCCCAGGTGCTTCTGGCAAGCACAGCAGCTAGGGCAGGGGAGAGAGCCTGGACTCAAGTCAGGTGGCTTCAGCTCTTGTCAGGCCACAAGCTCTGTCATGTTGTATTACTTTGGGTCAGTCACTTTACCTATCTGTTTTCTTATCTACTCGTGAACACGTTGACTTACGGGATGTCTAAGTGTCCTTTCAGGTCTAAAATGCAGTGAGAAGCAGGCAGACTCAGTGGCAAAGTTAAAGATGACTGTGGGCCATTATATTTCCTCTGCTGCCTCTCCTTTGTCTCACCTCCTATGTGTTGGGGTTTCCCAGGTCGAGTCTTCTGCCTCCTTCTCTTTTTTTTTTTTTAAATTTTTTTTTTCAACGTTTATTTATTTTTGGGACAGAGAGAGACAGAGCATGAATGGGGGAGGGGCAGAGAGAGAGGGAGACACAGAATCGGAAACAGGCTCCAGGCTCCGAGCCATCAGCCCAGAGCCTGACGCGGGGCTCGAACTCACGGACCGCGAGATCGTGACCTGGCTGAAGTCGGACGCTTAACCGACTGCGCCACCCAGGCGCCCCAACCTCCTTCTCTTTTTTCTCTGCATACTTGTGATGGGTGTACCCTGCCCTCCTGTGCCAAGACATGAACTACTGCCCATGTGCTGATGATCCAATGCCTCTAGCTCTAGAGCCAACATAGTGCTGGGCACCTTCATCCAGCTGTACACAGACCCCTCAATATAAAAATGCTCGAAACTGAACTCATTACCTTCCCTTACAGAACTTTCTATCCCTCTTGAGTTTTGTGCCCTCACTAATGACGCTTAGTCTTCCATTTGAGAAACTGGAGGTCCTCCTCTGTCTGTTCCTCTTATCCAATTAGTCACTAAGCCCTGACAGCTTTATTTTGTTGCTATCTATTCTATCTATTCCAGCAGCCCCATCCTCCTTGCTGGTGTGCTGGGTTGGCCTGAATCACCATCTGCCTCTCCTCCCAACCTCTGGCTGCGTTGCAAGGTGTTCCTCAATTGCCAGGCCTGACTTGTTAATCTCTTGCTTGAAACCTCCCATGACTTCCTATTGCTTGGTGAAAAAAAAAATCAGCACTTTGGGTAACTGATCAGCGTTGGCTCAAAGAATCAATGTCTTCGCAGAAAATGAAAACTCATTAAAAAAAATAGGTAGTTACTGATTATTGTATTCGGCTCAAAGCTTTTTTTCATTCTCTTATCTAATCTTCATTAGCAACCGCATGGAAGACATCATTACCCCCACTCTATAGATGATAATGGAGATTTGAAGAGGGTACACTTGTTTGAAGCATCCTGCTAGTAAGTGGTGGGCAGAGGAGTGTAATCTAGGAGGAGTCTGCCCTTTAGGAAAGGTCTGTCCTTGATCTCTGTCCTGATGCAGAAGGCAGGAGCTTTCACAACTGGTCTCAGCTTTGTCCTCCCATCTCCCACTGCTCTCCTCATCTCCACCCAACACATAACCATTTGTCTACCTTCATTAGAGTACCTATTACAACTGAAATTCACCAATGGCTTTCATATCTGAATGCCTTTGCCTTTGCTATTTTCTGTGCCTGGGATGCTTTTTCCATCCAACAAATGTCTACTTCTGCTGGAGGCCCCATTCTACGAGCATCTCTGTTAAAAACTCTTCTCTGTACCCCAGGCAGAATCCATCACATTGTCTGTTCTGTCAAAGCACTATGCTTTGCCTTCTTCCATAACATCTACCATGCTGTGATATGAATGGCAGCTCACTATTAATACACCAGAAGGTTCTAAGTTCTTTGATGACAGAGATGGTATCTTTTTCCACTTTGTAGCACTTTGTATCAGTCCTCAATGCCTAGGCCAGTGCCTGATGCGCATATGTAGGAACAGCTCAATAAATGGCTATTGAATTGAGCCCAACCCCAAATATCATGATAGTACTAGATGGCATCCCTGCTAATAGCAGGATTAGGAAGAGCAATAATGTAATTCAAGTTATCACACTCTACAGTTGTGTCATTCATTGACTGTGCATCCTGCCTTTTGCTATGAATTGTGGTGGCAAGTAAAGATGAAAAAGGCACAGTTCTCATATTGACTAACATCAATTAAACATTTACTATGTTGCTAGCTGTGCTTTATGTGTAGTTTCTCATTTAATCTTCATGCTGAGCCTATGAGTTACAAATTGTTTGAGTCCTATTTATAAGTGAGGAGGAGTGTCTAACCTTATTGAGAAGACAGAATTAACACACTGAAACATAAGTGATCATGTATATTCTAATACTATGAGATGCAGCAGAGGTATAAGAGAATGCACTACTCTAGAGATAATGGACCTGGATCCTAGATCTATTCATACTCCATCCGACTTTGGGACCTCAGTTTTTGTCATCTGTAAAAGTGAGAGGGTCAGACAGGGGTAATTGTCATGGGTCATAAAATCTCAAAAAGACCTGTGGCTTTCCATCACTACCACCTCTAATGTTTGCTGTGAGTTTTGAACTTCCAAAATAGTCATTACCTTATGCTCTAGGTTGAATGGTGTTGCCCCAATTCATGTCTCCCTGAAACCTATGAACCTGACTGTATTTGGAAATAAAGTCTTTGCAGGTGTAATCTTCTTACGATGAAGTCATACTGGATCAGGATGGGCCCTCCTCCAATGATTGGTGTCTTATGAGAAGATGGAAATTCAGACACATAGAGACACAGTCAGGGAAATACCATGTGAAGATGAAGGTAGAGATTGGAGTGATACACCTTCAAGCTAAGGAACACCAAAGATTGCTGGCAACTACCAGAGGCTAGGAGAGATGCATGGGAAGAATTCTACTCCTGGAGCCTCCAAATGAACACCAACCATGCCAGCACCTTGTTTACAGACTTCTGGTTTCCAGAGCTAGAAGAGAATATATTTCTGTTGTTTTAAGCCACCCAGTTTGTAGTACTTTGTTATGGCAGCCCTAGGACACTAATGTACTTTGGAGGAGGATGATGATAATTTTTATGATGATAATGGTCATAATACTAGTAAGAATCTGTAAAAATAGAATCAAATCTCTTTCCGTGAAAGTGTTACTGCATTCAAATACCTACGTGCATCTTGACCAATTTGTTTGGGGTGGTCTGGCTTAAAATACAAGGTAATACTTTTCACACGTACTTAAGTTGACTGACTTTGATGGCTCCTCAAAAAAAAAGCCACTCTCCAAGTAAACCCCATGTAATCACCACTTGGGAAAGTTATGCCATACTTCTCAAGGCACCTTGGGCAGAGAAAACAAAGAGTGGTTTATAAATCAGGGCCAAACAGAAATGCCCATGAGCTGAAGCTACACCTGCAGGCTCTGATCTGTGAAGGAGCCACTTCTCACCAGGGCAACCTATATATCTGCCTTCCAGGTGAGCAGCAAATGTGGTTAGTGATTCTTCAGCCTAAGCCTGGGGAGGCCAGCTGGTATTGTGGAAGAACCCATCCTTAGGGATTACTTACTGTGTACTATGTACTTTGTGAAACACATTATATTCTTTCATTTAATGCTGAGAAACACAATCACCCAAATCTTCAGAGGAGGATACCAAGGTTTAGAAAATCTAAGCAACTTTCGCCAGTGCACAGGATTTGAACCTGGGACTTTGATTTTTGGAAACTGAGTTCTTGATTAGAAAACTGCCCTTAGTGAATTCTTCTCATTTTTTTGACCAGAGAGAAGTGCCAAAGGTAGTCGATGGGATTTTTTGTTAAAGTCCTGATAACCACTCCGGTCCATCCATCCATCCCACTGTCCAGGATGAATGAACAGTTTCGTCTATAAAGTTCAAAGAATTTTTTCCCAGCAAGTTCAAGGTATGTTGTCTGCCTTCCTCTTCAGCATGCTTTTCATCCTGGACTGCATTCTAGTTGGCTTTATACATAACCAAAATGCCAGTTGAGGTTCTCTATCCTTGGACACTCAAATACAGTTGGCTTGAACCACATCCAGTGGGAGCCCCAAATCCTCTCCATCTTTCTGAAGATTTTGACTGTGTGTGTGTATGTGCTTATGTGTGTTTGGAAGAGAGAGAAAGAAACAGAGAGATTGAGAGAAAGACTGAAAGACACTGAGACAGAGAAAGAGAGAAGAGACTGAGAATATAGTTTTCTTAGTTTCTTCTGCATCCAAGGTTTCAGTTTCTGCATCACTAATGGATCATTTTACCATTCCTTTGGTCCGATTTGGTTCTATATTACTGAAAATGGGGGCCAGAACTCTTTTCCTTGATTTTCCCTTAACCTATTGCTCACAGGCATTTGCGGATATAGCCAACTTGCAGGTCAGAGGTGATGGAGAGGTTTATTTGACCGGGTTGCTCTGCCCCTTCCCTTTTGGCTTTTCTGCTTTTCCAGCTTTCCTCTCTACTCATTGTCCTCCAGCACCCCCCTCCCTCACCTGCCAGGTCTACTTTGCTATGTCTGAAGACTCAATAATATGCTCTGCTAAACAGTGGGCTGTTTACTCCAGGCCTATCATTTAGCAGAAATAAAAAAAATTGGCAGCAACTTTAGAATTTGGGTTCCCGTCTCCCCTGCCTATTTCAGTGAGGGCAAGGGAGCAGTTTAGGAATGAGATAATCCTGATATAATTTTTTTTCAACGTTTATTTATTTTTGGGACAGAGAGAGACAGAGCATGAACAGGGGAGGGGCAGAGAGAGAGGGAGACACAGAATCGGAAACAGGCTCCAGGCTCTGAGCCATCAGCCCAGAGCCTGACGCGGGGCTCGAACTCACGGACCGCGAGATCGTGACCTGGCTGAAGTCGGTCGCTTAACCGACTGCGCCGCCCAGGTGCCCCGAGATAATCCTGATATAAATTAAATTATGTCCCATCCTCTTAGAAAGCAAAAGTGGTTACTGTTAATTTATGTTGTAAATTGCAGTGATTTTTATGCCCTCCTCTTGGTTCCTCATCTGACTCCTCTGCAAGACCACATGCTTCCTTGGGGAAAAGCCTGGGTCATACCATCCCTAGGTCCCTCTGAGGACCCATCATAGTGCCTCACATAGCATAAGGGCCTAGAGGGAGCTGGTGGGGGTGCATTGCTTCTCTAGGTGGTCATTTTCTGTGGAGGTTACCTTCAGAGAATGTAATTTCTTGCCTTGGACTTTTATAAAATGGAAAAAAAGAATGTACATACCTGAGAGAGCGTTAAATGGTGGGATATTTTAGGGAATGCTCCCAGGATTACTACTGCTGACTCCTCTTCTCTCTGCCATTACAGGCCCTGGCATCATGGCTCCTTTGTTGGAGGCACTACTTGATTAGGGTGCCTTATTTGGATCAGTGGGGATCCTTCACCAGGCAAGAGAACTCATTCCCTGCCACCCCAGGTGGGCCTGAGTCAGGCACAGTGGGGACAGGGCAAGCAGCTCCCATGCTGGGAGGTCTCCATGTTAAGTGTCCAACTAATTAACACCACTCAGTGGAGGGGACATCCTTTTGATTAATCACAACTCACAGAGAATTAAGAGACTGAAAAAGCAGCCCTATCACTTACTTAGTACCTACTAGACACTAGGCATCTATACTGAACCTTTCTCTTACCTCTAAATTAAAAAAAAAAATGGCTTTCTGGAGGCAATGATGCACATATATTCTTTGTCTTTTTTTTTTTTTAAATTTTTTTTTCAACGTTTTTTATTTATTTTTTTGGGACAGAGAGAGACAGAGCATGAACGGGGGAGGGGCAGAGAGAGAGGGAGACACAGAATCGGAAAACAGGCTCCAGGCTCTGAGCCATCAGCCCAGAGCCCGACGCGGGGCTCGAACTCACGGACCGCGAGATTGTGACCTGGCTGAAGTCGGACGCTTAACCGACTGCGCCACCCAGGCGCCCCTATTCTTTGCCTTTGAAAAACCTACTTGGGAAATTCTATATAATATGGTCAGGAAAACAAAACTAACCAAGCTTAGAAGTTTGCCTTAGAAGAAATTCTTCTTAGAAGTTTGAAGTCTGGGCTTCAAGAATAAGAATTTATGGGTTTAATCTTCAGCTTCTTTATGTCTGTGACAGCCCCTTGAGATTATACCTACAATGAGAATGTGCACATAGTAGGTATTAATTGAATGATTAAAGGGAAGAATAGGTGAGAGGAGATCTTGAAATTGTGATAGGAGGGGACTTTCTCCTCTCCCTGCAGCTGACACTGGCACGCTGAGTGTGCACATAGATGGGAGCCATCCAGTGATGGTGCACAAACCCAGAGCTCTTTGTCCCCAGAGCATATCCATGTCATCTGGAGTTGGGTAGGATTTTAAACTGCTGGTATTATTTTACTAATCACAAAGTGCCTCATTTCTAAGGTACATAATTATTAAAAACAAACAACAACAACAAAAACCCCTTGTGCATGCCTTAATTAGTGGAGTTTTTTTCCCCTTTATTAATGTACATATAATAGTAGTGAGTCTTTGGTGGCATTTTAGATTTGATGACATACAGTATGTGGAATCACGGTTAAATTTGATTTTTATTGGAGTGCCTGGGTGGCTCAGTCGGTTAAGCATCCGACTTCGGCTCAGGTCATGATCTCGTGGTCCACGGGTTCTAGCCCCGCATAGGGCTCTGTGCTGACAGCTCAGAGCCTGGAGCCCACTTCTGATCCGGTGTCTCCCTCTCTCTCTGCCCCTCCCCAACTCATGCTCTCTCTCTCTCTCTCTCAAAAATAAATAAACATTAAAAAAATTTGATTTTTATTGACAATTTTATTATCTAAGTCATGCTTTATACTGTTTTGATTATCATTTCTGCTCTCCTAATTCTTCATTGCCTCTGAGTCCTTTTTAACCAGGGAAGAAGATAAAGGTGACAGAGTTGGGCTACAGTATCTTTTGATTCACAGCAGTGGGCTCTGGTGAAAAAAAAAAAAAAAAAAGGAAGACTTCTGCCCCAGGCCAGAGCCCATGTACAGAGAGTCTGGGCTATCCCTCCTCTTACAGTGCCTGTGGCAGACATCACGAATTGATCACCACACTCTTTCCTGTTGAGCTCAGATAAGGGCTCACAATCCTTCTCACTACAGCCTGTGGGTCAGCCACTATCAATTATCTGGGCTTGACATTCAGGATAAACCTATCCTACATCACAAGCCTTCTAGATCCTATTCCTGGATCAAGCCAAACCATGCCAAAGCCAAAAGGCTTTGCATTTGTATCATGTTTTCCTTGCATTTAGCAGCTATGCTTTAGGCTTCTATTGAGAAATGATACAAAAATTGCCTTAAGAAACTGTTTTCTGAATTTCTGCAGAGATGTTGTTAAAATCATTATTTCCTACATCATTTGGTGCACCTTAAAAGGAATTTTTTTTTTTTAAAGAGTTAGCTGCTAGGAAATACTTCAATACTTTCTATCTCTTGAGAAACAGTTCTCCTTCTTCCTCTAATGATTAACTAACTGGGTCCTCCTTTTGGTTTTGTCGCCAAGTAGCTCAGAGCCAGATCTAAGAGCTGTTTATAGATTTGTTTAGTGTTATATTTGTGTTCTTTCTCCAGCTCCAATTGTTCACTCTTAGCCTTTATAATTGTATGAATTCCTCTTTTATATTTTATCACACATTATGTTTTCATTGTACTATATATATTCTCTTTTTTAATGTTTATTTATTTTTGAGAGAGACAGAGACAGAGAGAGAGAGAGAGAGGGCAGAGAGAGAGGGAGACAGAGGATCTGAAGCAGTTTCTGAGCTGTCAGCACAGAGCCCGATGCAGGTCTCAAACTTACAAATGGTGAGATCATGACCTAAGCCGAAGTCAGATGTTTAACCAACTGAGCCACGGAGATGCCCCTGTATTATATCTATTCTTATGGTAAGGCTTCTTTTTAAAAAAATTTTAAATGTTTATTTGTTTATTTTGAGAGAGAGAGAGAGGCAGAGACAGAGGGAGAGAGTAAATTCCAAGCAGGCCCTGCACTGTCAGTACAGAGCCTGATGCAGGGCTCAAACTCATGAACAATAAGACCATGATCTGAGCTGAAACAAGTCAGATGCTTAACCAACTGAGCTATCCAGGAGCCCCTTATTGCAAGGCTTCTTATGAGTCATGGTGAAGTGAAAAAAAAATGTTAAATTGGGTGGTCAGTCTATTAGGCCAATAGGAGTTGAGTCAAAGGGAGAAAACGATATGGCCAAAGTTTTCATGGAGGTAAATAGGCAAGCTCACACTACAACTGAAATGGTAACCCTTCAGACCTGGGTGACTGGTGGGCAGCTTCTTTGATGGCACTCACTGATCTTCCTCCCCCTGGATAGTCCCCTCCCCTTTATAGCAGCCTGTGAGAGACCCTGATCCTGAGACCCAGCTGAGCCACAAAAACTGAGATAATAAATTGCTGCTTCAAGCCATTAAGTTTTGGGTGTTGTGTGTGTGTGTGTGTGTGTGTGTGTGTGTGTAGTAATAGACAACTAAAACAGGAACACTTTATGGCTTAGGCAGGCCTCTCATACAATTCATATGTCAACACTAACAACTAAGTGGTATTGTCAGTCTTGGTGCATAGGGAAGCTTAGAAGGGAGCAATGTCATGGTTAAGTTCATCCAGATAACATCAGGGAACTTGAGATCAGGTTGTCTGATTCCAAGTCCAGTGCCTTTTGCTTGATGACAATGGGTTCTTAACTCAGCATAGATAGGAGTTCTGTTGTATTGCAATGGACTTATTAGTTAAATTGATGAAACTTGACAACTTTCATCTGTATTCTCACACTGTCGATACAAGAACTTTTTTTTTTTTTGGAATGCCTGGAGGCTCCCTCATTTGCTGGAGTTGTAGTTTTGGTGCACAAAGTAGGTTGCACAGTGAATATATTCAGTAATTATAACATTACAATAAACATATATTGAGAATCTGTGTGTCATTTACCTTTATACCTGTTATCTCATTGAATTTATGGAATTAGAGCCTTATGGCTACACACTGAGATAAGATTACAGAAAAGGAAGACAGTCACAGAGCGGTTGAAGGACTTGCCTGAGCTTATCCAGCTAATAAGCCACAAAGACAGGGTTTATATCCTGCTCTGTCCAATGCTAAAGCCCAAAGTTTGATTGGATTCCTCTTCTGCACCTAGATTAATTCCAGAAAACTGGCAAGTGTTAAAGTAGGGGAAGTTTCCTTCTGAAGTTTTCTTTTTTTTTTTTTTATTTATTTTTTGGGACAGAGAGAGACAGAGCATGAATGGGGGAGGGGCAGAGAGAGAGGGAGACACAGAATCGGAAACAGGCTCCAGGCTCTGAGCCATCAGCCCAGAGCCCGACGCGGGGCTCGAACTCACGGACCGCGAGATCGTGACCTGGCTGAAGTCGGACGCTTAACCGACTGCGCCACCCAGGCGCCCCATGAAGTTTTCTTTTTTTTTTTGCCAGTGGAAACAATGTCTTTTTGAAAAACCCTAAAACTCTAAAAACAAATTCAAACACCTACTTATACCTCTGTGAAAGTATAGGACTCAGCAGACACAAACACCCCATTGTATTAAAGGACATCTTCCTGTCCCCAACGGAAAAAGAATAAAGACATTTTGAAATTGGCATCAGCTTCATCTTTAACAGACTCTTCTCAAGGACTTTTACATGTAAACAAGATCGTTAAACACTTAATTTGACATTTATTACCTTTAAATATTCATAAGCTACTGAGTACCGGGAAACACCTACTGCACTGTTCAAGCCTGACTGAGCCTCTCAAAATAGGATGTGCACGTGAATTACTTTCAGGAACCGCCAGGAAACTTCATGGTGCAGCCTTCTCCTCCAAAACTTTAATAGCGCTCACTAAGTTTATAAATGATCCTGTTTGCAAACAAGGTAGTAAACCCAACAAATAGACATAGCAACCCATGTCTATCGCACTGCAGAATTGTAAAATTCTGCTTTCCCTTGAAGGAGTTAGCAGAAAGACAAGCAGGTTTTATCTTGAATTGTTCTCCCAGCCTCTTTCCTTTCTGTTGGTTAAACCACCCAACTCTGGAAGGACTGAAGGCTGCCCCCTTTTCAGTTCTGATAATTGTGACCAATATTTGGCCTCAGTTCTAGGATGTGAGATGAGAAACTGACTTTGCCTGACTGCAGGGAGAAGGAAAATGCTTTTTTTTTTTTTTTTTTCCCCACTGCAAACATTGTCCTATGTAGATGGGGAAAGAAACCTATATGCCAATATACTGGTGAAACTCTGGCTGTGCAATGCTTTCTCCTGTTATTGAAGTAAAAAATATTATTTGGGCGTGACAATCAGTAAGAATCTGCCTAAGGTTGTGGAGATGGTAGGGATAGGGCAGAGGAAAGAAAGATCTATTTTCACCCTTGACAACTCCTTAGGGCAAAGTCTCATAATATTGTTGATGCTGCAGTTATCAGTATCATATTTCTTTCATATTGATCCTAATCATAATAATAGTCATCATACCATTTTATAAGGAAACTGAGTCTCAGGGAGTTTGAATGCTGAGTTCAAGGTTGCATACCTGGGAGTCAAACTCAACTATTCTGACCCTTAGGACTCTTCACACTATAAACACTTAATTTTAAAAGTTCTACCCTCGTCTGTTGGAAATTCCCAGCACCCTGTGAAAAAACTAGAGATTCAGAGTATGAATCAGAGAAGACCAAGTGGCGATGGTCTCATGGAAAAGGAATTAGGCCTGTTTTGTATGGTTGGAGATAACAGAATTAGATCAATGGGTGGAAACCCAAAGAAGCATATAAAAATAATTCTCCAACCATCAACCCTATTCAATACAGTCTGTCGGAACATTTGATTGGGATACTATGGCTGGGATTCCTGGGTTAGGTAAGGACTTGAAGAATTTGAAGGAGCTCAGATTCCAAAGTGTACTGGGTTGCTGAGTACAGAGGCCTCTGTTACAGCCCCACTTGATGCTCGATGAAGTTCACTAATGTAAAACTAATGTAAAAACATCAAGATTTCATAGGCATGCTACAGGGCCCTACAAATGCTTGATTTGAATTTGAATTTTAAAAATCTTATTTTTTTCCCAATGTAACTAGGAAAAAAAAACCCTTGAAATAGAATCCCTAAACATATGGGAATTTAGTAAGTGATTAAAGGTGGCAGTTTCAAAAAAAAAAAGTCTTCAAAAATATTTTGAAACAAATGGTTAGCCAGTAGGACAAAAACATAAAGCTGGACCCCCTTCTTTTAATGAAAATAAATTCCAGCTTAATAAAAAACTTAAACCTTAAAAGTATTAGAAAAAATGTTTGAAGATGCATATACATAAACACACAAATGTACATACACAGCACATATGACAGGTAAAGGGATGGTTTGCTTAGTCTGTATGGAACGTTTTAGTGCATATTTTGAAGTTCTTGCATAGGTGTCATTGAGTAGGAAAGTTGTAGCTCTATATTTCTTGGTTATTAAAAGTGAGGCTTAAAATTGACGTGGAGCCAAAGACCCTAAACCAAAGAACAAGGCCAGAGGCATCACAATCCCAGATTTGAAGATATACTGCAAAGCAACAGTAATCAAAACAGTATGGTACAGGCACAAACACAGACACAGAGATCAATAGAAAAGGATAGAAAGCACAGAAATAAACTCCCACCTATATGGTCAATTAATCTACAACAAAGGAAATAAGAATATATGATGGGGAAAGACCATCTCTTCAATAAATGGTGTTGGGAAAACTAGACAACTACATGCAAAAGAACAAAGCTGGACCATTTTCTCATACCTTACACAAAAGTAAATCCAAAATGGATTGAAGACCTAAAAACAGGACCTGAAACCATAAAACTCCTAACAGAAAACACTGGCAGTAATCTCTTGGACATTAGCCTAACAACATTTTTCTGGATATATCTTCTCAGGTAAGGGAAACAAAAACAAAATTAAAAGCTTTTGCATAGTGAAGGTTTTCATCAACAAAATGAAAAGACAACCTACTGAATGGGAGAAGATATTTACAAAAGATATATCTGATAAGGGGTTAATATTCAAAATATATTAATACTCATACAACTTGACACCAAAAACCCAAATAATCTAATTAAAAATGGGCATTTTCCTAAAGAAGATATACAAATGGACATCAGACATTAAAAAAAATTTTTTTTTAGTGTTTATTTATTTTTGAGAGAGAGAGAGAGAGAGAGCATGAGCAGAGGAGGGGCAGAGAGAGAGGGAGACATAGAATCCGAGGCAGGCTGCAGGCTCTGAGCTGTCATCACAGAGCCTGATGTGGGACTCGAACTCATGAGAACTGTGAGATCATAACCTAGGCCAAAGTTGGATGCTTAACCCAGCTGAGCCACTCAGGCGCACCTGGAC
The DNA here is from genome assembly GCF_018350155.1 of Leopardus geoffroyi. Taxonomy (NCBI): domain Eukaryota; kingdom Metazoa; phylum Chordata; class Mammalia; order Carnivora; family Felidae; genus Leopardus; species Leopardus geoffroyi. The sequence continues at coordinate 52,801,450 of NC_059329.1, read as the reverse complement.
ATCAGACATTTAAAAAGATGCTCAGCATCAGATAATTATCAGGGAAATGCAAATGAAAACCACAATGAGTTATCATATAAGTTATGATTTATATTCATAAAGTGGCTGGTATCAGAAACATAAGAGATAATAAGTGTTGATGAAGATGTTGAGAAAGGGGAACCCTTGTGCATTGTTGGTGAGAATGCAGCCACTGAGGAAAATAGCATGAAGATTTCTCAAAAAATTAAAAATAGAAATACCATAGAAGCCAGTAATTCTACTGCTGGGTATTTACCCAAAGAAAATGCACGCACTCATTCAAAAAGATATAAGGACCCCTGTGTACTACATTATTTATAATAGCCAAGGCATGGGAACAACTCGGGGGTTCATTGGTAAGTGAATGGATCAAGAAGATGTAGTATATACATACAATGGGATATTACTCATCTATAAAAAAAAGTGAAAATTTTCCATTTGCAACAACATGAATAGACCTACAGGGTATTATGTTAAGTGAAATAAGTCAGACAGAGAAAGACAAATACAATATGATTTCATTTACATGTAGATCTAAAAATAAAATAAATGAATAAACAAAAAGCAAAAACAGAAAAAGACTCATAAATACAGAGAACAAACTGGTGGTTGCAGTCTTTGATTATCATTGATTTCCTTTTATCTTTTTTTGCCTTTGCCACTAGGATGCTCAGAACTACATACTTTCATCTGAAATAGTGCCTATAGCTTAAGATTTCTAGGATAATCATCTCTTTTCTCTCCCCATCACTATTTGAATTCTTTCCGTTAAGTGTATTTGTTCTTCTACTATCTATAGATTTGTGACCTTTTGTGCTTTTTTTTGGGGGGGGGGGAGGAGGGTATATTCATTTAAAAAATATAACAAATATTTATTGCATATCTTTTAGATTTCAAGTACATTTCTAGGTGCAGAAACATTAGATAAGGCAAAATCTCTGGCTTCATGGAGTTTACATTATAATAGGTTGAAGTAGACAATAAGCAAATGAACGTACAATACATCAGGAAATATGAGGTATGGAGAAGAATGAAGCAAAGTAAGTGGGCAGAGGGTGTTCGCTGGAAGAAACGTCTCATTTTAGGTCACAAGTGGTCTTTCTGAAAAAATAAGACTAGAACAGAAACTTGAATAAAGAGAGGGAGAAAGAAAACAGTGACATCTGAAGAAAGACCCATCCAGTCTGAGAAAGCAGCAAAGGGCAGGAGGTATGAGCAAATTTGATAAATTCAAGGAGAATCCAGACGACAGTGGCTGCTGGAACAGACTGAGCGAGGGACAGGGTAGTGGGAGATGAGGCTAGAGAGGTAACATGGAGCCTCAGACAATCTATGTAGACATTTAAAAAACGAGAATAACAGATGTGATTGCATTTCTCCCTAGGCCAATGGAAATGACTTGGATGCCAACTGTATTCCCTCATACACTTGTTCCCTTTTGCTATCCACTCACTTCTGTGGATGCTATTGACCACGGCAGGGCCAGAGTCTTTCTAAAGAGCTCAGAAACCATAGACATCTTATTATTCTTTAGGTTCTGCCTTTGTTCAGACCCACTTCTCTATAAATGCTAATGTCTTCAGCCTTCTAGAGAAGACCTTTTTGGCTCTCAAGCTAGTCTTGGTCAAGAGCTGATCCAGAAGTGGAGATTAACCTTGACACTTCAGGCCTCACATCTTGGCCGCCAAAATAATGGTGATGATGGGCAGTGACAACAATAGTACTGTACCATTTATCAAGTACTTACTCTATGGTAGTCCTAACAATCACACAGTACAGCTAATATTCTCAATTTGTAAGTGAGGGAACTGAGGCGAAGAGATGGCACATACATTGCCTTAGGCCTCACATCTTGGAAGTGATGAGTAGGTGTTTGAACTCAGGTCTATCTCACTCCACAGAATGAACTCTTCCCACAAAAGGAAGCTTCTGAGTAGGAAATCCAGGGTCCTGTGGGGCCACGAAAAAGCAGCTTACTCCAAATGCATGCCTTTTTTGGCCTCAGTTCAAGGACAGGGCCTCTCTCCTTGTACCTGATCGAAGTTCCAGCTACTTGTTAGAAATCACCTTGCTGGTATTTTCCAGAATCTTGTCCAGGGAAAGGGACCCTGTCCATCATTACCTGTGAAACCACTGAAGCAAATTCTCTCTAAATGTTATGGACAACTGTCACTTTCTGAACCTTGGACATTACCGTTGATAGGCATTTTAGATGCTATACTTTAAACACCATGATTCAGGACAAGGTTTGCCACATTTTTTTTTTTTTAGTCCATATAATTTAAACTTATGGTTACTTGCTTCAGAGACAGTCATTTGGCTAGTGATTTTTAGCCTGAGTTCCAGACAGATCCTGCCTGGTTTACTCTTCTTTCTGAGATCCCCTGGGTTATGATCTTTTCCTTGATGTAAGAACATATTCTACAAATGCAGAACTATTTTGAACATTTTTGCCAAGATTTTATCCCTTATGTGCTTGCTTTTTTGGGATATGTTCCAAATATATGGATATATAGCAGTACAATTTATGGGGAGGTAGATTACTGTGTTTAAAACCTGATATTTCAAGGGCAGATGAAAGTTTTTTCAAGAATTAAGAAAACACTTCATCACATTTCTTTGGCAGAGTACCTCAATTTGTTTCCCTTGAAATCCTCAAAAAGACCATACTGTATTCATTTTTAAATTATAGAAAATAAGCCAAAGAAGAAGTGAAGAGAAGAAAAGAAAGACGTATTTTGCTGAAAGCAGAGTTTTCCTAAACTGCTTGGTCACATAGATTCATTTATTTGTTTAAAGAAGGAATTGGGAAACTTTATTTGTAAAGGGCCAGATCATAAATGTTTTAGGCTTTGTAACCATATAATCTCTCATAACTATTCAAATCTGCTGTTGTAACATAAAAGCAGCCATAGACAATAATAACTGAATGGGTGTCACCGTGTTTCAGTAAAACTTTATTTTATAAAACTTTATTATTACAAAGCAGAATTTGCTAACTTCTGTTCTAATAAAAGACTACCTACTGTGTGTCTGCCTATGCCAGCAACAAGATGAAAACAAAGCTAACCAGAACTGGAAAGACTGTTACATATTATCTATTTCAAGTCCTTCCTTTAATCTATGAGGACTTGTTAATAACTCAAGGTGACACAGCTTCTTAATAGCAGCATCAAGAAATGAACACATTTATTGACTATCTACCATGACAAAGATTGCTGTTGTCTCTCATATCCATTTTCCACATCTTCTTTGGTAATGGAACCCCAGACTTATATCCAGATTCATGGCCACTAGAATCAAGGTTGTATTTCCCAGCTTCCCTGCCCTTTGAGTATGGCCATTTAATTAGGTTCCATTCAATGTTTGTGTGCTACTTAGAGGAAGTGTCCTTAAATAAAGCCACGGCATCATTTTTCTTCCCTTTCTCTTTTCTGCTGACTGGAATGTGAATGTGATGGCTAAAGCTTGAATAGCCATCTTGCACCACAGTGAAAGCACTGCACTGAGAAGGGTGAAACAATGAGAGATAAAGTGCTCAGGTGCCTAATGCTATGGAACACTGCATCTCGACTGAGCTATCTCTAGACTTCTTTTATTTCAGCACATTGAAGATGTTATTCCATTGCCTTCTAGTTTGGATTGCATCCAATTAGAAGTCTGTAGTCACTCTCATCTTTGTTCTTTTAGTAATGTATCATTTTCTTTCACTGCTTTTAAGATTTCCTTTTTATTGTGGATTTTTAGCAATTTGATTATTATGTGCATTGTGATTTTCTTTGTGTTTATACTTTTTGAAGTGTGTAAAACTTGAAAATTTTTAAGCCATTATGACCATATATATATATATTTTTTTTCTTTCTTGTTTTTATTTTTTGTCCCCGCTCTTCTGCTGGTTTCTGGAACTTTAATTACATGAATGCTGGATTGCTTTGTATTGTACTGCAGATTACTAAGGCTCTGTCTTACTTTTCCAGTTTTTCTCTTTCTGATTCTGTTTGGATAGTTTCTATAGTTTTGTCTTCAAGGTCACTGATTGCTTTTTCCTGATGAATCTAATTGGCTGGTAGACCTAGCTAGTAAATGCTCATTTAAGATATTGTAGTTTTCAGCTCTGGAAATTTTATTTGTCCTCCTTTTTAAAAGTTGCCATTTCTCTGTTCATTATGTTCACATTTTCCCTGAAATCCTCAAACACATTTATAAGAGCTTTTATTTATTTATTAAAAAAAATTTTTTTTTTTCAACGTTTATTTATTTTTGGGACAGAGAGAGACAGAGCATGAACGGGGGAGGGGCAGAGAGAGAGGGAGACACAGAATCAGAAACAGGCTCCAGGCTCTGAGCTATCAGCCCATAGCCTGACGCGGGGCTCGAACTCGCGGACCGCGAGATCGTGACCTGGCTGAACTCGGACGCTTAACCGACTGCGCCACCCAGGCGCCCCTATAAGAGCTTTTAAAAAGTCTTTGCTAACGCCAAAATATTTGTAAATTCTGTATCTCTTTCTATTGATTGATTTTTCCACCCTGGCTATGGGTCACATTGTCCTGCTTTTTCACATGTCTAGTAATTTTTATTGAATGCAAGATATTATGAATAATATGTCTTTATTTATTTATTTATTATTTATTTATATTTAATATTTATTTATTTATTTTTGAGGGAGAGAGAGCACAAGTGGGGAAGGGGTAGAGAGAGAGACACACACACAGAATGTGAAGGAGGCTCTAGGCTCTGAGCTGTCAGCAAAGAGGAAGATGTGGGGTTAAAACCCCCAAACTGTGAGATCACGACTTGAGCTAAAGGTGGACACTCAATCAACTGAACCACCCAGGCACCCCCATACTATGTTTTTAAATGTCTAGGCTTGGGGCACTTGGGTGGTCAGTCAGTTAAGCGTCCGACTTTGGCCTAGGTCATGATCTCATGGTTCCTGAGCCCAAGCCCTGGGTTGGGGTCTGTGCTGGCAGCTTGGAGCCTAGAGCCTGCTTTGGATTCTGTGTCCCTCTTTCTCTCTGACCCTCCCCCACTCATGCTCTGTCTCTCTCTGTCTCAAAAAATAAACATTAAATTTTTTTTTTAAAATGTCTAGATTTTGTTATCTTCTTTTAAAGTGTACTGAATTTGACTTTGGCAAGTGGTTAATTTACTTTCAGATCAGCTTGATCTTTTTGAGCTTAATTTTGTTGTTGTTGTTGTTAGTGCAAGTCAAGCGCTTTAACTCTAAGGATAGTTTAGCTCTCTTCCTAAGATGTAATCTTTCTGGAGTCTCTACTGAATATTTACTGAGTGTTCAATGAGATTGAAATTCTGGGAGTTGTTCATCTTGCAGCTTTCTCATAGTTATTTTCTTTCTATTAATTATTCTTTGCCTGGCCTCATGGAGTCTCATCCTACATATGTGCAGCTTAGTATTATGCCAAAAATTCAAGGGGATACCTATGCTGAATTTTTGGAATTCTTTTTCTCTATGGCTCCTTCTTATCTGGTATAGTATTCTTCATTTCAGCTTCTTCAGTTTTTAAAATACTCTAGTTTTACAAGGCTGTTATATTTTTCTTGGGTTCCCCTCACTGTATCAGAGAAAATACCACCAGGTAGAAATCTGGGGCAATCATGAATCCCACCTTCTTTGTTTCCTTTATTTCAAGGACATGGACATGCAATGATTTTTGTCCAATGTCTGAAAAACTTGTTTTGTATAGTTTGTTCAGTTTTGTAGTTGTTTATGGTAAGAAATCTAGTCTAGTACAATTAATTACATTAATTACATCACAGCAGGAAGATTATACTTCTGTGCAAAAAAAGAGAGAGATATAGAGAACAAGAAATGTTTACTTGTATCTTGTTTAAACCACTACAATTTTCCATTTTTCTATTATTTGTAGACAAATCCAATCTTAAATACTTCACTATGCCAAGCACTAAGTTAGGTGTTTCAATACATTATTTCATAGAACTGATTTATCCTCATGAAAATTTCATAAAGTAATAGTTATTGTTACTCCCATTTTACAGATGAAGAGAAATGAGTTGTAAAGGAAAAGAAAATGGAATTAAAGAGTTTTTAAAAATCTTACCAAGCTGTTAATAAGGATCTGTCTGAATGATCACAGAGAGAATGAAAAGCTACCTGAAAAACATTGGGAAGGTAGTATTAGCTGATATTAAGGAGTGATTCATATGGAAAGAGAGAAAGAAATTGTGATTCTTGGTATCTAGCATAATATAATAGTATCCTGAATATATGGAGGAAGATTCAATGACGGTTACTATGCGTACTAAGGCAGGAAAGAGCTTGGTGATGTTGTATAAAGAAGCTAAAAATTTGGCATGCCCTGGGTGGCTCAGACAGTTGAGCATCTGACTCTCAATTTGGGCTCAGGTCATGATCCCTGGGTCATGGGATTGAGCCCCACATCAGACTCTGCGCTGAGCATGGACCCTGCTTAAGATTCTCTGTCTTCCTCTGCCCCTCTCCTCTGCTCAAGCAATCTCTCTAAAATAAAAAATAAAATAAAATAAAATATTAAAGGAGTTTAAAACTCAAGGCAACATATGGCACTTTGATTATAATATCACTAATCACAAACTCAAAATCCTTAATTTTTATTTTTACAAATATATAACTAGAGTTTTACTTTTTGTGATTTCTTGCTATCACAGAAGACTTCTATGGATATGGGGACAGTGCAATCAGCACAGTGTAGAGTGGCTTCTCCCTGGACAAAACTTATATACTGGATGCCTCCCTCTTGTGCCTGATCCCAACCTCCTCTAGGCCCAACTTCTTACTCCAGTCACTACCCTGATGATCAGTTTCATGTAGGCTTTGGCAGCTTTACATAGATATGATTGGGCAGCACCTTGCCTTGGGCCTCATGCAATGTATCTTTCATTCCTTTCCTGGAACTTCTAAGACACTACAGTATAGGATATCTTCTAGAATCTGTTCTATTCACATATATGCAATTAGGAAGTTCAGGGGATTTCAGGGGAGTTAACACCTATGGGACCATCCTTGGCCAATGAGAGAAAGGATCTAAGGGATAAATACTTCTTCCTCTCATCCCTCAGGTAGTTCATTGTGAGATGCATTTTATAAGATGTCTGGGAAAGTCCTGGTAGGATTGAGATCCAGTTGCTTTAGTGGTGACCAACTCAATATTGCATCCTTATTTGGCTTTCTCTGTTTCTCTTTTCTCTTACATCTCTTCTCCTGGATCACATTCTCATATATAACCTATGCACAAAGCATGGCCTTAGGTTCTGCTTTAAGACTCCCTACATAGGAGAACAATTCACAGGGAGCAAGTATGAGAGCACTTCAAGTCAGCTTTTTGGTCAGCCTCCTAGAGATGAAGACAGTATAGGGACTAGAAAGATGAGGACAAAAGGAGATGTGACAAATGAGAATAATTTCCTTAAAAAAAAAAATAACAGGAGGTAATGTCATCAGGTATATGAAATACCTGATCATGGAATTAAGAGACAAGTGAGCTCTTCAAAGCATCTCTCGTGACTGTTTGTCTAGCAATCAACTTGGCTTTATGAAGAGAAATTGGACAATTAAAAGCAATTTAACTTTCTCTTAAGATGGATGTTTAGAAAAGGGAGAGATTGGTATATACAATTCTGTTGATACACACTTGATTTCTTTGGATTGACAGGGTTAGGAGTCAATAGGGGCCAGTTGAACTAAACTCTAGATTATAAAACTGACTAAACAATGCTCTTATAATAGCCTCTTAACTGAGCACCTACCTCCTGCATCTTTGCATTAACTGCAATCAACTGTACTCAACAATAGCTAGAGAATTATTCCAAAGGCTCAGCAATGATAAGACTAGTTCTCTTCATCAGTGACCTTCATTGGCTCCCCATTGCTGAGTTTAGCATTCAAGGCCTTCTACAAGATGTTCCCAATTTATCCAAATTTCAGTTAAATTCTGCTATTATCATTCCTGGAGTGCCCTCTATACTTTCCTGTCTTTGGGCTATTTCCTCTGCCTAGAATGCCCTTACTTAACTATGTCTGTGGTAGACATATCCATCATTTGGGAATGTTACCCCCTCCCAAGTGCCACTTTCTTGCAAAGCCTGAATAGCCAACCAGGGGTGACCACTCCAATAGAATAGATGAGGAGTCATGCATTTTCATGTTCTTTTAGGAGAGTTGAGGACACTCCTTGTCCTTTTTCTTTCCTGCTCCCAAAGATTTGGGAGTTGAGCAAACCACCTATTGAGGAAAGTTGGAAGAGTTCATTTGATCATTTATAAAATAGGTGATAATAATAATAGTAGTAATTGAGCACTTATTGAGCTCAATTACTAATTGAGTAATTATTGAGCATTTATTATATACAAACTCCTTTATATGTATTGTCTAACCTATTTTTATTATGTAGCATCTCATCCATTCCTCATAATACACCTATAAATTGGGAATTGGGGTTCTCTTTTTATTCCCATTTTACAGATAAGAAAACTGAAGCAGAGGATGACCAACTGAGTTACCTGAAGCCACTCAGCTATTTTAAGAAGCTGTTTCCGGGGCGCCTGGGTGGCGCAGTCGGTTAAGCGTCCGACTTCAGCCAGGTCACGATCTTGCGGTCTGTGAGTTCGAGCCCTGCGTCATGCTCTGGGCTGATGGCTCAGAGCCTGGAGCCTGTTTCTGATTCTGTGTCTCCCTCTCTCTCTGCCCCTCCCCCGTTCATGCTCTGTCTCTCTCTGTCCCAAAAATAAATAAACGTTGAAAAAAAAAAATTAAAAAAAAAAATAATAAAAAAAAAAAAAAAAAAAAAGAAGCTGTTTCCAAATTGTTTGATCCCAAGAACCAGGCTGGTAAAGAGTGAGTTATGTGGCCTCCCATAAACATATCATGGTGCCAAACTCAGGGGGTTACTGGAAGGATTAAATGCTAATACATTTACCAAAGGGCCAAGCACTGTGCCTGTAATAGGTATTCAAAACATGTGTTTTTCAAGCCCAGCTCCACCTTTCAAGGAGAACATGCTAAATACCTGTTAGAACCCCATCTCTCTCTCTAACACCTCCTCTTTGATTCTACTATGGAATTATAAGAGATTAGAAATGGCAAGAATATTCACCATTTATCAAGCCAGTGCTAAGTCTTGGAGACAGAAAAACCCCAGTATTTTTCCTTATTGAAGTCAAATTCCAGCAGAGAGGACTGACATCTAGGATATGCAAAATACTGCCGTCTGTAACAAAGGTATGCCCAAGATGCCCAAGGATCATTCACTCTAGAAACATTTGGCCCATGGTGTTCTAGGTCTTAGACATATACAGATTTTCAAAGTACAGAATCAAGAGCAGTTAGTTCTACTTAGGGCAAGTCAGAAACATTATGGGGCCAAATGACCACTGCTAAAAAGCTACTGATTCCCAGTCTTTCCACTCCTGCATGAACACCCCTCTGTTGGAGGTTTACTGAGTATCTTGCCTTCACCCATGTGCCTAATTTCTGGGCCATACTTTGGAAATGTGTGCTTTGTGACTGTGCTCTAGACACATCAGGGAGGGGAGTGATAGTTGACTTTCCTTGGGGGGTTTGGCATTTCACAATTAAGATATGTAAAACTCACATCACACTCTTTCTGTTGGTATCTGGGCATGGCTCCCTTGTGGTAGCATTTCCATTATGGCTTCATGCCTTTTCTTTTCAGCCTTCACATTGCATTGCTGTTGTCAGTATTCATACTACAAGAAGAACTTTTTGATTGGGGAATGTACAACACAGAAACTCCCCAACCTATAAAAGAGCACAACTGAGGGTGTGAAAGTTTTCCAGAAACCAATGAATGAATGTTGGAAAGATGCTAAAATAAACAGATCTTTAATTTCCATTTCTGTAGAAATTGCCCCCATGAGCCTTTGAAATTTTAAGGAAGCTGTTTGGATTACTGTTGAGTGTTAGGGGAGGGAAACACATTAATTGAGCAAAACTTTGAGCCCTGCACTGTGGGCAGAAAGGCTCATGTAACACTTATTGGGGGTCTATACCCAGGTGTTATGATCTGAATTGTATCTCCCCTAAATTCATATATTAAAATTCCAACTGCCAGTACCTCACAACATGACTGCATTTGGAGATAGGGTTTTTAAAGAAGTAATTTAGTTACTCTGAAGTCATCGGGGGGGGGGGGGGAGGTTAATGTGATGTGACTGATGTCTTTATAGCAAGAGATTACATCATGGCCACAGACTGTGGGAAGACACCGAGAGAAGACAGCCATCTACAAGCAAGGAAGAGAGGCCTTAGAAGAAACTGACCAAGCCAACACCTTGATCTCAGACATTCAGCCTCTAGAACAGGGAAGAAATAAATTTCTTCAAACCATCCAGTTTGTGGTATTTTGTTTTGTCAACCTTAGCAAACCAATATAGCAGGAACTGGCAAACTTTTTCTTAAAGAGTTAGATAGTAAATATTTTAACTTTTCCAGGCAAAATGTTCACTATTCCAAACACCCAACTGTGCTGTTATTGAGCAAAAGCAGCTATAGACACTAGGAAAACCAAGGGGCATGGCTGTGTGCCAGTAAAACTTTATTCACAAGACCAGAGAGTGGCTGGATGTGGCTGTGAGCCACACTTTGCTGACCCCTAATCTATACTGACCAGGTTTTGTGCTGTGTGAATGAAGCTTGACACTGCCTGAAGGATTTCACAGTTTTGAAAGGGACATACAGTAAAATAGTTCTATATAGATGGTTAGTTCCTGAGTGTGGGAAATTCAGGATGTTGCAGGAGCAGAGGAGGAGTATGTGGTCGAACCTGGAGTTGGCCGGGTAACAACTATGAGGGTTTCCTTGGGGGAGCTTAATGCCTGAGCTATGTATGTATTGAGAAACTTTTATTTGATAATTTCTTTTTATTCTCCAAAATAAAATCATGCTCTTCCAGAACTTGGTCTTAGGCCTGCAAGGCTGACATGTCTCCATGTGTAAGAAGAGTATGGCCATGGGGCGCCTGGGTGGCTCAGTCGGTTAAGCGGCCGATGTCGGCTCAGGTCATGGTCTCGCGGTCCGTGAGTTCGAGCCCTGCATTGGGCTCTGTGCTGACAACTCAGAGCCTGGAGCCTGTTTCAGATTCTGTGTCTCCCTCTCTCTCTGACCCTCCCTCGTTCATGCTCTATCTCTCTCTGTCTCAAAAATAAATAAACATTAAAAAAAAATTTTTAAGAAGAGCATGGCCATGGTCTCCACGGCACTCCTGGCTCAGCTGGGCAAGGACCTAGAACTGTTTCCTTCCCAAAGTGGGGTTCCAGACCCTTCCTCAAGCTTTCTTACTCTGCAGTCCACTGAGTAAAAACAATGGCCTTCACCCCAGGATGATGGCCTCTCTAACTCCTGCATTCCATGACTATACCTCCCAGCTGGCTGGCCTGCATCCAAAACACTGAAGGACCCATTTGAGAAGCCCCTGTGCCCACCAAGTCCTGATGCCCAGAGACTGACCATGCTTCTTTTTGTAGACACTAAGTCTCTCAAATAGCACTTCTTTTCTGCAGGATGCCAGAGCGAGGAGGGGACTTGGAACTTGGAAGGATCAGCTCCCGCATTTTGTAGATTGGGAGAAAGTGGCCCAGAGAAGGCAGTGGTTTGCTCCAGCTTCACACAGTGGCAGGCCAGGACAGAATTCAGACTTTCTGCCTCCGGCACTGAAGGCACGGGTTGGCTTCTTGGACTCTGCATGGGGCTCCCTGAGAGAGGCTCAGCTCTCACAATAAGATGTTCTTCCAGATAGCTTTCACTACTCTAGTATTGGGAGGGGGCATGGCATTTTTTCCAGTTATCAAATTAATCTACATTAATTGCAGAATATCTGGAAAGTATAGAGAAGTATTAGTAAAAGGAACATCTATCTATGGTCTCATCTTTCTGAGATAATCACTATAAACATGTTCACACACATTTTCTTTACGTTGTTTTGCTAATTAAGAAAACCTATAGCTGATCTGTTTTTAATACAGTGTTAAATTTTACTTTTTTCTTTAGTATTGTAATCACTTATCACAACTATCATATTGCCTTCCTTTGGCTCGGTGTCAAGGTTGCCTGAATAAAGCTTTCTCTGGGCAACAAGCGACCTATAAGCCATTGGCCGGTGGAAGGAGCCCTTGAAATGGTATCAGGAGCTCCCGCCGGGGACTTGCTGGTGAGCTGGTCTGTTTTGGTCTAGCCCTCACTTTTTTTCATTTTTATAGAGTGAGCTGATCTGAATGCCCTCCAAAGTCTCTTCTGGCTCCAGGATGCTGTGCTATATGCACTGCTCTTTCTAGAAAATTGCTCAGATAGGTTTGCTGACAGGTGGTTAAGAAAATTTCCAAACTAGCTTTCCTCAAACACATTATTTTGAACTCACTGACTGTATCGGGCATGCTTTGAACAATTAAAGAAGACAGATTGCCCCACAGGGGCAAACAGCTGAATGCATAAATTAGGTAGCATATTTCATATCATGCCACTGTTTAACAATATTTTGAAGGAGGAGTGAATGGTGGGAAAGTGGCCTCATTTTGGAGGGCCCACAGATGACAGTTCTCTTTCCCGTGGCCCAGCTGGCCCCTTCCCTCTACTGTGGCGCTCAGGGCTCCTCCTTGGCCTCTTCTTCCTTTGGTAGAATGAAGAAACAGCAAAAGGATTTTTATACTGCACCTCCCTGCAACAACTGGGGTGGCAGAGTTTGGATTTTATTCCAAAAATATAAGGAAGCCATGGAAGGGTTTTAGTTTACCTAAATGTCTCGTGGGCTTTGGAGGGGTGCTGACCTAGAAGTGAATCTTGGCTCTGACTCTTTTACTTGTATGCCTTTGGGCAATTGCTCTGAGCCTTAGTTTCCTAACCTGTGAAACAGAAATGGCAACATCAAGTAGGACAGAATTGCTGAAAGGACCACATGAAACAGCACATACAACATATTTACATGATGTTTAAGAACGCTATAGGGGGTGTTATAATTATCATGATGGCAATGGGTTTGGTAAGCCTATGCGTGTATGTCATTGATGTCTCAGTTTTAAAGAATGAGATGATTAAAATTCCCAGACATAATTCTCAAGGCATAAACTACCTGTAGCCTCTAGCACGAGTATGTACATTCTTTGTGTACAGAATGCCTAGTGAATAAAATTCATAATAATCCGATAATTTTTCCTTGAGCAATGACAGAATTTGAAAACCTTTCCCTGAAAGAGATTTTGATAAGAGCTTCAGGTTGATTACTTTTTATATCCCATGTCCTGTTTGGCTGATAAGCTCCCAATCTCTGTATTTCACATTGTTTTTATCTTCCTGGGCTGTGTCCGTCTTGTCACTGTCATCTTTTCAGCTGTCAGAATGAAATTGAGGGAAGACACAGGGGGAGAGAGGCACTGGGAAAGGGTGGCTAAACCCCCAGGCGAGGGTGACAGGTCAGCGCTTCCTCAGAAATGGCTGTTCTGGATGTGGAATTAAACAGATAATCTCCAGGAGACAGGTCCTTTATTAATCCAGTACACAGAGCCTGGCTCCCACGTGGTACTGAAGCTCCAGGCCACCTCCTCTTCTGCCTTGGGCTAATGAAATCCTGATTTCTACAGCCTGATTCCCTTCAGCATGCCCTTTAATCCCTGCATTTATGGGGAACGAACACCTTTCGAAAATCGTAGACTTTTACAGTGGGAAGGGACTTCAGAAAACAGCCATCGCAGGGAGTTAAGGCTAGAGAGGGAGGAGACAATTCCCCAAGCCACTCAGAGGTTAGAGACAGCTTCACAGGGTATCAGTGCAGTTTTCCTCTGAAAGATTCATGGGCACCCCTCTGTGGGTGGGCTGGTCCTTGAGTTATTCATAATTGCACCGACATATTTGTGCTTAAATGATCTATTAGTGAGCTCTGGGTAGTTTTTTTTCCATAATGTGGTTTCAGTTCTCAATAAATAACTCCTTGAACTTACAGAGTTCTGATTTTACTGAACTCCTTCCGGCACTGTGAGGGAGAGGAACCCAAACAGCTTTGGAATCATTATGCGAGGACCTAGAAAACTAGGGAATCTTACAGAATGGAATGAAGCCCACACAGAATCTGCTTCTGATTGAGAACTGGTGAATACTGGTTTGCTCAACATCCATTTCAATCTCCTTTTATCAGGGTCTAGATGTGATTTGGGTTTCCCCATGAAGATATATCCATGTAAGGGGTGTCTGGGTGGCTAAGTCAGTTGAACATCCAACTCTTGATATCAGCTCACGTCATGGTCCTAGGGTCGTGGGATCAAGCCCTGCATCAGGGTCTTAAGAGCCTGCTTAAGATTTTCTTTCCCTCTCCCTCTGCCCCTCTCCCCTGCTCATGTGTGCGCTCTCTCTCTCTCTCTCTCTCTCTCTCTATATATATATATATATATATATATAATACTGTTATAGCCACACAAAAAATCAAATGTCCATGACTGTCCAGGCCAGCAAAGACATTAGAAGCCCAGCTACACAACCCTCCACCTTGTGTGTGTGTATACACACACACACACATATATATATATATATATATATATATATATATATATATATATTGTATATATCCACCCAAGGTGGAGGGTTGTGTAGCTGGGCTTCTAATGTCTTTGCTGGCCCGGATAGTCATGGACATTTGATTTTTTTGTGTGGCTATAGCAGAGGTTCCTAGAGGGACATTTTTTATCATAGCAAAGTGGGCACCACTCTGCAGTCAGCACGTGCAGTGGCAGCTTCCCACTCTGTTACACAACTTCCTGTTTCTACTGCTTCCTGATGACAGCAGAGGCAGTGGCTCTCTTGGGAGCCCGATTCTACTGTGTTGCTTTGAGGGTTATTTCTGGGAGTTCAGCCTGGAGTCAGTTTCTTCAGCTTTCTCAGTGGTTCTACAAGTCAGGGCTCAGAAAGGAACCAGGTAGTAAATATTTTAGGCTTTGTAAGCCATATGCTCTCTGTTGTAGCTATTCACTTCTGCCATTTTAGGAAGAAAGCAGCCTCAGAAAACACATAAATGAGTATGACTGTATTCCAACAAAACTTTATTTACAGAAGCAGGCAGTGGGCCAGATTTGGCCCTTGGGTTGTAGTTTGCTGATCTCTGTGTAATACCTCCCTTTCTGCTTAAGCTAGATAGAGTGATTCTCCTTTCTTCCTCTGAACCCCAACCCATCCTGAGATCTAAGACTGAGAGTAGATGGAGTGTGAGGAAGGAGGGAAGGGAGTTTGTGTGCCAGGTTTCTGGTTCAGGGGGCTAATGAAGACCCAGAACATGCACATCTGTAGCTAGCTGTAAATTTGGCAAGAATCTCTTCTTTTTGTGCTCTGCTTTAGTTTACAAAGTGGTTTCACATACAGCATCTTCTTTGACCCTCACAACACTTTGTAAGGAATATCAAACACGTACAGTTGGGAAATCTTAGAAACATTCAGACATTTTTTTCAGATAGGAAGACTGAGGCATAGAAAGTTTAAGCAACTTGCCCAAGGTTACACAACTAGTATGTGGCAGAGCTGGGATTCAAATCCAGGCAATCAGGCTTCAGCCTGCATACTTCTTGTCAGTATGCCTTATCCTTTTGCTGAGCAGAGTGGCCAACTTGCAACAGATCACACAACTAACAAATGGCAGAGGCAAGGTTTATACCACAGTCTCGCTTTTAGACCTGTGTTGTTAACCGCAGCAGTATTCTCAAGCAAGGTGAGATTCCTGGTATCCAGGCTAGACTTCCTGAATCTCTGGAGACTGATCAATCGATCTATCATCAAGAGAGTCTAGGGTTAGCTGGGTGGCTTAGTTAAGTGTTTGACTCTTGAGTTCAGCTCAGGTCATGATCTTATGGTTGTGAGTTCAAGCACTCCACTGGGCTCAGTGTGGAGTGTGGAACCTGCTTGCTTTTCTCTCTCTCTCTCTCTCTCTCTCTCTCTCTCTGCCCCTCTCCCCTGCTCATGGGTGAACTCTCTCTCTCTCTCTCAAAATAAACAAATAAACTTAAAAAAAAGGGAGAGTCTACTGACCAGCTCTGGCCAGGCAGAACAGTATTACACTATTGTGCCTCTGCTTAGACATATTTGCAGTTTCCACTAGACATTAGTTTTTCAAAGACATGTTCTGTGTCTTATCCACCTCCATGCCACCAGTCCCTAGGGTCTAGTTCAGGACTTGTTTCATAGCAGTTTCTCTATAAATGTTTGTGGTTTGAACTGAACAGAGTACTCCCCAGGGGCCATCATTCTAGGACAATGGTTCTCAAACTTTAGCATGCATCAATCAGCATCACCTTGAAAGTTTGTTAAAACACAGATTCCTGGGCCCCACCTCTAGAGTTTCTGATTTGGTAAGGCTTAAGAATTTACAGTTCTAACAAGTTTCCAGGAGATGCTGGTGCTGCTGGTCCAGGGACTACACTTTGAAAACCACCAGTCTAGGGAGCCATCAGAGAGGAGGAAGGATTGGGTTGGGTCTTTAAAAACTCTCAGGGAACATAGATAAGTGAGGAATGTTATCATTATACTGTGTAAAGTTTACATTTCAGGAGATGACTCACCATATTCTTTTATGAGTACATGACCCTGTAAACTAAGTATAGGAAAAATATGACATCTGATAATATATGCTTTGACACAATGTACTGTTAATTTCATCATATTCATTAATATGGAAAAGCACAGATGTAGGCTTCAGCTATCATCAGCTAATTGGGAATATGTGGTCAATCTTTCCATTTGGTAACAATGCATCACTGTCAGAAATTCAATACAGGTAGAGTGATATTACTTGGTATTGATGTGGCTGTAATACATTTTATTAAGTCATATTTGGGTTAGAATCAAAGATGCATGGGGTGCGTGGGTGGCTCAGTCGGTTAAGTGTCCAACTTCAGCTCAGGTCATGATCTTGTGGTTTGTGAGTTTGAGTCCCGCGTCAGGCTCTGTACTGACAGCTCTGAGCCTGAAGCCTGCTTCGGATTCTATGTCTCCCTCTCTCTCTGCCCCACCCCTGCTTGCACTCTGTCTCTCTCTTTCAAAAATGAATAAACATTTAAAAATATTAAAAAAAAAAAAAAAAGAATCAAAGAAGGAAACCTTACCTAAAATAGAAATAGAGAAAATGAATGGGCAAAGACAGGTGACATGATGTTATTTGCTCTTACTATTTCCTCGCCATGAAGAGTGGAGATAGCTGGTTGTTGAGGCCAATAGCACATGTGTAGACCAAGAGTGTATCATCTAGGAAGTGGCTTAGGATTTCAGATCCTATAGTCTAACCATTTTATTTCAGCAATAGTGATACAGATGGGGCAGGAAATGTTTCTCCATACCATCCTTTCTCCTCCCCAGTCAGAGTATCCCAGGAATCACATTCTGAGAAAGTTGTAGATAAACTGGAGCCACCCAGAAATGGGGGCAGATTGGTGAGGGGCTAGGAAAAGAGGCTGTAAGAAAGAACAGGAAATTCCTGCAAGAGAAGAGAGAATCAGGAGTGGGTGTATATGATTATTGCCCCCTCATAGGGCCAACCTTCATATCTTCTCTCAAAACTCTAAACTCTTTGTGTGGCTGTTTAGCAGACCACACTATAATCTACAAATTTGCTTACTTGTCCCTTCTCTGTCACCATGAGGCTTTTGAAGGACTTGGTCTTACTTACCCATACATCTCACTTCTACAAAAAATGTTTGTTGACTTTAATTTGAATATTGGATTGTTGGGAAGAGGCGGCCCCCTGGTCTGTGTGACTGTAGATGACAGACCTGGCTCTGGGTGGATACAGATAGGAAAATTTATTGTGGCCTATTTTATCAGTTTTTGCATCTATGTTAATACGTAAATAATAATGTTGCTGTGATGGGTAAAATGAGATAATTTTATAGAATGCTTAGAACACTTCCTGGGGCATAGTAAGTACTCAATTAAAGTTTTCTGGTATGACTACTATTATCAAGTAGCCCTTTTAAATTCTCTGCTGTCAATTTTCAAGAATGCCATAGCTTTCATCTGAATCTCCTTTCCTGCTTCTTTCCCTTTTCTCCCTCCCTTTCTTGTTTCAAGTATCATTCACCCTATCTTTCTACTCATCAATCCATTTATCTATCCAACCAACAAATATCCATCCTGTCATCTACTTACTTAGTTACTTAACCCATCTCATTACTTAGTTACTTAACCCATTCATTTGTCTTTAATGGAGTGGCTGTGGTGTAGTGGAAAGTGCCTGGATATCATCATGTCTATACCTTATCAGAATGCTTGGATGATGTTGGCTGCAACAGAGAATGGGAGACATTGAGATTGGTGTTATGTGTGGGTGAGAGGTGGACTGTGGTCCCTGTTCAAATTACTTTTCATGGGTACTTCTGAGAGCCATGCAGCCATGCAGACTGAGGTCTGCAGGCCCCATCAAGGCACTCCGGAAGCCACTGGAAGCAGTGTTTCCCGAGCTTCAATGTGCATATTTACAATTAGATGGTATTATTCATCACAATACTATTTTATTTGAAGAAACCAATAAAGCAGATGGAGACTGGTAAAGATGTAACTATTTTGGCTGGCATGTTTATTCAGCAACTGGCACCATAAGAGAGGTGCTAAAGAACAGATGAGATGAAGAACATCAATTATTTTAATTTTCTTGAAGAGGGGAACTGAGATCATAGATTTGACCTTACAAATCAGAAAACTATCTGGATTCTAGGAAATTCAAGATGATCATTGGACACTTGGCAGAGCAAGAAAAAATAGGCCATGGCTTTTCTATTTGACTCCCGTGTAGCTGAATTAACTGAAGTGAAATATCTAGACATAAGGAATGATCTTGATAATGCAACAGAGAGTATGGATTTGGTGGTGTTCAGATCAAGGTTCAGATTCCTGTTCTGCTATCTACTAGTTGTATATCTTAAGGAAAGTCATTTATTCTTTCTGAGCTTCCATTTCCTTATTGGTAAATATGAGATAATAATGCCATTTCATCATTCAATGAAGATTAAAATGAGATAATGTTGATAAAACAACTGAAAGAATGCTAAATGCCGCTCAATACATAATGGTTCTTTATTGGTTCCAACACTGTGTGCTGGTCAGATGACCCCTGGGCTAGTCTGTTCTCTCCTACACAAATGCTATATGGTATTTAAAATGTTCTCTGAAGAGTGACCAGGATGATGAAGGACTTGACACATATCCTGTGTCTGACTGAAAGGAGATGCAATGTCAAATCTGAAGAGAAGAAATTTGTGGGAGACAATATTGGAGTCTTAAAATATTAAACAGTGTTGAAGAAAGAAGGTATAGACTTATACGTATGTGCTCTGTATATATTCTCTAAAGGATGGATGCACAAAAGCTACAGGAAGATATATTTTGGCTCACAGATAGGAAAACAAACAAACATCGACACAACCTTCAATAATGGGTCATGGATTCTGGGTAAGGCTCTCAGCTTCCAATGGCTTCTCGTAGCCCAGCCATCTTGGTGGGCTCTTGCCTGCTTTATTTGCTTGCAAAGCTGCCTTAGTGCATCATTTCTGCTTCTCCTATTGTGGACTGGCATGAAATTCAAGACCAGAGTGGCCCTCTCTCCAGGTACCTGTATTTGAAGATGGACTTTGAGATTCTACTTTTCTATAGAAACGCCTCTCTATTTCTTTGGAGTGTTCCTACCAGAGGCCTGACTCTGGTAACTATGACTAAGGTCTTTGAGCTCCAATTATCAGAGGCTGTGGTGGGAATCAGGGGCATCTGTGGGAGGGACACAGACTGCTTGCTTCTTCAAGGGGACTCTCAAGGTGTCTCCAACTTCAGCTTATAGAAATGGATTTGGGGGGTCCCCAATACCTTACATAAATTCTTATCATTTTTGGAGGTATTTTCCCTTGAACAATTCTGATTTTGGGAGAATTTGTGAGTCATAGTGGTCTCTTCCATATAACATACTAGCATTATTACATCATAGAACAAATTTGTACTTAGACCAACAATGGAGTTTGAGTCTGGGATCTACTTCTTATAATCTTATGATATCGGGAAATTCTCTTAACCTCTTTTTGCCTCACTTTCTACATCTTAGGAATGGGAATGGTACAATTAAGATTCATGAAAGGTAATACAATTTGCCTGAAGACCAACCCTAATTAGTGTTATATTTCCAAATGGCATTAAAAGTAATTGACAAGCAATTTAACGTTTACCACATTCTCTCTCACGTGCACGAACTATAGAGCATATTCTAGTACACTGCACACTTAACTGAGACAATGCTTTCTTCACCACTCTATTTCTCAACATCTTTTGCACATTGCAGTCTCCCCAGAGACTTCCTTCCAGACACCAGTTATGCCCAGGTTCACTCATAAAACCAGCACATGTGAGCTCTCTGTTCTCCCTTTGCTCCCATCCCTGCCTTCCGTGGCTTCTCCTACCACCACGACCCCCCTAACTGGCCCCTCCAACAGAAGGTCCTGGGGAAGATACTGCAGACTAGAATCCTTCCATTAGAGACAGGGATGGAGGAGGGGGAAAGGTCACAGACACTCTACCCTGGGTAAGTGATGGGGAGCAGAGAATTGGCTGCCAGACTCTGAAGCCAGGAAAAAAGGGGTACAGTGCTGCACTGTAAGAAAAATGCTCAGTGGCCACACATCCTGGCCCTGATCTCCTTGCCCATACACCCTGAAAGCTGCTTAAGCAGGAGACTAGGGACACAGAGGGAAATTCTTCAACTTCAAGTCACTAGCCTAGCCCATGAGTAGGGGGAAAGGACCACCCACAAGGACTCTGGCTGTAAGACATTGTGGTGGGGGGGGGGAGGGGGGAAACACATAGAATGACCGCTGGGGGAGGGGACAGGCTTGGAAGAGGTTGTCTAGGGTGTGAGCTCCCTCTCTCATCACAGAAATGAACCCCAGGAAGATCTCTTGTCCCTGCCAGGTCCCCTGAAGCTTTCTCACATGTGCCCATGGGGAGCCTGTGTTTAGACACCTGACGTCCATCTCACAGACATTGTACATAGCCCAAGAAGCTAAAGCAGAAATGATCCCAACAGAAATCTGGATACGTAAGAGAACTAGTTTTGTCCTATCTTTCATTCCCTACTTTAAGTTGCAGGCATGCCTCCCTCCTCCCTACCTCCAAGACAAGTCACTGAGGCCAGAGACTGACCAGCCTTGCGGAAAGAGGTCGGGGTAAGTATTAATTAGGACATGGGATTAAAGTTGTAAACAAGGTGGGGCATTTTTAGATCAAAAAGCAACCAGAAAAGCATGGAAGGTGTACCAAAGGTGTCATTAAGGGGTAGGGGAGGGCCATTTGATCCCATTGATGAAGGTGGTGATTAGAGAGAGAGAAAAAAATCAAACCTGTTTGCATTTGTGCCCTGCTGAGTTCAGACTGTTCAATAGTCCAGTTATGGTTGATGAATTTTCTTTCATCCCTGATATAATAATATAGATGAAAATGTTCTCTAAACTGGAATATACTACACAAATATTACTTATGATTAATAATCATGACAAATAGGAGTAGAGAAATAGCAGAAGGGTTTTTTTCTCTCTCTCTCTCTCTCTCTCTCAATGTTATTTTAGAAATCCAAAGCATAATTCCTGGTCTGGGGTGACACAGAATTAAGCAGGGTTGCAAAACACCTAGCACATGGTGGGAGGTGCTTTCCAAATAGGGCAGGGCAGAGGGTGTATAATGCCATGTCCTCCCTAATGACATCACCATTTCTGCAGATACCCAGAACCTTTTGACTATGTATCTTTCTCTTATTCCCTACCTTGGAGAAGTAGCCAAAATTCATAGTTATACCTCTGAAATGCTTCTACTATCAATTCTCCCTCTCCACCTCCATTTATATAAAAGCAGCCCAGTGGGTGTCAGACATTGTGCCTCATTTCTCTCACCCCTCCAGCAGCCCCATGAGGCAGGTACTACATTATCTCCACAATACCAATGAGAAGACCAGAACTCAGAGAGGGGAAATCACTTACCCAAGCTCACAGAGCTGGTAGATGGCAGAGAGGAATCTTGACTTGAAAGCCTTAAACTGTATCCTAAATGGACCCTGTGTGCATTCTTTCCATTTCTATCCATCCTTCATGCTGCTGCCAGAATGCTCTTTCCAAGTTGGTGTTGTCACTGTCCTGATTTAAACCCTTCAAAGGCTCTTTAATCCCCTAGACAAATTCCCTATCTTCACCTTTGTGCTGAAGGCTGCCTATGAACTCACTCCAATCTCTTTCAGGCTACGTAGGCCTTACAATCCTGGACCACGTGATAGAGTCTGAATACCCCTGCCTTTTTTTTTTTTTTTTTTTTCAACTTGTCCTGATGGGCCTTCTGTGTCCTTCTCCAAGTACTGGAGAAGTACTGTCTGCTCATAGCTGGACCTACACATGCCACTCCAGTTCTCCAGCCAAAGGCAGTTATGTGTAACACTAAAGCAGAGCCTCAGGAGCAGAGAGATGTGTGTTCTTCAGTGCAGGTTCAGTCTGTTACTGGCTCTATGAAAGAGGACAGTTTATTTAAAAACCTTTTTTAATGTTTACTTTTCAGAGAGAGAGAGAGAGAGAGAAAGAGTGCAAGTGGGGAGGGGTGGGTAGAGAGAGAGGGAGATACAGAATGTGAAGCAGACTCCAGGCTCTGAGCTGTCAGCAGAGCCCGACGTGGGGCTTCAACTCCTGCACCATGAGATCATGAGCTGAGTCGAAGTCAGACTCTCAACCAACTGAGCCACCCAGGTGCCCCATGAATGAGGACAATTTATTTAGCCCCTGTGAGTTTTGGTTTCCTCACCTGTAAAGGGAAGTAATTATGATATAGGGTATGTGAAGATTGGCAGCTGATGCAGGCCAAGTGCTTAGTGTGGTGCCCAGATCATTTTAAGTCCTTCATTCATTTAATTGTGCGCCAGGGCTGAGCTACGTTCTAGGAACACAATGATGAGCAAACCAAATCTAGTCCTTGCCTTCATGCAGTTTGTGGTGTCATTAGTGAGACAGACATTAGGGGAACACTTATCTGGGACACTTTCTAAGAATATTCCCTGAGAGGTGGCTAAGTGGTATGGAGGCTACCCTTTCTTTCTTAACACACAACCTTGGGAGGTAGGCATTACTAGCCCCATTTTACCATTGAGGAAACTGAGGCCTGGAACAATTAAGAGATGATTAGCCAGATAATACAAATTGGGTGCAAGGATGGAACCAGATCAGTCTAACTTCAAACACAAAGTTCTTTCTTCTATATCTACTTACCCTTTGCTACTGATGAAGACTTACACGACTTTGAAACACTCCTTGTCATCTTTTGCTCTCGAATGATTACATGACTAAATGAACAAAGAGTGATAGGGCACTAACTGTCCAAAAGTATAAAAGAAAACCTCACCGGCCAGCTAAGGAAAGTCCTACTGCTGAGTGGATGTATCCAGTCAGCAGAGGCACTTTCCTGAGCCATCAGGGGGCGGGAGGCAGACTTAGGCTGGCCAGAATCTAGATATTTAGGAGTATTAGTAAATGTCTTCTGAACAAATGGACAAATATTTCAGTTTTTGTGAGTTAGCACCTAAGGAGTTAAAAATGAAGCCATGGCTTTGTCCCACTTTCTCACCATCTAGCCCCAGTCTAACCAAAGCAATATTGCTATTATTAATTCATAGCTGTGGGTCCTCCTGTGAACTATTTCTTTATAAATAAGGATTCTTTTCTTTAAAATATGGTTGAAAACTGCTCTAAGTGATCAGCCGCCACAAGATGGCTCAGGAAGATGTCCAGATCTCCAGAGCAGGGGAGAGAGGGGGTGGCTGACAGCTGCTGTTTACCTTGAATGCTACACCCTTCTTTCCCTCACCCCCAGTACCTTCTTACTCAGATAACATATCTGGCTTACTTCTGGGAAGTGTTTTAGAGTCTACCAAGAGCTTTCACATAGGATCTCAGCTGATTCCAGCAAGGATTCCTGAAATACACACTGAAGAAGTAGGGTCCTGTCCAATTTAAAGATGAAGAGGCAGGCTGCAAACCGTGACCAAGCTGCAGAGTCTCAGATTCCGGGCTCTGGTAGTGCTGCCAGTCCTCTGTGGGTCTGCCCGTCTTTGTGGTAACTTCATGATGCAGATTCCACTTTGCTGTAAAGGTGGGGTGTTTGTTTGTTTTTGTTTTGCTTTTGTTTTTGAGAGAGCGAAAGAGAAAGAGAGGATCCCAAGCAGTCTTGGCACTGTCATCATGGAGCCTGACGTGGTGCTCAATCCCATGGCCCTGGGATTGCGACCTGAGCTGAAACTAAGAGTTGGATACTCAACCAACCGAACAATCCAGGTGCCCCTACTGTGAAGTTCTTAAGAAGAAACATAAGCCAGCAATCTTGCCTGGTCTAGGCCAGTGTGCTTTTCTTTCAGAAGCCTGTGTGTGATTTGGGGATGAGAGCCCCGGAGGGAGAAGAGGGTCACCAGACTACAGATTCAGGGAGCACTGCATTAAAAAAAAGTATACACCCACCATGTGCAATATCCTTGTACTTCTGCAGGACAGAGTAGGTTGGGGGTGGAGGCGGGGGGCCAGGAGGGTCTGGCCCACTGGAGAATGTGGCTTCACCTAGAAACTATTCTGTCCAGATAACTTGACTCTATTTCCACAAGAACTCAACAGACTAACTCTCACAGAACAAAATATACGCAGAATGTTACAGCAGAAAGAGCGCTGATGGGAGTCAGGCAGCCTGGTTTCCTACCTCGCCTCTGTCATTGAACACTTGGTAACATTCCTTCTCCGAGCCTTTTCTTCATTTGTGACCTGGGTGACTTCTCTGATAGTCTGTGATTCCTGCAGTATCCTACTTTCTTTCTAAGCTCTGCTTCTCTTTGTTGTGATTCCCAAACTCAAGTCCATTTGATCAAAGATGTTTGTCTGAGCTGGATATAAGCCAGCCTCTCCTGGGCCTTGGCAATGTAGCCCTGTGCCTGGACCTGAAATGTCATGTGTCACAGGGCATATTTGCTTCTGATGCAAGCCTGTGGAAGCCAAGTTGACTACTTTTGAATATGCCTCATGGGCTTTTTCATCCCCTGCTCCAGGGCTAACAGAAATCATGTGGCCTCTCTGTCCAGAAGGTCAAGACCATTCCTCATCACCCAGATCATTGCTTATAGGTATGATCAAATCCAGCTACTGTCAATCACCTGTACAACCTCTCTCTTATTATCTCCTGGGGGCCTGGCACTGAGCACAGAGCAGTGACTAACTTCAGGGATCAGATTTCTGCTGCTAGGAGGTTAATTAAAATTCCAGGACCTGAGGTGGACCTGCTTTCCCTGCTGGGCAGGAGGAGAAGGGTCTAAATGCAATCAGTCCAGAGCCCCTTTCATTCCTTTCCCAGGTCTCTCTGACCTGGAAGATAGGTTTAGACTAAGAGAAGAGGATAACAACATAAATGGGGAAAGTTAAGAGAGGGAGAACGAAAATAAAGACAAGTGACCAATGGAGAGATCACTCCCTCATGCTCTGGTGGTGGAGTCCACAGTGGGGTAAAATCATTTGGAAAATAACCTGGCCTCAAAGAGCAAGCGTTTGAAAACTGTTCCTGCCATTTGACTCCGTAATTCCTCTTCCTCAAACCCAGCCTAAGGACTTGATAAGAAATGTAAACAGAACTTTCCACACAAGCACGTTTATCACAGGGCTTCTTATTATAATAATGAATATTGGAAATAATCTAAATGTCTGATCTGGGATTGGTTATGTAAATTATGACTCATCTCTATAGGATAGAACATTCTGTAGTAATTTAAAATGATGTTTATGAAGGCATTTTCATGGCATGGCTAAATGCTTATGATGTGATGTTAAGCAAAATCAAGCAGAACAAACTTCAGAAAAAAAATATCAATAGTAAGATGTGAAGATAAAATATGCTTAAAAATTATGGGAAGAATATGGAAACTTGTTACCAAGGTTAACTGCCAAGATGAGATGATATTTCCTTGACTTTTCCAATTTTTTACAATGATTAAGTATTTCATAATTTAAAAAAAGAGGGGATACAATTAAAGAGCTTTATTTCTCTCTTGAAATGGTGAATACTCAGGACTTCTGTTGGGCCCTTAAGTTGGCCTAAAGGCATCAGACTCTTGGCTCTATCAATAACCAAACCAGAAGAGTCCTATATTTAAAGGCCAGGTAAAGATGGTGTCAGCAGTGATATTCAGAAGGCTACAGACTCATATTCTGTAAGAATCCTTTCCTGGCTCACATCAGGCAGCTCTTCCTGTTCTCTGATACCCCAAACAGACCAATTGTGCCTTAGCATCTAAAGGATTGTGTGGTGCTTTAGGGATAGGAGCAATCTTAAAAATTGTTTAGTTTCCTTTCTCTTTCTTTTCTTTCTTTCTTTCTTTCTTTCTTTCTTTCTTTCTTTCTTTCTTTCTTTCATGTAGTTACTTGTTCATTGTAAAACATGTTTCTTGAGCTGTGTGTTAGTCACTGGGGATTCAGGAGACATTGTCTTTATCCCAGAGCCTCTCAAAACCCAGTGGGTGGGGCTAGGGATGGCCAGACAGAGGAACAAAGGAGTCCTGATAACCCAGAGTGAGGATTTTATTCATCATTCCTGGCAGGTAGTCAGCACCCAAGAAATACCTATTTAATGAAGGGACAGATGAGTTGTGCTACAAGGGCGGTCACACAGGGTGCTATGTGACCTTGAGGGAGAGGCATTCAACATAGTTCAGGGAGGTAGTTTTCAAGCACTTTATTCCAAAGGGGCGCTCCATTTACTGATGGGGTCTGGATATTCCATAACTTGATAAGAGTCCAAAGTACCTTGGTGACATGGTTGAGATTCGAATCCATGTCTTACAACTCTTAGTTCTTTCCATAGTACTTCAGTCTGTCATCCCTTTCAGGACTCAGCCCAGGTGCTCCCTCATCTGGGTAGCCTTCGTGGCCCCTTCCCTCCCTATTTTCCTCCACTGCTGTTGGCCAGATGGCCTTCCTCAGGTGCTCCCACAGCCCCCTGTGCTTACTGCAATGTAACATCAAATGCCTCCTTTCAATGCAGAACTTGGCATTGTATATACTTAGCGCCTAGGTCGGAGCCAGGTGATCAATAAGTATTTTCTAAAAGACTTTAATTGATCCTGATTAGTGCCAAGAAAGTAAATATCATTTACTGTTCTGGGAGTTGTTTTCAAGCTTCGCTTTCCAAACAAATTGCTCCCTTTGGAGTTAACTCAGGCCCCGCTGGCTTTCCTGGAATTCTGAGGTGTGCTCATCCCTGATTACTTCGTGTTTTGACCTGAAAGCACATTGTTGCCCTGACTTTCAGAGGTCACGCTCCGCCTGCCAAATTTACCTCCCTTCCCAATGTTCCTGGCACACTGATTCCTTCCTTGGCTGGTCCTGAGTTCCAACTTTTCCTTCTCTGGCCATCTTCTATGGCAGTTGCCTGGTTATGTTTTGCTGTATCTTGGGAAGTGAAAGCTGAGAGAGGTGTTCAAGCTTGGATGACCTAGACAGTGTACTTATCCCATCCTCCTTCTCTTTCCTAGCTCAGGCTGCCTCTCCTTCTCCCTGACTTAGCTCTTATGATTACTCCTACTCTAACACTTGATATGAACCCCTTCCTGAGCCTTGGCCCAACTTCCTAGCAGAAAGATTTCCTGGGAAAAGTGGCCAATGAAAGAGCAGATAATACTAGAAAATGCTGAGTTTGGTGTCAGGCAAACAGGTGTGAATCTTTATCAGTTGTGAGACCTTAGGACAGCTGACTGTCATGCAGCTTTGGTTTTTGCCAAGTGGCTTCCATTTACTCTCTTTTTGGTACCTAATATTTTGCACCCAGTTACAGTGTGTGGGGTTTCCACCCTATGCTTCCAAGCAATTTTCTGACACTAGCTGGGGGACCTACAATTTGCTTCAGTTCTGACACCCTCTATACCATCTACCTGGAGACAGCATCAGATTCCATATGTTACGGCTCAGTCCACAAGATCACTCTACCCCCCACTTCTTATGCCAATCTCTTGTGCATCTGACTGACTGGCTCTAGATTGGAGGTTCCGAAGACCCTCTCCTTAGGTTTGATTAATTTGCTAGAGTGGCCCACCGTTCTCAGAAACATTTCACTCAGTAGATCACTGATTTATCACAAAAGGACATAACTCAGAAGCAGCTCAAGAGAGGCATAGGGAAAGGTATGGGGGAAAGGCTCAGAGCTGCCATGTCCTCTCTCAGTACACCACTCTCTCCAATTCTCCATGTGCTCACCAACCTGAAAACTCTTGGAACTGAGTCCTTTTGGGTTTTTACAGAGGCTTCATTACATAGGCACAACTGATTAAATCATTTACAGTTGGTGACTGATTCAACTTCCAGGCCCTCTCCCCTCCCCAAGCTGAGGAATGGCAGGACTGAAAGTTCCTTACCTCTTACTACAAGGTTGGTTCTCCAGGCAATCAGCCTTCCTCCACAGGTACAATCTCAAAGTCACCTCATTAACATAACAAAAGACAACTTTATGGCTCCCATCACCTAGGAAGTTCCAAGGATTTTAGGAGCAAAGACCAGATACATTTCTCTCTCTCTCTCTTTCTCTCTCTTTTTTAACATTTATTTATTTTCAAGAGACACAGAGAGCATGAATGAGGGAGGGGCAGAGAGAGAGAGAGGGAGACACAGAATCCAAAGCAGGCTCCAGGCTCTGAGATGACAGCAGAGAGCCCAACACAGGGCTCGAACTCACAACCATGAGATCATGACCTGAGCCAAAGTCTGACACTCAACTGACTGAGCCACCCAGGTGCCCCTCATTTTAACCATTCTTAAATGTACAGTTCAGTAGCATTAATTCCAATTTCATTTATAATGTTGTGCAACTTTCATGACTATCAAGTTTTACAATTTGTCATCACCTCAAACAGCAACTCTGTACACATTAAACAGTGACTTCCCATTTACCCCCCTTCCAGCTCTTGGTGTCCTTGAATCTACTTTCCATCTCTATGAATGTACCTATTCTAGATATTTCCTGTAAGTGGAATCATACAATATCTTTGCTTTTGTATCTGGCTCATTTCACTTAGCATGCTGTTTTCAGTGTTCATCTATGTGGTAACATGTATTCGAGTTTCATTCTCTTTTATGGCTGAATAATATTCTATTGTATGGATACACTACTTTTGTTTATCCGTTCCTCTACTGATGGACAGTTAGGATGATTCCACCTTCTGGCTATTGTGAATAACACTTCAATGAACTCTTGTTCTGTATTTTGAATGCCTACCTCCAGGAAAGGAGCCAAGGAGTGAAGGAGCTGATGGTGGTGAAAGGAATGGTGCCCTGTGGTGTGAGCTCCCCAAATGTGGTTAGAGCTACTGCCATTGTGTGTCAGATCACTGCTCACTCAGGAACTGTCTCTTCTGAGACTGTCCAAGTAGCCCATACAGAAGCAAAGGGGTCGAAGGGGAGAAACCACTGGTTTCTGGAAGGTGGAGGCCTACAAATTTATTTTTTTTTGTGTTTTTTTTTAATGTTGATTTATTTTGAGAGAGAGAGAGAGCATGAGTCGGGGAGAAAGAGAGAGAGAGAATCCTAAGCAGGCTCCATGCTCAGTGTGGAGCCCAATGCGGCGCTCAATCCTACGACCCTGGGACCATGACCTGAGCCCAAATCAAGAGTGGGATGCTTAATGAAGTGAGCCACCCAGGCGCCCCTAGGGTGTTGTTTTTAAAAATACCAGAAGCCCATAGCAACCTAGTAATTAGACTGGCACTGTCACTGCCATTTGTTTAATGGTTGAGTGATCAGAAGTTTTCTTTTTTCTTTTTTTTTTCTTTTGCCTGTCAACTCTGCCTGATTACAAAGGCATGTGAATCTTTCCTTAAACATAATGTTCCAAGTCTGAAGTGAGAAATTGAACTGAACTCAATTACAGTGGCCAATCTGATGTACTTAATTGCACACAGGAGCTAGGAATTCGAAAGGTTCCTTGGAGGATGGGGGTGGGCAAAGTGGACCCGGAGCTATTGATGTCTCATGCACCCGAGGGTATGCACGTGGTCTGGAGGGCACCCGCGTCCTCTCCCAAGCATACATTTGTGCGTACACCCTGATGAGATGCAGGTGCTGTGAGACAACGTCCTCCGAGATGGTAGCACTTCCTCGGATGGTTTGGCTTATGAAGTTACAACTGCTTTCAAGTGCTAATTCAGAAGTCTGCATGAGTTTTTAAAAACTGTGTGTCCCCCTTGAGAAGCTGCAACAAAACTAACGCAAAGAGATAAAGCAAAGGAGGAAAAGCGGGTGGAGGGCAGAGCCTCTTCACCAAGGGAAACAGGACCAGCTGCACACGCTGTTCTGAGCAGCAGTGAACAACAGCATCATGGCGTCCATGACAGCTACAGGGGTCCTCCATCCAGAGGAGCTAATGATCTTGTGATGATGCTTTACTGAGCATTTCCCGAGTGCCAGATCCTGTACCCCCTTTTTCCCACGCATTACTCTTAATCTTCTAAACAGTACTATGTGGCAGGCAGAGATATTCTGGTTTTACACAATATTCTATTCTTTTTCCTTCCTCCCTATTCTAATCCATCTTTGATTAGGAACCAGCCATAAGGTTGTCACTCTGAAAACATAAAAGGAGTCCCAGGAAGAAAACTTTCCTTCAACATAATTGTGAGCTGCCAATTGTCAGGAGCCATTGAGGGTGAGCCAACTACTACTGAAGGGCAGTAGTGAGCAGCCTGGGACCAGAGGAGCCCATGGCCCACACCTGGGGCTGGGAATATGCTTCAATCTTCTGGCCTGGGCTATGACTCACAAACGGGCCACAGAAATATCTTTAATTTGGAGTGGCAGGTGCTGCCCAAATCCAGGGGCCGTTGGGGGTTGAGAGTCAGATGAAGAGAGTTGACTTGGTCAACAGGGTAGAGAGCAGTCATAGGGGACAGAGCATGGCTAGAAACAGGAGGACCAGGGAGATATGTGTAGTGAGGTCATGGGAAAGCCAGTCAGCAGGAGGGTGGTTCCAGGTGAGCCCAGGCTTGCTTACAGTTCTGATATGCCCGGCTCTCCCTGGTGTGAGGCAAGGTGAGCCAAGGCCATTTCAGGGCCCAGGAAGAGAGCTGCTGATACCTGCTCCTGGGCAAGTTCCACTGTTCTCTCTTCTTAACTTTGTACGTTTCAGACCCACTTGGGTGAGCATAACCATGAAGTTATCAAGACAAGGGTCAGTTACACAATTATCCTATTTTTACGGATGATAAAACCGAGAGTCAGGGGGATCATGGATCTTGTTCAAGTTTACGGTACTATAAAGTGGGAAAGCTGGAATCAAACCTAGAAACTCTTCCTACGTGTCCGTGCTACTTGGTGCCCCATCTGAAGGCTAGGCCGAGTGGGCTTTGGAGACTAGCGCAGGACTGGCAGTCAGCCAGACCCGGTCCCAAATCTCTACTTCACTTTTTCTTAGCAATATATTTCCACTCTCCATGTTTTCCCTCTGTACCAGACTCTCTCGGTCTGTTCTGTGGTCTGCTTTACACAAGCAAACACAACAGAGTCCAGAGAGGGGAAACTGCCCCTTGGGGCGTGAATGCTTGGTCTCTGTTAGCCCTTCTGAGTCCACAGAAGGCAGCTTGACAGCATGGACCTCCTGGGAAGGGAGGCTGAACCCTGCCTGGAAGAGCCTAATTATGCCCAGAGAATGACTCTCACCTGGCAGGATCTGGGCCTTCCGTGATGCGAATGTGTGGCAAAGAGCATTTTCCAAGTGAGAACCTGGTCGCGGTAAAAGCAAAATGGACCGATTAGGGAGGCGCTGGACCATGGGAGTGTTTTCCCTGAGCAAGTCTTTTAACCTTGCAGCGAGGCTGACCCTCTCCCAGGCACTGACAGCCTTTTCGGAACTGAGGAAACAAGCTAAGTTCTTTTTTTAATGTATATTAAATTGAGCCTGTCAACCTTGACAAAGTCCCTTTAAGTAGATGGTCGAGCTAAGAGGACAGCCTGCCCAGAAGGCATGCTGCTGGGGAGGCTGCATGGTTGGCCCTCCCTCTCTGGATTCAGGCTGAACAAAATCTCCCTCTCCCTGTCTCCTTTCTTCCCTCTCTTCCTTCTTTAACAAAAGGTATCCTCCATTCATGATCCTATCGGCCAAAACCTGTGCCAACAATGTAATGGGTATTTTCTGATGTGGTCCTTATAACGCTTCTATGAAATGGGTACTATTTCATCCTTGTTTTATAGACCAGGGAAGCGAGGCTCAAAGAGATGCTGCATCACTGTCAATACCTTCTAACAGGTTCGTCGGACTTCTACGCTTAGGCTGCCCCTATCTTTGGATATTATGATCCTAACCAATCAAATTGTTTCCATTTGCTGTGTGCTCTTCCAGGCCTTGCCCATGTGTGCACGTTATTTATTTTATTTTATTTTTTAACTTTTTTTTTAATGTTTATTTATTTTTGAGACAGAGAGAGACAGAGCATGAATGGGGGAGGGGCAGAGAGAGAGGGAGACCCAGAATCGGAAGCAGGCTCCAGGCTCCGAGCCATCAGCCCAGAGACTGACGCGGGGCTGGAACTCGCGGACCGCGAGATCGTCACCTGGCTGAAGTCGGAAGCTTAACCGACTGAGCCACCCAGGCGCCCCGCGTGCACGTTATTTTTATATAATTGTAACTTCAGTTATTTTACAGCTACAGTTTGGTATTAAGATTTTGTTCTTATCAAAGTAATACATATTTTTAAAGCCAAATAATGTAAAATGCACACCTTAGAAAACACCCATCCCTGTCTCGTAGATCTCTCCTAACTGTTGCTCCTGATACTGATCTCCACACTGTAAATAATACGTTTATATTGCTATTTCTTGCTTTATCGGTTTTTTGACATTGACCTCCTTGAATGGCTGATGAGAGCCGGCTCTCTCTCCCTTCGTCTCCCGTCCACACCACACGCAGTTCTAGCATACTTTGATCTCTCAGTCATCAGGGTTTCTGTCATGATTTGTGGGTATTATGTAGGATCAAGCAGCATCTCCTTTCTTGTATTATACTTTGCTTTTTTAAAAGTAATAATTGCCTTGCTTTTTCATTTGCATAACTTTCCACTGATCTAATTTTCCCCACATGTTCCCACACTTCAATCAGTCACCTGTTGTAATTTTTCTATAACCTCAAACATACCAATTTTAGTCTTTTTTTTTCCCTAGAGGTCATCCTTCTCTGTTCCAGTGTGAACTGCTTGCTTTCTGAGATGGCTGCACAGCTGGTATAGGGGATCTTCTCTTGATCCTTAATCCTGGGATCCTTCTGTGGATCTTTTGTGTTGGTCTCTCATTTCCTGCAGCCCATAGCTTCCTATGTTGTGATTTACTTCTCAATTTGTTTTCCTAAGGAAAGGTGTGTGAGCTATACATTTTTTTTTGAGTCTTTGGCCGCCTTATTACACACTTCAATTTAAGTGACTGTTTGGCTAGGTATAAATATCTAGTTTGAAAATGATTTTCTTTCAGAATATTGAAAGCAATTCTCCTTTGTCATCCAATGTCTGATTTTAGCCTTGAGACTTCTGAGACCAGTTTGATTCCAAGTTCTTTGCATGTGACCTTTTATTCTCTCTGGAAACTCTAGGATATTCCCTTTATTCTTTGAGTTCTGAAATTTCATGATGATGTGATTTCATGTACGTCTTTCTGCATGCATTACACTCAGAACCTGATGAATCCTTTCCATTGGAGACTCCTGTTCTACACTGCTGGGAAATTTTCTCGTCTAACATTGATTTATAGTGCAAAGATCCCCCAAAGTGTGACCTAATATGTTTTATTCTACACAGAAAAAAGAGAATCCATTAGTGTTTATTGAACAGCTACTATGTGTCAGTCACTGAAACAGAGACTTTATGTGTGCTGTTTATTTTATGCTCATAGAAAACCTCTAATACAGCTGTTGGCATCACTATCTTATAGATGATAGTCACAGAATATCAGAGAGTCACAGAGTGACTCAGAGCAGTGGAACAATTTGTCCATAGACACACACAAACTAGGAAGCATCACAGTCAGAATTTACTCCAAATCTGCACAACTCAATCTATTAGATAAGCAATTCCCTAACTATATTCTTTGGAACACTATTGCCTCATATTTTTCTTTATCCTGGTATCTTTTGGATATGCTGGGATAATCATATGTCTCAGTTATAGGATTTCTCAGAGTTGTTAATCTCTAACCTGCATTGTGAGTCTCTAAGGAGAAGACTGTGTGATATATAGTTTCCCAAAGTACATGGGTGTGATATTGAAACTGTGCCTTGAAGGGTAATAGAACTTAAGTATGAGACTTTAGATTGGTTGTGGACTAGCTGGCCATAGTGGCAATGGACTCTGTGGGCCTGGTTGTAACACCTCCTGCCCCTCCACCCTCCCCTTCCTCGTCTCATTCCCCAGGCCCACCTTGTTCTTCCTTACCTGGCTCGCTCAGCACCAATCATAGTGCCCTTTTCTTTTTTTTCTGTCGGTTTCTTGACTACTCAACAGCCATCCCAGCTGTCTTTCAAATCAACGGAGGGGTCTCTCTAACACACTGCTCTCTCTAACTGGAGAACGCTTTACCACTTTATCTTACTCATACTACTCAGCCTTCAGAGCTCAGCCTAAACAAAGTTTCTCCAAGGAACAGTCCCTGAACATTCTGACTAGATTAGATCTCCCTACATGATGTTCTCAAAGCATATTATACTTCTATGTCATATTGATTATAACACGTCATTTGTATATGCTATGCAACATATCAAGTGCTATCATATAATCACACATTTTTGTTCATTTTTCTAGCATCTATTTTCTTTCTGTAGACTCTAAGATCCTTCTAGGTCAGGGACTGTGTCTGTCTTGCTTATTACCATATGCCTAGAATTGAGACAGGTGCCTAATGTATGCTAGGTGCTCAATAAACATTTGATGAGTGATTGTGTCAATGATCAAATGGATGAGTGAAAAAGGTGATTTCATTTGTCATTATCATTAATGATGATGCTAGTTAATGAATGTTGCTGAAAATTGTGGCTCTTGTTAGAGTTCCAATAGCCCAGTTCTGCTTCACAATAGGTCTGCAATGAGGCCAGGAAATAATGTAAAACATAACCTCAGAGGTGATGAATATTCCATGAAACAAAATCATAATTAAAAAAAAATTCGCTTCTGTTCTGTGCATGAATTATTTTGCCAACAGGTATCTCAGCACGAGACTGACTTCACCCCAAAATACCCAGCCTCAAAAGCATTTTCAAACAGTTCTTTGTGAGTCTTATAAATCAAGTTTTCATCATAGAGTCAAGAGAGCAAATGAATATTCTCTTTTAGAGAGTCGGGGGGAAAAACCCAAAATGCTTGAAATAAAAAGAGTCAGCTTGGATAGTTTTTGAAGAGCTCATTTTTCTAGCTTTGGCTGGCTAGGCAGATGAGCCTAGCCCAGAGTCCTGGGCTAGTACTTCTGTCTCCCGTGAAGTTTGTGATTCCATTGGGATGGGACATTATGACAGCTGTTCTTTCTGCATTACCAAAGAGGGCTTCTGGGAAGGCTACCTACTGTGAAATCTCCCAAAGCGTGTAGCACAACGCCTGCCCATGCAATAAATGCCAGTTTCCTTGCTCTTTTTGGTTCCTGTGACCCATGTGTCCTCACTTCATTGATTGCTTAATTATCTCTTCCTGCGGGTAGCTTCATCTTAGTAGACACTTTCAGGTCAGTGACAGTGCCTTATTCCTTTCTGCATCCCCAGCCTTCCCACAGGGTCTCAATACGCGTTCAGCGAGAAGGAGGGAATGATCCCATCAACAGCCCTGCAAAGTACACACAGACCTTTTTTTATCCCCATTGCACTGTGGAGGGAACTGAAGCTTGGATGGGCCACCAGACTTACTTGCCTGAGGGCCTCACTCATGATCCCCAACCTGTGCACACCCTTAATTAAGGGTGACATTCCCAGTCCTGCACGGCCTGGCTCCTGCCTACCATTCATTCCAGGATTTGCTCTTGCTGCTTTTCACTTCATTGCTTTCTCTTGCGTAAAGCAGAACAGCAGTGGCTCTCCCCTTGTATGGACTGACTGAATAAATGTCAAATGAGTGTTTTTGTGTGCGGCTGGGCCTTTGTTCATTTTGCTCTCTCCATCTGGCAGGTCCTCCTTTTATTTACCCTTCAAGTCTCCGTTGAGGCATCCCCTCCTCCTGGAGGCCTTCCATGAATAGCACTCCCCTGGCTCTGTGCACTTATCATCGCACTTGCCATACTGGATGGTGACTGCTTACTGGCCTATCTCCCACGGGACTGTGAGCTCTTCTAGGACAGGGGCTGGGGAGCTTGAGGTTAACAGAGGACACGCTGCAGAGCGGAGCTCAAATCTTTCTGAAGAGCAACCGGGAGCACTCTCGGGAAACCAGCCTGGCCCTCCTGGTCCAGTGCTCTCTCCCAGACACCACGCTGCTCCACACATTGCATAATATGAGCATCAGGAGAAAAAAAAAATAGATCAAATGGCAGCACAAACCCAAATTGGCAGCCATCCTCAAGATGCTGAGAGGCCGCCCATCTGCTCTCCTCGCGTTCTGAATCCACAGTTGTGCCCTCCATGCTGAGTGAGCTGGCAGCAGCTGGCCCCCTGCTGCCAGTGAAGAAAGGAACAATTTATTACAAAGGGCCCTCTCTAAATCAATCTTCCAATGCGTTCTGGCGGTCTGGGAGCAGAGGAGGCTTGTGGGTGCTGTCCTGTTACTGCTCCACTAACTCTGCATTCCAGCCACATTTGGCCAGAGTCCCACCAGGGCTTGAGGAAGATGCTTGGTGTTCATTTCTGGGAGCAATTTTAGGAAATCAGAGATTAGAACGTTTGATTCCCCCTTAAAACAGACTGGCGTTAAGAAGCGGCGTGTCCCAGGGTTGCAGACCACACGGCTGGCATCTGGGTGATATTCCTGGTGCTGGGTGAAGGCTGCTGGCCAGTGAGGTCTTTTATGCAAACTCGTGTCCATGCCTGACACCTCCAGATACCAAATGATGTCTCTGGCAGCCACACCCGGGAACACCTCTTCTTTGGGAATTGCTTACAATAGTCTCATCCTCGAAGTTGGGACTTGCAGGCTCAATCGGGGTGAGGTGCTCTGCAGGAAGTTAGCCTGAAGTCAGAGGTGGAAGTCAGCCCTGATGGGTCAGTGTGGATCTTTTCTACAGGCCAAACTTACTCTGCTTAGAGCCCAAGCGGAAGGTGTTGGCCCTCTGAAGCCCTGAGTGATCGGCACGATTTTGCCCTCTGGACAGCAGTGTTTGAAATCAAGGGGAGCCAATCTAGAGTGTTGTTAGTGACCTGTGATGTGGTTTGGTACAAAAAGATCAGCTGGGCCAATGGCACTTATTGTCTCGGGAATGAGAACTGAGAGATTCCCAGGGAAGGATGCTATTGGCGGTGAGGGCTGAAGCTGAGAAGTCAGAGAGAGAGAGACCAGAGGGGGATGGACAGGCCACAAGCAAGCTGAAGTTAGGTGGGAGCAAAATGAGTAGGCAGGAGCCACGGTGTAGAGACGTAGAGATGTGTGAGTGGGTGAGTGGGAGGGCAGAATGGGACAGGTGCTTGGAGAAGGCAGGCATCCTGATTAGAGAGACCAGAGCCCTGTGAGGATGTCTGTTCCTTGAACCACAAAAGCCCTATTTATGTGTTTGCTCATTAAACAGGCCTAAACAAAGCCCGGGGCTAATTGTGGGTGAACATGGATGATTGGGGTAAGGCCCTGATCTTGAGGCACTCCCAGTCCTGAAGGGAAGAGAAATCTGTAAAGGGACAATGACATGGCGCCACAATGGGTAGTAAAATGTGTAAATGCAAAGGTGAAATGGAAAAAGAGGAAGGGGCATCTAGGTTTGCTGTGGGAAACCAAGGAAAGCCTCCCAGCCAGGCTTGAGGGGCATGGTGGCTATAATTCTAGGTATTTGAAATGGACTGTACAAAAGCCTGAAAGGGAGCACGGCATGTCTGGAGATCTTGAAGAAGCTGGGAATTGCTGGAACCTAAAGTTTGAATATTCGTTCAAAGAAGAAGATATAAGGTAAAAATATAGGTAGTTATGATGAGAAGGCGGCCAATACAGTACGCACCAGCGAATTAGTCTTCAGAAGAAAAACCACAAAATTATGAAAACAGAAGGAACCTTAGAGATCATCGAGTCCAACTGCTTTATTTTCCCAACGAGGAAACTGAGGCCGAGAAGGGAAGTCCCTTCATGCTGCTGTGAAGATTTCTGGAATTGCCCAAGGAAATGGGGGCAGGGTTGGAACAAGATTCAGGCTCCCTGAATGCTGGTTCCCAGCCTCTGTGTAAAAGGTAGGTAGGTGGATGGGGCGCCTGGGTGGCTCAGTCGGTTGAGCGTCCAACTTCAGCTCAGGTCACGATCTCGCGGTCCGTGAGTTCGAGCCCCACGTCAGGCTCTGGGCTGATGGCTCAGAGCCTGGACCCTGCTTCCGATTCTGTGTCTCCCTCTCTCTCTGCCCCTTCCCCATTCATGCTCTGTCTCTCTCTGTCCCAAAAATAAATAAACGTTAAAAAAAAAATTAAAAAAAAAAAAAAAAGGTAGGTAGCTGAAATGACACAGTGGCCTTTCCATTTGAGCTTGATGCTTTATGGGGGGAGGGGCTAACTGGCTTCTGAAGACATGCACTGAGAACCCAGCACAGCAGTGACAGAGCACACTTTGACTATGTATAAAGGCATACATGAGTGCTGGGTTCCAACGCTCACTGGTATCCTGGAATGCCCCTTCTTTTGTCTTACCCAAATCGTGATCTGTCTTCAGGATCTGGCTGAACTGACTCCTCCTCCAGGAAGCCTTCTGTGACTACTCAGCACCCATACTTTGGAGGTATTCTCTCTTCTATGGCCTCTCAGGCTCTGACACTCACAGGATACTCACATTCTCTGCTTGTTGCTTTGTGAGTTTCCTGTTCATCTTTGTGATTATTTCTCCAACTGGAAGCTTTGCTCTGTAGAGGGTCTACCTCTCATACTTTCTTGTGTCCTGTAAGACTTAGTCCAGTGCCTAGCACAAAGAAACACTGGTGGATTCTTTAGACTTTACACATGATCTTTTCTGCCTTCCCTCATACCTTACCAAAGCTAACTGAATTACATCGTCTAGTTTCTGCTATTACCTGCTAATGTTTTCCCATTTTTTAAAATTAATGTTGGATGATAATTTAATATCCCTTTATATTCATTTGGAGTTGACAGATATGCTGCCACACACATGGAGACCCAAAGATCAGGAAAGTTAAAAACCTAGACCCCCTAGGTTTTGGAGGTGTTGCTGATCAAGGTGAGAAATAAGTTCAAAGTCGACATTCATATGAACTTAACAGGGGGTTAAGGAGAACCACTGATTTAAACATCTTCAAGTAGGTGGAGTTTTGGGAAAAGTGCAGGGCATAGAGATGGCCCCCTCCTGCATCTCAGAATCCTCACATGGAAAATGATCAAAGTGGGCAAGATTCTAATCTTTTGCCTCTGACAGTCTGTGATCATGCAGTGCCTGCCATGAGCTCTTCAAACTCACTGCCCAAATACCAGACACAGTTATTTGGGGTGTTTGTTTTGTTTTGACAGATAATGAGATGCTTATTCTCATTCCCTGACAAGTTCTAAAATACTGCTTTCACTTCCTCTTCCCACATCATCTCCATCTTAATTTATTATGTATTCAACCTCTGGTTCAACCACATTAATCACATACCCAGTATATGTCAAAGGAGGTCATGATGCTGGATCTATTTCATTTGACCCCTGGATCCCTGTTCCGCTCTTCCCCACCCTGCCCACATCACAGAGGCCACCCTTCTAGGGACTGCATCGATGGGCTCCCTCGACCTCTGGCACCTGATTGGGTTTAGCCAATGGAGGCAGTGGCAGGGGCCCGAGGGTGGAAGGAGAGTGGAGGTCAGGGTATCTGGCCCCTGGTCCAATCCTGTTGAATGGCTGTGGGCTGGCTGATCCCTCCAACAAAAGCCAAAGCTCCTGCCAGGGGCTCTCTCCATGGCCACTTTTTCTGGTTCTGGAAACTGTCCCTTTAGGCCTACGGCTGGTAATAGCTCCCTGCTGTTGCTAGTCATGTGGTTTACATCCTCCCTGTAGTTTCCTTAAATCCTGCTTAAATTCTTGCAAATACTCTCTTTCTTAGGTTCACCTCAATTATCCAATTTGAATGTGCCATCTGTTTCTCACTGGAAACTTACTGATAGTCACCACACAATCTTTAAAAAATGGAATACCTTTAGGGCGCCTGAGTGGCTCAGTTGGTTAAGTGTCCAACTCTTGGTTTTGGCTCAGGTCATGATCTCATGGCCTGTGGGATCAAGCCCTGCAATGGGCTCTGTGCTGAGAGCAAGGAGCCTGCTTGGGATTCTCTGTCCCTCTCTCTCTGCCCCTCCACCACTTGTTTTCTCTCTCTCTCTCTCTCTCTCTCTCTCTCTCTCTCTCTCTCTCTCCCTCTCTTTCAAAATAAATAAACATTAAAAAAGAGGAATACTGATACCTATGTAAGTAACCTAGACTAGGCAAATTTATCCTGAAGATGGACAGTGGTGATGGTTGCACAACAGTGTGTATAGAATTAATGCCACTGAACTGTACACTTACAAATGGTTAAAATGGTAAATTTTATGTTGTGTGTATATTACTACATTAAAAAAATAAATAGGGGACATAATAGCTAAATACTTATTGATAAGCATTGATAAGTTAGAGCCAAAACAATAACCTGTTTCTCTCTCTATTTTCAATATTCCAGTGAGAGGCCCATGTTGGGTTAACTCATGCACTGACTGTGAAACTTTTCTCTTCTCTTCTCTTCTCTTCTCTTCTCTTCTCTTCTCTTCTCTTCTCTTCTCTTCTCTTCTCTTCCTTTCCCTTTCTTTTTTCTTTTCTTTTCTTTTTTCTTTTTTCTTTTCCTTTCCTTTCCTTTCCTTTCCTTTCCTTTCCTTTCCTTTCCTTTCCTTTTCTTTCTCCCCTTCCTTCCTTCCTTCCTTCCTTCCTTCCTTCCTTCCTTCCTTCCTTCCTTCCTTCCTTCCTTCCTTCCTTTATATTTATTGTTTTAAAGGAAGACTTTGGATTGCCTGGGTGGCTCAGTTGGTTAAACGGCCAACTTCAGCTCAGGTCATGATCTAGCATTTCGTGGGTTCGAGCCCCACATCAGGCTCTGTGCTGACAGCTCAGAGCGTGGAGCCTGCTTCGGATTCTGTATCTCCCTATCTCTCTGCCCCTCCCCCACTCCTGCTCTGTCTCTCTCTCTCTCTCTCTCTCAAAATTAAATAAACGTTTAAAAAAAAAAAGGTTTTGTTTTTAACTAATCTGTACACCCAATGAGGAGCTCGAACTCACAGCCTTGAGATCAAGAGTCACACGCTCCACTGACTAAGCCAGCCAGGCGCCCCCCTGTGAAACTTTTATTCATGCCAAATAATTCAATCATGTTTAGGATGCTGTTTAATTTATTTGTGCAAATACATGTGTGCTGATCTTGGTCTGGAACAAAAAATGGTACTGGTATAGAATACTGGCAAGTAGTAGCCTCCTCTGGTCTTGTCCTTAGTTCAAAGCCTGGCTCATCAGCATTTTCTTTCACAAAGCTTTCTGGAATTTCATGAAGCTTTCTACAACATGTCCCTGTTGTTCTTCTCCTTCCTGCTCCACAGAAATTAGTCCATTATTTTACTTCTGGTTCTCATAACAGACAGTTGTCTCCAAAAGATTCAGAGTTTTTTGTAGATGAGGATCATGGCCTCAATGCCATA
The DNA here is from genome assembly GCF_018350155.1 of Leopardus geoffroyi. Classification (NCBI taxonomy): domain Eukaryota; kingdom Metazoa; phylum Chordata; class Mammalia; order Carnivora; family Felidae; genus Leopardus; species Leopardus geoffroyi. Next base: position 52,759,582 of record NC_059329.1, on the reverse strand, counting down.
GTTCCTCATTAACCTAGACAAATACTGACTGGTACCTCTGCACACACTTGGCCAATGATTGCAACTTTCCATAGATGCTTATCATGCAATTTACCTAACGGAAAGTGCTGCAAACAAGAATGTGTTTCTCTTTGGCTCTGATTTCTACTGGCAGGAAGACTACTTTCCTCTAACTTATGCATACCCCAGACTCTTGACACCAGTTTGACGTCTAGGGACAGTGGGTGCCTCAGGTGCTGTTTCTCCCCTTTCCTTCAGTTTCCACAGTCTCTGAGCCAGAACTTTCTATAAACAGCTAAAGTCTTCCAGGAACCATGAATCGCTCTTCAGGAGCCTCAGAGGTGGGCAGCACGACAGAGCTTCCTTTTCACCAAAGAAGAACCATCTGTTCTGCTGGAATTGTTCTTAGAATGGTATTCCATCCTCTTAAGTCCTCTTTTTCTGAATGGTAGACTACATGACCTATTTATATCATGGTCCTTGTGTTAAACATGAGTTTTTTAGTAGAAGAGAGAATTTGGTTTTATTCAGACTATAACAAATGTGAGGAAACTCCAGTCCCATTTATGAACACTGCTCAAATAACTGATAGAGACTTGTGAGGGGAGCCCTGATACCCCAAGACTTATTCTGCTTCTGCTCTCTGAATTGAGAACTTGAAACGTCCTCAAATTGGAATGTGAAAGATGAATTAGAATACTAGTATATTCAAAGTCTTAGCTCATTACTTAGGATCTGTGTCTTTTATTGGTTTGCAGAAATTCTTCCTATATTAAAATAATAACCTCCCATATATCAAATTAATCACATTTTAGATTTTTTAAAATTTTATTTGTGATGCTTATGGAAAGTTTATTTTTATATATTCCATATTAATATTAATATATGTTTCTTATATATTAATATTTGTTCTATTCCATTGAATACTCTCTTTTGTGTCATAGTACTACATTTAAGGCTAGTGAGTAAAATGGGCATTTTCCCACTAATTTTGTGGGATTAAAATTGATGTGACTTTACAGAAAAAGCAATTTGCCAGTAGATTTCAAGGCCTGAAACATGTTTATATGCTTTGACCCAATAATCCCCTATCTAGGGATCTAGCTAAAGAAAACCTAAGAAACATAATGTATTTATGCACTAGGATGTTCATTACAGTATTATTTACAATAGTGAAAAACTAGATATAATATCTGGAAATTAGGACCTTCAATAGATTAGTGTGTAGCCACTAAAATTTTAATAACAAGGAAAATTTCAAGACCCAAGAAGTACTTTTGATACAATCGGTGATATGTGAGTATGTGTTTAACAGCAGGCTGTCTGAGAAAAATAAAACAAAACAGCCCTACTTTGTAGTGTTTGCCAATTTCTGTGGTGTAAGTGTTCCCACCATGGCTGGTTTCAGGATACCCATGGGATGTCACTGCACTGAGTTGGGAAGAGATGAGCTGGGCTCTAGTGAAGAAACCCAAGCCAGTTCCAGCACACAACGAGATATGATGCTATGTGACAAAAACAGGATGCAAAGGATGTATACAGCGTGATCTCAACAATGAAAACAATCAATTGAAAAAGACATTGGAAGGAGAGAAGTTACCTTTGGGTGGTGGAATATAAGAGATCCTTTTTCCCCCGTATCTTAATATTTCCCTGAACTTCGCAGACTGTTGAGGGAGAGCCTAAGCTATCATTATGACCAGAAACAACCCTGATGCTTGCCGTGCTTCCCTCCCTGCCTATCCGCTCCTCATCATGGAGCTTGGCTTCTTTGGTGATGCCACTTACTCCAGTGAGAGTTCCACCCTGGGGCTTTTGCTGCGGTCAACACCAAAGACCTGTTCTATATTTCCAAAGCCTTTCCTTTCCTTCAGAATCTCCTGTCCCCATGCTTGTCTCCTTTATTTCATCCTCCAGAAGGAACGTGCTTTACTTTTTCAGTATAGCAGGCAGAGGGATGACAAACATATACTTGGGTAATCCCAAATTTAGCTTCTGTTTATGTCACATGGGGCAAATGTGTCTCCTGTCGCATGAAGCTAATGGGAAATCCTCACCTGGAAGGAATAAGTCATCCTATTTCATTGTCACATGGGAAGAGTGAGGCCAAGAGATCAATTTAAGGGTCCATCATGAACTAGTGGCTGGGAACCTGGTCTCCTGACTCCCAGACAGCAGCCGAATCCACTGCAGCACTGCTAAAGGCAATGGCCAGTCTAGAACTTCCCATGTAGGAGTTGGCCAGAGAAGGTAGTCTCTTTGTATCTTCTCACCCTGTACTGAGACTCACATGGATAGCCAACTTTGTCACTGGGAACTTTGCCTCAGCTCGCAGGAGAGTGGGGAGGTTCTGGGTGGACTGCATATCTTACTGTTCTCTGGAAAGCAGCCCCTTTGCTTGAACAAGTGCACTTCTGGATGTGGCCGGTTATGTACCAAGAAGAAGGGATGGTGGGTGCTTGGGGGGTACTGAGAATCCAGACTGCAAAAGCTTCGTTCCCATACGCAGTAACTCCCCAGAAAGTTTGTTAGCAATAGATGCAGCCACAAAGAAAGATAAATGCATAAAGGAGAAATATTTTTTTTTTCCTACAACTAGGGTACACCTAAAGGAGGCCCATCAACCTTTCACCCTGGGCAGTGCTGGCCCCTTGCGGCATGGCCTCAGTGATGTCTACTCTGCGCTGGAATTCTGAAATAAAACATCTTGCTCAAATCTCCCACCTATTTTCTAGGACTCAGCCCTTCTTCCCTGTTCCTCATTAAGGAGAAGTGGGCACTAGTTAGAAACCTTGCACTTGTCCTGAACTGCCCTGGTGCTCCTTCCTGCTCAGCTGCATTACCCTCCAGTCCATCCGCAAATGCTGTCATTTTCACTCCTGCATGTCTCGAGTCACCACACCCGCACCCCTCTCATTCACCCTAAGCTGTGCTGCCATCCCAGGCTGCCACCTAAGTAGTCTCCTACCTTGGCCATTCTGTACCCACTCTGGCTCCCTTCCAGGCCATTCCATACATGGTGGCCGGAGTTATCTTTTCACAATGCCCATGCATTCATGTTACTCATCTGACTGCAATCCATTTCTCTCAGTCGAGACCAGAATCCTCCACATGGCTTATGTGCCCCAAAGCACCAGCCCTACTCCCATCCCACCCCACTCTCACCTTGGCTTTCGGGACCTGGCCCCCTTCAGTTCCTGGAGTGTGCTGTGCTGTCTTCTTCTACAGGCCATTTTTTGGTTTATACTACAATTCTTACTGCTGCCACCTATGTGTCCAAAAAGCCCATCTCCTCCTCGCTAGCTCAAACATCACTTCCTTTGCAAGTCTTTGGCGACATTCCCCCCATCCCCCAACCAGTGATTATTCTCCATCACACACTCTCAGAAAACCACGCCTCTTTCCTCAGAACACTTATTCTGATCTGCAGTTATGCACTGATTTGATTAAATCCACCTCCTATCCTGGCTGCGGGCATCCTGATAGCAGGGGCACATCTTTCTAGGTTCAGGACTGTATCTCCAGCATCTACCACAGTGCTTGGTAATTATACATTGAATGCCATGTGAATGAAGGAGTGAATGAGATAGGACTTCCTCTGTTGAACCCTTTCAGACTGCCCCTTGTGGGGTTGGTAATCCTGTCTCTGTGTTGATCTGGCACATCATATCCATCTCTCAGTCTCCTCGTCTGTAAAATGGGGCTAACCACATACCACAGTGTTGAATGGAAGGGGAGTTTTGATATTTTGGACATACCACAATGGCCATCATGTAGTGGGTGCTCAAAAAATACTTGTTTTCCTTACGGTCATACTTGTTTCTTTGAATCATGAGAACTTCAAGGGAATGGGCCTCACCTCATTTATCTCAATAGCCTCACAGGGAGGGCTGTGCACATAGTAGGTGGGCCCCATGAATGCCTCTGCATTTGACTGGTGGCTGTCCCTGGCTGCCTTTTCCAAGACTAAATCCTTAATTACCTCATCTTCCTGTGAAGCATCTTTTCTGATCACATAACTCATGGCACTCTCTGGCTAATTCATTTTTGATCAACTGGATTGCTCTACACTTACATTCCTATGTAATATAGCCTCTGGAGTTCCCCTCAGCACCGGAAGGCACTCTGGCTCATTTGAACAAATTGCTTAACATGTTAAATTAGATTCAACCATCCTTAGGAAGAAAAATTAAAAAGAAAAAAAAAAAAGAAGATGAATATCAATTGTCCTCATACTCACAATGTTCCAAAACTGCTTTATTTTACCATTGACAGTTCCCAAGGCATGCCTGCATTGTGTTGGTGACTTGTGCCAAGCAGGAGGTTTAAGTAATTTTCACTATCATCAGCCAACAGTCCCTGGGAATGTGCTGAATGCTTTATCCCCTAAAGCCCAGGTCAGATAGCCTGTCCTCTCAGAAGCTGCTCCATTCTTTAATAAAAATTAATCACTTCTTTAATTGGGCTAAGTCTGTATCTTCAACACACTTCTGTTTTATACTCAACACTACGTTTCTTTTCTTTGTTCAATATTTATCTTCCTTATTAGAGTGTGTTAAACGTAGGGAAATAATTTTGTCCCAACCACCTAGTATAGGAGTTAGCTACATGCTCTATGCTACATGCTTGCTAAACTGAATTGAAAACCAGCCAACAAACATTTATCGTACATGCTAGACATGCCCTGAATCAAATTTGACCAAATATTGGGGCAGCCGTGGAACAGTACACATAAAGTTAACCATCATACCCACTCCTTTACCTGCTTTAGGTTTCTGCTCAAATGTTGCTTTTTAAGAGAGACTCTCTAGCCGTTTATATATGATGATACCCTTGCCCCTTTTGTGTTCCTTCAAATTCCCTTACACTGCTTTCTGACTTAGGTATGTATTATTATTATTTTTATTTACGGCTATCGACCCCAAACTGTAAATTTCATGAAGGCAGCAACCTTGTTTGGTGTTCGGCCATCTTTCCAGGGTCTAGAAAAATGCATGGCATGTAATAACTACTCAAGTAATATTTACTGAATTAATGAATGAGTCTCCAGACAGCTCATAAAGAAGCCATCCTTGGGCTAAGTGCTTGCCCTAGGCCAGCCAGTGAGTATCTTTTGTAAGGAACGGTGACTTTCTTTCCTGATCTGGGGATGGCAGGCAAGACAGTCTGCTGGAAGGGACCCCTTGGGCATGGGAAGCCCATACATGTTGAATTGCACATATAATAAACTAAATCCTTTCCTTGGTGACTGTCAATAAGTGTTTTTGTCTTCTTTATAAAGTCTCATGAAAAATAAAGTTACAAGAGCCACAAGAAATGGAGAGATGCTATGCATGTTCTGAGAAAGGTGGGGTTGATTCCAGCTAGTGAAATAAAGAACCTTTGTGGAGAAAAGGTATCTTAGCTGAGCCTAGATAGGGAATGAAGATGGGACTTTGCAGAAAGGGCATATCAGGCTGAGGAACAAGCATGCACACAGAGAAAGGATTGGGAAAGTACATCTGTATGCAGAACAGTGAGTCGTTTTGTTTAGTATCTTCTAAGTACCAAGATCAGTCATTGCCCTCATCAAGTGTCAGATCACAGGCAAATTCGGGTGGGATGTAATTCAAGTCCCCAAATTTCATTTTCCCATGAGGTGGTTTGGTGGCCTGGTTTATCCAGACCCACGCTCCTCCTTTCCCCAATGGTGAGTTCTGCATTAATGCAGGTAAAGGCTTGGAAATCCCCTGGCTGTCTTGTGCAGGACGTCTTTGCTATTCAACAGGTGGAGGTGAGATCGCAGTAATTCTAAGAAGCAACGGGAACCTGTACTTGAAAAATGCTTGCCTCTACTTTCTGAGTGTTTAATTAGTTGATTCTCACATCTTCAATGGCACAAGGTCACCTGGATAATCCTCATTCCACCACTGGCTTCTTCTATAGATCAGGAGCAGGAAGGGGGTGGAGAGGGTAAGGATTTGAGTGAACAATTTTCAGCTTGTCGGCATCATGATTCAGTGATTCCAGGGCTGCTCCTGATTTATTCAGACTTGCCAAAGGATTGTATTCTTTTCACGCTCTTCTTAAAAATTACCAACTTTTCATCATGTTAAGGACCTCTTAGAAGAAAGAAGAAAGATTAAAAGATGTTCTTAGCTTGTAGGACTCTTTCTCTTTCTTTATATTTTTTCTGTCTGCCTCTATTTGTGTGTCTGTATCTTTGTCTGTGTGTTTCTCCCTCTCTGTTCCTTTTTGTCCCCTCAATCTCCCTGACAGGCAGCGGAGTACACTATACAGGAAAGAATCCTTGAGAAAGAACGAGGGAGCCTAGGATCTGGGTTTCAGCCCTCATTCTGCCACTTAATGATTTGAGGATCGCCAGGCAAGTTGCTTAATCTTTCTGAACCTTGATTTTTTGAACATACAACGTAGAGTTGCCTGAAGATTGGAGAGGCAGGGGTGGTATCACCACAAGCAATTCTACTTTAGGATCAAAAACCTAGGTCTTCTGTGGCCCCGGGCAAGTTCTTAAGCCTCCCTGCATCTCAAGTTTCTAACTGGCGGAGTGGGGGTAATGCAAGGCAGCAGGGAGAAAAAGAAAAAGCAATAATTTAGTAGGGAGAGCATAGCTTTGGGGTCTGGAAGGCTGGGGCTCAGTTCTCACCGGTTACTAGCTGTGCAGTCTTGGGTGAACGACTTAGTGATGCTGGTTAGGATTCACTGTGTAGGTATCACATGCCAAGCAGTATTCTAAACTTTTATTTGGATTATCTCAATGCATCTTCCTAATGTGATGAGGAAGGTGGTATCATTTTCTCCATTTTGCATATGAGAGAATGGAGGTTCTTGAGACACGAGGGCAAGTGCTCCGTGTCAAAGGGCAAGGACCTGGCAGAGCAGAGAAGCTGGCCTGGCGCTTCTGACTCCAGAGCCCACGCTCTTTGCCAGTGGGCTTTCCTGACCTGGAGGCTTCGCTTGGGCATTGTGGACCCACAAACACAATTGCTTGTATGTGAGTACTAACCTCACATACGGCTTTTTCAAGCAGTAAATGAGATGCTACATATAAATGACTTACCACAGTGTCTCGTATAATGTAATTCTGTAATAAATGTCAGCCTGTGTGTATATACCACCTTAACTGTTTCTCTCTGGCATATGATGGGGTAGAATATATATACATGTATCACGTGCCTGTGAATAAATGGCTTGTGACCTTTTACGCACTATGCAAGTCACTGTCATGATGACAATCTCTAACATTCCTTCTAGCTCTTAATTCAGACCTTCTATGACTCATTTTCCCCAGGCTGTGTCAGCTCCAGTGAAACTTCCCAGACCACTTTACGCAGTGATGACAAATCGTTCCAGAGCTCTCCGACTTCTCTATTAATTAAATGTGAGAAAACAGAGAGCTCCATGAAAAGACACCTCTGTGGTTTCTTGTTTAACTCTGTATCCACTATACCTTGCAGCTGCACCACTCAAAACAGTTGGCAAGAGAACAGTATTCTATTCATTCTGCATGGTGAGTCACAGATGAGTTAGCCAAATTGCACCTCATGTTCCAAAAAGGAGAGATGCACCTTGAGAGGCAAGGGAGGAGAGAGGTGAATCAAGGGGCTTGAAGTAGTTGGTGCAAAGGTCACAAGCATGATGTCAAGCTTTGCCCGTTCACTCACTTAACAATCATTTATTAAGTCCTTACTGTACGTTAGGCATTGGAGAAACACAGTGGAGTAAGTCTCGCTTCCTGTTCTGAAGGAGAAGAAGGAAAAGGATTTCCGATCTCTTGATGGCTTGCTTCGGGCTGGCATTGGGCTAGGAGTTTTATATTTAATCCTTACAATAATCCTCTTGAGATAGGCACTATAATTCCCATCTCGAAGATAAAGGGATTGAGTTTAGATAATCCAAGGGGTTTGCCCAAGGATCACACAGCTAGAAAGTGGAGGGATTGGGGCTGACCGGCATTTTACCATGCCTCTGCTGAGAGAAGCCCGTGTCTGGTGGGAGGTACGTCTGAATCATTACTGTCTGGAACTGTAAGGTTCTGGGAGTTTAGTCCCACAGTACACATGGAGCCCACAGGGAGAGCTTCCCAGCAACTATTGTTAGAACCTCTATTCTTGACTTTAGAGAGAAAGAGGATGGGTCAAGGTCTCTGCTACCTGTGTTATCTCAATCCCTGGGTGTCCACCTGTTTAATTCAATAGCTAGAGGAAACTTACAAGGATGCCGCCAGGGCTGGGGGGGGGGGAATCTGTGCCACCCTGGCAGGGCTGGTGTATTGTAGGACTGGCTGCCCACTATATTCCTAAAACACGGGTCTCATCACATCACCCCTCCCCTTGAAACCCTTCAGTAACTCCTCCTGGCATAGAATAGAGGCAGAGTCCTGAGCTGGGCTTTCAGGCTCCTCTGTGAGGCCCAGACTCTCTCTATAACATCCCTAACCTGCCCCTCACCACCTGTCCCTATAACTCGAGCTGTGTCTCTTCTTCCTTTCAGGACTTTTTGCCTCTACTCACATAATTTTTTCACTAATTATAACTTAACTCAGATATCTACTTTTCCAATGGATCTACCATACAACCCAGCACTTCTACTTGTGGGTCTATACCCAAAGGAAATGAAAACAGGAGTGAAGTGAGATATGCATACACCCATGTCTATCACACCATTATCCACAGCAGCCAAGCTATGGAAACAACCCAAATGCCCATCAGTGGATGAACAGAGAAAATAAGATGTGGTATATATGCTCAAGAGAATGGCACTCAGCCACGAGCAAGGAGGGTACCCTGCCATTTGTGACAACATAGATGGACCCTGAGCACATGATGCTAAGCCAGATAAGTCAGAGAAAGAGACGTACTGTATGGTATCACTTATACGTGGCATCTAAAAAAGTTAAATCTGTAAAAAAGCAAGAGAGTAAACTGGTGGTTACCAGGGGATGGGGAGTGGAGAGATAAGATTGATGGTGTTTAAGGGTACAAATTTGTAACAAGTAGTAAATAAGCCATAGAGATTTAATGCACAGCATAATGAACATAGGCACTAATACTGTGCTATAATGATGCGATGTGATAAATATTGCTTCAACGGCAATCACATTGCAATATATCAAATGTATCAAAGTAACATCCTGTGCATCTTAAATTAACAAAATGCAACATGTCAAATTTATCAAATTAAAAAAAAAAAAAGCCTGCTTTTCCATGAAACCTTCTCAGATATTCCCAGGTGGAATGAATCACTTCCTCCTCTGCTTTCTCATAGCACTTTGCTGACACTTGTGAAATAGCTTATATTAGATTATACCTCGTTATGAATGCACATTCTTTAAGGAGATTTGGTCATCTTGGATTCCCCGAGGCCCTGGCGAAGAGCCTTACTCACAGTGCACTCAGTAAGGGTTTGTGGAGTTGACTAGGTAACTGCAAAGTGCACAGTTCACTCTGGTGTCCGAGCAGTCATTTGCCCGTGTGCCTTCAGCATCGTTCTCCACCTTTCGCCCGCTCTGCTCTGGGTTACAGAGCCTTGCTCTTGCAAGCCATACTTTCCAGGTGCCCATGCAAGTCACAATTCCCAGTGTCGTTTTTCAGGTTCTGCGATCATATCATACTTACAAGCATTGGGAAACCCAGATGTTGATTCTGCTCTGCCGCTAAGCATTCTTGTGTAATTCACATAATTTCTTGGGGCTTTAGATGGCTCCTCAGTAAAACGACGATCCTGAATTAATGTTTTGTTAGGGCCTGAGTATGCAAGCATGCATCCATCCATCCTTTTATCCATACGCTCATGAACTCTTACTGAGTTTTTCCGTTCTACCACACCATGGGGACGTAGAGGAGGATACAGCATGGTTCCCACTCACAGGAAGCTCACATTTGAGCAACAATTTGAAGTACTTTCAGGAGGAAAGTGATGTGAGCAGACACGTTCTTTCGAAACGGTGACGGATGGCCTGCTGTGGGGGCCAATGAGAGTCAATTTCCTGAGGGCAGAACAACAGCGACAGATAGAAGCCAGAGGAAGTCTGATTTCATCTCGAGATGACAAGGTGAATTTTCTAATAATTAAAGGGGCTCCACACTGACATTACAAGGTAGTGATGTCCTGTCAACAAACACACCCAAGAAGGCGCTAGGTGATGCCCTAGCAGTGGCAGGGAGTGTTTTCCTGCTTTGAGAAGACAGACTAGGTGCTTCCTAAGATGGATTTTTAATTCTAAGCTGTTACGATTCTGAAAGTCAAGATTTCTATGCTTCAAATTAGCGGCTTTGAAACCCTTTTTAAATAGCAGCATAACTTTACCTTTAAACAAAACTCCACGGAATCTCGGTTTATAAAACAAGGAAAGCTGAAGCAACTATGGCTAACGTTCAGGGCCCTGCCCTCCTGACCTTTCCCCCCAGTTCCTGAGAAAACAGGCTGAAAACCACAGCTGTACAGGATCTAGGAGCTTTGACATTTTTGTGGGTGAGCATATCTGTGCGGTAAGTCCCTGCCGGCCCCAGCACCTCCCTTATGCCCCTGCCACGCAGCCTCCACATGTGGTCCCTTTCATCACCCCTAAGACCCTCTCTGCCCTTGGAGACGAGAGGTTAAGGATCCAACATGATGCCACGCGACTCGCAGCATATGGCCCTGGCGCCGGGCCTGGCTCTGACTTTGCCATGTTCCGACGATGGGGTTTCTGCCAGCAGCTGACTCCCAGTCTCCACCTGGGGTCCCCTTCAAGACACTGTACACTCTCCCCTCCTCTCCACCCCATCTTTCCCTGCCTCCCCGGCCCTGAGAACCTCCATAGTTTAGCAGCACTTCACGGCTCTGAGTATGCTCTGAGTCGGGCACAAAGCTCATGCTTGAGTTTTACACCAGCGCTGTGAGCCAGGTATTAGCACCTGTACCTAGGAACCCGAGCCTCCTAGAGGGCAAGTGACTTGCTCACAGTCACTCAGTTGAGAAGCTGCTGACCTGAGATCATGACCCAGCTCGGCCCGGCCCTGGAGCCCACGTCCACTCCATCCCCAGGGTAACCTGGTCCCTCCTGGGGCTGGGCCCTGCTGTGCTCTCCCTAATTATCCTCTCTGATACCAGAGCTCCTCACTGCTTGATAACAAACTTCCTGCCTGGTTTTCCGAATCTCGGCTGCCTTTGAAGTCTGCTTTGTCTTACTCTGTTAATACGTTCTCACATTTATTAAGCCTTCGCTATGTCGTGGCCATGGTTTTAAACATTTTACGTGTATGAATTTATTTTATCCTTTCAACAGCCCTATGACATAGGCATACCTGTTCTATCCATCTTACAGATGAGAAAACTGAGGCCCAGTGAAGACAAATAACACAGTCACACAACTATGAAATGGCAGAGCCAATACAAACCTGGGCATCTGGTTTCGAGCCTGAATTCCTCATAATTAGACACTGTTTACAGGGTTTTGACTGGACGCTTTATGTCTCCTTCACCAGCAGGTGAGACGGTAAGACTCAACGACATAGGGGACTCAGTGGGGCTTAGTGACTACTCCTCTCTAGAGGGGCCAGAATGGTAACCACCATACATAGCTACCTTTGACGTGGGACCGTTTTTTACCCAAGCCAATGAATAAATCAGTGATGAGGGCTTTGCGCGTGTGTGGGGAGTGGGCGAGTGGGATGGGGGAACAAGGATATTTCAGCACACGTTACTTGGTATATCAGCTTTTCCCTTTCCACCTAGCCGCATCGATGTCTTGTTCTGTTTCAGTGAATGGTGGAGGTAGTGGGTTGACAGATAGATTTCAGCTCTTTTTCCAAATTTGGTCAATTTATTGTGGTTGCTTGGAACCATGAGTTGGGATAGATTTTGCAGTCACATTTGGTCTCAGCGGGAAAGAGAGTCATGATCTATTAAGAATGTCTGCCATGTGCAAGGGAGGTGAAGGAGACGTATATGAGTTATTTATCTGATAGCCATGAGCTAGTTTCCTATTCTGGTTCTTTCCCGTTTCATCCCTAATCAGTTAAGTGGGGACGGGCATGTCCTCATTCTAAAATGTGACCTGAGCTGGGGTGCCTGGGTGGCTCAGCTGGTTGAGCGTCAGACTTTGGCTCGGGTCACGATCTCACGGTTTGTGAGTTTGAGCCCCGCATCGGGCTCTGTGCTGACAGCTTGGGGCCTGGGGCCTGCTTCAGATTCTGTGTCTCTCCATCTCTCGGCCCCTCCCCTGCTCATGCTCTGTGTCTCTCTGTCTCTCAATAATAAATAAACGTTAAAAAAAATTAAAAGAAAATAAAATGTGACCTGAGCTTTGCCAGGATCTCCATCTACTTCATACGTGGATGGCGACAATATGAACATGCTGCAGAATGGGGAGATGGGAAGATGGGGAGAAGGATTTACAACGGAAGTGTGGCTTTTTGTCTTGGCATGACTTCATAACTACAACAGAGCAGAAACGTTTCCATTAAACTTGGCAAATTGGTGGAGAAGGTCTCTTTCTCCCTTCATTTCTTGGGCACGTGGCTATGAGAGCCTTCCCGGTGGTGCTCTTCTGCATCCTATCTTGCCGGAACTCATGGCAAAATGGCAGCTCCACTGTTTGGGACTCAGTCTCCTCTCAATGCTCTTGGACCAGGTCCTGCTAGCTTGTGAGATCTGCAAGGGTCTTGATTCTCAGCTCTTTTCAAAGTTGATTTTCCCTCAACTCTCAGTTTCTAACTCATATGACCCTACCTGAAAAAGGCTCTCCTTTAGCACTCTATCAAAGCCGTTCTCTATTGTATCATCCTAGTTCATTTTCTTCAAATCTTGCTTCATTGGCTCGACTTGTTTTTCTTATTGATGTGTTTACTTGTTAAGTGTCTGCCCCCTCACGTTTGTAATGTAAGCCCCATTGTTTTCTCTTTCTTGTATAAAACCGTAACACCCACAACTCTAAAAGTAAAACATAAAGTCAAGATTGATGCTAGAAGTGCCATGTGTGGTCTTCTTTGAGGTACATGGCAGCTGCCCTTTCAGCGTTTGTCATGGTTTTGACCATCTGGCACACAGGAAACAATTTAGCCCCTATAGGAACCTGGATTCTCTGAAGTTTCTTATCATCCAAATGCATCTCTACCCTTGAAGATCTTTTCCCACGGTGCACACCCACATGCCCTTCCCACTGGCTTCCAGCCTATGGTTTCTGTCAGATCTGACAGATCTGAGGAGATTGGATACCTGGTAGTTTCCCTCTGAGGGTAAACTATAGCTTCCCTCACAGCCTTCTTGGACCAAGCCCTGGAGTGTCATGCAAACAAGAAGAGCCCATGTGTCCAATTTATTTCACAGTGACCTTATTAATATACTCCTTTGGCCATGTTCCTCCCAAATCTCCAGTGGCTCACCAATGCCCAAAGACCAAAGTCTAAGGTCTTTACAGAAAGGTACTCAAGGTTTTCCAAATCTGTCTCTTGTTCTGTTGACTTAAGTCAGGAATGGACCTTGGCTTGTTCCTGGAACATGCCTTGCCCACATCCTCCACTCCCTGTGCTCCTTGCCCAGGCATTACTCTCGGGCAGCTTTCCAGGTCCCCCTTATCTTTGGAATGGAGGACCCCTCTGTGCACTCCTCAGTACCCTGTACATTTCTGCACTGCTATGCACAGACACATTTTGAAATACATTTTGCTTGTTATCCTAAATAATAAGCCTGGGGGTAAGTACTATCTCTAATTTGTTTTTGGATCCTTAGCATACCTAGCAGAGACTTTAGTCCAGATTGCAAAAGAACGAACAGAATTGCTTCTTTATTTTTACGAATGACAAACAAAAGCTCAAAGTATAATTGTCTTGCCCAAATCCATACAGCTGGTTGCCAGGGGAATCAAGACTTGAACATCAGTCTGTTATATTTAGAAGCCCCACACTCAAATATCAAAAGGGACTAGGGAAAATTACACAAGTGTGAAAGCATGTGGGTGAAATCCAATCTGAGGCAGGGAAGACCTGTCTGTAAAAGGGAAGCCACCAAATACCTCAGTTGACAATCATGAAGTGGGTATGTGGCTTCAACTCTGCCAGATTGATAGTCAGGTTTCATGGAAAGTTGAAAATCTGATTGTGTGTGATAGCTCCCACAATTTTTCATGTTGCCAACTACTTCTAATAAAAATATCATGTGGTCCAAACACATCTCCTCTGTAAGCCAGGTGAGGCTTCAGTCTGCCAAGTGGTGGCCCATGCTTCTAATCTCCAAAAGGCCTCCCTGGAGATCGTACCATGGATCAAGTGCTCAGACTTGCAGAGTGAGAGACAAGTTCCAACTGAGTTTGTGGTCAAATTATTTAAAGTCTCTGATATTGGGCTGATCTTGGGGCCATCAAGGTGAGTCGGATGAACACCTTGAGTTTCATTCACATGGACGCTTTGAGGTTGTGTCAACTAGAAAGGACAGTTTTCTTGGTCACTAAAACTGACCAAGAACTCCAGTGATGGTCTACAAAGGGGCTCTGCTGTGGATAAATTCAAATCAATACAAATTATGAAAGGGGCCCTGTGATGGATGGGCTGGCTGTCAAGAAGATAAAGTACTGAAGAATTATTGCAAGGGGAAACTCCAAATGCCTGGCTCTTTGGGAGTGGAAGGCAATTAACTGTGTAACATTTACATACATGGGGTGGGGGTGGTGCTTAGCTATAGAGAAAGTGATCAGCTCTGCCTTAATACAGGCACCGAGAGCCAGGCAATGGAAGTTTTAGCCACATTGACTTAAGCATTCATTTATTAAGACAAAATGAACCAGTATTGACTTGCAGGCCCTAATGCAGGGTATCGGCATATTAATAACAGGCTGTTACATGCACTGTCTGAATGCGGGTATGAAAGGATTGCTATCCTTTCAAATATAAAGGAAACGGTGTCATTTAGATTCATAGTGATTGCTCCCAGGTTATCATGCAAGTTGGAGTTCGTGGAGTCAAAGGGGGCAGCACAGAGCAGCATGGGCTCACATCTTAATTCTACTCCCTACCAGCCTGATAACCTTGGCCATGTTGCTGAACCCATTTTCAGTCTCAGATTTATCATTGCTAACATAGGGATTGATAACCTTTTCCTCTCAGGTTGGTTGGGAAATGACCTTGTAAGTGCACTTTGCACAGTGCGTAGCACCAACGAATGCTGTGTGCATGTCTGCTTTGCTTCCTTTCTCAATTTCCACAGCACTTTGTCTGAGTCACTCCAATGACTTGGTTGATTTTCCATCTGATTTTTAGAGTCTCTCTGTCCATATATTTTCCTCTCTTAGGCAATGGATTCTTTTGGAGCATCTTCTGATTCATCTTCGCATCTGGTATCACATCTCCGCATCTTCGCATCTTCCAGGGGGCCTGCCCGGAGTAGGTGCCCGATCACTGTTTGTGGCACAGGGATTGCAGAAGCCTTGGTTCGTGGCACCAGTCAGCACGTTCCCTGGCAGTCACTGGACCGTGCAGTTGCTCTGTGACACTAGGGCCATATGGCTGAGGACTGAGCAGAAAAGCCTGCTGGTCCTGCTGTGTGCATGCTGCCCGAAATCATCCCCAGCTCCCAGTATGGACTGATGGCTACTGAGCATTGACGGGGAAGTGTGATCCCTGTAACTGAGGGTATGAGGCAGAGCCTAGCAGGCTTCCTTGAATATACGGCTTCTGTGATGGGCCATGGAAGATCAGAAAATGACGAAGGGCATTCTAGGCAAAACAAAGGGCCTGGACACGGTTTAGCAAAGTTTTGGAGATGTGAAAATATAGGATGTGGAGCTACAGGAGGAAGACCACTCAGAGTTACTAAGGCCCTACTATGTGCAGGAGTTTTAGATCTACTAACACGTTTTGTTTGCTCTCTTGTCTTGCCAGGAAGTGTTGTCCTTCCTATTTTTTTTTTTATTTTTTAATATATATATATATATATATATATTTTTTTTTTTTTTTTTTTTTTTTTTTTTTGGAAGAAAGGATATGAGTGTGGGAGCAGGGCACAGGAAAAGAGAGAGAGACATGGAGCCTGACCCAGGGCTCCATCCCAACAACCCCAGGATCACGACCTAAGCCGAAATCAAGAGTCAGATGCTCAACCAACTGAGCCACCCAGGTACCTCTGTCCTTCCTATTTTGAGGGGAGAAGAAAAAGGGTGATCACATTTCACAACCTGCTCAGACCGCATAGCCGAAAGAGGCAGGGCTGAATTTTGAGTACTTGTTTCCCTGATGCTAATGTCTTTATTCCCATGGTGAATGGAGAGGGGCAGGGAGCAGCTGGCTAAGGGGCTGGAATTCACCATCAATTCCCTCACATTCTATCATCAACTTCAACCCAGAGGTGAACACTGGGTCTGCTTTTCTGAAGCTGTATTCTCTTTCAGTTCTGAAAACTCCCCATGAGTTTGAAAAGTGATCCTCAAATCTCCAGAAAGAAGTGGGATCAGGCCTGTGGGGAAAGAGATCTATCTTCATACATAGGATTTGTTTCATTTTGCAAGTTGTAGCCAAATTGCTTGAGCTATTTTCAGACTTGGATTCCAGACAACTTGCTGAGATCCATATTATCTGATATGGGGTGTTTTTGTGCAGAGATTTTTTATTTTATCAGGTGCATTTCACCCCACCACAGGCCAGGCTAATTGCCCCAGTGATGCCTTGGGAAACTGGGGTGGAAGTTTGCATAGGCAGTGTTAGCCCAGGTGCATGGGAGCTCCTGATAGAGCTTCTCTGGGGGCTGGAGAGGCTCCTTCTATCTGATGGAATCATCTTTTAGATTCTGTGGGCCTCTGGGCTCTGATGGCAGGCTGAGCTGTCACACCATCTTTTTCCTAAATTACGTGCAATCCCCAAGCTAGATTAAACTGGATGTAGACATTTCTTTCAGTAAGGAAGGACATGTAAATGGATGGATGGTCAGCAAACCATATAAAGTCAACAGAGGAGTCACTCTGTTCAGGAAGTTAGACTTTGGGGTCAGACAACCTGGACTTAGAATCCTTCTCTCACCAGCTGTGTGGCAAAGGGTGAGCATTTTAACCACTGCCAATCTTAGTTCCCCAACTAACATATGGCAATAAAAATACCTTTCTCCTAGGGTTCTTGGGAGAATTATTAAAATCAGCATTTTTCAAGCTCTAAGTACACCTCTTGGCATATACTTCCCTTACTTCCAAATCACTGACTGGGAAAAAAAAAAGTTGATAAGTTAAGTGATAAGTAATTGCAGTATCTTTATACTAAAACAAAGACATGCTTTACACAACAGATATACAAAGTTATATGACATTTTAAGATTAATAAAGGAACCCTTAAAGAAATTTTAAGCTTGCAGCAGTTGTCTTGAGCTAAGCCTCCAGATCTCTAGAGAGAGACTGTCAGTTTCTGCTGTTACAGAGATTCAGTGAAAAAATTCAAGCACAGTTCTGGTCTAGTCTTCCAACCACTGAAGGAAGAGTCTAATTGCTGGCCTCTGATCCCGTTTACATAGGTAAGGGTCCTTTTCCGAGATGGAATGCCAAAATTGTCTTGGCGAGTAGTTATACAATCACTATATTGAATCAGAATTATAGGGAGCGCAAAGGGAGCTTTTATTATGCCAGGTGCATTTCTCTCTACCTGCCACTTGTCATCCTGGGCCCAGGACAGTTCTGGAAGTAGGTTTGCTGCTTGGCAGGAGACCCAGAGACAAACATTTCCACACGTGGGTGATAGTTCAGGTGCACGGTGGCTCCTGGTAGAACTTCTTTAGGGACTCGAGGTAGGACTAGAGACAATGGAATTTGCAACGTTCTTCATGAAAGTGTTGGACTTTTTACAAGATATAGAATGGGGTTTTGAGCCAGTTTCATATTGATGTTAAGGGGTCAAGGACCAACACGTAACCTCTTGACTATACAAGTGCTTAATATAATGGTTAAATGTGGATGCTCAGGAGCCTATGTTGAGTTCATATTTTGGATCTGGAAACTTTGGGAAATTATATAACCAGTCTGAACCTCAGTTTTCTCCTCTGTAAGGTAGTAACCTACATGCTTAGTAGGCACCTAAGCATGTAAAGGAGCACATAAAACTCTTTGGCTGTAGCTTGATCTATAATAAATGCTTAACTTAAGGTAGCTTATATTTCCCACCATTACTACTACCACGACTAAACCTAACGGTAATATATTGCTGATTGTCACCTTCCACATCACCATCTATGCCTCTTTTATGGGTCGTGTTGTTTTCCCCATGAATTAGCAGCATCTGTGTCTGTGTCATTTCTGCCCTAAGTCACCTTGCACCCAGTGACCTCAACCAACTTATCACTGTGCCCTTCCAGCGTTCAGCACAGGGCTATGTCTTCGTTCCCCACATCCCCAGATAAACGCCTTTTGCTGCCTCCCTCTCTCACACCCAAACAAAGACCACTTGGCAGTGATGCTTTCTTTCTGTGGCCACCAGTCGTTCCCTGGCTTAGCTAGAGCCTGTAGACCTAAGATCTGATGCTGATGCAACTGACTATTTTGTAGTCATTTTAATTTAGGCAAAATACATTGTGAAATGTGAGAAATTGACTGTAGCTCTATGTTTTAATGGGGCTGGTGGGCTTACTTGTATCTGGGCCATTGAGTCCCGATGCCTGGACACTTTTGCAAAAGCCAAAATCACACCCAGATCACCCATGAGTCAACAGGCTGCTATAGCCACCTTTTTTTTTTTTTTTTTTTTTTTCAGCTTAAGCCCTAAGACATGCATGTGATCTGAGCTTGGACTGTTACATCGGAGTTAGTCCTTAGATGTTTCCTTCCCATCAAAAATTTCCTGGGGACCAACATACTGCTAGGACATCTTCCCACCTCCTTCTCTATTGTAAGAGTGAACAGTACATGTCTCAAGGGATGAGAAGCAAGACCTGGACTCTCTTTTTTGGCCAGGGATCTTTCTCTTCCTCTTGAGGTCTGGGGAGGACAGGAAGGGTTTTCATCCTGTATTCTCTGTATAAAGCCCTTCACTTAGAGGGAAAAGAGCCTGCATCTTGCTCCCTCTAACTAGAAAGTCAGTCTCTGATGGGACAGAGGCAGGTTGGCATTCAGTACACAGTGACGTGTTTGATGGCCTGTATTGTTGTGGAAAGACATAGATTCTAGAATCAGGCAGATCAAGATTTGAGTTCCTGCTCTGCTGCTGACCAGTTTAGGCAAGTTACTTCATTAAGCTTGAATGTCTTTAATTGCAAAACAGGGAGGATGCCATCCACCTCTCAGGATCGAGAGAATTTAATGAAATAACATATTAAAAGGACCTGGCAGTGCTTGCTTGGCATACAGTGAGTGCTAAACAAGAGTTAGTCTCTTTTGTTTCTCTTACTCCTTTGTTGAAAAGATATATTAATCCTGAGGCTAGACTGGGTGCCAGGGTAACTGGATTCTGATGTGGGCTCAGCCATCAACACTTGGCCCAGCCAGGGATAGGGTAATCCACCTTTCTAGATGTCTGTTTTCTCATCTTTAAAAGAAATGTGAGTTAGGGAATTTGTTCTAGGGTGTCCATTCTAGTATTAGCCTTCTAAATTTAACATAGATCTTCTTTAAGGACAAACTAGTAGTCTGCTACAAGGTCTTTGGATTCTACTTTTCCCCACTCCACGGATATTTGCTTCTTCTCTGTTACACCAACCAGATTTCAGGTGTCCAAGCTGGCTATCTATCACCACGTATCATTAAAAAATCCACATACACTCAGAAATCTGCTGCCTAGGTATCTCCATGGTCCAAAGAATAATTCAAAATTATAAAACTGGGTCTTCTGTCCCATGCAGAACAGAATTTTGATTATACCCAATTTCTAGCACAGACTCGTCTATTACTCTCTGATTACCTCAAATCAGGGATGTGTAGCATCGTTTGCTTTGCACGTTCTATTTGTACACTGTGTCTACCAAGAAGTAGAATGTTATAACAAGAACACAGGGTTTATTTTCTGAAGTTGATCTAAAATGTTCACTTGTATTAGTTGTTGACCCTAGGACATTGGGCACCTCACCACCTCCTCGAGCCTCCATGTGTTCACCAGGAAAACAGGGACATTAGTACCTTTTTGATCCATCTCTTAAGGCCACTCATAAGATTGTAGTAACATAATATATGTAAATTGGGCTTCTTGAACTATTTTTTACATATGTGGATTCTCTTTACTCTTCTGAGCCTCAGTTTCCTCATCTGGAAAATGGGTTTGACTAGGTCATCCTCAGGGGAGGCATCTCATGTAGTAACTGGCACAGAGCAGGCACTCTGAGAATGGCAGCTTTTAATTATCAGTGCTGATTCTCCTGATAACCCTTCAAAATGGAAATAATATTACAATTCCATTTTACATATAAGAAAAGTGCTATGTAAAGATTATTATAATAGTACTTATTATCACAATTATTAGTTTTTTAATGTTTGGGGACCAAGCAGAGCTAGTTTATACATACTCACTATTACTGTTCTTCAATAACAGTACCCTGGAACTTCGGGGATCAAACATGCTTATTAGAAATTGACAACTCATTGAAACCAACGAGCAGTCAGCAGAGAATCCACTTACAAAGGTGCTGTCCAGACCCACCATGGAGGATACCCCCTCAGGAATGTGTGCTGCCGTTAGGGACTCATGGCTGCTTAGGAGCCCGATCCCGGTCAGGATGGCTTTTCCTGCTTCCTCCATAAAAAGTAGTATGTGACAAGCCTGCTGGGGCAGGAAATAGTTTTGCGCTAATGAGTTTGTGCTTCACTGATGCTTTCCCATTAAAATCATGTTAACTGTGCCCCCCTGTTAATCATCCCAAAATCAGTTTATTAATTAACTCATTTTGGGAAATCGCAATTTAGTCAGAGCTCTCCAGCTCATTAGCATGTTACCAGGACAGAGAAAATAGATGTCGCTGAAATCCTTCCTTATACGTTCAGCTCATCAGGGCATGGAGTCTTCTTCAATCCCCCTGGTTTGTTCGTTCATTAATAAAGAATTATTGAAAGCATCCAAGGTGCCTGATTGTACACTTATTTTGGGGGTAAAAGATGGAAGTCATAGTCTCTGCCTCAAGAGCATCAGAAGGTTGGGGTGTGAAGCTTGTGAATGGAAATGAGGGACAGGTTAAAAAGGAACAAGGGATCTGTTTACATCCGCTCTTTAGATTATCCTTAAACCAGGCATTGTCTCAGGAGCAGGCAGGCCTTTCAAAGTCACTTCTGGTTTACCCGCAACTGGCTAAATGCATTTCTGTAGGGAGCTCTGAAATTATCCAGTCCAATCACCATTTTCATAATAATGACAATATTATTAACGAGAGCTAACATGAATTGAATGATTCCTGTGTGTCAGGCACTGTTCTAAACACTTTACATGCAATAACTCAATTAATAGTAATGACTTAATAATTCATTTATTTGATAATAATCATTGCATTAGTAACTCGTTTAATCTCTGCTACAATTCTGTAAGGTAGGTACTAACAGGACCCTCATTTACGGATGAGGACACGATGGCAGGTTGCACGGATTTGAACACAGGCAGTTTGGCTTCAGGATACGATAAGGAATGGGAACCAGGAGAGGAAGTGACTTGCCCAAGTCACACAGTGAGAAATGAGAACTCAGGCCTCCCCAATGGCCAAATCTGCATTCTTCCATCTTGCCTGCTATATGCTTCCAGAAGTTCCTACTTCTGGATCAGGCAACTGTCTCCTGAAGTTCCCTTATAAGATATAATAGAGACTCTGTGCTTCTTGGTGGTAGGTCCAGGTCTCTATCTGACTATCCCTAGCGTTTGGCACATAATATGCACACAATCGATATTTATGGACTGGCTACATGAGCATATAAATGTTTGGGATTTAGCCGTTTGGTTACAACGATCTCATCCTAGAAAGGCTGCAACTTTCCAGCCATGTGACCTTGGGTTAAAATGAAAACTTTCTACACCTCAGTTTTCTCATCTGCAGAACAAATCTGAAAATAACTCCCTGTGGGCATTGTGAGGTTAAATGGAATGAAACCGCAAGTGTCCTGTGACTAATAACTCATAAGCCAATGTCAGCAGAAATTCACCCTCTTTATGAACTTTGCCATTTTTGAGTGTCAGGATGGCCCTCACTGAGTGGCCTGAGGGCAGCTGGGGGCCAGTCTACCTGAAAGGAGATGCTGGCTTTTCTTTGTCTCGCCAGGCACTCAAAGGGCAACACTGGTAATTGCGAGTTTGTGTGCTAATTCTGCAGTTTTCTGGATGTCTCTGCTCACCGAAGATCCAGCCATCAGCTGACTGCCCACAGCCCATCAGGGCACATAGGCCAGAGAGGAAGCTTGCCAAATCTGCGCCTTGCTCTTCGGAACCTTCTTGCTTGAACTCTTTGTGTATGAAGAGAAGGCATGCTTTTGGGCAGCTGGGCAAGCCTTGGTCCTAGGGTGGGGGTGCAAGTGAGGTCACTCACTCCGCCCTGTAGTCCTTCTCACCCTTCAGTTTCCACCTCAGCTGCCCTTTGTGCCTGGTCAACATCCATCTTGGTTTCCCTTCCCATGTGCCTGCAGTTGACTTTTTTGCAACCATAAAAAAAATCAGTGAGTGCAGGTGAAATGTATGGTGTCTCAACAGTGTTGAGATTAAGAGCAGAGGTTTGGGATAGACTAGCTGGGTTCACATCTTAGTCACTTACAAGTTACAAGACCCCAGGCAAGGATGGAGACTCTCTAAGAGCTAGTTTTCTCAACTTCATATGGGAGTAAAAAAGAAGTACCTACCTCTTGGTGATGCTGGGGAGACTAAGTGAGTGAATTCATGTAAAGAACTTTAGAATAATGCTGGGCACTAAGGAGGAACGCAAGACTGCACAAAACATTAGCGACTGCTGTTATCATTCTAGGTTACCTGCTCCCCCTGTGGTTGGTCAGGCTGCCTGAAAACTGCCACCACTGAATAGAAACAAAGGCTCCTGGTAACACAGCTGTAGGGTAGACTCTGGGCTTTCTCACACTACATGTCTAGCCTATGGGGCTGGGCTCCTCCTGGTCTTTGCTCCTGTCTCTGGGTGAGGAAGTACTGTGCACACGGACAGGTCAGGAGAGGTTATCGGCTTGAGATGCTATGCCTTCATGGTGGGTGAGACAGGAAAGCTTGGTTGGAGTCTGGGGAGTAAATAAGGTTTAAAAAGTACTTTTAGGGCTAAAAAGCAGGATCTGTGTAAATATAAATAAAGAGTAAATAAGTAAAAGGAGGTTGCCCTATTTTATTTAATGATTTACTAGCAGAGCCTGGGGATATTTCCCGAGGGAAGTAGGAGGAGATTCAGCCTCTGCTTCCAGCAGACATTGTCTGAAATTAAGGGGATAGAGGTGTACTAAGTAGTGGACAGAAGCTCAGGTATCTTGGATTTTCCAGCAGTGACTTCCGGAGTTTTTCTTATGAGCACAAGTGTTTCTATAAGCAACATTCTACACAGAAGACCAACATGTGAGACATTGAAGAGTGGGGAACCAGAGACAGGGGTCGCGATGCTCCATTTTTCCTCTGTCTGAAACAGCAATGACAACGCCTTTGCAAGGCGACTGATGTGAGCTCTTTCACTGGTGGAGACTCTCAGAGTCCATCCTCCTGCCAAGGCCAGCACAGCAGGGTGCCCGGTGGGGCCCAACCGTGAAAAGCTATGAGGCTATAAGATGGGGTGAAGGGTTGTCCACTTCCTATCAGATCTTCCTCGAGCATTTCATGGGAACCCAACCCTCATTTAGCAGGACTCCTCCAAGCTTTGTCAAGGAGTCTTAGAGTCAACCCTAGAAAGGAGAGCTGTTTTGTCTACTGTTTAGAACTAGTGAGTATGAGGAGGAACCAGCCCAGTGACAGGATTTGCAGACAGCTGCAAGGAGCCTGAGACATTATTTACTCCAATCCTCCTCACTCTGCTTCTGATTAATTGAGGCCCAGAGAGGAGAGGTAGCTTTGAATGCTTGCTGCTAACTTAGCCCAGAGCTAAGTTAGCTGGTGATGACATCATAAAAAGAGCTGCATTTTACTTGCTGCTGCTATTTATGATATCGGCTGCAAGACACCTTGACACCTTACCTGATATAATCGTCACATTTACTCTGTTTACTAGTCTAGTGAGGACATTGCTATGTGTCCATCATACTATTGTTCTTCCCTGGATACAAAGGAGGCATTTTCCATTCCAACTTGCAGTAATTCGGGGGCCTGTATGACTAAGTTCTAGCCAAGAGGATGTGGGCCAATATTATACCTCTAACCAGTCTTGGCTGTAAGAGCCCCTGTTTAACCCTTCAATTTTTTCCTTCCCTGCCCTAGCAACTTCAGAGGTCATATGTTCCAAATACGTAGCTGCAAGATAGAGAAAGGGTACCTTACCCACATCAGACTTAGCATAAGCAAGTCATACATTGCATTATAAACCACTGAGGTGTGAGGGATATTTGCTACTGCAGCAAATCTTGACCTGTTCTGGTCAGTGCAGACAGGTTCTATTGTGATCCCATTTTACAGATTACGAAATTAAGGCCTAAGGAGGTAGAATAGCTACCAAATGAGAGGAGCCATGGTTCAGATCCAGGTAGGTCTGACACCATAGCTTGTACTCTCTGTCATATCATGACTGTGGGATAGATGGAGACAGTGGTGAGATGGAAACAGAGCAAAGAACTACAAGACACGGGCTTAGATGTGTAATGTGGACAGGTTTCTGTAGCTTTCTGAGTACTCTTTGCTGGCCTATGAACAAGAACGCCAGACATTTCCCATCATCTTTGGATGCTGACAAGAAGCTGAATGGTAGGGGCGCCTGGGTGGCGCAGTCGGTTAAGCGTCCGACTTCAGCCAGGTCACGATCTCGCGGTCCGTGAGTTCGAGCCCCGCGTCAGGCTCTGGGCTGATGGCTCAGAGCCTGGAGCCTGTTTCGGATTCTGTGTCTCCCTCTCTCTCTGCCCCTCCCCCGTTCATGCTCTGTCTCTCTCTGTCCCCAAAATAAATAAACGTTGAAAAAAAAAAATTAAAAAAAAAAAAAAAAAGAAGCTGAATGGTAGCGAGGAAAACAGCATTACCCTGCAGGCCATGAGGTCTGGGTCCCACTGTCTATCATTCATTGTGGGTCCTTGGGCCTCAATGGGCCTCTCTCCCCTCTAGGGGTTTCTTCTTCATAGTCTGTAATGGCAAAGGACTGGACCAGATAACCTGACCTACCTTACAGGGCTCTTGCAAGGGTCAAATAAGAGGTCATTAACTACAAGAGCTTGTAAACAGTATCAGGCATGGAAGAGGAAGAATCATGGTGAAATCTTTAGGAGCTGCAGAACTTCTGATCTGGTGCCTCGGTAATAGGAATAAATGATTCCTTCTGGATCACGTTAGACAAAATTTTGGAGGTTGCTACCAAGGAGTTGGCAGGCAACAACATGGGTGAGGATCAGGCCATATGGATCCTTTCAGCCATGGATGAATAGACTGTGGCTTAATGTTATCCTAACTCAAGAGAAATAGTGAACCCCTTGACTCCTTCCCTCTCTCCCTTTCTTTCCCCCTCCTCTGCTTAAATATTGTCTTTCAGCCTGGCCTTTCCTGCCACCCCATCTCATGCAGCTCCCTCTTACGCCCCCTTAGCCTACTTTATTTTCTTCCTAAAACTCAGCGGCCTCTCCTTGACAATGCTGCAGACTGTCTATTGTCCCACTGAACTGTGAGCTTCATGAGAGCAGGTGCTGGGCTGATCTGTTCATGGTAGCAACCTCACTTCTGGAAGAGTGGCTGACACTCAACAAATGTTTGAAGAATAAGTTTAAGGAACCACTGATTCATCTTACAAATAGTTATTTTCTTGTTATTGGTTACTCCTCTTGTGAGATGTGTCCAAGGGAGTGAGAGAGTTCCCAGAAGAGCGGAACTTGAAGGGGTTTTCAGGCTTAGGTACTCCAAGCACACTGCTTGCCAGACAGCAACTAGGCATGCTAGAGAGAGCTAGAACTTAGCGCAGAGGGGAAACCCCAACAGTCCCAGCTTGGATTTGACATTTGACATTGGGAGGCCCTTCTGAAGTTGGAAGCAGGCTGCTGTGACTGAGTTCCCAAACTCAGGTATCTTCTGTGCTTTGTATCGAGAAGACTGGATTTTGAGAAGAGAGTGCACAGCTTGGTCCACTGTCTTCACTGAAGTTCTGGTGCGACAGAGACGTGGCCTCCATAGGCAGGGGCCACGACTGATTCACGTTCTGTGGCCCCAGCAGCAAACAAAGAACTACCCTGGATGGTCAGTCGATGTTGAGGAAGTGCATGGAGCTGAAAATTTTCCTTCATTTCTGCATCTCTATGTTTGGACTCCTAAATTTTCATTATTTCTTTTTTTTTTTTTTTTAAGTTTATTTATTTATTTTGAAAGAGACAGAGAGAGTGCAAGTGGGGAAGGGGCTGAGAGAGAGGGAGAATCTCAAGCAGGCTCTGCAATGTGGGGCTCAAATTCATGAAACCATGAGATTATGACCTGAACCGAAATCAAGAGTAGGACACTCAACCGACTGTGCCATCCCGGCAATTTTCACCATCTATTTCTAATCTCATACTCCCCTATTTCTGCTTACCATACACAATCATCTTAAATTTCCCCCTTCCTCCATTTCTTCCATTTTACTAATAATTCACATCTTACACACCTTTTCTCTGTAAAAACCCTGTTCCTACTTAGAACAAATCTCTTTCTCCTCCTCCTCCCCCTCCTCCTCCTTCTTCTTCTTTTTGTTTGAGAGACAGAAAGTGCGTGCACATGTGTGCAAGGGAGGGGCCAAGGGAGAGGGAGAGAGAATCTTAAGCAGGCCCCATGCCCAGAGAGGAGCCCGATGTGGGGCTTGATCTCATGACAGTGAGATCATGACCTGTGCCGATCATGATCTGAGCCAAAATCAAGAGCCAGATGCTTAACCGACTGAGCCATCCAGGTGCCCTGATTCTTGCCTCTTGCTTAGGCATTTGGTTTTTCGAGGGCAGGCACTCTGCATCATTCATCACTTTATCCTCAAAGCCTCACACAGTGTCTGGAACCAAGCATGCTGCGGCGGCTGCTGCTGAGAAAGATGGTGATGATAGCACCTATTTTTATTGAGCACTCATTCAGTGTCAGAAACTGTGTGAAATATTTTACATGATTCGTTTTACTTATATCCCTGAGTTGGTGGAACTATGGACCCATATTACAGATGGCAAAATGTAAATCAACTAGTAGGGGTCAGAACTCAAAAGTCATAATAGTCACTCAACTAAATGTTGACTGAATGGGAAGGATGCAGCAGTTGCAATTCCTTCCTCTGCCCTCTATGTCTGTGTGTGTGTGTGTGTGTGTGTGTGTGTGTGTGCGTTTTCTTCCTTTCTTTCTTGAGTACCTTCCTAGAGCCTGAAAGTACACATGTGTGTGAAAATGAGCCATGCACGAAAAAGTCACCATTATACCCAACAGGCCTTTGGGGTTGATGAAATGAGAGTTTCTGTGGGGTTTCTATCTCTGCCTCTTGGAAAATTCATGACTTAGCAGCATGCCCGGCCTCCCTCAGACACAGGAGGCACACAGACTCTCCACCCCACCCCCCAGCAGCAATTATGAAACCCACTTGAGTTGCAAATTAATATGCAATTATGATTTTGGCAACTGCTACAAGGAAACCCGAAAGGGCTTAATTGAGTGGCACTTTCCCATGTTCCCATCCCCAGACAAATGGGACAAAACATTCAGATGTGCTCTGGCCCCAGACAGCAGAGGAGAGGGTATTGTGACCTCAGGGGGACCAGGGTGCTGACATCTGAGGTGTCGAGATGGGGATTCAACATGACAAGCACTTGTTATTGGGGTTTGCTAAGTTTCAGGGGGAACTTACACCGTTAGGGAACTCATTATGGAGAGAAGGAAATAGGAAAAAAAATAAACCAGCACTATAATTAAAATAAAATGTCATAAGTCTTCCTAGGTGGGATTCTTCGGGACCCTGTCAAGGGTTGGGGATTCAGCCTCTATGGGAGAAAGCGGAGAAAGCCAGAAGCAGGGTTGGAGCCCCATAGTTTAGCTTGAGCTGTGCAGCTTAAAGGGCAGGGGCAAGATCCAGGGGTGAGATTTTAGGGAGGCAGCTTCTGGCTTGATCCAAGCAAGCAATATTATCAAGAATCTCCTGCCTCCACCATCTACAACGAGAATGTCCAGGTCAATTACAAATTTAAATGAAAAAAAAAAAACCCCAAAAAACAAAAAACCCCACAAAAGTTAGCAGAGTATTTGTATAACCTTGGGAATTAGGGAAATCTTCCTAAACAAGACAGGAAATTTAGAAGCCTGAAAGGAAAAGATAAATATATTTGGATATATCAGGATTTAAAATTTGTGCATGTCAAGGTACCATAAACAAAGGCCAAAATCCCAAACAAAGTGAAATAAATGATACTTTGGGAAAATATTTGCAATGCATATGAAATAAGATTATGGGGACGTAGGTAAATGTGTCTCTACATAAAGTGCTTTCACAAATTAACAGGAGAAAGTCAAGCAAATTTAAAAAAATGGGCCACAGATTTTGCAGAGGCAATTCATGGAGGAGAACATGGAGACGGCAAATGAACATGTGAAAAGACCCCCCACCAGACTAGTACCCAGGGAAATAGAAATTGCAGCGACAGTGAGATTCCACTTTTCACTATCTACATGGACAAACACTGGAAACAACAATGATATCTATTTCTACAGAGGCTGGCTGGGCAACAGGTGGTCTCACAACCCTGCAGGGAGGAAGCTTCAGGGATGGTTTCAGAATGTTACCTGACAGTGTCTTTTGAAATTAATATGACACATACCATTTGACCTCCGATTTGGAAATGTATCCTACACTTAAAAATATTGGTATGTGGGGCGCCTGGGTGGCGCAGTCGGTTGAGCGTCCGACTTCAGCCAGGTCACATCTCGCGGTCCGTGAGTTCAAGCCCCGCGTCAGGCTCTGTGCTGATGGCTCAGAGCCTGGAGCCTGTTTCAGATTCGTGTCTCCCTCTCTCTCTGACCCTCCCCCGTTCATGCTCTGTCTCTCTCTGTCTCAAAAATAAATAAACGTTAAAAAAAAATTAAAAAAAAATATTGGTATGTAAGGATGCATTTCTAGAGATTTTTTTTTTTTTTTTGCAGCAAAACGATACAAAACAGTAAGGAAAGAAACTTGGAAACGATGTGAATGCCCATTAATGTGAGGATAGAGAATAAACAGTAGTGCATTTATACTATGGAATATTGTGCAGTTATGTTCCAGAAGCTAGCTTTACATCCTTTTATAAATTTTGACCCGGGGCACTCTCCCAAGGTACTGCTAAATGAAAAAAGCAAGCATAATGAATATATTATAATTTTGAGGGTAAAAACAAACAGCAACCGTGCTATTTGGGCACGTGTGAATATTTTTTATGGGCTTGGAGCAAAGTGTTGCAAAGTGTGTGCAGTAGGGGATATATAGATGTTTACTTGTTCATCTTTAGTTAGAATGCACATACACTGCTTTTGCAATTAAAAACAAACAAACAAACAAACAAACAAGCAAACAAACAAACCCAAGAATGGGAATACAAAGAGAAGCACTGAGAACAAATGAACACATTATAACAGTTATCAAACAGACCCAGGGGATGGGCCAGCCACCACAGATAGAGTGCTGGAAAGGGGACAGCTGATGCCATGTTGTGTTGGGAGTCCTGCTTTGAGTAATGGTTTTTGTTCAAGATGTTTGAATTTCCCTGTAGCTCTAAGAATCTTTGGTCAGGTTAGAGGAAGCCCAGGGCAGGGCAGGGCACGGCACAGCAGTGAAGGTGAGATTCTCGAGGTGGGAATGGCCCAGGCTG
Organism: Leopardus geoffroyi; assembly: GCF_018350155.1. NCBI lineage: Eukaryota > Metazoa > Chordata > Mammalia > Carnivora > Felidae > Leopardus > Leopardus geoffroyi. The sequence continues at coordinate 52,729,734 of NC_059329.1, read as the reverse complement.
AGGTGCCCCACAGCGGGGCGTGAGGGTGAGGCTACAGACTGTGGTCTTTGATGAGCATGTGGTGGCTGGTGGCCTTTCAAGGAGCAGCTTCCGAAGGTCTGTAGCTGCAGAAACCGGACTGTGGGGGACACAGAAGTGAGGAGGCGAGAGGGAAAGAGTGTTCTTCAGTTTGTCAGTGAGCTCTGGGCGGAAAGGGAGGTAAGAGATGGTAGCAAGACAGAGAGAAGGTTCAGGCACGGATAGTCCTGAGCATGTTCACGGGAAGGCAACCAGTGTGAGCAGATAATCTATTCAGTGAGAACTACTGAGGGGTGGGGGGTGGGTTATTGCGCACAGTGAGAGGGTGCTTATCTCTGGCTTGGGGATGAAGCCCTTGCTTTCTAAAACAGAAGGGTGGGAAAAGGTCAAAAAGAAGGACGGAGTTTTTGGAAACAGGCAGATCCCGGTTTGGAATCCAGGTTACTGGCTCTGTGGTCTCACCTGTCCAAGCCTTAGTTCCATGTATTAAATGAAGATACTTAATGCCTACTTCTCTGACTTGCTGTATTAGAAAAAAAAAAGAAAATACACATAGTGGCAGGCCCATCCTTGGCGCTGAATAAATGACAACTGCCATCGCTGCTTAAGGAGGCAGCCCAGCGTGGAGGCAAGGAGGTGCCCTGTGGGGTCAGACAGAGCCGGATGGAATGGAGTCTAGGCTTGGACACTTACTGGCTGGTGAGCACGGAAAGCTTAGGGGAGACTGGTTTCCTCACCTAAGGTTAGGGCTATGAATGGAGGGTTGTTGTGAGGTTCAGAGATAATGTTTGGCAAGTACCACACCTGCAACAAAAAAGGTGCTCAGAGTTTAGAGGCTGTTACTGTTTATTTGTCTCATCATCCTTTTCATAGGGCTGAGGTCACAGGATGACACTTTTTGTAACACATTAGGAACAGCCTGAGAAATTCATAAACAGTTGTCCGGTGGCGGAGAGACCTGTTAACAAGGTGTGCTCCTGGCTCCCTGGACGGGGGGTGGGGGAGTGGGAGGGTCAGGGGTATGGGCACAGAAGGTGAGAGTCCAGGGTAGTGAAGGGGAGGAGGGTAAGTCTGTTGCTCCCTTTTGATCACGCACCCCTCCCTCCACCCCCACCCTCCTTTCCTGTAACTAAGGTTCTATTTGAGCATTTCTGTCTTGTAAAGATTTCTGTGCATATTTGTGGTATTATATGGGACTAGCAGGAGACAGGGATCTGGGTGGACCTGTCATTTTGATCACTTGCTTGCTGGATGATAATGAGCAAGGGGTTTTATGAGCTTCAGATTCCTATCTGTGAGAGGTCTAATGATTCCCACGTCAAGATGAAATAGGCAGGATTTGTTACCGACCTGGGCATAGACTAGATGCTCAGTAAATATAAAGTTTGTTTCCCTTGGCTGCTAATGAGGGCCCTTGTCTCATCTGCCTCTGATTCTTCACAGCCTCCTAGGAGGCCTGGCCCAAAGAATAAGAATTCATAAGTAAACGAACAAACGCATGGACAAGTGAACTAATGAACACTTGTGAAAACAATGTCAAAAGGAATAACCCCTGCAGATATGGGTCCATGGCACGTCACAGAGCTGTGTGGTTCTGGTCTCAGGAAGTACGGTACCTAAGAGACTTTCCTTCCTGTTCTCAGAGACAGTGAAAGATGATAAATTATTTTATGGCCGGCAGTAATTAGACAAGAGGGCTGTTGCAGTCTCTCTCTCTTTCAGCTCTCTGGGAATGTTTATGGGGCTCAGAGGGCAGCCATTTCCTACTGCCCCTGTATCTGTGCTGGTACCTGTATTCCCAGGCCTCACGGGCCCGGCGTTGGAGGTCAAGGCCACTGCCTGCCTCTACAGACCCCAGGCCCACTGGCTGACTGGAGCAGGGTGCTGGGGTCCCACACAAATGAGTGGGATTCATTAGCTGTGTGAGTTTTGCCAGTTCCCATCCTCCTTCTGGTTCTCAGCTCTCCTATCAAACGGGAAGTTCATGTTAAACAACCTGTAAGGCTCTCTCCACTCAGAAACTCAGGTCTGTATCAATCTTTTTGAAGCAAGTATTTGGCTTGATTTTAAATTCAGAAATACCCAAAAGAGAGAGTGCCTGCATAGGTTTTTTTCTGGAGGTCCTTTTCTGGAGCCCTGGGAAGCTTCTGGATGCTGCACTGACCTGAAGAGGCTGCATTGGTGATTAAGACTGCACGTGCCCGAGCAAATTTTAAAAGGAATCACTGTGGTCTGCCAGTCTAGAGCTCATGCCCTGATGTGTCTTGTGCCAAGCGTGGCCCACAGAAGGGTTTTGTTTGGTGGTCATCATTCTCGAATGTTTTAAAATCTCTTATTGTCTTATAATATATCCTGATTTACTGATTCTTACTTCCAGCTGGCTACTTGGGGAGTTTGAGTTTGTGGCTCCTAAAGTCAAGTGTTTTCATTTGATATGTGAGTCATCCACTCAGAAGGAGGGAAGGTGACCTGTCCAAGACCTCTCAGCTGGGACTTCAATAAGAAGCCGTGACTCTCAGGGAGCCTGGGTGGCTCAGCTGTGTAAGCGTCCAGCTTTTGACTTCTGCTCAGGTCATGATCTCGTGGTTCATGGGTTCAAGCCCTATGTCGGGCTCTCTGCTGGCAGTGCAAAGCCTTCTTGGGATTCTTTCTCCTTCCCTCCCTGCCCTTTCCCTACTCATGTGCTCTGTCTCTGTCTCTGTCTCTTCTCTCTCAAAATAAAGAAAGGAACTTTAAAAAAATTTTAACAGGAGCAGCTCTGACTCTCAACCCAGAGCCTTTTCCTCCAGAGCAGTCTAGAGATATGGCTCAAGGACGTGTGCTACGGGGTCAGGAAGGTTTCTGGCATAAAGCTTATACCCTGGGGGCTGTCAGTGGATTTCCCTGAAGTAGATTTGAATAGCGAGAACAGAGAATTCAGACAAAAGACGTGTCTCAAATGGTATTGGCCTCAGTTTTCTCATCTACAAAAACTGGGATCATCCTATTCTGCCCCCTACCTTGAACAGTTTTGACGGCTTTAAAGTGAAATGGTGCCTGGTAAGGAGCCTGCAGGTATTCAGGATATAGGGGCCTTTTTCCTGGGAACTTCCTGAATATGGCTGACTGGGCCTTCCCCTCTGAACCATTCGAATTGTAAAACTCACATACATTCTTGCTTCCAGGAACATGCAAAGGTGGGGAAGGGATTTATACGAAAATGCACCTGAGCACTTTGAGCTCTCTACCAAGGACAGACTTGGGGGTGCCAGGGCACGAGCCCCCACGGCAACCTCAAAACCCACCCTTCATCCTTGTGGCACCCATGCCTGAGACTGCCTCCTGCTAGGACAGACCATGGGCTTGACCCAATTTCCCTGCATTTGCATTCTGCAGAAAAGCATTTACTTTAACAGTCCTACCCTCTCTCGGCTGAGATGCATTTTCCTTTCCTGAAAATAGCCAGTGCAGATACATCACGTTTCTGACAACACATTCTCTCACCCAACAGATTGGAATGATCATTTAAAAGCTCTGAGTGAAAGCTCAAGCCTCTGATTGATCCGATAATATTGTCTCATTCCCATTTTAAGCTACCTGTTCTTTAAATTGCATATAAAAATACAGCCCATGCAATATTAATACACTAATGAATAATACACTAACAATTTGAAGCGTGCCAACCCACCCAAGGATTTTTCATCCCCTGCATGTTTCATCACAGACACTTGGTATATACTGAATAATCGTTAGGGTGATGAAAATGATAATAACGATGAAATAAATATAGAGGAGTTTTACAGTGGTGGGGAAAAACATGAAAGGTAATTCTCAATTATAAGTGAGGAATGGATGCCTGTGATTCAGGGACGGGCCCTTGCTTTTGATGTATCACGGGCCAGGGCAGCTGCGGCTGTGGCCAATGTCTATTACACAGCCTCATCTGCCTAGCGCTGTCAGAGTTGGTGCGCTGCACACACGTGTAACTTCCTGACATCAGATACAAATGGCGTGAGCCAAAGGACATGGACTTCGGAGACAGCTGGCCCTGAATTCAAAAGCTGGGGCAGCCACTTCATTGTCTTGAGAACTCTTTCAGCCTTTGGTTTCCGGTCTGAAATCCGGGGTGCTGACGACTCCACAGGATTATGGCGACGATGAAATCAGATCATACAGATGAAAATGCCTGGACCAGGGCCTGATACCTGGGAGGTGCTCAGCAAACTGTTGCCTGCCCCAAAGCGCAGCAGGTGGTACCTGTAGAGACTCCATACGTACTAGTCCCTTTTCACTTACACCTGAAGCTTGAACTATGAGGTCGCTGGTTGATAAATCCAGAGGTCTTTTCTTCTCATCGGCGAACTTGAGAGTACATCTCAGACTATTGGGATTCAGGGATCGCTGATCTCTAAATAGAAGGGTGTTACGGTGCATCTCATCCAAATATGGATGTGGAAGCATGGAAGATATGCCAAATACTCTACCCGGAAGTGACCCAGTTTACAAGCATTTATAAACTTTCTTTGAACCATGAAGTAGATGAAAAAAAAAAAGCACATATCATTTTGTGATAAGTACTTTAAATGGGATGTGTTTTGTCAAGAGTTGTAAATGTTTTTAAGATAAAAAATAAACCCATTCATTCATTCATGAATTCATTCATTCATGAATTCATTCAATGATTCATCCTTCCTTTACTGAGTGTTGACACTGGATTAGTCACCATATTGTCAACATTGGAAGTATAAAGGCAGAATTCAAGAAGGATGACAAGCCCATACACTGTTAAGGGCAGTTAATTCTGACACCTGTGGTAAGGGACTCCTTGAGGGAAGTGGATCCAAGGTAAAGAAGGTAGGGGAGTGTGTTCAAGCTTATGGCATAGTGTTAGAACCGAGAAAAGTATACGGTTCTGCAAGGATTTTGGAGAATGGCAAGTGATGATGCAGTGGCAGGGTGATGGACGTGATGTGCCGTGTGCATGTGTATGCATGAGCTGGGTATGATTCTGACCTGCTGAGTCTTCGGCTGTGGAGCGTGTTCCAATGCACTTTGCAAAGCACTCGCCCATAGAGTCTCATCGGGGCATCATAACAACCTGCAGGCTGTGCATGGTTGCCCCCATTTCACCTCTGAAGAAACTGAGATCCAGAGAGGTGATGATTAGTCAGTGCCATTCTGGGAATTCTGTCCCATCTTTCCAGCTTAAAGGCTGTGTTTGAGCTCCCCCAAATCCCAAGGTCCTGTTTTAGAGAGGATGCAGAAGAGATAAAACAAGACCTTGTACCCAAGAAACTAGTTGTGCCAGTAAGACTTAGATGTCAACAGAAGCTTTAAGATTTTGGTCAAGATGTGATCAGTCCCAGCCTGGAGGCAGGTGAACTGCCAAGTTCACGGCTAGGGTAAAGTTTAAACGAGGGGGTGCTTTTTGAATTAGGTCTTGAAATATCGATAGGGCTTTGATGGGCTGAGAAGAGGGGGTGCTAGAGAGCCTGGAATACATGCCCCTGATTATGAGGAAGATGCTGAGTCAGGGCAGGAGTAGAAAAGCCTGGAAACGAGTTTCAAACCTGGTTGCAGGACCCCAGGAATTTTGTGGCACTTCCTATTCTGACTAAATGTGACGCCTTAGTTAGGCAAGGCTTTTGACCTTCTTTATTTAATCCTTTTTCCCCCATTGGTCAAGAATGGTCTGAGGAACTATCATAAGGTTAAGTCTGACAGTATGGATAAAACAATCAGGAGTCACTGATGGGAAGGCACTCTGTCAATCTGGGGAATAATACTCTGATGAATAATAGCAACATGGCCCAGAGCAATAGGTCATCATGGCAGGGGAGAGGGAATGAACTTCACTCTCACTTCTCCAACAGGTAGTGGACATCAGGGATTCTCCCCAGCCCTCCCTGGAACTCAGCTCCCAACTCCTTAAACTGTCACTCTTTAAGACTTCAGCAGTCTATGGAGAGTTCTGGATGACATGATTTAAATAGACCACATTTTTGACCAAACCAATTAAAAAGTAGATATGCTACTATTTGTGCTGTATAATGCAGGTGATGCCATTTTGCCTCCCTGGATCTCAGTCTCCCAACTGATAAACGAGGGAGTAGGTGTAGATGTTCTCTAAGGTTGTCTTCAGATACAATATCCCATGGTAATGGAGAATGACAATTCATCCAGGGTCGCCTGTGTGCAGTCAACATTTCTCAAAATGTTGTTCCATGGGATGCTACTAGGTATGAAGCAAAAGTCAAAATAAAACACAAACCAGATAACAGCAACAAAGAACACAGTGAGGGGGCGGGAGTCTATGGACAAACTGGATTATACATAATCAGACAGGGTTCTTTACTGAAAGGCTTCAGGGAGTTGAAGTGCATTGAGAATCTTCAGGCAGATGAGATATAGAACTTTTCCAAAACCTATTTGTCCACATAATCATTTTCTCCCAGAGCTAGCGTTCAGCAGATCATCCTTGGAGAAATGCTACACTAGGTTTGGCCTAATGGGTTCAAGCCCCCGGCCACTGTTTCTGAGGCACAGGACCAAGGGTATCTGGGACCAGTGGGGACCCATGTTTTAAGTCCAGTTCTATCCTCTCTGCTACCGTGTGACCCTGGGCAAGTCATTGCCTCTCTTTCCTCATCTAATTAAAATTAGATGATATGATCTCTGAGGGCTCTTCTGGTTCCAATATTTTACAGATACGAAATTTTGGGTAGCTTATTCATTCATTCTTCCATTCAGTCGGCAAACGTGTGTAGAACATAGGCTATGTGCTCACAGCTGGAGGCAGACATTAAAAAATGTATCCAATACCTGGCTTTGAGGAAATTCCAGGCCAGGGGGAATGATGTACACATGCACAGGCAGTAAGAGTCTAGCGATTAGTGCTTGTGTCCAAGCAGGGCCCAGAGATGGCTTCTCACCAACCTGGGGAAGGGATAGTTAGAAAAGGCTTTATGGAGACAATGACACTTAACAGATGAATAGGAATTAACCTGGTGGTAAAAGGAACTCTGGATGAAGGAGCATCATGGATAAAAGGATGAAAGGAAGACCAAATGCAACGCATTCTGGGCACAGCAACAGCAACAGCATCCTCAGCAACAAAAATAATGATAAAAACAAAAACAACAAGTATGACGTTTTGAGCGAATACTGTCAGGCCAGAGCTGAATGCTTGCATTCATTAATCTCCAATTCCTACAGCGCTATAAAGTAGATATTATTATCCTGATTTTATAGTTGAGGCAAGAACAGGCAATTCATTATGCTACATGGGGATTTCCCCCTGAAGATGTCTAACCTTCAGCTGATCCCAAGTGATCTATCCACTTCATTTATTACTCATGTCACTTTCGGGCCAAGATTGATTTTTTCCTTTCATTTAAGTTACTTCTGACAGCTTCTTACTAACTCCAGTGAGGACATGAGAAGCAAACGCCTTCCCATACTAGCTGAGGCAAAACGTTAGGATGCGTGAGGATCATGATGTATTTCTAACCAAAAATGAGTGATTCGCAGATTTTCAAGCAACACTTCTTCCCTCTATTGGATGGGTCATTGTGACGAAGCTTAATTAATTTAGTTGTCCTCCCTGAAGGAAAGGCTTGGACATTTTTTATATTAGTGCATTCATTTATCAGTCATTTACTGAAAACCTATCCCAGGCCAGACACTAAATAAGATACTCTGGGGATTACCTCAAATCCCTCAAGATTCAGTATAGGGGATACCTCTTCCAAGAAGTATTTCTGGCCCTCACTCTTGCAAAAAGCGGAGGTCAGATGACTTTTTCTGCACTCTGAGACTGCCCTGGGTCTCGCTTGATCATATTAATCACATTTATTCAGGGGTGGGCATCTGAGCCAATTCTTGTCAAAATATGAGCCCTAGGTCTTGGCATGAAGGGTGCTGGAGGGGACCTTGGCTTCTACTGGTTAGAAAGAAGGATGTGAGGCTTGAGGCTTCTGCAACCAATTGGCTGTATGAAGGAAGCAGGTGGATCATGGAGCCAACCCAGAGGGAGTAGATCCAAGAAACTGCCCTGCCCCAAGCTAAGGGCCAGTGTGGTTTCCTTTATTGCTAACAGTGATGTGAGTTGGAGTTATTAGTCCTGTGTAACAGAGTTACAACTGATACAGCATGGATCCATGACATTATGGGAGAAGGGAATTCTGGAGAAAATGCTGAGAGAATTTAGAAGTGAGTGATCACTTCAATAAACAGCTCAGGAAACAGGTGGAAATGTTTGAGTCGGGCCTTGAGAGGTAAACAGGATTTGCCCACCAATGTAGGCAAAGCGGTTCCAGAAGAGGACACTGTAAGAGCCAAGTTATGAGGCCCAAAGCACAGGGAACATTTGGGAATAAATATTTGGCTGGAGACTGAGATCCATCACAGGTGGTGGCAAGAAAGAAGCAAGGACAGGGGGGCAGGGGCTGGCTCCCAAAAGGCTGCGAGTGGCAGGCATTGCAGATGGGTTCTGCAGCAAATCCGAATTTCTCTTCCCGAGAGGGATGACGTGAAGTGATCCTGGCTTACTGCATGCCTACCAACTTGTATGCTAGGACCCAGAGAGAATCCTGAGTCCACTCCAAACTTCTGGGATTAGAGGCAGAACCCTGCCATCTGCTTTACGACAGATACCTGTCCTTATCTCCTTCGTGGCGCCCCGTGCAGATTTTTTACTGCCTTTTGGTAAGGAAAGGGAAGGAAGAAGTCAACAGAGAGGCACCCGTCAAAAGCCCCCTTTGAATCCACAGATCCCAAGATGACAACTGCATCCCAAAGACTCACTGCCTCACAATGGGAGTGAACCAAATGGAAGGAGACAAGGAGGAAAGAACCAGAAAAATAGATCCTTTTCACTTGTCAGGGCCAAAAAGAACGAATGGGGCCTTAGGAATAGACATTTCCAGACTGGCAGTCAGGGCCATCCTTGGAATTCCAGATCTTCCTGAGGCAGAGAACAGGTGTTCATCTCCCACTCGTTCTGCTGCCTGGACCAAAGCGGGGCTTTCAGGTGGTTTCTACACAGTTCATGATTCAGTGAGAATTCAGGCAAAACAAGCCTTCTGTATAGGGCCAGTGTCACAGGCATGTGATCTAGTCAGCTGCATAGGGACCCGTGCTTACAAGGGCCCGAAGCTTGGTTTAATGCTGTGCTGTTACCATCTTGCAATTCTTAACACTTTTTGAACTAAAAGGCCTTGTATTTTCACTTTGGATTGGGGCTTGCAAATTTTATAGCCTATTCTGCTTCTATGTGTCTGAGAATGGAAGAAAACCTCAAGGGTCATGTCAGTTAATGAGATTCAGCTCCTTTCCTTTGGCCATGCTGGGTGGCAGGAACTTGCTTTACCTGGTAGGTCCTGACATTCCCAGCTCCTGACCAGCCTCTTCCTTTTATCTTATTCTCCCTCCCTTCAAAAATACAGCCTCTACCTCTGCGAGCCTGAATCCTCCCCACCTCTCAGGAGTAGGTAGAAACGGCACATTTCTCCCTCACATTTTCCCCGATTCTTCCTGTAAAATGTATTTCCTCTTTTTCTGTCATCTTACAATGAACTTTGTCACTTTTGCATTGTATTATAGCTACTTTTGCCATGTGGGACGGAGCTGGTGTAAGCCTTTAGGAAGAAAGACTTCGATTCAAATGCACGACCTTGGACATTTCAAACTCTCTGAGCCCCAGGATCTTCATCCAGGGTTACTTAAGACAGTGAGCTACAACGAGGGGACCGTATTTCTGGTCTGCCCAGGATGGTGCTGGTCTATGCCAATACCCAAATGTAATTATTAATAGTGCCCCCTTTAATTACAAAGAGCTCTGGTTTGAATGAAAAGCTATATAGCTCCCTGGTTTCACCTTTAAAAGTGCTCAGCAAGGCATCTGACATATAATAGATACTTAAGATACGTTTGCTGAATCAGATGCTTAAAAAAAAAAACCCTCCCATTGATGTGTGTGTTAGCATTTTTGTATCTTTACCAAACTTTACAGATAGTATTAATGACAAACTATGCAGAAACTAAAAACAAAACAAAAAACCCCACCAAAAAACAGAAAACAACCGCCCCCCCCAGCCAAAATACCAGATGACAGGGAAAATGACAAAACCACCTCATGTCTCTGATTTTCCAAGGGCTGTGATGAAGGCTTATATGCCATTTACAAAGCTTCATGGGAGGGAGGAGGGGGTCATCTGATCTTTTGTTCCATCTGCATTCTGGCATCTACAGGTGCTTGTCAGCCAGGGCGACAGCAGCAGCAGGACTCTGGATTGCTTTTTAAAAAATAAATTTAGGATTTATTTATATTTATGCTGAATAGAGCAATACTGATGCAGGCCATGACTTCTCCATCTCCTGTGAGGAAGAAGCAGAGTCTGGGAAGGGGTCCCCTCTTTGTCCAACTCTGAGTCATTTAGTGAGCGCCTAGTATGCAGCAAGTGCCAAGGCCCACTCTTTATATTGGCTACAGTGGGGTCAGTATCCCTTTGCAATTGCTTCTGGGGCAAGTGGCTTCATGAAATTTTGCTTCAGCTGGCACATGTCCCTCCCCCCTGCAGTCCAGGGAACATCTGAACTGTGGAGCTGGTTGGCACAGCCTGCCCAACTCTCTGGCCAAACACCTCACAAGGCCCCGGGATAACAGAGATGTATCAGAAAACTTGGGAAGCAGGGCATTTTGATCTTGTTGTTTGGCCCAGTACACTTTGCCCATATAGTTTTCAGGTTTTGCTTCGTTTTACTTTATTATGTTTTTATTTTTCAAAATAAAAGTTGTATACATTTAAGGTATGCAACAGGATGATGTGATATGCATACTACATAGCGAGATCATTACCACAGTCAAGCTAATTAACATATCTATGTCATCATATAGTTATTTTCTTTTTGTGTGTGTGGTGAGAGCACTTAAAATCTACTCTCACAGTGGGGCACCTGGGTGGCTCAGTCGGTTGAGCGTCTGACTTTGGCTCAGGTCATGATCTCACGGTCCGTGAGTTCGAGCCCCGCGTCGGGCTCTGTGCTGACAGCTCAGAGCCTGCAGCCTGCTTCAGATTCTGTGTCTCCCTCTCTCTCTGACCCTCCCCTGCTCATGCTCTGTCTTTCTCTGTCTCAAAAATAAATAAACATTAAAATTCTTTTTTTTTTTTAAATCTACTCTCTTAGTAAATTTTCAGTATTCAGTACAGTATTATTAACTATAGTCATTAGGTGTACATTAGATCGTGAGACTTACCCACCCTGAAGAACGCTGTGCCCTTTGACCAATGTCTCCCATTTCCCCCACTCCCTGCCCCTGGTAAGCACCGTTCAAGTCTTTGTTTCTATGTATTTGACTTCATTAGATTCCACATATAAGTAAGATCATGATTTTTTTTTTCTTTCTGTGCCTGACTGATTTCACCTAATATAATGTCCTTCAGATTTATCCATATTGTTGCAAATGACAGCATCTTTTAAAATGCTGAATAATATGGCATTATATGTGTGTATGTGTATGGATACATATATATACATCTCTCTCGATTTACATATCACAATTTCTTATCCGTTCATCTGTTGATGGACACTCAGGTTTTTTCCATGTCTTGGCTATTGTAAGTAATGCTGCAATTAACATGGTGGGTGCATATCTTTTTGAGTACTGACTTCATTTCCTTCGGTTATATATCCAGAAGTGGGATTGCTAGATCATACAGTAGTTCCTTTTATTTATTTTTTTCAGTTTTTTTGAGGAACCTCCATACTGTTTTCCACAGTGGCTGCACCAACTTACATTCCCAACAAAAGTGCACAAGGTTTCCCTTTTCTTTACATCCTTGCCAATACTTGTTTTTATCTTTTTGATAACAGCCATCCTAACAGGTATGAGGGGATATCTCACTATGCTTTTGCTTTGCGTTTCCCTGATGATTAGTGATGCTGCATACCTTTCATGTACCTGTTGGCCATTTGTGTGTCTTTTAGGTCCTTTGCCCATTTTTAAATTGTGTTTTTTTTTTTTTTTTTTTTTTTTTTTGCTATTGAACTGTATAAGCTCCTTGGATGTTAACCCCCTATCAGATACATGTGTTCTCCCAATCCATAGGTTGCTTATTTATTTTGTTGATTGTTTCCCTCACTGTTTTAAGTTTATTTTGTTAGTTTCATGCAGTCCCACTTGTTCATTTTTGCTTTTGTTGCCTGAGCTTTTGGTGTCATATCCAAAATGTCATTGCCAAGGTCAACACGAAGAGCTTTCCCTCTATGTCTTCTTTTCAGAGTTTTGTGGTTTTAGGTCTTAACGTTTAATCCATTTTGAGTTGATTTTTGTGTATGCTGTAAGATAAGAGTTCCAATTTCATTCTTTTGCCTGTGGATACCCAGTTTTCCCGGCCCCATTTATTGAAGACACTACCTGTTCCCCATTCTGTATTCTTGGCACATGTAGTAAGTGGATGGGATACAATGGTTGTATTAAGAATACAGTGGTGGCGGGCAGGGGGCTGCCTAGACATTAGCATGATCCTGAAATGACTGACGGGTATTAATACCTTAATTTTTTTTAATGTTTATTTATTTTTGAGAGAGAGTGAGACAGAGCGTGAGCGGGGGAGGGCCAGAGAGAGGGAGACACAGAATCTGAAGCAGGCTCCAGGCTCTGAGCTGTCAGCACAGAGCCCGACGCGGGGCTCGAACCACGAACTGTGAGAACATGACCAAACATGACCTGAGCCGAAGTCAGATGCCTAACCGACTGAGCCACCCAGGCGCCCCTGACAGGTATTATACTTTAAAAATTTACTGAAAAGCAAACAAATCTATTATTTTTAAAACTAGTTCCTAATGAATATTAGTGGTGAAAGGATCGACTTTAAATAGAAGTGATGGCCGTCAAAGCTGATTTCCCCACAGACTAGATTAGGTGCTTCTTCTTGACACTCCTTAAAACCTGATGATTATCTCTACCTTGCCAGCAGTCACACCTTTCTCTAATATTTGAGTTTGTGTGTCTTTCCTGCTGATGAGACCAGAAACTCACTGAGAGCAAAAATTCTCATTTCCATGTCTGTGTCTGGTTCAGAGCAGTGTTTGTCCAGAAATTTAAGATTTGCCTTCCCTAGGGAAGGCGACGCAGCTCATCTATCAGAACATTTGCCCCCAACTTGGAACTTGCTTTGCATGTGGAGGAAACAATATGGTGCCTTGTAAGTCATTGAGCTTTGTTGAATTTTATTTTGAATGAGTTGCAAGCCCTTGGAGGGCCTTGGGCAGGAGAGTGACATGATCTGGCTTTAAAAGGATCATTCTGGCGGCTGGGTTGAGAATAGATTTTTGGGGATGGAGGTGCAGAGATTGGTTGAGAGTCTATGTCAGTCATTTAGGTGAAATATGATGGTGGGTTGAACCACAGTGGGAGTGGTAGGACGGTAAGAATGTTCACAATTGTTCTGTGTTGTGAATACCAGGCTGATGGTACTGGCTGATAGAGCAAATGTGGGACATGAAGGAAAGAAAGAGGATTCAGGATGATTCCAGACTCTTTGGCCTGAGCAACAAAAGGTTGGATTTGCCATTTAATGAACTGAGAAAGAGTAGGGGTGGGAGTAAACTTGGAATAATGTCCCCTCTAGGGTAGGAGAGGACTGCTGTCATCAGGCTTGTTCCAAAGCCTTCCCCACCTCCACACTCCTGCCTTTGGGATACCTCAGTCCTGACGCTGCTCCTAAGGCACCAGCTTCTGACCGCTGCCTCCTTCAATATCCCTTTACGTGCTGCCCTTTCCCTGGGATGTCCTCATGTCTGTCAGACGCAGCGGGAAGGAAAATCAGGTTCTACCTAATTAGCTCATCTTAAGTGGATTTCACTGTGCATTTAATTAAACCTGTTATAATCTTGAAGGGTATTTTGATACATAGTACTTGATACAGAGTAATTAGACTACTGTGGGCATGTACATAAATATCTTTGGGCTGAGGTTTTAAGCCAGGCTCTGTTGCTGCGGGTTCCTATGAGCTGCCCTGCCAATAAGTTCAAAGCCAATAATGTTTACACACTCCATATTTGCAGCCTTCTCAGCTATTCTGGCTGGTGGATGAATTTCAAGGTCACTGGTTATGCTTTTCTATGGTTTAGGGGAAGGATTCCTGAGCCCATCACTCTCCTGCTCAAATGACTGTGTAGCTCCACACTGAGTATGGAATGAGGTCAAAGCTGCTTGAATATGCGTTTTTGGTCTGCCCAATTTAGTTACCCTCTATGTTTCCAGTATATTCTCAGTCTCCAAAACTTTATTCAATGGGACTCTACATCTCATCTGCCTCTAAGCCTCTGCTTTAGGATTTTCTTCTATTTTGGAAGTCTTTTGTCTTTTATTCTGTGTCTGTCAGAATAGGCTGGGCTATCATGGTATCTCAGTGGCTCGCTGTATCAAAGCATTTTTTTCTCCCTCATTCTGTACAGCCACTGCAGGTCAGCTGCAGCTCGGCTCTGTTGCAAGTGATCAGGGGACAAGGGAAAAGAGACATAGTGATCAGGTACTGGATCTTAACGCTTCTACTCAAAAGTAGCACATTTACTTCCGCTAACACTTCCTTGGCGAGGTAAGTCATATGACCAAGTCTGCCATCAATGGGGTAGGAAGTATAATCCTGTCCTAGGCAGAGAGAGTGAACGTTTGTGAACAGCAACACAATCTAGAGTTGCATGATGGGTCTTTCTAAGATGACCCCAAAGCAGTGATCATTCTGTACTTTCCACTGGCAAGTTTTTTCTAGTCTGTGCTAGCCTAGAAAAAGGTTTTTTTGAGTCTGTGCTTTCCTCTTCTCATAAGCAGCATGCAGTTGGAGGGCAGGGCTGCGTCCTCGTCATCTCCCTCATCTATAGCGTCTTATTGAGTGCTTTGCCCTTGGACACTCAATACATGTTCTGTGAAGTAAATGCTACATTTCCAACAATGCACTACCCAGGAGCCAGCATATGAACTTGAGAAGCCTGAGAAAGCTAGAACTGCTCCCCTCGGAAAGACATGCAGCTCTCTTTCATGATAATTTCACTACATTCGATTCTTGCATCAGCCTTAGGTTGTTGGCCCCATTTTATCCCAATTATACCTATGAGGACATGGAGGCCAGAGAGACGCAGGCATGCTCACCATGACAGGGAGCTCAAGCTATTGCCACTTTGGCATGTCTTTTATGTTTAAAATTATGTCTAGAAATGATTACTGTTTCATGGTCAAAGGGATGAGCCTAAATCTTCTACCAGGAGAATGCCTTTGCTAATACATATGCCCTTTGACCCCCAAGGAGTGGGCACGGGGGAGAATTACCCAACAATCCCGCAAGATTCAGAAAGATTCACTTAATTGTTGGAGCTGACTCACTTTGTAAATTCTTACATTAAATTATTTTTGTTAGGGAGAACCAGAGAGTGAAAAATGGATCCTTTGAGGTGAGAGTACAGAGAAGGAAGAAAATAAGACGATAAAAATAGAAGGAAGCAAAATATTAGTGGAGACGTTAAAAAAGTAAGTTTTTAAAAGAGATAGTCATTATGTTAATTCGTTATCTGGTGCTATTAAATGCCAATATATGTGCTAAGTGTTGGAGATACAAAGATGGAAAAGAGCTAGGCTTTGTCCCTGAAGGGGTTTTCAGCTTGGAGTAAGGGACTCCTCCCAATGTAAGGCACAGTCCTAACCATGGTGTCCAAGGCACAACCCAAATATGTTGGGGGCCCTGGAGAAGGAAGAGGGGAAGGCAAATGGGAGGGAAAGCTGCTGATCCCAGCAGTATTACTTTACTCCAGGCGGCTTATTAACCAGATTGTCAATAATGTCATGGTAAATGTTTCTAGTGTTTTTTTAAAAGCCTCCAAGCATTTTATTGCATTTGACCCTTCATCTAATAGAGCTATCTGCCTATGCCAAGTGGTGTCAGCATGCCGCTTAACATGAACATCCAAGTCCGTCCCAAGGCCCACGAGGGGGAAGGGGGCTGCTTCACCAAAGAGCAGCCCTTCCTCCCCCCACGTCCGGTCCAGCTCACACTCTGCCCAATCTGAGCCGTATCCTGGGGTATGTTGCGTGTCCTACTTCCATGTCAGGCACCAACAAGCTGTTCCTACAGGGAGGCCAAAGAGCATTGGGCAGAAGTGTGGGCACTTGAGCCAGCCAGAACGTCTGGGTTCACGTCCTGGTTTCACC
This sequence comes from Leopardus geoffroyi, assembly GCF_018350155.1. Lineage (NCBI taxonomy): Eukaryota > Metazoa > Chordata > Mammalia > Carnivora > Felidae > Leopardus > Leopardus geoffroyi. Next base: position 52,713,530 of record NC_059329.1, on the reverse strand, counting down.
ACCAAGCTCTAAGTCCATGGTGAGCATTAGTTTTGTCATCTTTAAAATAGGAATTATGATATGAGCACCTGCTTTGTCAACTTCTGACGGTTACTGTGAATGCCTTAACAGTTCTCTGTTCTAGCTCTGCCCCTACCAGCTATCCTAACGCTTACTGAGTGCTAAGTTGGTGCCCTGTGCTAGGCTAGGCCCTTCCTGTGCATGGTCCCATTTAACCCTCACAATGCCTTGGGGTTAGCTGTGTCTTTACCTCCATGGTATAAATGAAGGAACCGTGGCTTTGTTACTTCAAGGAAACTTCCCTATGTCACACAGCTCTTAAGTGGCTGAGGTGGGACTTGAGCCACTTGAGTGGATAAATCACACTACCAGAATAAACCCTCCATAATCACATTGTACTTATAAAGGAAGGAGAGAAATGGTGCCCAAGCCAGGATATAGGAATTACTTGGGAAAGGTACCACAATACACACACACACACACACACACACACACACACACACACACACTTTCACTTTCTCTCTCTCATTCTTCCAGGCTCCACCCAGCAGATTCGGATCCAGTGCATTGCAGTGGGGTCCAGCAATACATACTTTTTAAACAAATGGCTCGGATAATTGACAAAGCTGGTTCTTAAAACAACTTTTGGGACCTCAGTTAGACTTAAAGGCTTTCTTGGTTCAACTCTTCTCTGCTACTTGAATCTGGTCTATGTCCTGAGACTTTTCAATCTCTTCAGAAGGGCTTCTATCCACTCACTGAGACTGTGCACCCTTGTGCTGGACACTGGTCATGCAGGCAAGAGGAAGGCATGGTTCCAGGTTTGGAGGTGCCCATGGCTTTCCTATGTGCACTAGAAGTCTACATCCTGTCCACTTCTGTGCACTAGTTTCAGCATGTGCTCTGGAGGCCTAGCGGATGGGTCCTCCATTGGCTTCCAGCCCTTCTTTGGTCTTGTCTTCTTTGGGCACATACCCTTGAAGGAGAGGATGGAGGAAAGAGTGGTTTATAAGGGTGGATTGGGTCTTGCAGGGCCTACTGTGTCTCTTGAGCTTCCCTTCCCTGGCAGTCAGCTTGGTGCATGCCTGTGGTTGCTCTGTCTACCTTGCCACATCATCCCAGAAGGTCCCCAAAACAAACATTAGCGACCATAGTGGGATCTATCCAGTCTCCATCCTCCACAGCTGAGGAAGCCATCTAGAGGCTTGGAGATGAGAAGGGGAGGGAAGTAGAGCTAAACCAAGGGTTCCACTGGAGGTCATGGGTGCATTTTGGAGGCCTCCAAGAACCCTTGGAATTGTATCTATAAGTCTCATGTGCATTGCATGTAGGAAGTGGAGGAGTCCATTACTGTCACTGAGTTTCCAAAGCATTTGTGACTCTCAAAAGCCTAAGAGATATTAGTATCCATTCCCTCAAAGGGGGTAAAACCCTGCCTTCAGAGAAGAATTTCATTGGGCTTCACAAGTTCCCTTAATTTCTTGCTGCAGAATCTCATCTCATTCGATCTTTACCACGGTTCTGTGGAGTAGTGATTAGCTCCACTTAGTGATTTGATAGCTGAGGTCTCGATAAGTATAAGAAACTTGGTCAAAGTCCCATGGCTACCAAGTGGCAAAGGCAGGGCCCACACTCAGGTCCAGTGGACTCTCAGCACACAGCTTAGGCCACTGTGTCACTCAAGGTCTGTTGGTCAAAGACCAAAACCCCATTAGTGTTGATGAAGCCATTCATTCCAGCAGAAGAAATGAAGTTTCTTCCACTCTTAGCAAATACTAGGGAAGCAACCAGTGTAAATTACTAAATAGAATTCAACACAACTTTTGAGTACCTACTGTATGCTAAGCACTTACGTATATTATTTAATGTTCATAAAAATCCTGAAAGTCCTGTCTTTCCATTCTACAGACAAAGCAGATAAATCCCAGAGAGGCTGGATTAAACTGTGCAAACTTCCACTGCTGGAGGGCCAGGATTTGAACACAGGTCGACTGAGGACTTCAGATTTTTGTCCTTCCACATCTTTCTGACCCTTGGGTGACTTACAGGATCTGAGTGGGAAGAAGCTGGCTAGTGCCTAAGGCAGAGAGTTGAGGGATGGGAAAGGAAATGGTGGACTACTAAATTTCTCTGAGCCTCAGTTTTCTCGTCTGTAAAATGGAAATAAACCCCATTGTGAAGGATGACTGTGAAGCTTGAATGAGATCATGCATTTAAGTGCCCGACAGGTGGAAGGTGTCCTTGCAGTTGGCTTCCTTGTTTATCTGTGGGGAAGAAGTGTGGCCCAACAATTGGGCTGTGTTCTTCTCAGGTCTCCTGGTAACAGCAGCTTACTGGCCTCCTGCGAGGTGGAACCAGCATTCTTTTTTTTTTTTTTTTTTCTTTCAACGTTTATTTATTTTTGGGACAGAGAGAGACAGAGCATGAACAGGGGAGGGGCAGAGAGAGAGGGAGACACAGAATCAGAAACAGGTTCCAGGCTCTGAGCCATCAGCCCAGAGCCCGACGCGGGGCTCGAACTCACGGACCGCGAGATCGTGACCTGGCTGAAGTCGGACGCTTAACCGACTGCGCCACCCAGGCGCCCCTGGAACCAGCATTCTTAAGGAGTTCCTCTTTTTCATCCTGCCTGGAGATTGGAGGAGTTAAAAATCATTTTCCAAAAGATGTTTTGACACTTAATCATACACATCCTCCTCTTTGGTCGTAACGTCCCTTGTCATGTCTGCAACAAACATGGGTTTTTGATGCGTGAAAGTATAGCTCCTGCCCCTCAATTATCAGTTTTCTGCCTTTAACAATTAGTGGTCTGAACACTGAAGTCTAAACACCCAGGTAACTTAATTATTTCTCTTTCCCCTTCCTTTAACCAAGAACAACCAGCAAATGACACATTGGTTTACCTAGGAGTTTTTGAACTGTGACTTTAGACTGCATATTGGAACCAATGACCCTTTTCTCAGACCACATTCAATTAATATGCAAATGAATTAGACCTTCTGGGTCAGCACTCAAGTTCAGAATCCAAGGAGATGGGGAGGGGGTGGGTCGGGGAGGAATGAACAAGTGCTCAGACAAAATGTAGGGTTTAGACTCAGATTAACCAGGATTTGAACCCCAGCTTTATCATTTACTTGCTTTCTTACCTGGCCATGAGGTTCACCCTCTTTGAGCCTCAGTTTTATCATCCTTAAAATGGGGATAATAATTTTCTGCCCCCTTGGCTTCACAAATCGTTACAACATTTGCAGCATGGCTAAGTGCTCCTCATGGGAGTGTCTGTCCTTTCTTTCAAGGGGTGATTTTTCTCTCACACAAATGTTGCAAACTCAAAGCCCTACAGGTGGCAGAAAGGCACTGCAGATGAATCAAGGGAGGCATGGTAGCATGAGGAACGACAGGGAGTGGTAGGGACTGTGGCAAATGAGAATGCATACCCCACACGGACAACAGACTGCCTAGCTTTGATGGAGTGGACCCGGGTTGTCACAATTTCTGATTTTTTAAAGACAAGCCTGAAATCTGGATTTTGTGTAACATCTCCCAACACTGCCTACACAATACATGTCTGTAGTTTCCATTCAGCTGGCAAACATCCAGGGTGTGCTTTTGTCTAGCACGGCTGGGGAGTAGAGGTTTGGCTTACTCTGCTTGGAATTAGTGTACCTTGCAGCCAATCCCCTTCTGTATGACCTCCAAATTTCCCTTTATCTCCAGAAACCCCCAATTCCTGTCTTCTCCAACCGAAGAAAGCAAAGTAAATATGTTAATTTTGCAGAGAACTTGGTGCTCATTGGCCTCCTAAAAGCAAGCTCTGGGATCTATGTGTGTCCATCTCAGAAGGTCTATCAGCAAGCTTTTCTGGACAAAAGAGCTGTGTTTTGTGAGATGGGATCACAGGTTGGAGCAGGGAGGAAAGGGTGGAGAGTTCTGAGGGCAGCCTCAGGACCAGGGTTCCACTTCTCACTCTAGCACTGAGTAATTATGTGGAAATATCACCGGAGATGTTTCTGTCCTAGCATTTTCATTTCCATGATAGGAATAATAACACACTCCTGTCTTCCTCCCTGATACTTTAGGAGAATAAAATTACAAAATCTAACAATACTTCAGCATCATTTTCTGAGTTCTGATCTAGACGAGGGCCTATGCAAGAAGCTGGTGACCCTCAGATGACTGAGACCATCCCTGTGATCAAGGAACTTGGCATCTGGTGGGCAGACACGTACATTAACAACCATCTGCCAGAGAAAAGTCTAACAGCGGGGGAAAGAGGTCAGGATGTGTTCCATCAAGAAAAAGAATTTTTGTTTGATTGGGTGAGAGAAAATCCTAAATGTATTTTGTCAAACAGCAGTGATGTTGTAGATAGATACCGGAATTTCATTTGGTTTGTTTACTACTTATTAATTTATTCAACACATTTACTGAGTTCCTGTTGCTAGGAACATAAATCTCACCGTCTCACTTTTAACCACGATTGCTACATCAGTCTGTCAACTCTGCTAGATGAGCTGGTCTCCATATTTTCAGCCCCTAGTGGGGCCACTGAGTATTTATTGAAAGTGAGCAAACACAAGAACATATGTTTGATGCAGCCCAAACCCTTCGAACTGGCGCCTACAAGTCTTTGCAAAGAAACATCTTTTATGATTCTGCTTATCTGGGTCTACTGTGGCCATTGCACTGCACTGGGGAAGAACTAGGGATGTTCAGAGCTCAGGTTCCTGGGGCTTTAAGAAAAATGCTTCTGCTACGTGGCCCGTGGATTACTTAGCTAACAAACTTCTGCTGACGAAGGACTTAGGAGACACAGGATAGCGTGGAGAAGTGGGAGCTGGTACCAGCAGCCTTTTCTTCCCGGCTCCCTTCATCCAGTCCTGCTGCAGTGGTGGAGGGACGTCAGTGTTTGTTGTGGCACAGGGCATTGGTACTGTGCTTTAAGAGATGGTGAGGTGTCACGGGGCACCTGGGTGGCTCAGTCGGTTAAATGACTGACCAGCTCAGGTCATGGACTCCTAGTTTGTGGGTTCCAGCCCCGCGTTGGTCTCTGTGCTGATGGCTCAGAGCCTTTGGATTCTGTGCCTCCCTCTCTCTCTGCCCCTCCCCTGCTCGTGTGGGCCCTCTCTCTCTCTGTCTCTCAAAAATAAATAAAACATTAGGGAGGGAGAGAGAGAGAGAGAGATGAGGTGTCTCACTACATCCTGCAGCCAGGTGGAGTTCCCAGGAAAGTGGAGCAGGACTTGCATGGGCCAGGGAAAAGCAGGCTGGGGACTGAGGATGGAAGAGGAGGCTGGGGAAGATGTGAACTAGCACTGATTCAATCCGAGCTTATGGACACCTCGAACCTTCTTCATGCAATGTTCAAGTCATGTTGGGTAGGGAAGCACGGCTCTCTTCTTGGCCACAAAGTGAAGCCTTTGTCCATCCATCTACCATCTACCTATCCAGTCACTCCTCCCTTTCTCTACTGACCCATCCACTCATCCATTCAACCTATCTCTATTGGCAGGCTTGCTTCTAGCCACTGGGCATATAGAAGTGAAGAGAGAGATACAGGCATATAAACAGGTAAATTAGGATACAATATACCTAAAGCAAGAGACAAATGTTGAGAAAACCCAGAGGAAGAAAAACTAACACGGTCGGCAGGAACCAGAAAAGGCTCCCCAGAGAGTGTCAGTTGGGGTCGTACTAGAAGAATAAATCTGAGATTACCAGGACAGGTGGTGGTGGAGCCTTACACCAGGAGGCATAAGGAGCCATTTCGAGGGCATAGAAGCCAAAAGGGTCTGGGATATTCTGGGATGTGGGAGTGTGTGGCTGGAACACAAGCTTGTGAAGTTTGTACCACGTTTCACAGGGCTGGTTGATCTTTATTTTGCCGAGTTTTCAAGAGCTGAGTAGATGGTATGAGCCTTGAAGGCTTCAAACTACACTTTAATATCAAACAAGGTTAGGTTCAATGCCCCAGCTCTATGGTCTCTTATGTACATCTCCTGTACATACAAAAGTCGTGTGTTGCCAGGCATCGTGCCAGCCATGGTTACATGGGCAGAAGTAACCTGTGAGGAGATGCTTTCTTTGTGGCATCTATTACCAAGGGAGAGTGACGCTCAGAGTTGGAAGAATTCAGGTTCTTGGTACGAGTGGAAGGAGCATGGGCTCTGTGCTTTGAGTTCTCCTTTGTCACTTATTGCGATGCGTGTAGCTGGGTAAAGTTGGAAATTTTCATCTCTTTGTCTTTGCTTTCCCATCTATAACATTGTAGAGTGGGGGAGTGCATCAATGCCTAACTGGGAGTACATATGAGAGTATTAAGTAAAATAATATATGGAAAGCACATAACCAAATACCCCAAGCCCAGCATCAGCCTATAATAGACTCAGAAAATGAGAATTATCGCTACTGTGTCTCAGACCTTTTGAGAACTTGTGCTAGGTTGTTTAGGCTTTATATAAGGAATCAAGGACCTAGAAACAGGGGGCTTGCGTTCTCATCCTGGCTTTATCACTTGTGAGCTATGTTATGCCGTCTTAATTACTTGGTCGCTCTGGGCCTTAACTTTTCATCTATTTGACAAAAGAAAGAGGTTGATCCAATCATTCCTATTCATAACTCACCCTCAGTTAAATGCCTTTGTCTCAATTCCCATGACCAATGAAGGAACTCACCCCTCCCAGGTAACAACTACTGCTACTGAATCAATATTTGCTTCCCCCTCACCCCCACCAAATTCATATGTATTTGGAGGTGAGGCCTTTGGGAGGTGATTAGATCATGAAGGGAGTGCTCTCATGAGTGAGACCAGTGGCCTTATAAAAGAGACCCCATAAAGTTCCCTTCCTTCTCCTTCCACCACCTGAGGACACAACAAGAAAATAGCCACCTATGAACCAGGAAGTGAGCTTTCAGCAGACACCAAATCTGCTGGTGCCTTGATCTTGGTTGGATTTCCCAGCCTCTGAAATCATGAGAAATATATGTTAGTTGTTGATAGTACCCCGTTACAGCAGCCCGAATAGACCGAGTTCACTGCCAAGCTTCCCCAGCTAGTTTAGGTATGAATCAAAAACTGGTGATCCACCTGGACAAATTAGAAAGAGCTGACTTCTGTGCAGACCCAACCCCATCCCAGAGTTGCTTATGAGTGGACTGTGGGCTTGAGTTTGACCGCCATCTTCTCTCAGCCAGGCACTCCAGCACAGGGTAAGCCTGCCCAACAATAGCTGGGGCCCTGCCATCCTCGCTGGTCTCTCAGCTTCCAGACACAGCCATTCCACTCCAGTCCTACCTCCACACCATTTGGGGAAGTCACTCTGCTACAGAATTGGACACGGTTTCACTTCTTCCAGTTCAAACCCTTACTTGTGTCCCATGGCTTCAGGATAGAGACAAGCTCCTTTTCCAAGCCTTGTATAAGCTCTCACCTCTTTGTGGACGTTTACATGCATCGTATGTCGTAGCTCTGTGAACAGGCGGTGCTTTTCTTGCTGCCGTGCCTCTGCATACACATTCCCCGCCGCCTCCCCCCCCAACCCTGCTCAGAAGGCTCTCCCCTTTCCCCTTCATCTAAGCTGACATCCAGTTACCCGTTGAGGCTCAGCTCAAGTGTCATCTCTGGTAATCTTTATGTGACCTCCAACCCTGGGACAGACTGAGAGCCCCTCTACTGAGCCTTGGTACAAAGCTACCTCTCATCATGAGGGGCCCCATATTACAGTTGTGCAATCTGAGGCCCAGAGAGCTGAACCTTTTCTGACAAGAATAATAAAAGCAGTAGCAGCCATCCAGCCATCACTTATTGAGAACTATGTGTCTGGCACTGAGAGCCACTATGTGAAGTAGGCATTACCATTTATACTTTACAGTGGAGGAAGCTAAGGTTAGGAGTGGCATCGTTTATCTAGTGCAGTGGTTCTCAAAGTGTGGTACCCGGTCCCGTAGCATCAGTGTCTGTGGGAAACTTGGGAGAAATATAGAATCTGCAGCTGACACCAGGCCCAATAAATCTGGTGGTAAACCCAGATATATGAGTTTAAAAAGCCCTCCAGATAATTCTGATGCATGCTAAAATATTATTTATTGAGCACCTACTATGAACAAGGCAGTTTGCCAAGCAATGGCCTACTATCCAGCTAGTAACAGGTGGAGCAAGGATTCAGAACTGTATAACTGACAGTTAAAAAATAAGTAAACTTGTGCTTTTAATGCTGTGACCACCCACGGGCTTTGCTCAGGGAGGCCTCCCTTGGTCACCCTGCTTAAAATTGCGGTTCTTCTCTTCCCCGCACCCACTGCCAGCATTTCCTATCTCCTGTCCCTTTACTCAGAGCACTTCCCACCAGCCAGCATACCATATACTCTAAGTATTCATTATTTACCGTTCTCTTAGTCACTCTGGGCTGCTCTAGCAAAATACCGTTGACTGGGTGGCTTAAAGACAGAAATTTATTTAATCATAGTTCTAGAAGCTCAGAATTCCAGATCATAGTCTGGTTCTGGTGAGAGCTCTCTCCCTGGCTTGCACACATATACGTTCTTGCTGTGTCCTTATAAGGCAGAGAGAAATAGATACAGAGAGAGAAAGACAAAGAGAATGTTTGCGTAAGCTCTCTGGTGTCTCTTCTAATAAGGGCACTGACCCTGTCAGGAGGCCCCCCCCCCAACATGATCCCATCAAACTCTACCTCTCAAAGGCCCCATTTCCAAAGACCATCAGGGTTAGGGCTTTAATATACAAATTTGGGGAGGACACAGACATTCAGTTCATAACAACCCTTTCCCACCTGAATGAATGTAAATCCCAGCTGGGCAGGGATTTGTTTATTTCATCTGTTAACTGCTACGTCTTGAGAGTGTAGAACACTGCCCTGCCCATAGCAGGTGCTTGGTAAATACTTGTGGAATAAATGGTCACACAACTGGGTGGTGACAGAAAGGAGACTCGCTGGGGTCTATCTATGCACATTCCAGTACATTCTATGTGCTCCCCCCTCCTTATCTCCATTTAGTATTCTCCTGATTAGTAGCTATCTCCTTCCTAAAAGGCTCATTTTCCAGAAACATTCCTTTACCAATCATCACTTGCAGGAAGAGAGTCTTTTCCCAACAAGCCCTGCAGAGTGGTTACCCTAGGCACGATTTTAGCTAATTTACTCAGTGCTTTGTCTTAATGGTTCACCAAGTGGAGATTCTTTCAGTAATGACAGTAAATGCATTCGAAATGTGGATATCGACCCGGGCAATGCTGCATATTCCGCTCATCAAATTTTCATGTTAAATTTAAAAAAAAATTTTTTTTTTTTTTGGTGGGAAAGGAGAACTGCCTAAGTGTTGATTCCAATTCGATCACTGTGGCGTACTTTTGTCCCAAATAAAAGGAAGGGGGTTTTAATCATATATCCCTTCCATGGCTACTATCATACAATTATGAGATGACAACAAGGGAGAGGTAAAGAAGCCAAATTTGTTTAGGGCTTATCAAGCTCATGGTGTTTAGCTACACACAGAAAACCGTGCATGGGATACAGTCCCTGCCACCCTTGGGCAAAAGAAACGCCATCATCATTCCATTATTTCTCTTAAATAAAATCTTCCCAGAGCTCCAGGCTGCCTCTGTCACTATCAGAGTTCCTGAAACCCCTGCCACGAGACGAAAACAATCCCCATGGTTTCCCATTTGATTTAGCGTCTCCCCAGCGCTGACTTACTGACCGCCTTATTCAAGTAGGTATCACTTTTCTTTATTGTCACCACAGCTACTGCCTCCTGGTATTTATCATAATCTGCAAGGATTTTGTTCATCCAACAAAATGATGTGTTAAACCATTTTTTTTTATTAAGTTCATTTTCCATTGGTTTGTTGCTTGCTCTTGCGAAAGCCAGGGCTCACAGAAACGTAGCTAGACCCTCAGTAATGACACCTTATTTCATATGAATTCCCCCTGTTACACATCCTGACATGACCTAACTGCTTGCAACAGGGCTGAGGTAGGAAATTGCACCGCTGTCTTGTAAATGACGCCACTGAGGCCTGAGTGGTTAAAGGATCTGGCTTGTGCAAAACAGACCAGAAGTGGGGGGACCTCAGGTAACAACCAGGTCTGCCCAACCCCAGGGCAGAGATCAGTGGCAAAGCCTGCGGGCTCTGAAGCCAGTGGACTGGGTTCAAATTCTGGCTCTGGCACTTGCCATCTCTGTGACCTTGGGCAAGTCATGTAAGATCTCTGTGTTTTAGTTTCCCCACCTATAGAATGAAGATACTAACAGCACCTACTTTGTGGGAAGGTGAAGACTGAAGAATTAAAAATACACATGGCTTTGAGGGGCACCTGGGTGGCTCAGTTGGTTAAACGTCTGACCCCTGGTTTGGCTCAGGTCACTGTCTCGCGGCTTTGTGGGTTCCAGCCCTGCACTGGGCTCTGCGCTGGCAACCCTGCCTGGGATTCTCTCTCCCTCTCTCTATCCCTCCCCATTTGTGCTGTCTCTGTCTCTTTCAAAATAAATAAATACACTCTAAAACAATATTTAAAAAATTAAAAAAATAAATACAGGGCTTTGAATAACTTCTGCCACATGGTAATTCCAGCTAGTGTTTCCACTTCACTATGCTGGTAATTCATAATTTTTCACATTTTAATAAGCTTCTACAACAGTCTAAGTTAAGGCTTCCTCTGCCCCATACTTCTCCCCATCATCCCCCCCTCCCTTTTTCAGATGAGGAGACTAAGGACCAGAGATTTCGAACCCTTTACGCAAGGTCAGAGACCCAATAAGCTGGCAGAATTAGGACTGGGTCCTGTGCTCCTGGCCCCTCCTCTACTGGTCTGCCTTTTCAAGCCAGAATTTACTTGGATTCTACATTTCGAGGTTACATTTGTGGCCTTAAGGTGCCAAAGCTTTTTGAAGATCTTTAAGAAGATCTTTTTTTTTTTTTAAGTTTATTTATTTATTTTGAGAGAGAGAGTGTGCATGCGTGTGCAACTGGGGGAGGGGCAGAGAGACAAAGCGGGAGAGAGAAAATCACTGTCAGTGCAGACCAGAGTCCCATGTGGTGCTGTAACTCACAAACCATGAGATCATGGCCTGAGCCAAAGTCAGATGCTTAACTGACTGAGCCACCCAGGTAGGCACCCCTTCAATTTCTTTTAAGAACTGACCAAATGCATAAAAAAAAACGCAGAGTCTTTTTTTTTTTTTTTCCAAATCAGTGTGGTAAAAGCCAAGACTTTATAAAGAGGAGATGGTGGCCAGTCAGAGTAGACATCTGGGTACCCACTAAGCTTTCCTTGGTGAGTACGTGAGGGTCCTTCCAGCCCTGCTGGCATCTTCCAATAGCAAGCCTTCTTTCACCCTTCATGGCAGGACTTCAGTGGTAGGCAGCAAGGTTGGTGGATGCCTACATAGTGTGATTAGAAAATTTCTGCCTGAACTCTTCTCTTTTTTTAAAAGTTCATTTATTTTGAAAGAGAGAGAGAGACAGAGAGAGCGAGCAAGTACGAGTGCATGGGGGAGGGACAGAGAGAGAGGGAGACAGAGAATCCCAAGCAGGCTCCGCAGTGTTAGTCCAGAGCCCCATGTGGGGTTAGAACCCACAAAACTGCGAGATCATGACCTGAGCTGAAACCAAGAGTTGGATGCTTAACCAACAGAGCCACCTCAGGTGCCCCAGAACTCTTCTCTTTTATCTAATACATACAAAATAATCTCTCTAACCACACTGTCACCTTCGCCATTCAAGACATGCTGGGATAAAGCACTGCTCCTCCATCATCTTGCCCACGGGTCAGGAAAAAGTTTTCAAACTCCCTTCTGAAATCTGGTCCTCCCTGGATTTCCTCCAGTAGACCAGCCAAATAATCCTACGAAGTGAAAGGGAAGGAGACTCATATTTTACTCTGGGCAGCTTCTATGTTCCAGCGATAGGTAGCATATTTTGCTTGTATCATTTAACCCTATATAGGCACTGCAACATAAGTAGTATGATTTCTTCCCGATGTATAAGGAAACAAACTCAGAAGGCTTAAAGAACTTGCCCGAGCTTTACACAGTTCACAGTGATGAATCTAAAATTCAAACCCAGACATGCTCAGTTCTGAAGTCTCTGCTTCGTGACAGAGTCATGACACCAATATTTATGAGGTCGTTAGCTCAGCAGCCTGGCTTTCTGTGAAACCACATAGGCATCCATGCAGCCTTTTCCTGCCTTACTGGGTCGCTCAAGATGGTTCAGTTGCAAAGTCCCCTTTTGAAAACTTGAGTCTGTTTTCTTGGAGGCTGAGGCTCATGCTGAGAAATTCTAGAAATCTGTTTTCCCAAAGTCAAGATTGCACAAGGGCTGAAGCTGCAAGTTTTGACCTAGTTTGACTCCAACATGGTCCACTTTGTTTCTACCAAAACTCTTGTCACAGGGGAATCACCACTTGTGATTCGGTACCACTCAGCTCTGAGGAGGGCCCCAAGGAACAATTCTTCTCATGGCTTCTCCCTTTAGAGTATACGATGGTCAAGAAAAAAAAAAAAGTTTCGGCGGTCCTCCTAGCATCTCAGAGACTTGTGGAGGCTCTTCTATGGCTCCATCCCGCACCAGTTCTGGGTTCTGGGTTCTGGATTAGGATTTCCTGGTGATGAGCAGGCTGCATGGCTGGCAGCTCATCCCCACAACAATATCACTTCTGTGTCTTTCTTCTCTTTTGCCCACGGCCCTGTGCTTTCCCCCGCACGTCCACCGCACTGGCTAGACGTCCGGCTTCTTAATACTCCAAGACCCTCAGTCCTTCCTTTCATTAGAGACTTTTCTTTCTTTCTTCTTCTTTGTTTTATTTTTTATTTTATTTAAAGTTTATTTATTTTGCTTTGAGAGAGAGTGAGAGAGAGAGAGAGAGAGGCAGAGAGGCAGAGAGAGAGGGAGGGAGAGAGAATCTCAAGCAGAGTCCGCACTGACAGTGCCCCCCAGTGCAGGGCTCAAACTCAGGAACCATGAGATCACAACCCCAGCCAAAATGAAGAGTTGGACCCTTCACCCACTGAAACACCCAGGCGCCCCTTTCCTCTTCTTTTTAAACAGCGTATGTCTTTCCACTGCCATGTTATAGTCTTGCAACTCAGACTACCAAATTCTTAAGGTGGAATTCTAGTCCCTGGTATATAACCTTAAGTTCTCTTTATTTCCTACTCTACTCCCAGTAACAAACCATAGGCATCTGAAGCCCTGCATAAAGTTCTCAACAGTCTCCTCTTATCTCCCCCATTCTACCAGTATAAATCCTCACACTAATGTAAATCCTGAAAATCCAGTCTTTAAGGAAAGGAAGCCAACATGTACTGAGCATTAACAATGTGTCAGGCACTCACTTTCCCTTATGCAGTTTTAATTGTGCCACAGAACAACCATGAATTTCATGGTAGGAATTTCATGCCCATTACATTGAACAGAAAATTGAGGCTCAGGTGTGTTGAACAACACGGCCAACCTCATACTCTTGAGGGGCAAAGTTAGGATTTTGATCTTTCCGCATCTAACTCTAAAGGCTAACTTTGAGTCTTTCCAGTACAAAGTACTGGCTAAGATTCAAGACCTTTGGACTCTTGGTTTGTTCTGCTATCTGGAGGAACCAAATATTACATTATGCTGCTCTTTGTCACTTGTGATCAGGTTGAAATTAGAGCAAGTACGTCAACTTTATTCCCTAGCAATTAACTCTATAAAGCAATATGAAACACATACACCTGCAAACAAAATTTAAAACAAACCACGACTTCTTAAAAGATGCTTTAAAACCTACAAGCAAAACGCCATTTATTAACAGTCCCATTCACATTCTCAATTAGGTGGCCCTGTCATTTATCTGCTTGAACATCAGGCAGATCTGCAACTATTATTTTAATTAATTAATTCAGCCCTTTATCCCCAGGGCGGGCCCTGGGAGACACCTGGCTTATTTTCACAGCGGTCCCTGACGCTCAGCTGTCAGGCCATATCATGACTGGCACTCTGAGCTTCATGCAAGGCCAAGCACTTAATCTCTTTAACTGAGACCTGTCATCACTTTCTTTCACTCCGGCACAGCCCCAGTCTATGTTGAGACATAATGTCTCATGCACCTGTTTCTCCTTTCCTAGTCTAATAGCCACCGTCTGGATCCAGACACTTCCCAATTCCTCTCCGAACCATTGTTTCTGCAATTCATTGGGTGCCTGTTCTGTGCCAGGTACCACGCTATGTGTTTCCTATTCCTCTTCTCCCATCCACAAAGCAACCATGCAACATAGTATTATCATTCCCATATTCCCCAAAAGGAAACGGAGTCTTGGAAAACTGAAGTGACTTGGCCAAGATGCCTTCCCAAAGTAAGGACTTGAACCACATCCTGTCCTGATTTCAGGAATTATGTTCCTTCCACTTTCTTGTACTGCCTTTAGCCCTGTCATTAATCTCGAAGACCTGGGAATGAAAGACAGGTGCCAGCTTGGCTATATACTGCATACATGGGTAAAATAGAAGGTTCCCTGAAGGTGAGGAGGACATGGCAAAGAAGGGTGTAGGGGAGATAAGAAATGCCAAAAAAAATATCCAAACAGCTTTCTAGTAGATGTCTGTGGATGTGCATGTAAATTCCCTCTACTGTCCCCTGTGTGGACTCTTTAGTAAATTCTGCATTGCCCTTGATATTTATGTTCAGTGTATTTATTTGGTGGTAGAGCAGGTGTTCAGGTCTAAGAGGAGAAGAAAGAGACAAAAGACATCTGTATTACACTTGGCTTTATAACAGGGACTGATTTAAAAAATAAATAGTAGATGAAATAGGATATTAGGTGGGGTGGTCCTGAATGAGGGAGGAGGGCACATCGGGTGAGGAAACAGCTTGTGCAAAAGTCCAGAGCTACGACAGAGCCCACCCCTGGTCTCATGTGTCCCTTGGGGTATGGTAGTTTTCAGAGGGATCCTTTTGGCCTAGAAGCAGCTGTGTTTATCTGCTCATGTTCCTGACCAGCCTCCAGTCCCATGCCATAGCTTTAAAAGTTCTGATTTTCACATTTTTCATCCTTGGTGTTAAGTATTTAAAAAAAAAGAAGAAGAAGAAAGAAAGAAAACCCAGCCATTTCAAATCCATTGCTTCTCAGCTGCCCAGAGGGTGCCACCTCTAAGCTGAAACCTCCCATAATTGTTTGGGGCACACTGAGCCTCCCAATGGCACCTTCATTTAATGCCATTAGAGTCTGGCTCCAGGTTCTTAAGACTCGGTACCTGCCCTCTTTGCCTCTTGCTGCCAGAAGGAATTGCTCTTAAAAGCTATCCTTTATGCTTCTAAATTGCCTCTTCCTATTGCATATTGCAGGCAGCTAAGATGGTGGGGCAGTTAAATCTTTCATTCTCTGGGCTGTGGGAGCAATTTGAAGCATGTTTGCTGAGTGTTTCCCAAAGTGTACCCTGTAGAACACTGGGACCATGGTATAGTCTTCAGAAATGTAAGTTTAATGGTCAGATATTCTTGGGAAACACAGCACACAATATCCCAATCTTGGAAGATTCCTAATGCGTAAGGGGAGGTCAAAGGCTTGGCGAAGTCCTGTAATAAAACCGCCTCTTTACTCCAGGATTTCCTAACGTATTCAGTTAGGGAACCCTACTTTTTGCATTATCCCTATACTTTTTGAGAAGTGCTGCTGTAGATAATAATCCCTTCCCAATGCACAGTATCTACTATTTTATATCCTGTTAGAGCAGTATGTCAGGGAGGCAGTATGATTTGTGTTTTATAGATTGTGTCATTGAAGGGCAGATGTGTAAGCAACTTGGACTTTGACAAAGCAACTGCTAGGAGGCAGATGAAGTCAGGGTTTCTCATCTGCAGTCTGGGGATCTTGTTGTGTGGCTTTTGTTGTTGTTGTTGTTGTTGTTGAGGCCATTTTCACCCTCTTTGTTTAAAAAAAATTTTTTTTAATGTTTATCTATTTTTGAGAGAGAGAGAGAGACACAGAATATGAGCCGGGGAGGGCGAAGAAAGAAGGAGACTGAATCCGAAGCAGGCTCCAGGCTCTGAGCTATCAGCAAAGAGGCCAACATGGGGCTTGAACTCACAGCCCGCAAGATCATGACCTCAGCTGAAGTTGGATGCTTAACCGACTGAGCCACTCAGGCGCCCCTGCATCCTTTTTCTGTCTGCATCTAGACCACACACCTAAACAGCCAAATCAGCTTTGTAAATAGTCAAGGTTTTATGACACTAAAAAACAACAACAACAACAACAAAAACCAAAACAACAACAACAAAAAAAAAACCCAAATCCCCCCCAAAACCAGGATGGGGTAGGTGGGAAAATTAGGTAGAGAACTACATGTTCAGTGCATAGACGGTACATCACCTTTTACATCTTCTCCCAAATCCTGACGGGGGGTGTGGGGGGGTATTTTACAGTGGAGCACACTGAGGCTCAGAGAGATTAAGTAAGTTTCCCAGGCTTGAACAATACCAAGAGGCTCAGTTACACTTTACATGTATGCTTAGCTCCAACAAGCACTCTCTGTCCTTTTACCCCAGTGCCGCCTTCTAGTGAATGGCACCACCCCTGTTACCCAAGAACCCAGTAGAGAAAGCCTGATCATCCAGATGCTTCTGAGGATTGAGCCTATTTGTGTTCCAGCATGTTGCTTAGACAAGACTGGTGCAATGTGGGAGTTCAAGAAATGAGAATACTGAGGATTAGGAACTCTGAGCTCAAACATCAAAGGAAGTGTATGCTTAAGAGTTTGGGCACTGGTATGTCCCACTCTGTAAAGTATATCTGGGATTCTATCCCCCACACATAAGAAGTGTTGATGTCTTCTTAAGTTTCTGAGGGAAAAATAATGATGATAGACCTGGAGATTCTTTAGACTGAGAAGTGGCTTCTATGGAAACAGTGGCAAGAGGAAGGCTATGGTTCTAACCTGGGCTGTGTGCCCATAGAGTGTGATCTTGGCAAATCTCTTAAACCCACTTGCCCCCAGTTTCTCATATATAAAATAAAGGGATGCGACCGCCAGATAGGGGATAACAGAACACATGCCCCTGTCTAGAGGTCAGAGAGACCATTTGTCTGGCCTTTATTGAAGCCTCTGGTCTCATTAGTCCTGGAAAGAAACGTGGTTTTAGGTCCACAGGATGGGAGAAGTTTTGGTGACCTCAGCCATGTGAAATGAAAATGAGTGGAATGTCCCATACCTTGTATTTCGCAGAAAGGGCAGTGGGAAACACAGACGAGGTGCGTAAGAGCCCTCTGATCTGAGGACGTGGGGGCTTCCTCCCTCTGGTTACTTGGTTATGCGAGTTTGTGTCCCAGGCAGGGAACCTGCAGAGGATTTATGTGTTGTTTATCTACTTTGGGGGGGTGGGGGGGCGTTGGCTGGTGTGGAGGTGCAGGGCCTCATTTCTTCAGACTCTTCCACCTCTTTTCCAGCCAGGCTCTGGGGATGATGGAGTGAGCATTCTAGTGCTGAACAGGAAAGAAAGCAGAATGAGGGCAGGGGCTTGTGAAAGAGCATGGAGAAGGGCTGGTTGCCAGCCTGGGTCTGGGCAAGGATCCTGAGCAGTAGAAATTTCCTGAGGCTCTCATGATAGGAGGTTGGTTTATTTTATTTATTTTTCATGTTTATGTATTTATTTTTGAGAGAGAGAGAGACAGCGTGAGCAAGGGAGGGGCAGAGAGAGGGAGACACAGAATCCGAAGCAGGCTCCAGGCTCCGAGCTGTCAGCACATAGCCCTGCGTGGGGCTCGAACCCACAGACTGCAGGATCATGACCTGAGCCGACGTTGGACACTTAACCGACGTCGGACGCTTAACCGAAGGAGCCACCCAGGCGCCCCAGGCTTGGTATGGATGACTCTTCAGCCCCATCCCAGCCCACACGTGTGTTGATTTCACTTCCCTGCCTTTCCTGAGCAACCTAACAAGCAAGTGTCTCCGATGAGCTCGACTTGAGTGTGACTCACTACGGAGTGCTGGGGCTTCCAGGCCTTGGAAACCAGATTATAATCAGCTCCTTTGCAGGCCCCGCTCCAGAGGAAGCGCTTTGTTTCCTGCCCTGGTGTCCATGAGGCACACACCGTGCACAGGTGCGGTTCAGGCCCCGCAGAGACCAGCTGGGCACTGGATTCCAGATGTCACTGGGGCACCCCCGTGGGGATCACTGACACTTCACCAGACAAAAAGCAAAGATCTTAAGAAACTCACCTTATGGATCCCTCAGCAGATGAAAAGGAGTGGGCCCCTGTTACTACTTGGGAGAGAGACACAAAGGCGGCCACACCTAGATTCCAAAGTGTGGGCAGATGGATGTCATCGATACTTCAGTAGCACCAGCTGTCAGGACCCACCCTCAGGCCTCTGCTCCACCCCGCCCTGCAAGGCTCATGGTTTTCCCACCGGAGAATGTTGGCAAGCTCTTCCAGGATGGGGGCTGGAGGCTGGAAATGATGCCAGCAATGCCGTCAAGATGAAGCTAACATCTGTCATCTCCAGGGGACAGCCAGTATGCGGGTCACAGTGAGGGTGTAGCATGGAGGTTCAGGGTGTGGGCTCTGCGAGGGCAGGGCAGGGCCACGGAGTCCCTGCTCCCCAGAGGCTCCTTGAGAAACAGTTGGTGAGTGACTGATTCATGTGGAGAGGTAGTGAAGGGAGGATTACTGAGCAGGTCTTCAAAGAGTGTGATCAGACATCTTAGGGAAGCAGAGGTCTCGGGGATTTGGGTTTGGAGAGGCAAAGCAGGAACTGGGAGGAATAATGACTGAGCTCGCACTCTGCGGGGCAGACATGGTGGTTGGCACTCCACACGAGTTACTTCCCTTAAATCCTAACCAGGGACTCTTCTGTGCGAGCAGAGGTTTGAGAGACTACTCGAATTGCCCAAGGACAAATCGTTTGCAAGTGGCAAAGGCAGGATTTGAACCTAGATCTTCTGCTTTATCCGCCTTCTTGTAGGTAGGCGGTTACTCCCTCCACTTGATGGAAGAAGACTGAGGCCCAGAAAAGCAAATCCACAGCTAAAAGAAGGCAGAGCAGGGATCAGAACCCAGAACTCTGGCCTCACAGCTTCATTCTTTGTAACCCCTTCACGGCTAGCCTGTTGGTCTCCTGTCACAGAGAGGCCTCCCTCACTCCCACACTCACCCTCACTCTGGGTGGCAGTGAGTATACTCAGCAGCTGATCCTGTCCGTGAAGGGGCTGGGACTGCCCCATCCTGCAATCCTCACCTTCCCCTCATCTGCTCACTGAGAGGCAGGGAAACCCTGCAGCTCCTGTGGGGAGGGCAGCCATCTGGCTCACAGCTGGCCTGAGGTGGCCCATGCAACCCGATGGCAGAGAATGTACGCTTCATGTGTGTTTATCTTTCTTTTCTGTGGTGATAATAAAACTGGCCTGAGGAGTGAAGCCCCACCAGAGACTGGGCAGGAGTCCCGGTTTTACCACTTGTATGAGGGGCCACGCTATGCCACTGGGGTGCCCTCTCTGGGTCCCGATGTTCTCATCTGTGACACATGATGGTGCACGAAATGACACTCAAGATCTCCTAGCACTTCTCTTCTAGAAACCTCTTTCAAACAGTTCACCACGCATATACCAGAAGAGTCAAATACTCTTCTCCATATAGCAAACTCTAAAATTAAACATGCATAAAATATTTTGATGTTTAAACCAAACCCTGGCATTTTTTATTTCCTTTATTTTTTATCCTTGTATGAATTAAAAAAAAATACTGTTTGTTTTATGAGAAGGGTATATTTTCCCTTAACAAATGTGCAGAATTTCAAAATGTTTTTGTTTGTTGTCATGCATTTTTTTCCCTAAAGCCTAATTAAAGACAACAACAACAAAAAAAAATGGGATGGTTACAGTGGTCTAAATATAAAATCTTTATTGGGTCACTATTTCTCTACATCATGTTATAGTTAATTGTATGCATTAATTTGGCTAGACTGTGGTCCCAGCTGTTGGCCAAACGCTAATCTAGATGCTACCGTGAAGATATTCTTTAGACACTGTTAACATTTACAATCGTTTGATTTTAAGTAAAGCAAATTAGCATCCATAACCTCATCCAATCAGTTGAGGGTTGTAAGAGCAAATGTAGCAGGATTCTCCCAGAGTCGTGACATTGAGGCTTTTCTTTCCAGGAAGCAACTTTATTCCTGCCGGCACTGCTCAGTTGTGTTAATACCTGAAGAATTGAGCTCCGAAGGCCACGTGGTCTAGTTTTTTTATATACTTTTTACTTCTTTGTCTCCCATATATGGTAACACAAACATGCACTGATTAAGTGGTCTCAAGTTACAAGGTCGTGAGGGATGTTGTCATGTACCTTACTGTATAGTCAGGTTGCCTTGAGGTTTGTTTTCTTGTTGCTTCCCCTGCTCCCCCGCCCCCTTCCCCCCCGCCCCGCCTCCCCTTAGGGAGGGGACCCTACCAGACAAAGACTCAAGTTTTCTAGAGAAGAAGAAATTCTGCCTCAAGATTCAACATACAAGTTTGGCCTCTTGGCTCTGTTTCTCTGGAGAACCCTGACTGATATATAACTGCTATACAGAAAGATTTGTTTTCACCAGAAATGTCATAAAACACATTGTATGTAGACTTTTCCTAGAGGTGTCCTCATGTTATGTCGGGTCATGAGTTCGGGATTCAAGGGATATGAGTGAATCCAGCCCCACTGCTTACTGGTGTGGGGTCTGGTGCAGGCAGGGTTCCTTCGGGGCCTTGGTTCCCTCATCTGTGAAGCAGGGGTTGAGGAGCAGGGCATGTGATGGTAACATCTCTCTCGGGTGTTGCTGAGACGGTCAGGGAAGATGCTGCCCTAAATCGCCTGACACGACATGAACTTGATAAAGAATAAACACTACTAATATGATGAATGGTCCCTCCTCCTCTTTCTTATCATCATTACTAAGTGGACTCAAGCAACATTTCTGGAGCTCTGACTGGCTGCTAGGTCCTATGCTGAGGAGCTAGTGATGGGAGGTGAAGGTCAACATCCTTCCCCTTCAGAAGCACAGAGTCAACTGAGAGGAGAAAGCTACGGGTGCTTCCTGAGGCACAAGACAAGATGGTATAAATCAAAGCTCTCCCAAGTTTTCAAGGCCCAACCCAAATCCTATCTCCTTCATGAAACCTTTGCAGATCCCCCTATTAGAAATTAATCTCCCAGCTTCCGTGTCCCTAGGGCCTTTGACTTGTACCTCTCCTTCGATACTTACCACTATTTACCTTGTATTAGAGTGATTTATGCACATGTCAGCCTCTCCCACTAGAATGTGAGTTCCTGAGGACAGAAATATTTATGAAGGTCCTCTCCATGACTTTGACTATTGTATGAAGGGCCAACATAACAACATCAATAATCTTCCTCATATTCTGAGATGTCGTTATGGCAAAATAATTAACATTGAATGCAATTTTTAAAATTATTTTCATGTTTTTATTATTATAAGCCTCGTCTCTTTTTTGTCCATTGTATAGATGCTGTGAAGGAGGCAGAGAGCTTGCTGTGACCTGTCCAAGGTCACAGAACTAGTGAACAGGTGGGCTAAGTCCAGAACCTGGCCCATTTATGCTGAGCAGCCCAGGGCTGGCACGTAGCTGATACGGCTGTGTTGCATATTCCCCCTCCCTTTTCATCACCCTTACTGAGTGATTCCATATTCTGTTGTGCATGAACAGTTTGGCTTCTGTGTCATGAGTGTGGCTTAGTAAGTTCCCTCCCTATTTAGACATAAAATGAAACCAGACGAAATGACCTGCATCTTTGACCTGACTCTCCAGGCTGGTTGTGGCTCCTGCCCTGACAACTTTCAGGTTGACAGAGGTTGGTTTCTAGCAATTTCCTCCACAAAACCATGCAGCTCTGCAGTGACTGGGGCTGGGTGTACTCGTACTGATATTTCCACTCTTCCTCCCTCGGACTTCTGTGTTGTTTTTTTTTTAGTTAAAAAAAAAATTTAACATTTATTCATTATTGAGAGACAGAGACAGAGACATACAGAGCATGAGAATGGGAGGGGCAGGGAAGGGGGAGACACAGAATCTCCAGGCTCCAGGCTCAGAGCTGCCAGCACAGAGCCCGATGAGGGGCTCAAACTCACAAACCGTGAGACATCACGACCTGAGGCAAAGTTAGACGCTTAACTGACTGAGCCACCCAGGCACCCCTGTCCCTCAGACTTCTTAAGACCTTGTGACAACATTGAGAGATGGTCTCAATTTTCTTCTATTGACGGATGAGGACCTTGAGGCTTGGAGAGATGGAGTGACTTAGGTGCCCAAAGGCCACACACAGCCAGGGTTCAAACCCGTGTCTGTTCTGATGCTAAGGCCTTTCCATTATACCCACATTCCACTCCATCTCTAATTGCAAGGGACTGGGGAAGCAGAGACTGACTCTCCTACTGCTAGCTGACCAACTTTGCAAGATGCTAAGTAGAGAAGTGATTTTCTGGGAGAATTAGTCAAAATTGTTAGATAATGACCCTCCCCCCAAGGATTACTTTTAAGATTGGTCTGGACACAATGATATAAGGCTAGATACGACTTTTTTTTTTTTCTCTCCCAGTTTGGAATTTGAACACACTAAGTGGCGGCACTCTACACTGTGATTTCGTACTTCAACAGTCCTATACGCAGCCATACCTATTGATACAAGGACTGACCAAAACCCCGTGTCTTCTCGCCCCCGTGCCTCCTGCTGTGTTTCCCACTTGGAGTATCCATTCTCCGCACCTATTTTTTTTTTTTTAATTTTTTTTTCAACGTTTATTTATTTTTGGGACAGAGAGAGACAGAGCATGAACGGGGGAGGGGTAGAGAGAGAGGGAGACACAGAATCGGAAACAGGCTCCAGGCTCTGAGCCATCAGCCCAGAGCCCGACGCGGGGCTCGAACTCACGGACCGCGAGATCGTGACCTGGCTGAAGTCGGTCGCCTAACCGACTGCGCCACCCAGGCGCCCCTCTCCGCACCTATTACTAGGCTCCCTTCCCTCCTGCAAGGACCCACTGGATTGGGCATATGAACTGGCTGAATTGAATTGATGCAAATGTCTACTTTGGCAAGACTAGCTTTCCTGCAATGAAGAGTAGGATAAGCGTCAAAAGCAAAGGAGAGCTAGTAATGGGAGGTCAGGTAGGAAAAGTGGTGAGAGCCAGGTTTGCTTGAGACACTTGAACACCCTTTGCTGGGCAGTGGGGAGCCATGGAGCAGAGGGTGGGCCACATGGATTGATTTATGTTTTGGGAAGGCAAATCTGTCTGGAAAAAGTAAAAGTGTGAGACCGCTTAGTAGATTTCTAGACTAGTCTAATTATACAGCGATGAGAGCCTGAGCCAAGGGAGAAGCAGTGGACTGGAGAGGACAGACAGATGGGAGTCATTTTGGATGGGATAAATAGTTATTTTTCCAATGGAATCTTGATAAAATGTGACACAGCACAGAAGACAGGATATGGACTTTGAAATGAGGAGTCTGAGCTGTGAATCTCAGCTCAGCCACCTAGAGGAATGTGAGTGACAGAGGGCAAGTCATGTAAACTCAATGAGATTCAGTTTCTTCATCTGTCAAATGGTAGTATTACTAAGCACTCGTAGACTTTTGTGAGAGTTGATGGAAACAATAAACACACAAAGCTACTCAGATCATAGGTGATCAGTCAGTGATCACCATCACCTCAGAGGCAGGAGGGCATCCTGGCTAAGTTCTGGGCTAGAAACAATTCTGTGCCTCTGCCCCTTGTCAGCTGTCTGGCTTTGGGCGAATGTCTGAACCTTAGATGAATCTCAGTAAAATGAGATGATAGTGGATCTCTTGCAGACCTGTTGTGATGAAAGTTAAGTTAAATGTGCGTGAAGTGATTAGCTTGTGGGGCACTCAGGAAGCACTCAGGTGAAGCACTGACTAGTGTCTGTTGCACACTGCTGGTTGGCTGACCCAACCTCCATTCCAACCCCATTCTTTCTTAGCCTCCTTTGCAGCTAGGAGTGGCCACATGGCCCAGTTCTGGTCAACAAGGATGAGCACATGTCTGCTGGGGGATTCTGGGAAAGCTTTGACTTCCATGACTGAAGGAAGACACCAGTCAGTATATCTTAAGCTCTTTCTGCCCCTGATTCCTGCCTTAAATTTGGGTATGGTGCCTGTAGCTAGGACAGCTAACTCCTAACCGTTAAGAAGAAGCCTAGAGAATCACAAAGATGCCAGCTAGTCCAAAATTGGGGAGGTACTAGTCTATACCAATCCCAACAGCCATCCATTTATCTAGAGTTCTTTTCATGTGAGAAAAACAAACCGTTACATTTAAATAACTTGATTTGGGTTTTCTGTGTACTTATATCTGAATGGAGTCCTAACTGATATTAAGATGTAATAGAAAGAGAGCAGAAATCGGTCACTAGGTGGTTTTGAGCAGCAATATTCTAGCTAAAGAAAAATATTCCATATTCTCCATCCAGACTCTGTGTTTCCCTCCTGTGCTTCTTCTTACAGGGATCTTCCTAACTGAACCTGCCCCCTCTGCTCTGCCCCTCCAGCCCCCATCTCTGTGTGCATAAACCCTCAAGGCTCAACCTAGCACCGCCTCATCCACAAACCATCCCCATTTCTCCCTGTAAAGTGAATCTCACCTCTTTACATTTCTGTTTTAATCGCTTTAGGTTTTTTATTTGTAAAGCATATTTTCAAAAGACTATGTAGTTTGTTACTGGAGTTCAAATCTTACCTCCTGGAGTAGAAACTAAGCTCCTTTACATACATTATTTCTAAATGAGGAAGAATGTGCACAAGACAAATGCATGATCTTATAAAAATTTTGTACTTCTAAGCATTGTTCTATTCGTTCACCAAATATATACTCAGAATCTACTTCGTACAAATATATACCAAGAATCTATGTGTACTCTCCATGTTGATATGATCTTCTCTGATAACAGTTTGGGCTCCCTGGGACAATTTACTCAGTTTCTTTATCTTTTAAATAGAGATAATGGTAGTAATAGGACTACTATAGGGGATAATTGAGTGAATATATGTAAAGTGTATGAAATAGTTTCTGGCACGCAGCAATTACTCAGGGATGATGATGATGATGATGATGGGGATAATGATGATATTTACCAAGCTGTCTATTAGTCTCAAGGTATATACCTAGAATGTTTCTTACCATGTATTAGGATCTCAAGAATTATTGAATGAATAATTTGTGAATAA
This sequence comes from Leopardus geoffroyi, assembly GCF_018350155.1. Classification (NCBI taxonomy): domain Eukaryota; kingdom Metazoa; phylum Chordata; class Mammalia; order Carnivora; family Felidae; genus Leopardus; species Leopardus geoffroyi. The sequence continues at coordinate 52,688,298 of NC_059329.1, read as the reverse complement.
CTTATAATGTGCACCTCTGAAATGTTAGAAAAACTCCAAACGAAACTAATTTAAATTCATATATACTTAAGTATATTAATGTTCATGAATAATTCACATTAACAAATATGTGTTTTTAAATTGATTTTCTTTGGAGATTACACTGGGAATTTCACAACAGCTCTTGAAGTAACTGGAGAAGCACTGACAAATACCACAAAGCCAGAAAGAGGAATGACTTAGGTCAATCAGAAAATGTATTCACTTCTAAATTCAACAACTGTCTATATTCTTCCTGCTCTGGTCTGGCGCTTGGGTGAGCTTCTACTACCTGAACCTCAAGAATGAAAATCAATGCTCTGGCCCACAGGGACCCCCACAGCCTGAGCCTAACACATGGCATCAGCTTTGTTCTCACTCCCTTGCTAAGAGTCTGAGCTCTGCAATCAGCATGTCTGGGTTCAGATCCTTGTTTCCTGCTTGCTTAAGTGTGCAATCCCTCTGGGCCTTAGTCCACCATGTACAGAATGGAAAAACAAGAGTACCCTTTATATTGAGTTATTGTGAAGCTTAAATGGGTTAGTCCACATAAAGCCTTAGCACAGTGCTGAGTACGTGATACGTGCTCAATACGAGGGAATTATCTTACCCCAGCCACCTGACAGTGCGGACACACGGTGCTACTCCCCGGGCTCTTTCCAAACTGCACACCTTTGCACCTGCTTTTCACACAGCATAGTCCTTTTTCTTGCTGTTAACTGGATGAACTTCTATTGATTCATCAAGACTCATCACATATGGCACCCTACTGAGGTATATATGACGTGACGTGATCATGCATTCCTAGAGTTTATCATCTTTTGGGGAAAATAAGCAAATGGTAGCACTAACAATAACAACAGGTAACGTTATGAGCAAACCCTTAAAGGACCCCTTTTCCAAGCACCCACAGATCTCTCTAGTCTGGGATATCTGACACATCTTTCTATTCACCATTTGATCTAAGCGAGTGCTAGCACATACCCTGGGAAGAGAATCCTTTTCCTTTAAATTGAAGTGGAATATCAGATCTGTGCTGAGTCAGGAAGGGACTAATATGGGTTGAGTACCTACAATGTTTTGGCATCGCATGAGTGCATCGTATGTTCTCACCATGTAATCTTTACTACAACCCTATGAAGTAGACAGTGTTATTCGTTTTACACATGAGGAAACTGAAGTAGAGAAAGGTCGTATTACTTGCTTGCATTACACAGCTATATATATTGGCTCTGGGATTTGAATTCAGATCTCTCTGCTGACGGAGTCTCGTGTTTCCCTAGTTTTTTTTTTTAGGAGAGGAGATTGAGTAGGACAGGGTTAGGGGAGTGGAGAGAAAATAGAGGTGTTAGGGCAGGCAGGAAAGCCAAATTTTCTACCTTTGCCAATCTTATTAAGGGCTGATCCTGACTGAAATCCTGCCAGGCGCACATCAATAACAGAGAAAAATATTTCTGTGTGTAGGCTCACTTTATTTGCAGAATGGGAATTACTGGGCCATGATCATACAGAAAACGTGTTTCACTTGGAAACCAAGGACTTTGATCATCTTATTCTTCTTAATTCATGTTGAATTACTCACAGTATGTTGGAAAGTCTGCTTTAAAATCAGTCATTCCTAAACTGGAAACCAGACTCTAACACAAGGGTTGTAAGACTTCAGGCAAGTGATCTGACCTCTCCAGGCCTCAGTGGTCTCATCTAAAAATGGGATTATTGGTGGTATCAACTCAGAGGACGAGAATGAGAGAACATAAATGAGTATGACTAGGGTGCGTCTACAATTTATCATTCAAACAGAGACACTGGGCCGTGGGGAGGGTGGTGCTGCCAAGTATTATGTTGGGACAACAGCTGTGAACTGGCAGCCTCTTGAGCAAACGAGATTGTGCGGCCCCACCAGGTGTGATCTATGAGAAGCGTCCAGCACAGTGGCTCACATCTAGTCAGCACCTGCCAGTGATCCCTGCTAGGATTTTAAGTACAATTTAAAAATTAAGCTACCGCGGGGCGCCTGGGTGGCGCAGTCGGTTAAGCGTCCGACTTCAGCCAGGTCACGATCTCGCGGTCCGTGAGTTCGAGCCCCGCGTCGGGCTCTGGGCTGATGGCTCAGAGCCTGGAGCCTGTTTCCGATTCTGTGTCTCCCTCTCTCTCTGCCCCTCCCCTGTTCATGCTCTGTCTCTCTCTGTCCCAAAAATAAATAAACGTTGAAAAAAAATATTTTTTAAAATTAAGCTATCGTGAACCATTTAAAATTTCCTGAGCTTGTTAGACTTTCAGGCAGAGAGAGCTCAGCCAGGGTCCTATTAGTCATCAGTTATTCATATCCTCGAGTTTGACAGACCAGTGAACATGTAGAGGCTCATCAGAACAACGTGAGCGGCTTCTCAGCATAGACAGGAGAAGAACTTAAGGATTGTTCAAAGCGAAAAGGAAGGAAGGTATGTACTGTGATCTATTTAAAAACAAACAGAAAACATACAAGCTTTGGATCAGAAGATGGGCTGGCGGACAGAATGGAAAGGAAGGGAACGAGTCAGAACAGTTCATTTATTAACTAATATCTGTTAAGGAGTGAAGGTGGAGTGGCCAGAATGTTCCAGCGAAATGAGGGATCTTTAGCAATTGCTGAACTACACTTGGGAGGAAACAGCAGAGGATGAGGGCAGAAATCCTGGGATTTTGTTCTTCCTGACAAACAGTGGATACCTAATAAATGTTACTTTCTTTCCATTTGTTTCCTGTGCAGTAAGGTCATTTGTAGATGACCAGGAAAGTCTGTTTAATCATCAGTTTCGCATCTCCCACCTCGGGCTCTTTATCCCTCCCTCCACATCTCTTTACTGATCTCTCAGGAACTCAGAGTATGGGGGTCAACAGACAGGCTTGTATTTATTGGGGCAGACAGACACTGAGCAGATAATTAACTACAAATGTAGTTAGTGCCCTGAGGTCAGAGCCTGCTCCTTACCTCTTTACCTCAGGCCCTTGATTTTTGTTTTTTAGGCTCTTGACTTTTGATGTATGTTTGACATGTCTGTGGCTCTCTCCACTGCATCTCAAACACAACTTGCCTAGCCCTGAACTCATGATCTTCCTCCCACATCTATCTCTTCTACCTGCCTTCTCTGTTGGAGCTGAGGGCATCACCATCTTCCAGGCCCTTTCCTTTCTACTCTACCAGAGTGCAGGTTCAGTGGATCTGAGTCTTATGAGAATGTGTGTGTTTTCTCAGACACCCACAGGAAGCTCAATGGGTAAGCAAGCATTGGTGGGGGGTGCAAATTCTGACCATTAACTTTTGAGTTGCATTAGAAGATGACCATGTGGGTGGGGCACCTGGGTGGCTCAGTCAGTTGAAAGACCGACTTCGGCTCAGGTCATGATCTCATAGTTCGTGAGTTTGAGCCCCACGTTGGGCTCTGTGCTGACGGCTCAGAGCCTGGAGCCTTCTTCAGATTCTATGTCTCCCTCTCTCTCTGCACCTCCCCCACTCTCACTGTGTCGCTCTCTCTTTTGCTCTGTCTCTCAAAAATAAATAAACATTAAAAAATTTTAAAGATGACTGTGTGTGTATGTGTGTGTGTGTGTATGAGAGAGGGAGAGACAGAGAGAGAGAGAGAGAAAGGAGATATACAGTGGAAGCTGGGACAGGTTTGGGGGAGAAAGGATCTGTGAGTTGAAGTAGCATCACAGCTCTCAAATTTCATCATGGATTGGGGAATATTGATCTCCTCTTCCTCTACACAGCCAACTCCCCTGACTTGTCATCTTCATCACCAATAACAAGGGGAAAACCCAAAATATGGCAGGATAACCCACGTGTTATTTCAACCTGCTTTATCAGAAAAAGAAAAACTTACTTGCCAAATGTCTTCTGTGACCAGAAAACAGCAGCCCCTGCACAACTTTCACCCAGACACCATCTGCTTCCCCTTTATCTATCCTCTATTTATCCATTTGAGTAATGGGAGGAGAAACCAGCTTCCTGATCAATCTCACTTTCTCTTAGTGTTTGGAGTTAAAAATCATTTGCATTTCGACAGTGGTGCCTCAGTCCCTTATCCCATCTATCAATTTGAGTGGTGAATTGGCTGCCCAGTTTCCATCGGATGTTTAATTGAATAACTGCGTGTTATCAACACAAATTTGCAGTTTGGCCTCTAGCTTGTTTTGGGGGGCTGCGCTTCTTCACTAAAGTGTTTCTGATTTTAATTTTTTTTTTTAACGTTTATTTATTTTTGAGACAGAGAGAGACAGAGCATGAACGGGGGAGGGTCAGAGAGAGGGAGACACAGAATCCGAAACAGGCTCCAGGCTCCGAGCCGTCAGCACAGAGCCCGACGCGGGGCTCGAACTCACCGACCGCAAGATCATGACCTGAGCCGAAGTCGGCCGCTTAACCGACTGAGCCACCCAGGCGCCCCAAGTGTTTCTGATTTTAAATTATATTATGTCTACATAGTGTGTGTGTAGAGAGGGAGAGCGGGAGGAGGAAGGTGAGGGAGACTGAGAGGGAAAGGAATAGAGGTGTAACTTGGGGGTGGGGAAGAGGTAGAAATGAAGGGGTTGGGACTACAGACATACACAACACTAATTAAAATGGGAAAATAAAATTCTTTCACTTGGGGCCATAGGCAATGAACAATCCTTGAAAAGGAAGAGTGAAGCCCCTAATACTTAGAGATTTGCAACCAGATAATAACTTTGCAAAATGTGACTGACAGTTACCAGATGATCTCCTTAATCACACCTTTATTTCTGTTAAGCAGGGCTCAGGCTCCCAGCAGGTTTCAAACACGTGTTAACGCTGAACATCCCAGGGACGAATCAAAGGGTTGTAGCGACTGGAGCCTTACTGGACTCTACAAACGGAAACATTCAGAAAGAAGGCGGAAAAACCAGTGTGCAGGACATACAGCTTCAGTATGCTCTGGTTCAAACAAATGTCTCTTACCCCCACCGGGGCAGAACGGAGCTTCACAGAAGGATGATAGAAATGTAGGGAAAGCATGCAAATCAGCAAACCCTGCAGAAATTTTGATTTTTTTTTCTTTCAGTGAACTCTTAGGATTCCAAGAGTTGGCGGTTTTAAAGGACTAATTCCCATAAGGCATAATTAGCATTGATATGATATTTTATTATGACTGTTCTTTTTCTTTCAATCCAAATGTCTATCTACTCTGAGTAGTTAACCTGGCAGTAAACCCTCAGAAAGAGATGAGGGGGATCAAAGTCCCAGTCTTTGTGGTTTAACAATCAAGCCCCACATGAGGTCCAAGAGTGACTGGAACCTCTTCCCAGGAATTTGCACACATGGGATAAAGGGAAATAGGTAACTAGTGAAGGGTCTATACTATGTATTGTGTATATATTAACTTGGTTAATCCTGTCACCTGCACTCCAAGCTAGATATTATTATCCCACAGTCAAGATGCGGAAATTGAGCCCAGAGAGACCCATAAACTTGCTCAAAGAGCCATATTTAGAAAATCATAGAGTTGGAATTTGAACCTAGACCCTCCCTAATTAGCCTCCCTAATTAGCTCCCTAATTAGCTGAATGAATGGAGCAAAGTGCTCAGGAGATGTTTGGAGGTTTCCTCTCTCATTCCCATTTTGAAGGATCCCCAATTTGCCTCTGCCCCTTTCCTTCTTTTTTGTTTTAAAAACTTCCTACCACCCTCGAAATGTGTGGCTCTTTTTCATTGGTCCCTCCAGATCCGCTCTTTTCTACCCAGCTCTGTGCCCGAGTACAGCCACCCTTGCCCTCTGGCTTTGAGTTGTGTTTGGCCAAGGGGAGGCCCTGGTGGCAGGTTGGGTGGAGGGAGGTGATGTCAATAGGGTTATTTCCCAGGCTCTCTCTCTGCTAGGTTGCTGTGGTGGCTTCCCAGGTCCTGCCAGGCAGCCATCTTCTATATCCACTCTCCTCAAGGTGCAGTCACCCAACAGTTCCCAAATGTTTTGCTCTCAGGACCCTTTAGACGTTTAAAATTGTTGGGGATCCCCAAAGAGCTTTTGTTTATTTCTCAGTGCTTACCATGTTAAAAATAGAAGCTGAGAGTTCTTAAACACAAGAATACACAAACATACACTCTATTAGCCATGAGCGCAATGACTCTTTTACAAGTCATGTTGCCTTTGGAAAGCTCCACTATGCACTCATGAGAGAATAAGAGTGAAGAAGGTGAGGAAACAGTCCAATTGTAAAGGCAAAAAACGTATTATTGTAAAAAGAGTTTTGACCTTACGGACCTCTAAAGGAGTCTCAAGGAACCCCACAGGTTTCCAGCTTTGAGAACCACTGCCCCAACTGCTTCAAGAGACTCGCTCTGGGATGTTTTTCATGCCTTGTTGGACGCCCTCACTCTGCCCACGCCTTCCTAATTACTCCCTTTATTCAACTCTCCTCAACAATCTGCCCTCTGTTCCTGCCGGAACCCTGACTCACCCTGGCTAGCAGATGGCTAGAATTTCACCTTGGAGGAAAGGCTGACACCAGAGAAGTAGCTCAGGAATGGCAGCAGCAAAGAAAAGCTTTCCTTATGCCTGCAATGACCTTTTCCCTATGAACTTTACCTTTAAATTGTATTTATCACTTCTTCACTGATGAAGGGGAGTGTCTAGAATCAGAGAGATGGTTGTTCTCTTTCCCAGGCCCAGGCCAGAAAAAAGATCCATTTCCTTTTAGAGATATAGACCTCTAAACTGGACTATCTTCCAAGGAGGACAAGTGAGCCTCTGGAAACCAAGTTCCTGAGAAAGAGATGAAGGAATAGTTTCCTTTGAAGAAAAGGCGGCTCAGGGCAACTTGGCCATTTTCAGTTATCTCTTCATGATCTGGCCTTTCTTGTTTCAGGGAAGAATTCTTCATCCCTCCACTGGGCTCCCATAGGGTTTGGAACAGATGTCAGTTGCCTGATACCACTTTGTGTTGTAATTATTTGCACATTTCTCTTCACCCCTTCTAGACTGATAGCTCCTTAAGACAGTTTTGATCACCAAGGAGGTCCCATCTTTGGTGTGTAATAAATGTTTGTTGAAAGAAAGAACAGAGATGGAACTCTTTTTCATAAATGCCATTCTGTTTCCCACAGTCAGTTGAAGAAAGTTCATGCTTAGCTGCAAAGTCTTTTGCTTTTAACAACTTCATTGAATTATAACTGATCTACAAAGAACTGCACATATTGAATGTATACAATTTGGTGAGCTTGGACATACCCCAACATCCGTCACACCATTAGCACAATCAAGGATATGCCCAATACCTTCCAAAGTTTGCTTATGCTTACGTCTCTTTTTGATTTACTTGTTTTTCTGCGTCAAGAACACTTAACACGAGCTTTACCCTCTTATGTTTTGAAGTGCAAATACCGTATCGTTAACTATAGGCGCCATGTTGTGCAGCAATTCTCTAGAATTTACTCATCTAACATAACTGAAACTTTATACCCACTGCACAACAACTCCCCATTTCTCCCACCCTAGACCCTGGAAACCACCATAGTATTTTCCACTTGGAAGAGTCTGACTATCATCGATAGCTCATGCAGGTGGCAATCTTGCAGGTGTTATTTTTATAAATCACCCAGGACGTGGGGCGACTGGGTGGCGCAGTCGGTTAAGCGTCCGACTTCAGCCAGGTCACGATCTCGCCGTCCGTGAGTTCGAGCCCCGCGTCGGGCTCTGTGCTGATAGCTCAGAGCCTGGAGCCTGTTTCGGATTCTGTGTCTCCTTTTCTCTCTGCCCCTCCCCCGTTCATGCTCTGTCTCTCTCTGTCCCAAAAATAAATAAACGTTGAAAAAAATTTTTTTTTTTTTAAATAAAAAAAAAAAAATAAATCACCCAGGACGTAACTGAATGTGTCTGCAGGAGCGAAAAGGGAAGCCCCAGAAATGTTTGTGCAAATATCGTGATACCTTGGGGATAAACTGGATTTGAAATTAAAAAAAAAAAAAGCCTTTATTTCAATCTCAGCCCCATCACTGACCAGTGGAGCTGCCTTCCACAAGCCACTCCCTTTCTCTAAGCTTCAGGTTTTCAGAATGGTATGATGCCAACTTGTGTCTGTAGGTCCCCATGGCAGGGTGTCACTATAAGTGATTTAGTAAGCCACAAGGGTACCAAATACTGTTGGCTACCTAAAAAATTAGTATCTCTGGCTCATATCTGAATTATGTTTTTATATATATAGAGATGTGGGTATAATTGATAACATAGGACTCATATCGTTTTTGAAATTGTTACATGTGTTTTATCTTTTTTCCCCAATCAAGAGATAATGCAATCATCTGGTGTCATGGATTCCACAAAATACTCTGACAATAGAAAGAAGCTCTTGTGCTTGGAAGAAATGGAAATCATTGTGCCTCGAGCTTTGGTTTCGACTCTGAAGCCTGTGGATTTGATGTAGAGGGCAGGAACAGGACAGCCACTGTCATCTGTGGATAGCAAGGCTTTTGCTACCTAAAGTTGTAAACCCTGAGGCAGGAAATATCCAGCAAAAGCCAATGGACATATTTTCTAATTTATTTCCTTCACCACAGACAGTATCCATGACATAAACACAGACTCCGTATCATGAGAAGATTAGAGAAGTGTTTGAAGGGTGTAGAGATAATTTTTTTTTTTCTGAAGCAGTCAGAACATTATTTGCTCTACCTTTCATCTATCCTAATCTATTATTACCCCAAAATATTTTAGAAACTTCCTTCCTCTAATGGAGGAGGCAGATTTGGGGAAAAATTAAAGCAACTGAACAAAATGTTTTGGGAGCCACCAGATAGATTGAAAGAAATCTGTTAACTTTCAGAGATACTTGCTAAAGCCCAGTTAAAGAAACTCAGTGACAACTGAACAGGGATTGTCAGCTCTTTAAACTAATGAACTAAAAAGCAATGCTTTAAAATTTTTCAGTAAGATTTTTTCTATATTTTTCTACTTACTAAAATAACATGATATCACTGTAGAATTTGAAAAATACAAAAAAGCTCAAAAGAATATATAAACTACTGCTAATCTACATGCAGTATTTCATATTCTTGCTATGTCTCTATCTGTATATTTAGAAATTTATAATTATTTCATATTATTAATGCTGTTTTATAGCTTTCTTTCCCTTAAAAATTTTTATTGTATGCTATTAGGCACACGTAAAGGACTAAAGTAAGGCATATATAAGCTATAAAGCATGATAATAAAATGAACAATCAAGAAACCACCCCCCGACTTACAGAATCAAATATCACCAGTATGGTTGAACCTATCTATGAACTCCTCTCAAATTCCACAATGTAGTAATTATGCTAATTTTTAAAAATCCCCTTGCTTTAAACTGTTTTGAAACTACCTTAACAGGGGCACCTGGGTGGCTCAGTTGGTTAAGTGTCTGACTTTGGCTCAGGTCATGATCTCACAGTTCATGAGTTCGAGCCCTGCCCCAGGCTCTGTGCTGACAGCCCACTGAGAGTGAAGCCCATTTCCAGTTTTGCATCTCCCTCTCTTTCTGCCCCTCCACTTCTCATACTCTGTCTCTGTCTCTCTAAAATATAAATAAACATTAAATAAGTTTTAAACCACCTAAATAATATTCTTTATTTTAAATGTGCTTATTTTGAATTTTGTAACAGATTTTTTACTGGAAGTTTTTCCTCCAAGTTATTTTTGTTCAGTTATACATTTATGACTCATCTAGTTGTTTTGTATATAACTGCATTTTAAAATTTTCATTGCTATATAATATTTTGCGACTATACTGCACCTTTATTCTGTTGATGGACATTTGGGTTTTAAATTTTCTTTTTCTTTTTTTTCTATTTTAAAAGAAAACTACTGTTGTGTAAATTTCTATATTTGTTTGCTGGCACACATGTGTAGGCATTTTTCCAGGGCATATACCATGAGTAGACAGGATTACATATACCCACACACACCCACACCCACACCCACACAGACACACACACACACACACACACACACACACACACACACACACACAATACTGTAATTGTTTTCCAAAGGAGTTTTCCTCCATTACCAGTATATAGACATCTGCATTCTTGAACATCCTTAAAAATACTAGATACATTCGATTTGATATTATCCATATATATCTCATATAGCCTCAGCTTTCATTTGATTAATTACTTTTAAACGTATACTGGACATTTGTGTTTCCTTCTCTGTGACATATCTATGCAATCTTTTATCCATTTATTGTTCTGATTGGCCTTTTCTTATTGGCATGTGGCTAACGTTACTGATTATTAGAAAAGGGGACTCACTTTACTGTTGTAGTATTTATGGCTGACATCTTAAGTGAGCAGTCAGAAGCTATTTCTAACCCCTTCTCCCTTGCTGCCTTATAATATTAAAACTGCAAATTGAAACAATCACTTTCCCAGACCGCCTTGCAGTTAGGAATGGTCATGTGACTCATTTTGGAGCTATGTCATGTAATCTAAGACTTCTATGGATGTATTTGAGAGAGAGCGTTTGCTTTTCTGATAAAATGATACAGATGCAACTGTCACAACCCTGTGCTAGCCCTGCTTAATCCTGACTTGAGTGCAGGCGTGATGCTAGGAACCACGGCAGCCATATGGAGAGCATGAGAGAAAGGTGGAGACTTATGAAAATTCTGGCCTTGACAATCCATATATCCATTTATGTCCCAATTTCTGGTTATGTAATTTTTAAAAATGCTGGTTTTCTTAAATACTGTAAATCTAATTTTTTCTGAATGAGAATTAGATGCCAGCCTGATATGGTATCTTTTATTCACTTAGTCCCCAAACTAGCATCTTAGTCACATCCAGCAGTGTCCCCAAAAGTAATAAAGACGTTTTATTAGAAATTTTAATTCAGAAGACACATTTCTTAACAAAGCTAGTATGATCTGGCCACTCCCTTTCTTTTCATCCTCATGTTGTATCACTGCCTTTTATGCATTTGGCTTTGCACACTGGATCCTTTGTCATTTCTAAGAAAATACGGGATTTCTTCTTGCTCTATGGACTTCACACATTCTATTTCATTTGACTAGATTCCTTGCCCCCCTAATGATCCTTCCCATTCTAAATAAATCCCACCTGTTATTATGTCTTTGTAACGTACATCAATATAAGCACCCCCCAGGAGGCTTTGAGTACCCCTGGAATAGACTCGAGGTCAGTTTTGTCAATTTTATGCCCAGCATAGCCTAGCACAGCACAAGAGAGGTAGTGATCACTCAAGAATATTTTGTTAGATAAATGGAAGAATATCTTGTGTGCCGACCAAATGCCAGACAAAGCCTATCCTTAGTCTCTCTTTCCCTTTTGCAACCCTCAAGGTTTTCATTTTTGAGATGGTTAATAATCCATACCTATTAGTGTGGCTTAAGAATTAAATGTGATCATTGTATGTATATGCTTAGGTGCTTAGAATGTGGTTTGGATTATTTACCTCTTGTAAGGGGAAACTTTATTCCCCAGCAGCAAATTTTCCTTTATATGCCAAGCACTCTGTATACATTACTACTTTTTTTTTTTTATTGTAGTCTCTATTACTATCCCTTTTTATAGATGAGGAAACTGAGGCTAAACTGAACTAGTCTCAAGCCTCTTGGGTCACTCAGCCATTGCCTGTGGACATCCATAATGAAACTGTGGTTGGGTCTGATACTACCTAATCAGGGAATGTGCTATTTACAGGATACATTCTCCACACTTCGTTCATTTTGCTCTTCTCTTCTGAGAAAAAGGCAAAGCAGAATAAAATGTACTGCTACCAGATTTTTTTTTAAAAGAAAAGTAACTTCCAAACTGCTCTGAGGTCAATACAGATTTTCACTGCAATCTTCTCTACTCCTAGATCCACAGACTCTGAAATGAAAATTGATGCTCAAGCTGGTGACCCTAAGGCAGGATCCTCAGCCAGAAAACAGTGACTGAGCCAGGCTTTGTGCAGCATACTTTCGAGGAACATAAAGTAGATTAATACACATTACAGAAAGGTGGCTTTAATAATTGAAAGCAAAAGACATTTATTTTAACCAGAGCCCCTCCTTTGGAACTGTACATGTGGGAGGTGCTTAATAAATGCTGGTTGAAGTGCATTCCATGAGTCTCATGATATAGGGAGAGCTTACTAGAATGTTCAATGTAGTTTACTCCGAACGCCACTCAATCTCCTAAAGCATTCAATGTTCTTCAAAATTTGCCCTTAACCTAGTTGTCCAGTTTTTTCTTTTACCATTGCATCCCTAGCACATGTCTCCAACTACACTCAGGACTGTCTCTTAGATACCCGCTAATCTTTAGCACCTCTGTGCCTTTGCTTGTGCTGTTTCTACTTCCGAGAATTCCTGCCTCCCAGCCCCAACTCTTAAAAAAACATAAAACAAAAAACAGGTGAACTTATCTTGTAGGTCCCTGTTGGGCTGAGTTTTTCTCCATTAAACCTACCACAGTTAAGACCTATCTATACCCCCATGAACTTCCAAATCTTCTAGATATAATCATAGCAACATTTTCCATTTGTGGCACAATGTGGCTGGTGGATAAAGCATAGACTTTAGAGTTGGAAATGCCCATGCACGAATTCCGGCTCTGACACATAAGCGTCGTGCACTTTTGTCTGATTTACCTAAATGTGAGCTTCCGTTTTCTTTTTGGAAGTGAGGATGCTATGACCTACCTGCTATGGCTCTTGTGGGAATAAGGAAGGAAACATTTCAAGCGCCCAGCACAGAGCCTGGTTCATGGTCAGCAACTGCCTTGTTCTGGTTATTCAGATTCTCAGCTCAAATATCATCTTTTAGGGGTGCCTGGGTGGCTCAGTCGGTTAAGCTTCCGACTTCAGCTCAGTTAATGATCTCATGGGTTGTGAGTTTGTGCCCCACGTTGGGCTCTGTGCTGACAGTTCAGAGCCTGGAGCCTGCTTTGGGTTCTGTGTCTCCCTCTCTCTCTGCCCCTCCCCCCACCTCTCTCAAATAAATGAACACTAAAAACTTAAAAAAAATCATCTTGTAATGATGGCCCCTACAAATATCCCACCCCTCCACTGCACTCCCTTCTTTAGGTTTGTGGCCAGGTTGTCCAAGTTCAAATTCCAACTCTACCACTCACTCGTTTGGGTACATTACTTAGTTCTCCTTCTTCACTGTCCTCATGTGTGAAATGGGATTACCTTATCTTGGCTATTGTAAGATGGTGGCTACACTTGTGGTGAGCATAGCCTAATTTACAGAGCTGTACAATCACTATGTTGCACACCTGAAACTATTGTAACATCGTGGATCAACTCTACTCCCATCAAGTTTTAATTAAAAATGGGGCTAATAATAATAATAAGCTTACAGGCATGATTTAGGGAACATTGAAACCTCAGATTAAACCTCAGAATAAATTCTGGATGTCACTGTATTGTTCACTCATCTATCCCAAGGGTCCACATTAGTGTCTCATTCAAGGAGGTGCTCATTCCTTAGTTGTTGAATGAATGAATGCATATACTCTGTTTTCTTCTCCTTCCCTTGAATTCTACCCCGGGTTCTTAGAACGTAGGCCCCTTTGGGGCAGGAAGAGGGTGCCACCGCTGTCTGGTTCTTGGCCCCCAGCACAGGGTCTGGCACCAGGTGACGCTTAGTCAATTTCAGGGAATGGAAGGCAAAATTTTCCACTGTGTATTCCTGCTGCATTCTGCTGGAAGTGACTTCATTAGCATCAGCTGGCAGAACAGTCAGCGCTCCGCCCACCACACGGCAAACTCTTGCCACCACTTACTCAAGCTCATTTAACAGGGGTGACCCAGGGATGGAAAGGCACCTCCTCTCTGGCATCACAAAGACTCAGACCATTGTGTCTCTTGACTGGGTACAAGATTTACCTTAGTCTGTTGGCACATTCATTTGGATGACGCCCTGTTTGGCTAGCAGCAAGAAGCCTTTTTTTTTTTTTTTTTTTTTTTTTTTTTTTTTTTTTTTTGTAGGACTAATCCCTTGGATATTTGTTCCCACCTCTTTCTATTTACCGACAGAGACTGCTAAACTGATACGGCATCTCCAAAGGAAGAGGGCAAGTGTGGGCCATGAGAAGGGGATCTGAGAAAGAGGAAGAAGGGCCTGTCCTAATGGCATCTCAACATGAAAGGAGCTGTGCTTTCCAGTAAAACTAGTCACTTCCTTGGTGAATTTGCTTGACCTCTTTGAAAGCTTCCAAAAAGAGGTGGCATAGAAGGAGTGGAGGAGCAGCCAATTAAAATTCAGCCCAATCAACACAGAGAAGTAGGCCATGGTTGATGAACAGAGATGCATTGACCGAAAGAAGCCTTGGCACTGGGCATCCACAGTGCTTGAATGCTCTTTTCTTCCCAAACAAGAGGGCCTCCCAAAGCATGATGTCATATTGTCCATGTCTGGGTTCATAAAGTGTGTGTTTCTCTCATGGAGAGCCTACAACATGATCCCTCTGGCTCTCTGTCCATGCTCTCCCTTCATCTCTATGGACACAGACTATTTTTGTCCATTCTCAATACCCTCACCGAGCGTTCTTCCCATTGCCAGATGTAGTATCTACACAGAGCCTGTGGGCAGATTCTGGTTCTGCCGCTAGACAGATGCCATTCCATACTGCAGTCACTCTTCATGCCAACAGAAACGTCCTTTCCCGAGTCCTCTTCTGGCTGATCACTTTTTAGGTCAGACAAGGAGAGAGATGGGGAGAGAGGGAAGAGAGAGACTGAGGAAGCCAAGGGAGAATGAGATTTGAAATTTCAGACTTTTAAACCAGATGCAACAGAAGGCTGCTTGAGAGAATGACAGACCCTACTTTCTCTTGTGTGTCCTTGAAAATGGGCATGAGAGTCGAAGCATGGAAACATCAATCAAAAAAAAAAAAAATCTACCAAAGAGACATTCTCTTAAAAGCTAAAAATCATTAAGCATTCACTAATTTATCTTACTTTTTAGATATAAGGGTAAATACAGTCCTTTCATTTTCTGCATGATCTTTAATTTGGCTCTTTTCTTGCACAGCAGAACACAAGTTGGCATGCTTCAATCTCAGATGTGTCCAGGTGAGGCCAGAGTTTACTTTTTGGACAGGTTTGAAATTCATTGTCCTTGACTCAGTTTTATTATGGTAATAAGACCTAACTTTTACTTTCTGTACCCGTTGCTTAGCTTAGCTATGATAGCTATTGTTACTGCTATTCTCATCACAGATGAGGAAGGGGATTCAATTGTTGTCTCAAAATCACATCCCCAAGTTCACAGTGCTCATCTCACCAACTGAATGACAATGGTGCATACAATGGAGAAGTTCTGGCTTCTAAGCAGTCAAATGCTACATATTCAAGGGCCTTCTGCTGTAGGCAAAAACACGGGGCTTTGTAAATAAAGAAGGGCTTAAATCCAGTTTGCTGCTTCCAAAACACTTTGCATAGTTTCTGGGGTTCAAAAGACCATCCTATCTTTAAAGGTCAATGCTATAAATATCATCATCCTAGTAAGCTAAAGTCTGATAAAGGGAGAAAGGCGTCAGAATAAGAATGAGTCCTATTATTAGCTAGTAGAGAAATTTATTTGCCCTGGAGGGGCTTGGCCAGTTTTAACACTTGGCAACTCTTTGGTCTGTCAGCTAACCCAAAGCCACCCATGCCAGGGTTTTAGTAGGGCAGAATGAAGGTCATGGGCATTAGAGTCTGGGAGACCTGGCCCAGCTCTGGGCTCCCATCTTCTGCCTGAATTGGGTATATTAATTATATTCTCCAAACTTTCATTTCACTTATAAAATGGAGATAGTGCCGCTTACTTAATACTAACTCTTAGGAATGTTGTGAGGTTTCAGCGGATATATGAAATTATTAGCACAATCTAACATGGTGGTTTTCAACTGAAGGAGATTTTGCTGCAATGGGGACATTTGGCAATTTTTGAGACACTGGGGGTAGAAGATGGTACTGGCATCTAGTAGGTAGGTATGAGGGATGCTACAAACATCCTACAATCTGTAGGACAGCCCCTTATAATAAGGAAATGTCTGTCTCAAAATGTTCAAAGTGCCGAGCCTGAGGAACTCTGGCTGGATAAATAATAGTCATTATGCATCAGGCATTTTCTTTTAAGTACACATCTGATCTCCTTCAATTGCACAGGTTCTAAAATGTGGATGCTGAATTTTAAGGCTGATAATAATGACAACAACCACTCGTTTACAAAGAGTTTCCATATAGCTTATCTTGTTTGATTTTCAGCAGGACCTATTTATAAGTCTTATTAATACAATCTTCACTTTACAGGTAGAAAAACTGAGGCTTGGAGGTCTTAGGTCACTCAGCTGGTAAATGGCATGTCCAGGTCTAGACGATCCTTCTCCTGCTTTCAGTTCTCGCACACTCTCCACGTGCGTATGGTGTGCTTAGCTAACACAGAAGCTCAGCTTTGAACACTTTGGATAATCTGTTCATCTATGAAATGGGACAAGTCCTACCGATCTATGGAAAACAACTGTAGACTCTCAAAAGTCAGAGAGTGACTCTTATCAATGTCCTTGCTTTCTCTTGATGACTAGGCAACAAAGAGGTCCTCAACCCCCTATTTGTAAGCCAAGAGACTCCTGGTGTATGTGGGTTCTCCAGCAGAAGCCTGTGCATGAGCCTCAGTCTTCACCAGACCCCCTGATCCCCAGTTGCTTTACTCACTAAGCGGTAGTGCCTGATAGGCAGGTGCCTGTGCTGGTCACTGAGACTTTGCAGGAGCCTTCAGTCCTCTGGCTCCCAGCACCCTGGAGCTGACGCCTTGAAAACTATGTCACTACTCTCTCATTACCTATCGGGAGGGTCACCTTTCTGACAGCTTTGAAAATTCTTCATTAAAAAAAAGTTTTTTAG
Organism: Leopardus geoffroyi; assembly: GCF_018350155.1. Taxonomy (NCBI): domain Eukaryota; kingdom Metazoa; phylum Chordata; class Mammalia; order Carnivora; family Felidae; genus Leopardus; species Leopardus geoffroyi. The sequence continues at coordinate 52,671,409 of NC_059329.1, read as the reverse complement.
TCGAGAAGACAGATCACTTTATAGTTCTGACATGCTCTACTTATTATGACATGAAACAGTGTTCTCGTTTCTTTTGCTTGGGGACATTTAATGGTTGACTTTGGCTCACATGGAGTGTCACTATGATGTATTGGCTATTTGGTCGGACCTTCCACAACCTTTACATATGCACTCATTCATTTGTTCATTCATTCATTCATTCATTCATTCATTCACATTCTTTCATTTGTTCATTCATTCACTCAACCATGCATTTGGATATCTACTGTGAACACAGTACTTTGCTGGGCATTTACTGGATTCAAAAATACATTTATATTCAGTCTTTGATCTTGAGGGTGTCTTACTCTAGTAGGCAATGCAAGAGGATAAAGAAGATAAACTTTTGAGATGTTGAGTGAAATACAAAAGGTATGTGTTGGACCTAATAACTAAAGCTTTGGCAGGATGGCATCCAGAACTGGCAGTGGTTCCACAGAGCAGAGTGTCTGGTTCACTCTGGATGGCATTGGTTGGGTAGCAGCAGAGCTGAAGACTGGATATTGTTGGAATATACTATAATCTGTGGGCAGGGGATGGAAGATGAGCGAGCATCCATGACTGAGAGAAGCTGATGACACCTCATCTTAGAAGAAGGTGTGAATGCCAAGATTTTAGCCCTTTAGTGACTTCTAATGGTCCTGACATACACTTGAAGAATAATACCTCAAATGTACCACTGAGTATCTGAGTATATTAGCAGGAAGCTGTAGAAAAAGAGACTTACTAACACCGCCGAAGATGGGGGTGAGGGCGATGCCCCAGAAGGGCATTAAGTATTCAGAGAGGTTTGCTTCCAGGGGTAGAAAAGCAAGTGCATTCTGGGGAGAGCTAAGGTGAAAGTGATGCCCCCTGAGAAGGATGGCGATATGATTAGAGCAAAGCACAGGGAGGCAGAGGAGAGGTAAAGTTTGAGGGCGCACTAAATGCCAGCCCACGGAATCTGAACTCTCTCCTGCAGGGCTGGTTGGGTTTGTGGCCGATTTAGGTGGAAGGGACACCTGGTAGGATCTGCGTCCCAGACACGGCCCTCTGGGAGCAATACAGGACTGTGCGAGGATGGGCCAGAAGATCAGAGACAGGAGGCAAGGAGACAAACCAGGTGGCTGCAAAACCACCCCAGAGAGGCTGTGATGCCCCACCCTCCAGATTTCCTGTAGCCAGACAGCCCAGTGCCCCTTTCGGAAGGCTGGACACTCCTTATTCCATTCAGATGACCCAGCACATACTTACTTACTTACTTATTTACTTACTTATTTATTTATTTATTTACTTACTTACTTACTTATTTATTTATATTTATTTATTTATTTATTTTTAATGTTTATTTATTTTTGAGACAGAGAGAGACAGAGCATGAACTGGGGAGGAGCAGAGAGAGAGGGAGACACAGAATCTGAAACAGGCTCCAGGCTCTGAGCTGTCAGCACAGAGCCCGACGCCGGGCTGGAACTCACGGACCGTGAGATCATGACCTGAGCCGAAGTCGGACGCTAACCGACTGAGCCACCCAGGCGCCCCGACCCAGCATATATTTAGAGAAGAAAACAAAAACACGGAGAAGGCCAAGGATGAATGAGTTTCTTAAACAAAAATTTAAAAGACAAAACTAAGACGTTGTAAATACTCCAGCACCTAGTGGAATTTGAGATGTACATACTTGAAGGAATAAATGCATAAAGACACCGGAAACAGTGAAGTGTGAGTAAGAGTGGGGGTCTCTAGAAAAAGGGGCACTGAGAAGGTTGTCTGCTAACTTTCTAATGTCTCTCTCTCTCTCCTATGGATGTGCAAAACACAGGGCTAGTCATTGGATTTATCCTCTGGGTTAAAACTGCAGCTCCTCTTTATAGGGCACCTGCTATGCTTCACCATGCACAACGCTCAGGGCACCACATACATTGTGTTAGTTCATCTTACTAACGACTGCAAAGCAGGCTTTATCAGGCCTGAGGTGCAGCAAGTTTAGGGATCTGTCCAAGGTCACAGAGCAGTAAGTGGGGAGCTGGGATTTGAACTCCAGTCTATCCAGCTCTAAAGGCTTCTGCACTGAGGCATTCTCCTGAGTACCGCACTGTAAGGTCCATCATTGTAAGAGGTGAGAAATGCCTGCAAGTAGTTCGTATCACCTTCGTTTCTGGGCTTTGATTTAGGGTGTTTAAAGCACCAAGGTGGGTGGATAAACCAAAGATTTTGGGTAAGGAAGGAAGTGGTGGGATAGAGGAAAAGGAGAATAAAATGTCTACCTCCAGTAGGGCGTATGCACGCTTGTTATCCTCTTTGGATCAGAGATTTTTCTTCAGTAAGGTGAAATCAGTAGACTAAATCATGTGGAAGACATATATATTTTAGTGGTACTAAAAGTCTTTCTTTGTTTACCTTAACTTCAAATTTAACTGGGTTTCTTGAATTTTATCTGGGACCCCTAAAACCTTGACAACATAAAGATAATGGCATCACGGATTAAAGTCAGAAGGAAAGGTTGAGGCAAGTAGAGAGGGGCTGGTTTCCTCATCTTGCAGAGTGGCAAACCCATCGATATCACCTATAGTGAGAGTTGAAGAAACTGAGTCACTAAGATGGTAATAATGTGGCTTGGTGACAGACAGTGACTACAGTTAGCATGATGAACACTGAGTAACATATAGAACTGTTGAATCATTATACTGTACACGTGGAACTCATAACACCAAATGTTAATTATACTTCAATTAAAAAAATGAAATGTTACCCTTTATCAGGAAAAAAAAGAAAGAAAGAAACTGAAGTTTAAGTTTGGTACTTGTAGTTACAAAGGTAAAATAAATACTACTTATAAAACTACAACTGAGCAGGAAAATATAATATAAATCCCCAAGGATGAAGGGAGGACAAGAGGGAAGTGATACAAGGGCACTAAATTCTTCTTTTTTTTTTTTTTTTGTTTTGTTTTTTCAACGTTTATTCATTTTTGGGACAGAGAGAGACAGAGCATGAACGGGGGAGGGGCAGAGAGAGAGGGAGACACAGAATCGGAAACAGGCTCCAGGCTCCGAGCCATCAGCCCAGAGCCCGACGCGGGGCTCGAACTCCCGGACCGCGAGATCGTGACCTGGCTGAAGTCGGACGCTTAACCAACTGCGCCACCCAGGCGCCCCCTAAATTCTTCTTTTAAAGGAAGGAGCTAAGATACAGTCTGCAGTGGAGGAATCACAAAGCAAAAGCAGAGAGATTTTATTTAGCATTAGGGTGGTAATTGCCAAAGAGCTAAAAATGAAACAATTAAAAATGGCTTTCTCTGGGCAGTAGGGCTTAGAAAGTAGATGGAGAGGGAAACAGTTCCTTTTCATTGTACTCTACCCTCATTAGATTTTAAGATTTTATGCCATGTGTAAAATTAGATTAAAAATAAAGTAATTATATTAATCATTGTTACTGCCAACCATCATTCAGCATATTATAAGATTGTTTGCTCACGTGCAATCTCAGTTTCTCAATGGAAGGCGTTTTTATTTGCCTCTGCCATCTTCAATTGGTTACAAAACTGTGAGCATCCAGATTTGCAAACCCAGAGGGTGAACAGATATCAGCTCTTGCTTTGCCACGTGTGGCAAAAATATTTCCACATTTTCCAGTATTAAAAAAAAAAAAGATAAAAAACCCTCTGATAAATAAACATAGTCCATTTAATTTAAAACAAACACTTGAGGACAGTCCCCTCCCCCTCCCCCTGGCATGCCTTTGTGAGCTGCCACACAAGACCCTTCACAAACTTGCAAAAGAATTTTGCTTACATACGCAGAAATCAGAATATAGCTGACCCTTGACCATGGGTTTAAACTGCACGGGTCCACTTATATGAGGATTTTTTTTTCAATGCATAGAGTACAATATGCTAGGGCCGCCTGGGTAGCTCAGTCTGTTAAGTGTCAGACTCTTGATTTTGGCTCAGGTCATGATCTCATGGTTGGTAGATCGGAGCCCTGCATCAGGCTCTATGCTGAAGATACAGAGCCCATTTGGGATTCTGTCTCCCTCTCTCTCTGCCCCTCCCCCAGCTCGCTTCCTTTCTCTCTCTCTTAAAATAAATAAATAAACATTAAAAGAATACAGTACAGGGGCGCCTGGGTGGCTTGGTCGGTTGGGCGTCCGACCTCGGCTCAGGTCATGATCTCACGGTCCGTGAGTTCGAGCCCTGCGTCGGGCTCTGGGCTGACAGCTCAGAGCCTGGAGCCTGTTTCAGATTCTGTGTCTCCCTCTCTCTCTGCTCCTCCCCAGTTCATGCTCTGTCTCTGTCTCACAAATAAATAAAAGTTAAAAAAAATTAAAAAAAAAAGAATACAGTACAGTATTGTAAATGTATTTTCTCTTCCTTGTGATTTTCTTAATAACATTTTCTTTTCTGTAGGTTACTGTCTTGTAAGAATATAACACATATAACATACAAAATATGCTTTAATCAACTGTTTGTTATTGGTAAGGCTTCTGGTCAATAGTAGGCTACTGGTAGTTAACGTTGGGGGGGGGGGAATCAGAAGTTATTTGTGGAGTTTTGACTGCACAGGGTGGTCAGCAGACCTAACCATTGCGTTGTTCAAGGGTCAACTGTACCAGCCAGAGCAAAGTTTGGTTGAATTGCTCAAATTTTGATCTAACTTAGAAATACATGGATTTTCACTAGATACCTCCATTCATTTGAAAGGGAAGCACAAGATTTTAGCTGGGGTGGTCAGAAAGAGTCAATGTTAAAAAGCCACTTGATGACAAGGCTTAATCCTGCGTGTGTGTGTGTGTGTGTGTGTGTGTATGTGTGTGTGATAGAGCATGGCTAAGAGACCCACAGCTTAGGCCATACAAGAGTTGCCGATTCCAAGGTGAAAGCTCACTTAGAGAATGCTTTCTCTGAGCTGTAAAGACATACCACTGCAACTTGTGATTCGTGGAGTTTCCACCCAAAACATTACTGATGCCCCCTGCTGCCCACAAACCCCAGGTCTCCTTGCTTCACATGGATCTTTACAGTCCTTGAAGTCTGCTGTGAACACCAGCGGGCTGTAGGCCTTTAGTACGAACTTCACATGTGGTAAGGTACACCATATGTATAAGGGCATTGAGGACCCTCAACAAGCATGCTGGACCTGCCAGGATGGAGAGGAGTACGGGGCCTTCATTCCTGGGCAGTACTGCATGGAGACAGTTAATGGGGTCCTCAGCCCTTCTTCTCACTTTGCCTTGCAGCGGAATCAAACTGTTTCTTCCACTCTTCCAGGAAGACTGTCTCCCTCAAAATCAAGAACTGATATCTTCTTCTCAACGCCTGCCAGAAGTATTTTGAAGAGTAAATAAGATGATGATAGACGCTCATGCCAGGATTAAGGAACTAATAATTTATGATATATCAAAGGAGAATGCCAAGGCCTGTCTGGTGCCAGCGCAAAAGACGTAAGGATTGTAAAAGTAACAGCAAAAACAGCAACAGCTGCGACAATAATTTCCACTATTTATTGAGTGCTTATTATGAGTAAGTTAGGGGTTTCACAATTTTCATCTTCTATTTCACCGCAGGATGGGGCATTTTTAGTCCTCATTTCAAAATGAGGAAAATAAGGCACAGAGGGTTAACATCCAGAATACATAAACAGCTCATACAACTCAATAGCAAAAAAAAAAAAAAAAAAAAAAAAAAAAAAAAAAATTAATGGATTAGAAATGAGCAGAGAAACTAAACAGCTATTTTTAAATAGAAGACCTACAGATGGCTGACAGATATATGAGAAGGTGTTCTACATCACTAATCAGCAGAGACATGCAAATCAAAACCACGATGAGATACCACCTCACACCCGTTTGAAGAGCTAGAATAAAAAGGCAGAAAATATGGGGCACCTGGGTCGCTCAGTTGGGTGAGTGTCTGACTCTTGATTTTGGCTCAGATCATGGGAATGAGCCCTTATTGGGCTCTCTGCTGAATGTGGAACCTGCTTAAGATTCTCCTCTCTCTCCCACCCCTCCTCCGTCCCTCGCCCCTGCTCATGCTCTCGCTCTAAAATAAATAAATAAATAAATAAATAAATAAATAAATAAATAAATAAATAAATAGCACTGGTAAGGGTATGGAGAAAAGGGAACTCTTGTGAATTGTTGGGAATGTAGATTGGTGTAGCCTCTAAGGAAGACAGTATGGAGGTTCCTCAAAAATTAAAAAAAAAATAGAACTATCATATGATTTAGCAATTCCAATTCTGGGTATTTATCCACAGGAAGTGAAAACACTAACTTGGGAAGATATATGCACCCCACATCCAGTGCAGCATTATTGGTAATAGTCAAGACATGGAAACAACCTAAGTGCCCACTGATGGATGAATGGATAAAGAAGATGTGGTGTATACACACACACACACACACACACACACACTCAGTGGATAATATTCAGCCATAAAAAAAAAAAAAAAAGGAAATCTTGCCGTTTGTGACAACATAGATGGACCTTGAGGGGATTATGCTCAGTGAAATAAGTCAGACAGAGAAAGACAAATACCATATGATGTCACTTACATGTGGAATTATAAACAAAATAAAACAAAAACACTGAACTCATAGAACCCAGAGAACAGATTGATGGTTGCCAGAGGCGAGGGGTGGGGAAAGATGGGGGAGTGTGATCAAAAAGTTACAAACTTCCAGTTATAAAATAAGTCCTGGGGATGTAATGTACAGCATGGTGACTATGATTAATAATACTGTATTGTATATTTGAAAGTTGCTAAGAGAATAGATCATAAATGTTCTCATAACACACACACCAATTTATGAGTATGTGTGGTGATGGATGTTAACTAGACCTATTGTGGTAATCATTTAGCAATATGTACATATATTGAATCATTACGTTGTAAACCCGAAACTAATATAATGTTATATGCCAATTATATCTCAATTTTAAATTCTATTTTTTTTAACGTTTATTTTATTTTTGGGACAGAGAGAGACAGAGCATGAACGGGGGAGGGGCAGAGAGAGAGGGAGACACAGAATCGGAAACAGGCTCCAGGCTCTGAGCCATCAGCCCAGAGCCCGACGCGGGGCTCGAACTCACGGACCGCGAGATCGTGACCTGGCTGAAGTCGGACGCTTAACCGACTGCGCCACCCAGGCGCCCCTCAATTTTACAAATATATAAAAAAAGAAGAAGGCACAGGGAGGTGAAGTAACTATCCTGGAAGCACAGAGCAAAGGAGCTGCAAAGCGGTAATTCAAACGCAGGTCGGTTTCACTGTGCAGTCCACGCTATAGACTAGTCCACTGAATTGCTTCTCTGGAAGGGAAGCTAAAGGGAAAATTGATACAAAATAGCAGAAGCAAGTTTACAAACAAGCACTGACAAATTCTGTATGTCGTCTACATCAGCTAGTTTACATCACATGCCTAAAGTCTGCTTCCAAGAAGTCATCCGTCCATCCAAAAGTTTTAAGACACACATGCCAGCTACACACGATGGCACATTGCTGCATGGCAACCACGGGCACCGCATACAGGCAAGGGTAGGCTGTCAGCAAACAGGAAGGATGTGAGGTTCAACGACATTGTGCAGCCGCTGAGCAGCAAGGAACACAGCCCGCTGCCTTGACCATGCTGAGCCAAGCAGCAAAAGAAGCTGATCAGATACACCTTCTGACGTCCTCTGCTCTGGGGACCCCAGGGAGGTGTGGCCACCTGATTGCAATGCAGGTTAAAAACCATAAAACATTGGAGTAGACTGGGCAGGCATTAGTTGTTCTACAGAGAGGCAATTTTATGGACTGGTCTCTAGCACGGGCTTCACATCGAAACTGAGCTGGGTTTGAATTATGGCTTTGCAGCTTCTTGACTCTGTGATTCTGGGCTTGTTACTTAACCTCTCGTAGCTGTATCTGCCTCGTTTTGAAATAGGAATAATAATGTCCCATCCTCTGGTGAAAATTTAACAAGGTGAAAATTGTAAAACCCTTAATATGCCCATAGTAAGTGCTCAGTAAATGGCTGAAATTGCAGCGGTGGTTCGTTGTTGCTCTATTGTTACTTTTATAATCATTATGTCACTTGCAGTAGAACCAGATAGGCCTTGCTTTTTTTTTTTTTCAGATCCAATTTAGATTTGGCAGGCCCCATGCTGGCCTAGCAGTGGTGGAACACACAGCTTCCTGGCTAGGTCAGACAGTGGCTCAAGATTGGAGTTTATGCATTGTGAACGTGCTGACCATGCTTCTTCTCTCCTGTGCTAGCCTCCTCCTCTTCCTTCGCCTTTTGTTTTCTTTTGGCTTGTTTTTTTCTTTTCCTTGTTCCCGTGCAATCCCTGGTCTCTTCTATAATGGCCTTTGTGTAATTGTTTTTCCTGGCTTACCTATGTATTATCTCAACCTCTTTTCTTCCTTTCTCCCTCAACATGGAATATTCTTTATTGCACCGAATGCCGTAAACATAGAAGATGATGGACTGTTTCCCAGGGACCTGATAGCATTACAGAGGGGTGAGGGGGAGGATTATGTATATACCGATAATACAGCAGAGACTACATTATCATTCCTTTTCTTGTTTCGTTTTTATTTATTTTTGAGAGTGCCAAGTGGGGGAGGGGCAGAGAGAGAGGGACAGAGGATCGGAAGTCTGCACTGACTGACAGGAAGGAGCCCCGTGTGGGGCTTGAACTCACCAACTGCGAGATCATGACCTGAGCGGGAGTCGGCTACTCAACCGAGTCACCCAGGTGCCCCTATATTATCATTCTTAAGGCATTTATTCATTTAGGAAATACATTTTTTAAACCTCCTTCTAATTATCAAGCCCTGTGCTTGGTGCAGATAAAATTATAAGGACATCTAAGAAGGCATTAGTTGTACAGAGAGGCAATTTTATGGACCATGGACAGCCAGGAGAGCAACATGGTGGAGGCCAGGAGAGCAACACTGGGGAGAAGAGAACATTGGCCAGAGATAAATGTCACGCTGCCATAAGAAAGCTGCATTCTTTTACATTAGTCCTATCTTGGCCAATAAAATAGGAGTTCCTGCTGATTCTTCCACTCCTTCAGGAAAGCATCTTCTTTCCATTCCCTTATCAGGTGTTACCTATGGACATACATATGGTCACATCACACACGTGCATGCATGCACGCAAACTCGCACATGCACATCAGCGCCCCCCTCTCTTCTTGGCTCCTCTCTCCCCTCCCATTTCCTCTGACTTCCTCTCCTCACTTCCTTCCTCCTTTTCTCTTCCATTTAGCTCAGCTCATTCTGGCAGCTTTATTCTCCGTGAGTCCCACTCAGCTCAAAATGCTTGTGGCTCTCAAAGTGTTCAGTAGCGATGTTTTAATAGTGATATATTTGCAACAAGCAAAATGTTTAATGCCAGGTGTGTGGCCATGTGGATTATCGTTCATTTGTTTCATGGACTATTACAGAGCTGCACGTTAGTCAGACCTGTGCCTGTCACCTCCTCAGACTGACTTTCCCTCAGACACCATGCTTAACCTCTTTCCCTACCTTAGTTTTCTTTGGGGCACTTGCAAATAATAAAGTGATTTATCATTGTGCCTCTTGTCCACAACACCGTAAGCTCCATCACTATGGCCAGGGGCTTTGCCTTCACTGCTAGACATCTGTTCAATAAAACTTTCATGATTCAATGCATAAGCATAGGCATTATAACTGTATAAATGAGTAATATTTAATAACATGAAATTTCCCTTCATATTAAGTAAAATGGTAGATACAAAACTATGATATATACCATGATATCGATTGCAAAAAATACACAACAGAGAAAAACTATGGCCAGGAAGGATTCAAGTTCATTGTGCTCATCCCTGGGTGGTGGGATTTTCTTTGGATGGATCTGTATGAATCTGAATTTCCCCAATAACTTTCAATGGCCATATATCTTTTTAAAAAATTAGTCTCCTTTAAAACATAGTGGATGCTGCTGGCTCTGTGCAAAATTTTTGTAGCTGGGACAGATGGAGGGGATGTGAAAATGACAGAGGGATCAGTGCAGTGGTTAGGGAAATAATCCAGATCTGGTTGACTCATCGCCCTGAGTTGACGATTCCTTTGATTGCCAGTGATACGTTTAAAGTGAGTGTTTTGATGACAGAAGTGAAAATGAAGGAGTAGAGTCAACAGGCTGGAGATTGTTTTAAGGGTGTTAGGGCTGAAACATGAAAGGAAGTGAGGCTTTGGCAAAGCCCATGCTTTTTGGTGGTGCCAAACCCCAAATGATCCCAAACTGTTTCAAGATGTTGATAAAACCTCAAATAGAGGTTGCACACAGGTCATTCATTCAGTTTTACTGTATGCAGCCCTAGGACAGGCCGAGATAGGAGGTAACTCCTCGGGCTGAGCTGACTGAGGGCGGCTCTGTGGAGAAGGGCATTTATCTGCCCCATCTGCCTTTTCTCTGCTGCTGCTGGCAATGGGTCCTATCCAGAGACTCGGCTCTCTTTTTCTCTGAGTACAACTTCATTTGGAAAAGCATCTCAACCTCATCAAGTAGGGGTTTGAACAAGTGTTGCCTATTTATTCGACATTCATTCAATTCCATTTACAGAGTGCCTACTGTGTACCAAGCCCCAGACCGTATACTTGGAGTGCAGGCACTCAAAAAAACAGACACAAATTCTTGCCCTTATGAAGCTTACATTACAGTGGCAGGTTGACAGTCTAGTGTGGAGTGCCTGACAAGCCCCAGTCTTCTCTTACTGCTTTTTGAAAAAGTCTTGGACCAGTTTCATCTTCACAATTAGATGGCAGCCTTGGTTTCCCAGTTAGCACAAATTCCTGGAAGACTCTGGAAACAGCCTTGGAAAACGACCTTGGCTATGACCCTGACTGACTTGGTGCCTTGTTCCTAAGGGATTCTCTCCTGAGGAATAGACTCAGGAGAGAGGAGAGAGACTTGCTGACCCCTGACCCTGTAGAGCCAGTTTGACTATGAGACAAACAGTTACCAGAATAGCCACTCTGTTAGTTACTAATGATAGCTATCATTGACTGATCACTTACCATGTGCCACAAATGGGCCAAGCCTGTTTCTTCCAGTGTCTCATTTAATATTCACAGTATATGTGGGGTTTCTGTTTTCAGTATAGCCAAGAAAACTCCTACCAGATGCTCCCTTTCCACAGATAACAATTGTAAACTGTGGACTACAAACAAAAATGAAAAGCAGAATAATGACCTATAGGCACTGGAAAGTGACAAGCTAGCAGGCAGATTCTACTGTGAAATTCAAAAAAAACTGGACAAAGCGATTAGCATGGGGTGTGTTTTTCATTTTCATAGCTTTGAACTTGAGGACAGGCCAAAGTGATGTTATGTAGAGTGGGCACACCTGTGATACAAACCCCACGATCTTTACAGCCTGAAGAACAAACTACAGCCCTATCCCTCATCCACATGCCCTATGTTCCAAGATCCCCAGGGGACACTGAAACCACAGATCGTACTGAACCTTACACATACCATGTTTTTTTCCTGTACGTACCTGTGATAACGGTTAATTTATAAATTAGACGTAGTAAGAGATTAACAACAATAATAATACAATAGGTCAGGTATAACCATATATGCTGTAATAAAAGCTATATGAATGTGGTCTCCCTCTCTCAAAATGTCTCACTGTACTGTACTCATCCTTTCTGTGATGACATGAGGTGACAGAATGCCTACATAATGAGATGAAGTGAGGTGAAGAATGTAGGCATTGTGATTAGCATTAGGCTACTACTGACATTTGATGACACATCCAAAGGACGATTATCTGCTTCTGACTGTAGTTGACCATGAATCACTAAAGCTATGGAAAATGAAACTGTGGATAAGGGGAGAACACCACAACAGAGTTCAGGGATACCACAGCTACTGAAAAGTGAGAAAGAAATCGTGGAAAAGAGACAGAGACATATTCTGTTTATAAGCTCTGTCAAGTGTCTGGCTTACTCTTGCATGTGTGGGACATATTGAGAATAGCTTGTACCTAAAGCTTGAAGGATGCATGTTTACCGTAATTGCGAAGATTTGCAGTGTGAGACTAACCAAGATGGTTAACTTATAGTAAGCAGTAACTTAATCAAACACTGATGCCTGTGAAGGCGTTTTGTAGATACAGTTAACATCTAGAAGAGCTTGACTTTAAGTAAAGGAGACTACTCTTGATCATGTGAGTGGGCCTCATCTGATCAGTTGAAGGCCTTAAGAGCAAAAGCTGAGGTTTCCTGGAGAAGAAAGTATTCTGCCTTAACATAGTACCTCAAATCCTGTCTGAGTTTCCAGCCTGTAGCCTGTCCGACAGGTTTCATACTTGACAGCCCCATAATTGTGTGACCCAATTTTTAAAAATAAATCTATATAATAATAACATGTAATGCTTTTATTTCTCTGGAGAACACTAAGACACCAAGTTAACTGCCTGCTAAAACAGTTCCTTTACAGAACTGTAACCAAATCCAGAGGCTTTACAAAATAATAGTCACATGGACCAGGATAAAATCCCAAGTTACCTGATGTACCAGACCCAGGAAATTGTAACCCAGGTGCAAGAGGAAAGACAACCAACTGGGAGTGACTCTAAGATTATCTAATTGTTGGAATTAGTGGATGAGGCTTTTAAAGCCATTATTATAACTGTGCTCAGTGAAATAAGGGAAAATATGCTCATGGCAAATAAAAAGATAAAAAATATTAAAAAAGAAAGACATTATCAAAAAGAACCAAATGGAAATTATCAAACTGGAAAATTAAATATGTGAAGAAAAATACACCGGATGGGCTTAACAGCAGAAGGGAGATGACAGAGGAGAGTTTTCATTCAAAATGAGAACAGAGAGGAAAATTACTGAAAAAAATGAAAGGAGACTCAAAGAAACTATCAGGGAATTGTAAGAGGTTTCCTCTGGATATCCAGAAGGAGGGGAAAGAAAGAATGGGGCAGAAACATTATCTACAGATACAATGGCTGATGTGATGGCTAGTTTTATGTGTCAACTTGACTGTGCCAAAAGATGCCCAGATAACTAGTAAAACATTATCTCTGGGTATGTCTGTGAGAATCCTCCCAGAGGAGATTAGCATTTGAATTGGTTGAGGAAAAAAGAAAGATCACCTTCACCAACCCAATCTTTTGAGGACTTGAATAGAACAAAAAGGTGGAGGAAGGGAGAATTTGCTCTCTCTGCTTGTGCTGGAACATCCATCTTCTCCTGGCCTCAGACATCAGGGTTCCTCAGACATCTAGCCTTCAGATTTGGACTGGGACCTACATGGTCAGCCTCTGATTCCCAGGACTTTGGACTCACACTGAATTACAGCACCAGCTTTTCTGCTTCTCCAGCTTACAACGGCACATTGTAGGATTCTCAGCCTCCATAATCATGTGAGCCAATTGCTATAGCAAATCTCCTCATGTGTATATATATGTTTCTTTGAAGAACCCTGGATAACACAGCTGAGATTTTCCAAACTTTTGGAAAGACAAATGTACAGATTCAAGAATGCAGAGAACTCCAAGTAAGAAAGATACATAGAAAATCACAGCTAGGAACATCATGGTCGAAACATCATTGCTGAACATCATTGCTGAAAACCAGAGGTGAGGAGAAATATTTAAAGCACCCAAAGGAAAATGACACATTGCATAAAGGGCAGAATCTTATGGACTACTTATCAGTAACTATGGAGTCCAGAAAGTGATGCAAATATTTTTGAAGCGCTAAAAGAAAAACAATTAACTCAGAATAAGAATGTCTATTGATATTTTGTACCAAAAATAAAGCTGAAATAAAGATACTGAGGAAAAAGAACTAAGAGAATTTATTGTCAAAAGATCTATTCTATATGGGGTGCCTGGGTGGCTCAGTTGGTTGGGCGTCAGACTTTGGCTCAGGTCATGATCCCACCACTTGTGAGTTTGAGCCCCACGTCAGGCTCAGAGCCTGGAGCCTGCTTCAGGTTCTGTGTCTCTCTCTTTCTGCCCTTCCTCCCCTCTCTTTTGAGAGCAAAAATAAATAAACATTAAAAAATTTAGAAAAACTCCATGCCATATGAAATAGTAAAGGGGGTGCTTCAGGCTGAAATGAAATTATACCCAATGGAAACTTGAGTTTTGGGGAGAGGATAAAAAGCACTGGAAATTATAAATATATGGGTACATATAATAGACTATATTTTTCTCTTAAATTATTGAAAATATATAGGACTCTTTATAGCAAACATTATAACACTGTCTTATGGGGCTTATAATGTATGTAGTTGTAATAATATGGTAGTAACTATAAATACAAAAGTAGGTGAGGAGTGATAAGTGGACCTTTGGGGTCACAAGGTTTTTACATTTTATGACACGTGTTACAAGATTAACTCTTAAATTTCTCTTCTCAAGGGAAAAGTTAACAATATATATTGTAGTCAGTAGAGTGGTCACTTAAAACATTGCAAAGACTCAAAATAAACAAATAAACGTTTTTTAAAATTTGCAAAGAGATATAAATAAAACTTTGATATATAAGATAAAATTGAATTCTAAAAAGCATAAAAAAACTATCCTAAAGTAGGTAGTAACTAAAGAAGCAGAAACTAAAGGTGACAAACAGAAAACAAATAGTAAACCAGTAGACTTAAAACCCTTGCACTATATCAATAATTATAATAAATGTGACACTGAGCAAACACTCCAATTAAAGTCAGAAACTGGCAGAATGGATAAAAAAAAAAAAGACAAGAACCAACTATATGTGCTCTCTAAAAGAAATGCATTTTAAATACAAAGACACAGATTTGTTGCAAGTAAATGGATGGAAAAAGATAAACCATGCAAAGAGTAAATAGAAAGGTTGAGCTAGTTGATTTGATAGCAAACAAACTGCCTACTGCCAGTTATGGATATTGTTCATCAGTTTCCAATCCATCCTCCGTGGCCTGCTTTGTGGTACTGAAGGTGGACCCTGGACACAGTTCACCTTTGCCGCCTCTGGTAAGTTTTGTCAGTAGAGGGCGCTGCAGGGTCACTGCAGGAGGAAAGGGCTGTTCTCTTTCTGGTTGGTGTGCTTTTCTTCTTCCTTTCTCCTGGGGCGTGTGGTGGCCAACAGGGTGTGTGCAGGACTCAGTCGGTACTCAGTCTTAACGGTCAGTGGCACCCTTGTGGGGAGCTTGTAAGCAAGCTTACATTAGCAGCCCAGCTAGCGTTCCGGTGACTCTTGCAGGCGCCTCTTAGAGGCATCCTCCCAGTGGAGTTTCCAGCAGGTGTCTTCCCAGAGAGTTCATTTGTCACCACAGAAGGTGGCATTCCAGTGAGCCTCAGGAATACCTCAGTAGGCAATTTTCTAGTGAAGTTCATCAGGGCCGTAGTGTGCTCTTTAGGCCATGCCAGCTCTGGTCTGTGGCACTCCAGTGAACTTCCCTGTCACCCAGTGTGCCAAAGTCACTCACTTTCCAACAAAGTCTAAATCTTACGCTCTTCAAAATATGTTTCTTCCTTGGGTACTAACCCTCAGCCCCAGAAGCAGTGGCTGTTCTAAACACACACACACACACACACACACACACACACACACACACACACACACACACACGTGTTATTCTTATGCTCTTTAGAGGCCTCTTTGCCACTTAGTGGTTAATCCTGTTACTAATTAATAATTCTTTCTATAAGCTTTCCCTGTTCAAATTCTGTGAGATTTCTGGACTGATATAGACTTCAAGACAAAAAGCTTTATCAGGGAAAAAGAAAGACCCTTCGTAATGATAAAGGGACACTCATAAAGAAGACATTTAAAATTGACATAATTAAAAGGAGAAATAGGTAATTCTGGTCATAGCTGGAGACTTTAACATCCTTTCCACAGCAACTAGTAAAAAAAAAAGAAAGCAAAAACATAAATGTTCTGAACAACACTATCAACCATCTTGACCTAATTGATATTTATAGAACACAAAACTCTACAACTAAAAAATACTCGTTCTTTTCAAGTGCATGTGTTCATCAAGACAGACCATGTTTCAGATAACAAATTAAAAAAAATAATTGAAAAGGATTGATAACATATAGGAGCATGTTCTCTGACCTCAGTAGAACTAAACTGACATCCATAACAAAATGATATTTAGAAATATCTCAAAAACCTGATAATTAATCAACAGACTTCTAAATAATACATGAGTCAAAGAAGAAATGAGGGAAATTAGAAAACATTTTGATCTGAGTGTTAATAAAAATACAACATATTAAAGATTTTGGGATGGAACTAAATCAGTATTTAGAGGGAATTGTTGACTTAAAAACTTGTATTAAAAATGAAGACGGGCGCCTGGGTGGCGCAGTCGGTTAAGCGTCCGACTTCAGCCGGGTCACCATCTCGCGGTCCGTGAGTTCGAGCCCCGCGTCAGGCTCTGGGCTGATGGCTCAGAGCCTGGAGCCTGTTTCCGATTCTGTGTCTCCCTCTCTCTCTGCCCCTCCCCCGTTCATGCTCTGTCTCTCTCTGTCCCAAAAATAAATAAACGCTGAAAAAAAAAATTTAAAAAAAATAAAAAATAAAAAAAAAATGAAGACAGGCACCTGCGTGGCTCAGTCAGTTTAGTGTCTGACTCTTGATTTTGGCTCAGTTCGTGATCTGCCAGTTCGTGAGATCGAGCCCTGCATCAGGCTCCATGATTACAGCACGGGGCCTGCTTGGGATTCTTTCTCTTTCTCTCTCTGCCTCTTCTCCCACTTGCATTCACACACACACGCGCACACACACACACACACACACACACACACACTCTCTCTCTCTCTCTCTCTAAATAAATAAATAAATAAATAAACAAACCACTTAAAAAATAAAGAATGCTTAAAAATGATCTGTGATCTCTGGTTTCAGCTTAAGATGCCAAAAAAAGAATAGCAAAGTAAATGTAAGGTAACTAGAAAAAAAAGTAAAAATAAGTGTAGAAATGAAGGAAATAGAAAATTGGTAAGCAATAAAGAAAATTAACAAAGTCAATTCTTTAAAATGTCTGAGAAATTTAATAAAACTTTAGCTAGACTGATCAAGGAAAAGAGAGAGAACACAAATTGCTAATACTGGGCAAAAATGTGGGATAATTACTACAGATCCTATAGACATGGAAAGGGTATTAAAAAAATATTATGGATAACTTTGTGCCACAAATTCAACAACTCAAGAGTTAGACAAATTCCTTCAAAATATAACTTAGCAAAACTTACTCAAGAAAACAAAATAGAACACCTGAATAATGCTATACCTAATAATAAATTGAATTTACTATTAAATTCTGGTAACAAACAAACAAGCAAAATGCAACTGTAGGCCTAAAAAAGCTTTACTGGCAAATCCTATCAGATATCAAAGGGAAGAAATAATATCCTATCAGACATTAAAAGAGAAATTTAAACCATCTACATGAATTACTTCAGAAAAGAGAAGGAAAAACTTTCCAACTTGTCTTATGAAGCCAGCATCACCAAAACTTGACAAAACATGATAAAACATTAAAAAATTAGACAAGTTCTCTCATGAACATAGATGCAAAACTATTTAACTAAAGATTAACAAATTGAATCAACAGTATAAAAATGGATAAAACAACATGACCAAATAGGTTTTGTTCCCGCCACCATGCAAAGGTGTCTTAACATTTAAAAATCAGTTAATGGTATTTGCCATATTACCACAAAATTTATGAGGAAAAAACACATGATCAGTTTAATAGATGCAAAAAAAGAAATTTATACATTTCAAAACCCATTCATGATTTAAAAAACTCTCAGAAAACTAGGAATGGTGGGAATTTCCATAACATGATGAAGGACTCCCACAGAAATCCTACGGTAAACATCATAACTAAAAGAGAAATATTGGCAAGAAACAAGCAAAAAAAAAATTAGAATATAGCAGAACTGTTTCTACTTGCAGATAATGTAATCACTTATCTAGAAAATCCAAAAAAAAACCCTAGACTATATAATACATTAGGTCTAATGTATTTAGTGAGATAGTAGGCATAATGTCAATATGCAAAAATCACTTATAGTTGTATATTCTAGCAGCAAATGTATAAAAGGTATCATTTATAATAGTGTTTATACAACATAAAATATTTTGAAATAAACTTAACAAAATATGTGGAAAATGTGTACACTGAAAAGTACAAAACAATACTGAGGGAAATTAAAGCAGATCTGAATACATGGAGGGCTATGCCATGCTCGGTTTCTAAAGAAATCAACTCATCTTAAATTGATCTATAGATTCCACAAGGCCCTTCCAAAATCCCAGGAGGCTTTTTTTTTTTTTTTTTTTTTTGGTAGAAATTTGCAAACTGATTCTAAAATGTATATGGCAATGCAAGGATATCCAAAACAATCTGGAAAAAAAAAAGTTGGAGGGCTAACATTACTTGATTTCAAGACTTACTATAAACCTACAGTATTCAAGATACGTAGTCTTGACATAAAGATCAATAAATAGATTGATGGAACAGAACAGAGAGATGGAAATACTTCCATTTATACAGTCATTTTATTTTTCAACAAAGGCATCAAATCTTTCCAATAGGGAAAGCATTTTTTTCTTTTTTTTTATTGTGAAAAAAATAAAATTTATTATATTAGTCTTTTTAAAGTGCCATTTCAGTGGCAATGAGCACACAGGTACTGTTGTGTATCCATCACCACCATCTATCTACAGAACTCTTTCTGTCTTGCAAAACCGAAACTCAATACCCTTTAAGCAATTAACTCCTGCTTTCCTCTTTTCCACAGCCCCTGACAACTACCTTCTGTCTCCATGAATTTGATTACTCTAAGTACCGCATGTACATGGAATCAAAGAGACAGAGAGAGAGAGAGAGAGAGAGAGAGAGAGAGAGAGAGTATTACATGTGGCTTATCCGTCCATGCATTGATGGATACCTGAATTGCTTCCACATTTTAACTACTGGGAACAATGTTGCTATGAGCATAGGTGTACAAATACACCTTTGAGATCCTGGTTTCAATTTTTTTGAGTATATACCCAGGAGTGCAATTGCTGGACTATATGTAATTCTATCTTTTAATCGTTTGAGGCACAGTCATACCATTACGCACAATGGTCGCACTCTTTTGCATTCCCACCAATAGTGCACAAGGGTTCCACCAACGCTTGTTAGTTTCCATTTCTTCATTAGTATCTAGAAAGGATTTTTTTTAGTTGTCCCCATGGCTAAGATTTAACAGTAACGTAGCAAAGAATACACAGCTGGATTATAAGGGAAAAGACACAGGTGGGGTCTGGAGGAATCCTCATGCCCTTTCCCTCATGCTCTCTCCCTCCTGTAAAGGTACACACACAGCACACACACTCTACCTCCTGCAACGAAAATGCAGCAAATGTGTGTAATGTTTTTGCCCAGGGAAGCCCATAAGAGAGTTAATACCGAAGCCCAAGACGTTTACTGGGGGCTGGGCACATAGGCACCAGAAAGGAAACATTGTAAACAAATGTGCTGGAATGACTCGGTTCCTGTAGAAAAACAAGAAACCCATAGCGAGCCTCCATCCCAACCAATCAGAATATGCAAAATTGATTCAAATCAATCCTTTAACTCTCTCTGAGTGGTCCTGCACATGTCCCCTGGGGGGGGGGGGGTGGGCTGAGGATCAGAGCGGTGAAGTCACACCGAAATGCTCCACAAGTAAACGGCTAAGTCAATGGCTAAGTCAGACGTGGAGGCCAGATGTGGCCATCTTCTTACACCTGTGCTGTTTATTGATCTTTGAGATCCATCTTGAGATTCATCTAATCATCTTTTTCATCACTGAACCTGCAGGGCCCAGCAGCATCTGGTACCCAGTAGACACCCTGTAAATATTTGTCCAAGAGATGCCTGCACGGTCTCTAGAACACCCTGCTGCTTATCTGAACACATCCCTTACCACAATATGCAGCACATGCCTAGCGACCAATGTGCTTCCCCGGCCGCCTCCTCTGCACGAAGCTGGGTTTGCAAGCCTCATGCTTACAAACTGTAGCCAAATTATGAGAGAGAGAGGGGAAAAAAAAGATCATTAAAACCCTGCACACTGAACCAAGAGCAATTTTTACCTGGAGAGCTAGTGACAAATGCATTTAAAATAAAATAAAAATATTTTAGTTCAAAATCAACATCATTGTTCCTCTGATTCCATTTAGAGACAGTTTAAAATATTCAGTTTGCTTATCTTTAAAATTAAGAGGGGCCATCAGTTTCCACCAAAGATGCATTGCAATTAGTGAAGAGAGAGGCCCTGAAGGAGGATGGGACTGGAAGAAGAAATAGAGAAAAAACATGGAAGGGAGGGCAGGGAGAGACGAAGGCCAATGGCGATAGAATAAGGGTTAGGGAATACTCTACGCATTAAACGATGCACAGAGCGTGGCTTGGTTTTCAGCTATGTAGATGGCCAGAACTGGGTCCTGGTGAGTTCTGCGTCCCCTGTGGTTTGGGATCCCCGATGCTCCTGGGGATGATGCCAGGTTCCCATGAATATGGTATTCTGCCTCTAAAAATGTAGGCTCGGGGTAGAGAAAGGCCTTTGCCTATTTGTGTAGCGGAGCGATTGACATCTCTCAAAATAACACTGCCAAGCACTAAAGGAAACCCCAAAGGAAAAGAACAAAGGAAACAGGGGCACCAGTGCAACTGCAATATTCATAAAACACAGATTCTCTGACTCGGTAAGAACTAAGCATGGGTCCCGCAGGATGACACATACCCAGGGGCTCCTGCTTGGCATCTTGCCTTCTCGGTGCCAGGCCTGCCTCTTCACAGCAAACACCACCTTATTTCTTGCCACCCAGGCTGCCTGCAAGAGTCTTTGTCACATTCCCAAGCTGAGGCCGCCGAAACGCTTTATTTAGTTTCCTTGGATAAGTTTGCCCAAGTTTCCTTTTCTCTTTGTGTCATGAGGAAAATGACACTTCCTCAGTCCTCAGCCACCTGGATTGATGGACAGAAGGACAGTGTAGGCACTTGTTCAGCCAGAAGCATTTTATGATTTGACTGGGGCTCCTTCTCCATTTGTAGAATTTGTCACTCAAACCTGGATCTTCTGAGAGCTAGACAGAGTCCTATTAACAGTTATATGTGGGTGTCAGGCATACATGGATGATTCTGGGCTGGATGTGTGGTCACCCTAGGTACCGACTCAGAGAAAAATACTCCAACCCGAAACTATTGTACTACAGCGTGTAATAAAATTACACACAAACACTAACAGGGAGGAGGATGAGAAAGAACAAAAGAGGAAACACTGTAGGTAGTGATCTTTATAGGTACTAAAGTGATTGTTCACAGCTTCTGTCTTTTTTTGTTTCTACAGATGTGTATCCTTTGAAATGTTAATTGCTTTATTTCCTTAATTCTAGGAGGAACCCTTGCTGAAATCTGAATGTGTATTACAAGGGATGCCGGAAAGAACTCTCCAGCTGCTAGGAAGACGAATAATTTGTGACAGTTATTATTGCCTGTCTGTGTATGAGCTTGGTGGTGTGTAGAAGGCAGATGTGTTCAAATGGACATCTTGGATGAGATATTTACATTGGTGGCAATCCTTTTTGAATTTAGATACATACTAACTGCTCAAAATATCCTCAGAAAGGTTGTACCATGGTGTCACACCATAGCAAAAAGTTACAACAGGCCGACAATGATCTGCACATCCCCAGCACTGCAATTAAAGGCAGTGCAAATCACCAAATATCTTCTAGTGATTCATAGAATTTTCACGTCTACCAGAGGTAGATGGTGTCCAGTCATGCTTCGAGAAGATCTGCCACTTGGGTGTCTGTGGTCTGTCAGAAGCTCAGGCTGACTTTTTAAAAGAAATCCCGTGAGATAATTAGTTCAGTTAAGCAAAAAACTATGACTCTAACCGCAAAGCTAATGCAGATCCAACAGCAGTCTCCTTCCATTGGCCTTGAAATCATGGTGTCGCTCGCAAACGTGTTAAAAAGGATGCAATGTGTAACTGCCGACGGCCGAAAGATTCCAAAGAATCCCAAAGGTTACGAAGATTTAGACTCGAATTTTGATCACGACATTTAAAATAAGTGGTGTGTATGTGAGTAAATTAATGCTGTTGATTAAGGTCTTTAAAGTTAGTTTGCACATAAATAAAAGTACACTGCCTCTACACCAGAAACTGCCCTCAAACACTATAATTGAATCAACGGTCCATTTCATAACTGAATCTGTCTTGAAGTTAAGGAAATGCGTTTGCCAATTCCACAACTCCTGTCATCCTGGCCTGTGGAGGCTCTATCATCGAGTTGTTAACCCAGGTTGCCTACTCTGGTGGGAATCATTCAAGACACAAGAGTAGTAATTAGGACCATCTAATTTCCAGAACCAAGAGAAATCTGACCAAGAGCCAGGTTTAGCTCTGAGGTAAAAGATCTGTATTCCTGGTATCGGTATACATTTTAAGGAGAGATGCCAGTGGTTAAAGATGTCTAAACTAAGAAAAATATAATATCTGACAGCAACACCACTGCAGAACAAAATACAATAACTTAATTTTCACAGCATTCATGTCACATCAATACAGCAGTTTAAAACATTAGCCCAATGTGAATTATTGAGTGTCTACTGGAATATGTAACATTCGAGGTAAATGTCAGGTGAGAAAAGACTGGTCTTTAACCCTGAGTAAACTTAGCCTCAAAGTAAAACAAAGCATTCATCGACCATGCTCCTTAGATTATTGTTATTACTTTTTAAATTTTGCGTCTCACATGGAAAAGTTAGAATCTGCCAGCCCACTCAAACACCTGAGGGGAATGACCAAAACACGTCATCTAAAGGCATAATCATCTTGTGATAGTACCGCTTCCTATTTTTCTATTGTTTTACAGAATATCTACGAACCATTTGTGTCGAGATTATGGACAAGTTATTCTCTCCAACCTGCCCTAAAGGCAAAAACTGATTTCAAATGAAATTAATGTACCATTTCCTCGTTACGTAAATAACTGGACTGAAACATGCGTTGCTCTGTCCTATATTAGCATTAGCGATCGAACTAAATTAAACAGTATTGTAGATTTATAAATAATTTCCTACAGGTGTGCTGATGGACACACCAGAAATGTTCCTTGCAACTGATTTCGGATGGCATTTGGGGATTTTGAGACACGTGTGGTAAGTTTTTCAAATGTACTTGAAATTCTGATTTTGCTTTTTACGGTGTTAAAAAAACGAAACGATTTGAGTGTATCAATGGTTTCAACAATGTGCTGACAATCCAGAAGTGATTACATCGTAGTTGAAGGGAAAAATGAAATGGAATTGGCCTAGAACCAAAAGTAAAAGCAGCGAGGCATTCCTGAGGCGTGGTGATGGGAATGTGGGAAAGGATGGGAGAAATATGGAAACGGGTGGGTGGAAGGCATGTACTGACTTTATTTTCTGAACCAAAAATCAAAGCACAAGGTCTGAGACTCCAAATATATCAATGAGAAAAGGATAAAAAATTATGGCTGCCCCAGAAAATCCCAAAACCATTGCCCCAGGACTACATAAAGAGGTAGTGAAAAGTTGACAATGGTGGTAATAGAGGGGAGAAAACTACAAAAAGAAACAAATTATTATAAAGCGAATTATATTTTTCAAACCTATCTCTGTTTTCTTCAAATTATTACTAGTTATACAGGCAAAATGTGTGGGCATGAAAAAAAATGTGTTATGTTAACTGTTCCTTCTGAGTACATTTATTATGCTCAATCTGCATTTACACATCAAGAAATATTTTGCACTAAAAGCAAGGAACAACTTAGTCTCCAGAATAAACTCTTTTCTTTATAGAAATAAAAGATAAGCTTCTTATCACCCACCTCTAGGTACTATCCCTCCTAATAAACAAAACTCAAAACCAACCTCCCTCAAAAAAAGAAAGAAAGAAAGAAAAAAAAAAAACAGAACAAAAAGCCAGAACAATATCCCAGCCAATCATTCAAAAGCTACAAAACATGCTCTGAAGAAGAGAACAGAATGGGTAACATGTCTGGAAATATATTCCATTCTTCCATGGGAATGCCGCTTATGAAATCTTTTCAGGAAGTCTTGAAATATCTCATTTTAATGTCTCCCCTTTCATTCTTTTCCAACCTGGGACAAACCACCTCATCATCAACATTTCATCAATATCAAACAAAAGCAGGCGTGGTAGCAAAGTTTCATTATTGAACATTAGGCACACTTCCAACGTGAATAAATGATCACATTTTGAAGAAAACAAAAAAGGAGTGCTTATAAAATTTTCAGATATATTTGTCAGTTTGTAACAGGATTCCCTGGAGCGTCAAAAAATCTCTAGAGGATTTAAACTTTATATATGCATCACGAACGCTTGGTTGAGACACAACTGATCAGCAATGCAACCCTGGCCTAAAGGTGTATAGAATACCTATATACCCACTGTACCTATATATTGTACCTAGCTACAAGCATGGGTAGAGTTCTGAAGGCTATGGCAGGAGGTCAGAGAATCATGAATACAAAATAGCCCAAGAAAAAGAAAAAAAAGTACTACTCAACTCAAGCCTTTACCACAATTTCGCTCATGGCCAAAGGTGATAAACGGAAGATAAAGAACCATATAACTCACCAACATGACCAGCTATCTGGGGAGAAGGACCTGTGGAAAATCCAAGCGCTCTCAATGACAGATCTGTAAAGACAAAGCGGAGAAGAGTGTCGTCACTCTTGTGGAAGTAGAGATATTTGTGAGCAAGGGACATAGTTGACCATATTCTGATAGAAATGTATTACAAGGCAGGCTTAGGTGTGGGGTGGGAAGGAAAGGGAGGGTGCATAGTTGAATCACCTTGCTTCCACTTCTTCAGCTACAACTCCATATGTCTCTTGTACAGCTCTTCCTTCTGACCTGCACATTGAGCCCTCAACCAGAACCAGCAAAGTTTTAATGAAAACCCTCTAATGTACCATTAAATGCATCTTGCTGGTCTTTCTAAAGTGTAGATCTCATCAAGCTACTTCGCTGCTTAAAATAGCTTCCCACTTTGAGGGTCAAGGCAAAACCGCTTACCAGGTTAACAGGGCTCTTCAGGAGCAAATTCCAGGCTCTGTGCCTTCTGAACTTGCTCTCTTCTTCCTGGCCTTACTAATTCATTTGCATCTCTAGAAAATTACTCACTCACCCTCATCCACAGGCCTTTGAATATGGGGACCCCTCTGTCTTCCCAGTTCCCATAAGACATGCCTTCCCAGTTCCCATAAGACCTCTCAACAACCTGACTCCATTCATGCTCAGGAATCATTCAGCAACCATCTTCTCTGAAAAGCCCCTAATGACCACTATGCCTGATTCAGGTGCATGCCCACCGTGTTCTTACAGCATCTTACTTCTAATTCTACCTTACCATTAATAGCTCGGGTTGTGAAATTTTACCAAAGAATCTGGTCTTTATAGTTTTGTATTGTTATGTACCTTATTTATTGCTATACTGTCAGTACCTTGTAGACTTCCTTGCATATAGTAAGTGCTCAGTAAATGTCTGATGAATAACAATATCGACTGAATGAATAAGACTATGATAGAAGAATTTACTATTTATTAAGCATTTATATACTAAGCACTGAGTTAAATTTATTGTAAATATTTGCTTTCCATTCATCTTGCCTGGATTCTGTCTTCATAGGGTGCAAATGGCTTGTCTTCATTTTTGACATCTATTCGGTTCTCAAGACCATTTATTATTCAGCCTTCTGGCTTGGGTTTCTGGTGTCTAATTGTCAAAAATTAGTGTTTGCCTGATGAGACCTGTCTTGGTGGAGTTTCTTGAACTTGTCTCTTTACTCACGTGACTACAGAGGTCTGCCAAAACTCTTATTAGTTTTGAATGAGGCTTTCAGCTCCTTTTTGTTATGATAAGAGCTTTGAAGTTATAAAAGGCCAATAAGCTACCTGGTTTAGCTAAGCCATTTGGTTTAGTTTAGGAGGCTGGCAAACTACAGCCCATGGGCTAAATCCAGCCCTGTTTTGATAAAATTTTACTGGCACACAGCCTGTTTTGATAAAGTTTTATTGGCACACAGCCATATCCATTTTGTTTACATACGGTCTATGGCTGCTTTGGTGCTACAACAGCAGAGTTGAGTGGTTGGAACAGAGACTGTATGACCTGCAAAGCCTGAAATATTTACTATCTGGACATTTATATTAAAATTTTGTCAACGCCTCATTTAGATCATCTTCTTATCTAAAGATGGCACTTCCCTTTATGACATTCTTGACAGATGGTTATTCAGTCCTTTCACTGAAGAATTTTTAACTCTTGAAAAAGCTCATTTAATTATTTGCTGGAAAATCAAATACAGAAAGATCTCTCTTGTGTTAAATTGAATCTATATGCTACAAAGGCATTGAACATGACAAGAAGGAAAATCCACAATGTTAACTTTCTTTGGTCACTTGTATATTTGAATTATAGACCTTTTCTCCTACTTATTACTTTTCTTGACTTTTTACGTTTTTCTCTAATAAGTGCACACTGCTTCTGTAAATGTAAAATATTAAAAATAAATACTTTTACCTATATCTCCTAGATCTGTCTACTCATATGAGTTCATTATGGAGGTGATATAAACTTTCCCATGAATTTCTCTGTAAAGGGAGATTGTAAATTCAATACAAGGGTGAAAGGAAAATGTGGTAGCCCAAACAGGAGTGTCAGGGGAAGCACATAGCTTATGAATTGTGTTGGTGGCTTTAGTGGATTTGGAATAAGAAAGTAATGAGGTTAAATAGGACATTGAAAATTACCTTACGAGAAAAGAATCAAGTGACAGTCTTCTCATTGGACTTTTTGCCTTAATCTGCTTTTCTTAAGACCACCAAACCTCAGGGCTAGAAGGGACTTTAAAGGTCTTTGGCCTTCCTGGTATAGTACTTCAGATTCTTCAACATTCCCATCTCTGCAGAACCATACTGCACATGTCCAATTGTAGAGCACTTATGTGCATATCTCACTCTTGAAGTACGCAAAATTCTATGATCTCTTAGTTAAGTTTGATCCTCCAACACTTTCCATTTATTGGTCCTAATTCTTTCCCATGTGACCCTACAAACTGTTCTACTCCCTTTTTTCCACAGCAACTCTCGTTCAAATCCCTGAGTTTCCTCCTCTGCCAGTTAAACATCCCCAGATCCCCCAGTATTTCTCACGTGACACTATTTCTGGTTTCCTCACCAGCCTTTGGGCCTTCTCTGAATATACTCCAGTTGGTTCCTGTTTCAAGTGTGGTTTTGCCCCAAGTCAGGGTGGCACCATGACCTTCCCACTTTGATCTGAATCACTTTACCATATTGTCTGTAGGAAAGACCATGAATTTATATGATCATTTTTTTATATTAGATATTTAGGATTTTACTATATTTGTCCTATTATAAACGGTGCCACCTTAAGATTGCTTTTCCCCCATGTCTTCCTTATACTTAGTACTGTCTCAAAGATTTGCTTCCCAGAAATTATTCCTTGTCAATACTTTCTGATTGAAGATATGTAAGGTAATATAAGGAAATTTTATTTTATTTTATTTTATTTTATTTTTTTAATATATGAAATTTATTGTCAAATTGGTTTCCATACAACACCCAGTGCTCATCCCAAAAGATGCCGTCTTCAATACCCATCACCTACCCTCCCCTCCCTCTCACCCCCCATCAACCCTTAGTTTGTTCTCAGTTTTCAAGAGTCTCTTATGCTTTGGCTCTCTCCCACTCTAACCTCTTTTTTTTTCCTTCCCCTCCCCCATGGGTTTCTGTTAAGTTTCTCAGGATCCACATAGGAGTGAAAACATATAGTATCTGTCTTTCTCTGTATGGCTTATTTCACTTAGCATCACACTCTCCAGTTCCAACCACGTTGCTACAAAGGGCCATATTTCATTCTTTCTCATTGCCATGTAGTACTCCATTGTGTATATAAACCACAATTTCTTTACCCATTCATCAGTTGATGGACATTTCGGCTCTTTCCAGACTTTGGATATTGTTGATAGTGCTGTTATAAACATGGGGGTGCATGTGCACCTTTGAAACAGCATACCTGTATCCCTTGGGTAAATTCCTAGCAATGCTACTGCTGGGTCATACAGTAGGTCTATTTTTAATTTTTTGAGGAACCTCCACACTGTTTTCCAGAGTGGCTGCACCAGTTTGCATACCCACCAACAGTGCAAGAGGGTTCCCGTTTCTCCACATATAAGGAAATTTTAAAGATCACCGAACCCAATCTCCCATTTTTAAACAAATGCATTTGACTGAGAACAAACAGCAACTTACCAGAGGAACTCATGCACCAAAGTTCAAATTAAAAGATGTTTTTATCACTTCCCTCTTCTATTCCCAGCCCCTCCTAAAACAACCATCTACGTCCACTTAACAAGGCACATGAATTCCGGGTGAGTAAAAAGTATACCTTACAATGAGACACAGCAATTTAAAAAAAAAATCAAGAAATTATACAAAACAACAAAATCCACCCTAGAGGATATATTTGGAAAACATTTCATTTTCAATAATCTGGATTTCTATAGGAAATAATCAGAAGGGTATGATTTTTAGAATATGAAGTTTTCTATACAGAGAATGGTGTTTAATTATTTAGAGCTCATGGAATTGCTCATCTTTTCCAAGCTTTCCTGTATAAGAAAGGCTCTTTCATTATAAACGTGTATATATACACATAGCTTCTTGGATTCTGTACAGGATTTGCCTCAGAAGCTTTAAAAAGACCTCCAAGCACTAGTGCCATTTCTCAAATCCTAGATACTGACAATGCTTATCCAGTGCTCGCTTGGAGGCAGATAATTTTTACATGCCAATCAGGCAGAGAATATCCTCCAGCGCTGTCTCTGATATGTTAACTTTGGAAATACTTTTCCTCATCTGTTTTCTTCATTTCTCACTCTCCTTCTTGTACCAGTAAGGGGGTATAATGAACAACACTTTTCCCTTGAGTTTTATGCATCCTTTAACAGTAGATCTCCCATTCCACTGACTGCCAGGCACCATGGGGGGCATTAAGGACACAGATGTAAACAGAGAGATGTGGTCCCTGCCCTCATGGTTTTCACCATGCAAAGTCTCCTTTGTAAGTGCTGCCAAAACACTTACTATGATCTTTAAATCTCTGATTCTGGCTTTACCATCCTCAATGCCAGAAAGACAGCTGAGAAAATAGATAATGAGGGGAAAGTAGCAGAACTATTTCAGAATCTCGTCAGTTTACGGTTTTCTCTATTTAAGCCCCCCACCTCCTTCCAGAATAGACCTCTGACAGCGATTCTGAAGAAAGACATTACCTTCCTGGCCACAGTTGCTTGGACCAGTGCTACCATCTTGTTACTCAGAATTCTTTCCCAAGAAGTTTGGAAGTTGGATCAAGAGAACTACTTTCTGGTTTTTTTTTCTGTTTTTTGTTTTGTTTTGTTTTGTTTTGCTTTGTTTTGTTCTGTTTTTTGGTGGCTAAATTGTAAGGTGTACATTTGGGACCTGGAAATGGACACTTGGGACTTTTTTCTTGTGGACCAGAGACCAAAAACGCCAATCTCCAGAGGGAGAAGAATTAAATACCATACAGAGAGGGACAAAGATGAGAGATGGAGAGAGTCAGCTTCATCTACATTCCTGACCTTGTGTTTTAGGAGACGATGTTTTTCTCTTGTAATAAATCCCACTTTTTTGCTTAAGCTACCTCAGGGTGATTTCTATAACTTAAAATAAGTGGCTGAACTAATATGTTGGGAGTGGGAAGGTGGAGGAGGTGCCACCTCAACAAATCCAAGTATAATGGTCCTATAGTAACTACACTTACTGTAGGAAACATTGCTAGGCAGTAGTTGTAAGAGAAAGAGTTATATGCCCAAATTTGATGTAAGTTAAAAGGAAACATGAAAATGAGAGATAATAAAAATTCAGGGCCACCAGAATTTCAGAGTTAGCACAGTCTTCTTAATCAGAGAGAAAGAGAAAGAGCCTTGGAGATGTAAATTAAAGAATAAAAATAGAGATGAATTTTAGGTATAATCGTTCAAGATATAGCATTAAATACTGCTCTTGCATTTGAAGTAATGAGACCGGTTGTTTTAACATGAAGACCCAAATTTAAACATAAAAATCATCCCTGACTCATTAAAATGGTCACCTAAAAATGAAGAATGGTTATTCTCATAAAGCTATGTAAATCAATTCTGGAATGCTAGTTGTTCAGATCACATGGTATACAGCTAAAGAGTACATTAGACAGATTCTGGCTGGCTTCACAATTTCCAGCTCTGTGACATCAGGAAAGTCACTGAACCTTATACAGGCTTTACATTTCCATTGACAAAATAAGGTAATATATATGCAACTTCAAGTATTTCAAAGAAAACAAATGAGATAGTGTAGATACCATATGGCCTGGCGTAAAACCTGTCACTTAATATATATTGTTTCTCTTTCTTTTTGGCTTTCGATGATGCATTTATGTTTTTGGTCAAACCAGAAGGCATTTGGAAGAAAGGTTAGCAAATATGGACAAGGTGAGAAATAGTGTGTAAAATAAGGAGAGATTTTCCAACAAATATTTAGCACCAAATGTTTGCTGGATCCAGTGCCAAACTATCAGATAATGAGACATATTAACTTGTCTCATATTAACTTTACAAACATAAACTTTGATTTTCTTAGTAACAATTGACATTCCAAATGAGAACACAGCTTTCAACAGAACACAACTATTTCACAGAAACTGGGGCCAATGGATTCTTATTCCAATGTCATGTGTCCTTAAATGGGTAGACATATAAATAAACAAACAAGCCCTCCCCTAGCACACAATGTTATGATTGACTACTTTTCTAAAGGTCTAGAAGGATTATAAGCTTTGAGTTTTTGTTTTGTCCTGTTTTTAA
The DNA here is from genome assembly GCF_018350155.1 of Leopardus geoffroyi. Classification (NCBI taxonomy): domain Eukaryota; kingdom Metazoa; phylum Chordata; class Mammalia; order Carnivora; family Felidae; genus Leopardus; species Leopardus geoffroyi. The sequence goes on along the minus strand of NC_059329.1, from coordinate 52,640,417 downwards.
AAATAATTTATTGTCAAGTTAGCTGACATACAGTGTATACAGTGTGCTCTTGGCTTTGGGAGTAGATTCCTGTGATTTGTCACTTACGTACAACACCCAGTGCTCATCCCAACAAGTGCCCTCCTCAATGCCCATCACCCATTTTCCCCTCCCCCCTGCACATAAACCCTCAGTTTATTCTCTGTATTTAAGAGTCCTTTATGGTTTGCCTCCCTCTCTGTTTGTAACTATTTTTTGCCCTTCCCTTCTCACATGGTCTTCTGTTAAGTTTCTCAAATTCCACATATTTTATCTGTCCTTCTCTGACTTATTTCACTTAGCATAATACCCTCCAGTTCCATCCATGTTGTTACAAATGGCAAGATTTCATTCTTTTTCATTGCTACATAATATTCCATTATATATACGCGCGCGTGTGTGTGTGTGTGTGTGTGTGTGTGTGTGTGTGTGTGTGTTGGGGGGAGACGGTATAATTCAATTACAGGCAGTTATTTACTTATTCCATTCTTACCAAATGGGAAGACCAAGTTACAGGAGAGTATTACATGGGAGGAATCCCCAACCTAGTCTTGGAACTTAGGGAGAATTAAAATTAGTATTAAATGTTGGGAGGTAACATTTCAGATGAGAGAATGGATGAGTAGTATTTGGCCAACTGAAGAAAGGAAATCCCAAAGAGATGGCACAACATATGCATAGTTGGCTATTAGGGGGGATATGGCATATTTGGGGGAGTGACAAGGAGTCCAGCATGGCTGTAGCCTGGGCAAAGAGGGGCTTTGTAAACTATGCTAAGGGGTGAGTACTTTTTCCAAAGAATAGCAGAAACAATTGAGAGAAGCTGGGAGAGCAGTTCAAGGGTTGCTTCATGCAGTTCCAGTGAGAGATGACAGCAGTGTAGTCTACAGCGATGGCCGTGAGGGTGGAGAGAAATGGACAGATTAAGAGATAATTAGGAAGTAAGCATTTTAAGTCTATCTTTGTTACATAGATGGTTGAGGTCATATTTTCTCTGTGGTTTGGATCCTTCATTATAGGACTCGGTATAGCCCAAGTGCTTAACATAAGAGTCATAATCATTATGTTGGTGCTAAACTATTGTCATCACTTATGAATATTGGGCAGGGTCTGGCCTTTAGCTATGGTGTGATATTATCCCAATACCCCATGTAGCCTGGGGGATGTTTTATTTATTTTTATTTTTTTAGCTTGTCAACACCCAAGGTCAGGGACCCCATCTGCTTTGCTTCCATGAAGTTATGAAACCACAGCACAACTAATGCAACACAATAGAGCAAAGAGTGACCCCAATTTTTCCATTGGTTTGAAAGCCCTGAGGTCAGCTCTTCTCAGGACTCTCAGGGATCAAGCTATAACAGGGTGGGGAACCTCTGCACTTCGGCTCCACCTCTGCCACATGCATGCCGCGGTTAAATGTGCAATTTTAAGAGACACAGAACTGAATTCAGAAAGTGGCTGCTGCAGCTGTGGGAATTTGATCCTGTGACTTGGGAGTCTGCGGGTGGTAGACATGCATGATCTCTGATCCGAGTCTAGTCTATGTGATCTTGCAGCCCCAGGGATATCGATTCCTGTCCTTGTCCCAGCTCCTCAAGGTATGAATATATACCTACATTATTTTCCTCATTTTCTATTCCCCCTTACTCTCAATAGAATGTAAGTTGTATGTGAGGAGGGGTTTTATCTATTTTATTACCAGATCCCCAGTACATGGCACAGGATAGGTGATCAATTAATATATGTCAACTAACCTAATTATGTGAATGAGCCTGGGGCAAATTATTTGAGATTAGGCTTCAGGTTTATTCACATTTCAAATGGGACTAATCATATATATTTCATACCACTTTTGGGGCTCTTTTCAAGCTAAAATGAAGAACAGAAGGCCATAAATTTGATGTTCAGCAGACATATTTTGTCTTTTAGCTTGTTTATTATGTGTTTCTGTCCGTCTATCCATCCATCCATCCATCCATCCATCCATCCATCCGTCCATCCATGCATCCATCCACAAATCCATCTATCCATCCATCACTTTAATTTACACCTACTATATGCCTTGTAGAGCACCTACCACTATTCCATACCAAGGATTATACTGCATGTAGTGCTTAGACACTACATTGACCATCTCTGAGGTATACATCAGTAATTCAGTGTGATTGTCTATATTTCCTTTTTGTAAAGGAGAAAGCTGAGGCTCAGCAAGTTTACCCAGATAGAAAGTGGGAGAGCAGGGATTCACATTCTAGGACTGTCCAGTTGGCTGTTGACTCCTGGCTTTTCTATTTCCTCTCTAGAGTTTTCTTATCTGTGGAATAGGCACTAAAATGCCTACTTCCCAGGATACTATTCACGTGCCTGCCATATACACAGTAAATAATGTAAAGTACCTACATAGCGCCTCACCATTGCTGCTGTTACAGGTATTCCCATAGGGCTCTCTGAATGGTGAGCCTTATGGAAAATCACATTTAGCCCCACCCCCCCTTTTTTTTTTTGATTACCCTGTCATTCATTATGTGTGGCCATTTCAGCAGAAAACCCACAAATGTCATCATCCACTTCTACTGATCGCTGGTGGACGGTGCCATCCAGACGCCTGTCTCTGAGCTTCAAAGAGCCTTCCCAGCTCTGTTTACTCTCTTTTCCTGGGTAAACTCTCATTCTCGAATTTAGACAGTACTCTTTTTGGGTAAGCTCCAGATATTTCTTTAGGGCCTCTCATCAGTCACTTCCTGCTTAATTCTCTAAAAAACCTTCTTTTGATGAATCCTTTTAGTAAATAAAACACAACTTGATAGGAATAGCAAAAGTATTGGCCTTTGTATTGTTTTATAGAAACAATATTAAATCCTAAAAAGAGTATAAATATTTCATTTCCCCCTATTATATGTCGCACTTTAGGGTAGTGTTTTGAATACCAGGGTCTTGTTGAGTTATTTAGAGGGGCCTTTTGACACAGGGAAAAGACAAACAGGCCCAATTTCAACCCCAGCTCCTATTTTTAGAGTAGCATACTGTGTGACTGTGTCCGGCCTTCAGTAATGCCTCCTTGGCAGCTGACTTTATTTCTGTTTGCTTCTGATCCTTCACTGCAAGAAGAGTGCTACCTGAGCATTTTTGTGGCTAATTCCGTACCCTCATCTTGGGGAAGTAGAGGCTGAGAAATAACAGTTTCTTGATGTTGGCAACCAGCCAGGCAAAGGCAAAGGTACTTTACATGTATTGTATACTATTCATTTCTTATAACTCTGCAAGGCCCAAGTACCCATTTTGTAGATGAAGAACCTGATGCTTGGAGACATAACATAATTTGTCCACATGACACGGGACGGGAGGTGGAAACTCCAAGTCTTTCTGACTCCAAAGTCGCTGCCGTTTCCATGTCCATCTCCATGCTTACTAAGGCCCGTTTTTACTTCTCTGCCTTGTAGTATTTGTGTGTGTGGCTTTTAGAATCCTTTGAAAATGAAAATAATGTTTTGCTTTTCTCTCTTTATTTTTTTATCTTCTCCTCTAGGGCCTAGTGCAATATGAATGCTCAACACATGCTTCTTTTAAAACATATGTGAACATGCTTTGCCTTAATTATGAACTATTAACTCCATATGCCGGACACGGAAATCAGACTTATTTATCTTGTATCTTTTCTGTTGGTTTTTGTGGCCATCCACACTCAGAACTGTCTTATAGATTTTGCCCTTGAAAAATGGAACTTTTTATTCCTTTAGTTATGAGAGCACAATAAAAATCCCCAAACTAATAATGCTTTGATTTTTTTTCTTACTTGCCTTTTTTGAACTTCTATTACTTATATAAAAATGGCAAACTGCCTTTTTTATTGCTTCAAATTACTTTTGCTAAAATACTTCTGTGCTGCCAAGTTTCAACCTGAAACCAATGTTCATATCCAAGTCACAAATAAGAATGAGGAATATGCTTGAGTCCTTTCCTCCTCCTCTCCTTTTCAGCACCTCAACCCTAGCTTTCCTCAATGGTAAAACTATACTTCTGTTAATATTTAGAGACAGTGAAATAAAAGTATTTCTTCCTGATAATTGCATCTGAAAGGAGTTTTGCCCTGCCTCTATTTCTGTGGATTCCAGTGAAAGCCAAAGAAAAAAAAATAAAACAAGACTGTGATATATTCATAAGGAAGAAGAGGTCTAGTGACATGCATGGCCCTGGCAAGATCAGGGGCACTGATCACAGTACAATGCTTTGGTGACTCAATTCTCCCTCCTTGAAACAGAAATAATCCTCAGTAAGCAGAAATATGGATTGGAGACAAAATGGCGATCTCATGGAGATAATCAAGCTATCACGATAACGGATGGAGTTTTTTCCACCTCAGAAACAAACAAAATCCTTATCTTGTTAAGGATTATTCCTTTTCTTCTATGCTGGGAGGGTGCATGTATGAAGAGTACCCATTTCTTGGGGTGTCCTACTCCTTCCAATTTGGAAGGCAACAGAAAAACTATGGTGGGCCCAAGGAAGGAAAATGCAACACTTAGTTGTGCCCCTATTCTAGGCTGCATATTGAAAGGATATTAGATGTCCTTATTATCTTCTTCCCCAGAAATCCTTACCAAGATTGCCAGAATGGAATGTGAGATAAAGCCTTGGGCTAAAACCTTGGGGTGGGGGGAGGAGGGAGTAGGTGGGTATAGTTCATTTAGGCATATACAAGAACCAAGCATGGTTGCAGAAGGTGGATAGAAAGGGATGTATCTTGGCCATCTCTTCTTTGGAGAATACAACTAACAACTTCATTTCATTGGCTCTTGCTTTCTTCATCTGTAAGAAAGACATAGGTGTTGATGTTTCAGGATAAATAAATTGGGACAAATAGATGTGAAATTGCTTTGATAAAGCTATACTGATCTGGTGTCAAATTGCTAGGGCTTCAATCCTAGCTCCGTCACTTAACGAGTGTACCTTTGGACAAGTTACTTAACCTCTCTGACTTCGTTTCCCTGTCAAAGATTCTGGAATTGTGCGTATTACATGAGTTAATAAACATAAAGCACTCAGAAGTCTGTTCAACCTATAGGAAACATGCAGCACCGTTAGCTCTATTGTTGTGTAAGTCCAGGCTGGTTAAATAGCATATGCTAAGATAGTAGTTTCAATGACTCAGGGATAATCAAGACTTACATGGGATAATAGAGACTTTTCTATGTATGCTTAGTAGGAACATGAGTTCTGATTTTTTAAATTCTTTTTAAACAAATTTTTTAACGTTTATTTACTTTTGAGAGACAGAGACAGAGCGTGAGCGGGGGAGGGGCAGAGAGCAAGAGGGAGACACAGAATCCAAAGCAGGCTCCAGGCTCTGGGCTGTCAGCCCAGAGCCCAAGGTGGGGCTCGAACTCACGAACCATGAGATCATGACCTGAGCTGAAGTCGGACACTCAACCGACTGAGCCACCTAGGCGCCCCCTGACTTTTTTTATTCTTTCAACAAACATTTATATGAGCATCAACTATGCCAGTCTGAGTTAGGTACTGAAGATCTATAGACACATGAGACACAGCCTCTGCCCACAAGGGATTCTGCATCTAAAGGGAGAGGCAGATGGACAAACTGGAATAATGGTAGAGATTCCTGGTTATAGCAACACAGCAAAGAAAGCATCTGACTCAACCTTCTCAGGGTCTGGAAAAGTTTTGGAGAGGACATAATGCTTGAGTAGTGGCCTGAAGGCATTTCTGGGGAGACAGTATTCCAGGCAAGGGGAATTGTAGATACAAAGGGCTAAGAGTGAGGAAAAGCATGGTGTGTGTGTGCTTGGGGTGGGGGAGAACAAAAGGCTGGAGGAGGAGGAAAAGATGGCGGAGGGGAAGGGAAAGAGATTTCCTGTGGTCACCCCAGCTACTAAAGTCTTGACCTCCAACTCCATCCCCAGAGAGTTCTGGTCTCTTCGAGAATCCCAGACCACCCAGGAGGAAGGTGGAATGGGGGTGGGGAAGATAGTGGTGTTCCTCTCACTCTGCTTCCCTTAACTTCCCTAAGACATACCCCTGGATCTTCATTTGTCATCTCTTCCCACCCTACTCTCTGTTATCCACACTGAGCTTCATCCACCCTCAGGGGCATTCACTGAACTTCCTTGCCCAGTGTCTTTGTATACACGTTGTACTCTCTGCTTGTAGCACTCTTCTCCCTCTCTATCTCCTGAGCTAGTTCATTTCTGCTCATCTTTCAGATGTCTCTCAGATATTACTTCCTTTCAGGAGCAAGAATCCTTCCTCTATGCTTTCATGGACCCTTCCCTACCTAACCTAGCATTTGTCTTTGAGCTTTACTACTCTGTCCTCAGCTCTTAGCATGTGTCCTGGAGCATGGTAGGTGCTTTGTGAATATGTGTTCAATGAATACATTAGAGGCACAAAGGACTGTCCTTACAGACATCCTCTACCATTTCCCCTTCCTAACTGGCCATATGCAGTTGAGCACCAAGCTTTATTCTCTTAATGTCACTCCCTTGTCTCTATACTTTTCTCTTGGCCTGGATTACTGCCTGAACCTCCTCATGTCTCCAAAGGGAGACACTTTGGATCCTAATGACTTAGAGTCATTCTGTGGCTCCTTATTGCCCTGAATTAATATCCAGCATCCTTGGTTAGCAGTCAAAGTCCTTCCCATTGTATTACTTAGGGCTCCAGGTCAGTCCTCTAAGACTGAGGTCTTCAAGACCTTGCCCTACATCTCTCAGTGTCTAACATCCAGCAGAGCAACTGGAACACATGTTTGTGTTCAGCAAATGTTTGTGTAAAGAATGAGCCAGTAATATAAATCTAGTGTAGGAAAATATTGTTTTATGTGTTTGGAAAACATATGATAAAAAGGTCTTCAGCAGGGCACTTGGTTTTAAGGGAAATGTCCCAACAAGAAAACAGAGTTAAATTCAGCACAGCTGACTGCCTAATAATGCCATTCGAGGATACAAATGAAATTAACTTCTCTTGTCACATTTACTAACAGGGCTGGTGAGCAGACGCTCAGGGAGGCTGTCGTCCATGGTTATAGAGAATGCTCCTGCAATGGAAACCACCCACTGCTAAACCCAAGGCATGCTGAACTCCTAGAGTTTATTCCTTCCTTGCTGACCAGCTGGCATTCTGTGACTTTTTCTTTGGGAGTGTAACATTTCTTTCCCTGTTCTCTTTTCTCTGTTCCTTTCTCCTGCACTGTGGCCTGTACTCAATTCCTTTGCAAAAGATATGGTCTTGGCAAATGACTTAACTCTTCTGAAAATAATTTCCTCCTTTGAAAATCATCTCCTTCCTTACTCTTCCTATGATGAGTTATTATCCCTTCTAGCAGCAGGGATAATATGGAGAGCTAACATTTGTCCATTGCGTACTCTATGCCAAGAACTTCCCTTAGTACTTTTATAGAGATTCTCATTTAAAGAGGTAACTATATGCCCCTTAATTCTTAGCATGATGCCTAGCATAGAACCAATTCTCAATAAATGTTAGTAACTATTATAATTTTTTCTCATTTAATCCTACCAACCATTTTTACCTTCATATTTTTTCTGTGCTTTAACTGATGAGGAGTCTGAGGCTCTCAGAGGTTAATGATATTTAAGGATGAATGTGGGATCCACCGCCAAGAAGTCTGTCTACTAAGGCCATGTAACATAGCAGCTATAAAATCACTCTATGAGGGGCACCTGGGTGGCTAAGTCAGCTAAGCATCTGACGCTTGATATTAGCTCAGGTCATGATCTCGCGGTCATGAGATTGAGTCCTGCATTGGTCTCTGTGCTGAGTGCGAAGCCTGCTTGGGATTCTCTTTCTCCCCCCCCTCTCTGCTCCCCTGCCTCTCTCTTCAATAAATAAACTTAGGGGCGCCTGGGTGGCTCAGTCGGTTGAGCGTCCGACTTCAGCTCAGGTCACGATCTCGCGATCTCGCGGTCCGTGAGTTCGAGCCCCGCGTCGGGCTCTGGGCTGATGGCTCAGAGCCTGGAGCCTGCTTCCGATTCTGTGTCTCCCTCTCTCTCTGCTCTTCCCCCGTTCATGCTCTGTCTCTCTCTCTCTATCTCAAAAATAAATAAACGTTAAAAAAAATAAAAAAAAAATAAACTTAAAAAATAAAATAAAATAAAATCACTCTGTGAGATGTAGGACTCTGCACAGATGTTAGTTGTTATCACCACATTCAGGAGGTGAAGTAGGTAAGAGGTCAGTACCTGTAGAGGACAGTGAAGTACTTTCATAAAATGGGGACACAATTATCAGCAAATGGGAAATTTTTGTCTTAGATTGGAGGAATTGTGTGTATGTGTGTCTAGAAACATTTTTAAAAGATGTTTTCTAAGACCCCCAAAGCCTAAAATCTTTAGAATAGAAGGCAGCCAAAGGGTCTTCTGAACTAATGGACATCTCCAGTGTTCAGGCTTTTTTTTGGGATCAAGAGGTTTCTCCAGAGAAAGGGTGTGGGAGGAGACAAGCAAGGAAGGGTTTCTTCTCTGTAACCTCCACCAGTCCTTCTGGGTCCTGTGAAGCATGTGAAGCAGGAATACTCTCCATTTTACAAACGCACAAACTGACAATCAAGAGACCAAGTGACCTGCCTGAAGCCTTCCTATTTACAGCTTTCGTGTTTCTGGCCAAAAGTTTTCTGACCTCCAATACTATACTCCTGTGGAATAAAGCGCTTAACAATTCCAGTTCTCAAAGGGTCACATCGACTATATCCAATATTTTCTGGGGACATCAGAGCACTGAATAGGTTCTCAGGAAATCCGGGTCTGAGTGTTCTCTCTCATAACTTTCTCCATGATCTCAGTCAGGCATCTCTGTGGCTCTCTTTCGTCATCTGTGGGCCAGAGGATGGTGATTCCCAGCTTGAGAACAGGATTATACCAATGTTAAAACATGCTTTTAGGCACATATTGGTGGACATCAACACTTGTAACTTACAAATAATAAAGTTCAAATAGATGTCTTTTGGTTCAGTGCTGCTACTGCTTCCCTTCCTTCTCTTTCTCCCCCTCCTTCTTTTTTAAATAAGCCATATTCCCTGGTGTTGATCCATCCAGCAATCTGACTTTGGAGGGCTACTGACTTCTTGTTGCCTGGTTAACTGCTAGCCTCCTTAATAAGCATCACGTCACTGTTTCTGGCTCTGTCCTGGAGCTGTGTGTGACTGAGCTGTGGGATGGGGCAAGCAGGCAGGGGTGTGATGGAGGGCAGCTGCGTCTGGCCTATTCCATTCACTCGGTACATTACTCAATTTGATAATCACCCTTGTGGAGCCCAGCACATGCTTTCCCTACCAGACGGAAGAGATAAAAAAAAATATCTTGGGCAATAGATGAAAGCAGCATTTATCATTTGCTGCATCAAATCCAGTTGAATCCCTCGCCCCCTGCAAAGCCAGACTGTGGTTTCCACATGGCATTGGTGCTTCCTCTCTAGGTTTGGGTGCTACATTTCACAAAGGCATTTGTATGCAGGAATGAAAACATATGCTCAGAGCCTCCTTTCTGACTTTCACCTCTGCCTTCATGGGGATAGAGGCAAAACCAGTCCTGAAGCTGGTCTGAGTGTTGCCTTGAACTGTTTCTGAATCAAATGAAGGAGTGTCAGTTGTATCAATAGAAGGAAATGGTCTGGAGGAGAGAGGTGATAGTCCTGTGTCTGCTGCCCTGATCAGACCACGCCAGGAATACTGTGCATAGGCCTCAGTAGCATGCTTTACACACAGTGAGACTGTAATCTTTGTTTCTTAAAGGTCATGCATTCCAGAGAATAGATTTTATATACTTACTTACTTATTTATTTTAAAATTTTTAAAGTTTATTTATTTTGAGAAAGAGAGTGAGAGCGAGCGAGCGAGCAGGGGAGGGCAGAGAGAAAGGGAGAGAGAGAATCCCAAGCAGGCTCTGCACTGTCAGCATAGAGCCTGATGCAGGGCTTGAACTCACAAACTGTGAGATCATGACCTGAGCTGAAACCAAGAGTCAGATGCTTAACCAACTGAGTCACCCAGGCACCCCTGCATATGCATATTAAAAAAAAGACATACATGTCTGGCTGATTTTCAGTTGTGTGCATGGTTTGGCTGTATCAGCTGTTCAGTTCAGTGCCTCCCCTAAAGTGTGGCCACCCCACCTCCTTTTATGGGGCACCTGGACTTCCCCATGATGCAGCACTTAAAATGTGAAAGCCTGGAGAGTCAGCATAACCCTTCCTGGCCTCTAGACCAGTGCCTGTTCTAACTGGTTAGAGCTTGTGTCATCCAATTTGCTATGATTTTTAATACTGTCACTCTTTGAATGAATTATACACAAAGAGAAAACCAGTATTTAAGGAAGCATTAAATGAAAGCAGCAAATAGAAGCCCTGCAAAGGATCAGATCACCACTGGTTTGGAGACCACTGATTTAGACTACTTTATTGTCTTTTAAATCCAATCTCTCTGCTCTTTGCTCTTTCTATAACCTTTGTCCAATTATCATCCCTTCTCACATGTTATAACCTTCTAGTTGGTTCTCCGGCCTCCAGTCTTGCTACCCATAAGCATAATCTCCACATAAAAGCAAGAGTCACATTTCTATAAACACATCCTGACCTGAGACTTCTCTGCTCACAGCCCTTCAAGGATCTCCTAGGCCAACGGAGTGTCCAGCAAAATACTGTCCTGGGTAGTAAGTCAAAAGATGTGCAGTGAGTGGGGTTTTCCTTGCTCAAATAACTTGGGGAACACCAGGTTATACAGATTTAACTTTTCAACTTTTATTTTTTATAGCAGGGCTCTTTGATGTCCTATGAGAATTGGAAATCTTATGAGAGGACACGATGGGGACCATTTCCCAAACTTCCTGGTGAGCAGACATCTTTTCCAGGACATTACTATTAATATCATTCAAAATGTTTCACTGAACACCAGCTTGGGAAACACTGGTCTTCAAAATAAAGTCCCAGCCCCTCAGCGGGACTGTCAATACCCTTCACCATTTGCTCCCTAAATACAAGTCCAGCCTCACTCTTTGGTATTCTTTCTTCTTAAGGATCCCACGTCCACCTCTCACTTTAGTCCAGTGGTTCCTTAAAAGGACGCAGGGATCTCAATAGGTCTCTAAGTCCCTTTCAAGGTGTCTGTGAGGTCATACCTATTATTTTATTAATAATACTAGGATGTTACTTGCCCCTTCTACTCATATTTTCTCATGGATATACAGAGGAACTTTCTAGACACTATGTGATAAATAATTTTTGCAAAAGATTCAATGCAGCAGCAGATATTATAACCCAACTTTTCTTATTAAGCCACATTAAAGAGATTGAAAGAATGTAATACAACTTAGTTTTGTTTTGGAAAATATACTTATCACAAATTATGTTATTTATGTTAACATCACCTGAGTGTATTTAAATGATTAACAAATATTTTTTTAATTTTCTAGTTTTAATTTCTTGCACAGCAAGTAATGCCAGATATAACCCACATAAACAGAAGCTCTTTAGAGTTAAGAGCATAATGCAGTCTTTCTTTTTTAACTTTGTTGAGGAATAATTGACAAATGTAATTGCCTATATTTAAAGCGTACAACGTGATAATTTGGTATACGTATACACTGTAGAATGATTACCAAGATCAAGATAACTGACACATGCATCACCTCATATAAGTCTTTTGTGTGTGTGTGGTGAGAATGTTTTAGATCTGTTTTCGGCAACTTTCAAGTTACAATATGTATTATTACTATAGTCACCATGCTGTATATCCAATCCTCAGAACCTATTCTTTTACAACTGAAAATCTGTAATCTTTGATCTTCTATACAATCTCCATTCCCCTCCAGGTCTAAATAAAACACCTAGCAAACACCATTCTATTCCCTGTTTCTACGAAATTTTTTTTTTCTCTTTGAGTCCACATTTAAGAGATATTATACAGTATATGTCTTTCACTTCCTGGCTTACTTTACTTCAGCATAATGCCCTACAGATCCATCCATATTCTTCAAATGGCATGGTATCCTTCTTTTTTATGGCTGAATACTATTTCCTTGTGTGACCGTACTGCATTGTCTTCACCCATTCATCTGTTGAAGGACATTTTGGTTGTTTCCATATCTTGGCTATTGTGAAAAGTGCTGAATTGTGCTGCAATGTACATGGGTGTGCAGGTATCTCTTTGAGATTCTGATTTCAATTCTTTTGGGTATATATCCAGAAGTGAAGTTTATGATCCATCAATCATGGATCATATGGTAAATTAAAAAAAATTTTTTGGGGGCGCCTGGGTGGCTCAGTCGGTTAAGCGGCCAACTTCGGCTCAGGTCATGATCTCGCGGTCCGTGAGTTCGAGCCCTGCGTCGGGCTCTGTGCTGACAGCTCAGCCTGCTTCGGATTCTGTGTCTCCCTCTCTCTGACCCTTCCCTGTTCATGCTGTGTCTCTCCCTGTCTCAAAAATAAATAAAACGTTAAAATAAAAAAAAATTTTTTTCAGGAAGTGCCATTCTGTTTTTCATAATGGCTATATCACTTTACATTATTGCTGATAGTACATAGGGCTTTCCTTTCTTCACATCCTCACCAACATTTGTTATCTCTTGTCTTTTTGATATTACACATCCTAACAGGTATGAAGTGATATCTCATTGTAGTTTTGATTTGCATTCCCCTGATGACTTGTGATGTTAAGCACCTTTTCATATAGCTATTGGCCATTTGTATTTTTTAATTGGAAAAATATATTTAATTGAACATTTTTTAATTTAATTGCCTATTTTTTTTTTAATTTTTTTTTCAACGTTTATTTATTTTTGGGACAGAGAGAGACAGAGCATGAACGGGGGAGGGGCAGAGAGAGAGAGAGGGAGACACAGAATCGGAAGCAGGCTCCAGGCTCTGAGCCATCAGCCCAGAGCCCGACGCGGGGCTCGAACTCACGGACCGCGAGATCGTGACCTGGCTGAAGTCGGACGCTTAACCGACTGCGCCACCCAGGCGCCCCTTAATTGCCTATTTTTTAACTAAATCAATCTCTCCGGCTCACTCCTTTTTTCTTGACTTCACAGACTTCCTCAAGGAGATGTGTATCTCTCATTTTAGAAGCCTGGACCAGGAGGCAAGAGACTGTGATTTTCAGACCCATTATTACTAATTCCTAGCTATTATCTTGGTAACAATGATGTTGATAACAACAGCTTTCTTTTACTGAACACTTACTATGTGCAAGGAAATTTCTATACATAATTTATAATACCTATAATAGCCCAGTGGTTTTCAATTTTTGTAGGCAATTCCGTATACAAGTTTTGTAGACAATTTTGCCATGCAGGGGATTTTTGTCATTTTCTGAATATATTTTTGATTTTTACCACTTGGGATGTGGTGATGCTACTGACATTTATTTTGTAGAGGCCAGGGATGCTGCTAAACATTCTACAATGGATAGTGGCCAAAACATGGAATTATTTGGCTCCAAATGTCGACGTGCCAAAGTTGAGAAACCCTGCAATAATCTGTAAGGTAGGCACTGCCCCCATTGTCCAGAGGAGAACCTGGAGTCTCATAGGGGTTTAGAGACTTGCTCCAGGGGCACAGCTAGTAGGTTGTGAGCTAAGATCTAAACATAGATTAGTCCTGGCTCTAAAATCCAGGCTTTGTAGACATGTTGTAGACATTTGCAGACTACTACAACCTGCATCTCCTAGTATCTAAATTCTTTTTCTAGACATGAATAATGCAGGCTGGGATCTTGAGAGTCAGGGCTGAACACAGGAGTAAACTGGAGCCCTTTGTAGGACAGAAAGACAGAGTCCAAGTTCAAGGTCATATCAGATTAAATGAACTGCTCTGTTGAAGTCAATCCAAGTAGGATGTTACTGGGCATAAATCAGATTCTCAAGAATAGAACATAAGGGTTTGCAGTAGAACATAAGAGACCCCACAGAATGAATCAATGTGGCCCTAGAAGTAGAACCACAGGAATTTTTGATAGTATATGTGAAGCTTTGCACCACAAGGGGAAGGAATTGTGTATAAGAGTAAAAGGCAGATGGAATCTAGAACAAGCCACTTACTATCTCTAAAATTCAGTTTTATTTTCTGTGCAACTAGAAAAGCTTTCCTACCTACCAAAGTGTAAGGCCCTTAAAGAGAGTATGGGTTTGAAAGAGAGCGATAAATGACTACTGTGCTTTAAATCACATGTACTCCTCTTTTTTCTTTTATTATTATTATTTTTTAAATTTACATCCAAGTTAGTTAGCATATAGTGCAACAATGATTTCAGGGGTAGATTCCTTAGTGCCCCTTACCCATTTAGCCCATCCCTCTTCCCATAACCCCTCCAGTAACCCTCTGTTTGTTCTCCATATGTAAGAGTCTCTTATGTTTCATCCCCCTCCCTGTTTTTATATTATTTTTGCTTCACTTCCCTTATGTTCATCTGTTTTGTATCCCCAAGTCCTCATATGAGTGAGGTCATATGATATTTGTCTTTCTCTGACTAATTTTGCTTAGCATGATACCCTCCAGTTCCATCCACATAGTTGCAAATGGCAAGATTTCATTCTTTTTGATTGCCAGGTAATACTCCATTGTATGTATGTATGTATGTATGTATGTATGTGTGCATATATATATATATGTATATATATATATGGTGTGTGTGTGTATATATATACATATATATACACATATATGTATATATATGTGTATATATATATATATATATATATATACACACACACACACACACACACACACACACACACACACCACATATTCTTTATCCATTCATCCATCGATGGACATTTTGGCTCTTTCCATACTTTGGCTATTGTTGATAATGCTGCTACAAACATTGGGGTGCATGTGCCCCTTCAAAATGGCATACCTGTATCCCCTTAGATAGATAACTAGTAGTGCAATTGCTGGGTTGTAGGGTAGTTCTATTTTTAATTTTTTGAGGGCCCTCCATACTGTTTTCCAGAGTGGCTGCACCAGTTCGCATTCCCAGCAGCAGTGCAAAAGAGATCCTCTTTCTCCGCATCCTTGCCAACATCTGTTGTTGCCTGTATTCTAATTGTGCTATTCACACATTCTTGTCCTCTCCTCCCCCAGTTATACCACATTCTTAGGTTGCTGGTAGTTCTATGCGTATGTAGTTAAAACAACCTGAGTTTGTTCGTATTCCTGATACACTGTCCCCAGTGGTTGGCAGTTTGGCTATTACTCCCCATCTTTGTTCCAGACCTACCTTTATGGTGTTAACATTATTTGTCAATAAATCATTACCTTTTCCTGTGTTTAAGTGCCCAGAGGCCACTGTATTTGGGTTCATCTTGAAAATCCAAATAATATAAGTAGAAAGCATAAATAATAGATTAGCTACTTATTCCCTGGGGGTCCTGGCAGGCCTGTTCACAAATGTAGTTTCTCTTGGTCTCTGTTCAGTTCAATTTTAAGGTCTGTGGGAATAATGTTTAGACCTGAATAAGAAAACATTAATAGGGTAGATTCTTTTTCCTATCAATGATCTTCTTAAAGATCATGATGCAGAAGGTTAAGTGTGAGGAAACATGTAATCAGAAATGGATAGAATTTGGCAAACATCAGAGTTCTGGCTTTTTATCCCTCTAATTTTTAGGATGGCAGGAGGGGGAGGAGATGATAACCCTTGTAAAATTGCCATTTATACTTCCAAATAATATAATAAAAAATCTCCATTAAAAAAGGAACAATTATCCTGCTGTGAATTTAACAAATCTTAGCCTCAGGCCTATTTCTTTGTATTAATTTGCTTTATTATTTTTTTTTACTCTCATATTTTTTCATGCAAAAGCAAAGCAATCGATGAAAGCACTTAACACAATCTTTCCTCCCCACTATACGTGAAAGGTAACATGTGTGTTCTTATTCCCTAAATTTGAAGAAAAGGCTTATAATCAATCATCTATAACCATATCTATAATAATCCACCACTGTGCCCCCATAGCTCTTCATCTCAAACTATCTTTCCCATAATTATCAAGGTGAATTTCTTAAAATACATGTTATATTCCTCAGCAGAAAAGCCTTCAACTGTTCTCTACGGCCCCTGTTAAAAGATAAAGTGTAAACACCTCATCTAGTGTTCAAGACTATCAAATTCAAATCTGGCCAAAGTGGAATAACTGGGACAGATATAATCTCCTGTCAAAAACAACTTTTAAAAAAAGGATAAAAAAAACCATTTTCAGACACTGGACATTAGGCAGTGCAAAAGAGTCATACCTGGTAGAAGAGAAACAACTATGGTAAGCTTTAGCATTGCCCCAATTTACTGTCTGGAAGGAGTTTCCACAGCATGAGGGTTTGGAGGGATGGGGCGGGTGGCTAATGCAGATGACTGAGGACACCTTAAGTCAATAATATGGAGAGTTTACAGGGCAGAGTGTCAGAAAAAGGGCCACTCAGGGGGAGAGAGAGAGAGAGAGAGAGAGAGCGAGAGAGAGCGAGAGCTCCAGAGATTTAGAGCGGGGCCTCAAATCTTTATCTGGTACTGATCAGAACATGCATGTGAGGAAACTATCCAAGTTCAGGGAAAGCACTACCTAAAAGGATTATCAGAAACAATCACCAAAGCTCACTCAGGTCTGGAAAAGAGTTCTTCTTCTTATCAGCTACAGTGTACATTCCTCATAACCAGTAGAGCAGCAGGCAGAGTATTCAGAAGAATCTTGCCTTGGTAGTGAGATAAAATTAGCATTAGATTAAAGCATCTTCTGGTTCTGCTTGTGAGGCAAACTTAGAAAGGATTAAATTGTTCCCAAATAATGTAACTACATCCCAGAATAAAGTTCAAGAATATTGATAGGAATACAAAATATGAAGGACCTAACAAAATGAAATTCACAATAGCTTAGTGGCATCAATAAAAAATTAACATACATGTAAAGAGGCAGGAAAATAAGATGGATAGTGAGAGAAAAATCAGTTGAATCTAACACACACGGTAGAAATTACAAAATTGATATACATGATAGAAATAGTAGATATGAAGTTAAAATAGTTATATATTCTGTATGTTCAGAAAAGTGGAAGCAAGCATGAGCATGTTAAGGAGAGACACGGAAGATATAAAAATCTAATATTTAGGGATGAAGAAAACAATGCTTCAAATTTAAACACACACACACACACACACACACACACACACACACACACACGATGAGAATAACAGACAAATAGGCAGTGGAGAAGAAAAAAACCCAGTAAACTTGAAAACAGTAATAGAAACTACCTCAAATGAAACACAAAGAGAAATACTGAAAATAACATGAACAAATCACCAGTGAGCTGTAGAACAATTTAACAGGGCCTAACATATATGTAATCGGGAGTCCTTGAAAGGGAGAAGGACAGAAAAAATATGTAAAGAAATATTGTACAAAATGTTTCCAACATTGATGAAAACTACAGACCATAGACTGAAAAGCTCAATAAACCCTAAACTAATTACGCTGAAAAAGAAAAAAAAAAAAAAAAAAAAAAAAAAACAAAAAACAAACTACACCAAGACATTCCTAACCATTTTGGTAAAAACCAAAGACAAAGACATTCCTAAAAGGATTTGTTGGTGTGAGGACCATTACATACAGATAAACACTGACACAAATGATCACAGGTGAGCAGAACGTTTTTAAATACTAAACAAACAAGCAAGCCCAATCTGCGAACTTGGAATTCTATACTCTGAAAATATCTTTGTAAAATAAAAGTAAATATTGTGCTCCCCATTCTCTCACAAATATAAGGTAAAAGAATTTGTTACCAACAAACTTGAACTACAAGAAATATTAAAGGAAGTCTTGCAGACAAAAGGAAATATGCGTCTATACAAAGCAATGAATAGCACTAGAAAATGTACTCTGCTCTTTTACTTTTTTAACTTTTAGAATAATTTTATTTATTTATTTTTTCAGAATAACTTAATTTTATTTCATTTTATTTTTTGTTTTTTTAGTATGAAATTTATTGTCAAATTGGTTTCCATACAACACCCGGTACTCATCCAAACAGGTGCCCTCCTCAATGCCCATCCCCCACTTTCCCCTCCCTCCCATCCCCCATCAACCCTCAGATTATTCTGTTTTTAAGAGTCACTTATGGTTTGGCTCCCTCCCACTCTAACTTTCTTTTTTCCTTCCCCTCCCCCATGGTCTTCTGTTAAGTTTCTCAGGATCCACATAAGAATGAAAACATATGGTATTTGTCTTTTTCTGGCTGACTTATTTCACTTAGCATAGCACCCTCCAATTCCATCCACATTGCTACAAAAGGCCATATTTCATTCTTTCTCATTGCCAAGTAGTATTCCATTGTGTATATAAACCACAATTTCTTTATCCATTCATCAGTTGATGGACATTTAGGCTCTTTCTATAATTTGGCTATTGTTGAAAGTGCTGCTATAAACATTGGGGTACATGTCCCCTAAGCATCAGCACTCCTGTATCCTTTAGGTAAATTCCTAGCAGTGCTATTTCTGGGTCATAGAGTAGATCTATTTTTAATTTTTTGAGGAACCTCCACACTGTTTTCCAGAGCAGCTGCACCAGTTTGCCTTCCCACCAACAGTGCAAGAGAGTTCCCATTTCTCCACATCCTCGCCAGCATCTATAGTCTCCTGATTTGTTCATTTTGGCCACTCTGACTGGCATGAGGTGGTATCTGAGTGTGGTTTTGATTTGTATTTCCCTGATGAGGAGTGACGTTGAGCATCTTTTCATGTGCCTGTTGGGCCATCCGGATGTCTTCTTTAGAGAAGGGTCTATTCATGTTTTCTGCCCATTTCTTCACTGGATTATTTGTTTTTTGGGTGTTGAGTTTGGTGAGTTCTTTATAGATTTTGGATACTAGCCCTTTGTCCAAAATGTCATTTGCAAATATCTTTTCCCATTCCTTCAGATGCCTTTTAGTTTTGTTGATTGTTTCCTTTGCTGTGCAGAAGCTTTTTATCTTCATGAGGTCCCAATAGTTCATTTTTGCTTTTAATTCCCTTGCCTTTGGAGATGTGTCAAGTAAGAAATTGGTGTGGCTGAGGTCAGAGAGGTTTTTTTCCTGCTTTCTCCTCCAGGATTTTGATGGTCTCCTGTCTCACATTCAGGTCCTTTATCCATTTTGAGTTTATTTTTGTGAATGGTGTAAGAAAGTGGTCTAGTTTCATTCTTCTGCATGTTGCTGTCCAGTTCTCCCAGCACCATGTGTTAAAGAGATCGTCTTTTTTCCATTGGATACTCTTTCCTACTTTGTCAAAGATTAGTTGCCCATACATTTGTGGGTCCAATTCTGGAGTCTCTATTCTATTCCCTTGATTGATGCGTCTGTTTTTGTGCCAATACCATGCTGTCTTGATGATTACAGCTTTGTAGTAGAGACTAAAGTCTGGGATTGTGATGCCTCCCGCTTTGGTCTTCTTCTTCAATATTACTTTGACTATTCGGGGTCTTTTGTGGTTCCATACAAATTTTAGGATTGCTTGTTCTAGCTTCGAGAAGAATGCTGGTGCAATGTTGATTGGGATTGCATTGAATGTGTAGATTCCTTTGGGTAGTATTGACATCTTAACAATATTTATTCTTCCAATCCACGAGTGTGGAATGTTTTTCCATTTCTTTGTATCTTCTTCAATTTCCTTCATAAGGTTTCTATAGTTTTCAGCATACAGATCTTTTACATCTTCGGTTAGGTTTATTCCTAGGTATTTTATGATTCTTGGTGCAATTGTGAATGGGATCAGCTTCTTTATTTGTCTTTCTGTTGCTTCGTTACTAGTGTATAAGAATGCACCTGGGTGGCTCATCAGTTAAGCGTCTGACTTCAGCTCAGGTCATGATCTCACAGTTTGTGAGTTCAAGCCCGTGTCAGGCTCTGTGCTGACAGCTCAGAGCCTGGATTCTGTGTCTCCCTCTCTCTCTGCCCCTCCCCTACTCAGGCTCTGTCTCTCTCTGCCTCTCAAAAATAAAGAAACATAATATAAAAATCATTTTGAAAAACAATTTAAAGCCTAAGACTGAAGAAATAATAGATAAATAAGTAAAAAAATATATATACAATGTAATATATATTATGCTAGGTAAAATGATATATTACTTAAAGAAATATTATGATTATTACAATTTTTAGTATACTTTGAAATCTGGAATTGTGATACATCCAGTGGTATTTTTTTTCCAAGACTGCTTTGGTTATTCAGGGTCCTTTGTGGTACCATGCAAATTTTAGGATTATTTGTTCTAGTTCTGTGGAAAATGTTGTTGGTGTTTTGGTAGGGATTACATTAGATCTGGAGATTGCTTTGGATAATAAGGACATTTAACAATATTCTCCCAACCATGAGCATGGAATATCTTTCCATTTGTTTGTGTCATCTTCAATTTCTTTCAATGTTTTACAGTTTTCAGAGTACAGGTCTTTCACTTATTTGGTTACACTCTCTTTTGGCTTGCAAACTTTCTGCTGAAAAATCAGCTCAAAGCCTTATGGGGTCTCCCTTGTGTCTTTTTTCTTTTCTCTTGCTGCTTTTAAAATTCTCTCTCTGTATCACTACATGTTGCCATTTTAATTACTATGTGTCTTGATGTGGACCTTTTTGGGGTGATTTGTTGGGGGTTTTCTGTGACTTCCGGATCTCGATGTCTGTTTCTTTCCCTAGATTAGGGAAGTTTTCAGGTATTATTTTTTCAAATAACTTTTCTGCCCTGTTTTCTCTTCCTCCCCTTCTGGGATCCTTATAATGTGGACGTTATTATGCTTGATGACGGCTCTGAGTTCCCTTGACTTATTCTTATTTTTTATTATTCTTTTTCCTTCTGCTGTTCAGCTCGGTTGCTTTCTATTACTCTGTCTTATAGTTACTGATCCACTCTTCTGCTTCTTCTAGTCTACTACTGATTCCCTCTAGTGTATTAAACTTCAGTTATTGAGATCTCCATCTCTGATTTTTTTTAAAAAAATATTTTCTCCTTGTTGAAAATCTCACTGAGATCTTCCACTCTTTTCTCCAGTCCAGAGAGTGTCTTTATGACTATTACTTTGACTTCTTTGTCAGGCATATTCCTTACTTACATTTCATTTAGCTCTTTGAAGTGATTTTGTCCTGTTCTTTCTTGTTTATTAAGAAAGTCAGCTATGTCTCCTGATGTTGAAAGTAGTGGCCTTATGAAGAAGAGGTCCTATGGTGCTCTGTAGTGCAATGTCCCCTATTCACAACCAGGTGCTTGAGCGACATCTCCTGTATGTTGTACACATCCTACTGTGTTTGCTTTTGGTTTAGTTGACCTCAATGGCCTCCTCTGCCTATTTTGGGTAGGATTTGATCCCTGTGCCATTAAGGGGCCAGTCTGAGGTTACCTTGAGCTTGTAATTGGGTCAGACCACATGCCTGCCCTCAGTCTGTTTGCTGGGACTGTAGTCACACGGAACTGCAGACCACTCTCTTTGTGTCGTCCCCCGAAAGGCTTTCATTGGTGGGCATGGCCTGAAGCCAGACTGGATATTTTCCCTCTGTCTGTTGGGGTTGCAGTGACCCTAAACTACAGGGCTCTTTGTGCTATGCCTTGTGAAGTTTCTGTTGGTGGGCAAGGCTAGCACTCAAATCAGATATTTGCTTCCAACATGCTGCTGGGGCTGCAGTCAAATTGGTGTGTGTGGTTATCTTCTTTTCTTCCCAGTGCAAGAGTTACTTTGGAGTAGTAGTGGTCACTGTCAGGGCTGCTTGCAGAAGGAGTAACATCAGATGCTGCTTTAGAGAGACTCCTTCAGAGTGAGATGAGTTGGATGGCGTGGATCCATAGGAGAATGCAGGGTACAAGGTGTTAGCAAGCTAGGTGGTGAGTGTTCATGCTGGCTCCTGCAAGCATCAGGCATCTAGGCTCCGTGGGGTGTGGGTGAGAAAAATGGTGCATAGTTGCTATTTTGTTCTTGGAGAAATCTCCTCAAGATCTCTGCCCCTTCAGCACATGTTCTGAGATTAGTAAATACATCTTTTACCCATATACCCCAGACACATTTCAAACTGCTTCTTCTATGCTTTATCTCCCTGGGATTGTTTGTTCACTGTCTCTTCAAGGGTGGGGACTGTTTCCTATAGCCATCCAGCACTACCTGAGCCAAGCCCACTGATTTTTAAAGTTCTTACCGTTAAGCCCCACTGATTATAAAAACTCACAAAATTAAGCCCCTCTGGTTTTAAAGCCAAATGCTATAGGGACTCATCTTCCCAGTGCCGGTTCTCCATGTCTGGGGTGCCTGGCCTGGAGTGAGGTCTACTCCTCTGTCTTCTCCATAGCTGTGGTGTCCCTCCCATTTGTGGTTAGTCTCACAGGTTAGTTTGGTTCCCAACGGGAACTCTGCCTTTCCTACCGTTTTTCGATGCAGGCTCCTCTCTAGGATTAACTGTGGAGAGTCTGTTATGCCAGTCTTTGGTTTGTTTTCTGGATGAGTCTCTTGGAATATATCTACATATATCCATGGACAGATAAGTGTAAAATCCTCCTACTCCCACCATCTTCCCCTGACCTTTTTTTTTTAAGCTTTTATTTTTAAGTCATCTCCACACCCAATGTGGGGCTTGAACTTACAACCTTGAAATCAAGAGCTGCTCATTCCTCTCACTGAGTCAGCCATGAGCCCTTTCCCTTGACCTTCCTAAAGAAAGCTTATGACAACTTAAACATGTACACTAGGAACTCCAAAGCAATCACTAAAATAATAAAACAGAGTTATAGCTAAGTCAACAAAAGAAATAAAATGGAATTACAGAATATTCAATTATTCCAAAAGAAGGAAGATAAAAAAAGAAAAACAGAATAAGAACAGTTTAGACAGAGAATATAAAAAGCACGTTACTAAATTTAAACCTAACTAACTCAATAACCACATTAAATGATAAAATTCCAATTTGATTGGAAGTGATCAAACTGGATTTTTTTAAAAAAAAGGAGACCTAAACTGTATGTTGCTTACAAGAAACTTTAAATGTAGAAACACAAGTAGGTTGCAACTTAAGGGATAGAGAAAATGCCATGCTAATAACCAAAAGGAGGCTCTAAATCAAGTATAGTATATGTTAGTATCAGAAAAATTAGATTACCAAAGATAAAATGAGACTTTTTGTAGTGATAAAAGGGTCCTTTCATCAAGAAGACATGGGAATCCTAAATATTTATGCATATAAGAAATGGAGTTGCACCATACATGAAGACAAAAAAAATGATAGAACCGAAGAGAGATAATCTAGTTAAGAAATGGGCAGAAGACATGAATAGACATTTTTTTCAAAGAAGACCTACAAATTGTTAAACTCTCATGAAAAGGTGTTTAACACCACTCATTATCAGGGAAATATAAATAAAAACTACAAGGAGATACCACCTCACACCTGTTAGAATGGCTACAATTAACAACACAGGAAACAACAGAGGTCAGCAAGGATGTGGAGAAAGGGGAACCTTCTTACATTGTTGGTGGGAATGCAGACTGGGGAAATCACTGTGAAAACAGTATGGGGTTTCCTCAAAAAGTTAAAAATAGAACTAACCTACAACCCAGCAATTGCACTACTAGGTATTTACCCCAAAGATACAAAAACACTGATTTGAAGGGGCATATGCACCCTGATATTTATAGCAGCATTATCAACAATAGTGAAATTTGGAAAGAGCCCATAAGTCCATCAACTGATGAATAAAGAAGAGGTGGTGTGTGTGTGTGTGTGTGTGTGTGTGTGTGTGTGTGTGTGTCTATAATGGAGTATTACTCAGCCATCAAAAAGAATGGAATCTTGCCATTTGCAAAAACATGGATGAGCTAGAGAATATTAAGCTAAGTGAATTAAGTCAGTCTGAGAAAGATAAATCTCATATTATTTTACTCATATGTGAAATTTAAGATACAAAACAGACAACATAGAGGAAGGAAGAAAAAAAAGACAGGGAGGCAAACTGTAAGAGACTATTAATTATAGTGAGCGAACTGAGGGTTTCTGGAGGGGAGGTGGGTGGGGTGATGCGCTAAATGGGTGATGGGTATTAAGGCGGGCACTTGTGATGAGTACTGGGTGTTGTATGTAAGTGATGAATCACTAAATTCTACTCCTGAAACCAATATTACATTATGGGTTAATGAACTAGAATTTAAATAAAAATTTGACACAAATACAAAAAAAAAAAAGAACTGAAGGGAGGAATTAACAAATCTACAATTATAGTCAGCTATATCAACATTCTTCTCTCCATAATTTATAGAAAAAAGAAATAAAATCAGTAAGGATCTAGGAGATCAATCCATTATCAATCAACTTGACCTAATTTACATTTGTAGACACATTGTCTGACAACAGAATACACATCTTTTTATTTCAAGTGTACATGAAACTTTTTCCAGCTTTGACCATATTCTGAACCATATTACAAGTCTCAAAATTTAGGGGATTCAAGTCATACCATGTATATTCTGGGACTACAATGGGATTTAATTAGAAATCAATAATAGGGACTTCTGGAAAGTTCCCAAATAATTGGGAATTAAATAATACACATCTAAATATCCATGGGTCAAAGAATAAATCAAAAGAGGGGCACCTGGGTGGCTCAGTCAGCTAAGTGTCTGACTTCAGACCAGGTCATGACCTCACAGTTAATGAGTTTGAATTCCGTGTCGGGCGGGCTCTGTGGTGACAGCTCAGAGCCTGGAACCTACTTCAGATTCTGTGTCTCCCTCTCTCTCTCTGCTCCTCCCCTGCTCATGCTGTTGTCTCTCTCTGTCTCTCAAAAATAAATAAACATTTAAAAAAATAAATCAGAAGAGACATTAAATGTTTGAACTGAATAAAAATGAACACAACATTAAAAATGTATGAGCGCAGCTAAAACAGTACTTAAAGGGAAATTTACAGCGGTAAATACCTAGATTAGAATAGAACATCTGAAACCAACAATTTTAGTTTCTACCATAGTATATGAAACCCTTCAGAATCTGACTCTGCATACTTTTTTATAGTGATGTCTTTCTCTACTAACTACCAATCAATAATAGTACCATTGTTAGTACTGGTTGTAACATCAATAGTACTAACAGCTGTTCCTAATTTATTGAGCACTTACTATGTATTAGACATTTTTTCCATACATTATTTCATTTAATAGCACATGTATGGTCTCATTTCTTCCTTACTACATTTCCATGAGGTGGTATTATTATTATTCTCACCATTTTCATAGAGAGACTAAGTTTTGGGCTAAACCTTAGATCTTCAAAACCCATATTCTTAGCGATCTTGCATTGTTGCCATCTGTATACTCCCTGACTCTCCATGAACCTTCCCTTCTGTGGATACATAAATTGAGAAAGAAACATTCATAATTCATTAAGTGATTATTCTGTCAGATCTTTTGACTGTCTTTCACATATATTATCACCTTTATTCTTCATCAGGACTGTGTGAATTTAGTAGTATTATCTACATTCCAACTTCCAAATATATTGTAGTGTTTCTTCCTTTCTATAGCCTAGGACACCATCATTTCCTGTCCAGACTACTGCTATCGTTTCCTAATTGGCTCCCTGATTTCCATTCTTGCCTTGTCAAAATCTGTTTTCCACAACAGAGTAATCATAATGTTTTAAATAGTACTTTTCAAATGTACATCATGCCACGTATCACCTCCTCTGGAAAATCATCAAGTACACTTAGATTAAAAGACAAACTAATTCCTTAATGAGGCAAACAAGGATTGGCATGATCTGGTTCCTATTTGTCCTGTCAACCTCACCTCTTTCCACCTTGCTCCTGGTGGAGCCTGACCATACTGGGCTTTTAGTTCTGGGACTATACCTATCTCTTTCCCATGTGTAGCTTTCACACATGCTGTTCCTTTTACCTGGTATACATTCTTCCACTCTCACCTGGATAAGTTTTCATGCTTCATATACCACCCTGCATATTATTTCCTGCAATCTTTTTTGATCCTCTTTCAATATCAGCTTGCCTCATTAATCTTTGTTGTGGCTTCCCATTCTTTTGCTTTGTTGCTTTGACCACAATTTAGGATCATCTATTTACTTATGGCAATGAGATTCAGCACAGATCTAGATCTTAAATATATCAAAGTCAATTCTTTATCTTACTCTATTTCACAGCAGCATTTTAACCCTATGGGTGTCTATTTTTTTCCATTTGTGAAACAATTTCTTCTGTTGGCTCCCATGACACCACACTGTTAGCTCAGTCCTAGATGACATCCTTTTCTGTATCTTATCTTTTTCTCATATCTCATCTTTATACATGGCCTTAAATCCCAAACGTGTACAGGTTATCACCTTCCTACTCAATATCTCTTCTTGGATGTCAAATAGGTGTCTCAGACAGCATGACTGATGCTGACTATTCATGTCCCCAAACACATAAAACAGAGTCTCTCAAGCCTTCCCCATCTGAGTAAACTGCACCACCATTCATCCAGTTGCTCAGGCACAAAATCTAGAAGTCACTGCTGATTGCTCTTTGTCTCAGACCTAATTATTAACCATCAGTAAGTAAGTCCTATTGACTCAAAAAAAAAAAAAATCTGAAATGGGATTTCTCACCATCTCAACTACCCCAACCCTAGCTTAAGAACCACCACCCTTCCTCAACTGGATCCTAGCATTAGCTCTTTTAGTCCCTCCCATTGTCTATCCTCCATGACAATAGTCAGAGGGAGGAAATGTTTCACAACACAAAGTGCATCATACCGCTTTCTTAAAATCCTCCAATGACTTCCAATTGCAACTAGAATGAAACACAAACTGTGGTGGCTGACACAGCCCTGCATGTCTGGACCCACTTGTGTCTCCTATCTCATTTCCCTTCATTCTTCTTATTCACTCTGTTCCTGCTACAGTGGCTTCTCTGTTCCAAGAGCATACCAAACTCATTCCTATTTCTCGGCCCTTCATATTATGTCTTCCATTTGGAGTACTTTCCTCTAAGATGTTTGCATAGCTGACTCCTCATTATAAAGTTCTCAAATGTCATCTCCTCAGATAAGCCTTTCTTGCCTTTCCCTAAGTAAATGATTCCTCCCATATTGTTTCTGTCACAGCACTTCTCAGAATCTAATATTAGAGCATTGTTTATTTATCTATTTATTACCTCTCTCCACCAAAATGGAAATTTCTTGAAGATGTGGACTACCTCTCATGCTCTGTTGCTTTAGAACTTAGAAAAATACCTCCTTCATAATATTTGTTGAATGACTGCCTAGATTTCCTTTGCTGAAAGTGTTTATCTGGGAAGACCTCAATGAGCTTTTAATTGGATAGCAAAGATATGAAAATATGTTTTCATGCCAATGTACATGCTTTTCCAAAGCTGACCCAAACAACCAAATCCCAATTATGGCACAGATTTATGCTAAAAGCAAGACTGGTCTTTTTTGAAGGTGGAGGGCCCCTTTGAAATTTCAAAGGCCTCCCAGTGAAACTGAAGCATCATTTAGGGAAAGGAAAGGTGTGGGAGACAACTTCAGATCAGGAAGCTAAGATCAGCTTAAGTTGGCATTGATTAATTTTATTAAATCTCCAACTCCTCAGAAATTTAGGCATGATTGAAATATCTTTGTTATGGACCTGAGGTTCTAAGAACTAGCTGGCAATTTAGCAGTGTCCTTGTATTTGCACACTTACTATGTGGTAGATCTTATGCAAGGATCTGAGAGTACAAAGAGAGAAAGACTAGGATGAAGATGGATATAATACATACACAATAAGTCTCGGTGCAGCATTATCAGCACTATAGCAGAAGAGTAGAGAAGAGCAAATGTATAAATAATGACAAGTCAAGGTATCTACACAGAAGGTGATACTAGGAGGTCAAGAAAAGTATTCACTCAGCAGACGATATAGGAACAGCATTCTATGCAATGCCCAGTGAAGACAGAACAAAGCTCATTCAGGAAGCAGCAAGCATTTTGGAGGGTATAGATGGTTGGATGCTTGGAGGACAGTGGTATAAGTTGAGGCAGGTTAAGTCAGAAGACCCTGAATAGGCTAAGGGGTATGAAGTTGACCTTGAAAAATAATAAGCTAAGTCAAAATGGTTTTGAAGCAAAGACAGAAGGAAGAAGATGGTCTATAGAGATTCAAAATTGGGTTCCTACCCAAATACATAAAATAGTTAACAACAAACATAAAGGAAATAATCAATAGTAATACAATAATAGTAGGAAACTTTTAACACCCCACTTACATCAATGTATAGATCATTTAAACAGAAAATCAACAAGCAAACAGTAGCTTTGAATGACAAACTGACTAGATGGATTTAACAGACATATTCAGAACATTCCATCCTTAAAACAGTAGAATACATATTCTTTTCAAGTGCACATGGAACATTCTCCAGGAGAGATCACATATTAAGTCCCAAAAAGCCTCAACAAATTCAAAAAGGTTGAAGTCATACTATGTATCTTTTACGACTACCACACTATGAAAGTATAAATCAACCACCAGAAAAAGTCCGGAGAGACCAGAAATATATGAAGGTTAAATAACATGCTACTAAACAATTAATGGGTCAACCAAGAAATCGAAGAATAAATCAAAAAGTACATGGAAGCAAATGAAAATGGAAACACAATGGTCCAAAACCTTTAGGATACAGCAAAAGTGGTTCTAAGAGGGAAGTTTACAGCAATAGGGCCCACTTCAATAAGCAAAAAAAAAAAAAAAACAAAAAAAAAAACCTCAAATAAACAACCTAACCTTACACCTAAAGGAGCTAGAAAAAGAACAACAGGGGCGCCTGGGTGGCTCAGTCGGTTGCATCTGACTTTGGCTCAGGTCATGATCTTGCGGTCTGTGAGTTCGAGCCCCACGTAGGGCTCTGTGCTGATAGCTCAGAGCCTGGAGCCTGCTTCGGATTCTGTGTCTCCCTCTCTCTCTCTGACCCTCCCCCATTCATGCTCTGTCTCTCTCTGTCTCAAAAATAAATAAACGTTAAAAAAAATTTAAAAAAAAGAAAAAGAACAACAAACAAAACACAGAAGTAGAAGGAAGAAAATAATAATGATTACAGCAGAGATAAATGGTATAGAAACTAAAACAAACAATAGATCAATGAAACCATGAGCTAGTTCTTTGAAAAGATCAACAAAGTAGGTAAACTTGTAGCCAGACTCATTGAGAGAGAGAGAAAGAGAGAGAGAGAGAGAGAGAGAGAGAGAGAGAGAGAGAGAGAAAGGACTCAAACAAAATCACAAATGAAAGAGGAAAATAGCAACAAAACCCACAGAAATACAATTGTAAGAGAATATTATGAAAAACTATATGCCAACAAATTGGACAATCTGGAAGGAAAGAATAAATTCCTAGAAATGTATAAACTAAAGCAGGAAGAAACAGAAAATTTGAAGAGAACAGACCAATAACTAGCAAAGAAATTAAATCAGTAATCTAAAAACTCCCAACAAAAAAAAGTCCAGGACTAGATGGCTTCACAGGTGAATTACCAAACATCTAAAGAAGACTTAATACGTATTCTTCTCAAATTATTTCAAAAAACTGAAGGAAAAGGAAAGCTTCAAAATTCATTCTGTGAGGCAAGGGGAACCTGGGTGGCTCAGTCGGTTGGACATCGGACTTTGGCTTAGGTCATGATCTCTCAGTTTGTGAGTTTGAGCCCTGCATCACGCTCTGTGCTGACAGGTCAGGGTCTGGAGCCTGCTTCAGATTCTGTGTCTCCCTCTCTCTCTGCCCCTCCCTTGCTCACACTCAGTCTCTCTCTCTCTCTTAAAAATAAAAAAAAACATTAAAAAATAAAAAAAAAATTCATTCTGTGAGGCCATTATCACCCTTTTCCCAAAATCAGATAAAGGCACCTCAAAAAAAGAGAACTATAAGCCAATATCTCTGATGAATGCAGATGCAAAAATCCTCAATCAAATATTAGCAAATCGAATCCAACAATATACTTAAAAAATCATTCACTACAATCAAAAGGGATTTATTCCCAGGATGCGAGGGTGGTTCCACATTCCAAAATTAATCAATGTGGTACATCATATCAATAAGAGAAAGGATAAAATCCATATGATCATTTCAGTAGATGCAGAAAAAGCATTTGACAAAGTACAACAACATTTATAATAAAAAACCCTCAATGAAGTAGGTTTAGAGGAAACATACCTCAACATAATAAAGGCACATATGAAAAACTCAAAGCTAACATCATACTCAATGGATAAAAACTGAGAGCTTTCCCCTTAGGATCAGGGACAATACAGTGATACCACTCTCACTTTCATTTAACATAGTACTGGAAGTCCTACCCACAGCAAAAAGACAACAAAAAAGATATAAAAGACATCTAAATTGGTAGGAAACAAAGTAAAACTTTCACTATTTGCAGATGACATGATGCTCTATATGGAAAACCTGAAAAATTCCACCAAAAAAACCTGCTAGAACTGATGAATGAATTCAGTAAAGTCACAGGATACAAAATCAATGCACAGAAATTTGTTGCATTTCCATTACCAATAATGAAGCAGCAGAAAGAGAAATTAAGAAAAGAATCCTATTTATAACTGTACTAAAAAAATAAGATACCTCCAAGGAGGTTAAAGACCTATACTCTCTAAACTATAAAACACCAATGAAAGGAATTGGAGATGACACAAAGAAATGGCAAGACACTCCACGCTCATGGATTGGAAGAACAAATATTGTAAAAGATCTATAATGCCCAAAGGAATTTACACATTTAAGGCAACCCCTATCAAAATACCAACAGCATTTTTCACAGAACTGGAACAGACAATCCTAAAAATTGTATGGAACCACAATGCCCAAAGGAACTTACACATTTAAGGCAATCCCTGTCAAAATACCAACAGCATTTTTCACAGAACTGGAACAGACAATCCTAAAAATTGTATAGAACCACACACACACAAAAAAACCCAAATAGATAAAGCAACCTTGGAAAATAAAAGCAAAGCTGGAGGCATCACAATTCAAGATTTCAAGTTATATTATAAAGCTCTAGTGATAAAAACAGTATGGTTTTGGCACAAAAACAGACATAAAGGTCAATAGAACAAGAGTAGAAAATCCAGAAATAAACCCATAATTATATGGTAAATTAATCTTTGATAAATCGTGAAAAAATACTCAACAAGAAAAAGATGATCTCTTCAACAAATGGTGTTAGGAAACTAGATGGCTATATGCAAAAGAATGAAACTGGACCACTTTCTGACACCATTCACAAACATAAAATTCAAAATGGACAAAAGACCTAAATGTGAGACCTGAAACTATAAAACTCCTAGACGAGAGCACAGGCCATAATTTCTCTCACATCAGCTGTAGCAACATTTTTCTAGATATGTCTCCTGTGGGAAGATAAATAAAAGCAAAAGTAAACTACTGGGACTACATCAAAATTAAAAGCTTCTGCACAGTGAAGGAAACAATCAACAAAACTAAAAGGCAACCTATATAATGGTAGAAGATATTTGCAAATGACTTACCCGATAAAGGGTTAATATCTAAAATATATAAAGAACTGATACAACTCAACACCCAAAAAACCAAGTAATCCAATTAATAAATGGTCAAAACACATGAACAGACATTTCTCCAAAGAAGACAACCAGATGGCCAACAGACACGTGAAAAGATGCTGATCACCTCTTATCACCAGGGAAATGCAAATCAAAACTACAGTATCGCCTCACACCTGTAAGAATGGCTAAAATAAGTAATACAAGAAACAACAGAGGTTGGCAAGGGTGTGGAGAAAAAGGAAACCTCACGCACTATTGGTGGAAATGCCACTCTGGAAAACAGTATGGAACTTCCTTCAAAGAACTGCCCTATAATCCACCAATCACACTAGTGGGTACTTACCAAATAACACAAAAACACTAAATGAAAGGGATACATCCATCTCTATGTTTATAGCAGCATTATTTACAATAGCCAACATATGGAAGCAGCCCAAGTGTCCATTGATTGATGAATAAAGAAGATGTGGTATATATATACAACGGACTATTATTCACCATTAAAAGTAATGAAATCTTGCCATGTGCAACAATACAGATAGAGCTAGAAAGTATAATGCTAAGTGAAATAGGTCAGTCAGAGAAAGACCAATACCATATAATTTCACTCATATGTGGAATTTAAGAAACAAAACCAACAAGTAATGGGGAAAAAAAGAGACAGAAACAAACCAAGAAACAGAGTCCTACCTACAGAGAACTGATGGTAACCGGAGGGGAGATGGGTGGGGAAGGGGCTAAATAAGTGATGGGGATCAAGGAGTGGACTTGTCATGATGAGCACGGGGTGACATACGGAACTGTTGAATCACTACAGTGTACGTTTGAAACTAATATAACACGGTATGTTAACTATACAGGAATTGACATTTTAAAAAAAGTTGGATTCCCAAATTTAGAGATAGGGTGATGGTTCCTTCATTCTTTGCTTTCACCCTAAAACCAGATTTTAAAAAGAGCACATAGTATGTGATTCCATCCATTTAAAATTCAAAAAATTCAAATAATTCTAGAGTGAAAGAAAGTATACCTGTAGCTGTCTTGGGGTGTGTCCTATTTGTAACTTTACACAAACTGCATGAGACAGGTCCTATTATCACTCCCATTTAGCAGATAAAGAGTCTGCTACGATACATTAATTTTCTGGAGCCCTTCTCTGACACCAGACCTTAATGCTGTTTTTAGCTTTAATATGATGTCAGTATTTTAAAGACTCACTGTTACAATTTTGACTACCTTTTATTTATTTATTTAAAAAAAATTTTTTTTTCAACGTTTATTTATTTTTGGGACAGAGAGAGACAGAGCATGAACGCAGGAGGGGCAGAGAGAGAGGGAGACACAGAATTGGAAGCAGGCTCCAGGCTCTGAGCCATCAGCCCAGAGCCTGACGCGGGGCTCGAACTCACGGAACGCGAGATCGTGACCTGGCTGAAGTCGGACGCTTAACCGACTGCGCCACCCAGGCGCCCCTGACTACCTTTTATTTAAGCAATAACAGCAAGATTTCTGTTGGTTTTCTGCTGTGCCTATAAACAGCCTAGTCTGGCAGCATATAAAACTCACATGGAAAACTTACAAAAGTAGAGATTCTTTTTTTTTATTTTTTATTTATTTTTTAATGTTTATTTATTTTTGAGAGGGAGAGAGACAGAGCATGAGTGGGGGAGGGGCAGAGAGAGAGAGGAAGACACAGAATCCGATGCAGGCTCCAGGCTCTGAGCTGTCAGCACATAGTCCGACGCGGGGCTCGAACTCACGAACTGTGAGATCATGACCTGAGCCGAAGTCGGACACTCAACCGACTGAGCCCCCCAGGTGCCCCAAAACTAGAGATTCTTAATTTTTATCATAGACAGGTAGTTTTCAAATGCTAGAATGTATTAGAAACATCTGGGCAACTTGGTAAAAATGCAGGGGTAGGGTCTCTTAGTGCTCTAGGTGATTCTGATAAACACTGAACTTTGATAATCACTGTCCAAATAAATTAGGATGTCCTGGGTTGTGGCTTGGTATTTGCATTTTTCCTTTATTATTATTATTATTATTATTATTATTATTATTATTTTTTTAATTTATTTAAGTCCAAGTTAACATATAGTGTAATAATGTAAAAGGCCTATCACAAGTTTCTGCACTAATCCATTAAAGAAATTCTAGCTTCAGGATACAACCTAAATTCAGCATCATCTCGGGGCGCCTGGGTGGCGCAGTCGGTTAAGCGTCCGACTTCAGCCAGGTCACGATCTCGCGGTCCGTGAGTTCGAGCCCCGCGTCGGGCTCTGGGCTGATGGCTCAGAGCCTGGAGCCTGTTTCCGATTCTGTGTCTCCCTCTCTCTCTGCCCCTCCCCCGTTCATGCTCTGTCTCTCTCTGTCCCAAAAATAAATAAACGTTGAAAAAAAAAATTAAAAAAAAAATAAATTCAGCATCATCTTGAATAGAATCCTTCGGAATCTGGCCCCACGATACCTTTCCAGTCTTACTTGTCACTCTTTCCAAAGAGTTGCCTTCCTGCCAGTCTAAACCTCTCACAGTCCCTTGTGAGGCCATCCATTGGAACTTTCACAAAGCAGAAGGCACTGTTCTTCCACAATTTCAGTTCCTTTATACCGTTTATCAAAATGCAATGCCCTTCCCTTTCTGGGACTCCATCAGGTAGAATCCTGCTCAAACATCTGTCCCTGCATCAAAGCCTTCTCTGACATTACAGCCGTTTTCCTCCGTGTTCTCATGGCATTTTGGGATCAGAGTTCATCACTCAGAATTGTACTTTCTCTATTTACGTGTCTCTCACACTTCACCCTTTGCATCCTAGGTCAGAAAATCCAATGAAAACAGCACAGATATTGGAATCGTCTGGATCTGTGTAGATTCCCAGCTCTGACTCTTAGCTTTGTCAACTGGGTCAAGTTTCACATCTATAAACCTCAGCTTCCTTTTGGGCAGTTAAGATAATAACTGGATCTTAAAATATCTGTATCTTTATTTAAGAAGACTGAAGAGATAACAAATGGAAAGCATCTTCTATAGTGACCGGCATGTAATAAGCACTCATCTAGGCTAGCCATTATTAATGGTACAGTGTAATTCTAGAATCAGGCAAGGCTCTCATTCACCTTTCGTTTTCCAGTACATAGGATGCACCAGCAGGTATGTTGTTGAATGGACTTATCTTCTATGTAACTTGAGTGCCTATAAGGGTTTCCATTCTAGGAAAGATCATTAGAGGCAAAGTTTGCCAAACTACAAACCATACTCCTAGCATGAGGAAGGTTCTGATGCAACACAGCATCTACACTATACACTCCAAGCATACGAACACTTGGTCTTGTTCAGGACTCACCACATATGCCAAATTGCCATGCTTCATGCTTACAAAGCTTATAACTGGAGCAAGACTTGCACACCCCATGTGCATACACCACCTTCTTCAAAAACGTCCTGGAATAAGACTTTCTTGGCTTTGGAAGTTTGTGGCCATGGAAACAATCCTCACACTCCCACACTCCATTCCAGGAAAACAGGGCAGGAAGGACTTCCATGAACACAAACACACAGAAGCTGGGTTGAAGTAGACAGCTCACAATCTGGTGGGGTGTTTTAACAATGAAGCCAAGGCTAATTACCAGGAATCTCCAGCAGTCTTTACAGTAAAAAGAGCAAGCATTTTATGCAAGGAGGAGGAGGAAGCAAGCAAGGGTGCTACTTACTGATTTCTGGGGTCTGGAGTCTATTTATCTTTGGGGCCTGCCCAAGTAGCAGTGCAAAAAAGAAATAAAATGCAACAGTTATCTCTCCAGGCATTTTGATTTCTTTTGGAGTTTTACAGCCAAAAGGCTGACACTCTGAATTTCTGCTCAGATGACTCAGATATATTAAGGATCAGAAGTGGGAAGAAGGTAAAGTACCATAGTCCTCATTGAGGTCCTCTGGTGATTAATTCTTCCCCTGCCTCAATCTATCCTCCACAAAGGCACTGGAA
Source organism: Leopardus geoffroyi (assembly GCF_018350155.1). Taxonomy (NCBI): domain Eukaryota; kingdom Metazoa; phylum Chordata; class Mammalia; order Carnivora; family Felidae; genus Leopardus; species Leopardus geoffroyi. Next base: position 52,604,833 of record NC_059329.1, on the reverse strand, counting down.
GAATATTCCTAAAATTCTTATCAGATGAGTGCACTCTAGACCAAAGGTCTTCAATAGCAACCACTGCTTATAGGATAAAGTCCAAATTCCCTGAGAATGTGAGTTTCTTCATGTCTGGCTTCACGAGCTTCTGTTGCCTGATGTTCTCTTGTGTTTCATTCTTATGAAAATATTTGCTCTTCTCAAAATGAAGAAGGTTGTTTCCCGAAACCCTATGCCTTTGCAAATTTTCTCTCTCTCTCTCTTTTTTTTTTTTAAGAATATCTTCCTCACTTGACCTAATTAGCCAACTCCTATTCATTTTTGAGACCCTGTGTTATGCTTTCTTTGAGCACATTCACTTTCCCCATGCTTTCTTTCTCCATCAGCTGACTACGTCTGTTCTTATGCTACTATCCCCCACAAATATCCTCATTCTATTACTGTAATGCAATTAGACACTGACATCTTTTCTACTCCATTGGTCTGGGAACTCCTTGAGGGCAAGATCTGGTATTGCAGGCAGTACTTTCCACAATTCTGCCCACATCTACTTCGACAGGCCATCCTCATCCTGGAATAGCACTGACAGGGAAAAAGAAATGGCCACAAACAGTGCAAGTTGGGTAATGGAGAGAGTATTACAGAAAGTTACAGTTCCTGTGTGCCAGACATCCTGGTGGGAATATGAAGGTGAATTAAACAGAGTATTTCCTCTTGAATTTTTACCTCTAGGATATCTATCATATTTAATAAACTGTGAGAGATCCTTTAGTATGTTGTTTCAATTTACTAAACAAAAAACCCTTGGAACATATGTCAAATTGTTACATAATTTTAGAAACAAGAATAAAAGAGTCAAATGGCTTTTCCAAGATGTTGTACCTTGTAAGAGACCTAGAATTGGAACTTATCTACAAGGTGAGGAACATTCTCTAAATAATTAAATCTACCAGTTATTAAGCACCTGCTATTTTCCAGAATTTGTGTTAAATTCTATATACGTATAACACAAATTTATAATAGGACATCATGAAAATTAGGATTACCTCCACTTTGTAGATAAGAAACCTGTGGCTCAGAGATACAAAGTGATATTTCTAAGTATAGACAACAGACAAAAGCAGAATTAATATTTGAACCTGGATCCAATGGACATGAAAACACCAATCTAAAGCCATGCTTGTTGAAGTTTTTCACCTCATAGTCACCCAATTCCCCTGTGATAGACAAGAACTCATAGAAACCCTCATAGAAAGCCACCCTTAGAGAACAAAATTTTAAGCAGTCTCTGCAAGATCACAAGGTGGAGGGAAAGGTCATCCCATTAGAGAGGTAAATAATGGGATCTCAGAAATCTCTGCATGAATACAGAAAATCTATTATCAAGATTATTTTAGGAAGAATGAAAGAATATGGTTCTTCTCTTTCCTGTTTTCTGGTTCTTGCACATCCACCAAGGAATCCATCCAATGGGCTCTAGTGACAATAGTTGGAATAATCCAGACAACTTGACACCTCTAGAAGAGTGAATATCCAAGTATGGTGAAGACTCAAAACCATCCTCTTTAAGGGGAATTTGAAAGAGCAAGGGAATTTTAGGCAGGAGAAAGAATGATTCAGCAAATACAGGAGAGGATTCTCTGAATATTCAGAGGGTTTGCATAATGATGAAAAAAAAAAAAAACCACAGGATAAAAACCCTGAGGAAGTTTAGATTTCCACCTAGGGCTCATATGTAGAAACAACCAAGAAAAATGTTTTCTTTTCAGTTGATACAAGGGAGGAATACTCTAAATTACATGAAGGAAGGTGATGGCCTGCTCATGATGGGAGATGCTCCAATAAAGGTAGTTATTGAAGAACTGTTAAGGCCTTCAAAATTCCTGCCATTTCAGGCCCCTCTGATTCTGAGATGTGCATTAAGTTCAAATGAATAACACTAAAACCATATTTACCACAGGAATTACCATGCCTAGGATGCTGTCTTTACTGTTTAGAAGGGGACATCTAGTCAGGAAGAGAATCCAATTACAATAAGTTTCAAATGGATGAGGCACTGGGGTATAGCAAATCAGAGCCCCTTAGGGGTGAAGATGAGTCACAGATCACAATCATAGCTGGTGTCATTACAGTCTCCTAGGTCCTGTGCCATACAGCACTGCAATAGGCTGAAAATATTATGTCCTTAGGGTGTTAAGATATTCCTTGGTAAGCAGGCAGATTCATTTTCCTAAAACAAATAAAACACTTGTGCTTTTCTTCTCCTAGATTTTCTATCAACAGGTTAAGAAACCCGCCTGCCCAAAAACCTGTCTAAAAAATACGTGCATATTTTGAGAGTGACTGTACAAAGAGTAAACACATGGACAGTCCCATACCAGAGGTCAAACGAGGTTCAAAACATCCACCTACTTGGATGGGAGTCACAGAATCAGGTTAACCAAAATGTATACTTTTCATGAAGAGTTTTAGAGTCTAAACTCCCAGAAACTTCTAATTTTCACTGAAGTCACATAGTCAAGAATACAACTGGCTTTTGAAGGGAAAACTGTTGCTCAAAGTATAAATTCCATCTAATAACCCAAACCTCAACTGTTAAAACCCCTTGAGTTTCAGTATGCTCAGACTGAGATTTGAATGCTAAATCTAGGCCAAAGTTCTTTTGTTCAAAGAATTTCCAGTCCTAGGGGCTTGGAGGTGGCTTTGAAAAGAGTTTTAATGGGAGCATTTTGCAGAGATAACATATGCTGAATTTATTTTTTGGAAAATTACTTTTGATTACTACCTCTATGTCAGGTATTCTGTTGGGCACAGGAGTTGAAAGTATAAATAAGTCAGAACTCCTCCCATGAAACAACTCACAACTGTGGGGAAGACAGACTTACAAGTATATAATGCAGTGCTCTAAGTGCAGCAAGAGAGGTATATATATATATGGAATAATAGTTATGTAAAGGAAGGAATAATTGACTCTGCATCCTATGTATGGGGTAGGGGTGAGGGGTGGTAAAGCTCATGGGAGAATTCTCAAAAGAATTGATATGTAACCTCAGTGCTTGATGCTGAAGTTTACCTTTTCATATATAGGTAAGCAATGAAAGGACATTTTGGAGAGAAGAAAAATATTATGCAAAGGTGCCAAGGTATGGAAAAGTGTGGCATATTTAGGAAAACTTGAATATGGCTAGTTGGGTACAGGTGAAGCTGCACAGGGGATGAGACTGGGAGGTAGCAGAGACTAGAGGAAGAGTTAGTCTGTGCAATTGAAATTATCCTTTGTGTGTAGGGAGGCAAAAAGTTTCTAAAGAAGAAAATGACATAAGATTTTATGATTTACAAATACATTTGTCCATAATGTGGAGATTGGACTGGAGGGGAAAAGGAATGGCATTTGGAAGTACAATTAAAATTTGACTATGACATTTATAAATCTGATAAAATTTAGTGATGGTAAGCCTATGGGGAAATATGCATTCTTATACACTGTTGGTGGAAATGCAAATTGGTATAATTATTTAGAATTATACCAATTACATTTCTAGAATTTTTCTTATATATTCACACACATGCATAAAAACATTTGCTATGAACAACTGTGAAGAACCTAAATGTACATCAATAGGTGACTGACTAAAACAGCATGTACTTCTATAATGTAATAGGCTGAAATAAAATACAATATGGCAGATATGTACATACTAATATGGAAAAGTTGTCAAGATGTATTGTGAAAAGAAGAGAGTGTTTTCCAGCACAGGTTATAGTTAGCTAGCTAGATAATAGGTAGAGTAATTGGTAACCATTCTGTTATGAATATCTAGAAAAGCTAAACCAAAACAAATAATACAGTTTGAAGAAATGCAGAGCTACAAAGTCATTGAAGAATTATAGATCTAAGATTGTAGGTGTAAGAAAGGAGCCCAAAATATAGGATAGTTTTCTCACTGTGTCTACTGGTTCTGGAACAGATACCTAAGAAGCTGAGAAGTTATATAGGGAGCTTTAACAGATTCTTAGAGCTAAGAGGGCAAATAAATGAATGAATGAATGAATGAAGTTTAGACTCCCAAAATTATGAAGTGTGATCCTGATTAACTCATTTATTTTCAGTTGAAAAGCTAAATACCTGCACCTAGGACCAATGGTCAACTCCAGAAATAGAGGTCCCCTAAAAGAGAATAAAGTCTAGCTCCAAAACATCTTAATCTCAAATTGGATTGATCCAGCATAGCTGCTGATACTAACAAGTCTTCCCAAGTCCAATGTACTTATTTTCTGGAGGAAAACATATTATCTTGAGTTTAAGTTAAATCCATAATATCTTATATAAAATGACCAGCATCCAGCAAAAAATAACAAGGCATAAAAAGAGACAAGAGAAAGTACTAAAAATCAGTAGATACAATACACCAAAGAGAAAAGGCCTACTAGGGGTTCAGATAGTGGCATGGCAAGGTAGAAACATTTAAAGTAGCTATGCTTCATGTATTGAAGGAAATTTAAAAAATGATACTAAAAATTTAAGCAAAAAGTGAAAACTCTATAAAATAAACAAATAGAAATTATAGAACTTTAAAATACAGAGACTAAAATTAAGAATACCTTGGATAGGGGCGCCTGGGTGGCGCAGTCGGTTAAGCGTCCGACTTCAGCCAGGTCACGATCTCGCGGCCCGTGAGTTCGAGCCCCGCGTCAGGCTCTGGGCTGATGGTTCAGAGCCTGGAGCCTGTTTCCGATTCTGTGTCTCCCTCTCTCTCTGCCCCTCCCGCGTTCATGCTCTGTCTCTCTCTGTCCCAAAAATAAATAAACGTTGAAAAAAATTAAAAAAAAAAAAAAAGAATACCTTGGATAAATTTAATAACAGGTTAGAAGAGAACTAGTGAACTCAAATATTAGAAAAAATATAATACCAAATGATATGGAAATATGAGTTATAAAAAATATAGAAAAGAGGGAAGAGTCCTTAATAGTCATCTAGCTCCCACACAACATTGTAGAGACTGGTGAAGTGTTCACCAAAAGTCTTTCCATTTCTTCCTGGTCACAAAGAGCTAGATTACAATTTCTAACCTCCCTTAAAGTTGAATATAGTCATGTGACTTGAGTTCTGGCCAATAGAATATAGGAGAAAGTGCTGTGTTCCACTTGTAAGTGTAGCCTATAAAAACCATCACATTCTCCTCTCTTAACTGGGATGTTCATGCCCAGGTGGATTTGGAAGCCACAGGTTGAAGATGGCTGAGCCTCCATCATCCTAAGTTTCTAAATGACTGCATGGAACAGAGTATTTCAGCTGCTGCCTCTGAATGGACTTCCACATGAATGAGAAATATATTGTTATTGTGTTAAGCTTCTGAGATTTCAGAGTTTATCTCCTACAGTAACTACCACTTTAACCAATGTTCTCAGCCATTCCAAGAGTCTTCTTTGAAACATGTCTGCTAAGTCTATCCTCAGACTGAACACCTGTGGTAAAGGGAAACACCCACCTTTCCCAGACAGCTCATTCTTTTTGTTGAAAGATAACTTGAAAAAATTTCTTCCTGATACTATCTCTTTGTGAACTTACTCATTTGACTAATTTACCTGAGGCCTATTTCAGAGGCAATCCTTCAGACACTGAATTAAGCCTCAAAAAAATATCTATTTTGGAATGCATTTTTGAAAGTGGAATGGAAAACTGATGTTGTCTGGCTGAATGACCTCAAGTACAGCTCTTTTCCTTGAATTCAGCCTACATCTGTGAAATGATTGCATTAGATTAAATTGATATGTATTCTTTCTTTTTGTTCAGAAAAGGTGAGATTGATTTTTCACCAATTAGCTCAGAAAAAAAGAATACAAATCAGGACATAATAATGCACAAAGTAAGTGTTCCATTACATATAATACAATATAAATCCATATTTGCATCTATATCTAGTTGAGATGAGAAGATTGAAGATTAGATTTTTATCTATATGATAAAGAGAGCTGGAACTTCATATACTTGTACATTATAAAATTCAAAATCCTCTTTTTAAAGTTCATTTAATCCAGTTCTTCTCCTACCTCTCACCCTTGTCCAGCCTCTGAAACTTGAATTCCTTCTACCACAGCTCCATCAAGTGGTGTTCAGATACTGCTTGAATTCTTCTAGTGACAGGGAAGTCATTACATCCCAGGGAAGCAACACAATTTACTACTGAGCAGGAGGATTCTGATAGCTAAATATTAAGAACTGGATATAATAATGTATGAAAATATTTTGACTATAAGATTACATGTTCTTATGCATATATGCACATATTAGCACAGTAGACACAAAAGACATGTGAAGGGATAAGTAAACACAAATTGTGTATATTCACAGAAGTCTAAAACATGCACACATGAAATTATTCATAGACTTGCTGATGTATTTCTACACATCACAAAGCATCACTCGCTAATTATTTTGACTATATCAAGATATAAGAACATTTTGCTCACTCTTTGCAATGAAAATGAAGTCACTTCTGATGCCTTAAGAGAGAGAGAATAAGTACTTATCTAATGTGTCTTATAAAAGGAGATAAAGATAGTTTTCCATAGTACTGCCGCTTACAGTATTGGCTTGTCCACCCTGACCCTCTCTCCTGGGTCCACAAGCCACAGGGTTTTCCCTTGAGGACACAGGAAGTCACCTAATGTGAGGAGAGGGCTCAAGTGAATTTGGCAACTTGGGACAACTTGCTTTTTCTCACACTGTGCAGTTAACTCCATTCCCTTCTTTTTTTTTTCTGGAATACCATCATTTTATGACTGTAATTCAGCATGTTTTGGGGAAAAGGCCTGTGCTCTCAGCTACCTAAAGTAGCTAAATAGTGAAATATTTACAGACTGCTCTGGAGCTGACAAAATACCTTATGATCATTAGTTGATTTTCATAAACAATCTTGTGTTAGGCAGAGCAGGGATCCTACTATCAAATTATAGGTATGAAGTATAAAGGCCAGTGGTATCAACAGTAATCCTGAGATGACTGGAGAGTTTGCATTCAATATCCATTCACTCCTCTCTCACTTACTAACCCATGGTTTTGGTGAGGATGGCAATGTGCCTACACATGTGGTCTCCTACATATTTTTCAGACAAGGATAGGCATGTGGCCTAGTTCTGGCCAATGGGGTGTGAATGGGATTTCTAAATGAAGGTATTCATTTCTTGAATAAAAAGATAAAGTTTGACCAAAAAAGGGCGCTTGTCTGGAAAGCAGGAATGATGTCTGATGGTACTACAGCTATCTTGTAACAACAGAAACCACAACATTAACAGTAACAGTGGACACAACTAGACTTTGTTTTAAACTGGATTTTTCTAATCACTTTCTATAGATGAATTCATTTAAATCTTATAACAACTATTACTTTAAAATGTGAATACTGAGGCATAGAAAGATGAAGTAACTTGCCCAAGGTTCTATAGTTAGCAAGTGATAAAGGCAGGATTTGGGCCAAGATAGTTGGGCTCCAGAGTATGCTCAGGATGGCAGAGCAGAAAATGAGGAGTTTGGGTCCCTGAGAGCATTACTGAGCACCCTCACCCGCCCCAGGCACCCACCATTGATCTATATTCAAAAGCCAAATCTCTTACTTGTTGAAGCTACTGTAGCAGGGGTTTTCTTGCATCTGATTGCAATCCTGGCTTCCCTTTGGTTTGGGCTGTGACACACAGGAGAGAGCCCTGGGCTGGATGCCAGATGAGCTTGGTTCAAGTGCAAGTTCTGCAGGGTAACTAGCTGTATCACACTGAGGAATTCCCTTCAGTTCCCTGGACTCAGTTTCCTGGTCTTTGAAAGGAGAGAACTAAATAAGAGTCTTTTCTCAGCCTTTACAATTCTGCTCTTCTGAGATTCTTCATGTTTCTCATGGCTGCCATTTTACATTTCTTACGTGTTAATTACTATATCAAAGGATAAACAAAAGGTAGTGCTTGCTATGTGCAAGGCCTCTGCATTCAGATGGTAAGTGGCAGAGCTGATTTGAACCTGACCCTTGTCCTTCACCATCCTGCTGGCTATTAGTTCATAAAAGTCACTTGAAAAGCCAAAACATGTTGAACTTCATACCATTAGAGACAAGCTTACCCTACAGTCTTAATAGCTCACCATGTCCCTCTATAACTATCCATCAGGCACATGAATTTCTATTTAATTCTGTTAACAAGGCTTGCAAAGCCCTGGAATGAGCAATAGCAGGAGTTAGTGAGAGGAGTTCAGCTAAGAGAAGACAATTTTTTCAGGCCAACTACACATCATAACTTAATTTTGTTCTTCCTCAGTTATTCCTCAGATATGTTGGAGTCACTATAAATCACCATTTTAGCTTCAGTGTGAGAAATTGTCTGGTTTAACAAAATGTCCACAAAATAAGACAAAACAACAGCAAAAATACCTAAACTTATACAACAGTAAGCTCTAGTGATAACAGAGCAGAAGTTGTAAATATAGGATAAACACTAAACCTCTCTTATTCAATAGCTCTCAGGCCTCCTGTTGCCTGATCATTAGAGAGCACTACATGAATGCAGTTTTCTGATGGGCTTTAAGGGCATACAGAATCAGGGGCTAACTGAATATATTGAACAGGATTTCAGGCTATAGATCATCTTGTCCAGAGGTTCTCAGTTTTTGCTACACATCAAAATCACCCAGGGGACTTTTAAAAGTCCACAAGTCCAGGATTCACCCAAAACTACTGAAATCACAGTCTCTAGGAGTGACATACAGACATTGCTATTTTTAAAGCTTCCAGGTTGTTGGTTCCTTGGACAGCCAAGGCTGAGAACCACTAAACGCAGCCCGAATCTCTCCTTTTATTCAGGCAAGAGGCTGAGGATCACTTAGGGGAATCAGTTTGCCCAAAATCTTATCATTTTCAAACTGAGGTCTGGTGATTCCTGTGGTCTTTGGTCTCTACAATGTCAGAGCCACCTCAAACCCTAGGGGTTCTGGCCTCAACCCCAACCACACTGACAGTTCAAAGGCCACTGTGGAATTATATCTGAAAAAGCACGCAAGTGCTTTGACCCAGAGGTTTTGAGAATCAACCTGAAACGTTTCCTGCCTATAAAAACCCATTGTGAAGAAAGACAGGCTATGTATCCCAGGATCTCAGGAGTAATCCTGTTGTACAGCATAGAAGGACCTGGTAGGCTGGAAAGCAGACAGCTAGGGAGAAGGAAGAAGCAAGCTACATTTGCTGGGTGCCTACTTCTCTGAGTGGGGCCAAATGCTAAACACTTTACACAGACAAGCTTATTTAATCTTTAAACCCAGGCTATTAATTTAGCTAGTTTATACAGGAAGAGCAGGATTGGTTGTTAAAGTATTCAAATAATTCTGTTGAGATTGGTAAACAACTCTTGCTCCGAGACAGTTGATTGCCATTACCCCTGGCAACCCTGGCAACCCTGTCTCCGGGCCCCCTACTATTTCTTTAGGACTCCCTTCACCTCTCTCTGGTTGAGCACCCAAAGGGTTAACACAAGGCACAGTGGTGGCCTGTGGACCATGCTGAAGTGCCAAAGTCCCAATGCCTTTTGATTACTCTATCTATACTCATGCTTCATGAATTGTTAAGTCTTTTGAGTATCACCTCTGCTCCCATCTTCCCCCCTCCACGGTAAACAGAGACATAACTTTACAGATGAGAAAGATGCTCAGAGAAGATGTAAGACTTGTTCAAGGTCACAAGGTGAGTAAAGGGCACTCACCCCAGCCCCTCCCTGCATTTGAATCTTCAGGCAGCAGTGGATGGGTTTGAAGCATGATGCCCAGTAGATAGTCTGAAATCAACTATACATTTTAATTCCTCATCTCCTTCTCTTCAAAGTCCTAACATGTAAATAGGAAAACTACATGGTTCTGCTTTATCTCTGTCACATACAAAATGTACTAGGATGACTATAGTAAAGATACCAACATTGCCTGTGGATTTTTTTAAACAAAAAATGTAATTTGAGAGGAAAAGAAGGCTCTTTTTAGGTGAACTTGTCTCCAGGACTTGAGTCTGGAGTAAATCAAGTAAGCATGTTGCCTATGTCCTCTAACACCCCCTCTCCTCCCCTTCTTCATTCCAGAATCCTCGCTCTAAGACTTTCCACTAGTGATTAACACTCAGATACTGCTTGGGCCTGTGTGGGCATTACTCTGTAATATGTGTGGAGCACTTAAACACAAAGAGTGCTAAATAAGTAACATTTACTGTCCCTTCACCACCACTTTTCCACAGCACAAATAAATCTGGAGATAATTTTTTAATATTGCAGAGCTGGGATATTTATTCTGCATTGAACTCCACTTTCTTGTCCTCCTAAGACTTATAAAGAATGTTAATAAATTCTATAAATTGTAGAGTTTCATCAGCAAGAGAGAGAGAATGATTAAGAGTTAGTTCTTGGGGTACTTGGGTGGCTGTCACTTGAGCGTCCAACTCTTGATTTCAGGTCAGGTCATGATCTCGTGGTTTGTGGGATTGAGCTTGTGTTGGGCTCTGCAGCAGTAGCAGAGGTCAGGATTCTCTCTCTCCCTCTCTCTCTACCCGCGTCCCCACCCCCCCACCCCCCTGCTCATGTGCACACTCTCTCTCACTCAAAATAAATAAACAAATATTTTCTTCTCAGTTTGCTCTCAGTATCTGAACAAACACTCGGGTGCAAGACCATGGCAATCAGGGCACACCCCATGCCAGGCACAGAACTTGGCACAGAGATGGTGCCTGATGAAAGGTTGCTAAATTCAGTGTTGAATAACAGAATTAGGTGTTTTTAAAGAAGAGTAAAGAACCATGATTGGACAGCTAATTTCTAGGCATGGACGTAGTGGCAATTTCAATCTACATGAAATCATATTTTTTCATCAAGCTCCCCATATTCCAGAGAATTCACTCCTCTTTGTTATTTTAGAGCAAACTGACTTTAGAGCATGATATAATAAAGTAAAATCTAGTATTTATGAAAGAAAAATGTATTTTTTTAATTTATAGAATCTCTACCACTGCTATCCCTCATTGGTTTACCAATATGAAATAACTCTTTTGTAAAGGGAGGTGAGGATTTCATCATCTTTCACAGGGATCTTAACTCTCCTGCATCCTTGCCTGGGCTGCAGAGAAGAATAAAGGGGCATGTTTGGACTGGGGACCATATTAGGTTTTAGGGAAACATTTGTCTTATTTCTCCCTATAGTTCAAGATCTTGTGATACATCAAGAGGTGCTGACAAAAAGATCTTATGATCTTGTAGTTTATGTGTTATACCACACAGAGAAAAGTTGAAGGTGTTAAAATATGTCTTCCTATAAGAAAATTAAAGGACCGGAAACTAAATGGAAGTATTAATAGTTGTTGGGTCAATTTTATAATTACAATTACCTGATCTTCCTTTTCCCTAAGTTAATATAATAAAATCATCCACAATTATACTTTTCCTAGAATACTGGGGCTTAATGATATTTTTATGTTCCCAAAAAGCATTACAAAACTTGAGGAAAAATAAATACATTAAATGTAATGTAGGATATATGGATGATGAATATCCATTTGTCTAGATAAAATGGATGATAAATTAATAATTGAGTAATATAGTAAAGGAAAAGGATAACATTATCAATCCCACTGACTCTGAGCTAAGAATGATTATTTTTTGCTTCACAGATAAGCAAGGTGACTTTATTCCAAGGTCAAGTCTTTTATCTAAAACCATACATAGTTGAAGTACTGGCATGACAAGAGCTAACTGGACTATAACTGGACAGCTGAATCTATGAACTGGGCCAAATTCTCTTTTGCAAACTAGGAAATGGAAGGTGTTGGGCATGGAAACAGTCCTGTTAAGAAAAGATAACCCAGGGGGGCGCCTGGGTGGCGCAGTCGGTTAAGCGTCCGACTTCAGCCAGGTCACGATCTCGCGGTCCGTGAGTTCGAGCCCCGCATCGGGCTCTGGGCTGATGGCTCAGAGCCTGGAGCCTGTTTCCGATTCTGTGTCTCCCTCTCTCTCTGCCCCTCCCCTGTTCATGCTCTGTCTCTGTCCCAAAAATAAATAAAAAAAAAAAACGTTGAAAAAAAAAATTTAAAAAAAAAAAGAAAAGATAACCCAGGGAACCAGGTTTGGGACTTCATCAACCCCAAATCTCATGAAGGCTGTTATTCTAGGCACCAAGGGTTAAGGTTCTTATTCGGGGAGAGGAAGAATGAAAGAGAGATTTTCTTTACTTGGGTACCATGAAATTCCTCTTCATCCATCAAAAATAAGCAAAGGACTTTTTAAACAAGACCTGAGATATTGTGTGTGTGTGTGTGTGTATGTGTGTGTGTGTGTGTGTGTGTGTGTGTGTGTTTTATAACCAACATACTCTAAGACAGGGGCATTTGCAATAGGAAAAGTAGTGTGTTAAATTGAATTAGAAATTATAAATAAACTATAACTACATATTCCTTGCTCAAAAGTTGGAGAAAAATAACCTTTACACTCACATGAACACACGCCTGCATTTCACATACAGATACAGATAATCTACTTTATCTGATAGAGATACAGGTAATCTACTTTCATGATGTATTATAAGGAAAGACAAAAAGCCTGGGGTGGCAATGGGGACTGAGCAGAATTTGACTTTTCATACTCTAGCATGGCAAACATGCTGAGAAAACAGTATTAGTCAGACCTATATTAGTGCAATTAATAAAGGGTCTGTATTTAAAGTAAAAAAACTTAACAATTGAAAACAGGAATGAGAATTAGCTTTAACTGGTGTAAAACCTTAATACCAGAGTGTGATCAGTCCTAAGAGGTAGGAAGGAGGTGTTCATAGTCACGGACCAAAAAGTGGATTGATAAATAATTAAGGAAATAGGATAATATAAGGCTAATGAAAAAGAGGAAAGGAACTAATGCTTTAGTTATTGCTGGGTAAGGACTTTTCTAGGCACTTTGTGAGAGGGCACTGAAATAATTCCAGAGCCACATTATGTAGTATTTGTGCTTTGTTGTATATACTATGGGTTATGTAGCTTTTAAATAGACTCCACGTAGCTAATTTCATAGATGATAGTAGTAATAGTATCTATTACTTAGTGATATCTTGCTATGTACCTGATGTTTTGCTAGGCATAACATATATACAGATTGTCCTGCTTATGTGACCCCAGCCCTGCACAAGCCTCTTTCCCACGTCCATCCTTCCAAGAGTGGGAGGTGTTTGCCTGCTGGTGTATGCTCCCCAGACTTGAGGAGTGGCTCTGGAGTCTCTTCCTGTGAAGTCTGGATGGGCTTCAGATTGTGGGTAGAGATATCCAGGTGTATGTGAACTAAGCCCTCATAAGGCATGGAAAGAAAGGGACAGAGTGGGTTGGGCTCTCTTACACCGCCATGTTCCATCATGGAACTTTGAAGAGTCCAAGAATTCTAAAGTAGAACCTTGGCATCTGGGTTTTTATGAAGTTAGATTTGTCAAAAGGGGAGGATAGACTATATTTTATTTAACAGCTTGATTTTTATAACTTTAAGTATTTAGACATAGTACACGTGGTCCTCCTTGGGGACCAGGCCTCCCTTTGGGCCTGAAAATTCAGGGTTAGCTGGGTGCCCAGTACATTGCCTGGCATGTAAAGGCCCTCAGAAAACATATTTCAGATTACTGGTGACTATTTTTTCAGCCTCGTGCCTACTTAGGAATGCTTCGAGTTATATACAACACAGTGATTTAAAGTGTGTTGGATGGGGTTTCAAAATACCCAACAATTAGATTCGAGAATTAATCATCCAAACAGAACAAATCTGAATCCTTGAACAAGAAGGGCCTGGAATAATAACAGCTGGATAGAAGCTGTCAAAGGGGACAAGGCCTATAATATTCATAGCTGCTCTACTAGTTGGTAGCAATTAGCGGGGAAAAGGGGGAGAGGGTAGCACTGAGAGGAGAGCAGCTGTTCCTGCAGCTGCTGACAAGGACACTGAGGCTGAATGGGAATAAAAGTCCATCCTCATGCACCACACTATTTCATCAGGAGAGAGGGTACGCCATTTGGAAGTTCCATGGGTAATAAGATCAACTAGACATGCCCCTGATTGCTAAGCCCCTACTGCATGGCCTGCCCCAATAAATTAGTCACTGGGCAAACTTTGCAATAATGGAGAGCCAGAATTCAACCCCTATAAGCAAGAATGGAGAGGTGTGGTGGAAAGCACGGGGCTAGAAGTGCAAATCATGTCCCCAGTTCACTAAATATATACAGTTAAGTCACTTTGCCTCCCTGAGCTTCGTTATCTCATTAAAAGCACTAAAGCACTTGGCACCATATTCAATATACAACCATAGGTGAGCATTCAATTAGTGTCAGCAGTTGCTACTACTACTTTTGTTAATTATTTCTCTCCAATGTAAAGTGGAGATAATGATATCCTTCCTGCCTACTTCGGGGATAACTTTAAGGATGAATGAAGCCATGGATGTGCAACTGTGGTCTGAAAACTGCCTATGCTGCCCAAATATGAGAGGTTGTTAATAGTACATATTCCAAAGGAATGATTAAAGTGGCCCCCAGAGGCCTACCAGACCCCTAATATCTGGTGTTGGGAAGTCCTTATGTGGTATAAACTTTTCGTGTGTGTGTCTGGAATTCCAAATTCCTACTGTTGAATGGAAGTTTTTATGATGATGGAAATCCTCTATACCTGCACTGTCCATGCTGTCAGGTACATGTGGCTAGCAGCTACCATACTGGTAGCACAGCCTCATGTCAACTTATTCCTAATGAAGAAGATATGCTTTTAACATATTTTGTCAACAAGTGCTTGCTATGGTAACACAATATTGAGTTTAAGCAATGTCAAGAATTATAGTGACAGTCATATGAACACCTTCATAATCATCGCACACGATGCAGCAGCTGACATCATACAGAGCACATTCACAGCCCTCTTAGCTAGATGTTATTTCATTTTATGGAAGAGGCGTTGGAAGCTCAAAAAGTTTACAAGATGATGAAGTAATAGAATAACGATGACAAGCTTTATTGAGTGTTCACTGTAAGACTGGAATTCTTTAATCTTTTTATGATCATTATCTCATGTGATTCTTACATTAGATTTCAGCATTATTATTATTATTATTATCATTATTTTCATTTTGAGGAAACTGAGTCTAAGTAATCTCCTTAAGATCATACAGCCAGGAAGTTGCAGATACACGATTTCTACATTAAGATGTCTAATTCCAAACAGACAATTTTATACCTGAGTAGGTATCCCCTCCCCATTCCTCTCCCTGTTGGTTTTCTTCACTGATCTTATCAAGATTTAAAAGTATGAATGGGGCAGCCGGGTGGCTCAGTCGGTTAAGCTCCAGGCTTCAGCTCAGGTCAGGATCTCACAGCTTGTGGGTTCGAGCCCCACGTCAGGCTCTGTGCTGACAGCTCAGAGTCTGGAGCCTGCTTCGGATTCTGTGTCTCCCTCTCTCTTTGCCCCTCCCTTGCTTGTGCTTTCTCTCTCTCAAAAAATAAACATTAAAAAAATTTTAAGATTTAAAAGTATGAATTTGTTTGTTACATTTATTGCCTTTCACTCCCACAAGGGCATGAACCATGTTCATTTTATCCACCCAAATTATTCACCCCCATAGTGGATGCTCAATAAATACCTGTTATTGAATGAATGATGTCAGGAACATTTTGGCTATCATCATAATCATCACTATCAATAATTATTGCTTGTGTTGATACCTTCCATACTGTGTTATATTGGTTTATATGTTTCTCCTTTTTGAGATAAGGAAATCTTTGAGGTCAGCAACTCTGTTTTTTTTTTAACTTAATATAACTAAACTGACACATAGTAGGCTTTCACAAATGTGAGCTGCACTGAATGGAATGGAATTAAACCCTTTCTGAACAAAATTAGGAATCTGAGGAATTGATACATGGAGTTAACTTGACCTTATGAAGGGAAGGGAAACATAGGAAATAAAGAATGTACTCAACCAGCAGATGGTTTTGGGAATGTGAGGGTCAGTTGGGGTGAGATCCCAGAGAATCTGGGGAGGCAGGTGAATGAGACAGCAGCCTCCTTAATTATAGATATGGGGGTACTGCAGGAGTTGGGGGCAGATGGCCCAGGCAAATGCCCCAGGAGTTGGGAGTAGATGGCCCAGGCAAACACTACCTTAAAAATCCCCTTTTGGATTCATGAAGTAGGTTAAAAGAACTGTTGTTTAGCTCTTTTTGTGCAGGAAAATGTTGAAGTCAAATGTAAATAAACATTCTTCTCAGTATCTTCTCTTAAGTGCTACCACTGCACAGCTTTTCCTTTCCTGATTGTAATAGGAAATGTCATTTGTTTAATATCATTTCCTAATGGAAATCTTCCCTGACTTTCTTTAGACAGGTCAGTACACCTGGTGTATGTCCTCAAAACCACTATGTGCTTTCACTTTGTAGCACTGTGATAATTTTAACGGACGAACTAGGAGTCTATTGGCTTATATCTGTTTCCCCAGTAGACTGCTAGCTCATAGTTACACTATTCGCTATCTTACTCCAGCATCTAGCAGGGTGCCTAGAAATAATAGTAGGTGCTTGTTAGTTGTTAACTATTTATTGGATTTAAAATGACCATCATAGCGGGGTGCCTTGGGGCTCAGTCAGTTAAGTCTCGGACTCTTGGTTTCTGCTCAGGTCATGATCTCACAGTCATGTGATCAAGCCCCCTGTGGGGCTCTACACTGAGCATGGAACCTGCTTTAGATTCTCTCTAGCTCCCTTTCCCTTTGCCCCTCCCCTGCTTGCTCTCTCACTCTCTCTCTCAAAAAAATGTTCAAATGACCATAATAGAGGGAGTACTATGGTTAAGTGTATAGGTTTTCTTCTGTAGAGAAGCATTTCACCCAGCCATCACTGAGGCCTTCTAAATGCCGGGCACTGCTTTGAACATGTCAATGAAGAATTAATGGTAAGAATATTTGTAAATCACCTGGTGCAGTCTCTGGTGTATTGCAGACATCATACACATGTTAGTGCTTTGCTTCCCAAACTCTATCTCACTGAACTCTTTTATGTCAAGTATGAAGTATAAATAAGAAATCATCATACAAAGGCAAAATATAATGCATAAAATCAGTGGAAGAGACATTTGCATCTTCATGAGGTAGGCACTTGGGGGAAGTACCTGCCCCATGTCCAAGAAGCTCCATTCATGGTTTTAGTAAAGACTCATGTGGGGAATTTAAGCATGAAATTCCTGTGCCACACATGTCTAGGAATTTTCATTCTATGTACCCTTGATACAGTTAAGAATGCTGCTCATCAGAACTTTATGCAATTATGCAGCTCGGAGTATTTCCTTTTTGTATTCTTTCCTAGAAGGAAAGAATAGCTTGGAGGATCTCCTGGCAAAAGCCAAAATAAGCATGTTGATTAACCTCCTGGCCCCAGATATTAGGTAGCAAGTATGGGTCTTCCCCTAGGGCAGGGATTGCAAAACTGGTTGATCAGTAGCATCACCTGAAAGGAATATTTTAAAGACTAAGACTCCCCAGTCCCCAGGAGCTGAGTGTGGTGATTCTGATCAACTAGATCAGAGAATTGCTGAATGATTAATTATGAGGATTTCAAGTTCATACCAGGTTTTGCCTTCTCCAGGCCAACTATTACATCTCCCTATTCTGGTATGTCTACATGCAAGTTCAACCAGTCATAAAGTTCATGAGCAGAGACCTCAGCCCTCTCAGATCATGGGCTTGAATAAAACTTGGACTTTGGCGTAGGGGGCACAGGACTTCTCCTCTCCTCTCCACAACTTCCTATTCCTCCTAGAACTGCCTCTAACCTGAGACTCAACTCATTTGTTTCCTTGATCCTTGCAACTCCCATTCCCAGGGCTGGAATCCGCTGGATCATAAGCCGGTTAGAAACAGGGATCTTAGTTAACACCCGGAGATCTGCTTTAAGATTTGCTGTTATCCACTTGGCTTCAACTACTACCTGCTGGTTAGACTGCTGGTGAATCTATGTCTTTCCCTTCCTTTTCCCACCTTAGTCCTCCTCCTCTGATTAATATTCCTTGTATATGGATAATTCTTCCAGTCAGTCCTTCAGTAGGCACTGAGCATTCATTTGCCCAGTTGTCTCTGTGAGGCCTGGTTCTGTGCTCACCAGCATGCCTCATATGGTTGCCAACTACTGCTTTTGCTAAATATAATAGTATTCATTCCATGTTCATGTAAATCATTTTGCATTTTTAAGAAATTAGTGTGTGTGTGTGTGTGTGTGTGTGCGCGTGCGTGTGCGTGTGTTTGGCAGGGAGGGGCTGAATTGTGAATTTCTAATCCCAACAATTATTCATAAAGCTAGCATCATTTGCATCTTAAATAGTCTCCAGGAATTCAAAGAAAGAGTGTACCACATTCACAGTGATAAACTCAATAATAATTAAAATTATTCCCAGGCTGTTAAGTAATGCAGACATATTAAAACATTTTTAGTTGAGCTTATTATGATCTAATAAATGAAAGCACAGCTAAAGGGCATTATTGGGTAGCAGTTGGTCCATTACAAACTCCACATTTTCTTTGGTGGTTTGGATACTGCCTAGGTGTTTCTATAGGCTCACAAAACATGTTAAAACAAAACAAAACAAAACAAACAAACAAAAGCAGGGCCATCTGGATGGCTCAGTCAGTTGAGTATCTGACTCTTGATTTTGGCTCAGGTCATGGTCCCAGGGTTGTGGGATCAAGTCCCACATGGGGCTCTGTGCTGAGCATGGAGCCTGCTTAAGAGTCTGTCTCGCTCTCCATTTGCCCCTCTCTCCTGCTCTCCCTCTAAAATAATTTTTTAAATGTTTAAAAAAAAATAAGAAAAGTACAACCATCTCAAGCCTATCCACTAAAACAAAACAAGCCCTTACCCCAACCAAACAAAAATTCCTTTTTTCAATATAGCTCATTTTTCAAGTAGAAATTTTCACTCCTGATCCAAGATCAAATAAGTAATCCACTGAATTTTTAAAGTTTTTTTAAAAATTTATTTATTTTGAGAGAGAGAGAGAGTGGGGAAGGGGCAGAGAGAGAGGGAGAGAGAGAAAAGGTCTGTCAGCATAGAGGCCAATGCAGGGTTCAAACTCACGAACCTTGAGATCATGACCTGAGCCAAAACCAAGAGCCAGATGCTGAACCAAATGAGCCACCCAGGCGCCCCTGCAAAGCTTTTTAATGCAAACTTTATTCTTCAATAACAGTATGCTCTACTTTATAGATACCTGCAAGCTCTTACCCTACTTTACCTACCCAACTTTCCTTTCTTTTACCTTGTCCTGTCCCATCCTATCCTGCTCTATCTTGTTTCATTTTTTTCTGCACCACCCTACCCTAGCACAGCCTATTTGATTCTCTGCAATTTAACACAGCAATCACTTACTGGTTACCCACGACATGCCAGGAACTTCAGGCTATGAAGAGAGGAACAGGTTGGAGACTTTGCTCTCAAACTTTTGGCTTCAGGTGAGGAGGAAGTAGGGGAAGTATAGTAGTCACTATAAAACAGGGCAGACCTGTGCTGTGAGGGACTAGGGTGTCATGGGAAAGTCCCATGTGGAAATAGGAAGAGATTGGTGTGGGGTCAAGAGTAGTATGCCCTCAAAAATGCCCAAGGAATGCCCTGACACCTGGTGCCACATCACAATGCTTCAGGCAGGGAATGGCCCCTGCTGGAAAGATCTCCAGGCCGCTAACGGGATACTAGGTCAAAGACAAAAATTCTAAAACAAAAGCCACAGGCCTATTTTTTTCTGTACACACGGGAAAAATTTCCCCCAAACAGAAAATGAACACAACAACAACAACAACAAAAACTCAGAGTACCATCAGATGAAGGTGACCCACTTTTAGCATGTCCTAGTTGCCTTTTCCCCTTGTCCCCTCAATTTCCCTGTCTTTACACCAAATATTTTCCCCATTCACATTATTGCTTATCTGGCTGAGTAATTCATTAACTTTATGGTCTCTCATCCATTCTTAGGAGAGATCATCTCTGAAACCTGTAAAAACACACAGGACCTAAATGCTGCTTCCTGAGAACAGAAAAAATAATAATGAGAACAATAGCTATCATTTCAGGACCATCTCCCATGTGCCAGTCATTATGCTTAGCTCTTTCCAAATATTATTTCTAGTCCTTACAATAACAGGATGAGATTGGGACTATCGTTATCTCTAGATGAAAATGAGGTTAAGAAAGAATAAATGATTGGCACAGGGAAAGGCTGTATATGTAGTTGTTGAAAGAATGAATGTATGGCTAAACTAACGAATGAAGGGAGGGACCATCCAGGGTCCCTCTGTAGTAAGTGGTGGAACATAGTCTTGTGCCAATAGACATGGAGGCCCTTTGCTCTTAACTACAACACTGTATGCGGGTTGGGCTTGGGAAGATCAATGGACAGGGGGTGGAGTGAGAGGCAACCATAGAAGAGGATGATGGCTGGCGGAATTCTGCTGCAAATAAGAACTGGGAGGCTGGGCAGCTGGACTGGATCTGGGAGAGGGCCCAGGAATTGCCGGCTACAAAGTCCTGAGGGCTTCACTAAAACATTCCTTCAATAATCTGTTGTCAGCTTGAAGTGGCCCCTTTCATTCTTCTGTTTTCTAAATTATACACTCTCAGTTCCTTCCTAAACACCTCTCTGGCATGATTTTCAATGTCCTCTCATTTTTGTCACTCTTCCCTGGCTAGACTCCATTTCTTGTAGGTTTCTCCAAAAATGCATATGTATTGCATTTCCAATTGCTATTGATATTCCTTAGCCAGAGAGATTTGAAGAAAAAAAGTTTGAAAAGATTTAATTTTCTTATTTTTAACTTTAAGGAAGAAAAAAACCCCTACAGACCTACTTTAACATTACCCAAATTAGCAAAAACTCAACTCCATATTCACACCCTGCTAAAGATCACCATGGAGGAAGAAGATCCCCACCCTGTGAAAGGTGTGAAGGCCTGCACTGGTCAGAAAACTGCAGGAAGGGAGCAAGGAATGATTCAAACACAGGTAGGCATTGCCAGCAAAGTGCCCGTAGTCCTTCTAAGTAAAAACTCTGATAAGAGAATTTGAATTTTTATTTACCCCTCCAACATCAAGCAGAAATTCCCACACAAATCATCTTTATTCCCCCCAAAAATCTTCAGAGCACCTTACACTATATCTATATATTTTTTTCCTCCATCACAAACTCATTTGCATGTGTCAGCACTAATTTTCAAATGTGCCGGAAGCAGTGAAAAATGAAACTTCAGATTAGTAGCAGCTTTCAAATGGTTTCACCCACAGCTGGCTCTCAACCTTTACTTGTTATTAAAAAGAGGAAAAGGCAAAATTGGTATTTTTTTATTGCTCTAATTAAGCCTTTAAAAGCTACAACTGCACAGAAGAAAGGGAGAGAGGAAGAAAGGAAAACAACAACAAAACAAAGCTCCTATTTTAGAAATAAAAGTGCCAATTTAATAAAATTCACAATGACAAACTCTCATGAAATTACTGTCTCTCAAACTTGTGGTCCTTCCTCAGTGCTCCTAAAAGAATGTGTATGATGCAGAAAAGAACTGTTTACTTTTGGAAGAAAAGAGGGTCCTCAGGTGGAGATTAGTGAAGACCAGGAGGAAGGAAAGAAAGCACCCTTTATAGAGGGTGAACCCCATTCCAGAACTCTTTAGGGAAGCTTGCCTATAATGCGTCGCTTAATCATCACACCTTCTTCCTGAAGCTGATTTGAACTGAATATCAAATGAATAAACATAATAAAAACTACAACAAACTGTGTTTCATGTATGAGGCCCTGTATTAAGGGTTTTACGTGATAAGCCTTATTCGATTCTCACAACCTTATGAGTTATGCACTGTTTTATCCTTTTTAATACCAGGGTTACTCATGAAGAGGTATAAAAAGGCTCAACATCATATGGCATGGTAGAGCAAAGTTTTGGACCTAGGCAATTTGGCTCCAATGCCCACAGCCCGAACAACTGTACTAAGTTGTTAATAGAATGGGTCCCTTCTCTGAAAGAACTACTCTTCAAGGCAGACAGTGCTGGGAAAGGCACTAGTTGTTCACTGAGCCTGGAACCAGACTGGGTAGTGACTTGAGAAGTACAGTGAAGATTAGGGGCTTTACTCTAGGGAAAAGCCATTGGAAGAGTTTTAAGTAGATGAGGGATAGATAAGTGACAAGATTAAATTTTATTTTTTGAAAAATTATTGACTTTGGAGTAGAGCAGATTGAAGAGACATAGGCAAAACGTAGAGAAACCAGTAGGGATCCTCTTTCACAATCCAGGTATAAGATGATGGCAGCTTGAATAAGGAATGTAGCAGAAGAATGGAGGGAGGCACAGGAATCCAAGAAAGATACAGTAAGAAAAATATTAGGACCTGGTGGTGACCAATTGGATTTGTGTGTGTTTTTGAGGGGGTGAGGCTAGTAAGAAAGAGCCTGGGGCAAATGTTGAGGATGTAATCAGAATATAAGGAGACAAAAAAAAGTTTTCATCTTCTTTGGAACTGGGATTTTGTAACTTAAGAGTATAGTTGCCACATTCTTCCCCCCTACTCATTTCCCTCAGAAGATGAAGGAACAACACATTTCTATACATTCTGTAAAATGTCTGGTTTACTTGGAGAATTTGGTATTGTCAAAAGGAAGATAATGTGCTTTAGCAGTTGAGACCACGTAGAGAATGGTAAGGTGGGACAGATGGGAAGTGTGGAGTCAGGGAACTTCTTCAAATGGATAAATAAAGTTCATCTACATAAAACCTAAGTTAACCTCACACTTAATGGTAAGACTAAATGCCTTGTCCTTATGATCAGGAACTAGGCAAAGATGTTTACTCTCACCATTTCTATTTGACATTGTAATAGAGGTTGTAGCTTATGCAATAAGGTAAGAAAAATAAATAAATGGTATCCAAACTGAAAAGTACAAAGTTACACTGTCTTATTTGGAGAAAACATGACCACCTATGTAGAATATCTGTTGTAATATATAATAAAAGGCATTAAAACTAATAGATGAATTTGGTAAAAGTTGAAGGATACAAGATTAATATAAAAATCAATTGTATCTTGGTATATTAACAATGAGTAATAAGAAATACAAATTACAAATATTCTGTTTAAAATACATCAAAAATATAAAAGATTTAAGGATAAGTAAAGAAAAATTTCTAAGACCTATATACTGAAAACTGTAAAACACTGTAGAAATTGAAGAAGACCTAAATAAATGAAGAGCAACCCCACGTTCATGGAATGGATGACTCAATTGTTAAAATGTCAATTCTTGCCAAATTGATCTACAGATGCAACATAATTTCAATCAAACTATCAGCAGAGTGTTCTGTAGAAATTGACAAGATAATTGTAAAATCTATATGGAAATACATAGTACCAATTATAGTCAAAACAACTTTGAAAAACAGCACAGAGGAGTTTTACTACTCAATTTCAAGACTTAATAAGGCAACAGAAATTAGTACAATGAATGCAGTGTGGTATTGGCATCAAGACATACAAATAGATCAATGTAATGGTAAAAGACCCAGAAAATGACTCACACTCATGTGGTCAACTGATTTTTGACAAAGGTGCAAAGGCTATTAAGTGGATAAAGGATAGACTTTTCAACAAATGAAGCTGGAACTATTGCATAGCCATACGAACACAAATGAACTTTATTCCAGTCCTCACATCACACAAAAATGAATTCAAAAGGGATTATAGATCTAAATGTAAGAGGTAAAATATAAAAAGTCTAAAAATATTATTTAAGATAAGCATGTGGTTTATTAAATTTAGATTACACTTCAAACAAGGAAAAACATTTTTATGACCTTCTTTTAGACAGAGTTCTTAAATCATCAAAAGGAAAATTCAGAAAAGAAAAAAACGATAAAATGGACTTTATTAATATTAAGAACTTCTACTTTTTGGGCACCTGGGTGGTTCAGTTGGTTAAGCATCTGACTCTTGATTTCCACTCAAGCCATGATCTCATGAGTGTGAGATTGAGCCCTGATTCAAGCTCTGCACTGACAGCACTGAGCCTGCTTGGGATTTTCTGTCTCCTTTCTCTCTGACCCTTCCCCACTTGTACTATCTCTGTCTCTCAAAAATAAATAAATAAACTTAAAAAATTTTTAATTAAATAAAAGAACTCCTACTCTTTAATAGACAATATTAGGAGAATGATAAGAGAAGACAAAAGTGGGAAAATATTTACAATCACGTATTTGTCAGAAGACTTGTATCCAGTATACATATATTTTTAAAAACTCTCTAAATTCAGTGATGAGTAAACAAACAAGCCTAATTTAAGAAGGACAAAAAACTTGAACTTATTTTACACAAAAAAGGATATATGAATGGCAAATGAACACAGGAATAAATTCTCAACATCATTATTCATTAGAGAAATGCAAATTAAAACCATATGGGATATTGTTATACATATTATAATGTCTAGAATTTAAAAGACTGAACTATACTATGCTAAGTGAAATAACTCAGAGAAAAGACAAATACCATATTGCTTCACTAATATGTGGAATCTAAAAAACAAAACAAATGAGCAAACAAACAAAAAGCAGAAAAAGACCAATAAACACAGAGAACAAATTGATGGTTGCCAGAGGGGAGGGGATGAAAGATGGGTGAAATGGGTGAAGGGGAGTTAGAGGTACAAACTTCCATTTATGAAATGAGTAAGTCACAGGGATAAAGGGCACAATGTAGAGAATAAAATCAGTGGTATTGTAATAGCGTTGTATGGTGACAGAGGATAGCTACACTTGTGGTGAGCACAACATAACCTACAGACTTGTCCAATCACTATGTTGTACATCTGAAACTAAGGTAACATCGTGTGTCAACTATAATTCATTAAAACAAAGAAACAAAAACAGATTACATAAATAAGTAAATAAATAAGACGGACCCTACCTAATGCTGAGGATGACATGAATTAACTGGAAGTGGTGTTAAGAAAATAATAAATAATAAATAAAATGGATAATAAAATGGTAGAGCACTTTATTTTTTTATTTTTATTTTTTAATTTTTTTTTTCAACGTTTATTTATTTTTGGGACAGAGAGAGACAGAGCATGAACGGGGGAGGGCCAGAGAGAGAGGGAGACACAGAATCGGAAACAGGCTCCAGGCTCCGAGCCATCAGCCCAGAGCCCGACGCGGGGCTCGAACTCACGGACCGCGAGATCGTGACCTGGCTGAAGTCGGACGCTTAACCGACTGCGCCACCCAGGCGCCCCTAAAATGGTAGAGCACTTTAGAAAACAGCTTGGTAGTTCCCCCTAAAATTAACTATATACTTACCATATGAGCCAGCTATTCCACTCCAGGATACTTACCCAAGAAAAATAAAAGCATAAATCCATACAAAGAATTGTACATGAATGTTCATAGCAGATTTATTTGTAATAGTCCCAAACTAAAAGCAACCAAAATATTCATCAACAAGTGAATGGGCAAATTGTGGTATATCCATACAATGGAATAATAACATTAAAAGAAAATTACTGCATGGACCAATATAGATGAATTTCAAAATAATTATGCTAAGTGAAAGAAATTAAAGAGAGTAAAAACTGAATAATGACTTCTTTTCCTAATCTATAATGAATGAAAGCAGAACAGTGGTTTCCTGGAATGGAGAACAGGGAGGGAGGGGCAAAAGGGAGGAATTAGAAAGGGGCACAAGGAAACTTTAGGAGTGACAGATATGGGTATTATATTGATTGTACACGATTTCACGAGTGTCTGCATATGTCAAAACTTACCAAATCGTATATTTTTAATGTGTGCAATTTATTATGTTTTGATTATTTTTCAATAAAAGGTTTTTTTTCAATTTTTTTAATGTTTATTATTTATTTTTGAGAGAGAGAAAGGGTGAGAGCAGGAGAGGCACAGAGAGAGAGGGAGACAGAGAATCTGAAGCAGGCTCCAGGCTCTGAGCTGTCAGGACAGAGCTCGACATGGGGCTTGAACCCATGAACCATGATAACATGACCTCAACCAAAGTCGGACGCTTAACCCTGAACCACCCAGGCACCCCAACAAAACTTTGTTTTAAAGCCTATCTGTGCACAATTAGAGTTTATTTCATATTCTGAGAGTCAACGTTTTTAAGAATTTAAATTCTGAATCTGCGTAGATAACACACAGCATTTCCAGAAGTGATAGAAACCACCTTCACGGATGCTCAGTGGATTTGCCCTGAGAGGGACAGGTTCTATTGTGTGAGAAAATGGTAAGTAGATTCCTTCTAAGATCTATTTCTGGCCCCAAGAAACTATGAAAATGTTTAGCTGCAGCTAATAGATAGATAGCCAACTAGTACAGTAGCAGTGTTTTGCCAGCTGTATTTCTTGTCTATTAAAGTGTCCCCTGTTCAAGTGATAACTGGACTAGTATTTGCCCTCTTTTTTTGTCTTTGGACCACTCCAGAATCACATTCTTCTACTTCACTTGCAAAGTGGAGGAGCTCCTTTTCCTAATCCTAAATATTGTTCAAAAGAAGAACATGAAACCTTTATGTCCGAACCTCTTCTTGGGATATAGCACTTGGCATTTAACTGTATTATGACTTTTAATGCATTTTTTTGTTTAAGGTTTATCAGTTGATAATTGTGACAGTAATTTTATATCTAGTTACTAGTGAGTTATCCTAAATCCTTAATATGTATTATTCTCATTTTTATCCTCAAAACAGTTCTGTAGGTGGTGGTATTCCTACTCTTTATTACAGACCAAAAATTAAATAAATAAATAAATAAATAAATAAATAAATAAATAAATAAATAAGGCTATTTCCCCAAGTTAATACTGTGTTAGTTTTGGAATGGGGATTTAAACCCAAATCCAGCTGACTACAAAGCCAATGAATTAATACCCTTTTCTACTGTGTCTTATTTATTCATTAATTAATTTTGTCTTTTTCTACAAAAAAATGAGATATTTTATTGTAAAAATAATATAACCTGGTAAATATTTCAGCTGAAATTATATCCCAAAGGAAGTATGTGTACATTTGGTGAGGGCTGGGAATATTTCTTTTTTATCTTATATTTCAAATCACACATGATTTATTTTTTGTCAAATTACCAATGTATTACATCCATATTTAAAATTATTTTTATAAAACTTTGCCTTCTAACCAGTTATAAATTATTGGTTATTCACCTATTTTTTAGTACTTGTATCATTTCATTGTTTTACATTTAGATATGTAGCCCATTTGCATCTTTTTCTTGTGTGTGGTATGAGAATTGGATCTATTTCCACCTTTGTTCAAATGGCCCTCAAGTTACCTGAATACCTTTCATCCCAAAGTTCATTCAGTGACTAGCCTAACAGATGATAAAATTTATTATGGTCTCTATAACTAAAACATGTGTTACTGTTACATGAATAGATGCATATAACAACCATATAGAATAGAACGAACAGCAACAGACAAAGCTACATGTGAAATTCTAATATATGATAAAGGTGGTATCTCACATCTTTTCAATCTTTTATCACTTGTTCCTGGTACATCGTAGATACACTAATGTTTGGTGAAATGTATATCTTAAGACAATCCAGGATTAGAGATCTTTGCTTACTTTTTTTTTTTTTTGAGAACATTGCTTACTATTTAAAAAAAAATAGAAGAGGGGCGCCTGGGTGGCGCAGTCGGTTAAGCGTCCGACTTCAGCCAGGTCACGATCTCACCGTCCGTGAGTTCGAGCCCCGCGTCGGGCTCTGGGCTGATGGCTCAGAGCCTGGAGCCTGTTTCTGATTCTGTGTCTCCCTCTCTCTCTGGCCCTCCCCCGTTCATGCTCTGTCTCTCTCTGTCCCAAAAATAAATAAACATTGAAAAAAAAAATAAAAAAAAAATAGAAGAAATTTTCCCATTTACAGATTTCCTAAGAAGAAGAGACTTTAAAAGTTAGAAGCAAGAAAGTTCCCCATGTTAGCTTTAGACAGGTAATAAGCCCTTTCTATTTTGTCTGGAAATCTTGGAGGCACTAATTTGCCTATGGTATCAGAGGTCTGGAATATCAAGACAGGTCTGCAGGGATGAAAAAAAAATTTAGGACATAATTGTCAGGCACCAGAGTGACCAGATTATGTCTCTCAAACAAACCAGGGAAAGCAATTGTGATCCCAGGCAATCTCCACAAAAGGCAAGAACTTGAGTGAGGTCAGTTTTCAGCGCTGAATCAGCACTGGTGGCAATGGCTGAGAGGATGATGCCAGATAAAAATAGCCATAATAAGTACACTTACTGAAACTATGTTTCAGGCAGTGGTGCTAAGAGCTTTATATGTATTGCCTCATCTTTTCCTCTCAAGAGCTCGGCAGTGAACCTTTAGGTACTATAATATCTGCATTTTACAGATGATAAAATTGAGATACAAAAAGTTTAAGTAACTCGCCCAAGGTTAAACAGAATTTTAGAAACAGCTAAAATTCCAGGCTGTATCGTTAACATCTGGGCTATAAGAAGGCATTAGAGGAACTCCCTGGTCGTCCCTGGGGCACTTGGTGGATGCCTATAGGCAGAGTTGTGAACATGAATGACCAAGGAGTCAGGAAAGCCGTCAAGCTTGTCACTCTGATGTTGACCAGCTCGGCTGCATGTCGTGGAGGTTGGGCTCTATTGGCATCAGCAGCATAAATGAGCCCTTCTGGACACACAGGACCGAGAGGAGGTTGGGGGTAGGCAATCCTTCCTCCCAATGATTTGAATTACCATGTGTTAAGGGCAGGTCAGATTCAGACCTTGGAACAGGGGAAGCATGTGGCGGGGGTGGGGGACTTTCAGAGTTAGAATTTTACAAGGAAAAGTAAGGGGGACTGTAGCAAAGCACAGCTACTCCAGCCTCCCTTTGGACCCCATGTTTGCATTTATCCTTCACTTACAACAATTCAACATATATTTATTGAGGACCTACTATTTACCAGGCACTGTGATATTCATGTTGATTGCATAGTAATGGTCCAGCTTTCTTCTCTGGTCTCCCACTATCTGGTAGTTTTTATTGAGCAGGGACTGTCATTCTAATCCTTTTGTACTCAGTAGAGAACATGGTGTCAGGCACAATATTAGGTGAACAAAGAATGGCCTGTATTTAAATCTTGAATCTGTCACTTAATCATTGCGAAATCTTGACTAAGCACTTAACTTCTTTGGAACTTAGTTTCCCTGACTGCAAAATGAAAATTTTCCATCTTGTATGCATGTAAAGATGGTGGGGGGGGGGGGAGGAGAACAATGCCTGTAAAAGCACTTCATAAAATGTAAAGGGCCATAAAAGTGTCATTCCTTGCTCTCTTTTGTGTCATCTTCCTTCCTCCTTCTCCCTTCCCTAGTTCTTACCTTCTACGTCGCTTTCCATACCTTCTACTTTTGCTTTCAGTAAATTGGCTAAAGTCTGAGTCCCCCATATGCCTGGAGTGATAAAGGGGCCCCTGGACTGTATCATGCATCTCTCATTCCCTTTTCTTGCTGTTTTTTTCCCAAACACTGGAAGATATGGCGTTTTAGTCTCTCGCTCCAGTTGGCGCGGATCATCGGGTCTGCACATTGCATGAAAATATAGTAGGTTTAAGGTTTGATTAGTTTCAAGGCTATTTATACTTAAGCAGTGATATAGGAACAAAAAGCCCTCTTTTCACGGTCTGGCTTGGCTTGCTAGGTTCTACTATGTGGAAGTTGAGGCCAGAGGTCTAGGTGACACTGAAGAGTTGTTTTGTCCTGTTCCACCTTCATATATATCTGCCCATTACAGGAATCTCAAGGTAAGTAAAGGATGGCTGGGCCACGGAAGGATTTAGGTTTCCTGACCAAACCATGTTATTATTATACAAATGCAATTCCTGAAAAGCATCCCAAACATACTGCCCCTGATGAGAAGAGGACGGGGAATCAAAGTATCCTATCTTCTGGGCTCAAGGCCCTGGTGTCATCTTCAGCTTGTTTTCTTTTGCCTTCCGTGCAGTGAGCCCTTTAAGTCCTGTCAATTCTACCTCGTAATTCCTTTCCTATCCCATCTCTCATTTTAATGGCATGTTTTGTGTGCTCATCATTCTGCACATGGACTTGTAAAGCCATTTCCTAACTGGACACTCTGAGTTTGTCCTCATGGTGCCCCTAAAGCACAATTCAAAGCTTCTCTTCTCCCTGCTTAAAAACTTGAGGGGCATTGCATTATTCATATCAGAATCCTTACACTTGTGATCAACAAACCAAATCCAGCTTGCAGAAATTTTTCTTTTAACAGTCAAATAAATGAACAAACAAGGAAATCTACAATCAATATTCAAATACTGGAGGTTGCTTATAAAGATCCATATTTCTGGATTGCAATCACCAGCGGAAGGTAAAATTTGGGCTCTCTCAGGGATCAATGTTCTCTTGAAGTCATTGTAGCCCCCACCCTACCCCCCATGCAACGGGTCTGTATGTACATTTGCTGGCAAACTTTCCACCTCCACAGCTGATACCTGTCAGTGAGACTGAAGCCTCTTTTTTAAAAATGAAATCTATACAGAGAGGGAAGGAGGCAAACCATAAGAGACTCTTAAATACTGAGAACAAACTGAGGGTTGATGGGGGTGGGGGAGGGGAGGAGAAAGTGGGTGATAGGCATTGAGGAGGGCACCTGTTGAGATGGGCACTGGGTGTTGTATGGAAACCAATTTGACAATAAATTTCATTAAAAAATAATGAAAATAATAAACAAAATAAAATAAAATAAAAATAAAAATAAAAATGACATCCAGACTTCTTAATCTGGTGTGGAGGACCTGACAATAGGTCAGGAAGACTGAGTAATGTTCCCCACATATGTCCTGCTTCTAATCCCCAGAACCTATGAATTACCTTACACAGAAAAGGGGGCCTTGCAACTGTGATTAAGGATTTTGAGAGAGGGAGATTATCCTCTATCCCAGGTGAGCCCAATGTAATGAAAGGGTCTTCACAAAAGGGAAGCAGGTGGAAGAGATAAGAAAGGTGATGTGCCAATAGAAACAGAAACTGGACTGATGGGGTCACAACCCAAGGAATACAGGCAGCCTCTAGAAGCTGAAAGAAGCAAGGAACAAATTCTTTCCTGGAGCCTCAGGGAGGAACCTTTGTCTATACTTTGATGTCAGCCCTGTAAGACTCACTTCAGACTATGGCCTCCAGAACCTTAGGAGAATAAATTTGCATTGTGTTAAGTCACTTAGTTTGTGTTAATTTGTTACAGCAGCAATAAGAAACTAATTCTTTACTTCAACTTGCTTTTCCACATTAATCTTCTAGGGTATTGCCCCAGAACAGATTTCTCACTTGCCTTCCAAAGTCATAATCATTTCCTGATTCTTGAACATCTGTTTTGACTGACCATTTCCCCATCCCTCTGAGGATGGTTTTCTTCATGGCTTTCAAATGCCACCTCCTCTTGAAACTTGCTCCTTTCCACTCTGTTGGATTTGACTTCATATGAATTGAGTTCGCCATCTTTACTTTCTTCTACCCTTTTATCAAATGTTTTTTATAAGGTTCCAGGCTCTGCATGTATGTTTTATATCCATTATCTTATATAATACTTTCAAGGAGAGGCCCTTGCATGTATATATATGCTCATGTGTGGACACCTCAGCCTGCATGCCCAACCCATATCACATCCTTTGAAACTTCCTGTTCTTGGACCATCTTTCATATTGAGTGGGTCCTCATATCTGAGGTGCAGTCTTGACCCAGGAAGATATGCCAGAAGAGGCCTGCATAGGTCCTGGAAGAAGATTTGAGGCTGTGTGGACAAAAAGTTTGGGGTTCTGTGTACAAAGAACTAGACTAGAAGTTGTACATGGGTTCTGGATATACATGAACCTTTGGCCTCACTAAGTTCTCACACTTTACAAAAGGGCACAGTCCCAGGAGGGCCAGAGCTGGACCCTCCAAAGAGCATAGCCTGGGGCAGAATCCTTTCTTCTCTAGCTCTGTGTTCAGTACTGATGTAGAAGTCTCATATTTTTGAACTATATCTTCAACTGGTGTTTAAGCTCCATGAGGGTAAAGAGGGTGTTTTCTCTTCTCTCCATAGGCCTGCTAGGGGCTGGCATGTGTGTTAAATTGGTTCTGAACCAAATCAGAGGTGTGGGTTGAAGGGACCCTGGATTTACTGCCCACCCACTACATGCTTGTCACTAAGCTGAGTGCTCTACACATGTTCCTTTATTTGATCCTCACGACCTTTGAGAAAGATACTGAAGCCAGATACAAAAAGTACATTTCAAACGGACTAAGAAATCTGGTCAAAGTCACATGACTAGTAAGTGGTAAAACGGGGATTTGAACTAACATCTGTCCAACTCCACCTGCCATGTGTATTCATGACTGCATTAATTCATTTAACAATGCTTTATTGAGGGCCCACGATATGGCAATTATTTCACTGATTATTGAAGATATGCTGGCGAGAAAACCAGATACTATTCATGACCTCATGGAGCTTACACTCTACTGAGACAGTCAGGGAAACAAATAATCACATTTCTGTGTAATGTTTCCTAATGGAAGAAGTAAATGGCACATAGTCCTTCCATGATATTGCCTCAAATTGCTAAAGGTAGACCTTAAGATGGTGTGACAAGCTGTGGAAAAGAGCTCTCTCCAAAGTAGGTAGGTCCCAGGACCACTCAAACCATGTTACATTGGCCCGTTTAGTCCCATTTACAGCACTGCCCAAGTTAAAGAAAGGTACTATTAGCCTACTTTCCTGAATAACCATAACCCTGCTTTATACAATTTGTTTTTTACATTTCTCAGAGTAGAATGGTTCCTGCTAAAAAACTTGCAAGTGTTTGGTAATGTGACAGAATTAAATTTACTAACTTACCGTGGCATTGAATTTTCTCTATTAGTAGTAAAAGTATGAAAATTGTACTCAGCATGATAGTGTGGAAGTGTTTGGGAATAGCATTAATGACTTTAAACCCAATCTCGGGCAGGACAACACAAGTTTTGCACTGTGTATTTTTGTTTTTTCTTTCTTTCTTTTCTTTTCTTTTCTTTCTTTCTTTCTTTCTTTCTTTCTTTCTTTCACATAGAAGTGCAAAAATGTCAGGTAAGTTGTTCAAGGTCACAGAGCAAATCAAGGACCAAAGTGGACAAGGAGGTAGAAATGAAAGGTTATAAACTTCTGGCTACTGAATGTGTGTGTATGTTACATTCTTCTTTACTCTTTCATCTAAGACTTTACAAAGAAAGAAGAAAAGGCTTTCAGGATCTGCATATGGTGTGAGGAGTGAGTTCAGTGTTGCTTTTAATTGAAAGCTCTGAGGGCAAAGCTTGCAGAGCAGGGTAACAGCTGTAGCACATGCAACTGCCCCGTCACGCTGTGTAGCCATAATAGACAGGCTTATTACTTTTTAATTAGGAGCTTCAGTGTTTTGTTAAACTGTAAATGTGTCAGGACCTGGGGATTTGGATATACACTAAACTGTCTTGCATTAATCTTTGTAGAAGCTTTTGAGAGATTCAGGGTCAGTTTGCAAAAGGCATTTTCTTATTGTGTAATAACAAGAGTTAACATTTACTAAAGATTTACCATTTTCCAGGCATTAGGCTGAATACCATTTGGATTCATTTATTCAACCAACCGACTGGTATATATTCCTTGAATTCCTACTAGGGTCTAGGGACTGCGTTAGGCATCTTGGTGGATAGATAACTAATGAATAAAACCCATCCAGATTCAGTCCTCTAGGACATTATAAAAACATAAAATATATGTTTATGTAAATGAAATGGAAAATATTCTCTGATAATAACCATAAGGGAGGAACAGTGGTGTGTCTTCCCCCACTCACAGAGTCCTCCCCAAGTTTCTCCCATATGGGTGCAAGGCACCTCCATCCATCCATCCATCCATCCATCCATCCATCCATCCTTCCACTTGCTGAGGGCACAAGTACTGTGGTCATTCTTGATTTTTTCCTCTCCTCCCCTCTTGTATCAAATCATTACCAAGTACTGCCTATTTTATCTCCAAAATAGGTCTCAAAATCATCTACTCTCCTCCTCCTCCTCCTCCTGTCCCATACCCCAACTTAGGCTTCTTGCCTATACTCCCTCAGTAACTTTCCAATTGGAATCCCCAATACCATTCTTGCTCCTTCTAATCCCTTCTCCATACTTTTTTTGAAACAAGGTGTTTTTAAAAAATGTTTATTTATTTTTGAAAGAGGGAATAGACACACACACACACACACACACACACACACACAGAGGGGGGAGGCGGGGAGACAGAGGATTGGAAGCAGGCTCTGAGCTGATAGTGGAGCTCAAACTCATGAACTCTGAGACCATGACCTGAGCTGAAGTTGGACGCTCAACCAACTGAGCCACCCAGGCACCCTCCACCCCTGCCCCATCCTCCACACCTTAAGCGTGTGATTTTGTTAAAACACAGATCACATTACATCTCTCTTCTGCTCTTGAATCTTTAGTGACCCACCATGGCACCCTTTAATGGACTCTATAAGGTCCTGGCTTCCCTGTCACTCTTAATTACCATTTCCCTACCCTACCAATCTTCTTTTGTTTTTTTATTCCATGTTACATATTTAATGCCCATGAATTATACCAGGATGTCAACTCCACAGGGCCTCAGTACCTAGAACAGAGCCTGAGTCATACCTGGCATCCCATAAATATTTGCTACAGAATGAAAGAATAAATAGAAGGAATGAAATTCTGTACATTCAGAGGAAAGACTGTGCTACAGAGAATAGGTGAGGAATTGAAAAGGAAGTGGAATTTTAAGATTGATCCTAAAGGATCTAGACAGACTTGAAGTGGGGTGGGTCAGAAGATCATTGGGAAGGGTATTCCAAACAAAACATATAGATGTGTGTGTTTCAGTTTTGGCTCTATTACCAGCTGTATAGTCCTGGTTGAATTACATTATATCTCTCTGATTTCTTTTCTATAAGGTATTAATATAGAATATTTTTCCCTTTCCAATGAGAGTCCAATGAGGTGCAGATTTTGAAAACTTGTGAAGATTACCAAGTCATAACAGGACTTA
Source organism: Leopardus geoffroyi (assembly GCF_018350155.1). Taxonomy (NCBI): domain Eukaryota; kingdom Metazoa; phylum Chordata; class Mammalia; order Carnivora; family Felidae; genus Leopardus; species Leopardus geoffroyi. Next base: position 52,569,700 of record NC_059329.1, on the reverse strand, counting down.
AGAAACATTTTTACTATTTATATTTTAAGATTTAGATTGTATACATTTTATGGGCAATTTTGTCTAATCATAGATGCCCCTCAAATCCCATAGATTCCTTTGTTTCATGGTTTTTCCTTCCGTCCCTTGTGAAGACATTAAATGGTAGATGCCACGAAAATATGTAGCCTGCCTCAAATGAGTTCTATATTCTCTTCTTTGATGTGTGTTGCTAACCAGGTTCTTTGTACCTTGTTCTAGTCAGATTTTCCTTGTTTAATGATCATGTTTTGCAAAACTAAAATAACCAAGCACACATAAAAATGACTGAATCTTGACAAATGGATAAAGAAGATGAGGTGTGTGTGTGTGCACACACACACACAAGGGAATATTACTCAGCTATCAAAAAGAATGAACTCTTGTCATTTGCAACAACATGGATGGAACTAGAGTATATTACGCTAAGCAAAATAAGTCAGAGAAAGATATCATGTTTTCACTCATAACAAAACATAGGGTAAGGGAAGGAAAAATAAATTAAAAACAGAGAGGGAGGCAAACCGTAAGAAACTCTTACATACAGAGAACAAACTAAGGGTTGCTAGAGGGGTATTGGGTGGGGGATGGGCTAAATGGGTGCGGTGCACTAAGGACGGCACTTGTTGGGATGAGCACCGGGTGTTATATGCAAGTGCTGAATCACTAAATTCTACTCCTGAAATCATTATTACATTATGTTAACTAACCTGTATTTAAATAAAACAAACAAACAAATAAAAGGTGACTCTGAGTCTTGGCCTTGTCATGAAGAGCTGATAGTCTCGTGGGGCTGAGGAACAAGCAAGAAAAGAAACTTAGGGAAGAAACTCTAGCTTTTCATTGGTTTCTGGGCATCTGTGTTGAGGCAGTAGACGTGTGGAGTGGGTTTGGGGGTTTAGGGAAACAAGCTAACATTACATAACTTACACATAATGTACTGGGACCTCCAATAGCATTATAAACTGTGCATTTACTGTCTCCGTTATTATCAGTCTATTCCAACCACTACCAAAAACTACCATATTTTTGGCATCCATATTTGTAGCTTGTATGTAGCTACCATATTTGTAGCTTGTATGCAGCTACTTTGCATGTACTTTGTATTATCTTATTTAGTCCTCAAAGAAAGTGATTCTTACACTTTAGTGCTTATCAGAAATACTTGGAGGGCTTGTTAAACTACAAGATCTTGGATCTAAACTTGGATCTATACCTAGAAGGTTTCGGGGTGGGGCCCAGTATTTTCATTTTTAACAAATTTGGTAGGTCTGTGTGGAAACTATGTATCTGCATTTCTAACAAGTTCCCAGGCAATGCTGATGCTGCTGGGTCAGGGACCATACTTTGAGAACCACTATCTTAGAGGATCCAAAACTAGTATTCATAGCTAGAGCTCAGCCAAACTAGGAGGCAAACATTAACTCATCTAAATACAAATCTCATGCTCTTTCCTGCACTATTACACTTGTTCATTTTGGCAAAGACTAAAATGTAAATTCCATCAGAATGGAGGGAGAGAAGAAGGAGGAAATAAAGAAAAATGGAAGAGTGAATGAGGCAAGCAGTCAGGGAAAAGTATGTTTAATCATGAGGTTTGGGGATTGCCTGACCTGCCCCACCTTGGGACTCAAGCTATTTAGCTCAGGATTGAAAGGCTGTTATAATTTTGGAAATAATATTTCACAAAAATTATTAATGATTATAAGGTGTCAGGAAAGCCTTTCTCATGAAGATAGTTTCTGAATGAGACTCTACTTTTCTTTGAACCTAAGGGTTGGTAGATTCTCCAAATATCATGGCCTTCCAAGTTACATCACTATCAAATATTTTCTGGGAAAATATTGGTAATAATAAAGCCCATCTAACAAAATGGTGCCAAGGATAACGAATGTAAGCTACGGTAAATTACAAAGTGCTTGGCTGATGTGAATTCAGGCAATCTCTGTTAAATTCCAACGGGCTGATAATAATGATATTATCAACAACATTCATGACTTGGATTCATATAATGCTTTCAGTGCACTCAGAGTAAGATAAAGAGGTAAGTGTTAGTTGGAGAGAAAGGGATTAGGGCCCAAATGTTGAATTGAGACCCTGAGGTCCTACGAGAAGAGGAGAAGTGAGGAATTCTCACACTGTTATACCCTAGTAATGCACCCACAGCCTTAGACTAGTGACATTTACCATTTATAAATGCCTGGAACATAGAGTGCTCAAGTCTGGGGCTTCTATGTCAGCCTGCAAGTATTCAAATTCCTTTCTTAATACTTAGTACTGTGACTTCCTGCAGATCACTTAACTTCTCTAAATCTCAACTTCATCTTTATCAAAGTGAAATAATAGGAATATATACAACATAAGATTTTGAGAGACTAAGAGACAAATTACCAGGTGTACTCACAACTGCAAAGAAAAGACCCCCCCCCCCCCCCCCCCCCCCCCCCCCCGCCATTCCCGAAACCAGCCAGGGTGTGCCCGGTTGTAGTCTGACCTAAAGGCAGGAACCAATCAAGTTCTGCTGAGTGGTTTGAAATAAAGGCGGGAACCAAACAAGTTCTGCTGAGCGTTCAAATTTAAATGTCAACCAATAACAGCTCTGTAACCTCAAAAACTCCCTAACTTGTTTGTGCCTGTCTATAAAAGAAGCTGTAAGATCCTTGCTCGGGGCCTCTTAGCGTCACCGGCAACGAGTGCGCGGAGGATCGGGTTCGAACCTGCAATAAACGACCCTTGCCGCTTGGCTTTGACTCTGGACTCTGGTGGTTTGTTTTTGGGGGGTCTCTTGAATTGGGGCATATCAATTTCTGCCAAAATTAAATATATTAATGCACATAAAGGCTTGGCACAGCACTGGAACCATCTCATCTTGACACACAATAGATGTTCAGTAAAAATACCGAGGAAAGGAAGAAAGAAGAGAATTCTCTCTCTCTCAATCAGACCCATAATTTTGTTGGCAGGCAACCCAGCCCAGTGGCTGGGCTTAAAAGAAGGTTGTTTCCTGTCTCTTCTTTGCCTCTGAATGAAGTTCTCACCCTACACGAGTGATCCAGGTTACCTGGGAACATAGAAGCATCACCTCAATGGGTCCCCCTTGTGGTTGCATATAAATGGCGAGTCCTGATACATCAGATGGGAATGGCAGGTAAAGGTGACATTAAAGTATACATGGAAAAAGCACCTGTGTTCTCATTTAAGGAAGTCAAAGAGGAAGCCACTTGTTATGAATTGAAAGTGTACAAGAAGACATGGTGAGCTCTGCTCTACTTTGGGAAAGAATATAAGCAGTTTCTTTGCACATGGGAGGAAACTATTTATGGAGTGATTTTATGTAGGGTTGTAAGACAGATTATACTATTGGCAAATGAGGTCAGAGGAGCAGAAGGGACTGATGGTAAAATGAGTAGCTTGCATAGGACAGGTTGCCCTGACTATATATGAACCTTGAAACAGCTGATGATATTTTTTAAAGTGCTGGGTTAAAAATGTATCACTTTTCTTGAAACCCCTGGAGCTAAACCTGGCATTTTATTTTGCATGTGTTTTATATTCATATATAGCAATTCCTGAAGTGTAACAGTAAAAACAGCATAACCAGACTTTTTATTAAGAAGCAGGGACACCTGGAGACTTTTTAGTATTGTTGTGTATTATTGGTCTGTTCTGTGGGTTTCAGATTCAAAAACCTAAGAGGGCTAGGCAAGGAGTGTTAATGACCTGAGAAGGATGAAGGCAGGGAGATAAGAGGGAATGGCAGCAGCTGTAGCAAAATAGAGCATATACACTCTACCAGAAGGGGAGAGCATCTTCTCAGGGCTAGGCAATGGAGATCTTGGAGTGGATAGATCTTCTGACTTTTCGAAGAGACACTAGAAATCTAAAATCTTGTATGATGTGTGATGTTGCCTGATTGTTTAATACTGAATAAATTTGAACACCAAATAAAACCTATCTTTGAATCTGGCCATCATTAAGTAACTTCTGTTTTATTCAGTCATCGCACTACCTACCTGAGGATTCCCAAACCTATGTGGTCTTTGCCCACAACTTTGTACATTTAATTCAGGCCAGTCTTTCCACACACTGGGCAGCCAGCACTTTGTCCATTAGCACTTATAGAAGGTGCTACAGGCAGCCTAGGTCTATTTAGGGGAAGTCTTAGGTGCACTGGTTTTAAGGTCAGACAGATCTGGAATTGAGGCCTGGATCTACCACTTACTAGAGCTGAATGACACTGGACAAGACTCCACTCCCTTATCTGAACCAGATGATAATAGTAACTAGTTAAACGGTTATTGCAGGGACTACATGGAATTATGTATGTAATATGCTTAGCATAATTCTAAGCATACAGTACTCAATAAATATTAACTATTATTATTATTTCTACTAAAAACAACTAGTGCCTCTAACTTTATTCCTTTACTTGACCCTTACCCCTTACTCCATTTCTGCAGTTACCCAAGTCTTGACCATATCTGTGCACATATCCTTCAGTTCAAAGGCAACTTGGTTTCTTAGGTTCCCACCTCCAGTGTTTTATTAGGCATGAATGGTATCATCTTTTCTGGTTATTCTTAAATGACTGACCCTAGGTACTAGTTAAATTAAGAAGTCTGGAATAGTAGAATTTTTCATTCTTGGTGTCATCAGGATCTTTAATATGTACCTGTTTCAAAATTTTTGCCTAGAATTCATTGGAGGTCCCTTACAGAGTCTTACTTGAATCCTCCCAGAAGTGACCCATTTACCACCTGGCAAGGAATCTCTTTATTACCAACATTCTTTGTGATACTCAACAAAAATTCACCTTCCCACAGATTGTAATGATTATCTCTGATTTTCTTTCTCTTGGGAGGAAAACAAAATATGGATAAAAGAGAGAGTATAATGGGCTATAGGCATGTCTGAAGTTCACTCTTCAAAACAGGCCATAATAAAAATCAATATAAACTTTTGTCTGAGTTACTGAGGTATTCTATTCCTGACTATGAAGGGTAATGCAAATTATATGTGTATATGAAGTGCATATGTGAATTTGAAACTAGTATGCATAACAAAACCCATTTTATACAATATAGAGAATAACATCTACCAAGTTTTCTTTATGTGTTTATGCAGAATGACAATATAAATTGTTAATGTAAAGTGGTTGTTATTTAATAAAAGTATGAAGTACAAACTTTATGTCTGTATCTATATATCTCCTACTGTTTGCCATCAACTGTAATGGTATGTCTAAGTGCTCTTTTCAATAATATAGAAGCCAATGTTTACTATTCATGAAGTATCACTAGGTGGGTGTTTATCCCAAGCTAAGCTGTGAGCTACTTGCAAATATAAAGTTTTGAATAAATCATTGTGAATTTGCATGTATTGACATAAGTCTGGAGGATGGCATTTTTGCTTATAAATTAAGCTTAATCAAGATTTATCGATCACTTTCTACATACCAAGTACTGTTTTGTTTTGTTTTGTTTTGTTTTGTTTTACACTGGGAGTAAAATGGGGATAAAATCTAGTCTCTTTTCCCCAAGGTTTATGATATAAAGACATCTAACCTGATAATTTCATGATAATATGGAAACACCATGATTGAAAGGCATGTTTCAAGCCACATGAAAACACAGAGATAGTTGTTCAGCAAATCTCTTTGAATGAGGTGATGCCTCACATGAGTCTTGCAGGTTGCGTAGGAGTTAATAATGACATTCAAGGTTTATTGAGCATGATCTGTGTGCCAGGCAGTAATCTAAGTGCTCTTACATGTCTTGGCTCATGAAACATCCATGTGAACATTATGAAGTTGGTGTTACTATATTTCATTTTACAGATGAGAGAATCACAGTACAGATGATTAAATGGTTTCACTAGTGTCACTTGACTGGTGATGGGAGAACCAAAATCTGACCTCCAGCAATCCGACACCAGAATTTATAGTCACCCTAATGCACCGTCTTTATTTTAGGCAAATAAAGACATATGGGAAGGTCATACCTAGCAGAGGGAACAGCATGCATAAACACATGGAAGGTGGGAAGTATAAGCAGATACCACTATAACATAAAGTACATGGCAGGAGGAGGCAGAGATATTCTGGAGAGGTAAGGAGTAGAAGGGTTTTGAGAAGGGGATCTTCCCCTGGCTATAGTTTAGAAGATGAATCTAAGAATGGCAAGGCTTCAGCAAGGAGTCTATTAGCAGACATGTATAATAGTCCAGAGAGGAGATGTTGAAGAGAAGAGAAGAGAAGAGAAGAGAAGAGGGAGTTATTAAAATGATTGGGTTGACTTTTCTGCCAGTTCAGTGGGATGACATCAAAGTCACATTTCATCTAACATTAGGAAAGTGTGACTTTTCTGGCAAGTGCATGTTTGTGGAACAAATACCCTGGCTCTACTGTTTGGCATTTTATGTCAGTAAAAAGAGAAATTATTTATATAAGCTTTTATAAATTACTTTTTCTTCATATGCTCATAAACTCTCATACTGAAGCTTCTCTAAGGGACCTAATTCATGGATTTGGGAGGGAACAATGTGATGATGGGTTTAAGCACCTGCAGAAAGGAAGTGAGACTATAGGAGATGGCTTATGAAGAACTGGATATGTTCCCAAGAAAGTATGATTAAATCCTGACTGGACAAAAGAAACTGTAAGAGAGTCACCTAGGTTCAACATGCCTGAAGTAGGTCATGGTCCCTGGGACAGACCCTCATATTCTTGAGCACACAGCTAGATCAACTTTCCCAGACTTCCTTGTAGTTAGATGCAGCCATGTGACTGACTTCCAGCTAATGAAATGGGCCTAGAAGGAATTTTACCACTTCTAGGCTTGGAGCAAAACAATCCTCTCATCCATGCTTTTTCTTCTTCTCCTGATGTTAGGCAAAAGGGTATGTTGACCTTAGAAGCTACGTGTTGAACACAATGAAAAAGCCAAGTCCCTAAATCACCACTTGGAGGAGAGATGCTTACCAGTCAAGCACTCTCTGCATTTTACCTGTGTAAGAAATAAGTTATCATGTTAAGCACCTAAGATTTGGGGATTTCTGTTAGAGCAGCTAGCACTGACTTAAAAAAAAAAACAATCAGTGACTCTGTTACATAAGTGTGCGAAGAGATTCTGAAAGGTCAGAAGTCCATCAGGATAAATCATACCCTAAGCTAAGGAGAGAACCAAGAAAGTGAACTCAGAAAAGGTAGATATTAAGAGCAACTGGGATTAGTCTATTGTCTTTCAAGCTTCACTAAAACATCCTTCAATGGCATTCAAGTCCCTTGCTCCATTGCTGTGGTTGTTAGGCTTTCTACTGAGAATCATTTGACTTTCATAGAATGGTGGAAAAGCCATGGACTGGGGGGCATAAACCCTGACTTTGCTGCACACCTGCTGAGTGATCTTCAGTTACTTCACCTCTTAGAATGTCAGTTCCCATTGCTATAAAATGGGTATCCTAAAAATAGCGTAACAATAAAAGACATAGGAGGAAGAAAAGGATTTAAAGGTGTATGTGAGGGCATTGAGGAGGGCACCTGTTGGGATGAGCACTGGGTGTTGTATGGAAACCAATTTGACAATAAATTTCATTAAAATAAATAAATAAAGGTGTATATGAAGAAGGCAACAGAGTTTTAAAGACAACTCTAAGAGGAAACCCTAATGGCCCATTTACCGTGCCCTACTCTAGAGCACAGAGTGCTACTCAGGGGATGTGACCAGCCAGCTCTGGATAGAGAGGGGAAGATAGAGAAGGGAAGCTGCTGGAGGCAGCACAGTGCAGTGGCTGCGTCCAGATTTCCGAGTCTCTCTGTCTCTCACTAGCTAAGTAACTGAGAGAGTTTTCTAAGCTTCAGCTTCCTTGTCTGCAAAACAGAGTTAACAAAGTTGAGATCATTCAATAAGATACCCTGTGGAATGTGGGGTAGCCAAGTGCTTGGCAGACAGTGGATGCTCAATAGATGTTAACTTTCTTTTCTCTTTCCTTCACATCAGGAAGGGCATGCTCCAGGTAGCATGTTTAAGTGAGCATGGGCTTTTGATCCAGAGTCTGGAGATCAAATCACACCTTGATTTGCTCATCCTAGGCAACATTTTAAATCCACTATCTCCAGGTTCTGCTTTTATGGAGTGGAGAAAGACCTGCCTTCTTCCCAGGTCCCTGTGAGGCTGAAATGGACTCTATTTGGATACCCCTTCCTTCAGAGGTTGCAAAGTGCTCCACTAAAAATTAATTATTAGAATGTTTTTAATTACCAGAGACATACATGTGATTGTGGATCTTTTTTCTTCCCTTTCCCAATATCCCCCAAATGTTTCGGTGTCCCAACTGCCTGATGGCCTTTCCCAGAAGCCTGATACATTTACCAGTGTTCCCTTTGTGAGAAGGATGAGGCTGGCATGACTACACAAGGGCATTTTCAGTCTACCAAAGAGGCCCTTGCATTGGGTTTCTGGTAGGCAGTAATGATCAGACTTGGCTTCAGCACCATTAGGGTGGTTTACAGGATAGATATGGAACCAGAAATATTTAGGAGTAAATCCTAGTGTTTCACATTTACCAGTTGTGAGATGAAGGGTAACCTGAGTCTCAGTTACCTCATACATAAAATAGGGATAATAATATTATTCCATGGGGTCATTGTAAGGTTGACTTAGTTAATGGTGATGCCTGGCATGTACTGAGCACTCAATGCATCCAGGTTATTTTTATTAGTTCTTTTCTGGCCCTCAATGCTCCACCTTGCGAGAGCCTCTGGGAAGAAACAGGGAAACCATGCTGCAACTGCTGCTAGCATTGCTGGTACTTGTAATATTTAAACACTGCCTTTAATTCTGTGTTGAAGTATAAACACTGAAACTGTTTGGGTTTTGTTGCTGCTGTCTTGCTAAAAAGATATACATCTTTGAGAAGCTTTTAAAGCCTCAAACTTCTCTTTTAGCCGAAGTCTGCCTCAACTTGAAATGATGAATTCTTTTATTCATTCACTTTGGCTTAACGGACAATAGTGATCACACTTTATTTTTGTTTTTCCCCCTTTCTTTGTATGTCCTTGTAGGTGCTGCAGACATAGAATGTTTTCAGTATGTACTCTTCCCCTTTCACTCTCCTATGCCTTGGTTCACTCTCTGAATACCATAGGAGCAAGGGTCTTAGAGCCACTGACCAGATGTGTGGGACTTTACTATATCAGTGCCTAATCTAGGACATAGTTTTCTCATTTGAAAAATGGAGAGAAGGAGCTAAGTAGTTTCTAGGGTCCCCATTCTGACATTTTAGAATTGAATTTAACTTGCATTTGCTCATTTATTCAATGAATAAGTATTGATTTCATCTCATGCATAGGTCTTCATGGTAGTAATTAACTTGCTGTCGTGTAACTGTGTGCATCTCAGTGCTGAGAGCATAGAAAAAAACTGACATGATTTCTGTCTTGAGAAGCTCACAGTCTTGTAAGGGGGTGCAAACAGACAATTACACTCTAATAATCTAACTAATGCAATGGAGGCTCATATAAGTTTCTGACCAGAGCATCAGAGCTTCATTAGTGAAGGGGGTGTGTAGCCACTGACAATGACTCAACTAACAAATGAGATGTTAATTTAATTATTAATTCATGGTACTCTTGACCTCCAGAAGCTCATAGTCTAAGGCAGGATACAGATACACAAATGATCACAATTCTGTATGTCAAGTTCTGTAATAAAAGAATGAACAAGGTCATCTATAAAGAGAAGAGAAAATTAATTTGGCTCAGACTACTACCCCTTTCAGGTGTGAAATTATTTGGTTCAAAAAACAAACCTGGGGGAAATTAAACTACAGGAATATGGTTTTAAAAGGAATGTATTAATTTATGATATGACTATGTATTATTTGTCATACACTAGACACCATGACAGGCATAATTCAATGATACACAAGATAGTTCTCCCAATGTATGGTGCTAGGAGGGAAACCAACACAAAATCAAACCTAAAATGTCAAAAATTTAGAGCCAGAGGATCAGACTTGTTGTCCTAGCTTCTCACTTAAAAGATGTGTGACATGGAGAGAACCACTTGATATCTTGACTTCATTTCTCTGGTGTGCAAAAATGCGACCATATGTACAGGAAGCCAGTGGTATAAGAAATAATATTTAAAAAAAATAAAGTTTGTGGAAATGCTTTGTGGGATGTTGATGACTCTACACATGTTAGTAATGATCATACAAGTGAAAGAGGGAATTGGTTTTGCTCAACCTAACATGAGAGAAGGCAACGATTCCCACATAGAGTGACTCATCTATCCTCAGGGCTTCAAGCCCATGTATACAGTGATGACTTCCAATCTCTTTTTGTTGATTAGTCTTTTTTATTATTTTTTTTTCTCAGCTGCTGATCAGTAACAACTGCCTTTTTGACTTCTCCACTTGGTCTTTACCCTAGCACTTCAAACTTGGCATGGCCAAAATTAAATATAACTCCTTCCTCCTCTCACTTCACACTTTCTCCTACTCCCACATTTCCCACCACAGTAAACAGTCCTCAAACAAGAACTCTCTTGGCCCCACATCCATTGGTTGTCAAATCCTAGATGCTTCTCCGTTATCTCCATCTTCTATCCACTACTTACTTCAAACATCATCATTTCTCCTTGGGCTACTGCAAGAGTTCCTTTGGTGGTGTCACTGCCATGAGACTCTACAATCTTTCCCCTCTAAGCCATCCATCTTATTGTTGCCAGAGTGTTCTTCTTACAATAATGTGACCATGTCACTCTTATTCTTAAAAGGCTTTGTTGACTCCTCATGACTTACTGGACAATTCAAGCCATAAAGTAGAACCACAACAATCTCTACAACCTGGATCCTGCCTCTCTGCTTATCAATTCCTTATTTACCAAGCTATTTATGTTGAACTAATTTCTTTGTGACACTGTTTGTGCTCTTCCATTGGCCTAAGACTCTGTTTCTCTTCTCTTTGCTTGACAACCACTATTATTTAAATCCACGTTCATATCAAACATCATTTCCAAGAAGGAATTCTTGGGATTCTTCTGTCTTTATACTACATACACAACATAGCAGTATATAAATCTAACAGTCTTTGTCCCTCTGTACTTATGTATATCTAAGCAAAGAGCTAGCTCTTACTCATTTCCATGCTCCAGTACATAGTCTGGGGCCAGATACACAACAGCTGCTCAGCAAAGTTTGAACTGTCTAGCAGGTCTTCTGGATGCTAAGGAGTCTTCTTGTTGAGCCTACAGCTATATTCATATAAATCTAAAAATACATTCTGATAGGTATTTTCTACCAAAATAGCTGGATTTATGATACTTACAAAATAACAGGGCCTTGAAATTTTGGAAGGGAATGGGGAAGGAGGAAAAGAGGAAATGAGATAAGGAGGAAAGGGAAAAAATGAAGACACAGAAAAAGGGATGTCAAGAAGGAAGAAATAAATTATCATGGAAACAGGTGAAAACACAAATATCTTTACCATTTAGAAAGTGTCTGAAGAACTCTTTGTAAGGAGGGAATTGTGTACTATGTATTTGATCACTAAGCAAAACCTTTGAAATGATACATTCTCACCTAGATCTAATGCTTCTGTGTTAGATCTAATGCCACAATACTAATTTGTATTTATTCCAACATTTCATAAGTCATTCCTTAGGAAGTCTTCCTGATAATACCATCTTGCCTAATTGTGTAGCTATGGGTTATCCTGTTCATCTGGCCACTGGCAGTGGCATCACTGGGTGAAGATCTGCAAAAGAGTTGCTGAGGGAGAATGTGCTCTCATGTTGTGTAGCATTTAGAAAAATCAGATGTTTTGTAAGCATAACTCAGATCTCATCAATCTAAGACTAAAATAAGGACATGCTTCTTTATGCTGATTTTGTTGTTATTGTTCCTTTCATTTGATCTCAAACTGAGGTTTAAAAAAATCTCATTAGTTTTATGGCTTCCTCCCCAGTTGTTCCCCATGACTTCTGGAAGCTTCGAAATAGTAACTCCTATGTGTGTACAGCCAGAAGCAATCACAGCACTGGACTCTCTTCATTCATCTTTCTTCCTCTGGATCCTACTCATCTAGGCCCACTGAGTATGGTTCGATTGTAGATAAAGAAGAAATAGCCCACAGAAATAGACTCTAGTGTCTATAGAAACAATGAACAAAATGAATTTTTATGATCTACTAACATATTTATTGAGGAAGATCATTTTTGTTAGCTTTTATCTTGGCTGCTGGTGCTGGTGTACAAACATGGCTGGTGTAATAAAAACCATGTCTACTTGTGGGACTTCTAGCAGATTGTTAGCTACTGATGGCACTGATGACTTCAAAGAAGACAGAAGACACTTGTGGAAACAAATGATGATTGACTCTGACAACAGAAATAAAAAGTAGCCTCGCTTAGTCACACTAAGCTAATTGTCATGCTATGGTGAACACATTAGTTTTAATTTTGTCACTTGTGTAGACAGAAACAATTATCCTGGTTAGCTACTCACTTGTATTTCAAGGATAATGGATATATAACTTGCTTTAGGATGAGTGTGATAAGTTGTTGCCTGAGAACTGCTGGCATTATTCTTAATTTGGTTCTTAGGCTTAACAACAGCGTTAAGGGAGACTGAGGTTAGACATTAAGGAATACAATCACTGGAAGTACTGGAGAAATCTCTATCTCTGTCAATATTGAAATTTTCAGAAATTCTCACCTATCTGAGATAGATTAGGGGCTTTCCTGCCAAAGACTACACTATGCTACTTCCAAACATCTCCTCTGACAATGGGACTTTATGATAACTGAATGATATTATTTTTATCCATCCATCCACCCATCCATCATCTATTGAACTCTCCAAAAATTTAAGAACTTGTGCTTTTTGATGGGAAATGAATATATAAACAAAGAAAGTCCTGCTCTCAAGATCATAGTCTGGTGGTGAGAAATAGACATACAAACCAAATTAGACATCTAGGAAGAAGAGTTATCCAGGTAACTAGATGGGATGGGGAGGGGTATTCCAGGCAGGGGAGCAGTAACATATGCACTGAGGTGTCAAAGCAAGACAATATGACCCACTCCAGCTGCTCTGTAGCTGAACTCAGGGTCCATATCATGGATCCAAAAGAGACAGGTTTGCAGACATTTGTAAGGACTGGGTGATGGAGGTCCTTATTTGTAGCAGACCTGTGAGTCACAGCTTCCCCTCTAAAAGAGATCCTGCTACAAAGAGTATTAGATAGTTGACAGCCTCTAGCTGCCACACTTATGGGTTCACACTGAGGCCTCATGTTCTCAGAGATGCTCCCAGCCAGTGTCTGGGCATGGTGCATGTACCAAGAGCTGGGCCATTCCTGTGCAACACAGGCTACCGCTAAAAAGCAATCTTTGCCTGGAGCTCCACATTTGGCCTGGCCATGACTTTCTCAGGGCTGCATTGCAGTCTTCAGTACTTCCTACTCAAGCCTCCCTCCTTCCATTTCCTGTTAACACATGTCTGATCTGCACCACAGCCTGATGCTCTCCCTACCCAGGCTACTCTCTTCCCCTTATCCCTCAAGGGGATTTCCCTCCCCAAATCTCTTACATTTCTAATTCTGTCTTGGTGTCTGCTTCCTGGAGAAGCTGAACTGACTCAAGCTTAGTAAGATGTTTGGACTTTGAACGGAAGTCAATGACAAGCCACTGAAGGGTTTTACATATGGGACATCAAATGTTAAAGCCTTTGTTATAGAAAGATTGTTGTGGCTATGGTGCAGGGGACCAATATAGGAACAAAGAAACCAGGAGCAATAAGACTCATTAGGAGGGAGAAAAAAGTGAGGATTTTGAATGAGGCAGTAATAGAGACTAGAGGAATAAAGGAGTTAGGAGAGAGACACTGGAGATTGAAACAAGAGGGCTTGATGACCCACAGGTTGTTAACTGCAATAGAGAGGGACAATAAAGGATGATGGGGACATTTAAATTAGCAAGCAGGGCCATATTCCTAATCTCAAGGAATTTGGGGGGATGACTTGTTATTCGATACTCCTCACATGAAATGTAGAAAAGGTGAGTTAGCAGCTGGCTATGCACCTTCTGCTATCCTCTCCCTACCCCCACCAGGATGGACTCGGGAAAAGAGAACAATGAAGAGTCTCCATAGGGGACTGGGCTGAAGGCTCAGAAACAGAGTCCTCTGTTGGGTAAGTAACACGTGAGGGTTGGTAGGAAGAGATATGCTCAAGGCAGAGCAGAGATGTGAGCCTCTCCAACGTAAGGTACTCTAAGCTGTATTAGTTTCTTAGGGCTCCCAGAACTAAGTGTCCCAAACAAGGGGGGTTAAAACAACAGATATGCATTGTCTCACTGCTCTGCAGCCTAGAAGTCTGAAATCAAGGAATTGTCAGGGCCACACTCCCCTCACTGATGACTCCGAGGGAGAATGTGTCCCTTACTTCCTCCTAGCTTCTGGTGACTTCTGGCAGTCCTCAGACTTGCTTGGCTTGCAACCACATAGTCTTCATCACTGCCTCTGTCATCACATAGTGTTATCCTTGTGTATCATCACATAATTTTCCCTCTGAATGCATCACTGTCTGGGTCTCTGCTCTTCTTATAAAGATACCAGTCATACTGCATGAAGGGTCCCCCAGTATGACCTCATCTTAATTAACTGCATCAGCAAGGACCCTATTTTCTAAATGTTACATTCTGAGGTTCCAGAAAGACATGCATTTTAGGGTGGAGGGACACTATTCGATTCAGCTCAGAAGCCCCAGGTGGAAGCTTACCAAGGCTCTTAACCCTTCACTATGCCTCTCTGAACTTTAGCATTACCTTAGGAGATTGTGAAAACTACTTTTAAGAAGCCTAACTACATTTAATATCGGATTCTGGCTACAAGGTCTTCCTACACCATCAGTGCCGGCACACATGTCTTTGTAATTCTCTACAATGCACGGGAGGGCCGACCAGGGTTTACTGCAGTATCAGCTCAGGTGTTGTAGGGTCTTCCCTCATTCCTTCAGTTGATCTACGATTTCTCTCAAGCATTCATTCACTTCTTTTCCCCCAGTCTTGGGCAAGACCTAGAGGGTTGGGGAATGTTAGGTTAACCTTCAATTTTCCTTATTACTTTTTGAATGTTTATTTCCTTTCCCAGTTGTTAGAAATCTACCTTATTTGATCAGTCTTTGGTATCACTATGTAATGGAAAACTTTGACAACTTAGAGAACATCCTTTTTTTTTGCCCCAACAAACCTGAATGTCAAGATTGTTGTCTAGTTATGAACTTGAAACTATCTGAACTTGAAATTCAAAACTGAGCTGTGATCTATTTGTTCTTCACAGTATCGATGGATCCTTGAGGAAGATACTGGGCCGGCAACCTCAGCATCCAATTGCCACAACCCTCTCCTTTGTCTCCAGTTAGGTTCCAAGGAAACGGATGCTCACCATCCTTGACTGCCTTGCAGTCTCACATAGTCAAGGGACTCAGTTTTGGTCACCAACACACAGGTGGAAGTTTGCTTGGGTACTTTAAGAAAGCTTTTGGTTTTCTTAAGAAAAAGAGAGATATGGCTGGCACCTCCTCTCCCCTTCCTTCTACCCTTCCTGGATTAAACAAAGATGGGACCCTGGCCATCAAGGAATACTGAAGCAGAGGCTAAAGTGATGTCTTCGAACCAATGAACCAATGTCAACAGCATACATCTCCAACTTCTTGTGTTAGGTGATAGTCAGAAAATTAGAAGTGTGACAAATAAATCCTTAACACTCCTCTTGCCAAAGCAATGCATAAAACTGATCCAAATGGTGAGCATTTCCAAGCAAAAAGGCATGATGAAAAACTACCTTGGCATCACATCTCCACCACATTACCCATGCTTTCATCACTTATAAAATGTGCTAGAGTCAGGACTAGACCCTAAGATTTTGAAAGCCTGATGTGATTGTAACCAGGATAGAGAAAAATGCAGATAGAATAAAGATAGGATACTATCAAATCCATAGTCATTAAGTAAAATTTCAAATTTTGAGTAACTAGAACAATTGCATTTACCTCTAGAGCAGTTTTTTTTTTTTTTTCCTTTTGCTTTAGGATAAATTATCAAAATAGTTAAGGCCTAATACAGAGACTCCCCTAGGTAGGTATTATATATCTTAAAATTGAGTTAAATAAATAAAATAAATAGACCCTTCAGTAATTCAAATATGAAGCAGATGCCTACCTCTTTGTCTCTGGATAGTATGAAGCCACCATTAACCTGAAGGCAGCTGTTGCATTTGAGATCCTAAATCGTTTCCTTAAACTAGAGCTGTCTTTAGAAGCAGCTTACTTTTTTTCTCCTTTCTTCCTTCCTTCCTTCCTTCCTTCCTTCCTTCCTTCCTCCCTCCCTCCCTCCCTCCCTCCCTCCCTCCCTCCCTCTCTCTCTCTCTTTCTTTCTTTCTTTCTTTCTTTCTTTCTTTCTTTCTTTCTTTCTTTCTTTCTTTCTTTCTTTCTTTCTTTCTTTCTTTCTTTCTTTCACTTTTTGGTACTGAATCGTGCAGCAGCAGATGAGGAGCAGACAGGGGAAGCAGAAACCCCCGGGCAGACCTGAAGAGGCTATGGTCTTGGATGTCGCTGGTTCCACTGTGGCCAGAAGAATGGTTCATGAACACAAACCCATGTGAGGCTTGGCAGCTCCCAGAAACAATGCGGAATACAGGCTGGGATGGGATCTGGCAGTTATACTTCTGGAGTCTCATAATTTGGAGTATGACTATAGGCACGACCTTGCATCTTATTGCAGGGGCATCCATCCCTATAACATTTAGAAAACATTAATGGTACTTTAAAAATCTCTAGTGGCAGAATACAATGCTGCTACCAATTTTTTGTGCCTCCTTAGAACACACCCTTTGCTGATATAATTTTGCACTGCCCTCTCTCTAGATCAGCCACCAGCCAGCCAACTCTTAGATATAGAGAGGGCTCGGCCAAAATCGGGAAAGCTATCTAGTGAATCCAAGATGACCCTGGCACCTGACAAGCACTTACTGTTGCATGCCACTGACATTTAGAGGTTGTGTGTTCTCCAGCAATACCGTCGCAACTGATAACTTTCATTCTTTGAGATGAGTAATACTTGAAGTATCACATAGTATTTCGGAGTCTTGGTTTGTATTTTTTAATCTATAAAATTGACCTAACGATACCTTCCATACCAGTGTGTTTTAAACATTAAATGCAATAATTCAGCACATAAGATAGTATTTCTTAGAAACACTAAAGACTGCATACATTAATTTTAAGATATCATTATAGTATAGACTGTGCTTCTGTCCCAAGGATCATGTTCCAATAAATATTTCTGTATCCGAGGTCTCGTGAGGATGGGTGCATGGGCGCTGCCCTATAGGGTGCTCCAAGCTTCAGAGGGAGACACTAGGACAAAGTCTCTCAAATGGAATTCTAGAGCAAACTGGGTTTTGTAGCTTTGGCCATGTAGACGGGTAAGATGAAGACGCCTGGAAAAAGAACATCACTTCCATGCTATTCAGGTGGATAGGGCTTTATGGAAAAGGTGGGCAAGTAGGGGAATGGAAGTGGCAGAAGCTTCAGAACGGAGGGGCACGGAGCCACAACTTGAGCTCCTGCATTTGTAGCAACTCAGGTTCAGCAGGTTCTCTAACCCCAGTGAGCCTTGGTTTTCTCCCTTAAAATGGGAATAACAATAACCATCTTGGAGAATTGTTGAAGACATTTAACGAAATACAAGCTTTTAAGTTTGTGGAACAGAATAGGTACCCTTACAACTGGATGTCAGAAACATGGTCTTTTTATTGGGATTTGGGGCACATGGACTTGGGAAGCAGGGAGCCAACTGACATCACTGGTGATTTCAGGTGCTGGGTGGTGAGAAGAAATTTGGATAAAGAAAGCAGCAAAGAAATCAGTCCTTTTGGTGTGCCAGTTTCAATGCATTGGAATTTTTTTCTTTTGCATTGCATTACATTGTATTGAAGCATGAGATGGCTCAGAACAAAAGCCATAATTTATTTTTAAATGTTCAGAACAATGAGATGACTGGTATTCTGTGTATCAGCATGACACTGCCTAACACATGAAAATCTTACACTCAGTTATCAGCTTTACATGAATATCTGTTGCGATGATGCAGTCTGACCTTGCTTTAAGCGACTTTGTAGCTTTGACTCCAAATTTTAAGTATGATACTTTACATTTATAGAGCACTCGATAACTTAGAAAACACGTTTCCAGACATTATTTCATTTCTGACCTGCTCAGCAGTCATGTGGAGTAGCAGTTCTTATCCTCGACTTGAAGATGACGAAACGAGCTTTCAGTGGTTAAAGGACACACCCAAAGTCACAAAATTATTGGATGAGGAGTCTAAGTTGCAAAGTTGGTAACAAAGTGAGGCATTTGCTGAGACATTGTGTATGGCAGGTGCTATGCCAGGCTTTTTGCAGTCAACTTCCTTGTCAACCTTCTGTGACAGACCAATGGGGACCTCCTCAATAGGTGCTGGCCCACCATCCTGCCATGCTTATGGGACTTACTCTTTTTCTTTTTTTTTTCATATGCGAGTTGAGATGTACTTGAGGAAGGATGACTCCAGTCCAGGCCCTAAAGGATAAACTATGGTAGTCTAAACCAGTCACGTCAACCTCATTCTCCTTTGCCAGTGTGGAGAGGGGCATGTGATACAGTTTGGCCAAGGAAATGAAAGACAAGTTTGCTGGAGGCTTCTGGAAAAGAACCCCTCCCCACTCTGCCCTAATAAAAAGAGAGTGAGAGATGTACAAGGATAAACCCCAGACCCTTCCTTTTTGCTTTGGGTATTGTTGTGCAAGGATCTGAGGCTGCAGCCACGGCAGCCATTTCAAGCAGGAGGGAAGATGAAAGCAAAGCAAAAAGGAAACAAAAGACAGGCTGACCCCAAACCCTGATGTCCTGGAGTGGCATGATGAATTGACATGGAAAAGCCTACCTCTGGACTTAAGGGAAATAAAGGGTCTTATTATTCAAGTCAGGTTGAGTCACACATTCCATCACTTGCTTTTGAAACCATTCAGAACAATACACCTTCACAAAGAGGTACTGTGTCCACTCTTTCACAGATGGCAACACTGAGAAACACAGAGTTTAAGTAGTCCAAGCCCCCAGATGTAGATTTCAGATTTAGAATTTGAACTTTTGTGTGTCTGCTGTTGAAATCTCTCATCTCCTGAACTATGCTACAGTGCTGCCTACTCTCCCCAGTCCTCTGTACCTCCCACGCCCCATCAGTCTGTGCAACACAAGAGCAGGCAGACAAAGAAGGGTCCAGCATGTGTGTTTCTGCAACATTAGTGGATGTTTCCCACAATGCCTAAAACGCAGAAGTCCAGGAAATAAAACGGCCTACTTTACACTCTGGCCAACTATAGTCCTCTTTCTTTTGTGCATCTCAGTCCTGGGGAAAGGAAACCAGGAAAGTTGGAAAGAAAAGAGGACTGGGAGGTAAAAAAAAAAATCTGATTTCAAGTTTTGGCTTAGCCATTTTGTCAGAGTATCACTTTGGGCAAATCCTTTGATCTGTCTGAGACTCAGTTTTTTCATCCATCAAATGACAATAACAACCTCTGGCCTATTTTCTTCCGGGGTTACGTAAAGATGACAAGAGAACAGGCATGTGGAAATCTTTTTCCGCTGCAGAGGATAAAAAATTCTTATTACTAGAGAAGATGTCCTCGGGGCAGACACGATCTCTTCATGATCTACCATAGAGACTAAGGATACTAATGGTCCTTTACATGAGCATGACAATAATGTTATTGCTTTTGATGAATTTATAATTTGTAGGTTGTAAATGCAAACATTCTCCCCTCTGAATGCCATCCTGAAGGTTAATGAATGAAATGCATGATTTTCAAATCCCAACGGTTGATGTTAATTGGAAGCAAACACACACCTTCAGGTTTGATCTCTCATAACAAGACAGTCAGATAACTTAACCTCAAAGCAATTCATTACTGCACCACTCACAGCTCTTGGAACACAGAAGGTATTTCAAAGGCTTTGGATGTGTGTGTATGCTCCCCCACTGCCTCCTCCTCTTTGCAAAAATAGTAAACTGAAAGGAAGAGAAGGAACCAGGGAAACTTAGGAGAATTTGGAGGATTTTTAAATAACCTGAACATAATAAATCCATAGGATTTAACTAGAAACAATCCAAGACCCTAACGGCTGCTGGTACTTGCTACTTATCCAGGACGTAGTATTTTGCAACCTTCAGAAAGCATGACCTGGGACACTACCTGAAGGTACAGGACACTACATGCAGGGTGAAGAGATAAAGGTGAGATGGAAAGAATAAGCTGCATGATTCCAAAGTAATAAAGTATCTGTTTCACACACACATGTACACACACACCCAGCTAGAAGGAACTATATAATTTGGTTTCCTGACAGAGAGAGACCTTCAAGTTCAAAGTCATACATAGTTGTTTTTTTCTTTTCACTGAAGTATTGGATTCATTTCCTTTTTCCTCAGAGTTATAGGATAAGGAAATAAGTTTCCATTTTTATAATTTTATAATGGTCTCCATTTATTCTGTGCCTTCCTGTGTGTGGAGCACTTTGTATGCACTCACCCCTCCCTTAGTTCTTACAACAACCCCGTAAGGAAAGTACGATTATCACTCCCATGTTACGGATGGGGTCATTGAGAATCACAGAGAGTAATGTTACTGTTTTCCCAGCTGGTAGATGATGAGCCTGGAGTCAAAACGTGGTGAATTCCAGAACCAGTTCTCCAGCTGATTAAAATTATGTCCTCTCAGCTAAGATGCCGATTTTTATATATTTATATAAAATTAATTTAATTAAGCCACATGGGAGTATGGGAAGAATAAGAGTACTTTTCTTTGTTTTCTTATATTAGATGAAACGGAAATAAATGCTACTGGGCCAAGAGCACTTGACTTCCTGAATGGTTTCTCACTCTTGCCTCTTTGTCACTTCCTTGGTGCCACCTCTATTTTGATACTCCCCATCTCCTACCAGATAATTCCAGCAGCATCCTTGCTAGCGGGCTCTCTGCTTTGGGCCTCATCTTCCTTCACTCTCTCCTTCAGAGCAACCTTTCAAATACACAAATCCGATGGCTTCAGGCTCTGTGTGAGATGTGGCCAAAGACTGTGCTTCAGGAAAGTGCCAGCAGACCAGGCACACAGTGCAGGACCTCCCTACCCTGCCCTGGCCCCTGCTCCAGCCCTGCCTCTTGTTTCTTTCTGTTACACCAGGGGTTTGCAAATCATATATTTAGTGGACCATGATGGGTGTAGAAAAACCACACACATAATAGAAGACATTAGAGTGCATCAGAGGTAGTAGGGTAAGCACAGTTTCATTAAAAATTTATCTTAATTTTATATACTTTTACATGCAAATCCTGAGTTTTGCTGTAACTTCCATTTCTTACATAGGTTGTTTTCAAAAAGCTAATGAGGCTTCATTACATCACACTTCCTATAATTCTCCAAACATTCTAAATTGTGTCTCCCTCTGGGTCTGTCCTTTGTTCTCTCCACCTCTGACTTATCCATTATTCACAAGGGATATAGTGTCTAGGGACCATAATACTCTTAGAAGCCAACAAAAATGCTTTAATTAAAAGAAAAAAATAAATTAGAAGAAGAAATGAACATAATTCAGCCTGGATTATATTTATCTTCATCCCAATGCAGTCATAAAATGTAATGGCTTGTGTGTATGTGTGTGTATACGTACACACATGAACTTACATATGTGTGTATAAGTGTGTGTGTGTGTGTGTGTGTGTGTGTATAATTTTAACATAGGAAACACCAATGAAAGTAAAAGTGCTAAAGTGCCTGGGGAACCATGAAAATTATAATCCTACCCTGGCTCTCCCCTCTCCCTGGAAGACTCATAGTCCACATGGAGAAGTCTTGCTGGTTCTTAAAAACCTTACCCAAGCATCACCCTTCCCTGACAGCCCTTTTCCAGCATTTTAATTAATGTATATATTTATTCATTTATGTATCTACTTATCTCTTGCAATGACAGTTTCAAACAGAGAGTAAAATAATCCTAGCCAAGAACGAAGAACATTTATTATGTGCCAAATACAGTGGTAATGTTTTACTGCACTCATTCTGTTTTAGCCTCACACTATGGGGTAGACACTATTATTATCATCCTCATTTTACATTTGAGAATATGGAGACTAAGAGAGATTGAAGTATCCCTGTTTATAACTGGCAGCGTGAGGGCTTAAACCCAGGCCGGGTGTTTCTGGAGCCTGGGGAGGCTCTGTTGGGGTAGAGAAAAAGAACCCCCTTCAACTGGCTTAATGATTCCAACTGAAGAAATGCCAATTGGTGTAACATGTTTGGAATTTTTTTCTGTCTTATCTATGCCCCTGGGTAAGGGAATGGCCACGCAATACCAGCTCAGCCACTCTCCTCCTCCTCTTCTTCCCTTTCAATCCACCTGTCCACAAAGAGCATGTGGACATGCTCTCTGGTTCTCTTGTGTTCTCTGGTCTGTCCCCTACCACTCGAGAAGCTCGGAAGCCTTCACCAACTCTTCTGTATGTCTGTTCTGGGATTCATGAGGCTAACACACCAAATCATGTCTTCATCCTCTTGCTCAGTTACAAGGCTACCACTTTAGCTGGTCTCTCATTTGTTTCCACATCCAGACACATTTTAATGGCGATAGTTATTTGAGACCCTTAAAATATCAACATGTTTCCAATCATAAGGCACAGAGACAACTCAGAGGAGGGTGTGATGAACTGTCTTGAAATTGTTAGAGAAGGCTTTTTGAAAAGGAGAATCCTGAGCTGAGTTTTTTGACATCAATCTCTTTGCGGCAAAGATTAAGTACTTGTTTGAGAGGGAGAGACTGAGAGTTCAGCAGCAGTTTGAAGGCATACTGATCTCCAGGAGTACACTGACTAACTGAATAAACACCATTCTTGATGGTAGTGAATCTACTCATTTAAAGTGGTTATCTGCTAGCTCTTAATCAGTGGGCTAACCTTTTACATGCCTTATTTAATTTTATCTTCACAGTAAATCCCTGAGGTAGTAAAAGTCCTTACCTCCTTTTTTCAGATAAATAAACAAAGATTCAGAGATGTCAAGTAGAGTTCCCACATCATCAGAGCTACTTGGTGGTAAATAATTTTAGTAGTGATTGAGGAGTCAACCACGTTTGTCTGCCTCCAGTGTAAATATTCTTACACTGTTCATATGGTCCTTTCCCTGTATCACTGTGTCTTGTACTTAGCTCCTATATAGCTCTTATCTCCAGATGTTTTGATTATCTGGGTTTTTCCTGTCTGGCTCCCCATTAGCATGCAAGCTCTATGAGGGCAGGAACTGTGCCCTACTCCTCTTTTTTAATCTTTGGTTCCTAGCATATTCCATGTATGCCATCAATTTTTTATGGAGGTATACCATTTGCTAGGCCCAACATGCAGTGTGGGACATGTTCTGATGAGCAACTCGGACATCATCCCTACCCTCTGGTGCTGATTTATCAGAGGAAACAGAAACTCACAAGTTGGAAGGAAAAAGTAATCACAAAGTAATATATAAGTGCTGTGAGGGGGTGCCTGGGTGGCTCAGTCGTTGAGCTTCCGACTTTGGCTCAGGTCATGATCTCACAGTCCGTGAGTTTGGGCCCTGCATCAGGTTCTGTGCTGACAGCTCAGAGCCTGGAGCCTGCTTTGAATTCTTGGTCTCCCTCTCTCTCTGCCCCTCCCCCACTCATATTCTCTCTCTCTCTCTCTCTCTCTCTCTCTCTCTCTCTGTCAAAAATAAATAAACATTAAAAAAATTTTATAAGTGCTGTGAGGTAAGGAACAAATAATGGGATAGGATGGTAGAGAGAGCATGAACAAGGAAAGCTTCACTGTGGATTCTAAGATGAGACTTGAAGAACGACACAGTCCAGTTCAGGGGACATCTATGTGAAGAGGAGGGAAGAGAATGAATGAAGCACCAGATACCAAGAGGATTCTGGTGTGCTCAGAGTTAGGACTGAACAGGGCAAGTAACAGATGAGATTTACATAGCACCTTGTGGAAGACTTTGGATTTCAGTTCCAGGGCAAGAGGCAAGCACTAAAAATCGATAAACAAAACAGTGAGCATGAGGATGAAGAAATGAGGATGGTACCAAAAGTCTTTTGAAAGTGAAATTGAC
Source organism: Leopardus geoffroyi (assembly GCF_018350155.1). Taxonomy (NCBI): domain Eukaryota; kingdom Metazoa; phylum Chordata; class Mammalia; order Carnivora; family Felidae; genus Leopardus; species Leopardus geoffroyi. The sequence continues at coordinate 52,545,460 of NC_059329.1, read as the reverse complement.
AAAGCTTGCTTGTGGTTGATTGGAAGGTAAGAGATGAGCCCAAATTGACCTGAGGGAAGACTTCTAATCTTAAGTGGCTGGGTGGGTGGCGGTACCATTTGACAAGGATGGAGAAGACTAGGGAGACAGAGCTTGAGGAGAGAGTGTTGGGGAAGATAGTAGAACTAACTTATATTTGAGATAACTACTGGAAGCCCCAGTGGAGACGTACACAATTGACAAATCGCCACATCTTGTTTCTATGATTACATTCTTATCATTTGCCGGCGGCCATCTTATACATCTGGATGCAGAATGAAATAAGTGGAATATTCAAAGTAACCAGCATGCATTCCTCGAACGGTATTTAAAAATCAGTCAAATACGAGGTGTAAAAATGTTTTACTGTGGCTATAATCTTTTTGCACAAGGTTGTTCCAGGCTTTCATCACCAGTGTGAAAAACTGAATTTCACCGATTCTCAAATTCATACTCCTATACAGTGGTAATTAGCAATTAAACAGGCAAAGAAAGCATATCTACCTTCTGCCTAACGTATATATGTTACATATATGTATTTTATAGATAGAAGTGTATTGTCTTCGGATATATCTATTACCTGAATTAAGAATGGAATAGTAGCTTTGGCTTCCAAGGCTAACAGCTTTGACATACCTGTCTGTCATTATTACATCTCAAGATCCATAAAGAAATTTCCTGGTTTGCTTTTTTTTTTTTTTTTTCTTCTTGGTAAAGTAGATTTTCAGGACTTAGGGGTATATCACTTCCTTATTCTCCCATGAGCTGGGATATACTCATATCAAATATCAGCCTGAGGCCATTTAAGAAATATATATTTTTTTTACTGAAAAAATGAAATCATTACTTAAAATAAGAGTAAATGTCTCATCCTCCTCCCAACTTGCCTCACATTTATTTCAATTATAGATCTAGAAATCTGGTTGGGAAAAGAGCTGAGAGTGAAAGATTAAGACATAAAGTTTGCATCTTTAGGACACTGCCCTTTACTTCCTCACATATACTCAATTTGGGCAGCAGTAACCAAGCAGCTTGCAAAAGGGCAAGGCCACCTTCTAGCTTCTAGCAGGGAACAAGACATATGCAAATGAACATTTACTCTCTTGCTAAGCAAACATGGTCAGTTATTACAATGGGCCAATGGGGGAACAGTAAAAAAAAATAACAATATGGAAAATAAACAGAATTTAAATGAGAAAAATATTAATCACAGAACTAAATCCTTGTTCTGGAAATATCATTTGAGATCATGGAGGGGGGACAAATGCCATGATATATTTCCAAATAAGTTATGACGGCTCCCATTAGAGGTCTGTGAAGGGCACTAAAGACGCTCTGTTGAAAAACTTTTATAAGGAAAATACCTTGCAGTTGCTATTGGTATGACACTGGCACATCTGGCCCAATAGGTAGACGTGCAAGATCTATAACATAACTCAGAGAAAAGCAAACATCATTAGGCCTGATTTTTTCCAAGAAATATCTATATTACTCTTATAAAATATTGGCAGGAATGAGATAACAATTATGGGAAATAGCTTAGAAATGCTTTAAAGAAAGGAAATGTAAAGACTTGAGACTTCCCTCTCACCCCTACTGGAATCTTGTAGATAAGACTTCTGTGTTCCTTCCCCAAGTGCTCTGACAGGACAGTCCAATAGGATCCCTTTTCCCAGGGCTCTGATCCTTGTGAGGACTGAAGACTTCTTGTGGCCTTTGTGAAGAAGTCATCATTACCTGAGTAAGCTACTCAAACACAGTAATCTAACTCTGATACCCCCTTACCTAAACTCCTTTAATGGCTTCTCAGGGTCCCAAGACTGTTCATACTTCCTAGTGAAGTTTACGGAGCCCATCTAAAGCCCTATTTTCTCCCTCCGCTTGTACCTTACAATCCAACTTGACTTGTGCCCCACAGATACTCTGCTGCCTGTCATACCTAGATGTTCCCTCAGCCTATAATATGATTTCCTGTCAACGCCCCATACCTGGAAAGGTATTCTTCACCTGGCTAACTCCTCCTTATTCTTCCATCTGGACTCAATCCAGGCATTGCCTCTTCCAGAAAACCTTTACCACTCCCATGACTGTGGCATACACCCATAGTACCCTACAACTACCCCAATTGTTGCACTTCGATTGTGTTATTTAAATGATTTGTTTCCACGTCTGCCTTCATTACTAGACTGAGAGCTCCTTGAATAAAGGAAAGGTGTCTTATTCATCTTTTAGTACCATCAACCACCATACACCAAGTACAGAGGAAGTCAATATAAGGTTTTGTTTTGTTTTTCGACTGAACAAAATAATTCAATACTAATTTCAGTCTACTTTGTCCCAAATCTCCTTGCTCATCACTTGCAGAGACATCCCCAACACCTGAAAATAAGATTGTGTCATTTCAGGGGCAAAATCAATAGGCCTCTCTTAAGAAATGTGAAATTGGGAATAAGAAAGGAGGATTGCTTTGATTAAGTAGAGGGAACCCTAGAGAGTAAGGAATGCCAGCCAAGGTCTGCCACAAAGTGACAAAACATGTTAATTTCATGGGGGGGTGGCCTCCCAGAGTTTCTGGAGAGGGAGTGGGCACAGTCAGCTGGGGAAACACAAACATCTTGTAATCCTCCTAAAGTTTCTGTTTCGATTTTTGCAGAATTGTCATTGACCACCCACACAGGAGAGATAATGTAAAATCTTTTGAGCGGAAGTTCCTGGAAAGCCTAATTCGAACGCAGCAAATAGGAAAGGGACAGGCTTTGTTTGTGCATGTACGTGTGTGCACTCTTTTAAAATTGCATTCTCCATTCCGGCTACTAATGAACATAATAAGCAATGCTAGTTTATGGGTAAGCTCATTAAAGATTTCTTCAGGCAAATTCACCAAAAATGCAGACAGTCTGTGCTTTTACATCAAACGCATTCCTGAGGACTTCAACTATAAAGCTGACCTGGCAAAGTTATTCTTTCTGTGTATGAGCCACTGCCTTTGTCTTATTTGTTAAAGGAGGGTGGGGAAGTAAAATCTCCTGGGAGAGACAGAGCAGAGCCCCTTAAGTGTCATGAGGCAGTGTCCTCGCTTGCAGCGCCTTTCATTTCAGTTGGCTTCATGAAACATTTATTGTGCACCTACCATGTGCCAAGGAGAAATCCGGAGTTACAAAGCTGAGCATGACATTCCCTCAAAGACATTCATCATTCAGAAAGGGCCAGTGTTCTGTGTAAATTTCTACTATGTTAAAAAGTATCCTTTAAATCCTATTTTCTCCACGAAAGAAGTCTCTGTTCTGTGTCTTTTAGCTCATCTGCCATATCCTGCCACAAAATATTAGTAATGTTTGTTACAGCCTTTTTCATACTATTCCCATCTTGTTGGTTTTTGTGTGTTCTTCCGGACTAGGCTTGGGGATTCTTGGGGGAAAAGGAGCAGTTAGGTTAGAAGTGGTTAAGGATGTGAACTCTGCCTCGGGACTACATGGGTTCAAATCTAAAGTCTGCATTTATCAGTTAAGTGACTTTAGGAAAAAGGCACTTGGAATCTCTGTGCCTCAGTTTCCTCACTTTTAAAATGGGATAATCATATTACCTGCCTCGAGTGGCTGGGATGAGGATAAATGAGTTGATATATGAATGCTTAGAACAGTCCTTAGCAGGGAGTGAGCACTCAGTCATATTAACCATCAAAATTTGTCTGCACGCACGCAACCAAAATGCCCAAGCCCTGTGTTGTAACTGCCAGACTAAACTGCCAGTACTTGCTTTTAGCTTAAGATCTGACCTACGGTTGAGCATTCACATCACCAGGGGTGATTCCATTCGCTCGGTTGTCTAAGAGAGGAACCTGGAAGTACCCTTGAAAAGACCCTCTCCTGTACCTCTTACATCCAATGCAGCATCCAACTCCCCCATATAACATTGTGATATGGCTTCAGTGATGGTCCTTCATCCCCACCACCCTCCAGTAGCTTAGGTCATCACTGTTCCTACTGACTGCACATCCATTTCCAAACGGCTCTCCCTCCTTCTGCTCTGACACTGTCCAGTTTATTTTTAATGTGGCGACTGAGGAAGCTTCAAAAAATATCAAACAGGTCAAATAATTCCAATGTAAAATTTTTATTGGGTTCTTCTTAGTGTGAAAACCAAATCCTTAATGTTGTTAAAGAAACAAGAGTGTGATCTTGTCCCTCCCTAGTGACTCGGCCTCATCTTGACTCACTGCTGAGCCTGTCTCCAGTTCCCTGAAAGTACCAGTCTCTCCCTGGGCTCAGGACCTTCCAACTACTCTTCTCCCACCCTTCACATCTCCAAGGGCTCAGCTGACAAGTCACTTCCCAGAGCTGCTTTCCTCAGCCTTCCCTCCCCGACTCTAAATGCCACCCCCTGCCATTGTTCAATTCTTCAGGGCATGGCAGATAGCACAATTTGTACAAAAGGATTTTTTTTGAATGATTATTTGTTCACTCTTCACGTCTCCACCAGTCTGTGAATTCCACAAGAACAGGCACTCTGTTTTATTTACCACTTTATCCTCAATGCTTAGCAAAGTTCCTGGTGCTCAGGAAATAATTAGCAAACAAATGAATGCCCAATAACTATTTATTTAATAAATATATGAAACACAGCAATGAATGAACTAGAAAAATCTGATGAACTAGCGCTGTAATAAACACCAGGGCTCTGATGTGCTTTACTTATTTTTTCTTTCCTTTTTTTTTTTTTTTTTTGGTCCAATATGATTTTACTAATGAAGGAGCTATATTACAAACCATCTAATACAGAGGGAGGGCTATTTTCATTCTAAGGAAATTAAATGTATCTTTGATCTCACTGTCTAGAAGTGCCTATGAAAAAACAAGCTCAAATCCTTTCTTGTAAAGGCGCTCTTGGCAGTGAGCATTGTACATCATGTCCGGTCTTGTTGTGATATGTGTGCATGAATATATGTCGAATCATTTCCAAGCCCTCCAGAAACCATATTTCAAGAAGTTTGTATGAAAGCACTCGTATAATACTAATTCCGCCAATAATTATACATGGCAGTGACCTGGGGTGAGGAGGATGGGAAATGAATTAAATTTGTAGAGATGAGAATGTTGAGACCCTGCACAAGACTGGGTGAAAAATGGAAGTTACACATACATATGGAACTGAAACCGATCAGAGACTCAGAGAAGGTTAGAAATGACAGTAATTTTCATGATCATCTAGCAGAAAATAAGAAGGAAAGTACAGAGGGTTTAAGAGAATCAAACAGATCTGTGTTCAAATCACAACTGTGCCACTTGCAGCTTTGATATCTTGGCAAAATTATGTCATCTTCCTTATTTGAAATTTGTTACATTAAAGGCAGAGACAACAATACCTTAAGTTCCTTAATGAAATATATTTAAGGAATATATTTCCTTAAATGAAATATATTTAAGGAATCTCGTGTGAGGCGGTAACATAAGATAGATAGTCCAACACATGGAGCACAAGGAATGTTTTGAGTCCTTAAAGAGGGACTCGACAAGGTTTATAATTATCCTTTATTATCTAAACATATTATCTTACAGATGGAAAGTACAGGACTCAAAGAAGAAACAATTTGCCAAAGGCCACGTGGCAAAGTAGAGATAAAGCCAGGAATGTTACATATGACTAAAAATTCCCTATTTGGTACTTCTACCTGCCCCCTAACCCTTTTCCTCCTTATCTATCCCTTTGCACATGCACATCATAGAAGATACAACAACAGGTGGAGGACAATGGAAAAGCCACACAAAGACTTTTCTGATTCCAGCAATATGTATAGCAGAACATATAATTTGAGTAACGTCCTATTACTTGCAGGCCCTGTTATGGCACCTATACAACTGAAATAAATACAATCAAAATTCTTTCCATGCTTGAGTTCAAAATAAAAAAAAGTAATTCTTCAGTTTCCAGACATGAAGTAGGAATGAACACATAGTCCGAGAGAGCTAAAGATGTTGCTGTCTGGGGCCAGGCAGTAGGAATGGACATCAGTTTCTGTAATATTTTCTCATAACTTGGAGACATGAAATGGTATCTTGGTCCTGCACAAGACAGACAGTTTTAACTAACTTTTGTATAAATCCTGGATTATTAAAGGATGAAAGAGAAAAACAACAGTCTTCTCCTAGCAAGAGGAGATGGCCAAGATACTGCACACAAGTTCATGTTGTAACTTGTGTCTTAGTATTGGCTTGGATGGAAAAAAGCAAACATTTTAATCTTGGGTCTGTGCTTCATGTGGATTTAAGGTTCAGATTTAAAATAAAAGGCCAACTTTACATCAGGAAACTCCAAACTGAGAAATTCATATTAGATCGGTTCCAGTTTAGTGATGCTCCTTAAGCATCTGGTAGAAACAAATGCAAAAGCACTTGTAGGGCAAGAATTTCAATAACTGAGAACCCTGATAATAGAAAAATCTGATAAGGATGATAATTTAAATATATGTAAATAATTACAAATATTAAAAAATAAATTGAAACTATAAGTCAATAACAAATAGGCAGGTTTGATAAAAATTAAGTAGAACTTCTAGATGAGAAAGAATGAAATATGGCCTTTTGTAGCAACGTGGATGGAACTGGAGAGTGTTATGCTAAGTGAAATAAGTCATACAGAGAAAGACAGATACCACATATTTTCACTCTTATGTGGATCCTGAGAAACTTAACAAAAGACCATGGGGGAGGGAAGGGAAAAAAAAGTTAGAGAGGAAGGGAGCCAAACTATAATAGACTCTTAAAAACTGAGAACAATCTGAGGGTTGATGAGGGTGAGAGGGAGGGGAGGGTGGGTGATGGGTATTGAGGAGGGCACCTGTTGGGATGAACACTGGGTGTTGTATGGAAACCAATTTGACAATAAATTTCATATTAAAAAAAATAACTTCTAGACATGAAAAAGAATTTGAAATGAAAGACTAGTGAAGTAACGTGATAAACAAAAATTAGACACAGATAAAGAGAGAATTAGTGAAATGAAATATGTTAAGGAAACTATCCAGAATGCAGCACTGAGAGAAAAAAATAGACAGAAAATATAATAGAGCTTAAGTGACAAGGAAAATAGAATAAGAAGATCCAAAATTGAATTGGAAAAGAAAATAGGAGGAATGTGAAGTGTAGATGATGTAATATTTGAAGAAATCACTACCAAGAACTTGCAAAAATTAATGAAAAACATAATCCTACAGACTTAAAATCACAATGGAGTCAATGAAGAATAAATAAAGTGAGCCTAGTGGCACCTGGGTGGCTTAGTCAGTTAAGTGTCCGACTTTGGCTCAGGTCATGATCTCATGGTTTGTGGGTTCAAGCCCCACATTCTGCTCTGTGCTGGCAGCTCAGAGCCTGAAGCCTGCTTCAGATTCTGTGTCTCACTCTCTCTACACCTAACCCACTCACACTCTGCGTCTCCCTCTCTCTCTCTCAAAAATAAATAAACATAAAAAAAAATGGTTTTTAAAAATAAAGTGAGCCTAGACCAAGGGCCATTGCAGTAAATTACAGAATACCAAAACAGAGAGAAGATAATTAAAATAGCATGGAGAAAAGACACATTACCTAGAAATGAAACAAATCCCTCTTATGGTATCGGATTTCTCATTAGCAGCAAAGAGGTCAGGGAATTACATCTGCAAAGCCTTCAGAAAACTATAAAACTATCTTCCTAGAATTCTATATTCAGCTAAAGTATCATTCCAGAGTGAAGATAAAGATTTTTAGATACCTAATAACTGAAGGAATTTAACAGGAGATTTAGCTAAAAATACAACAGGATCTATTTCAGGAAGGGAAAAATAGAACCTACAACGAAGAAAAGTATGTATGAAGAAATAGTGAGTAAAGAATCTGGCTAACGCATGGAGAAATGTAAAATAAACATTGATTATATAAACTGTGATAGTAATATTTAATTCAAGGAGAGTGAAAACAAGGTGAAATTAAAACATTAGATACCAATAATAGGTGACATAGAAAAGATGACTTGGGTAAAGTGTTCTAGGGTCCCTGTGTTGCTAGAAAGGAGGGGGAAGAAGCTAATTAACTCCAAGAATGTAGAGGTAGCCAACAAAATAGTGGAAAATAGAATGGATCACTTCCTAGAAAACTTAAGAATCAAAAAGGACAGAAGAAGGGAAATTCGATCAATTTAATTAAGATAAGCAAAAGGGGAAAAAGAGAAAGATAAAGGCATGTTAAACATAAAATAACAAGATAGTAATAAGTGCAAATAAATCACTAATAGCCACAATAAATGTAAATAACCTAAATTTGCCTTTTAGCTAGAGACTCACATAAAACACAAGGACACAAAAAACATCAGATAAAGGGATGGAAAAAGATACTTTTGGAAAAACGATAGGCTAATCAAATAATGTTGGTATAGATATAGTAACATTGAACAAAGTAGACTTCAGGGTAAAGTTTATAATTAGGAATTAAAAGGTCATCTTATAATGTATGAAAAATAATTTTTCAAAGAGCTGTATCAATTTTAAGTTTGTAAACTTAGCAAAGTAACCTTAAAATATGAAAGGCAAAAATTACGAGAAGTGCAAAAGGAAATTGACAAGTCCACGGTTATATTTAATAGATTTTAACACAATTATCTTGGTAATTAACGGAAAAAAGATTTTTAAAAATTATTAAAACTATGGTAGCTGTAACATTAACAAGTTTTATCTAATAAACATACTAGAGAATGATTTTGTTGAGCATGCATGCAATATTTCAAAAATTTGATAATGGGGGAGCCTGGGTGGATCAATTAGATGGTTAAGTGTCTGCCTCTTGATTTTGGCTCAGGTCATGATCTTACAGTTCATGAGATTGAGCCCCTCATCCCGTTTGCACATACACACACTCTCTCTCAAAAATAAATATATAAACATGAAAAAAATTTAAAATTGATCATGTGTTAGGAAGTAAGCAAATCTCGGTATATACCAATGAAATAATTTTTTTTTTAATTTTTTTAACGTTTATTTATTATTGAGAGACAGAGAAACACGGCATGAGCAGGGGAGGGGTAGAGAGATGGGGAGACATAGAATCTGAAGTAGGCTCCAGGCTCTGAGCTGTCAGCACAGTGCCCAATGCGGGGCTCGAACTCACAAACTGTGAGATCATGACCTGAGCCGAAGTCGGTCGCTCCACCAACTGAGCCACCCAGGCGCCCCCCAATGAAACAGTATTATTGAACATATTCTCTTACTACGATGCAAAAAAAAAAAAAGAAAAAGAAAAAGAAAAAAAGAAAAAAAAGGAAGTCAAAAGCAAAGGACAATTGGAAAATTCTGTCTTAGGTTGACAGTTTAAAAACACAATCCTAATTAATGAGTCAAAAAAATAGAGTGGAAATTAGAATACATTTACAAATGGATAATTAAAATAATATATTTTAAAACTTATGGCATATAGCTAATGCAGTTCTCAGAGGAAATTTATGAGAATTCCCTTTATACACTTTTATAAGATGTGAAAGCTGAAAATTAGCTGAGTATCCAACTTCAGTGATTAGGGGGATAAAAAAACAAAAGACAATAAACAGATACACAGAATAATAAAATATATCAACAGAAATAAAGAAAACAAGGAAATACAGATAGAGAGGATTAAAATACTCAATGTTTGCCACTTGGGAGAACTAACAAAATAAACATTTTGCAAGACTGATCAAGAAGAGAAGATACAGGGGTGTCTGAGTGGCTCAGTCGGTTAAGCGTCTGACTTCATTCAGCTCAGGTCATGATCTTGCGGTTCTTGAGTTCCAGCCCTGTGTTGGGCTCTGTGCTGACAGCTCAGAGCCTGGAGCCTGTTTCAGAATCTGTGTCTCCCTCTCTCTCTGCCCCTCCCCGCCCCTCACGCTCTCTCTCTCTCTCTCTCTCTCAAAAATAGATAAACATTTAAAAAATTAAAAAAAAAAAAAAAGAAGAGAAGATACAAAAAAATAGATTAGGAATAAAACAGAGATAATATTGTGGATGTATTAGAAATTTTAAAACATTATTTGAAAATGCTCTATGTTGGGGCACCTGGGTGGCGCAGTCGGTTAAGCGTCCGACTTCAGCCAGGTCACGATCTCGCGGTCCGTGAGTTCGAGCCCCGCGTCGGGCTCTGGGCTGATGGCTCAGAGCCTGGAGCCTGTTTCCGATTCTGTGTCTCCCTTTCTCTCTGCCCCTCCCCCGTTCATGCTCTGTCTCTCTCTGTCCCAAAAATAAATAAAAACGTTGAAAAAAATATTAAAAAAAAAAAAAGAAAATGCTCTATGCTATAAATTGGAAAAATTAGACAAAACAATTTTCTAGATAGTAAACCTGACACAAAAAGTGATAGAAACCAGAATAGATCACTAATCACTAAATAAATGAAATAAGTAGTTTAAAATATGCAGGTTTCCTTGTTAGCCTTAGTTTGGTGGTAAGTTCTTTATATACAAAATTTTAGGTATGTCACCATTGTGACTGTTTTGTTTTCACACACCTACCATATCTTTTTTTTTTTTTTTTTTTTTTCTGTTATATAAACAGAACTCCTCCAGTGCCAGATTCTCTTCTAGGTACATGTGATGAAAAATGGATCCGACATGGTTCCTACCCTGGAGGGGCTCACGGTCTAGTAGAAGTTCAGATAAACGCACCAATGATGTAAGCAACTTAATGGTGCAGGGTTATTCTAGATACAGGGTAAGATGAATACATCTTAGGTAAGAATGGATACAGCCATTCTTGATTTGCCAAAATGTAGCAGTGTTGGAAATGAAGGAGTCACAGTCTATTTTTTATTTAAGATTTTAAAGTTTTTATTTGGAAATAATTTTCAACTTATAAAAACATTGCAGGAACAGTATAAGAACTCCTGAAAGGATTATATTAAGTCCTAATCCATCAGTCTAGAAGCTTCGACCCAATTCTATATATATGTAGGGAAGAGAGAACAGACCATCAGAGTTCCGTCCTCTGAATTCGTGGACCCAGAAGTCTTCTGCCAGGGTTGGAGAGGGGGAGGCACTGAAAACATTATAACCCCATGCTATCTCTTGTATGTATCCTTCTCTGGCTCTGGCTATCCAGTTCCTCCTGATTTTGAGACTTTCTTAAGCCCAAGATGTCTCTGAGAGTCTCTAAAAGTGTCCCATTGATTGAATGTCAAGGACCCTTAAATGTAGTGCCACATACAGTCAAATAAATAGGAAATGGCGTTTCTCCCAGGTCAGTTATGGGATTAATTTGATACATCAGTTCTGCTCTCAGAAAAATGTAGCCAGGGAGGTTATTTTGAAAGACATGAGCCATCCAGTCTGCACTGGTGCCAAGAAATGGAACAGTCAGAGAAGCACTCTCTTACTTTGTTCTCCCCATTACAGGGCCCCCCTTGGGCCTCAAAATTAGGCAGCTCACCTGTCTTCCATTTCACTGCTACTTCCTTAGTGTATCCATTTTGGCTGTAGGTCTTAAACCTTGGGCGGAACAACAGAAAACCTCTATTTCTCACATGCTTTTTCTCATTGCAGGTATTCTAGGAGGTCTTAGTTGAGAAGAAATGCTGTTGTGGCAATTGTTGACTGTAGCTATTTCTCTATGAGAAATAGTTTATGATTCAGAGTAGAGAATTTTATATAATGCCAGGGTAGAGAAAATATTTGAATTAAAGGAACATCTGGCTGGCTATAGGTCAAGAGAATGAGAGGACATTGAATGGAAGCTCATTAGTAGGTTTAAACCCCCAGCCTTTTTCCTACTCCTCATTTCCTTAATTACTTTATTCTTGATTCTCTTGATTAGAGATGTTGGGCCATCAGTACCCTATTATGTGACTAATCTTCCTAGGAGATTTTGAGTTTCTCTCCTCTTTCACATTTCATGTATTTAAGCCCCTTTTGCCAATGGAAAACAGGACTGGGTACCAACTCAGCTCTAGAAAATAGCTCACAACTTCCTGTATTAACCTTTCTATTAGTGCTTCATCCCCTCCTTTAAAATAATCAATATCAATGCTTTCCCTGATCAGGAATTTGAAGTGGTTTTCAACCATGACTACACATGAGAGTCATCCAGGGAGCCTTCAGAAATCCCAACACACAGGCCATAAGCCAGGGCAATGAAATTGGAATTTCCAGGGGTGGAAACCAGGTATCAGAAGTTCTTAAAACGTCCTGGTAATACCATAATACCCAAGTGCAGCCAAAATAGCTGTTTAACTCTGTGCTTCTTAAACAGGTTACCTAAGTGTCTTGTTAAAATGCAGATTCTGGTTCGGTTCAGCTGAGGTGGGCCTGAGCTTGTGTAACTACGGAGCTCAAAGGTGATGCTGATGCTGCTAGTCTACAGGTAGACATTAAGTAGCAAGGTGCTTGTGGAAGCTCAGTTAGCCCTTGCCTCCCCCCTCCCGCCACCAGTTCTCCTGAACAAAACACAGAGCGTTGCCCGTTTGAAGACTGGATCTCTTCAGTAGCTGGTAGTGCTGTAGGCAGGAGTTAGCAGTCACTCAGCTCCACCATCCTGGAGGTTCATGTGACCCCTGGGTCCCAGTAGGTCCCCTACACATCTAGAGTAGAATCGACAGGGAAATTGATTTCCTTCATTCCTCAGAGTCAGGATAGGAGCCTGCCGACCCTTGTTTATAATTCTCCCGGGATGCAGGGTCAGGTAACTGTAGGAGGAGAAGTTAAGAAAAGGGCACTTCTGAAATTTTAAAACAAGAAGACTAGCTTATCTGTTTACTGAGGAAGAAGCCCTGTTGCCAGTGGGTCAGACCTGAAGACTCAGTGATTTCTTTAAATCAACGTTTCACAGGAGCAGGCAACACTTTTTCCCCGGGGGAGCAACCAGAGACATGATGGGGGTAGCTCATGTTCGAGCAGAATGAGAAGAATTTGGCTGAACCGCAGGACTTCGGGTGAACTGGTTCAGCCTTGTCTCTGGAGAAGCCGTCTGGCATTCCAGCCTCCCTTTCAGCGAACATTCTAATGACTAATAATAAAAATAAAATACTTCTTCATGCTCTTTGCAGAAGTAAGCCAATTCTTCACTTAAAACGAAATGCATAACAATTCACAAGAGACAGTTTTTATATCCTTGTTTAACCTGCTAGCGGACCTTGGGAAAAACAAATGAAGTCCATCTTTCCCCGCTTTCCTAAGTGCGTCCTGAAGTAGTCCGTCAGAGGGCACAGCCATGCAGCGTGGCAGGATACGCGATAATGAGCCTCGGTACTGAAGCCAAATCAGATCTGGATGTGACCTTGGTCTGGTCTTCGTTCCAGATGTGACCTTGGGTGACTTCCTTCAACCCCTTCAGTCCTTTGATTCCTCATCTTCAAAATGGGTTCTCACGGGTATTAAAGATGACCTATTCAAAATGCCAGGATCATCTCAAAGCTAAATTAGTGGTGGCTATTAGGGTTTTAAAATTTTGCTTTGCTTCTTGACACTCGGTGTCTGCCTTGTTTTAAATTGATGAATCCCAGATGTGAGAGGAGATTAAAGATACATTAGTGGCTGTGAGAGATTTGAAAGGTTCTGGGCTCTTGAAGACTCAGATTCTCCTGGGACATGGAGTCCAAGCAACAAAACTCTGGAGTATTTAACTTCTAGACAAGGGAAGTCACATGGCTGTTCTTAGTCAATGGCAATTCCTTCCAGTGTCTTCCTCCTCCTTCCTTCCGGGTGGGTTTCAGGGTGTGACCCGGGGCTGGGCCAGCTCCAAGGCTCCGGCTGAGGGTGGGTAGCAAAGGCAGAGCTCAAGTAATGAGTACAGATTGGAGTCTCCAAGGAAACCAGAGCAAGCAAACTCCTTCTCTGCAAACTCCCAGGGCAGGGAGGCTGGCTCCCTCCTCTGCAGGCCCAGCTTGCGGTGGTTAGCTGTTTTTCCAGCTACTCTGAGCTTTTTATAACGTACTTCTCAGCAGATGAGTCGCACAATGTAATTACATCCATGAATTTGCCATTTCCTTATTCTCAGGCTGAGTAGTTCATACCCGGGAACTTGTATGAAATGGAGTAGACCTGGGTTTATCCCTCTTCCAGGGAGGCTTTGTTTTTTGTTTGTTTGTTTGTTTGTTTGTTTGTTTTTTGTTTTGCCTGAAAGTCTCACAATGAAGATTCTAAGCGTTTTGGTTGTTCAATTTGAACTTTAAACAGTGGCTTCTTCTAAATCCGATGTATCATTCATTTACAGATTGAGCCTAATTATATATTTAAACATGTTACTCTCTGAAAAGAAATTTAAAAACATCGGCCTTCACAAAATTTTGGCTTCGGAACAAATATCTATTTTTATAGGACCTGAATTTAGGCTTAGTCCACCCTTAAAGAAATTGCGTTTTACTGAAAGAAGTAAAGGGTCAGACAAGAAGGATGAGAAAGATAAATTGGAAAAGGAGTCCTGTGTGTTTTGTGATGTTTAGACATACACTGGATGGCTGGAATTTTCCAGACAGAAAGATATAAGCTTTGATAGGGTACCTCCTATGTGCCAGACAGGCACTTCCTCGATGAGAGGAAGTTACTTTTTATTTATTATGTGCCAGGAATTGTTCTAGATCATTTTATAATTTTTTTTTCATTTATTTTCACAACAACTCACCAAAGGTAGTGTTGGTTACTCATCTACAGAAACTCAGGAAGGAAATGAATGTAACAGACTTTTTAATATATTCCTTAAGATTTACATCTAGGGGCGCCCGGTTAGGCGTCTGACTTTGGCTCAGGTCATGATCTCACAGTTTGTGGGTTCAAGCCCTGCTTCGGGCTCTGTGCTGACAGCTTAGAGCCTGGAGCCTGCTTTGGATTCTGTGTCTCCTTCTCTCTGCTCCTCCGCCACTCATGTTCTCTCTCTCTCTCTCTCTCTCTCTCTGTCTCTGTCTCTCTCTCTCAAAAATAAATAAAGCTTAAAAAAATTAAAAAAACAAAAAACAGATTCACATCTAATAAGTGGGAGAGCCAGAAATCAAACCCAGATATGTCAATCTGTTTACACAAAATAATACTGTGGTAAAAGGTGGCTCTAAAATGTTAGTGGCTCACACAACAAAGGCATCTCTCACTCACTGTAATGCCAGCCGCAGGCTGGCTGTGGCTCAGCTTCACATCCCTATCATTTTGGGCCCCAGACTATAGAGGGACAGGCTTTGCTTATCTTGGGGCAGAGAGAAGACAGGTCAGAGCCATGCAACGCTCTACTGCCACATACACTTCTTAGACCAGAGCCAGTCACATGGCTAAGCCTGCATCACCATGTAGAACAGGGAGGAGGAGATGTTACTGAGGACAATAATACAGCTCACTACACCAAGTATACATCTGAGTATAGTTCTTACTCTGCCGCATTGTTTAGATGTTTTGTAAATTGTGGAGTATGATACACAGGGTGATATTTATATGATTGTTCAGTGTATGAAATCATAAAGGTTTTTATGAAATTTTTGAAGGTTTTGCCTTCAAAGACTACGCCAAAATTTAGATAAGAGGAAAATTTTGTTGTGGAGATGAGGAAGTCACTCAGCTTATCTGGACATTAATTTCAGAAAGCCTACTTATCTAAATATGCTCACAGGTATTATGTGATATTCATCTTTCTTGTGAAAATCATGGTTAGTCACAATGACATAAGTTGCTTGGGCCAAAGAATCCCAGTAAGTCTGGTCCTGCTTCCTTAATGATTTTAGCTAAGGCAAATGTGTCCACAATCACCTCCTTACTTCCCTTGTCATCTTTCTTTTTCTTCTTTTTTTTTTTTTTTTTTTTTTTTCAACGTTTATTTATTTTTGGGACAGAGAGAGACAGAGCATGAACGGGGGAGGGGCAGAGAGAGAGGGAGACACAGAATCGGAAACAGGCTCCAGGCTCTGAGCCATCAGCCCAGAGCCCGACGCGGGGCTCGAACTCACGGACCGCGAGATCGTGACCTGGCTGAAGTCGGACGCTTAACCGACTGCGCCACCCAGGCGCCCCATCTTTTTCTTCTTTTTTTAATGTTTATTTATTTTTGAGAAAAAGAGAGCAGAGGAGGGGCAGAGAAAGAGGGAGACACAGAATCTGAAGCAGGTTCCAGGCTCTGAGCTGTCAGCACAGAGTCTGATGCAGGGCTTGAACTGACGAGCCACCATGAGATCATGATCTGAGCTGAAGTTGGACATTTAACTGATTGAGCCACCCAGGAGCCCCTGCCCTGTCATCTTTCAAATCCAATACCAACACCCTGACATCATCCTGGCTGCCCTCTGACATATAACCCAGGGGTTCATGAAACCAGGTGTATAATACAGAATTTCTGATTATGCATTTAGTATTCCAACTTATATTAATATATGCATGTAGAGAATGACTTGCTTTGGGGAGAAAAGGGACCACTGAGGAATTTCCTGTGATCAAAAACATAAATTCAGTAAATATAAAATCATAGTGTGCTAATTCAAGGGGATCAAAGCACTTCCAGCCAGAAACAACATCCTAGTGAGGGCAAGATATGGACTTCATTTATAGCTACAGCATCACAACGGTACCGCTCTATGTGGCCCTCCTTCCATAACACACACACAGGTGCAAACACACCTCAGTGAATGTGTTGAGCATCACTTTACTTCCAGTGAAAGGCACAGCTACTCACAGCTGTCTTAAAATGAAGACGGCTCCAGAACAAATATTTACTGGGCTTTAAAATGGAGCATTTTTTGAAAGGCTTTGCATGTATGCTGAACACTAGTTATTTAATGCTTTCATGCCTCAGTTTCTCCACATGTATTAAAAATAATAACAACAATACTAAATTGCTTATCTTTACTGTGCTGCAATTTTCCCATCTGTAAAACAAGAATAATATTTAATTCAATGGACATTAAAAGGTGTAAAGGTATAATATGCAAAATGCCCAATGCAGTTCCTAGTACAGAGAAAGCACCTATAATGGCCAATCTCATGTGACAGTGTGGCAGAGCCCAAGTCCTCAGAAATTCCCTTGCATAACTGGGGACTAATCAAGGTGTTGCTGTGAAGGTATTCTGTGGATGTGATTGACGTCTATGATCAGTTGATTTTAAGTAAGTTTGACTATTCTAGGTAATCTGGACAAGACCATTTCAATCAGTTGAAAGACCTTAGGAGCAAAGCTGAAACTTCTCTGCAGCAGAAGAAATTCTGCCTATGGAACAAGCTTTAGCTTCTCTGTCAGAGTTTTCAACTCACCTTTCTTGATGGCTCATCTTATGGATTTTGGACCTGCCTAGCCAGCCCTCACTATTGGGCAAGCAAATTCCTTACATCAAACCTCTTTCCCTTTTGATAGATAAATTGAGGTACAGATTAATGAACAAAGGAATAAAAAGGCTTCTTCACAAGTAGTGAGTTCCCTGTCACTGGTGAATGTAAGGCGAGGCCACAGGACCTGAAAAGACTGTAGAGGGCAAAGGGCATTCTTGATTTGGTTTGAGGATCTTTAAATTTCTTTCCAACTGAAGTTCCAGATATCTTTTTCTAATTGTTCCCATTAGCATTTCTGAGGTCAAATGAAGGTAGGGGGTTCCAATAACTAAGAATAAGTACGAAATCATGGTGGGGAAATATTAAGATTTTCCTAAAGAATCCAAATGCTTTTGTATCTGGGGTATGTGAAGAGTGCTAAGTGCAGACTTCTGTTTCTGGCAGTATGGTAGAGGAGAGACTCTCAAAGGTCCTACTTCAAAACTGCTAGATGCTACATAAAATATTCCATTTAAAGATATTTCTGGGTTTTCAGGAATTAAGGAGAAAACTCTAAGACTCCACCAACCCTTCTCCAAATTGAGGGAATCAAATATAGCATGTTGTAATTTCATCTTTACTGGAATTGAAATAATTGTTTAGGGCCACTGACAAGTATGATAACTGCCAGGGACCTTTAAGGGGGATCATATTTATCCCAAACAGAAGCAAGTGCATATCCTTGCTGGAATAAAGGATCCCAATAAAGGCACCTAGGATTTCCACAGAGTAAGAGCAATCAAATACGGGCTCTCCATCAAAGGTCACCAGACACCTAGAGAGATAATCCCCCATGAGTTCTTGCTCTGCCTGGGAAGTTATAAAGAGTATAGCAGAGATGGGAGAAAATAGGAAGACAGATAAAGAGATATGTAAGACATAATGAGTATATCTAATGTGCATCAGTGGAGTTTCAGAAAGAAAGAAGACAGAATAAGGAAAAGAAATATTTGAGAAGAAAATGACTGAATTTTCCAGAACCAAGGAAAGATGCAAATCCAGAGATACAGGAAGCATAACATTTATCAAGCTGGACAAATAAAAAGAAAGCCACACCTGGCCATGTCATAAAAACACACACCACCAAAGATCAACAAAAGGGGAAACCAAGGGGAAGAAGAAAGACACATCACCTGTGGAGGAATTACAAATAGATTGAGAGAAGAAATGATAGCAGCCAGAACATAGTAAATAGTAACTTGAAAATGCTAGAGGAAATAAATCTCAAACTAGATATATGTGCTGAGGAAAATGATCTTAGAATGAGGATAAAATAAAGACAGTTTTAGAGAAACAAAAGCTGAGTTTACTAAAAGCTGAGCAATCGTCCTTCATTAAAGGAATTTCTAAAGTTGAAATTCAGTAAAAAAGAAGATGATCTTACAGGGAAGGTGTGAGATCTAAGAAGAACTGGGAACTAATTGGTAAAAATGTAGAGAAATCAATGGAAATCATGTCTCTGTAAAATAACAGGGAAGTGTTATTTAGGGGTTATGAAATAGGCAATAATGTAAGAATAGTAGGCAATAATGTAAGAATAGTAGGCAATAATGTAAGATAGGGGCAGGCGATCAAAGGTAAAATATTATGCAGTTCTTGTCTTGCTGGGGATTAAAATATTAAGGTTAAATTGCATTAAATTTGCATGATAAAAGGAAACTACTTAAGGAAATCTGTGTTCCAAAGCAGTGGGGGGTAAAGGAAGTGGAAGAAGCAATAAATAAATAAATCAGCAAATAAACTCCCTCAATCAAAGAACAAAAGAAAAATAGATTTGAAAAGCAGGACAAATAGAAAGCAAAAGACTTGGTAAAATGAGTTCAGTCTCCAAAGAACCTGAACAAGGTAAAACATAGGAGTTGCTAGACTTCCAATGAAATGTTTTTAAGAGATAAACATAAATCTTTAGGATGCAGGGACAGATGAAAATAGAAGGATAAACATATATCTGATGAATATAAACCAAGAAAAATATAGGATGGGTGTATAACTTAAGGGAGAAAATATTATGGAGAACACAGAAGGTTATATAATGACAGAAATTTTTCACCAGGAATATATGACCATCCTAACCTTGCATGCACAAAATATGTAATATTTTTACATACATCTTAATAATTTTAAATATATAAGGTAAAATTTGATAGAAATAGATTGAGAAATGGACAATTCCACCTTAATTGTGAAAGAATTCAATATACCTCTCTCAATAATTGATAGGTCAGACAGAAACCCTACTAAAACATAGTAAAGTTCAGAATGCCTAAACAATTTAAAAACTTGACTAACAAGACAGACATAAATTCTTCCATCAAGTCAACTGGTAAATATACATACTTCTCCAAAACCCATGAAATATTTACAAACCTGACCATGTATTAATCTATATCAAACAAATCTCATATTAAAAACAACTGTTGTGGGGTGCCTGGGTGGTTCAGTTAGGTAAGCATTCGACTCTGAATTTCGGCTCAGGTCATGATCTCGTGGTTCGTGGGATCCAGCCCTGTGTAGGGCTCTGTGCTGACAGCTAAGCTCAGAGCCTGCTTGGGATTCTTACCCTCTCTCTGTCCCTCTGTCACTTGAAGGCATGCTCCTGTCCCCACCCCACCCCACCCCCTGCCTCAAAATAAACAAACATCTAATGGGGCACCTGGGTGGCTCAGTTGGCTGAGTGTCTGACTGTGGCTAAGGTCATGATCTCACAGTTCATGGGTTCGAGCCCCATGTTGCACTCTGTGGTGACAGCGCAGAGCCTGGAGCCTGCCTTGGCTTCTGTGTCTCCCTCTCTCTCTGCCCCTCCCCTGCTCTCTCTCTCTCTCTCTCCCTTTCTCTCTCTCTCAAAAATAACTACTAAGAAAACATAAATGAATAAACATTTTAAAATAAATAAATACAAACAACTGTTAGCATACTATGTTATCTGACCTCAATACGATTAAATTATAAGTCAATAAGGAAGTATATAAACACAAAATTCCCATGCATTTGAAATTAAAAATAGAACACTTCTAAATAGCTCACAGGACAAACATATAATGAAAACTAAATGTACATACACGTTTATATGTTTATAATATATAATACATATCTTAACAACTAGTAATTAAAATCCAACATATAAAATTTTGCAAGTTGCAGCTAAAGTTGTACTCCAGGGAAAGTTTTAGCCTTAAATATGTGCATTAGAAAAGAAGGCTTAAAATGAATAAGCCATCTAACTTAGAAGTTAGAAAAAGTATAGTAGAATAAATCAGAAAGCACAAAGAGTTAAGAAAGATAAGACCTAATATTACAGAAAGAGAAAATAAGAACAAGCTAATACTTGAAAAGATCAACAAAATATATTGGGATGGTCAGACTTGATCAAGAAAATCAGCTAGTAAAATACTATGAAAGAAAACCAAGCTATAGATAAAGCACTGTAGTTATGACAACTTTATCATAATAACTATGCTAACCTGGGGCAGTAGACCTGGTTATTATTCCTGGTTTGCAAATAAGACAGCTAAGGCTCATCATGCACTACTCACTTTATGAACTTTGTGACTTGCACCGGGGCAAACAGAATAAATGGACAGCCAAGTTCCAAACCCAGTTTTAAATTTCAATATTCTGCCTATCAATAACAACCAACTCCCCAAACTATCTAGTCAAAAGATAAATGTTGTAATTAAAAGAAGTTGTAGGGAGGTTTGTAAAATTACTGTTGGAAATATGTGAGCTGACGCGGAGCATGAGAAAGCAGGAAAAGACTAGAGAAATGCAAGGGAGATCTGGCTTACTTCATCTCATCTCAACAACCTGCAGAATTTCAAAGTCAAAAGCCCTTTCAAGTTATTCCTTATTGAGTCCTCAGACACAGTCTACAAAAGCACACTCCTAACATCGTTCGCTCTAGGTTTTTCGCAGCCCACCTGGATGATGTTTGGTGTTTGAAATTCTTTAATTCAACAGCTAGGTAAACAAGGTCTCATTTGGAAGTGGACGGAGCAGGTAACTTAGTGGAATGCTCCATCCATGACTCAGACCTGTTCCTGGTAGCTGCAATGGCAGAAAGTACATTTGTCTTAAGCACTTACGTGAACACACTGAAGGGAATCATAGAAATGGCTTTGGGGATATTTAATAACCTAGTCCTGGCTGAGAATTAATCATCAAAGGATTCCTGTCAGAGAAGCTGGATGCACACTGTAGAGAAAGATGCGAACAATATTATGGTCCTTTCTGAGGTCTGATTGGGAATTCCCAGGAGTTTAGGAGGTGTTGGTGAAGTAAATCCCTGTCTGTCTTGGTTACACCTCCAAGCATGCTTACCTATCATGGCAATGACGAAGAGGGAGGAAATGTTTGTCCAGCAGCTCCTCTGTGAAAGCACATTACACCCTTGTGGCAATAACCCTGTAGCAACCTTGTGAGACAACGCGATTGACCCCATTTTATGGAGAGGGAGATGCCAGCTGGAGTTTGAGTACCTTGCTCAAGGACTCCCAGACAGCAGTCACAATCATGATGTGAGGCTATCTTGAAAGGCCATGCTCAGAAAACTCCACGTCTCTTATATCACAGAACACATCTCAAAACTGACGCTTCACCCCCCCCCCCTTCACATCCATTTCTTTCCCCCAACTCCCAAACTTGATGCTGATCAAGGAAACTCCAAATCCTGATAAAATACCCAGACCTCAAGGCTTTAAACCTTTTTTTCCCTCCACATTCATGTCCCAAATTCTTTGTATTCTGTCTTCTCAATGTCTTCATACTCTTCATTTCCCTTTCATTCCCACTCTCACAATCTAGAGGCACATGACCTTTCTTTGGGATCATAGTGGTCCTGTCCTGATAGCCTTCCCATTAACTTCAGATGTTTTCAGAAAAGTCCTCCTACAACCATCTTTCCCACTGAACTGGTGATTCTATGTCATGCTGGGGGCATATCAGAATCACCTCAGGTGGGTTTGTAGGTGCAGGCGTGTGGTGGTGGCATATGCTCACAAACTAATGGAGCCATTCACTCAACCCGCTGTTGAGATTCTCTGATGGGGTCCTTCACCCTTAGCGCCCGCTGTGACAATTATTGTCGTAAAATGCCTGTGAGGCTGATAGAGTTTAGGTTCTTTGGCTCTGTTATGTGAATAAAGTTTAAAACTACTGCACTAATGCACCATGAACTTCTTGAAGGAACATCTTCTACTGAAGTCTAATGCCTACTACTACAGGACTTGATATTTGATAGATACACAGTAAGTATTTGCTTAAAAAATGAACAGACGATTAACTCCTTCAAGGCAGGGACTACGCCTTGTATCATATATACTTGGCACATAGTTGGTGCTGAATATATATGTTTGCCGAAATAGTAAATAAATAAATGAATGAATGAACAGTATCACTTTTACTAGCACATTCAGCTAAGTTTGGATGTTGGGTTGGCTGCTCCTTTCTCTTTTACCGTTCACAAGTAGAATGACTGAGCCCTTTACTTTTGACATTCAATCTAGCATTCTAAGATATATAAGACCTTTTAAAGATGGGAACTCTATTCCATTCTACATTCCAAAAAGGCTAACGAATAATACATTTACTCATATTAAGGTTAATTAAAATAACAAATTGCATTGCTTTCAGCTGGCATAGATCAAATTAGTACATTAGTAACCTATTGCTGGAACATCATAAGTTCTGATTGGCTGACATATATTTCTGATTAATAAGAATAATGAGACAAATTAGTTTTTGCTAAATAAATGCAGGTTATTAGATACAAAACATCTTTCAAAACATGGTCTCTGAAGAAAGAAACATATTTGTCCCTCCCCCCTCTTAGTAACGCAGAGGGCAGGACAAACAGACAGAGGTCTCGGCCACCTCAGCCAGACCAATAATCGTTCTCAGATTCTGAAAACTGGCTTATAGCATTTTCCTTTTGATTTTTGCCAACAGAATTTTAATGTCTCCTTGTTCTAAAACTCCAGGAGGCAAGTTGTCTTTACGTCCTCCATTTCTGAGAGCTAATGTAGCCAAGAAAGTATAGGTGACCTTCTAGCAGTCACAGACCACAGAGCCAGCACTGGAACTCTTCCTTCTCAGTCCCAAACCAACCACTTAATTCACAAGGGTATTTTTCCTCCCTGAAGGGAGGATACTTATTATTAATTAATTATATATTATTAATTATTGATGCTTATTATTAATACTTATTGTGCACATACTACGTGCCATTTGGGCTTAGAGAACTCCAGTTGGGAGACTGGCAGACTATGAAAAGAGAAAACCACGGGGCCTTGAAGATGACCCCAAAGAATCTTGATGGGAGACTTCTATCCACATGCAACTCCCTTTGTCACACCCCTCTTCTCAAAAACTCAATGGCTCTCCATTACATGGTAGAATTCAAACATTTCTAGTCTGGTATTTTAGGCATTCCATGATTGGGCCCACTTCCTCTCCCTTCACCATTTCTTTGTGTTCCTTCAAGCTCCAGTCCCAAAGGGTTTGTGACTTTTTCTCACCATACCACCTACATGTTCATCCATGACCCTGTTTGTGCTGTTTTCCTAGTTAGGCTCAACACTCCACATCCAGCTACTGAAAGTCACCCATTTTTAGCATAATTTTCTTTCCTGCTTTTATGTCCTTAAAGCTGTTTGCTTTAGTCTTCCCCATACGTTAGTCACTTGTAAGCCTGTCTCTCCACCTTGACTAAATTACCTGAATCAGGGGCAAGCCTCAGTATCTGTCTACCCTCAGGAAGTTCCATCTTAATATTGAAAACCTCCATAAATGCCCAATGTTGACCCTGACTTTGTGCCAAGCATTGGTACCAAGCATGGCATGTACTTTATTTAATCCTAACATTGGCCCACCGGCACGTGCTACAGTGCAGAGACCCAGTATGGTTCTGTCTTAGGACTCTACTTCTGGGACTCTAGACTTCAATGTGCACACTCTCCAAAAAAAAAAAAAAAAAAAAAAAAAAAGAAATGGAGAGCAAAGCCCATAGACACAGGGCTTTTTTTCCCTGTATCTAAGTTTTGCTGAAGTCTTACTCATGAGAAGGTAGGAAAGGTCTAGGAAGGTCTTTGCTATGTTGGGAAAGGCAGTCTCTTGCATGAGGTCTTTCAACTCCCACTCAAAGGCATAGGAAGTGGTCTTGGGCCTGGAACACACCTAACCAAGATAATAAGCCTGCACAGACTGTGCTGAACTTCTCACCTTCTCTTTCCCTATTTCAAATTCAGTGTTTATTTCTTTGTTTTGCTTACGTGCATGTGCCATTAGTCCTCAAACATGTCCCAGCTTTCTGTATCTCAGACTCCATTGGGATGGAGCTGGGGTCCTTCTATTGCAGTATGAAGTGGAGTGTGTGCAGCCACATCTCCCATGCTGGCTGAGGACTGGATCTGCCGGCCACAGACCACTGACACATTACGAGAGGTCGGACTTTGTGCACTCTTTCTCTCATCTTGCTGGAAGTAAACATTGTCTAACACCGCAGCCTGGTGTGTATGTTGCCTGATTCTCAGCAACCTTGACTCCTGCACTGGTCTCTTTCCTGGGTGGCATTCTCTCTGAGAGAGGGAGGCGAGGAGCAGAGAGAGAGGGAGACACAGAATTCGAAGCAGGCTCCAGGTTCTGAGCTGTCAGCGCGGAGCCCAACATGGGGCTTAAACCCACGAGCTGTGAGATCATGACCTGAGCTGAAGTTGGACAATGAGCCACCCAGGCACCCCTCTCTGACTTTGAACCAGGGTGGCACGACTTGTTGACCCAGTGAACAGTGAAACAGGGCACTTTCAGGAAATGGAGGGAAACTGAGTTCAAAAAGGTAGAGACTTGGACCCGATAGTTTCAAAGCAAGATAGCTAAGTAAGAGGATGGTATGTGAGAACATGGCCCACTCTCACAGAAGGAGCCTTGGAGTTCCTAGAGAAGAATAAAAGAAGGCTTATGTTTCCTCTGACCTACTCTCTCTGATTATGATGGACTCTGAATATGTCTTGAGTTAGGATGGAATTCTGAGGGCATCTGTGGTTGTCAGAGATTACAAAGTGGATTTATGATTTTTGATAGACTTTGATAGACTTCTGAATGCATCTGCTTCATTCCCTTCTCCCAGTGACCTCAGTGTCCCAGGAAGATAACCTAGTGCTACTGCAGAGCTATCGTAGGGGTGAACATCTTGGAATAATCCGACACCAAAATTTCCGCAAGGCTGCTGGGTGCCTACTGTGATAATAGGATGCTCTCTTGTAGATACGAAATTATGTTATCGACAAGACAGGAATTATTCATGCCCAATGTCAGATTTGGAAACTGAGGCGCAAATCAGTTGAGTGACTTGTCCCTGGCCACAGCACTCTTCACAGAGGACTTGGGTGCCGTAGGCAAGGTTCTTTGTTGGATGCCTGTGGGTTTGGGGGCACACTCTCCAAATTCCAGTCACAACAGAGGAAACCTGTTCAGTGTGCCCTGCAAAGTTTGGGCATGTAGCTAATGAACAAACACTGTTATTTTTCCTCTACTGTGTTTCATTCTGGAGCTATCACACTACGAACATCTATTTTATTGGTTTAGAGTAAATTATTCAGCTCTTAATTACCATATTATGAATGTTTAATTTTGCCCTGATATTGTCAAAGAGAAAACGTGCCATCACATCAGTGGGCTCTGTTCCCAAAATGTGGTTCCACTTTCATTTCTGCAGCAATAGCAACCGACTGCACAGAGGCCTGAGACACACGCAGTCTTCACCTAAGGATTCCCCAAAGCCACACTCTTCCCTCCTTATCTATGAGCTAGTGATTAAAGCAGGCAATTGTTAACTTCTGACCTATAAAGGACAGCACAATGCTTAAAATAATTTCCAAGGAAACAGGAAATCATTTCAAGAAAAGACAACTTAGTTTTTAATTTTTTTTTTGGAATATATATAATAAAGTTTTGTTTTAATTAAGGTGGCAGGGAAGCTGGGAGGTTTTACTGCAAAGCAGATAGATCTCTACTATTTATTACCAATAATCATGCATATCTTCATTGTTTTTATAAATCCACAGTCTGCTATCACAGCAGGTCTGCTATCTACCCAATGTGAACATTTCAGGATAGTCCTCACCCAGCTTCTTCTTTTCTTTTTTTAATTTTTTTTTTTTAATGCTTATTTATTTGAGAGAGAGCGCCGGTGTGCACTTGCGCATGAGGCTGAGTGGGGGAGGGGCAGAGAGAGAGGGAGACACAGAATCCGAAAGAGGCTCCAAGCTCCAAGCTGTCAGCACAGAGCCCAATGCAGGTCTTGAGCTCACAAACTGCGAGATCATGACCTTAGCTTAAGTCTGAGGCTTAAGCGACTGGGCCACCCAGGCGCCCCACCCAACTTTTTCTTCACAATGATGAGGTTCTTTCTAGTCCGTCTTGGAAATCTTCATGCTCTGTCTCCTCATTTCCACTGCTATTTCCCTCATTCTTGTTCTCATCACTTACTACTCAGCCTACTGCACTAGTTCACAGAAGGTTTCTCTTCTGTGGTAATTCTTCTAACCCACCCTCCACATGACCCAAGCCATGCAACACCTAACGCTGACCACAGATGTACCTCTTAACCTTTTCCATGTAAAATGATGGAGAGGAAACATACCCCAGGGCCTGAGGTTTTAGTCCTAGCTGGCCCACCATCGGGGCGTTTCTTTGTGGTTTCTTATCCTAAAAATTGTGAAGAATGTTGCATTCCAATAATTACATGGCTTTTAATATAAAAACCATACCTCTTACCACCACTTGCTAAAGTCTTTGAGTAAACTGGCACTCTAGAAGGATGCTCCGAATATATCCTTGGGTTTTGTGACCCTCTGAAAGACCACTTCATTGTCTCATTCTTGGGTGTATGTTAGTTCTCAAAGTTCTATGAAACTAATGATAGGTGATGGAATTCTCAAGGACACAGCAGTTTATTGACCCTCTACCAGAAGCCCGGCACTGCTATCCTTTGCTTAAAGGATCTCATTTGTTGTGTAACCACTCCTGATTATTCTTATTTTATAGATGAGGGAATTAAGGTTTAAATGGACCATGAACTTTGCACAGAAAAAGGACAGGTGGGAAATATACCAAGTAGCTAACAGTGGTTATGGGTGATTTTAATTTTTTTTATGATTTTTTTCTCTTTCCAGCCTTTCCACAATGACCATGAACCATCCTTCCTAACAGAACTAATATAAACTATATGAAAAGATTAGATGAGATAATCCATCTGAGAGCTCTTAGCACAGTGCTTGGTACATTGATTTTATTTTCATTCTTTATTCATCTTTGTACCCATCACAGAATGTAGCACCCACACTCCTAACAAGGAGCCAATAAACCCAAGTTCCAGTCAATTGGATTAACAATTCAACTAAGATTATTATAATGTTATTTTTCCCCAATAATAAATAGACAACTATAAATTACTTACACATGGGATAGCTGGGTTGTAAGATCTCTTATTACACTGAGTGTAAGACTTTGGTTATCCAGTCAAGGTATAATGGTATCTCATATTTATTAAGGTCTTACCATACAAAAGATCCTATGCTTTGTATTTTCAAGACATCACATCTTTTATTTTTTTTAATGTTATTTCTGAGAGAGAGAGAGAGAGAGAGAGAGAGAGACAGAGACAGAGAGACAGAGCACAGGTGGAGGAGGGGCAGAGAGAAAGGGAGACACAGAGTCAGAAGCAGGCTCCAGACTCTGAGCTGTCAGCATAGAACCCAATATGGGGCTTGAAATCATGAACCGTGAGATCGTGATAACCCGAGCTGAAGTCAGAGTCTTAACTGACTGAGCCACCCAGGTGTCCCAAGGCATCACATCTTTTAGTGATATGTCAACAACTTTAGGAGATGGGCAATGCTATTATATCCCTGTCATAGAAAAGGAAATAACAGACCCCAGGTTGTTGAACAATAAGTGGAAGAACCAAAATTCACAGTCGGGTGTGATTTCACACTTCCTCTTTAAAATCCCCATGCTATGCTGCCAGTCTAAACCTTATTGCCATTTCCACACCTGCATTTCTAATTTTGAGCAAGCCCCACACTGTTGAATGCCTGCTATGTATCAGACACTCCTCCTCTTGTCTTATCTATATAATAAAGTTTACCTCATCAGATCCTTTCCCGTGTGAGAAAACAGGTTAAACAATTTGTCTCAAAGCCCCACAGCCAGGAGCACGGTTGGGATTTAAAACCAGTTCTGACCCTAGAGACTTCTCATTTTGCTGCCTCTGCGTTTGTGCAGGGCCACAAACCCTACAATGTTCAACACATACACCAGATTTTTAAGCACACTTGCAATAAAATGCCAAGCCAAGTACAAGTACCAGACTTGCTTTTAGCCAAATTCAGCTTCCACTCCGCGCACAGAGGCTTTCTGAGATGGCGAAAGCAACACTGGGCCTGCTTGGAAGCAGTTCATTTGTCTCCCACCTCTGCGGTCCCTGTCTGCCATGGAGGTTTACGGCTGCCCTGGCCACCTCGGGGGCCACTGCCCGCTGAGCATGTCTGTTTCACTACAGCAGACAAATGGGCTCTGTGCAGAAGAGGAGACGCCGACCCTCTGCTCTACTATTGATATGCAACACATCCCTGACCTGCAAAATGGTCCTGAATCCCAACTAAAATTTATAGACCCCGGTTCCGCTGGGCTGAAACAGAAGATAAATAGGCCTGCAGGAAGTTATTTGTTGGGGACTTGATCGCTGGATGCTGACGCTCAGGCCCTGTCCCAGCTCATGAGCCCAGGCAGGGGCTGTTCCGCCTCCCAGGAAACTGATGTCAGCAAGGATGGGCAGCAGCCAGAGGGGTTGGTGGGAAGGAAGACTCAGAAGGGGGCAGGCTTGTAGGTGAGTGAAAAAGGCTCTGGTCTGCCTGTCTGGTGCCTTTCCTGTAGGGTTCTCCAGAGCTAATCAGCGTAGGTTCAGACCCACCTCGTCTTCCCGAGGCCATCTGGGGTGAGGTGGGTTTGGAAGAGAGTGAGCTGGGATTTCTCTGCCCTGGGTCTGCTGTAGGGAAACTCTGATCTCCCAGAGCTGCAGACACTCTGGGTGCTATGACCGGCTTTGTGCTGCGTATTCGGCTTTCACCTTAGCTGTCTTCCTGGAAGAAGCCTACTCTGGGTGGGGGCACACCCCACTTGACTTGATGCGGTCAGCATTTTCTTCCTGCTTGGACCCCCAGCCAAGTGTTCTACATGTGCCACACCAGAATGACTAGTTAAGAGAGTACCACTCACCTGTCTACAGGTACACTGTTTGTTCGACCTTCCTGTTACCATATCCTACCTAAAATTCCTAACCCTGTACCAGATTTGGATGTTTCTCAATCAAGGCCCGATTTGCTACTTGGAAATGCTTTCATATTGCTAGTTGCCTAGCTGTTCAAACTTTTTATCTACTTCCTTCCTGCCTTCTTCTATTTTCCACCATATTTTTTCACAGAGGACAAAGGCTGCCTTGAAGTTGAGCCCACAGAGTGATAAAAATCTCCCAGGTAGACTCTTCAAGCCATTATGAGAAGCACACACTTCTGTAACATTTGGGTTTTGCTGTGTATATTTGCACTTGCACCCAACAATTATTGCATGAGCTCCTATTATGTATTTTACCCTGTGTTAGGGAAAATAGAGTGATAAAAACCATGAATAGAATTGATCCCTTTTTCCAGGAAAGAAAAGTACTACTCTAGTTGAATCAGTTCAGTAGCAATGCTAATAAGTAAATATAGGGTATCCACGTTTCATAGAAAAAAAAATCATGGGTCAAGAGTAGTAAGACTGGGGTTCAAGTTCGGATTTCCCCTTTATTATAGGTATGATTTTACGCAAGTCAGTTATCCTCCGTAAGCTTCAGTTTCATCATCTATAAATCTGAGTGGAATATGCCTTTCTCTCGTTGAGTTGTTACAAGCATCAAAGGAGGTAATGTGTTGTAATGTAAAAGGGGCTATACAAACTATGAATCCTATACAAATGTAACTTATGCATGTTATCTCTGCACTTTAGTTGACAACCAAAGTAGAATTTTGAGTAATATGTGCCAAAAGTGTTCATGCAATGAGGAAAACAGAATTAGATAGGTTCATTCATTCATTCAATAAATATTTACTGAATACCTACTAGGCACTCAATGCTTGGTACCAAGTCTCTTCTGTCAAGGAGTTTATAATGGAGAGAACAGAATATATCAGGTAGAGATAAATGTTACCCTGGAGGCAATGGGGAGAGGTGGTAGTGGTGTCCGGAGTCTCTTAATTGGATTATATTTAAGCAAAAATCGGAATGACATGTAGGAGCAAGCCATGCAGACAACTGGAGGAAGGATGTTATAGGCTGAGCAAGGAGTAAATCAAAAGCCCTGAGTGAAAGGGAGCTTGCACGATAAGGCACAATACACAGACCAGAAGGGCTGGGGGTGGGAGGAAGCAATCTCAGAAAGGTCGTGTGGAGCCAGGGGACAGAGGCCTGGTTCATGTGTGTCATACTGAACACTTTGGGTTTTATTATGAGTTGGGGTGATGTTGAAAGTCAAACGGCAGAGTGGCTAGATATGAATTGCATTTTTAAAGGATCATCCTGACTGGGTTTGTAGATAGGTTACAGGGAACCAGGGCCAGAAACAGATGATCCTGGTTTGAACTAGGATTGTGAGAGGTGAGTGGATTCTGGATCCTACTTCGAGCCGTGGAAATTTGCCGATGACTGTGCATGGCGTGTCAAAGAGAGAGGTGAGACAAATATGGCTCCAGTGACTGTGGCCTGAGACACTGAGAAGGCAGAAGACTGAGAGCAGAGCAGATCTGGTGGTGATGCAGGAACACAACCCGGTGTATGGCCAATCTAAGATGGTTTTATGATTTCTAAGTGGGAGTATTACACAACCAGTTGGATTTATGATTCTAGAGTTCATGGAAGAGGCCCAGGCTACAGATTTAAATTTGAGAGTCATCAACTAAAAATGATATTTAAAACCAAGGGATTCCATAAGCCCACGTAAGGAGGGATTATAAAGAAGGGGTTCTGTGCCTGAGTACCACAAGTTATAACGGTGTAGCAAGTGTGGAGGATCCAGCAAAGGAGAGAGGTTATGAAAGGCCACATAGAGGAAATAAGGCTTGAATCCAGCTTTCTTGACTATTAAGTGCTAATACGTTTGGGGCGCCTGGGTGGCTTAGTCGGTTGAGCGTCCGACTTCGGCTCAGGTCATGATCTCACAGCTCATGAGTTAGAACCCTGTGTTGGGCTCTGTGCTGACAGCTCAGAGCCTGGAGCCTACTTCTGCTTCTGTGTCTCCCTCTCTCTCTCTGCCCCTAACCCACTCGCATTCTGTCTCTGTCTCTCTCAAAAATAAATAAATATTAAAAAAAAATTTAAGTGCTAATATGTCTGCGTGAACACCCGTACTGTACCTACCTCCCCTGTGCCAGATGCTTTGTTTGCATTCCGTGATCCTCACATAAAAACTGGCATTGGTGCCCCCATGCTAGTGAGGTAACCAGGCTTAGACAAATCAGGTGACATGACTCGACCAAAGTTACACACTGGGAAATGTAAGAAATAGGGTTTAAAATCCAGTCTGGCTGGCTGGGTAGAATTGGAAGCATGAAAACGGGAGCAACCAGTGATTGAGTACCTGGTACCATGACATTAGTGCCTCAGGCAGGGCGCTAAGCATGTATGCATACTGGGTCTCACTTAGTCCCCATAACATGCTGGTGAATCAAAATGATTATCTCCGTTTTCTGAGTTGAGGAGACAGAGATGCAGAAAGCTTAAGTAACTTGCTTATGGTCTCACATCACAGGATGGGAAGGGAGGCCACTGGGACTACTAACCCCACTTGCTCTTTCTCTCTTCATGCTGATGTAAACAGAGAAAACAACACGAATATGCTGTTGCATGGGTCCTGCTGAAAAAAGGAAATGCAAGATGGGCCACCCAAACTGCCTGAAAGTAGCTCACACCCCACTCATTCTCCCTTTCCTTTGCTCCCCCAAGTCCTCGATTCTTCCAGAAATTGGTCTGCACTGAACTGATACCCTGAATAGATGCAGGCAAAGAAATGCCTCATCTGTGAGGACGCTTTAAGAGCTGATTTGGTAATTGGGACATACACCCAAAAAAGCATTATGATTTGATGTCAACTAAATCATCTGGCACTCACAACCCAGATTAGCACGTACACACTCACTACAGTAGCAGTGAGAATAAAGGATCACAATCGCCATTTTATAGATGAAGAAACTAAAATCAAGAAACTCAGATGAAGTACATTTCTCAATACACACAACTAGTAAATGGAGGAGCAAGGGGTTAGATCTAGGTGTGCCAGATGCAGAGGCCTACATCCTAGAGCAACGATAGAATTTTCATGTCATTTCAATGTATTTATTTATTTTCCTTTAAATACTCAACAAAATAAAAGCAGACTAAGGAATCTTGGAAAGAGGATGCCCTCAGAATCTTTTGGGGTGACCTAGTCATTTTAAAAATTGGTAAAAAAAATAGAATTTTTTCGGTAGTGCTTCTCGAACTTTAATGTACACAGGAATCACTTAAGAATCTTGTTCAAATGCATCTTCTGATTTCTGACGGTCTAGGGAGCAGCCTAACTTTCTGCATTTCCAACCAGCTTCCAGGTACTATGAATCTGCAAATCACACTTTGGGTAGCAAGGCCTTAGAGATCACCTGGTACCATTCACTCTTTCAAATACCACCTATAATATTTAGCTAATATTACATTGAACACGACTTTCTTTTAAAGTCTTATCACTACAAAAAATGGAGAAGTGGTATTATTAAAGATAAAAGCAACATCTACAGAAATGTCACACTCAACAGATACTCCTGCTTAAAGTTTCTGAGCTTAACATCTATTGTCTCTTTCTTTAAAAAATACAGGGATTTTAACATCTAAAGTTCTCTGCACTTCCCCTCCTTCCCCTGGGCACTCATTTCCTTCCAAGAAAATCCTGATCTCATCCACCATGTCCAGAAGGGGGTCCTCGCTCAAAGGCACATAGCCAGTAAATGGCAGGACCAAACTGTGATATGGCTCTTTCAACCACATGCACTTAACTTCAACCTGCCATAGGCTTTAGTCATGCCTGTCCCCATTTCTCCCCATTTTCTTTTTTTGTGATGCATAACTAGGCATTCAGCAAGTCAACACAAATGAATCACACTCCTTATTCAGTTGCCAAGTGGTGGAGGTACAAACACTCCACACTCTTCATCCCCAAAATGAGACCTCCTTATTTATTAAGGATTTCTAACTCTCCAGGTGAAGACCGGACTAAGCCCTTTTCAATTTCTTTATTTATTCTGTCATCCTAGAAGTTTCATTCCCTTTCTATGCTGGGCCCTGGTCTGCCGATCTCTTCCCAAAGTGCTGTTTTATTTGCATTCTTAGGTTCCTTCACACCATTTGCAGTTTTTCTTTTCCTATAAACATTCCTCATCAGGATTCCTTAGCCAGAGGCTGCAAACAACCACATTGTCTGGAAGCAAGGTGATATGAGCAAGTGGGGAATAAGTTCAGCGTGAGGCAAATCAATTCTTCCAGTGGTGTGTGTGTGAGAGTGTGTGTGTGTGGAGGCGGGGGGGGAACTGACTGACCTCAGGGGTCACCAGCCTTTCCGATCCTTTCCCTTACTCCAAATTGGGACTAAGTGCCCTCTGGGCCCATCTAAGCTATTGGGAATTTATGAGGATGTAATCATCCTTTATAGCACATTCTCATATTATCTGTCATTTGTTGAGTACTTAGTTACTTTGCCTACACAATTTATCCAGTGAGAATCCAGGAAGGTATTGTCTCCACCATTCAGATGAGGAAAGTGAGGCTCCTGAAAGGTGACATGTGAAAGCAAGACTGAAGAAACTCTACAGAAACTATAAGACTGCAAACATAAGATGGTAGATGAAGCATCCCTTTTCTTTTCTTTTTAATTTTTTTTTTTTTTTTTTTTTTTGAGAGCAAGGGTGGGAAAGAAGGGCAGAAGGAGAGACAATGAGAATCTTAAGCAGGCTCCAGACTCAGCACAGTGTCCAAAGAGGAGTTCGATCCTACAACTCTGGGATCATGACCTGAGCCAAAAATCAAGAGTCAGATATTCAAATGACTAAGTCACCCAGGTACCCCAAGTATCCCTTTTCTTATTTCACAGTCCATCTCCTATTTACTCAGTCAAGATTTCATATTAAATCTTGGGCTATTAAGATTTTATATCCAGTCATATGCCTGCCCTCGGGAAGTGTACGGTCTGGCCAGAGACCTAGAAAATGTGGGGGGCTTCATGTAGTTTAATGCACAGTGCCATATTCCTATATCACAGAAATACAACCTTGCTTCTGATTTCTGACTTGCTTGGTCCTACTAGCTCTGAGGTTTTCAGTAGGTTTGGGTAAGATTCTTAATTCTCAGATCCAAGTTTTCTTGTCAAGTAACTGAAATAATACAGTATTCCTTTGTGAAGTTATTGTGGAATTTAATTGTGTAGATATAATGTGATATAATATAAAAATTGTGAGTTCTGGAGTCAAATAGAACAATATTTGAATCATGAGCCCAACAGTTAAGTTTGACTCTATGACTCTGGGCAAGTTACATCATCTTTCAGAGCCTCATATCACAATCGGGGTAATTCTTATTTGCCAGATGGTTGAAAAATTACAGGTAGTATAAGCAAGCACCCGGCATAGCGCTTGGCATATAACAGGTACTAACCAAGGTTGGTTTTCTTCCTCCCTACCCCTAGACCTGTTTTTTGTCTTTCTTTGTTGGAGCCCAAGGGAGAAGTGAGTTCTTCTCAATGATGCAGTAGTAGGCTCATGGGGGAGATAACAGAGGAAGACCTTGAAGGCCCCTTGTGTAGGCTCTGGATGAGTAGAGATAAACAAGGGAGCACATAAGAGAATGGTATAAACAAAGATTTAGAGGTGGTAAAATAGAAGGGTTACCCAGAGAAAGGGAATCATCGTCACAATGCGAGTGTAGAGAGTCAAAGAGCAACGTGTCCCATGGTTTTCTTGGGAAGACCATTGTTCTTCGTAAAGGTAGAAGAAAATCTCAACGTATGGGAATCTTATTTATTTATTTATTTATTTATTTATTTATTTATTTATTTATATTTATTTTTGACAGAGAGAGAGAGACAGAGCATGAGCGGGGGGGGGGGGGGCAGAGAGAGGGAGACACAGAATCTGAAGCAGGCTCCAGGCTCTGAGCTGTCAGTAAAGAGCCTGATGAGGGGCTCGAACTCACAGACCGCAAGATCATGACCTGAGCCGAAGTCGGACGCTCAACTGACTGAGCCACCCAGGCGCCCCTCGACATATGGGAATCTTAAGAATCTTCAGAGGTTGCCCATTTCTATCAAGATAAATCTCAATTTCTCATCCTGGCATGTGAGTTTTTCATGTCGTGGTTCCCAAATGTGAGACACCAAAACTGAGTAAGCTCTTGTTTCCCAGGATAAGACATACATAAATAGTGTTCCCATGCCAGGAAACATAGCTTCAGAAGATAACTGGGCTTAACACACCTAGAATTTAATGCAGTACTGAGAGCAAAGATCTAGGCATCAGTGAGCTCTGAGTTCTAATTCTGGCTCTGACACTTTTGGTCTTTGTGACCTTGGATAAGTCACTGAACTCTAAGCTTGAATCTTTCCATATGAATAATTCTTCCTACATGGCAATATAATAGGACTTACCTAATGGGGTGGTTTTGAAGATTACATGAAATAATGCATAAAAGGTACTGGGCATAATGCTTGACAATAAAAAAAAGCTAAATAAATGGTAACTACTTTTGTTTTTAATAAAGCAAGTTGCTCATGCCAGATCAAAATAACAGGGGGCTTTTGCTTCTAAGCCTATTCACAATGGCCTCAGCAGAAACAAGGCGGTGCATTTCACTGGCCTCTAAGGTTACCTCTGGGGCTGTTTCAACCCAATGACTCTGGCTTCAAGAAGGCATTGAAAAAACCAAGCATGTTTAGAAATCTGTCGTTCACAGGGGATTTAGAAAGTATCCAACCTAGTCCATGCCCCCATCCGTCCATTTGACAGGCTGAGAAATTGAGGGCCTAAGAGGAAATTTACAGCCCCTGCTAAAGACAGAGGCCAAGCAAGTTGGTAGCAGAGTGAAACACACAGCCCACTCCTTCCACGCTCCAAACTATACTTTTCTTGTATTATTATTATCATCACTATCATTGCATCATCATCATCATCATCATCATCATCATCATCATCATCATCACTGTAACTGGTAAAGTTGCTGGACACAGTTTCATAATCTCAAATCTGACCTCTATTTTCCCTACTTTTTCTTCTTCCCCATTTTAAAAATAAAACAAAACAATAAAATACAAAGTCCTTTGTCTTGAGGCTTCACTTGATTTCATTTCCAGTAGATAAGGCATAAATAAACACAGTGAGTTAAAAATAAACCTCCTGGTGTGGCTATAACATCTTTTATTTAGCTGTTTTTTTTTTTCCATTCTATGGATGGAATAATGCCATTCCTGACTCTGCTTGAACAGTTATTTATTGCAACTGAAGTCATTATACATGATGAGCTCTCTTATCCAGACTATCACCATGTCAGTAAAGACATTATTAGCAGGGAGATGTCTATCTACATATATATCTGTATCTATATGTTTATAAGTAAATTTACATATAATAATATATATAAATAATAAATATGTATATACATATGTATATATATGTATGTATATGTATATATACACATATGTGTATATGTGTATGTATATGTGTATATATATATACATACACACACACAGAGAAAGAGAGAGATAACAAAGGTGAGTTTTAAGCTCGGTACGACTTTTTCCATTCATGTGCTTATTTATCCATTCAGCAAAAATGACTCAGTACTTAATTGTTGCCAAGTTCAGTGTGGAATACTTGAAAGAAAGGAATAAATAGAACTTAGTCTCTGTCTCTATGAATCTCATAAGTCTAGTAGGAAGACAGACAGTTCCTAAACTGTGTGATGAGATCAATGGAAGGAAACTGAAGAAGACTACCCACCTGGCCTAGAGGAGGTGGCTTATACAGGGTCATGTATCCATTGCTCACTTTGGCAATACATGTACTAGAAGAGAAACTATACACAGCCGATTAGAATATTAGAAGAATTTTCTAGAAAGAGACTACTGTATAGAATAATTGTATTGTACAGAATAATCTAGACATATATTAAACTTGGGTTCCAGTCCCGGGCCTACCATCCCTTATATAAATGGACTGAGGCAAGTTAATTTCCTTCTCTACAGTAAACTTTCTAATTTTGAAAGTTACAAGTTTTCCTATGTTGTTTATAAGCCCCTTTCATCTCTGCAATTTTGCAGCTTGCTAGAATGTGTTCAGCTTCAGGTCAGGATCATGTCTTATTTATGTCTTTTATTTATGCCAGTTATTCCTAGAGCCTAGCACAGGTCCTGGCACTTGTAACAATACATGAATATTTGTGGAGTGCAATAAAATTTTAAATTGGATCCCTTTAGTTGAGTCAGTGAGTAAAATGGATGAGATACTTTAAAATGATGTCTTTAGGTTAGAATTTAAAAGCATGCTCAACATCACTCATCATCAAGGAAATACAAATCAAAACAACGAGATATCACCTCACACCTGTCAGAATGGCTAAAATCAACAACACAACAAACAACAGGTGTTGGCAAAGATGCAGAGAACAGGGAATTCTCCTGCACTGTTGATGGGAATGCAAGCTGGTACAGCTACTCTGGAGAACAGTACGGAGGTTCCTCCAGAAATTAAAAACTGAACTATCCTATGATCCAGCAATTGCACTACTAGGTATTTACCAAAAAAATTCAAAAATACTAATTCGAAGGGATACATGCACCCTGATGTTTATAGCAGCCTTATCTACAATAGCCAAATTATGGAAACGGCCCAAATTTCCATTGACTGATGAATGGATAAATACACACACACACACACACACACACACACACACACACACACAGTGGAATATTACCCAGCCATAAAAAATGAAATATTGCCATGTGTAACAAGAGGGATGGAGCTAGAGAGTATAGTGTTAAGGGAAATAAATCAGTCAGAAAAAGACAAATACTATATGATTTCACTCCTATGTGGAAGTTAAGAAACAAAACAAATGAGCACGGGGTGGGGGGTGGTGGGGGGAGTGAGAAAGGGAGGGAGGGAGGGGCAAACTGAGAAATAAACACTTTTAATTATAGAGAACAAACTGATGGCTACCAGAGGGGAGGTGGGTGGAGGGATGGGTGAAACAGGTGATGGGGATTAAGGACTGTACTTGTTGTGATGAGCACTGGGTTATGTATGGAAGTGTTGAATCACTGTATTGTATACCTGAGATGAGTATAACACTGTACATTAAACAACTGAAATTCAAATAAAAACTTAAAATTTTACAAGCCCATCTTTAGCAGTAGACCATGTGACTTTTAAACCTATGAAAAGCATGTTCTAAATGAAGATACACAGCAAATTCCCATTGAAAATGAGAATGGTAGTGTTTGAGGGTGGTGACGATGCCAATGAGAACGGGAATAGAATGAACCTAGACCCAAATGTCTACCGCTGGTGTTCTGGAGCAATAATTCGTCTTCACTTGAAGACTGCTAGCTACACATTCTTTCAGGGCAGTAAAGAGGTCAATGAGTAGAGGTAGGTACTCAGTGAACATCTTATGCTGGAGAGTAAAAATAACAAAGTATCAGAAGAAGTGAAGGTTTTCATTCCAGTGAGGCTGGAGGAGCTTCAGAGCAGAGCTCCTGGCTCTGCAGTCTCATACAGTCATGGAGCTAAAGGTCATGGTGTCCCTTGGATGCAGTCCCTTGGATGCTTCCTGCCCTGGGGATGACAAGGGTATAGATGTCAGCCTCTTGTCACCAAAATTCCCTCTCTTCATGGATGAAAGGTCCTTGGTGTTAAAAAATTCCTTACTGGGGTGCCTGGGTGGCTTAGTTGGTTAAGTGTCTGACTTTGGTTCAGGTCATGATCTCACAGTTCATGCGTTCAAGCCCCAGGTCATGCTCTGTGCTGATAGCTCAGAGCCTGGAGCCTCCTTCAGATTCTGTGTCTTCTTTTAGACCTCTCTGCCACAGCCCAAGTGCCTAACCAGTGTCCTTTAGCAGGATGGAGGGCCACAGGAGGAACCTGAGATGTCCTGACTAGGCTCCCATTTTCTTATAAAGGAAGCCCAAAGAGAGAGTGTGTGTGTGTGCACACGCGCGCGTGTGTGTGAACACTTAATTATTTGCCAGCAGATGGCCTAGGAAGTTATTTTTACCACCTCTACAGCTCTGAATACCCTTCCATAAATGAGCAAACCAGGATAAGGTTGTTCTGAGTATTAAACAAGATTATTCAGGTGAAGTAACTGGCACATGGAAAGTTCCTGATTAGAGACAACTTACACTACAGTCAACCCGCATTCTCAGCAGAGGATTCTGTCTGCTCAAGGGCAAGAAGAGCAGGAAAATGGAGGAACACAAGAAATTGACTGGGAGCTGGCCTAAGTTAATGTGTGGAGGGGAGGATGCAGACTGAGTGATGGGCCTCAGACAGGGATCTGTTGGACATTCTGGCCTCCCAGGGCATGAAGCGGCCAGAGACATCAACATTTATTGTCATGAAAGCATTTGGGGCTTCCGTCTTCAAGGGAAGACAGGTCCTACTTCAGAACCTTCATAGCAGATGTATGGGTCTAGGGCTCGAG
Source organism: Leopardus geoffroyi (assembly GCF_018350155.1). Lineage (NCBI taxonomy): Eukaryota > Metazoa > Chordata > Mammalia > Carnivora > Felidae > Leopardus > Leopardus geoffroyi. Next base: position 52,505,383 of record NC_059329.1, on the reverse strand, counting down.
GCTAACACTGCTGCCCCTGCTGCTCCCACTGACACCATGGGTGCCGCAGGTAGTCCATTGATGGAGCACCGACTGTATGCCAGTCATTGTGATACATCCTGTGCGGGCCTTTATTTCACCTCATCCGCACAGTTATACCTATGAGGGTAGATAGGATTATAATTGCTGTGTTACAAATGAGAAAACTGATATTCAGAATATTTAATTTACCAAGGTCAACGGTAAATGCAGTAAGTGGCAGAATCAGGACTCAAACGAGGTCTGCTTTGCTTTGATCCTATTTATAACCACTGTGCTGGTCTCCATGGCAGCATAACTTGAAATTTCTCACATGAGTTGGGATCAGGTGGGACAGGGTGAGGCTATTACTGCATCATCACTGTCTGTACCATAAGGTGTTATACTTTTTTCTATAAAATCAAAGACATTGCATTTCACAATCTATCAGAGATTTGCATATTTTCTTCAATGATGTTTTGGCAATTACTTAGAAAGGCACATTTAATTTGTACCAATTAGCCATATTGGCCAACAGAGGAACTAAGTTTGCACTGCTTTTCCCATGTTAGGAATTTGTACTTAAGATAACCCATGAATGTATGCTGTATCTGCAAGTCTTATTGCAGAAACCTGTACTGTACCAAGATTCCTTCCTCACCCTGGCCACAGCCAATTGGCCACGGATGGCTAGCTGACCCAATGAAAAACAAAGTCTGGAAGCCTGCAGTGAAAACCCGTGGCAACCTTCACTGGACAGTGATTGGATGACTCATTCATGTTTCCTTCCTTAGTGAATTTGGATTCTTGGAGGGAGGGAGGAGGTGAGGGAATGAAATACAGAGAGATGGGAATTTATTACCCATGGTGGCAGATTCAATTGGTTCCAAGACATACATGGGCAAGTCACCACAGTGGTGGTCATTGATGTCTTTGCTGTGCCAGGCAAGGGGACCACCTCAGGTCTCTGAGGGAAGTCTCTCCTCTTTGCATGGAATATTTTGGGATTCATGCTCTACCTCAAACTCATGCCTTTAGAATTTCTCTGTTTACACGCATGGCTTCTTCCTCCCTTCAAATTGGGAGTGCAAAGGCATCCCTCTGTCTCATGCATAATCCAATCCAGCCCACTAGAGCTACAGCAGGCCACATAGAGTTTGAGACAAATGACTAAACTAATAATGATGTATTTGCCTGATGCTGTCCTCTCTACTTAGATCTCCACCAAAGACTTAGAAAGCTAGCGAATTGAGTTTTCCAGGATTCTGTTTCCTGGACAAAGGAAGAGTCATATCACCATTGTTGTACTAATGATGCAACTGAGGCACAGAGAGGTCAGTACACCTGTCAAAGTCACATTTGAAATCAATCTGTCTCCTGACCTCTTTGCTCCTTCTGTAGCAGCACGTGGCCTCTGGCTCTAGATTGGCATATGCTTGCTGATCTTTGCTCCTCGTAAGGGACTAAGGAAGAAACAAATCTATGCCTCCTTTGTTCCTCCAGCCAGAGATTCCATTTCCACTATCACTCTATGGTGACCCAAATGGGTCAACTTTCCTTCCTGCATTAGACCTCTCTGCCACAGCCCAAGTGCCTAACCAGTGATGTCCTTTAGCAGGGTGGGGGGCCACAGGAGGAACCTGAGATGTCCTGACTGGGCTCCCATTTTCTTATAAAGGAAGCCCAAAGTAGGGCAGCTTATATGTTTTTAACTATTTACTAACTGTTGTCATGAAATAGAATTGCTAAGATAACTAATGCTACAGATGTCTTTTGGTTTGTAATCACTTCTACTCGTATCATCTCAGAGATGAATTCATTGAGATGTTCCTTAAATATCTATTTTGAGTCAGGTCCCATATCATCTGCTGAGAATACAGGTATAACGAGACCAAGAAAAAATTTATCCCTTCGCAGTAGGCAAATGATTTTCCTAGAGAGAGATCTACCATGTTGGCTTCTGCTTTGATTAGTCTGCTGTGGTAGGAGGGTCCTGAGGAGACTGCATATCTTCTGTTCCCAAGGTTTCAGAGAAGTTGATGAAACCACTCTGCATGAACCAACACCAGAATTGATTTGTTGAGGGAAGGGGAGAAGGCAAACAGGAGAAGCATAGGAGAGCAGGAGGAGGTGATGGCAATGCGCAGTGGGATAAGCCGCGGCCTTGTCCCAGGTCTCTGCAAATATGAAATGAAATTGCTAAATGCACACAATGGTTGGAGTGGATAAATATGTGGAAGCTGGCGTAGGGGGTTGATAAGGAGCAAAGCAGGGGCAGTGCTGACAGTGCCAGAGTTTGGGGAAGGGAGGCATCCCCAGGTTTGGTTTTCAACGTAAAAGCAAAGCCTAGTCCAGGCCTTCAGGTAGTTCATGAGCCAGGAGATCCAACAGATGTCTAGATGTTTTGATAACACAGCAATGACTCTCTAAGATAGAGGTGAACATGGCACACACAGCCACTCAGGCCATTTAACACTGCTTGGTGAATACACAGGAGGAAGTGGCATTCAAAGGTGCACTGAGGATGCAAAGTCTCTGGGTGGATAAGGGGGAGGGCATTCCAAGGAGACAAATTATCATGTGCAAAATTATCAAAGCAAAAGGGCGCCAAGACTCAGGGAGGATTCCTCATGCCCAGAGAATGGGGTACAAGGCAGGGTGGAGAGAAAGTAGCTAGAGAGATGAACGGGGGCCATATCTCAGGCAGGGGGCTTCCCGCCATGTGATGGGGCACCACCAGGAATCTTACAGATGACAGTTTTGGAACTTCCAGGGACGTGAACTCTTGCTGTGAGAATGACACTAAGCTGATGATGTGCGCTGAAGAAATTCAAAGTCCAGTTGAAGCAATGAGGCTTTGAGGTAAAATGGAACCAACTGCCTGGGCATGGGGGAGAGTAGACAGAATCCCCTCTCTTCCTCATCTGGGATGCTTAAAGGCACTCACAGCTGAGTCAGGGGCCTGGTGGACATCAGTGAAGATCGCTATCAGAACATGCTCCATGGCCCAATGCACATGCATTACATATTGCTGTAGGAAAGGTTTTGGCTGTCAATGTTCCATTTGACATGGTACATCCATGGTATAGATGCTGTTTCTCAGTAGGAACTCCCTTCCTGCACCAGAGAAACAACAAATGTGTTCTCTCCCCCTTGGGCAGCAGGAAGCATGGAAGTTCCCTCCACCTTGCTTTGCTCTCCAGCATCTGTTCTCAGATTCAAACTTTTATTTGAATATATAGTATGGGCCACACTTGATGAGAAACACTTTCATATCGATTAATTCATGTATTCCTTTCAGCAACCCTCAATGGTTATTGGTAATTCCTCATGACTATTATCTCCATGCTAAGTGCAGAATCTGAGGTGCCAAGAGGTTACGTGACTTGGTTCAATAATGGGGTAAGAGAACCAGGTTTTGAACTCAGAAAAATCCAATGCTTCACATTTCCTCATGAGTCCTAGAGCTAGCTGGGAGGCAAAGTAGTGCTGGGTCTAGAAAAGAAGATAATATCACAGTCTCTTACCCTCTAGAAGTTCACTGACTAGACGAGACCTAGGCATGCAATCACCCATTATAATGGTACACTTCTCAGAGGCAGGTGCTATTATTATCCCACATTTACAAATATGGAAACTGAGGCACACAAAGTTAAGTCACTGGCCCCAAGTCCTATAGCTAGAAAGTAGAAGGCAGGACACCAATGGTGGCTATTTGGCTCAAAGTCTGTGGATAGCAGTAGGCTGGTGCTCTGACCTTGGGTTGGTGACATCATGTTACCCCCTTCTATAGGAACTTGCAACCCCTCTAGGTCTCTCTCCTACAGTGGTTCTCAGCCAGGAGATACTGTGCCACCTAAGGGCATTTGGCAATGTTCGGAGTCATTTTTGACTGTCCCAACCAGGGAGGGGAGTGTTGCTGGCGTTTAGTGAGTAAAGCTCAGACTGCCATGCACAGAACAGCCACGCTAACAAAGAATTACCCACGTTAAAATGTCAACAGTGCTGATGCCCGAAAACCCTGCTCTATAAGAATACCTATAAGGCTACTCTAAGTGATGGCTTCTTGGCAGTCTTGCTAAATGGTGAGCTCTCTGTACCTAGCACAGAGCTGGGCATGCAGTGAGATCTATGAATGTCTGTGGAGTAAGATATGAGTAAATGACTAAAACATGCAGTTCAGGTTGACTGTATCATATAATTCTAGCTATTATTCTTTTATACAGGGGTTATTATTATTTTTTTAATCTGCAAAAGCAAACCAGGCATCACTATTTCCATTCTCATAGTCCAGTATGGAGATGCCGGAGAAACATGCCTCAGGCAGAAAGTGGAAGCGCATCAACAGGGCATCCACTGGACAAAGGAAGCATAGGACTCAGGCCTCTAGGAGGTGTCCCTTTGCAAATGAGGCAGTGGTTTGAGAGCTATAGAGTACCCTTAGATTTTCACTTTGAATTTTTCAGATGTGTGAACTCAATTAACATTTGGAATCGGTTTAGAGATTTTGTGATAAGAGGTATCTCCCTCCCCATTTCCCTGCTGCTCTAGTCCAAGACTGGTTTCCCTAGATCCTCCTTATCATGGATATCCAAGATTGGAACTGGAGGAAACAGACAAAAAAGTACCGACTTGCAGACTAATTAATTAAAGGCCTTGATAAATTACAATGTCGTTTATTGCTCAATTATAGTAATTATTTCATCCATGTTTTTAGCACAATTATCTCCCCTTCCTCCGCATGGTTGCTGATTCCTCCTTAAACTGCTCTCTATTAGTGTGTTGGTGTTTTTCTTTGCCTCTGAATATCCTTTGGTGGAAAGAGGGAAGATATTAAATTACAAATAAATAAACACTGATCCACAGAACACTGATGCAGTGGCTACCTCCATTTTACACATGACTAAAATGAGTCCTGATAGACAAAATGACTTGCCCAAGGGATGGAGAATGCCATCAACAGACCTAGGAAGGGGTCTTGGGCTTTTGGGGTACAGCTTACGTTGAGAGCCCATAGCAAGTAATATTTATGAAGTATGCATTTTATTTTTGCATATAATGTGTCTAGTAAACAAATACTTGCGAAAGAATGCTAGGAAATCTATCTCTTTATTCAGCGTAGAGTGACTTTCGGCTCTGAATCTCTGATAGTCATTTTTCTGTTACATGTTTGGCTGGCTTCCTCCAAGACCCATGGAACATTGTTGGAAGAGTACCACAGCTGAGTAGAGCGTTCTTCTCTTCCCTCCAAATTTCTTTTCCTTAAGAGGCAGAATGGCACAGTAGAAGAAAACAGAGCTCTGGGGACTGAGACCTGAGGCTTTATCTGGGCTCCTAATGCATCTGACCTTGAACACGCTCTCAATTCTCTGTGAGACTTTCAAGTTTCCTCACTCGATCAAACACCCATGCTGATAGCCACCTCATATGGTTGTTGTGGGAACTGAATGTGGATACTAATGGCACAGCACAGGCCATAGTATCATCCACACAGGAGGGGCCCGTGCACAACTTCCTGGTGGCCTTTTGAGAACGTGGCATGCACTGATTCTTCGTTTCTAGAGGAAAATAGTAAATGTGACTTCCCACTATTCCAGCTGAGAAAGCAGGGTCAAGACTATTTATTTAAAGAAGGTGAGGCCAATATGGAAAAGTTACAGTGAATTTGGGACCTCTAGTCTTACCATAAGTAAAATCGTCATCGTGCTGTAATTGCTTCTGCCGGTATGGTGCTCATCTTTGCAATCACCCAATTAATCCTCTCAACGAGACCTCTGAAGTAGTCCCCTGAAGCAGTATCGTCTTTGTACAAAGGCGGAAACCAAACTTTTGAGAGCCGAAGCGTATAGCTCACGGTCACACAGTGGGGTAGGGGAGCTGCAGAACTCAGGTCTGGAGTGTAGTGCCAAAAAGACCCTCCAGTTCTTCCCAATTTTGGCGCCATCCCCTCATGCACACCATAAGCTGCATTTTTAAAAACGGGAGCTCCACAAACAAGGGAGGAAGAAGATTCTTCTTCCTCCTCTCAAACAAAAGGAACCCACGGACTCACATCTGCATTGCAGGGCAAAGAATCAGAAGTGGACATGGAGGGGCGCCTGGGTGGCTCCATCGGTTAAGCGGCCGACTTCGGCTCAGGTCATGATCTCGCGGTATCCTGAGTTCTCCTGAGTTCGAGCCCTGCGTCGGGCTCTGTGCTGACCGCCCAGAGCCTGGAGCCTGTTTCAGATTCTGTGTCTCCCTCTCTCTGTCCCTATTCATGCTCTGTCTGTCTCAAAAATAAATAAATGTTCAAAAAAAAATTAAAAAAAAAAGTGGACGTGGAGTGATGTAAGCGGGCTAGTGTCCCACCCTGCAGTGCAGCGACACCTCGGCTCTGCCCGTGTGAAGTGTGTGTCCGTAAAAACAGGTACGGGTTTGAAAACTGCGTTTAGAGTGGAAAGTATGGAGGAAAGAGGTTCAGTACCCCCACGTTAAATGTCACTTTCCTAGCTTTCCTTTTGTTGTTCACTGGGACCTCCTTGATTGCTGTATTTGTATTGTGTATGAATAGATGAGTGAGTGAGGATACACACACACACACTCACACATACACACCTTTCTGAGGATTGGGTCATATATGACGGACATTAAAATTTTGTAAATTATGGAAATATAAGAAGAAGAAAAAATTACCCATCAGCCCAATACCCTAGGAAACTCAGATCAGGTTTATATTATGATAAAAAGGAAGGGAACGCATACTTCCCGCCTTTACTAGCTTCAATATCTGTGCTGTCTCACTTATTCCCTATAGCAGCACTGGAAGACAGATAACATCTTCATTCCCACAGGTGTGAAAACTGAGGTACAAGGAGACAGGTCACGTCCTCTTTCTTCTAAGTTTATTTATTTATTTTTGAGAGACACAGAGACAGCACTAGTGGGAGAGGGGCAGAGAGAAAGAGAGGCAGAGAATCCCAAGCAGGCTCCACACTGTCAGTATGGAGCCCGCTGCAGGGCTTGAACCCACGAAACTGAGAAGTCATGACCTGAGCTGAAACCAAGAGTCAGATGTTTAACTGACTGAGCTACCAAGGTGCCCCAACACATGTCAAGCTCTTAAGATGACACAGTTAATCAAGGGAAAGGCTGGGACTTGTACTCTCACTCCAACATCCACAGTCTTAGCCATACTATTCCACTGTCTCTCCTGAGGATAGGTGTGAAGCCAGAGAAACCTAGATTCAAATTCCCACCCACTCTTTCATTTTTTAAGTTTATTTATTTATTTTTGAGACAGAGAGAGTGTAAGTGGAGGAGGGGCAGAGAGAGAAAGGGAGAGAGAGACAGAGACGAGACAGAGAGAATCCCAAGCAGGCCTCTAGCTGTCAGCATAGAACCCGAAGTGGGGCTTGATCCCACACACCGTGAGATCATGACCTGAGATGAAATCAAGAGTCAAACACTCAGCTGACTGAGCCACTCAGGCGCAGCTCCCCATTCTTACTAGATGTGTAAACTTGTGCAAATTATTTCATTTTCCCGAGCCTTAGCTACATTCTCAGTTACCTTAAAATAATTTCATAATAAATGTAGATTTTTTTCCCCCAAGTTTGGCAAAGTATTCAATGTAAGCAATGGTGTTTTGGAGGGGACTAAGAATGGTTTGGTGGTCCATTATGCTGCAGTGGGAGGAAAGGAACCTGTCTGTGTGTGCCAGGCAAAGTGAGCAGACAGGGAAAACTGAATGGCATGGGAAAAGTGTGCCCCAAACTGTCCGCAGGGAATTGGACCCTCCTTGGTGGAAGCAAAGAAAGAGGAAGCCCCTGGAAATGTAAAACACGAGGCAGCCAATGACAAGAGCCTCAAACACAGACCCTGCAGTGTGGTATGTGGATCAAAGTGAATGCGTCTGCAAACAAACAGGTGGGGGGAACTGGGCCCACAGTCCTGGTCATTAGGATGACAGTGCCGTGTGCAGAGTGACTGCTCTTCCTTACCGTGTGCTCTTCTCTTCATACTCTGGAAATAGACTGAATGGACCACAAAATGTATTTCAAAAGACAGCCCATCTGTGGTGAGAATAGAAACCTCTTTTAGGAACCTTTATCTTTGTACAAAGAGGCCTGCATTTCACAAAAGTGGTAAGAGTGGAATGATTCTCCTTGGGTGGAATTCTGATTAGAAAATAAACCCGAATTGTTTGTTTGGAGTGTGTGTGGGAAAGACGGGAGGGTAAGTGAAAAGGAATATCCAACGTAGCTGACTCTTTGGTTTCCTTTGAAGAATACTCAAGGGGCATCCCACACTGGAAGCTCTATACTTAGGGAAGGCAACAGCTCTTTTTCTGGATTTCTTTTTGAAGGGAGATCAAGGGGGGCAAGTATCTAATATTCTGTGAAGTGTTTGGAGTATGATGGACAGTATCTTCCTAAGAGCGTCCTGTGTCCTATGAGTCATTCTAAGAAAAGGGGGCTTTAGGGTCATAAAGATTTGGCAAAGAAATATCCTGCTCTACCCAAAGACTCATAATGCACTGGTACCTTTAGACCTTTGGAAGGTCTCACAGCAACCACAAAAACATTTTTTTCCCCAGCTTTCTGCTTTCTAAATATATGTGATTCATACACATTTTTGGGTGGTGCATCTCACACACTTTAGATAAATGTTCATAGCACAGTCCCAAGAATTAGGAATCCTGAAGTTTGGTCCTGCTTTGATTTTAACTTGCTGTGTGATACTAGGCAAGGGATTCTTTGTCTCAGTTTACTTACCTAGCAAATGAGGATAATACTTTTGGCTCTTACCTCAGAGGGTTGTGGTGTACATAAAATGCTGTCACTGAACACTATGCTATATGACGCTATCATAGCTTTCAAAAAGTTAGAAATAATATATTAGTGCAACATGTTATCCTCCTTCGTAATTATATGATTCTAAGAAGGACTTAGGCAACAAAAGCAAAAATGAAGAAGTGGGGCTATGTCAAAGCAAAAAGCTTCTGCACAACAAAGGAAACAAATGAAACTGAAAGGCAGGCTACTGAAAGGGAGAAAATATTTGCAAATCTGATAAGAGGTTAATATCCAAAATATATGAAGAACTCATATAATTTAACCAATCTGATCAAATGATGGGCAGAGGATCTAAATAGACATCTTTACAAAGAAGACATACAGATGGGCAATGGGTACATTGAAAGGGTGCTCAATATCACCAATTGTCAGGAAAATGCAAATCTAAATCATAACGAGATACCGGCTCACACCTGTCAGATGGCTAGTACAAAAAGACAAATAACAAGTGCCAGCAAGGATGCAAAGAAAAGGAAACCCTCTTGCACTGCTGGTGGGAATGTAAATTGGTGCAGCCACTACAGAAAACAGTATGGAGGTTCTTCAAAAAATTAAAAATAGAACTACCATATGATCCAGAAATGCCACTTCTGGGTATTTATAAGAAAATGAAAACATTAACCCTAAAAGATTTATGTACCCCCATGTTCATTACAGCATTATTTATAACAGTCAAGATATGGAAGCAACCTAAGTGTCCACTGATAGATGAATGAATACAGAAGTTGTGGTATATGAGTGTGTGGTATAATGGAGTATTATTCAACTATATAAAAAAGGAATTTCCCACTTGAAACAACACAGATGGACCTTGAGGACTTTGCACTTCATGAAATAAGTGAGATAGAGAAAGAGAAATACTGTATGATCTCACTTATATGTAGACTCTAAAAAAACAAAACAAAAAAAACACAACCAAAAAACAGAAACACAAGTCACAGATACAAAGAACAGATTGTTTGTTAACAGACATGGAGTCCTACATAGCTGGCGGGACAAAATGCGTAAAGGGTATCAAAAGGTACTTACTTCCAGTTATAAAATAAGTCCTGGGGATGTAATGTACAGCATGGCAACTATAACTAATAATGTTATGTTGCATATTTGAAAGTTGCTAAGAGAGTACATCTTAAAAGTTCTCATCACAAGAAAAAATATTCTGTTACTATGTGTGGTGGATGGATCATAAGTAGACTTATTGTGGTGATCATCTCACAATATATATAAAGATAGAATCATTACATTGTACACCTGAAACTAATATAATGTTGTATGCCAACTATTCCTTAATAACAATAACAATAAGAATAAGAAGACTATATTTTACTCACACGTGAAAAGGTGATTTAAATTTTTTTTTTTTAATGTTCATTTATTTTGAGAGAGAACATGAGCAGGGGAGGGGCGGAGAGTGAGAGAGAATCCCAAGCAGGCTCCACACTATCAGTGCAGAGCCTGATGTGGGGCTTGAACCCACAAACCATGAGATCATTACCTGAGCCGAAATCAAAAGTCAGACACTTAACCAACTGAGCCACCCAGTCACCCTGAGAAGGTGATTCTCATATTATCACAGCGGAGCCTAAATGACCCAGGCTAATGTAGTGATGTTACTGTACTAATCCCTTACAGCTTTATTGTCTTCATCTATAAAATGCAGATGGTTGTGAATTCATTGCAGGGTCATTATAAAATAACATGCAAAAAAGCCAAGTGTAAGTATAGTACGTTCAGAAAAAAGTAATCGATTCATTTTACCTCCTAGTGACTTTCTAGGAATATTAAGTATTGTTTATGATGAGTTTATCTAAAATTATACTGAGATTTTTGTACTATGACAATAATAAGAGTAAATGTTATTCTGTTTATTTTCTATGTGCTAAGCTTTTCACGTTGATATGATTTGTTCAGAGCAGTCAAGTAACTTGACCAAGGTGTAGTCAGGTAGAGGGACAAGCTGAACTAGATTCCAGACATTTTAGACTCAAACGCATGATCTTACCCTACTAGATCACTCTACCTGGCTCTACTTGAAAAGAAATTGCCATTTATTTCTTACTTTCTCCTTTGTTTAGTAAGATGAGGCCTTGACCAGAATGCTGGAGACGCCCAGGAGGCAGGAAGCCATTCTGTGTACCTATTCCCCTTTATGAATATTTATGATTCGGGGAGAAGTGACTCTGCTGGCAGTTCTAAGCCCTCATCATAAATCCTCATGCAGAGGCTGTTCTGGCCACAGACAGTAGCAGATTGGATCAGATGAGGAAAAACCAAGCTTGGGAAGGGTTCTTTGAAGCTGCATAATCAGATTATGATAATTTCATCAAAACCCATTTCAAAAGCTAACATTTATCATTAGTTTGTGTACCTCCTAATTATTTCATGAGAGTTATTCCATGCAGGAATGATAAAAAATTCTAGCTTGAGAGAGCCTTTTAATGCAGTATGTACACAGTTAGATATATGACATCGGCATATGGGTCACATTTGCATTTGGACCTTATTTGAGACAGTTTTCTGAAAATGTCAAAGGAGGTGATGTATTTTAAAAGATTGAGATTGGTAATGAACATTAATTTTACTCAGCCATTTTCTAAAATCTTTTGATCCAAAAAGGGGGACAAGTACTTGCCAACAACAAACAAAAAAATATTACTTGAAGCACACAAAGTTCAAAATAGTTTCCTCAGGAGGATTCTGTATACCAGAATCCCTAAAGATCGAATCGCCGAGAAGGGAAGGCAACTGTCAGCCTCTGAACTCCATACTCTCCAAATTCCCCTCTTGTATCCCCTATGTGGTTGGAGATGCCACTCCTCACCCAGAGTCTCAAGCCACGATACTAAGCATTATTCTGGACCTCACTCCTCCTTAACCAGCAAAAGCCAGTCAATTACCGATTCCTATTTGTATCTACTTCTCAAATCCATCTACTTAGCTCTCTTCTTCCCCCACTACATCAGTTGAGGTTGCCGTCCTGTTTCCATTGAACTAGAATGCTTTTCACATTTTTAAATGGGTAAAGAAAATACTTCATATGTGAAAATTATAAGAAATTCAGATTTCACTGTCTATAAATAAAATATTGTTGGAAGACAGCCACATTCATTCATTTGTGTATTGCCTGTGGTTGATTTTGTGCTGCAGCAGCAGAGCTGATGGTTGGATAGGGAACGTGTGGCCTGCTAAGTCTAAACATTTACTATGTGGCCGTGTGCAGATATGATTCGACAACCCCTTTCAGAACCATTGCTGCAGCCTCCTCACTGTGGTTAACTCCCTCTAGGCCTAGACCTTCCCTTAGATGCTTCTACTACACTCACAGCGATCCGCCTTCCAATCAGCCCTGCCACTGTGGATCCCCTGTTGAAGACCCTTCAATAACTCCCAGTGCATACTAAAGGCAGACTAAGATTCCAGGTGATTTATTTTCTGGTGCTTGCTGGCTTTATGTCTCATCTAGTATTTCACAATCTCCCTTTGATACTCCACATTCTCCAAATCTGCTATTTTTAATTCCTCTTCCGCCTGAACTGTTCCCCTCCTGTTACCCATTTCCAGATTCATCTGATGCCTACTTATCATTAAGACTGAGCTCACCTGTGACCTCTACCAGGAAGTCTCCCCTGATTCTCCATTTTATCTGAGTGCTCCAACCACAGTACTTCCTTTCCTCCCTTTTCCCGTTCATCTCTCTTCTTGCTTTTACTGGAGCACATACCTTCAGTTATGGATATGTGCCTATGCCCTTGAGGACTCATGTTTGATATTCTCCTACCCCAAACCCTAAAGTGAATATGTGGATTATTTGAGGTGCTTGGTGAATATTCATTAAATAAGTGATGTTCCACTTCACTGGTGAACTCCTGTTCATGTCTCAAGACTTCATTCAGCTGTTTCATCATCATATGAACCTCCTCTGATCATTCCCATTGGCCCATCCCATCAACAGTCATAAATGCCTATCGGAATGCACTATAAGGAATATGGGCTAGTCTGTAAGGCAAGTAATACTGTTCACCAATAAAATAGTCTGCACACAGAGACAGTTTCTCAAATTTTCGGTAAACATTGAATTTTCTCTAAATTTTAATTATACCAGTTCCTTCCTCTAAATAAACCACTTCTATTAAGCTAATTAGATAAAAGTTGAGTGCCAAGCATAAAATGGATTCCTAATTTTATACTATTAAATTAATCAGCTAACAAAATTTAGTTTCTCTCTAGCTCAGTATCTGAGAAATTCTAAAACAGAGTTTCAGAGCTCAGGTCATAGTCTACAATGATCTCTGAGACAATCAGTTCTCATGTTCAAATTCTGTAATTCCACCCCCCCCCAATCTCTAGCCTCCCTCCTTTTCCCCATCCACCACTCTGCCGTTTTTACTTTCTCTGTCTTGCCCTCCTACCCAAACTCATTTCTGACAAGTTAAACGCTTCCTTTCAGCTCTTGCACTCTACACAATAGATTTTTGCCAAAACCTCAAGTTGCAGTAATAATCACAGTGAATCAATTGGATGGCTATTTTACAAACTGGGGGGGGGGGGGGGGGGACAGAGAAATCACCAGTTCAGTGGATAGTGGCAGCTATAGACCAGCTATACTAGCGTTTAGCCCCAGGCCATTTTCTAAGTTAAATGTTTGAGTGCCTAATTGATCTAATCCTGGCAGAAACGGTTTATTTGCTTTCTGATTTTAGAGCCGAAAAAGTTCATGAAATCCACATCTCTGATCCTGGGGACCCATCACTCCTTTAATTACCCAGGAAAGTAAAAAGCTGCACATGTTTGTGGGCTCCCTTGATCACGAACATGTGGGACACCCTTAAACATGTGGGAATCTGTCCTAATAACCCAAACGGCGAACACAGACATATGCAAAAAGATATTCAACAGAGCTTTACATATACCAATAAAACATTGGTAGCCACCTAAATCACAAACACATTCATATAGAATCTTCAAATTGGAAAGAACTTAAAGGCCACTAATCCTACAGCCTCTGCTTTCTATCTCCATTTGGAAACCTTGTTGAGTTCTGTGTTTGGGGATTAAAAGCAACGCCATCGTGGTGACAGAAGTCAGAAAAATTATGACCTTGGCAGAGGCTAATGATGGGTAAAGACACAGGGGAGGATTCTGGATGTCTACATCTTCTATATCTTGACCTCAGTGATGAGATTTGTAAATTTATTGAGCTGTAAACTTACAATTCATGTGTTTTTTCTGCATATATGTAATACTTCAGGGAAATTATTTATGTTAAAGTTAAGTGTACCATAACGTGTAACTCTTTTGGAGAAAAGAGTGACTAAGAATTGAGTTTGTAAGTACATTGGATGTTATAATATACTAAGAGAGTCAACAGAGAAATGTTTTCATGTACACACACACACACACATATATATACATACATACACACACATATATCTTAAGTTACATATACTACTTAATTTTTTATTATATAATATGCATATGATATATTATGATGATTTATATAATTCTACAAATAATTTTAAAATTAACATCATTAGTACTACATTAAAAGTCTCTAACAGGAAATCTGGGGACACATAATTGTCACTAAGGCTCATACTAGTTCACTATGTCACCATGGAATTAGGGGAAATTTGGCAAAGGACATTCTTTTTTTTAATTTTAATTTTTATTTTTTTATTTTTATTATATGAAATTTATTGTCAAATTAGTTTCCATACAACACCCAGTGCTCATCCCAAAAGATGCCCTCTTCAATGCCCATCACCTACCCTCCCCTCCCTCCACCCCCGATCAACCCTCAGTTTGTTCTCAGTTTTCAAGAGTCTCTTATGCTTTGGCTCTCTCCCACTCTAACCTCTTTTTTTTCTTTTTTTTTCCTTCCCCTCCCCCATGGGTTTCTGTTAAGTTTCTCAGGATCCACATATGAGTGAAAACATATGGTATCTGTCTTTCTCTGTATGGCTTATTTCACTTAGCATAACACTCTCCAGTTCCATCCACGTTGCTACAAAGGGCCATATTTCATTCTTTCTCATTGCCACGTAGTACTCCATTGTGTATATAAACCACAATTTCTTTATCCATTCATCAGTTGATGGACATTTAGGCTTTTTCCACAATTCGGCTATTGTTGAGAGTGTTGCTATAAACATTGGGGTACAAGTGCCCCTACGCATCAGTACTCCTGTATCCCTTGGGTAAATTCCTAGCAATGCTACTGCTGGGTCATAGGGTACGTCTATTTTTAATTTTTTGAGGAACCTCCACACTGTTTTCCAGAGTGGCTGCACCAGTTTGCATTCCCACCAACAGTACACGAGGTTTCCCATTTCTCCACATCCTCTCCAGCATCTATAGTCTCCGATTTGTTCATTTTGGCCACTCTGACTGGCGTGAGGTGATATCTGAGTGTGGTTTTGATTTGTATTTCCCTGATGAGGAGCGATGTTGAGCATCTTTTCATGTGCCTGTTGGCCATCTGGATGTCTTTTTTAGAGAAGTGTCTATTCATGTTTTCTGCCCATTTTCTCACTGGATTATTTGTTTTTTGGGTGTGGAGTTTGGTGAGCTCTTTATAGATTTTGGGTACTAGCCCAAAGGACATTCTTTTTATCCATTTGTAAAGCCTAAGATGCATCTGATCAAAATGGAAAGAAACTCTCAGAAGAAAGAGACCAAAGGAGTTCTGAGGAAAAACTGGATGGAAATCACAAGGCTATGCACACACCAAAGTTCCAAAATTACAAGATTTAGTTTCCACATAAACATACATGGAAATAAAACCAGTATTAAATTTAGCAGTTACGAGTAAAGTACCTGCAGGTTTGCATTTTCTTCATTTTTATTAATCTGCTATCTGTAGTTGTTGTTTAATAATTGAAAATATTTTTATTGAGATGCTTCAATAAATTGTAATACATTAATGCCTAATTTGAGGACAATTACTTTAAAGTTTATTTCGGAAAACGTTGCCTAATTTTTTTTTAACCATGGGACCAATATATTACACTATCTTGAAACAATTGCTGAAATACTGTCAATGAAATAAATAGCTTCTTAAAGGACAGGGTTATGAACCATATCTATAAACTAAGATTTAATCATAAGGGTACATGCTATCTATGTACACAGTACACACAGGCATATATGCAAACTTTTACAGATAAATATATTTTCTCCACTAAACTATTCAACAAACATCTATTAAATGGCTGCCATGGGCCATATGTTCTACAAGGCATTCGTCTGCAGAGGTTAAAAGAGAGACTCCATATCTGGAAAGAACTCAGTTTTCTGAAAAACCAAAAATGCAAATTATGCCATTGCAGGCAGAATATTGTAGTCTGCCTGAGCAAATCCAGAAGGCTTCATTGAGGTAACATTTTATACAAAAACTTGAAAGATGAGTAAGAGGTTCCTGTGTGGACAAGAAGGTCACTATACCTGTCACATACTAGGCATATGAGGATGTGAGCAGAGGAAATGACACAGGCAAATCCACAGACGGATATGAGAACATGGGTAATTTTGGGAGCAACTAGTGGTTTAATTAAATATATATATGACATATAAGTTGGAAGATGGGGAAATGGCAGAAGAAAAGGCTAGAGAGTATATGTCAGACTGCCAATGCTTTGGTGATCTGAAGAGAAGTTTAGAAATGCCCTGGCAATGGGACACCATCGGAGCTTTTTATACAAACTCACAACCATGATGAGATGCTTGTGTCATAAATATTCGACTAGCTGTGGTGTAGAGATTTTGGAGGACACAAAACCAAAAACTACAAAAAACATTGGACAAGAGGGAGGGTAAAGACCTGGAAAGTGGATATAAAGAGGAGAGAATGGGTAAGACATATCTGTATTTAGACTAGGGAGTTTGGGTAAATGTAGAAAACGAGAACTCCTTCTGGACTTCTGGCTTACAGTGTAGATTAACTAAGTAATACAGGAGGACAGCAGTTTTGCAGGCGAGGGCAATGATGAATTCAGTTTAAGGAGGGAGAAGTCGAATTTAAGGTTCACAGAGAGCACCCAGTTTGAAACATCAACAATTGGAAATACATGTCTACAGTTAAGTGTGAAATGCAAGGTAAAGAGAGTTTTGTGAGTTATCAGTCCGTAAGCAGTAGTACAAGCCACAGCATATGTGAACCAGCCTAGGAAGGCACAGTAAGAAGAAAGGGGTGCAGAGAATGGGGTCATTAACGATACTGATATCTGAGAAGTTGGAGAGAAGCAGGAGCCTCTGAAGGAGAGGGAGTGTTAAAAGGAAACCTGGTGTCACGGAATTTAAGATCGGAGAGAATGTCAGGAAGGAAGAGCTTGTCAAGAATGTCACATACCTTAGGGCCATCATATAAGAGGAGAGCTGTTAAAGCATTCACTAATTTTGGCAACAAGAGAATGTTCTGGATTTCTACAGTTAGTGGACTCTGGCCCTTCATGGCCTGGAAGGGCTACAGTCTAGATTTATACCATCCAGTTCAGAGTGGTATTGTGATACTTGCCTACACATTCATCTCTAGAAGAATATAAGCCCCTCTCAGGCATGATCTGTACTGATCCTCTCTTCCCCAGAACCTGGAACTCAGTACATACTCAATAAATGCTTGTTGACCTAAACTCAGTGGCGCCCCACCTATGTCCAGGGTATTCCCAGGTGATGGCACTCGTGAACCCACTGACAGCCATGTAGTCCTGTGTTAGTGAGCAATACAAAATAACGGCACTTATGATGCTTTTCTTTTTTGTACGGTTGCATTCTTTAAAAGAGGAACGCACGCCTTGGGGGACATTACAAAATATAGATCATTTTTCCCCTTCAATTCAAAGACTTGCTCCATATTGAGCAAATGTTTATTTAGGCAGTTGCTGAGGGGAAAGTAAGCTTAGGACGAGCATGGTAGAACTCATTTAGACTAATATCTGCAAAAGGGGCTGATCTGCTATGTGAACAGATGTTTCACAAGCCGAATGAAATCACTGTGATGGCGGAGACATAATGAAGCTCGGGATGCAGGAACAGACCCGTGAAAAGAAGGTTGTATTCAGTTCAAAGAACTGGACCAGGATCCAGAATACAAGGCTCACTCGACTTATGCCGGAACAGACTCACCAACACCAAGAATAAAGAGTTGTGGATCTGGAGGCAAGGCTAGGCTGGGAAGAGAAAGTTTCATAGCGCATGAAGTCTGCCAGCCAACACTGATTAGTTGCAGAGTATCTGCCAGGTTTCCTGTAAGATGCATGACTGACATCGCCATCTTGAATCTATAGGATATGTGCACGTTGCAGTATTTTTATTTTACAGATGAGAAAGCTGAGGCGCGGAGAGGTCAAGGTGCCCTGGGTTACAGAGCTAGTAGGAAGTAAACCTAGACAGGGAACCAGTTCTATATGGCTACTAAGTCTAATTGTATACACTATGATTAGCGTCATCTCCCTTAAGTGACAAGGGATTTGCTGAGCACATAAACACAGCGCCAAGGAGGAAGATGGGGAGCTGGGAGGGGGTACCCTATGTCTCCCAGGATCCAACACATAACTCACCCCCACAGTCCAATCTAAGGCTCCAACACTCTGGAGCAAAGAAGACTTGACTGTCAGAAATGGTATAGAAGTATCTCAGCACATGAGCTAAGCCTTATCCATTACGAAATATTAGCCACAGTTCTACTGGTTTCTCGGCAGTGTAAACTTTTCTAGTTTCTTCTTGTAGTCATAAATAAGAACAAAACCCACTTTCATGAAGAGATTTACTATTACCATAGCCAATGAATCCATGGCCCTGCACCATTTTGACTGTTTTCACCCATGCGTGGGCAACCATTTACAGTGGGTAATGGCTTCAGGATATTTACATTTTGTTTAATTTTTTGTTTTTTAAAAATGCTTACTTATTTTGAGAGAGAGAGAGAGAGAGAGAGAGAGAGAGCGCGCACATGAGTAGGGGAGAAGACCAGAAGGAGACAGAATACTAAGCAGGCTCCACACTCAGTATGGAGCCCAACCTGAGGCTCGATCCCAAGACCCTGGGATCATGACCTGAGCTGAAATCAAGAGTCAAGGACACTTAACTTACAGAGCCACCCAGATGCCCCAGGATATTTATAGTTTAAAGGTCAGTAACTTGGGTACATTTCTGGAGCAGTTATCATGGGCTGCAAGGGTACTTCCTAAGCATCTATACATGTCATTTAACTATCACAACAACTCAATGAGGAGATAACTACTATTATTATTCCAATTTTACAGATGAGGGAAGATTCTCAGCGAGTTAAGTAAAATTTCCTCTCCTAAGGAACTGACAGTGGAGGATGAGAAAAGTTCTATAGTTCAATGTATCTCGATGATGAAAACTAGCTAGACACCTACCATACTTGAGGCAGGGCCAGCTTTTTTTCTTTTCACCTCAGATTTTTTTTTCTTTCACCCAAGGCACAGTCCAAGTCAGGCTTCTAGACCCTGAACCCTCCAACATCCAGCCTCCCGGCACTATGTCACGACATGGTGTTCAGCTTTGGTGATTGTGTTCACTCTTTGCCTTTCTCCTGCCAAGTGTGAAAATTCTTAGAGCAGGATGTTTGCCTTCCTTATTCTCTCATTTAATCCCACTTCTTAAAACTAAAGAAACAGGAGCTCAGATCAGTAATTAACTTGCCTGAGGTTGCTCAACTACATAGGACTCAGGATTTGAATCCATGGACAATTTTAAATTTGATTCTCTTTCCATCAATCATTAAGGCATGTTGGACGAGGCCATGAGGTGGGTCAGGACAGGCTGTGGATAACAATGAGTACCGGACAGGTGTTTGACCCATACCCTTGATGCAGTGGAAACCCCCTTTGGTCCTAAAGCAGGAAGTAGTCAGGTCTTTCTCTTAGTAAAGCACTTTGGGGTACACTATGGCAAGTGGGCTGGAGGCAGAGGTATCAGAAGTTACAGGGCTGCAATAGCTCCTTGATGAGTGAGGGTGTAGATCAGAGCTGAGGACCCAGCCAGACAAAAGCCACAGAGCAGAAAACACTGAATAGCTGCAAGTTAGCTGCAATGAGATTAGCAAATTAAGACACTAGGATGCTTCCGTGAGAGTTAGAAATAAAGCATGTAAGCCACCAAATGCAGTGCCTGCCATTACCTTGGGCAGATGCTGTTGTGGCTGTGACTGCTGCTGCTATTAAAATGAGCCATGCGCTCCTCTAGCCCCAAGCCTCTTCAGACTTTTTTCTCTCAGCCAGGCATTGCTTTCATTTGTCAATCTCACTCCAGACCACCCCCTGGCATCACTAAATCAGAGTTCTCAGAGTTTAACAGGAAACTCACACCTTCACGGAGCCTGCCCACTCTTCCTCTTCAGCACCTGTTTTACCGAGTGGGAAACCCAGGTTCCACATGGTGGTGAGTTGGGGGTTGCCAGGTGCTGCCTCTGTTGAGGACCCTGAGCCAGTGGCATCCTGGATTCCCACCCACCCCTCTGGATGAACTGCTGTTTCCTCTGGATCCCTGAACCTTGTTGTTTGTTCCCTTAACGTAGCATTTCCTTTGCTATGTTAATACCAGTTGTGATTCTGTCTCCCCACTTGGTTGTGACCTTCCCAAGGAAAGCCCACCAGAAAATATTCTCAAACCTCTTGCATCTATTCTTCATACCATGCTTTATACATTTTTGATTTCTACCATTGAAAAAAAGGGGCACCTGGGTGGCTCAGTTGGTTAAGTGTCCGACTTCACCTCAGGTCATGATCTTACAGTTTGTGAGTTCGAGTTCTGCATTGGACTCTGTGCTGACAGTTCAGAGCCTGGAGCCTGTTTCGGATTCTCTCTGTCTCTCTGTCTCTCTCTCTTTGTCTCTCTCAAAAATAAAAAATCTATCTATCTTTCTTGTTATAATGTGAAGTTTTAAAGAGCAGGGGGAAATATCTACCTTTTCATCATCTATCACCAATGGCTAATGCAACGCCTAGCACATACTGGCAGTTAATAAACATTTGATGTTATGTATTAATCTCTTTATTCTCTGTGTGAGAATATAGTGACTAGCACATAGTAGGTGCTCCATATTTATTTGCTTCATATATATATATATATATATATATATATATATACACACACTAATTATTTACACAGTTTCTAAAATCTGGATTTCAACACTAAAGGCTTGAACATGGCCCGAAGTATATTAATCCTAAATGGAGGACACATTTTTTTTCTGAAAAAGAAATGCAGTTATTTAAAAATGGCCTCAAGTCTAATAGTTAATGTTCAAGCATGACTTATTTACCATCTGAAATGTTTTTCTCTTTGAGAAATATGTGATGCGACACAAGTCACATTAGCTCACTTAAATGTGTGATGGAAATGACTTTGTAATTTGAAATAATAAAAATTTACTTTATTTGATTTATGGTTTGCCAAGGCTCAGATATAATTAGTTATTTTCTCATGGATATTCACATAATTTACAAATGTCCAAATTATAGATATAAAAAAATTATATAAGAAGCCTGCAGAAATATTTTTTTATTATTGTTGCTATTATTATTTCCATTATCATTGCTTTATCATTTCCCATCTTACTGCTGCGCCCTTGGGTGAGGTGGGATATATTTTTTTTACTTTTATTTTTATGTTTATTCATTTTTGAGAGAGAGAGAGACACACACACACACACGAGTTGTGGAGGGGCAGAGAGCGAGGGAGACACACAGTCTGAAGCAGACTCCAGGCTCCAAGCTGTCAGCACAGAGCCCTACACGGGGCTCGAACCCACCCATAAGATTTGAGATAATGACCTGAGCTGAGGTCGGATGCTTAACCGACTGAGCCACCCAGGCGCCCCGAGGTAGGATATGTTTTAAGGTAAAGATTCAGCATCTCCTTTGATATGATATCATACATTATGCCTAGTTTTATTTTTCAGAATAACGAAAAAGAAAATGCATGCAATTTGGAGTTTGGAAGACCCAAGTTTGAGACTCAGCAGAATGTCTTCTATTTTTTTTAATCTGTTAAACACATGCACACCCACAAATAATAATAGCTATCTAGCCACTTAAGAACCGTCAATAGAAAGTGAAAATGGTGGGAGCAGGGCTCTGTTAGAAAACTATTAAGAATTTATGATGGCGGCAACAGAACATGGTCCTTCTAAGTGTGTGCCCCGTGTGACTGCTCAGGTCATATCGCTTGTGGAACAGCTTTGCAGCCACTTTTGAGAATTAATGGAAATTATGTACCGTGCCTCACACAACATCTGAGCCATCATAGGTATTTAACAAATTTTCGTTTCTCTGTGTCAGTTTTCAAGTTGCTCTCACAAAGCCCAACAGGGGTAATGCACTTGATTGTGTCAGCAACAAGTTCTCCATACCAAAGGGATAGACATTTCAAATGTAAACCATTTAACTCCTTCTTTAGGGCCAAAATGAAAAAAAAAAAAAAAAAACTAATAGAGAACGAGGCACAAGAGCATCCATGGCTTGAAGAACCAAGATGCATCCCAAATGGTAGGTTGTCCCACGTGGTCCTGTTCCCATTTGAAAGCTCACGTTTGGAAACCATGTGCTCCCTAGAATTCCAGATGGCCAAATTGAGGGCCCAAACCATCCAACAGAAGGTTCTGGTTCTCAACTATGATCATCTTAGGTACTCGAGGGAGGGAGTGTGGAATAGCTTGCTTCCTAATGAAAGAAGAAGAAAAACCCAGAACTGATTTGTCCCAGATGGCCATGGAAATGGGCTTCCCTGGCTTTTGTGGCTCCTTTCCTCACCTCCAAATGCGGCTGTGACATTAAAGGAGATGCTTGGTTTGCAGAAGGCTATTATCACAGAGTTTTACAAAACCTTCTCCTTGTGGAATGTATATGACATCTGGAATTAAAGAGGTATTCTCTTTTAATCACTGTTCAATCTTCCACAGGGATAAATGAGTACATGGGTAGCTTCCAGCTGCCCAAACTGATTTAGTTAAATAATGTAATCTATTTGTACACAAATGCAGAATAAATGTCACTGAAGTTCCTTAGAGTGCAGTTATAATGAGTTATCCCTTTCTCGAGGTGATTAGGAATGTTTAGTTTATTTCAAATGCATATCAAGCCTCATGATTGCCAATGAGCCAGGGACAACCTAAATTAGCCTCCCACAGCTGCTGACCTCTGCAGCCACTGCAAAACCATTCCTTTGGGGGAATCAAAGCCTCCTCTAATGGTAAGTTTGGAGCTGATTTTTTTTCCACGCCCTTTAAAGTGTAATGTTCCTACTCAGCCTCCACAGAGCCAGGTCTCAGAGTAATCAGGAAATGCAATCAGAATTTTCAGATGAATAGGACCCTAGCACTCACTCAGATGTGTGTGTGTGTGTGTGTGTGTGTGTGTGTGTGTGTGTACATATACATGTATATATATATACATACACATATATATACACATATACATATATATATATATACATATGTGTATACACACACACACATACATATATTAATTCCCCCATTTACAAATGAGGAATCTAAGGTGCAGAGAAGTTAACTGCTTTGTTGAAGCCTACACAGTGATTTGGTGTTAGACTTTAAACACTGGATCTCTAATATCAAGGTCCTTGCTTTTTCTCACACACACCCTTAGCTTTCAACCTCTTCAGATGCCAAATTACAGGGCAAGGTAGGCAATGTGCTATGAGGGGAACTTGGCCTCTAAAGGTCGGGTGTCCAGTTGCCAACTGGTGCCAGGCAAAATGTTCTCTGTATGACCTTGAGCAAGATACTTCACAAGTAGGAGCCTCAGTTTACCCACGAGAAAAAATGAAAATTTGACATTCTTTCTAGGGAATGTCTCTTCTCTCATGGACATTTTACTAGCACTTATTTCTTTGAATATTTG
Organism: Leopardus geoffroyi; assembly: GCF_018350155.1. Lineage (NCBI taxonomy): Eukaryota > Metazoa > Chordata > Mammalia > Carnivora > Felidae > Leopardus > Leopardus geoffroyi. The sequence continues at coordinate 52,481,664 of NC_059329.1, read as the reverse complement.
CGACTCCTTTAGCTGATAGCTTCATTTCCTGTTCTCAAATAAATCTTCCCACAGATTCTTACTGGTTTGCTAAATTACAGAATTAAAAAAAAAACACTAAAAGATGAAACTAAATGAAGAATGATTTCACATATTGTCTTCTCTAAAGAGATGAAACATTCGAGAAGGAAGACACAGCAGAAACTATCAAGTCAACAAAATGAGATTGTGCTTTTTGCCGACGAATATCCGTCTTCCTGTCTTGGTCAGATAAGTGTGGAAGAAGTAGTTCTATCACCTTGTGCAAAACTGGCATCTCTGCAGCTAGTCCTGGCTTACAAGAGAAAAAGTAATCATTGTGTGCTATTTGAATGTCTTCATAAATATAATTTATGACTTTGATACTGATCAGTCCTGCACGGTCTTAGAAGATCAATAGTGCCATGTTCATTAGTCCTGAATTGAATAGCTCTCACACTTTGGCCAGAAGATGGTAACTGTTTTTAATGATTTTTTGCCAGTTGGCATCAAAAGTGGATTCTATGTCACTGGTAATTTCCTTAGTTATCTAGGGGCTTTTCATTCCCTCAGCCAACCATGAAGGTCAGAGAGTTGCTCTCTGCAAAGATGGCTGTAGTTGCATTCTTGGACTCTAAGGATAAAGAATAGAACTATCTAGCAGCTTGTGGGTAATGGCTGCTTTTATTCAAGCCCTATGGTGACTGGGTGGTCATGCATTTTTTCCCCCATTATGCTGTTGATGGGGAGGCATCACGCCATTTTTGAAAGAAAAGGGACAGACTTGGGATCTAATTCCAAAAGCCCTATTTGCTGACTGGTTTTGAGTTTGGGGAAGTTATTCAATGTGGAAGATTGTTACTTTTATGGTCCCTAATAAACCAGGCCTCTTAGTATATATGCAAATGTGTAGTCTCCTTGAATCTGGGAAGCTTTATGCAGAATATATTTTAACAAATGAATGCTTTAATCATAATTTACTTTAACCACTAGAATGTAGGGGAACTGACATTCTGTCACTTGTTGAACTAGATTGTAAGAAGGCTCGACAACTTCCACTTTGGCATTCTGAAAGTAGATAGCTGACAAGGAAACAGTCTGGCTACTCTGGAACCACCATGCTGGGCTGTTGTTAGGAGTCCAAGCAAACATGTGGCCACACTGCTTCACAGTTTCTTGTTCAATGGTTCTTGCCATGCAGGACAATTAGACTGGGGTTGATACTCCACTCGTGGTCAGTACAGATCCCAGCCACGTGGCTTAAGCCACTCTGTACCTTCACCTTACTCAGTACCCTGACTACAACGTGAAGAAGGCAAGTGCCAGCTGAACAAACTGAATTCTAAAAAGTAATAACTTATGTTATTTTACACCATTCTGTTTACAGTGTGTTTTTTATAAAGCACTAAAGAATCAGCCAACCTCTCAAATTTCTCTCCCTGAACCCCAGTTTTCCCATCTAGAAAATTAGGTGTTGGACTTGAGAATCAAACCAAATACCTATGCCATTCAAGGCCTTTCTCAGTCTTACCTCAATCAGTATTTCTAGCTTCCTCTTCCCTGACCCCAGAAACGACACTTCAGTCATTTTGGCCATTTGAAATTCTGTGATATTTGACCACTGACAGTTCTTTCAACATCTGAACTGCTGGCAATACCTCACATACTTCATGACTTTCACAACTTTGTTATTCCTTTTCTCTTCCAGTTTATCTTCTGTGACTATCTTTCCCTGTCAGGTAAAATACCACCTTCTGTGTGAAGCATTCCCACCTGCCACCTACACTCTCCACAAATTAACTGCCTTTGGGATCCTAGAAGTATTACATTAAGACAGACTTCTTGAGGAGGAGCCAAGATGGCAGAACAGCACGGAACCTTTTTGTGTATCTTGTGTCCATGAAATACAGCCAGATCAACACGAAACCATCCTACACACCTAGAAAACTGATTGGAGGATTAACACAATAATCTGCACAACCTGAACCACAGAATTCAGGAGGTACACAGCGCAGAGAGGTGAATTTGGGGAGTGAGAAGCCACAGAGGGTAGGGAACCGCTTGTGCGGGCAGAGAGAGGACGGAGACTGGGGAGGGGGGCAGAATACGGGAAAAGCACCCCTCCCCAAAAGCAGCTGGAGAGAAAATGGAAAATTGGAAACAGCCGCAAGGACTAAACTAAAAAGGGAGAAAGGAGAGGGTTTAAATTCCATTAAGACTGTAAACAAGGGGAGCGCAAAGGCTGCAACTCTGCAACTCGATACCTGGCGGTGCTCTGGTGGGAAGGGCGAATCCCCAGGAGCAGAGTGGGGTCCAGGAGGTTCTCGGGCCACACGGGGAAAAGCGGTTCCACTGCCGGAAGGACATTTGGTAGAGACTGTGGCAGCCACCTGGTCCCAGCAGACCCCAGAAAACAGCCACATTCGTGGGTGCCGGAACAAGATCGTTAAGGGTGAAGCCTGGTGCCAGATGTGTGTTGTGATTCCACTTGTGTGTTGTGATTCCATTATGTGTGTTCCATAATCCCTGAAAAGCTGCTGCTACATTATCTCATGAACTTTTTCTGGGGCCGGCTGGCACCTAGCTGCAGTCTCCGGGCACCAGCAGCAGCAAGGTCCAGCAAGCGTTCCTGGGTGCAGCCGATATTCGGCCATTGCTCATTCTGCCACTGTTTGGTGAGACCCTCCCACAGAGGGGTGGAACGGGTCAAAGCCACAGTCCTTTACACGTAAGGGGCCGGGAAAAACAGCTGCATCTGAGACAAAACTTGGGAGAGAGGTACTGCCTGGGGCCTGGTCACGTAAAGTGGAAAAGCGGAGAGTGGATGAGAGCTGAAGACGGAGGACCGGTGCGTGATTCCTGATCCGGGAGAACAAACTGAGTGGCTGGGTAACGCCATTTTTTACCGCTACCGCGCATGCACATGCGCACATAGGAGCACCGCAACAATCCACCCCAGTAGGCTAGCAGTGCCATCTAGTGGAGAGTGGAGTTGTTACAGCGGGCCCTGCCCAACTGGGCGAACTTCGATCTTCAAGAACACAAACCTCACCACTGGCTTAATTTATGGACGATAAAGAGCTACACAGACTGACTTCTAGGGGAAAATGAAGTAATTTCAGTCCTACTTCAATCTGTTAACAGGTTCATCTGTTCAGTTTTCCTTCTTTTTTTTTCTTTTTCTCTTTCACACTTGTTTTCTTTTTCTTCAATACAGAAAGAGAAAAATTCATTTTTATTTTCAATTTTTATTAAAAATATTTTTAATTTTTATTACTATATTTTTTACTTTTGTGTAAACTTTTTAAAATTCTATTTCCATCATTTTATTTTAGTCTACTTCAGTGTATTCACCTTTTCAAATTTTCAAACAATTTTTTTCTTTTTTTTCTCTTTTTCATTTCTTTTTCTTGAATGCAGAAAGAGAAAAACTTCATTTTTACTCTCAATTTCTATTAAGAATATTTTTAATTTTTCTAATATATTTTTTGCTTTTATGTAACTTTTTTCAAATTCTATTTTACTTCCATCATTTTATTTTAGTCTACCACAGTGTATTCACCTTTTCAAATTTTCTTTTTTTTTTAAATTTTTTTTTTTTTTCAACGTTTATTTATTTTTGGGACAGAGAGAGACAGAGCATGAACGGGGGAGGGGCAGAGAGAGAGGGAGACACAGAATCGGAAACAGGCTCCAGGCTCTGAGCCATCAGCCCAGAGCCCGACGCGGGGCTCGAACTCACGGACCGCGAGATCGTGACCTGGCTGAAGTCGGACGCCCAACCGACTGCGCCACCCAGGCGCCCCTCTTTTTTCTCTTTTTTGTTTCTTTTATTTTTTCTTGAATACAGAAAAAGAAAAAATTCATATTTATTTTTAATTTTTATTAAAAATATTTTTCTTTAATTTTTCTTCTACTATATTCTCTACTTTCGTGTATATGTTTTCAAATTCTATTTTACCCACATCATCTCATTTTAGTCTACTTCAGTGTATTCATTGTTTCAAATTCTCAAACGATTTCCTAATTTTTTCTTTTTCTTTCTTTCCCCCACCCCTTTTTTCTTCTGTAATCTGTCAAACCACTTTCAACACCCAGACTAAAACACACCTAGGATCTAGCATCATCTATTCGATTTTCTGTGTGTGTGTGTTTAATTTTTAATTTTAATATTTTTTAAATTTTAATTTCTTCTAATTTCAATTTTTCTACCTCATTAATTCCTTTTCTCCCTTCAAAATGACAAAATGAAGGAATTCACTCCAAAAGAAAGAGCATGAAGAAACGACAGCCAGTGATTTAACCAATACAGATACAAGCAAGGTGTCTAAACCAGAATTTAGAATTACGATAAGAAGAATACTAGCTGGAGTCGAAAATAGATTAGAATCCCTTTCTGCTAAGATAAAAGAAGTAAAAACTAGCCAGAATGAAACCAAAAATGCTATAACTGAGCTGCAATCACGGATGGATGCAGCAGCAGCAAGGATGGATTAGGCAGAACAGAGAATCAGTGATATAGACAACAAAATTATAGAGAATAACGAAGCAGAAAAAAAAAGGGCGATTAAGGCAAAAGAGCACGATTTAAGAATTAGAGAAATCATTGACTCATTAAAAAGGAACAACATCAGAATCATAGGGGTTCCAGAAGAGGAAGAGAGAGAAATTGGGGTAGAAGGGTTATGTGAGCAAATCATAGTGGAAAACTTTCCTAACCTGGGGAAAGACACAGACATCAAAATCCAGGAAGCACAGCGGACCTCTATTACATTCAACAAAAACCGACCATCAGCAAGGCATATCATAGTCAAATTCACAAAATATTCAGGCAAGGAGAGAATCATGAAAGCAGAAAGGGAGAATAAGTCCCTAACATACAAGGGAAGACATATCAGACTTGCAGCAGACCTATCCACAGAAACTTGGCAGGCCAGAAAGGAGTTGCAGGATATATTCAGTGTGCTGAATCAGAAAAATATGCAGCCAAGAATTCTCTACCCAGCAAGGCTGTCATTCAAAATAGAAGGAGAGATAAAAAGTTTCGCAGGCACACAAAAATTAAAGGAGTTTGTGACCACTAAACCAGCCCTGCAAGAAATTTTAAGGGGGACTCTCTGAGGTGAGAAAAGATGAAAATTATATATAAATACCAAAAGCAACAAAGATTACAAAGGACCAAAGAACACCACCAGAAACTCCAACTCTACAAGCATCATAATGGCAATACATTCATATCTTTCAGTACTCACTCTAGCGTCAATGGACTCAATGCTCCAATCAAAAGACATAGGGTAGGGGCGCCTGGGTGGCTCAGTCACTTGGGCGTCCAACTTTGGCTCAGGTCATGATTTCGTAGTTTGTGAGTTTGAGCCCCGCGTCGGGTTCTGTGCTGATAGCTTGGAGCCTGGAGCCTGCTTTGGGATCTGTGTCTCCCTCTCTCTCTGCCCCTCCCCCACACACACTCTGTCTCTCTCCTTCAAAAATAAACAAACATTAAAAAAAAAAAAGACATAGGGTAACAGAATGGATAAGAAAACAAGATCCATCTATATGTTGTTTACAAGAGACCCACTTTAGACCTAAAGACAACTTCAGATTGAAAATAAGGGGATGGAGAACCATCTATCATGCTAATGGTCAACAAAAGAAAGCTGGAGTAGCCATACTTATATCATACTATCTAGATTTTAAAATAAAGACTGTATCAAGAGATGCAGAAAAGCATTAAATCATAATCAACAGGTCTATCCACCAAGAAGACCTAACGATTGTAAACATTTATGTGCCAAATGTGAGAGCACCCAAATATATAAATCAATTTATCACAAAGAAACTCATCGATAGTAATACCGTAATAGTAGGAGACTTCAACACCCCACTCACAACAATGGACAGATCATCTAATCAAAAAATCAACAAGGGAACAATGGCTTTGAATGACACAGTGGACCAGATGGACTTAACAGATATATTGAGAACGTTTCATCCTAAAGCAGAATACACATTCTTCTCCAGTGCACATGGAACATTTTCCAGAATAGACCATATGCTGGGACACAAATCAGCCCTAAGTAAGGACAAAAAGATGGAGATCATACCATGCATATTTTCAGAACACAATGCTATGAAACTCCAAATCAACCACGAGAAAAAAATTTGGAAAGGTAACAAATACTTGAAGACTGAAGAACATCCTACTAAAGAATGAATGGGCTAACCAAGCAGCTAAAGAGGAAATTAAAAAGTATATGGAAGTCAATGAAAATAACACCACAACCCAAAACCTCTGGGATGCAGCAAAGGTGTTCATAAGAGGAAAGTATATAGCAATCCAGGCCTTCCTAAAGAAGGAAGAAAGATCTCAGATACACAACTAACCTTACGCCTTAAGGAGCTGGAAAAAGAACAGTGAATAAAACCCCAAACCAGCAGAAGATAGGAAATAATAAAGATTAGAACAGAAATTAATGCTATCAAAACCAAACCAACCAACCAACCAAACAAACAAACAAACAAACAACAACAAAAAACAGTAGAACAGCTCAATGAAACCAGAAGCTGGTTCTTCGAAAGAATTAACAAAATTGATAAACCACTAGCCAGTTTGATCAAAAACAAAAAGGAAAGGACCCAAATAAATAAAATCAAGAATGGAAGAGGAGAGATCACAACACTGCAGAAATAAAAACAATAATAAGAGAATATTATGAGCAATTATATGCCAATAAAATGGGCAATCTGGAAGAAACTGACAAATTCCTAGGAACATATACACTACCAAAACTGAAACAGAAAGAAATAGAAAATTTGAACAGACCCAAAACCAGCAAGGAAATTGAATTAGTAATCAAAAATCTGCCAAAAAACAAGAGTCCAGGGCCAGATGGCTTTCCAGGGGAATTATACCAAACATTTAAGGAAGAGTTAACACCTATTCTCTTGAAACTGTACCAGAAAATAGAAATGGAAGGAAAACTTCCAAACTGTTTCTATGAGGCCAGCATTACCTTGATTCCAAAACCAGACAGAGACCCCATGAAAAAGGAGAACTGTAGACCAATTTCCCTGATGAACATGGATGCAAAAATCCTCAACATATTAGCCAACCAGCTCCAACAATACATTAAACAAATTATTCACCATGACCAAGTGGGATTTATACCTGGGATGCAGGGCTGGTTCAATATCCGCAAAACAATTCACGTGATTCATCACATCAATAAAGAAAGGACAAGAACCATATGATCCTCTCAATAGATGCAGAGAAAGCATTTGACAAAATACAGCATCCTTTCCTGATAAAAACCCTGAAGAAAGTAGGGATAGAAGGAGCATACCTCAAGATCATAAAAGCCATATATGAACGACCCAACGCTAATATCATCCTCAATGGGGAAAAACTGAGAGCTTTTCCCCTAAGGTCAGGAACAAGACAGGGATGTCCACTTTCACCACTGTTCTTCAACATAGTATTGGAAGTCTTAGCCTCTGCAATCAGACGACACAAAGAAATAAAAGGCATCCAAATCGGCCAGGAGGAGGTCAAACTTTCACTCTTCACAGATGATATGACACTCTATATGGAAAACCCAAAGGTTCCACCAAAAAATTGCTAGAATTGATTCATGAATTCAGCAAAGTTGCAAGATATAAAATCAATGCACAGAAATCGGTTGCATTCCTATACACCAAAAATGAAGTGACAGAAAGAGAAATCAAGGAATCTATCCCATTTACACTTGCACAAAAAACATAAAATACCTAGTTATGAATATAACCAAAGAGGTGAAAAATCTATACACTGAAAACTAAAGAAAGCTTATGAAAGAAATTGAAGAAGACACAAAAAAATGGAAAAAGATTCCATGCTCCTGGATAGGAAGAACAAATATTGTTAAAATGTCAATACTACCCAAAGCAATCTACATATTCAATGCAATCCCTATCAAAGTAACACCAGCATTCTTCACAGAGCTAGAATAAATAATCCTAAAATTTGTATGGAACCAGAAAAGACACTGAATAGCCAAAGCAATCTTGAAAAAGAAAACCAAAGCTGGAGGCATCAGAATCCCAGACTTCAAGCTATACTACAAAGCTATAATCATCAAGACAGTATGGCACAGCACAAGAACAGACACTCAGATCAATGGAACAGAATAGAGAACCCAGAAATGGATCCACAAATGTATGGCCAACTAATCCTTGACAAAGCAGGAAAGAATATCCAATGGAATGAAGACAGTCTCTTCAGCAAATGGTGCTGGGAAAACTGGACAGTGACATGCAGAAGAATGAACCTGGACCACTTTCTTACATCATACACAAAAATAAACTGAAAATGGATGAAAGACCTCAACGTAAGGCAGGAAGCCAACAAAATCCTCGTGGAGAAAGTAGGCAAAAACCTCTTTGATCTTGGCCACAGCAACTTCTTACTCAACACGTCTCCAGAGGCAAGGGAAACAAAAGCAAAAATGAACTACTGGGACCTCATCAAAATGAAAAGCTTCTGCACAGCAAAGGAAACAGTCAGCAAAACTAAAAGGCAACCAACGGAATGGGAGAAGATATTTGCAAATGACATATCAGATAAAGGGTTAGTATCCAAAATCTGTAAAGAACTTACCAAACACAACACCCAAAAAGCAAGTAATCCAGTGAAGAAATGGGCAAAAGACATGAATGGACACTGTTCCAAAGAAGACATCCAGATGGCCAACCGACACATGAAAAAATGCTCAACATCACTCATCATCAGGGAAATACAAATCAAAACCACAATGAGATACCACCTGACACCTGTCAGAATGGCTAACATTAACAACTCAGGCAACAACAGATGTTGGCAAGGATGCAGAGAAAGAGGATCTCTTTTGTGTTGTTGGTGGGAATGCAACTGGTGCAGCCATTCCGGAAAACAGTATGGAGGTTCCTTAAGAAACTAAAAATAGAACTACCCTACGACCCAGCAATTGCACTACTAGGCATGTGTCCAAGGGATACAGGTGTGTTGTTTTGAAGGGACTCATGCACTCCCGTGTTTACAGCAGCACCATTAACAATAGCCAAAGTATGGAAAGGGCCCAAATGTCCATCGATAGATGAATGGATAAAGAATATGTGGTGTGTGTGTGTGTGTGTGTGTGTAATAGCATATTACTCGGCAATCAAAAAATGAAATCTTGCCATTTGCAACTATGTGGATGGAACTGGAGGGTATTATGCTAAGTGAAATTAGTCAGAGAAAGACAAATATCATATGACTTCACTCATATAAGGACTTTAAGAGACAAAACAGATGAACATAAGCGAAGGGAAACAAAAACAGGAAGGGGGACAAAACACAAGAGACTCATAAATAAGGAGAACAAACTGAGGGTTACTGGAGGGGTTGTGGGAAGGGGGATGGGCTAAATGGGTAAGGGGCTTTAAGGAATCTACTCCTGAAATCATTGTTGCACTATATGCTAATTTGGATGTAAATTAAAAAAAAAAAAATAAAATAAAAAAAAGAAGTTAGTTTAAAAAAAAAGACTAACACAAGGAGAGCTGGAAACAAATTGCAAATTCCTTCAAGGGCCTAATAAAAAAAAATCTCTTTGATCATCAGTGATATTTTTGGTTTAATCTGGAGTTTTTAGTTTTTAAAAAAAAATTTCATGTTTATTTAGTCTGAGAGAGAGAGAGGGGAAAAAAAAGCACAAGTGGGGGAGAGGGAGAGAGAGAGGGAGACCAGAATCCACAACAGGCTGTGAGCTCTGAGCTGTCAGCACAGAGCCCCACGTGGGACTCAAACCCACAAACTGAGAGATTGTGACCTGAGCTGAAGTCAGACACTTAACCAACTGAGCCACCCAGGCACCCCTAACTCTGGAATTATTTTTTTTAATTATGCTTAGTAGCTTTAAAAAGTTACATGATGTATGGGGCACCTGAGTGGCACAGTCAATTAAGCGTCCAAGTGTTGATTTTGGCCATGATCTCACAGTGTGTGAGTTTGAGTCCCGCATCTGTCTCTGCGCTGACAGCATGGAGCCTGCTTGGGATTTGATCTCTCTCTCTCTCTGCCCCACTCCCTGCTCATTCTCTGTCTCTGTCTCTCTCTCTGTGTCTCAAAAATAAACTTAAAAAAAATCTGATGATGTAATACATTGAAAATACATACATTTATCAAATGCTCAGTATGCACCAGGTGTCACACTAAATATTTTACAGATTATTTCTTTGAATCTAACAACCCATATTAGGCAATCACTATTAACATCTCCATTTACAGATAGAGAAACTGAGTCTCAGAGGATCTTCACAAATAGCCAGACTGAGGAGAACTTGGTAAAGATTTGAACCCAGGTTGCCAGGTTCCAGAAACAAAGCATTTTCACTGCCGTGTAGAGTCTTCCTCCCTTTAATTTTGTGTCACCAGATGGGTTCAGAGTACCTTGCACAGAGCAAGCCGTCAACAAATATTTGCTGAATAAACAAATGAGTGGGTGTGTGAGGGAATGAATAATTCACTTCAAATACATAAGTAGCATCTCAAATGACAATTCAGATAAGGCACAACTGGCATACACTTCATAGAACCATTGCTCAAACCAAAGTGTACCTGTCTATAGCCTTTCCCTGTCCCCTCTGTTCAGAGCCCTGCTGGCTATCAGAGGTGCCACACTTTTACTAGAGCACAGCAACTTGCGTGGTTTTTAATTTCTGAGAACAGGCTCCTGAGGCACAATACTCCCATCTGCCTTTGGCTTGACTAGGTGGTCAGTGGTCTCCGATGGGAATAAATGGGTTTATACCACATTCCATGTGTCATTACACTTCCTCATAGCGTATTTACCAAGGGTCTCATTTGCAAAACGTGAGTGAAGTAAGAATCACAAGTGGGAATAAATCCACAGGGACTGAGGGTCTGTCTGACAGGCATGGACTGGGTGGTGCCAGATATGTTATCTCACTTGTTAGGATTAGATATTATATAGAAAGACAAAACACCCCAAATAGCCAAAGCAATCTGGAGATAGGACAAAGGTGTAGGCACCACACTTTCTGATTTCAAACTGTATTACAAAGGTATAGTAATCAAAATAACATGGTGTTGGCAGAAAAACAGATATACAGGTCAATGGAACACTTAGACCAGAAATCAAACTGCACAGTTGTGGTCAATTAATTTAAGACTAGGGAGTCAAAACTATGAATACACAATGGGAATTGACAGTCTCTTCAATAAATGGTGTTGCAGGAGTGCCTGGGTGGCTCAGCAGGTTAAGCGTCCAACTTCGGCTTAGGTCATGATCTCACAGTTTGTGGGTTTGAGCCCCGCATTGGGCTCTGTGTTGACAGCTCAGAGCCTGCAGTCTGCTTCAGATTCTGTATCTCCCTCTCTCTGACCCTCCCCTGTTCATGCTCTGTCTCTCTCTCAGTCTCTCAAAAATAAATTAACATTAAAAAAATTTTTTTTACATGGTGTTACAAAAACTGATAGCCACATGCAAAAGAAGGAAAACGGAGCACTATCTTACACCGTACACAAAAATTATGTGAAAATGGATTAAATACTTAAACCTAGGACATGAAACCATAAAGCTTCTAGAAGAAAATGTAGATTGAAGCACTTTGAGATTGATCTTGGCAATATTTTTTTGGATTTGACACCAAAAGCAAAAATAACCAAGGGAAGACTGTATCAAACTAAAAAACCTTCTGCACAGCAAAGAAGTCAATCAGCAAAATGAAAAGGTAACCTATGAATGGGAGAAAACATTTGCAAATCATGTATCTGAGAACAGATTAATATCCAAAACATACAAAGAACTTCTACAACTCAATAGCAAAAAAACAATCTGATTAAAAAATGGACAACCTGAACCGTTTTCCAAAGAAGACATACCGATGGCAAACAGGTACATGAAAAAATGCTCAACAATACTAATCTTTGGGGAAATGTCAATTTCCCTTGGCAGGAGTGATATCACCTCATACCTGTCAGAATGGCTATCTTCAAAAAGATAAGTAACAACTGTTGGTGAAGATGTGGAGAAAGGAAGAGCTTGTACCCTGTGGGTGGAAATGTAAATTTTTGCAGCCACTGGGGAAAGCCGTGTGTGGAGTTTCTTCAAATTTTTTTTATTATTATTATTTTTTTAATTTTTTTTCAACGTTTATTTATTTTTGGGACAGAGAGAGACAGAGCATGAACGGGGGAGGGGCAGAGAGAGAGGGAGACACAGAATCGGAAACAGGCTCCAGGCTCTGAGCCATCAGCCCAGAGCCTGACGCGGGGCTCGAACTCACGGACCGCGAGATCGTGACCTGGCTGAAGTTGGACGCTTAACCGACTGTGCCACCCAGGCGCCCCCAAATTTTTTTTTAAATGATCCAGCAATTCAACTTTTGGGTATTTATCCAAAAGAAACAAAAAACACTAACTTAAAAAGTGATCTGCAGCTTGTGTTCATTGTAATATTATTCACAATAGCTAAAACATGGAAACAAATTAAACATCCATCAATGAATGAATAGAAAAAGAAAATCACACACACACACACACACACACACACACACACACACACACTGGAATATTATGCAGCCATAGAAAAGGGAAAAAATCTTGTCATTTGTGACAACAGATGAACTTTGAAGGCATTATGCCAAGTGAAAAAAGTCAGAGAAAGAAACATGGTATGATCTCACTTACAGAATGAAACAAAACTCCCCTCCACAAAACTCAAACTTAAAGATACAGAGAATAGATTGGTGGTGTTCAGAGGCAGGGGGTAGGGAGGGGGCAACATGAAGATGATTTAAAGGTACAAAGTTCCAGTTATAAAATTAGTCATTACTCAGTAATGTATAGCAGGGAGAGTATAGAAAATACTGTATAATTTAAAGTTGCTAAGAGAGTACATCTTCTAAGTTCTCATCACAAGAAAAAAATCTTACTATTGATGGTGATGGTGGTGATGGATGTCAACTAGACTTATAACAATCATTTTGCGATATATACACATATTGACTAGGTATGAAACTGAAACTGATAGTCGTATGTGAATTACATCTCAATAATACAAAAAACATATCCACCAAAATATTAAATATAACGTGCAAAAAATGTAACCTATTGCTCCCAGGTCACACAGATGGCAAGCAGAAGAGGCAGAGAGTAGTTCGAATGCAAATCTGTCTGATTCCATACTGGTACCTGTTTCACTTCATCATACTGCTTTTCATGGACACTATTCTTGGGGAGTCTATACGGTATATGTGCATATCGATGACCAAATATACAAGATACCTGTCAACTATACTTCCATTCAAATGTAAGTAGGGGCGCCTGGGTGGCTCAGTTGGTTAAGCTTCTGGCTCTTGATTTCAGCTCAGGTCATGATCTCATCGTTCAAGGGGTCGAGCCCCACATCAGGCTTTGTGCTGACAGCACTGAGCCTGGTTGGGATTATCCCTCTCTCTCTCTCTGCCCTTTCCCTACATACAGGCATGCCCTCTGTCTGTCAAAATAAATCAACTTTAAATCAGTCAATCAATCAATCACAAGATGCCTTATAATTAATGTTACCTGAGAGTTACAGATGTTTATTACTACAAGGGCTTGGGGATGAAGTCACTGTGTGCAAGTGTAGTCTCAGAAACCTTCCTGGTTGAGGTGAAATTTAACATGGAATCTAAGGGAAATCAGGATGCGGGGGATGGATTTGTGAATGGGAAGCTGCACAGCATGCACGGCTTTATTATTCTTTCCTTCACTCAACAAACTTACTGAAAGCCCACCGTGCATGAAGCACTATCTAGGTGTTATGCAAGATGCATAATCAGTAAGACAGGGCTGCTTCATGCTGTCATGGGTACCCATGCACATGCTGCTCCCTTTGCCCCCGTATTCTAAGACTGTCTACCTGAAGAATCCCTCACTACTCAAGACCTAACCTAGGCCTCTTATTCCCTAGGAAGCCATTTATCTTAGTGGCTATGTCTGTGGGCCACTGATCCAGATGATCTAGATTTGAAACCTGACTCCACTAGTGGGTAGATAGAGGCATCTCGGAAAACTAACTTCTCTGTGATCCAGACTTCTTGATTATGGAATAAAGACACATACCCCATAATATTATGATGAGGATTAACTTAGTTACTATGCATAAAGCAATTGGCACAGTACCTGAAAGCTTTCTGGGTCAACAAACATTATCTGGAATAATGATGGTGATGGTGATGGTGATGGAGGAGGAAGAGGAAGAAAAGGAGACCAAAAAAGGGCTTTTCCTGACAACTCCACATTACCCACCATAATGGATTACCCTGTTCTTGGAACATAACTATCCAAGGCACAGACAACTTACAGGGCTGCCGTACAACCTCCTCCCACCATCCGGTCATGAGTTTCTTGAGGGAATCTTGAGGGAAAACACAACTATATACACAGCAGAATTTCTGCCATTTGGTACCAACTAGGCTGTCAACAAACACTGAATACAAGAATGTTGAGTGAATTCACGCAATTCCCATCGGTATGCTGTGCTTATGGTTGTCCAAAAGGAAACAAAGAGGACAAATGGCCATCAGAAGATAGAACTTTTTAATACGCAGAAAAATACTTCTGCTAGAAGAAAGTAAATTTGTCAGAGAAATAGAAAGGAGGGAAGGAAGGGAACTAGTATCTCTTGATTATCTAACATTTGTTAACCACTATGTTAGGAGTGATGAAAATATTAATTTTATTCATACTAGAGATTCCATTCACTAATGCTTATTATGTGGCTGATGTTCATAAAAGATAATCATGACAATAACACTAAAAATACAAGTGATTCATTAAATTTATCAATTGTCTGAATTATGCTAAGCAAGTTGCTAGTTGTCTAGTTTTATTGTATTTGATTCTCAATAGAATTTTTTGTGGTAGGTGTTATTATAAACATAATAAAAGCAAACACTTTATAAAAGAAGAGAAGGGATCACTGAAATAACTTTACCACCCTCATACAGCCAGGCAGGGGCAAAGCCAGTTCTAACCACATCTGAAGTCAATGGCTATCTCTACAAAACAGGGCTATACTTCTACGAGACATCAGGACCTACTGGATTACATCACTAAAAATTGGGTCAAATACCTTACCAAAAAGTCAGAATTGACCCACTCTGTTGCTGAACCAATTTCCTGTTTTGTCAACCTTAAGCTTACTGAAACATTGTTTAAAGGAAAAATAACTGATAGGTGAGCACTGTAAGAGATCTATAAAAATAGACATTGGTGAAGAGAGATCAAACAAGTAGCTGGATACTGCTGTAAACAATAAAAGGCAAGGTTTGAGGCAGCTGTGACAAAGAACCTTGGGATTTCCAACTACAGGGAATAACTGAGCAAAATCTCTGGCTGCCGCTCTTTCATATCCATATTGAATTTATGCCAAGGCCATGTCTCCTACCGGCTTCTCTGGGTCAAGGACTGAGCATGGCAGGGATACTAAGGTATGGGGGATGGAATCTCCTCCCAACAGACTTTGGCTTGAGGACTCCCCAGTGGCTTTGTTGGACTTGACTTAGATCACATGGCGGTCGAGGATGTTTTTATCCAACTTTATCTCCCTCCTTTTCATTTGGGATCCCAGACTTGCTTTGCTATCTGTTAGCTCTCCCAGTCTTCCCTGTTGACTTCACTGTTTTCTTTCACAAAGGCATCTCCCCTAACAGCATCCTTGTATGTTTAAATCTGGTCTTGGGGTCTGCTTCTTAGAGGATCCAGATAAATACAATGCAAAACAGTCATCTCTCAGCAAATTACTTCATAGACAGTTCTGTTCTGACAATATTTATACAAAATGAGAACATAATTGGAAAGCTTTAAAGATCACTTGTATGAGATATCAACTTTCTTAAAATATTAAAAAAGAGGTTTTAGAATTTATCAGGTGTTTTGTGTATGGGGTTTTGTTTATTCCTGACCTCAAACCTACAGGATAACATTATCATCAACAATTATCATTGTCTAGATGAAGAATGTGAGTCTCCAAAACTTTACAGAGCATCCCCCAAGTGACCCAATGATTTGATGGGGAACTAAGACTCCAATCTAGGTCTTATGACTCTCACAGTGCTCATAGAATGTGCTTAGTGAACACTAAAGCCTGATATATTTGGCATCAGTTGTTCCTCATGTCACTTGATGTCTTCTTAGATTTTTTTTTATTTATAGGAAAATACAATGTGATCTAGATCCAGTTAAATGATTTCTGACAACAGACATACGCATGTGCCCAGGACAGGCCCAGAAGGAAATGTTCAATAGTAGTTAGTGGAATTAAATTGAAAATTGATACACATGGAAGACTTATGGAGTTTACCGAGAATCTAATAACCTAAGAGCTATGCAAATTTGAATGGATTTGTTTAGGCTTTCAACTTTAAAATATCATGTTTGTTTTTTAAAAAGGAAAAATAGATACACACACCACAAAATGAATAAACATGAGATGCTGGTAAATAGTGGAAGCTGAGAACAGAAGGCTTCATAAACCTACAGACCTAACATTTGTACAGCATGCTACAGCTTGCTGGGTACTTTCAAATACATCGCCACATATAATATTTGCAACAGCCCTGGGATACAGTCATCATCAACCCTTCCCAAGATGGGACATAGGAGGTTCAGAGAAGAAAATCAATATGCAAGGGTTACGGTAAGAAGATTTCCTGGCTAAAAGGAGATGAACATGTATAGGTAGAAGAGGTGAAGTTATTGTCCTAGAGGTCTATGTGTAAGCATTTGCCTCAGCAGATTTTCAAAGGCAGGCTTTTAAAGAGTGCATTTCTATGTTGGGCTTAGGAAGGTGAATCTGTGGATGTACAGCTTTGGGAACACTGATTGGCAACACCCTTGGAAGAAAAATAGGGATGGGGTGATCACGGTTTACTCTCAAATGGCACTGTGGCCAGAGATCAACAGTAGAGAGATGTGCAGATTGGACGAGGAAAAAATGCCCCAAATGCCATGTGGTGACTGTAGAGGCTGCTTTTAGGCAAACAGTCTTGAACAACGGAATGCAGAAAGGGCCACAGTGAGAACCTGGCTGTGTCCTCATCTTCCCCTTTTAAAAACAGCCCCCACTCACTGCCTAGTGGCAGACAGCCTCTCCTCTGCTGTCCTGCCCATTGGTTCCTTCTGGTGTATTCAATAAAATTCTATCTCTTTTGTTCTGCCTCAGCTGAGTTCTTTCACCTCCCATACCATTGACTTCCACACAATCGTCATCCCACATGTGGGGACCCCCCCCATCTGATTGGAAGACACCCCAGTTAGGCACCACATTGACTAGCCAATAAATGAGTTTCTGAACACAGGTAACAACTCTTCAACCCAGGAGTTTAAGACATAATTGGGTAAGTTTTTACAGTAGGATGAATTTCCTCTGGGTGGAGGTTTGGACAAGAGCCAGTACAATTTGGAGTTTTACTGTAAATCCGAGTCTCCTTCGTCTTTCTACAGACTAAGAGAATTCAGCTCTAGTTTCACAAGTATATTAGGTATTTGGGAAGGAATCTTGGTCATAGCAGAAGAGCCCTGGACTACAAGTCACGTAGCCTGCATTCTGCTATCACACTGCCGTTCACCAGTTATGTAACCTTAAGCAAATTACTGCTCCTCTTGGATCCTCAAAAGAGAGGGTTAGACTGGAACTAAAATGCCTTCAGGAGTGTGAAGGTCATGAGTGTGTTTTACAGAACAACCAGAAGCGGTGAGGCCTTAGTGACCTGAAGAGTAGCAAGCCTACCTACAGGGCTCAAATACAAAATTTTTAAAACTCAATTTTGGGAAAAAAGTGTGCAGTCCAACTTTGGTGTGTGGGACACCAATATTCTAGACTGAATGTGTGCTAAAGTTTGATTACTTCACAGATGGAAATTAACAACACCGATTTCCTTGAAAGGAAAGGGAGAAATTGTTGAACATTTACTATTGCATGGTGGGTACGGTCTTCACAGTAGATAATTTCCCCCCTGTTGTTTACTCTTGCTTATTTAGATATAATAGGGCAAGGGTTCTACAGGCAGTGAACTCGTGGTAAGAGAGATTGTTCACAAGTAATAATGAGTTGGAGTATAGACTTCTGAGATTGTAAGTAGACTTTGCTAACAGCTGAAACAAAAAGAAGGAAGGGAGGAAGAGAGGGAGAAGGAGAGAGAGAGAAAGAGAGACAAAAGAAAAAGAGAAAGGAAGAGAAAGGAAGAGAAAGAAAGAAAGAAAGAAAGAAAGAAAGAAAGAAAGAAAGAAAGAAAGAAAGAAAGAAAGAAAGAAAAAACGTCATGAGCCCAGAGGACTTCGAGTCAAGCTTCTCCCTACAAACTGCAGAGAAGGGAACCTATAGGTGTAAAGACTGAAAGGCAAATGATAGGAACTCAGATGCTCCTAGAAGCTGATAGGGGGCCCAGACATAGAAATTCCAGATAAGCTTCCAGAATGTTCTGAAATGGATGCTATTACAATGGTCTTCCTACTCTGTGCCCAGGAGACTGGATGCAAAATCCTGTGTCACACACCGTTTATGAGCAACAGACTAGCGTGAGCTGAGGGTGGGGTTTAGTCAGGTGGACTTGATGGCAGACTCAGAGACCTGGGACCTCAGTGTGGTATGGAGAAAGCTAGCCCCAATTCACCAAAACTGCAGAGAAGGGGAGCAGGGAGAACAGGGAAAGCTGACATGCTAAGAGAGCCAGCTGATGAGATGAAGACTGGTTGCAGAAAAGGGAGGACACCAAATTGGAAGATCTGCCCATAGAAGGCATGGTGAAGCCTGGGCAGACGCGGAGACTGTCAGTACACATGGCCCTGGTGTGGTATTAGCATCTTCTCATGGTAGCTCCCTTCACAGATGGAAGGCCTTCCACTGATCTGGAAGAAGATCATATGAAAGTGGATAAACACTGATTGAACCCTGATACGCTAGTCACTGGCCTAGTTGTTAACACCAAAAGGTGAACATGTCATGATCCTGTGTGTAAGCCAGGGTACTGAAAGAGACCTGAGAGAACGGAGAACTGAGAAGGAGTTCGGCAGGTGAATCAAAGAGGGAAAGGCATTTGAGACACCTGGGTGGCTCAGGGCTTAAGCATCTGACCCTTGGTTTCAGCTCAGATCATGATGTCACAACTAGTGAGTCTGAGCCCCGCGTTGGGCTCTGTGCTTACAGTGCCAAGTCTGCTTGGGATTCTGTCTCTTTCTTTCTCTGCCCCCTCCCCCACCCCACCCCTCAGCTTGCTCTCTCTCCAACTCTCTCAAAAATAAATAAATAAATGTAAAAAAAAATCGAAGAGGGAAAGGCATTCTAGGTAGAAGGCAATGAACGCCACTGAGAGATGAAATCATGCTTCTTACAGTTTGCAGTGGAAAGTAGGCAGTGCTGGATCACTTGCATATGAAAAGCAGAGAGCATAAGAAAGGTGAATCTGGAAGAGGCTGAGGAAGGAGGGAGTCCCTAAAGAAAAACATGTACAAATGCAAAGAATACAATGAATATCCAATGCCCAGAAGGGGGGTCATCCCATTAGGAGGAATAAAGCAAATGGGGCTCTTTTCCTCTTGAGCTAAATTATCCTGTGAGAGCCACTTAAACCGGAATCATACCTAGGACACAGTAGGTGCTCAATAAATATTAAATAAGTGAATGCATTTCTGTGCAAAACGTGGACACACACGTTCTAATAGTAAAAAAAAGAAAAAAAGCTCAAAGATAGGCTTAGACACCAAGGTAGGTATGGAGTACCCCAAATTCTAATTTTTTAAGGCTAGGTTGGGGTTGGTACACACAACCTCTTTATTTCCCCTGTGTGCTGAATTCCTTGACCCTGGGGGGTAGGAGGTGGCAGGAGGAAGTGGATAAGGGGCCCAAGAGGGGCCGGGGAAGCTGTAGGGACCACAAACATCATTGCTGCTGCCACTTGGCCTGGGGCCAGCCTTACTAATTATCCACGTGGATGGAGATGATGGAAAAAAGCAGGCCCTCTATACCAGCTGCTCCCAAACAGCCTGCAGGTATAGCTCAAGTGGCAGTAAACAGTCTGTCAAAACGTCGCTCTCTGTGGACACCCACCCTCCCGCCAAAGCCAACGTACTGGCCTGCGACAAATTGAACACACCTGGCTCCAAAAATGCTTCCTGAGCAGAGCAAAAAACCTGGCAGTATTTCCCGGAGGATCAGCACATATGTCTTGCTTTTTCTTCCATCAACTAAGAAAATGGTTTAGCCAAAAAAAAAAGAAAAAAAAAGAAAGAAAGAAAAAGAAAAGAAAAAAGCCCCACAAATGTCCTAAGGAATGTCTCATTATTTCTTAGGTCTCCTGAGCCCACATCTTCCCCAGGAGCAGCAGGGAATCAAAAGAAAGGCAGGACTGGTTCACAGATAAGAAACAGTAAATCTAAGAAGACTGATTAAGTGAAGAATTAAAAGTTTATTATAACTGGTGTTTCTAAGTAGGTTGTCCAGTAATTGTTTAAAAAAAAAAAGCAGCATGCACAGACGAAGCCGCAAATCTCTTTTTAGGCAGAACAATGAGATATTATTAATTTGTGTGGCCACTGTAATAGAGTTTAATGAATTTTCTGGTTGAATAATCTTTGGGAAACTATATTGCCAATTAAATAAATACTGGTTAAATAAGCACAAAAAAGTGAAAAAAAAGGAGGCTGGAGAGAAAATATTCTCTAAGACCTTTATCATCTGGCCCCACTAGCTTCTTCCAGAAGCACATCTGTATCTTGGAAAATGGATCCTGCTGTGCTGCCTCTATCTAGAATGTTCTTGTCCAAGGAATCGTGTCATATGAAGTCCTGATCAGGGGCTGTTCCTATGGTCCCGTTTATGGGCCACTTTGTGGGTAATGCATGCCCTGCTTCGTCCCAGGTATGGGCTTTTTTTTATTCATTTCCCTAGCACTCTGTTTTTGGCATTTATTATATTATATAATTATTACTTGTTTATGTGTTTCCCTGGTTTGCCCGTGGATTTTTCATGGGTGATGATCATTTTTCTTTTATTTATGTGCCTCCAGTGTCTAGTATGATGCCCAGCACACAGGAGGTTCTTAATAAATATTAGAAGGACTCCCACTGTCAGCCATTCATTCTTTCTTATTTTAACTATTAAGCACCTAATGTCTACCATTCACCAAGCGCTGAAAGACAAAAGTGCATGCAGTGTTGCCTTATTCATTACGACCTGATGCTCTTTTATGCAAATTTCATCCATCAAACAGGATTCAGCTTAAGTGTAACTTCCAGATCTCTTCCCTGATCATGCCCACTCTCATTACTATTTTTTTCAGTTAACCTCCACAGTTTTTGTTTTGTACTCTGTGCCGTCTAATCTATGCTTACCATCCCTTTGCTTTTGTATGGAGGCGTCGCAGAGGGACTGGCAAAGAAACACACACCTGAGGGTTTTAATATTACACTTACTTGGATTATTGAAAAGTAAATCTGAGCTTTTCTACCGAATGCTATTTGTAATAATTTGCCAGGGATGCCCAACAATTACTACAGACTGGGTGGCTTAAAAAATAAATTATTTTCTCACAGTTCTGGAATCCAGAAGCCTAAGATCGAGACATCAGCTGGTTTGGTTTCTCCTGAGGCCTCTCTCCTCGCTTGCATATGGCCACCTTCTTGCTGTGTGCACACATGACCCTTCCTCTGTGTGTGCACGTCTCTGGAGATTCCTGTATGTCCTGATCAGGACACTATTCTTAAAAGGACACTAGTCAGATTGGATTAGTACCTACTCCAATGACTTCATTTTAACTTAACTACTTCTTCAAGGTCCCTATCTCCAAATACAGCCAACATTTTGAGGTCTCGGTGGTTAGGCCTTCCACATATGAATTTGGGGTAGGGGCACAATTCAGTCCATAATACTATTAATTCCCAGTTCAATGCTTAAATCTGGAATTTCCAACTGGATAGAAAGCCCGAGCTCCTTGATACTGGAGACTTTGTATGCACTACAGCCAGGGCCACCAGTGCAAAATAGAGTGTCCACGGAAAACCTTACACCCACCATGGCCTCATCATGAGTCAGGGCTATGAAAAGCCTGGGGAGACACAGGCCTGTGGTAAAGGGAACAAAGTTAGGATACGGCCTCTAGTCAACACTACGGCAGGGGGTGCCTAGGTGGCTCTGTCGGTTTAGTGTCTGACTTCGGCTCAGGTCATGATCTCATGGTTCGTGGGTGTGAGCCCCATGTCAGTCTCTGTGCTGACAGCTCAGAGCCTGGAGCCTGTTTCAGATTCTGTGTCTCCCTCTCTCTGTGCCCCTTCCACACTTATGCTCCCTGTCTCTCTCTGTCTCTCAAAAGTAAATAAATGTTAAAAAATTAAAAAAAAAAAAACCACTATGGCAGAACACTGCTCAAATAGTGGGGTTGACTTGGGTAGGACTTAGGTCATTGCTTATCCCTAAAGAGGTTTGAAATGGTTAATGAAATATTGTTTGTGAGACTTACATTCAGGTAGAGAATAACATTGTGTCTAGAGAAATTGCTCCACTGGGAGGATGCAGTTATAAAATTTCATGAACATTCATTTTCTTGCTATTTCTTGAGCACAAACAAACTGGAAGTGAAAACAAAAACAAAACCACCAGCTCCAAATTTTGGAATACCTACTATTTGCAATTTCCTTTGCTCAGTTAGGACTGAGACAAGAGGGTCAACCCAGGGAGATAGAGAGTTGAATCAGACATGGTTCATGGGAGGTAACTGTCTGGTAGAACACAAAAAAAAGGATGTTCATAAATTACACCAAATGACATACCCTGAAAGTCCTTTATGAAGAGCCGACTGCTACATAAAGGTAAGGTTTTCTCATAAATCAGTACCTCACAGTGCTCAGTGATGCTGGTGAGGCAAAGACAAAGTGCAATGGGAGATCAGAAGATGACTTCATCCCTATTAGCATCTCGCATAGTGTTGGGCCAGAGTAGACACAATAAATTTACATTGACAGGCACCATTAAGCCCAGGAAAGTCTTTTCCTCCCCCGCTCCCCCCACTGCAGGACTCTAAGGTGAAGATCAAGCTTCCTCCTTCATGTCTTCCCCTCTCTTCTTTTAGATGATACCCACAACATGATGCCAGCCACACCATGAAGTTGGGTCAAATCTCAGCTCTACCACTTGCCAGTTATACAACAGGAGCACTGCTGACCATGGTTCCAGGGTTCAATTTCCCCAGCTTTGAATGGAGCTAAGGTTTTCTACCTTATATTCTTTCATGTGTAGAAAAAATCCAATCATTATATGAATAGCACAGAGCATAGTTCTTTGTATAAATTATATTATTCCTACTGTTTTTCTCTGTCAGTTTTCAGGACAATTTCCGGGTTGCGGGTATAATATAGAACCTTTAGTGAATTGCACATTCCTCTTCCCCCTCTCTTCCCACTCTCTCCATGATTTTCACTCTGTGATGTTAGGTAAAAAGCAGCAGTGAGGGGTAACAAATAAGGAAAAGGTGCAGTATTCATTCACTTGCTTTGGGTTTATGGAATTTTGTGTCCATATGGGAGCCAGGCGTTGTTGAATATGGTCTGCCACTCAACCAACTCTTGGTCTCCAACAAGTCGTCTTTGTTGCGGACTACACCACTGGGGGCCCGGGGCCATTTGGTTGATATTCCTGCTTTAAGGTACTGGAGTCAGTGTTGGTCCAAAAGAAGAGACTCCAATCCAATCTTACCTCAGTCACTTACTATCATCTTGGACAAGTAACTACACTTCTTTGAGTGCACGTACCAGCTGAACTAACATACAATCTGGCTGTAAGGGTTGAACTGAAAAATGTTTTGTTATGATTATCCTTGCCATTATTAACCATCCAATGGTTTGGACAGTGATAGCATAAAAAAGAAAAGAAACTGAGTTCTGAGGGTAGTGGCTCAATAAACACCTTTAACATAATAACAACAAAGAATAACAGCAACAATTTTATCCAGAAACATCTTTTTTCCCCCACTTAACATTTATTAATTATTTAGAGAAAGATATTGGCTTGAAGTATAATTTGTTGTGCCAGCTTAATATTCTGGTAACTTGACACAAAGTTTAAAAAACATATTAGGGTGTATCAGATGAAACAACTTTATGTTACTGTTAAATTAACTTTAATATGTCATTTGGAAATGGCAATGATTCTTGAGCCAGACTTTCTTCTTCCTTTTATTCATTCGAATGTTTGAGCAACATGTAGAGAAAGAACAAGCAAAAAGACTGATAGATAGATGTTTTTTAAAAAGTAGTTTTCATTTATTCATTTATTCAGTTAATTATTTACTTCTTGCTGTGGGCCATACATTCTCCAAAGTGCTAGTGAAACAGTGGTAAATAAAGCAGTTATAATGCCTGAGTTTATGCAACTTGCATTCTAGATGGGATAAGACATTACACACATGCAAACAAATAATTTAAGCACATTTTAAAATATGAAAGAAACACGGAGTGTGACATAATAATAATGTGTGTGTGTGTGTGTGTGTGTGTGTGTGTGTGTGTGTGTGTGTGGTGGGGGTGGGGTGATCTACTTCAAAAAATGATCAGACAAACTTCACTGAGGACATCACATTCAAACCAAATTCTGAATGAGGCTTAGAGTGTCACACTCTTCACTTTCCAGGTAAAACTGAGAAGGCAAATTCTTTTAGATTGTAGAATTCCATGCAAAAGTTTCCAGATAAATTCTTCTCTAATTCTTACAGACTCTTTCCACTATAAACACTGATTCAAATTAGAAGTACATCAGTCCCCTCAGCTAATAAAACAAACGTACTTCCAGTATTTTTTAAAAAATCTTTATTTTTGAGAGAGAGAGACAGAGTGCGAGTGGGGGAGCAACAGAGAGAGGGAGACACAGAATCTGAAGCAGGCTCCAGGTTCTGAGCTGTCAGCATAGAGCCCGATGCGGGGCTCAAACCCACAAAGCATGAGATCATGACCTGAGCTGAAGTCGGATGCTTAACTGACTGAGCCACCCAGGCACCCCATACATACTTCCAGTAAAATGGCAGGTGTGATTTTCTCACATCTCTAAAAACATTAGACCCTGGATTAACAACAAACATTTTTTTAGTTCATAGCCAAGTTCACTGGCACTGGCCCTCTGCTTCACATATGCACACAAGAGAATCTCCAGACACCACAAATAGACAGGGAATAAACCACAGTGATAAATAAGTGCTGAGTGGTTGGCTTGGGGGCATTTGCCAAGACCAGCTGGCTAGAGTTTTGAGTGTTAATGGCTTTAAACCCAGAGAGGATGAAGAATTAAAATTAAGGATCATATAGCTGAGAACCTCAAAGGCTATATCTACATTAAAAGATGCTTTAAGGGGGGCGCCTGGGTGGCTCAGTCAGTTAAGCGCTGACTTCAGCTCAGGCCATGGTCTCACGGTTGGTGAGTTCAAGCCCCGCATTAGGTTCTGTCCTGACAGCTCAGAGCCTGGAGCCTGCTTTGGATTCTGTGTCTCCCTCTCTCTCTGCTCCCCTAACCCCGGCTTGTACTCTCTCTCTGTCTCTCAAAAATAAACGTTAAAAAAGATGCTTTAAGGGTGTATGTGTAGGGGGGGAACCGGCTAACAAAGAAAAGTCACAAGACCAATTATATCTTTATTGGCATTAACTCTAAAGGTGGAGGAAAAAAGTCTCAGTGAGGATTTGTAGCTACAGGCCATACCTAAAGCAAGTTTGGAGTTTGAAACTACATTGTGTGGTTTGTGAGATCTCAAGTATAAAATGTATTAATAGTCAACTTGGGTTTATGGTGTTTTCGTGTTCTTGGTAGTTGTATCAACATAAATTCCCCTTAGAGAGAGAAAGCCACCAAGATCAAGGAAAACACAAACAGCAGAATGAGATACCAGAGGCTCCATGTGTTGAAAATTATTATATAGGCCATATGAATATTTAAAATACTTCAAGAAATAAAATATGAGCTTAAAACATGAGACGGAAATATGATCATCAAAAGTGACTCAAAGTATTTGAAAGGAACCATACAGAACAACCAATCGTAAAAAAAGTTATCACCTAAAAATATACACACTCCCTCTCCCGAATACCCTCCATATCTGGGTTAAAGAGCAGAGTAGAAATAGATAAAGAAATAATTAGTGATTTTAAGAGCTCTGAGGAAATTATGCAGAATATGGCATAAACGAAAACTAAAATGAGAAAGTTAAGAGATATGGACAACAGACATATTCAATAGAAGACTCACAAGAGAATAAAGAGAATTCCAAAAAGGCAATATAATATTATTTTACAGGTGTGAATGTTCTGGAACTGGTTAAAGATCAGAAAACAAAAAGATCCCAGGGAATGAATAAAAACATATACGCAAATGTATCATGGAGAAAATGTGGGCCATTAAAGACTAAGAGAGGATCTTGAAAGTAGTCAGAGAGGGGAAAAATAAAAGAGCATAGGAATAATAGTAAGACTAAGAGCAGAAGTAAAAACAACAATGGAAGCCAGAAGACAGAAAATCTGAGAATTGAGGAAAAAAACCAAAAACCAAAAACACAAAAAACACAACAGGCACCAACCTAGAATTATGTAACCACCAAAACTATCTTTAAAAGATAAGAGTTAAATAATGTTTTTTAAAATAAGCAATAACAGAAAATGACCACCAATATATCCTCACTAGGGAAACTTACAGAATAATACAGAATGTACTGTAAATAAGAGATCAAATCTAGAGGAAACATTTGAGATGCAAGACATAATGGTAAGCAAGTCATTTATTCTACTTGTGTGCAAAGTAAGTGTTAAATGCACAATAAAATGTATAACTTTAATGGTTAAAAAAAGATAAAACTAGAATATAAAACAATCTGAGAGGTAAGAACTCTTTCTGGCACATCCAAAAGTGAATGTCCACGTTAAAAGTAATCTAAAATTGGTTTTGATGGGAGGTAAAAATATTGATTACAAGATGCATTTAAAGGTAGAAATAGGGGCACCTGGGTGGCTCAGTCAGTTGCGCATCTGACTTGCACTCAGGTCATGATCTCATGGTTCCTGAGTTTGAGCCCCGCATCGGGCTCTATGGTAACAGCTCAGAGCCTGGAGCCTGCTTAGGATTCTGTCTCCTTCTCTCTCTCTCTGCCTCTTCCCTGCTCGCACTCTCTCTCAAAAATAAAAACACATTAAATAAAATATTACAAAAAATAAAGGTAGAAATAGCATGTAAAACTGCCAGAGCAAAGGAAGGAAAAATAAAAGGTGATATTAGGAGAGAATAAAATCATAAAAAGCATCAACATAACAAAGTAATACAAATAGATGAAGATCAGTGATCACAATAAATGATAATATTTAAACTCACTAGTTAACTTGTCACAGTGTAAATTCACAAAAATGAAACTCAGCCACATCACAGTATTAATCAGAGACACATCTAAAATATCAAAGAGAAGTGATATTTGCACCATGGTAACCTTTTTTGTTCCCCTATTAAATAACTAACTAGGCATCTACTGCTAATTAAATGTACTTCTGTGGGAATTGTAGGAACCAGCACCATTTGCCAAGAGACCTGGGTGGAGCCTTACCCACCTGTGCCTTGGGTAGTAAGCAGAAAGACTGACCTACAAGCTGCTGGAGCTTGCAAAATGGCCACAGTCCCTCATAGTCTGTTTGGGAAACAAAACAAAACAAAACAAAACAAAACAAAACAAAAAACAAAACAGGAGGGTGGCTTACTTGGGCAGACACCCACGGACAAGAAAGACTGTAGAATTCCAGCCTTCCCAAGGAGTCTAATACTCCTGCTTAAGAAAAAAAACATACAGTTTTGTCATTGAAGAAGGTGAAAGAACTTTGTCAGTGCCCCCCACCCCACTGCCCAAGGTGGAACAGCACAGTGCTGAAGGAGCCAGTAGCAACCTTCCCCGCTGGGTGAAGAGAATAGTGAGTGGGAGCCTGGCTACTCCTTTACTGAAAAGTAAAGTAAGTAGATGTGCCCCACTATATCAAAACTTATAATAAAACTAAAATAACAAGTATAGAATGGTGTGGAAAAAGCAAACAGACCAATGGAATAAAATAGTCCCTAGAATCATATATACTTGAAAACTTGGTATATTCTCAGAGATGGCATACTGCTAGACATGAGTGAAGGAAGGAAGGAGGAGTCAGTGCATATTGCTGGGTGGGTTGGCCATGCATTTGGAAAACAATGAAATTGGGTATCTACTTCATCTACAGTATAAAAGTCAATTGTGGGAAGGTCAGAAATACAAATGTAAAAAAAGGAAATTTCACACCTTTCAAGGAAAATGTAGACTATCTTTTTGACCTTAGCATTTATTTTTTTTTAATTTTTTTTAACATTTATTTATTTTTGAGACAGAGAGAGACAGAGCATGAACGGGGGAGGGTCAGGGAGACAGGGAGACACAGAATCTGAAACAGGCTCCAGGCTCTGAGCAGTCAGCACAGAGCCTGACGTGGGGCTTGAACTCACAGACCGTGAGATGGTGACCTGAGCCAAAGTCAGCCGCTTAACCAACTGAGCCACCCAGGTGCCCCTTGACCTTAGCATTTAAAAGATTTCTTTAACCAGGTACAAATTGCATATACCAGAAAGCAAGAGGTGGTACAATTCGACTACATTTAATACAAATAAACCTGTATTGAAAAAGAACATCGAAAGCCATAAGATAATTATCTAGGATGCAAAAAGGATTAACAAATCAAATTGTCCAATAGTTCAATAAAACATGGCAAAAACTATGAACAATCAGTTCTCAGAAGAAACATGAAAGAAAAATGAAAAGATCTTACACCTCACCAGCAAACCCAAAGAGGAAAATTAAAACTACTCTGGGATGTAATACTGCCTCTTTAAAATGGGTCAAAAGGCAAAAGTGATAATACCAAGTGTTGGTGAACAAATGGTATAACAAAAACTCATACATAGCAATTAAACTCTCAGTTATATACCCCAGACTGAGGAACCCTCACTGGTTTACACTAAGTCACATACAAGAGTATTCAGTATTTAAAGAAATAAAAAAGAGAACTTAAAAATGCTTTAAAAAGCCATGGAAACTTAAAACCATTAGAAGAATGAATATAGTATATTCAATGAACATATTACACAGCAATAAAATGGCATTAAAATGGACTACACCTGAAATCATCAATGTGATTATAATTGTATTGAAATACAAAATGCAATAGGTTATGTATATATGTATATACATATGTGTGTACATATACATATATATATAAATGCAACATGTGTGTTTATACATATACATATATGTATGTAACATACGTATATGTATAAATACACACACAACTTTTTTAGGAACACATGGGCATCTATAGAAAAATTAGTAGAATAAGAGTTAGTAATGTTTCTAGATATAAGATCCATGTGTAAACACCAAATTCATTCCTATATATGACCAACAAAGAATTATACCACAGTAAGATACACTTTCCTACTAACTATAATACATGAAGTACTACATATATACACACATGCAGTAATCACATTCAAATATGAATGAGTATTACCAACACATGCAGTAATCACATTCAAATGTGAATGAGTATTACCAACACCAAATACAGGCTAATGCTTTCATTTGAAAGGGAGGGTAGGAAATGCCATCAGGGAAGGAAAGAGATGCTTCAACTACACTAGAAAAGATTTTTTTTTTTAAGAGTAGAGCGTGTTTTAATGTTCATTACATAGATATACATATTTATGTATTTAATACTTCATAACACATTTTTTTAAAAATCTGAAAAGATCTGACCCCAGATGTGTATCTAAGGCAGGACACAAGGAAAGCCAGTCTTTTATTTTTATTTAAGTAGGCTCCATGCCCAGCATGGAGCCCAAGGTGGAGTTCAAACTCAGGGCCCTGAAATCAAGACCTGAGCTGAGACCAAGAGTCAGATGCTTAACTGACTGAACCACCCAGGCATCCTGGAAAACCAGCCTTTTACCTCCTTGATCAGGTTCCCATTCTGAGCCCTAGTTCCCTAGAAGGCCAGAGGAAGAGATAAAATAATGGAATTAAGGCACAATCTGGCAGAGAAAGAAAAATCAGAGGCTCCAAGTGACATAACTTGGGGTTGTTGAAGTTTCTTCTCACTAGTTACACTTTTGTTCACAAGACCCTTAACTTCTCTAGATTTCCCTTTAGGAAATCTTCCCAGGATGGAAGCAAACCAATTTTTCTTTCCTTGAGCTACCTTATGTTGCCTGGTCTCTCTCTTTTTTTATTTTAATTTTTTAAAATATTTATTTATTTTTGAGAGAGAGAGAGACAGAGAGAGTGTGAGCTGGGGAGGGGCAGAGAGAGGGAGACACAGAATCCAAAGCAGGCTCCAGGCTCTGAGCTATCAGCACAGAGCCCAATGTGGGTTTCGAACCCACAAATCGTGAGGTCATGACCTGAGCCAGAGTTGGACGCTTAACCGACTGAGCCACCCAGGCAGCCCACCCTGTCCGTTTTTATATTCTGTAACTTCCCATCATGGATTACGTTATTTTTGCATGTGCTTTTTGCCCTCTGCTTCTCTCAGCATGTGGTATGTGTTCCTTAACACAGTGTGGAATGGATACTCAGTAACCATCAGCTGAAAGGAGACAGCATGGTGGGGTAGGCAGAACACAGGCTACAGGGGTCAGGTAGACCTCAACCAGTAGCCCCAACCCTACCAGCTGTGTTGTCCCAGGGGCATGACTTGTTCCCTAGGAGCCTCATTTCCTCAACTGTAAAGTGGAGAGAGTAAGAGCTAAAATCTCTTTAAGAGGCTGTGATGTGAGGTGAAGATTAAATGTGCCAATGGCCGCGCCTGACCCAGGGAAGGCACCCAATAAACATCAGTTCCTGCACCCCTTCACTCTTTCAGTTTGAAAGATCTCCAATTCTCTCCAGTGACTAGAGTTGTACCAATGCCAACATTATAGAAGAGGCAGGGTTAATGGTAATCATTGTACATAGTGAGCCTAATTACTATTGACTAAGCAGCCATTTTACTCAGATAGTAATGAGGGATTATAGATGATGATTTAATGCACTTAGCATTCACACTTAGCAGCCAGGTAGAACCCTACCAAGGGGTGATGTTCAGGAACTGGTACAATTCAGTCCATGAAAGTTCCCAAGGACCCTGGTACATTTCCCTTGCCTCTGCTCCTCCAGTGCAGAAATCAAACATACCCCTGGATTACAGGGTCAATTTCCTGCCTCTACAATGTAATTCATTCGTAGGATAAGCCTTAATATGAAAAATAACACAACTTTTCTACCATTTCCAACACATAGAACATTTTTTTTTCATCTGAAGCTTTTTCTATGTTATACTGAAGATGAAACTTTTTAAAAAATTTTTTTAATGTTTATTCATTTTTGAGAGAGAGACAGAGAACGAGCAGGGGAAGGGCAGAAAGAAAGGGAGGCACAGAATCTGAAGCAGGCTCCAGGCTGCTTTAAGCTGTCAGCACAGAACCTGATGCAGGGCTGGAACCCAGGAAACACGAGATCATGACCTGAGCCAAAGTTGGACGCTCAACCGAGTGACCCAGGAGTCCCAAAACTGTTTATCTTTTAGATCACACATTCCTGATTGGGGTAAGAATATTTTTTCTTGCTAGGGTGTTCCTCCAGGAATGTCACCTGATATGGGTATTACATATAAATCAAACAGCACAAGCTTGCCCCTTGCTCATAGGACAACTATCCAGTGAGTTTTAAGATTTTTAAGATCCAGTTGGGCCCCCTTAAGTTTTTCTTCTCTAGGAAAAATACTCCTAAAATATTCCTTTCTTTAAATCACTGTTTAAGATACAAATTTGTCTCTTAAGAGTAGACTAAAAAAAAAAAAATTCCAAGGTGGTTTGAGAAATTGAGCAATATTGTAGATGAGTTTGGAAAAAAACTCATAGAACAGGGTTATTGTGTCCTTTATTATTTATACTAGTCTTCTGTTAATGAAGCCTAAGATTGTGTCAGAGTCTTTGGCAACATTTTTCCACTTGTGACTGACTACTAATCGTAGCAGGAACTAAAATCCGTAATTCTTCTTCGCCTAGCCTGTTGCTGAGTCGTGCTGACTTCTCCTGTACTCACGTGATTCATTACCTTGACAGGTATTTGAGTGCCCACCGTGTGCCAGGAACTGTGCTAGCTGTGGGGCATACTGTCAACATGCAGCCCCAGCTTTCAAGACGCTCTCAGTCTAGAATGGCACCAGGCAATTAGGCACAGTGTGAAATACTGCACCATCAGTATGTTAAGAGATTCCCAGAGGAGAAGACTGAACCGGAACTTGGGAAATCTGTTCAGGTTTCCCAGAGTGATGAAGTGATATCTAAGGATGAATGGGAATTAGCTGGGTCAGGAGGGTAGAGGAGTCAAAGCAGAGAGAGGCTGGATTTCCTCACAGAAGGTGGCCAGATTCCAAGGTAAGTATCCCAAGAAAAATTCAATCTCAGAAATCTATTAAATGGGAAAGTCACAAAGGCCCACCCAGGTTTAAGGGGAACTAATGTAGATTTGAGGTCTTCGTGGATTATTGTCAATGTTCTGGAAGGACAGGTGTTTGGAAAAGACAATCTGCCGCATAAGCAATGTACTATGTTTCAAACACAGAATATGAAAGGTTGGGAAAAGGCCAGAGATGGGGCTTCAGCTTGTTAGATTTTTGTCTTTGCTCCAATCCCCATGTTTTATCAATTCATATATGTCCCCATTACCTCTCCCGGGCTCCATGCTTTCTGCCTCTAATAAGAGGCAACCTAGAGAAAAAACATCTTTAACAGATTGGAAACTGTGTTACTATGTTTGAGTAATAGAATGCATTAATCTGTTAAAGGGTACCAGTATGCCTAGTAGAACACATGTGTGATGTAGAATCAAAGGTCACAAGTTAAAGTTCTGACTGGGCTCTTAAGCTCTAAAACTTCTTTTAAGACTCCATTCCCTCATCTATAAAATGTACATAGTAGGGGCGCCTGGGTGGCTCAGTCGGTTAAGCGTCCGACTTCGGCTCAGGTCATGATCTCTGTGAGTTCGAGCCCCGCGTCAGGCTCTGTGCTGACAGCTCAGAGCCTGGAGCCTGTTTCAGATTCTGTGTCTCCCTCTCTCTGACCCTTCCCTGTTCATGCTCTGTCTCTCTCTGTCTCAAAAATAAATAAAAGTTTAAAAAAAATTAGAAAAAATAAAAAAATAAAATGTACATAGTAATAGTACTGCATTACCATATGGAAAAAATAAAATAATATGAAATATGTGAGCTATTATAAGCAATTTGCATTTCAGAATCACCACAAGAATGTAAGCTCCATGAGGACAAGAACCTTATCTTTTTTTACCCTGGGGTCCCCAATGCCCAGAATAAGGCATAAGAGGCTTGGATCACTTACTCAACCGTGCATAAGCCAAAAGGCCCAGTGTTTGTGTGTATGGGGACAAGGAAGAGTCAGAGGCATTTCTCCAGAGAGCAACAACAGGATGGGCTAAGAAGTGAGTTAAGGTCACAGATTCATCACATTGGTCCCCCAGAAATTGTGTGATACAACTTTGTATAATCACACATAAAAACAAACAAACATAGGAGAGCCCAAAGTTCATGGAAATACGTCAATCAGTTTGGGGTCACAGAATTTAGGAAATGGTAGATATGGTACTAAAACTCTATTCTGATTCCTATGTGTGAATCTCTCCTGTGTATGTATGCCCCCTGTGTGTGTGTGTGTGTGTGTAGGGTGGTGTATTTTCTCTGTTATGTTCTCCCACCATAGTTATGACTCTGGAAGCTGTTTATCTCTTTCTGGAGAACCAGTGATTTAGCTGGTCCATACTCTAAAGATAGAAGCATAGTTTATAAGGAAATCTTTGTAAGGTAGAATCAAATTTATTATTATATAAGAACCTTCTGATTTACATACACAACAGGGGTTTTGAATATTCATTGCCTTCTGCTACCTGGAGGCACTCCTCCAGTCCCCATCTGTGTCTCCTCCTTCAACACAGTCTGTATTATTATGGAGGCTGCCTACAGAGAACTCAGAGCAGAAGCTTGAGAAAGCCTTCATTTATGAGAAAGATCCCACAGCAGGTGTTCAAGAATGGTGTTAAAGAATATCAACATTTACTAGGGGCTTGATTCTCCATTGCAGCAAGATGTAAAGAATTGTGAGAAAAAGATTTATTGGAGGCGAATAGCTACTTTTTTAAGGACTGGAAATGACACAGTTGAGCACCTGCAAACCACCTTATAAATAAATAGTCTGACTCTCATTTGATAGAAAACTCAATGAGGGGCGCCTGGGTGGCGCAGCCGGTTAAGCGTCCGACTTCAGCCAGGTCACGATCTCGCGGTCCGTGAGTTCGAGCCCCGCGTCGGGCTCTGGGCTGATGGCTCAGAGCCTGGAGCCTGTTTCCGATTCTGTGTCTCCCTCTCTCTCTGCCCCTCCCCCGTTCATGCTCTGTCTCTCTCTGTCCCAAAAATAAATAAACGTTGAAAAAAAAAAAAATTTAAAAAAAAAAAAAAAAAAAAAAAAAAAGAAAACTCAATGAGTATTTCTGCCCAGTACTACAGATTCTGACAACATGAGGGGGTTTCCTAGAGCAATGGTTCTCAACCTTGGACATACTGAAATGACCTAAGGGACCTAGAAAGTGCTGGGTCCCACCCTCAGAGATATTGATTTAATTGATTTAGGATAACATTTTTGTACCGGGACTTTGAAAAGCTCTCCCTGTGACTTGAATACACAGTGTTGAGAAGCATTGGTCTAGAGCAGGAATTGACAAACATTTTCTGTAAAAGATCAGACATTAGAAATGTTAGGCTTCACAGACCATGCAGTCTGTCCCAACTACTCAACTTTGCCATTAGTAGCACAAAACAGCCACAGATGATATGTAAACACACAAGCATGGCTGTTCTGATAAAACTTTATTCACAACAAACAGCCTATAGTTTGCTTGCCATTTTCTAGGCTCTAAAATTATCAGTCATGAATTGGAACCCAATTTTAATATTTTTAATATTTTTGAGAGACAGAGCGTGATTGGGGGAGCAGCAAGAGGGAGGGAGATGCAGAATCTGAAGCAGGCTCCAGGCTCTCAGCTGTCAGCACAAAGCCTGACAGGGGGCTTGAACCCACGAGCCATGAGATCATGACCTGAGCTGAAGACAAACGCTTAACCAACTGAGCCACCCAGGCGCCCCTGGAAGGATGTACATTTAAAACCAGGTGATGTTTTGTGGAATGAGGGTTGGGTTGGTTGGGGAAAATAATTAAAACTGAAATAATATTTCACCTTAGAAAGGCAATTTCTACAAAACATGGATAACATAAAATGCATTGTTCTTTATTGAGAAGCTTATTTTATATTTTAAGAAAGGGCCACTGTACCTAATATTAAGATTTTTAAGCACTAGTGCCACTTTCTGTTCAAATATTTTGTATAGATATGTAAACACACACCCACTTTTATAGCTGCTATCTTGAGAGCATATTATACAAAAGATTCACGGTCCACATCATATTTTTGCTCATGTATTTGGAGTAAATACTGGGGCGTGCATGCTCATAATCTGTTACCATCATTTCTCAGACTGTTACCTTTGACAAAAAGTAATATTTTGGGAGCAGCCAGTTTTGCCTTCCTTGCTGAAAAGGGAAATGCCTTGATTTAAAAGTATAATTTTGGGTTTTCCCATGTAGCTTAGCTGTTGGCATGTGTCTGGGCTTGCCAGAAAGGAGCTATGGCTTATATTTTTCTGGCAAAGTTGGGACATTGCCCAATATTTCCCAGGCTTGTTCAAATAGAGATCCCAAGGTCCAGCGAGGTCTGCTCAGGGCAGGGAGAACATCAGGAAAACTAGCATTGGTGAAATGAAGACTGGAATCCGCTGGGTTGCCATATGGTCCTGTGAATGCAGGACAACAGGAGAGAGCTAGGCATCCACGCATTCCTAGCCTCTCAGCTTTCCGGCACATCATGCAAGCCTTGGTGGCCTGGTCTATACGGTGGAGTTTCTGCCTCAATATCAGTTTTCTGCCACTGTTGCCTCTACTTCTGAGCTCTTCACTACTGCATTGTCTTTTATCTCCACTTCTTGATGAAATTGGAACTGGAGTCCAGTGCTAATATCCAGTCTAGTTGTCCAGGCCTGACAATGATGATAATGGTATTGATGGTTAATAATAATGTTACTGGCCAATACTTTGAGAGCTTCGTATGTGCAGATCTTGACCAAAGCACTTCATATGTATTATTTTGGGCATTAACAGGATACAGGCCCTTGGTGGGGAGATATTACAGTCTCTCCGTGAAGTAAATATATGCTGTTAATAAATATAAATAAATATGTCCTGCACTCCTTATCACTGCCTGGGAACTTGCTTTGATGCGATTCTGTGAAACCTGTCACTACTCATATACTTTAACTTAGGCAACATTAATCAATCAAACTTGACCTTCAGTAAAGATGGGTATTAGATCCAACTTCTCCTTTGGACCATACAGAGTATAAAATGCTACTCTTCTCAGGGCATCCAGAAATAGAGTCAGACCTGCTGATTAGTCAGTCCAGCTCAGGCTTCACTCTTTCTAGCTTCTTATCCACTGGCTTGAGATCCTTCACATGGCTTGTACTTGGGCCTACTGATCATGTGTGCAGAACACCAAGACAAAGAATCCCTTACCAGCCTGGATAAGTTGAATCTAACCTGGCAGACAGACGCGGGGGCACATCATCCTCTTCAATACCACCACTGACACCACCATCCCCAGTGCGAACAAGACTAGAACTAGAACCACCACCATTTGCATCCCTCACTGCCACTGCCGCCCCACCTCTGCTCTCCCATCACTGATGCTGACACCACCCACCACACCACAGCCACTCTGCCACCAATGCCACTGCCGTTGCCTGACTACTCATTCTCAGATAGTAGGTAATCCACACTACACACAACTCTTACAACAACCCTCAAGGTAAGTAACTAGAATAGTAGGCTTAATTTACAAATAAGAAAACTAGGGTTCAGAGCTAAAAGGTGCTTTACCCAGGGTCACACAACTAACAAAGGTAGTCAGGATTTAAGTCCAGCTTTTCGATTCCAATGCCTGTGGTCCTTCCATAGTATAGTTAGCAACTAAGTGCTCAGTGTTCTAAGTGCATGTATTAACTCATGTAATCCTAGCAACCATAAAAAGTACGTCCTGGGGCGTCTGGGTAGCTCAGGTGGTTAAGCGTCTGACTCTTGATTTCAGCTCAGGTCATGTTCTCACGGTTCGTGGGTTTGAGCCCCATGCTGGGCTCTGCACGGACAGCACAGAACCTGTTTGGGATAGTCTCCATCTCTCTCCATCTCTCTCTCTCTCTCTCTCTCTCTCTCTCTCTCTCTCTCAAAATAAATAAACAAATGTTAAAAAAAGGAAGTGCTGTTATTCTCCCAGACAGCAAGGAAAATAAAGGAGAGTACGTACAAAATGACCAAATCTCTTCACAAAAATTAGGGGGCTGGTATCTGGTTGGTTTCCAGTGTGGGCAATTGGACTCTAGCATCAGTGCTCTTAACCTGGTTCCAAACTGCCTTTCACAGATGCTGCATGCCAACAATACCATAAAGCTTGCCAATAATACCTTCAAGCCTGTGCTAGATATGAAGAGGCTGATGAAGGGAGCAATCAGGTGATCTGCTGGGTCAAGAGGGCTCCACAGAGCAGATCTGTTTAGGGTACATATTCCAGGGTAAATTGGTATTTATCAAGGAGAGAAACCCTTGATAGAGCTGTGGCTTTCTGAGCTGAAGAGAGACTACAGTTCCTTAAAGCAGGTGTTTACTTCTGATATTCATTAATTTTTCCAATGTTAGATTTTATTTCATATATTCTAAGCCAGAGAATACTCTAAAAAAAGCAATCTTTGTGATGACTTTAAAATAGATATAGTTTTCATCAACCATACTAGGAAATTTGTTTCATATTACCACTAAAAGTAGCATTGGGCCAGTTATACATATTGTTATAGAATAATAATTTGAATTTTGAGAATTAGTGCTGAGATCAAATATCTGAGTCAACAAGATGCTTATCAAGTTAAAAAAATACATTTGTTAATGTAATAAAGTGGATATCATTTTCATAAAAACTATTCACAAGACTCCAACTGAAGATGTTGGTTTAGCCTTGATCAGTGACTTGATAGAACACAGAATCACAGACTATACACCCTCAAGGGGAAGTTAGACCTCCATCAGTTGGGAGCACCATGGAGCCAGTGAATGCAGAGATTCTGGAAGCTGGTTATGTGATCTTGGCTAAACGACAAGACTTTGACATCTGTCCAAAAGGGACACTGTTAAAAAATCTCATTTAACCCATAGTGTTGAAAAACAGGGATGAAGAATGCTTCGGATCTTTTTTTTTTTAATGGATACTGAGGGGGTTCCTGGGTGGTTCAGGTGGTTAAGCATCTGACTCTTGATTTCAGCTCAGGTCTTGATCTCGTTGTTCATGAATCTGAGCCCCATATGCAGCTCCATGCTCACAATGCGGAGCCTGCTTGGGATTCTCTTCCTCTCCTCTCTCTCTGCCCTTCCTCCCTGCTTAAAATAAATAAACTTAAAAAAAAAATGGATACTGACATTCAGAGAAGCCAGCCTCTGAAATCCATCCAGTGAGCTGTTGGCAGGAAAGCACCATGGCTCAGAAATGTTGACTCCCAGCTCATTGCTCCTGTACTGAGCAATTCCATCTGTTTATTTAGGAGCAATAGGGGACATGATATTGATTCCAAAGGACCAGGGCAGATCTTATATTCCACCAAGTCCAAGGTGGCTAATGCAGGGGGAAGGGTGATCAAAGAGTTCCTCTTCACTTTTCCAAGGGCATTTTACTATCTCTGGTCCCATGACAGTTCCACACAGTTAAAGGTGTTGCCAAAGCTATAGTCATTACAGTTATTAACATTTTATGAGCTTGTTATTCACCCCTTAAGCTCCTTAATATGAAGTGGTGCATTTTAAAAGCACAGCACATACCTAATTGATTCTGCTATAAAAAGGTTGCTGGACTCCCTGGGTTTCTGTCTTTGCTTCTGAGTCTACAAAGCTTTAATGGGGGCAATACAGATTTATGGACTTAGAAGTTGTACAAGACAGCTCGAATTTTTCTTGCTGGAGATTGTGGAATTGTGTTAATTTCACTAAACCTTTCTCCTTCTGTCATGAATGATGACCTTTATTTAACCTTTGGAACTTTTTCTTGAAAATGCATCAATAATGTTAAGTTCTAAGGGACCCAACGTTTCTACTTCATGCAATGGTAACATTTGGACCCTGGCTCTTTAGACTACCAACTTTCACTTAGGGAAGTTTTGTCAATGACTTTCCTCAGCTGTTGTGAAATAAGTCTCTGTTTTGAAAAAGGCTTTAACCCAGAAGTTGAAAAGCTTATGCTATAGATGTGTACAACAACCTCAGCTTCTATCCTCTTATCTGCAAAACTGAAACAATAGCTTATAGGACTTGTTAGTGGCCACATTAAGATTAGAACTCAGATTGCTTTACTACCATTCCCATGATATTTACTGAAATATTACTTACAAATAGGTCCATGTGCCTGCCTTAAGAATGGCAAAGGAGGGGTGCCTGGGTGGTTCAGTCGGTTAAGCACTGGACTCTTGATTTTAGCTCTGGTCGTGATCTCACAATGGTGAGACTGAGCCCCGCATGGGGCTCTGCACTGAGCATGGAGCCTGCTTGGGATTCTCTCCCTCCCTCTGCCCACTCGTATTCTCTCCCTCTCAAAATAAACTTAAAAAAAAAATAAAATTCCTTTAAAAATGGCAAAGGAATATACAATATGTAAGCAAAAGAGATTGTTGTTATTAACATTCACTGGACAATTTACCTAATTTCCTTTTATTTTTTATCTTTTTTTGACTGTTCCTTTTTATTTTTTTAATACGAAATTTATTGTCAAATTGGTTTCCATACAACACCCAGTGCTCCTAATTTCATTTTATATTACAAAATGATTAAAGATCAGCTAAAGCTAAAATACTTTATGTCTTCAAGTTTAAAAAAATGGTGACGCTCATCCTTGTGAACTGTACTTAATAGCAGCTGAGGGTGCATTTTACATTTGTCTTGGGGCATAGGACAGAGCAGGGGGGACCAGTGCTCTTACATGAATGTGTATAGCAATATAATTTGTATCTGGGCTGAGAGGTTGATTCCCATCTCTTTCCAAAAGGTGACTCCTATTCTGCTCTTCCCCATTTCTTGTCGTGGATGGGGGTGAACCTTGGATATTCAAACGGAACAGAATAAAAGAATGGGAGTCCTCACTTCCCAATGGCAATAATGTGATGAAAATATTTGATAAATTGGTTCTTCAAATATATGTGTGATTTAAGTAAATATTTCAGTCATGGTGCTAAGAGAGAATCCTCCTTCCTTTCCTCTTCCCACGAATACTTAGCAAGTGCTCATTTTATGTCAAGGCCTATGCTGGACACAAGTTTCCCAACTCAAGGTTCTCCAAGCTTAGTTGAGGACACAGGCATGTAAACGTCCAATCACATCACTGTGTGCTAAGTTCACACTGTAAGAGGTAAGAACAAAGACCAAAGGAGCATAAATGAGTCAATGATGCCTGGATAGTGGAGGGAATGCTTGGATTGTCTTCAGAGACACACAGGAACTAACCAGATGGAGGAGAGACGGGCAGTGTGTTTTCTACAGAGGGAAGTGGGTGTCCAGGGCAGCATTTGCATAAGAACAAGATACAGTCTATAAATGGCAAGTTATTTGGCGCTCTTGGATCTAGAAGGCTGCTGTAGCAGAGTGGCAAGGGATTACACAGCAGGATCAGGCAGAGGCCAGGTCTTTGAAGGTCACTGGTGTTAAACCTTCCCACATGGAGAAGAAATTCCATATCCCATCTGATGTGGGCAGGTGGAATCCAGAGATGGGAGAATTAGTAATAATTATAGGATCTTAGTGATCAAGTTCCTTCATTTCTTTACGTATAAAATGGTGATAACACTACCTCTCACAGCGGGTGGTTTTGAGGCCTATGTCTTTCTAAACTGCTGCAAGTGGAACAGGCACTGTTGAAGGTCACCCCTTCCACAGGGCTTTAGATGTCATTTCTTCTCATTATCTCCAAGTCTTTGCTCCTGAAATTACCCCCTTCTCCTGAATATCAATGGTTTCTTCTTCCGTTCCAGATAATATCTATCAACCCACAAAAATAAAAAGCCTGCTCTATAATTCCTATGGTTTAGAAAAAAAAAGAAAGAAAGAAAAAGTCCTCTTTTCATTACATTCTCTTCTAGCTATGACCTGACTTGGCCCTTTCCTTTTATAAGAAAATTTCTTAAAATAGCTGTCTATAGCTTCTGCCTACCTTTGATCTTCTCACATTTTCTATTCCAGTCAAGCTTCTACCTCCACCATCTTCAGATTGTTATGTCAAAGTTAGCAATCCTCACCTATGGTCACTTCTGTATCCTGTCCCTTTTCTCTCAGCAATGATGGGCATGGCTGATTTCTCTCCCTATGGTAAAACACTTCTTTCTCTTGGCTTTACTAACATCACAATTTGCCAACTTCCCTCCTACTTCTCTCCCTCTTCTGCTCTGTCTCCTAGGCTGTCCCTGAGTGATAGACTGCCCCAGGCCTTTGTTCTTGTCCCTTTTCTGTACATCGGTGCTCTCATTCAGTCCCACAGCTTTCAATACCATGGACCAACATGTTCACCAGTCCCATCCTCTACCATGTCTTACAAAATCATAAGTCGAATTCCTATCCCACAGCCCTTCCTATGTTTCTGACTTCATCACAAGAAACTCTCCCCTTTGCTCATTACACCCAAGATAATTTTTTTTAATTCCTTAAACCCACAGGCTTGCTTCCTCTTGCCATATGGACTCTGTGTTAGATGCTCCCTCTGACTAGGAATTTCTTCATATAATATTCACATGGCTCTCTCCAGCCTTCCATGAGTACCTTACCTAAAGTAGTCCCAACATACTCAGTTCACATCATCTTATTCTAATTCTTTTCAGAGCTATTATTACTATCTGATCATCTTCCTATTTCATCTTGATTGACTGTCTTCTCTGCACTAGAATGTTAGCCCCGCGACAGGGGAACTGGTTTATCTTGGTAATTGCTTTATTTTAGGTTCTAGGACCCTACCGGCTGATGGCAAATGTTCAGTAAATATTTGTGAAAGAAGTTAGGGAAGAAATAAATGTTCGTTCTCTTCCCTCAAGCCCTGTAAGCAAATGATATTTGAGTGAATGAATGAATAAGAGTCACCACGCTGGCCTCCTCTCCGTGGCCACTGTTTACAAAAATCCATCACACACATTGTACTTGGATTTCTCCCTATGGTCTTCACTTGGGTCACCTGGTTTACTTTGGCCTGAGTTTGTCCCACTGGCAAATCATCTTAATTTCTTTGCAATCTCTGACCTTATTCCTTTCATCCAGAAGGGAAAAGAAGCAAGTAATTAGCAGCTGCCATTAACTAGCACTGCCCTTGAGGGGTT
Organism: Leopardus geoffroyi; assembly: GCF_018350155.1. Taxonomy (NCBI): domain Eukaryota; kingdom Metazoa; phylum Chordata; class Mammalia; order Carnivora; family Felidae; genus Leopardus; species Leopardus geoffroyi. Next base: position 52,439,045 of record NC_059329.1, on the reverse strand, counting down.
GGATGCCCCTTTCTAAACTCTGAGGGTCTGGGAGTTTCCTTTTCGCGTGGGGATTAGCAGACTTTGAGAAGAGGCGGTCTTGGAATACACTGGTACAGAGGGCAAGCTTTTTATGTGCTTTCACAGCATGTGTGAGGTGGGCCTGCTGCTGATGCGAAGTGGAAAATGGAAGAAAATTTGAAAGGAAGGGTGGTAGAAAGGAAGGAGTTAAGGAAATCAATCTGGTTTCACACCCCAGCTGGGCTCTTCCTACCTGAATGATCTTGAATTAGTTACTTTTATTTTGAATTTCAATTTATCCGTAAATTAGGTATATTTAGTCCAAACAACAAACCAAAGAAGTAATTTAAAACGAGTATTTCATTTTTTGTACCTAGTATATATTTTCTAGCACAATGTAGTTGTTCACTGTTAATAGCGACAACAGGGGCAGCTGTAAAATTCACTACCCATTGTAAAGGCTGACTTATTCAAAAAGTGATTTTGTTTTTTACCAAACTGTTGCATAGAATTTTTGTTCCAAGCTTATTTACAAATAAAGAGTAGAAAAATAAGTAATGAGTAAGGATCCATATTTAAAATATCTTGCTCATACTGGCCTGAATAATTATTTTTTTTTAATGTTTATTTTTTGAGAAAGAGAGAGAGAGAGAGAGCATATGAGCAGGGGAGGATCAGAGAGAGAGGGAGACACAGAATCCGAAGCAGCTCCAGGCTCTGAGCTGTCAGCACAGAGCCCAACGGGGGGCTCAAACCCCTGAACCATAAGGTCATGACCTGAGCCAAACTTGGACACTTAACTAAGTCACCCAGGCGTCCCTGGCCTGAATAATTTTGAGGTCACTTTCCTTATAGCTGTGTGTAACAATGTAACATTATGGTAGGTCACAAAACACTAGGCTCTCCCTTGCAGAGGATATTTAAGTAGTGGCCATCACGCAAAGGTACTGTGTGGATGAATCTTTGAGCACTAGAGTATTTCCTTTCAATTCAATCCTGCTAATATAGTTGAGCAGACACATTTTACCAGTATTCTGTGGACTATTTTACATTGATTTACCTAATACTCTACGAAGCAGGCATGATGATCACAGTTTGACAGATGAAGGAACTGATGTTCAGAGTTAATAACTGGCCAACCATATAGAGCCAGTAATCAAACGAAAGTCTAACACCAAGGTTGGTTGCCACAGTCTTTGCTTCTTGGGTCTTTGTCTCAGCTATGGTCACTTAATGCTTAGCCCAGAAACGAAGTTCTATTTGTGTTACTCAACTTGCCAAGACCATCTCTCTAGTAGTCACTGGGATCTTGGCAGTGGGTTGGCACATTGAAACAGTTGGATACTGACCATTAGACGGTGCGACCCTCTCATGTGAACTTTTCCCCTGCACAGTGATTTTACATTTCCATCCACATTTCGTGTATATGTTACTAGGACCCAAGCACTTCCCACCCACAGACAAACATAAGCTGGTAAAATCAATGGCTTTCAAAGACTTTTCCTTTAAGTTTTATTCATTAGTTGACCTCCCTTGATTAGACTCCTTTATTTCAAGGCCCTCAGGTGCCAGGCTACATGCTCTCAAACCTATCCATTTTCCCCTGTCTATTTTAAGGGCACAAAGCCTTCCACCAGAGCCTGGTCAAGTAAAATATAAATTTAGAGGGTTCAGCTAGGGATCCCATGATCCATCCCAGAGAGAGAACACCATCGCCGGGCTCACTGTTGCAGAGCATGCTGACAGCTGGGAGGTACTGTGTTAGCCCTTTCGAAATGGTTGAAATAAAAGAAACTTCAAGGGTAAAGAGGTACAGCCCTGCTTTTTCTCCTTTTAGGTCAGTTTTCCAAGGATTTGGTAGAGAAAGTATTAAAGGTTGCTTTAAAAGTATTCCAATTTTGGTTATCGTCCCTTTCTCTCTAATCACATTTAGCATTTAATAGACAAAAAGACAGGGGTTTGGGGAACAAAAACAGACAACGCGTGGAAGGGAAGAAAGGTTCCCATAATAAAAGAATAAAAAAGGGATGTAGGAAATAATAAAGTAAGGGAGAGAAGTAATATTCATTTAGCGATTTCAATGCACCAGGAAATGCTGTTGAGATTCTGTCCAACTCGAAACAATTCAATGAATAGATGTTATTACTCATCTTTTAAAAGTAAAAAGAAACTGACGGAGGCAGCAGGCTGAATGTAACCAAGTCACACTGCTTGTTGGGAGCAGAGTTTGGCCACAGATTTCCCTTCTCTCTTCTCTTTCTCCTAAAACTCCACAAGGGAAGACATATTCTGCCCTCATTCAGAAAGAATGGAACAGAGACTTGTAGTAAACAAGTGTTTAAAATAGTGACTTAAACCTAAATAATGTACCTTATTATAGCACTTCCCAGAAATTTGATTCTATAAATAGTGTGTCTACAAGAAAGGGTCTATTAAATAACAAACTCGTTGCTGATAGATTTTTTTTTCCTATGAATAATTTCACAGGACTTTGGAAATATACAGAGGAGTGCTTGTTCAGTTAGGACTAGGCTAGTTCAGAACCCAAAGCTGACCTGTGTTTATTATTTGATCTTCATGAAAGCACTTAAACTCTGTGAGCTTTTTAATCATCTGTGTAATGAATACACTATGTTTTCATGCTTGCATAGGTTATCATGGGTAAAACATCAGGAGCCTCTTACAATTACATAGAAGACGACTCCTTCCCCTACCTCTTCCCCTTCTCCTTCTCCTTCATGGCCTGAAGCTCTTCTGTCTGCTGAATAAAGCTTCTTATGTGGTGGCAGGTGGGGAGGCAGTGGAACCCAACACCGAGCAAACACACACGACCCTGACTGTCCAGCCGTCTTGACAATTCATTGCTAAGATCTTCTTTATATAAACTCTGGGCCTATCATACTTGCAGCCAATGTCCAAGGGAACTGCCCCACTAGTATTTCTACATTTAACCACAAACAGAACAATCAGCACTGGAACACTTTCATCATGATTAGAAACCCCACGTGGCTCTAGCACAGCCACTTATGAGTCATGCAGCCTTAGGCAAGTTTAGCTTCTTCGTGCCAATTTCCTCATAGAGTTAAGGTAAAAAAAAAATTGTTTATCGTGTGTAAAGTACTATCCGTCCTCCCCCCTTGCCCCGCCTCCACTGCGCTATATATTGCTTTTGGTTTTGTTTTCTCTTTTTCCACAGATAAAATGAGTTCAATTCAAATTGAAGATGGCAGGTCTAAGGGTGCCACATAGAGTACAAAATTCTTTACTATAATGTGTTCCTAAAAAAAAAAGGTTGTGTTTTCCGTCACAGAGTTGGCTGTAGAGTAACTTTCTTAGAAACAGCTATGGAAGTGGGAAAAGAAAGGAATCCTCTTGTCTTTGAAATCTTCCTTCTCCTATTTTCCTTATGGCCTCCACTGATCCCTCTGCCTGGGCCACTAGGTTTAACCTCTAACCCCCTTTACATTTCTCAAGTTCCAACCTTGTCTTCCTTCAGAAAGTCTTCCCTGTCCACTCCCAGGCTGAGTCAGGTGACCCTTGTGTTCTACCACTTAGACACTTAATGCACTTATGCGAATGTGTATTTTCCCCAACAGAAACAGACCTCGTCTGCTTCCCTGGAAATCCCAGTGAAGAAAGAGACAAGGTCTATCTCGCTCACCCCTCTGCCCCAGCACATAGCACAGACCCAGCGAATGGTGCAAATTAAAAATAACCACAGATGATCAAACAAGTGAATGTAAGTAACTTGTCCAAATTAATTAGAGTCAACTAAACTGACTTTGAAGCCCATGTGCTTTCCACTAAGCCTCATTAGCTCCTAACAAAATTGTTAGATTACACAGGTATGTTTGCATTTCACCAATCAACTAACCTATTAACAAAGCCACCCTTATTTATTGAATTCTGTGATTACTCTTAGACAGGTTTTAAGCTCTGTTTTATTCTTAGGGGCAAAGCTAAGAAAACCTTTCAGTTCAGTTCATTTGAAAAAAATCGATACTCTTAATATGAACTTGGCATTGCATTTATGCTTATTCCTGAGGGGCTTGTAATCAAACAGAGGACTGTAACATGCTAATAGTTTTGTACATTACAATGCTAAGACAGAGAGGACACGAAATCTATACTGTTCATATGAAAACATTAATGAAAAGGATGCTACAACTGTAAAACTTTTAATAGATTATTACTGACATGAAAAGATGGGAGTATAAAACAAATGAGTAATTCAGAAAAATACTCATGAGCTTCCTTCTTGGGACCATTAACCTGCATTTAGCATTTACTCGTAATAAAGTCAGGCAAGACTACACATTTCAGATAATCATGAAATATGAAATAAAGTGTAAAAAATTTTCACCAAGGGAAACAAATATTTTAAATGGCTATAACTTTGAGTCTTGGTATCATCTGTGTCCTGAGAAACTGTTCTAAGTTTTAACGCAGGTAACAATTGTTCATTTGGGCACCTGGTTTCAAGTATAAGGCGTGCAATTTGATGACACTTTTCTGTGGCTATTAAAATCTGACAGTATCTACTATCCTTCAGCAACTGAACTTCTAACTGGGTAAGGTTTTTTTTTTTTTTCCCTCCTCCTTTATACAGACCCCAAGGACTCAGCCTTATGAAAACTTTTTAACTACTTCTACCTTCTTTAACAGATAGTACAGTATACTGGAAAGACTGTAGGCTGGACAATCAGATCTGGTTTGAATCACAATTTTGACAGCTCCTTACTCATCTTGGCATTATATATTTCTTTGATATTGGGTGATAAGTGTCTAAGTGGTAGAACTTGCATTCCTCTCAATGCAAGACCCTATATAAAGGAGATAAAATGTGTAAGTTTCCTGATCATAGTAATTGTTAGAAAATGTTAAGTATTTTCTAGCTGAATGTTGGCAAACACAGAAGTCCACACATGTTGATCAATAACTTACATGAATAAAGGTGGAAAGATATAGATGTATACAGATGTAGGAGCTCTGGAAGAGTGGAGGACACGTGAGCATTCTAGAAGAAACTGCGACTTCTCATTTCTAGTTGACTGTTATTTTTAAATGGCAAGTTAATATTGGAAATTTAAAGGATAACTTTATCTCTTTTCAAAGTCATATGGGAGTACTGTCTAACAAACCTACCCAAGGATTATTTACTTCTCTTTTGGAATGTACTTTGCTTGTTTTGACATTTACTATTGATTATAGCCCAAACTGTGAAATTACTTGTTAATTTGTAGATTTTTTTTTTCTCGTAGAAAAAAGATGTTAGTTTTGTTGTCATGTAGGACACTGACTAGTTTTGTATTTGAATATAGCAACATATTCTGATATTCTTTCTGAGGTGCCTATACATACTCAGCTCTGCAAATACCCTCTGAACCAACTTTATTATTATATGCTAGTTTATTAATGAATTATATTAACCTTTGAAACCTGTTCACTCTATAGGTGGATGAGTCTTCCTCTTAAGCTTTACTGAATGTTATGCCTTCTGAATGCATTACTTTCTTCTCTTACATTTCTTTATTCTTGTCCAGATAGACCGCTTCATATTTTTGTCTTAAGAAGTTCTGTTTCTAACATAGAAGCCTAAACCTAAATTATCCGTTCTTGAGAAAAATAAATGGGAAACACTGGCCATTCAAATACAGACCAAGCTTTAAGCAGGTAATTTATATCTCTAGTGATCTCCGGAGACAGAGACACCAGTTCCTACACACCTCCCATCCCACAGAAACTTTTGGCTCAGCACACTTTGCTAATTCCTATAGAATTTCATGGGGGTGGGAGAGGGAATATCATTTCCATGGAAAGTGGTATGATTCTCTTGGTTGGTAATTTTACCTTTTTTTCCTAACTTTCTAGGAAATTTGGTTCAAAATTTCATACTTTGAGAACTACCTTAGTCTCTTAGTATCAGTTTGAAGGACATGGGTTTTAGAATCCCGCGAATCATATTCAACTGGGTTTGAATCATTAATGCTATCAGAAGGTAGACAGAACTACAGGATAACTTCCCTTAACTTAGGCTCTGCTCTGCCTCTGAAGATAAGGATATTACTGTCCTAGCTTGGTTGTAGAGATTAATTCAAATGATGTATATGCAATCACATAGCAGGGTGCCCTGCATTTAGTAGATACTGTCTGTGCTTAGCATTCTGCCTTGTCTGCTTTTCACCTTAAATTCTTTTGAATAGAACCTCTGCTACTTCCTGTAATAATAGCTAAGATTACTGAGTATATATTTTATGCCAGGCATTGAACTTATATGTTGTAAGTTCATTTTAAAATGCAAATGTGGTATTATTTGTAAAAATGAAGAAAACCACATTTTCAAATATAAATGGACGTGGACGGTCTATGTACAATGCCTGAATGGACTGAATGAACACATTCATGAATTGTTTGGCTGAGTCTGTACAGAAAACTCATACATTTCACACTGGTTTTCCCTACCATATCCAGCAATCAGCATTCCATTTTCAGAAAAAATATTTCCACGTGCATATGAATTATTCTGCATCCTCTTTTTCTCTGTGTTCAGGTTTTAAATATTCTAAAAGAAATAATTCATAATCATACACTTAAGTAACCCACAGACTTTCCAACTCGGACTTTTTAACATACCCATGGTTATAATGACTGGAGTGACACAAGAATGGATTTGAGTTCTGGCTCCATCGTCCATTTACCAAGTCATTTAGACAAGTTCTGCAAGCTCTATGAGTAATGGAGCCCTTGAGAATCAAGGATGGAAGAGTCCCTGACACGAGGCTGCTGTCAAGAGTGTATGAGAAAGCAGGTAACGTGTTGACACACGCAAACTATTTTTAAAAAGCCAGATTTTTGGGGCGCCTGGGTGGCGCAGTCGGTTAAGCATCCCACTTCAGCCAGGTCACGATCTCGCGGTCCATGAGTTCGAGCCCCGCGTCGGGCTCTGGGCTGATGGCTCAGAGCCTGGAGCCTGTTTTCGATTCTGTGTCTCCCTCTCTCTCTGCCCCTCCCCCATTCATGCTCTGTCCCAAAAATAAATAAACGTTGAAAAAAAAATTAAAAAAAAAAAGTCAGATTTTTAAAAATCTATATATTACTACTATTATCTCACGATACCTTCCCTCTTCTTGAGGGTTGTTTTGTGGATGGTGGTTCATTCAGTTCATGCTGGCTGCTAAATAAAAGCACCAAAGGGTACGATTGTACTGGACCCTTGTTGGATGCTTTTTCTGAATTCACAGAAGTTTAAGTAATAACTTATTTCCAGAACTTTTGACAGAAAAATTAATCATGTTAAAAGAGCTCAATTTAAATGGAATTCAAGGAAGCACTGTTAATTATTTAAATTTGATATTTCATCAGAGCAAACACTGTGGATTGAGTATAAATTCAAAGGTATAATTAGGTAGCCTTAACTAGTTCTTACTTGTATATTGAATTGATTATACACAATGAAAATAGGTTTTCTTTTTTCAGCTCTGAGCTAAGCTTCAGGGAGAGACTTTCATCTCTCAGTTACCTGTAATTTTAGTGTCAAAAATGCCTACTAATTAGTAGCTTCCCCTAGTGGTATCTGCTTAGTAACATGTGTGAGACGATACTTTTTCTCAGAATGTATTTGGAGTAATTCTCAGATATTAGCACTGAACACAAAAGTTCTAATCCCTGGGAAACTCCAGTATTGAAACAGATGCTGACTCCTTTCACATCATAGAGTGTAAAATGCAGAGTCAATCTCCTGCTAAACAGAGCATTTACTCTTTCAATTACTCCTCAGATCTGACTATACAAGTTTGACCTGATGTGGTTAAGTGACTTTAGAAAATGTAAAACTTTATTGGCCTGGAGATTCTGTGTCCAATATGGCTGAGTAAGCTCTTACCAGATGTGATTGTTCATAACAGCATTATTTATTATAGGCAAAAAGTAGAATCAATCTGAGTACCCAGTGGTGGATAGATAAACAAATTGTGGCATCTCCACATAATGGCATACTGTTCTGCGATATAAAGGAACTACATGCCCAAAACTTTATGCTAAGTGAAAAAAGTCAGATCAACAGGCAACATACTCCCTTTATATAAAATAGCCCAAAAAGGCAAGAGCTATAAAATGTGGACGAGAAATAGGCTGAGAGTGAGAGATATGTTCTCAAATTGGACTGTGGTGATGGCTTTGTCAGTCTGTAAATTTACTACCAATCATTGAAGTTCATGCTCAAAAAGGTGAACTTTATGGTATGCAAATACCTCAAAAAAGTATTAAAAATAAGCAAATGGGAATTATAGAACTGAAAAAGTATCTGAAATAAGAATTCACTGGAGAAACTTAACCTAAAAATGAGTATGAGGAAAGGCTCGGTAAACAAAATTAACCAATAAGAAGCTATCTAATTGGAAGAGAAAAAAAATATTGAAAAATAATAGCATTTTAGGGACCTATAGGATAGTTACAAAAGGTTTAACAAAATAAAACTGGAACCCAGAGGGAAAAGATTTAGGGAATGGAGCAGAAAAAGTATGAGCATGTATTAACTGAAAATCTTCTATATTTTGTGAAAGACAAAATTATTAAATTTGACAAGCTCGGTACAAACCCAGCAGGACAAGTAGAACACTACCATGCCTAGGTACATCATAGTCATAGTCTCATAAATCCAAGAGAAAAGCAGTCAGGAAAAAAAAAAAAAAAGATAAATTACATATAGGAGGACAACAATCTGAATGACCTTTGACTTCAAGAAAGCAACCAAACAATACCTTTAATGTACAGAAAGAAAAAAAAAACAATTATCATTAACAATAAACTCCTCATCCAGAATTCTAGAACCAGCCAAAATATTCTTCAAGAATGAAGCCAAAATAAAGACATATTCAGATACCAGCCAACTTGCACTCCAAGAAAGTCTATAGGAAATTCTTCAACTTTAAGGCAAATGATAGAGGGAAACTCAGAGGATAGGAGATAAAAAGACATGAAGAGCATCAAAAAGGATATCTAAGTGGATGATGCAAACATAATATTTCTCTCTTAGTTTAAAATACATGCAACTCTTAATTGCAAAATTATAACGTTGTCTTGGGAGGTTTATAAGTAAATTTAACACAGAACACCAGCAACCCATGACGGATGAGAAGAGTGCTAAATATACCCACAAGATAGCAAGTTTCCTACATTTGATGTGAAGTGATTTGAATTATATTGAACTGTTAAAGAATCTATTGTCATCACCACAGCAATCACAAAATATGGCCAAAAAACCCGCAAATTTTAAATGGTGTAAATAAGTTAAAATAGACTTTTTTTTTTTAATTTTTTTTTCAACGTTTATTTATTTTTGGGACAGAGAGAGACAGAGCATGAACGGGGGAGGGGCAGAGAGAGAGGGAGACACAGAATCGGAAACAGGCTCCAGGCTCTGAGCCATCAGCCCAGAGCCTGACGCGGGGCTCGAACTCACAGACCGCGAGATCGTGACCTGGCTGAAGTCGGACGCTTAACCAACTGCGCCACCCAGGCGCCCCTAAAATAGACTTTTAAAATACTTGATCCAAAAGAAGGCAGGAAGGGAGGAAGGAACACAAGAAAAGCAGCAGTTGAGCCAACAGGAAATAATAATGGTAGAATCAAACCTACACACATCGTTATTTATTTTAAATACCAGGCTCAACACTTCAATTAGAAATCAGACATTGTCATATTTTATATGGTATCCACAAGTGACACACTTCAAATAAAAAGATACCAGGAGAATGAAAGTGAATGGAAAAATATCATGTAAGCAGTGAGCATGGGAAGGCTGGGAATAACAATATTCCTATTAGATAAAGTAGACTTCAAAACAAAGTACTACCAGACAAAAGGGGGGCCACTTCCTAAGAATCCAAGAGTGAACTCACCAGGAAGATGTAACAATCATAAATATTTATGCAACCATAAAAGTTTTACAATGCAAGAAACAAAATTAAAGGGAAAAAATTAACTCCACAACAATATGCATTTTGACATCCATCTTTTAGCAATTAATATATATATTTAATTAAAAAATTTTTTTTAATGTTTGTTTATTTCTGAGAGAGAAAAAGACAGAGCATGGGTGGGGGAGGGGCAGAGAGAGAGGGAGACACAGAACCCAAAGCAGGCTCCAGGCTGTCAGCACAGAGCCTGAAGCAGCGTTTGAACTGGTGAACTGCGAGGTCATGACCTGAGCTGAAGTCAGAAGCCAACTGACTGAGCCACCCAGGCGCCTCACATTAATATATATTTTTTAAAAGTAAAAACTTGTAGCCCCACGTCAGGCTCTGTGCTGACAGCTCAGAGCCTGGAGCCTGCTTCAAATTCTGTGCCTCCCTCTCTCTCTGCCCCTCACCAGCTTGGTCCCGCATGCATGCTCGCTCTGTCTCCCTCTCTCAAAATATAAATAAACATTAAAATTTTTTTTAAGTAAAAACTTGTAAAATAAGAACACTATCAATTCCTTTGAAGATACTGCACTTTAGAGAACACTATTCCACATCTGCAGAATACACATTTTGTTTTACAGTTTCCATGGTACATTCACCAAGATGGGCTATATTCTGGGCTATATAATAAATCTCAATATACTTAAAAGAATTTAAAGCGTTAATAGTATGTTCTATGACTAAAATGGAATTAAACTAAAAATAAGGTATGTAGAGTACCCTATTTGAAAATAAAATGTAAATACTTTTAATATCTAGCTAGGCTGAAATTTTTTTTTAATTTCCATAGGCTAAAGAAGTAAAAAAAATCACAAGGGAAATTAGGAAAAAATAATTAAACCAAATGATAACAATATTTCAAAATTTGTGTTGCAGCTAAAGCAATGTTTTGAGAGATATTTATAGGCTTAAATGCTTATAGTAGAAACAAAAAACAATCCAAAAGAAATAACTTCCGCTTTCAACTTAAGGAGTTAGAAAAAAAATCATAGTAAACCCAAAATAAAAGGAATAAAGGAAATAAAGCAGGAATACACATGAAATAAAAAACAGAAAGCAACAGAGCCCAAAGTTTAATTCTGTGAAAGCATTTGCATAATTGATAAATCTCAAGTTATACTGATCCAGTGAACAAGAGACATAACTAAATTGCCAAAATTAGGAATGACATTCAAATAGGTTAATTTTATGAAGAATATTTGATCAGGAAATTACACAGCTTACATGAAATGGAAATATTTCTTGAAAAGTAAAACTTACCAAAACTGACTCAAAATCAAACAAAAAGCTGAATTATACAAAATGAACTATTAAAAAAAAAAATCCCACAGAGTAAACCCCAGGCTCTGTGAATTACATCAAACATTGAAAGATGAAATACAAATCTTTTACAAAATCTTTCAGAAACAGAGGAAGAAGAAAGATATTCCAACTTATTTTATGAGATCAATATAACTCTAATGCCGTAACCGGACAAAGACACCACAAGGACAATGTCTCGTGAGAATAGATGCACAAATCTGTAGCCAAGTTATTAGCAGATCTAATCTAACAATACCTAAAGCTGACAATCCACGGTGATCATAAGGCCTTTACCCCAGTAATGCAAGGTTCATTTCACATGTACAAATCAATGCAATTCACATTAAAAAAAAAAAAAAAAAAAGCTTTATCATAATAGACGCAAACCATGACAATATTTACACCAACTTTTTATTTATTTATTTATTTATTTATTTGTTTGTTTGTTTGTTTGTTTATGAGACTGAGAGCAAGGTGAGGAGAGGGTAGACAGAATTTTAAGCAGGCTGCAGATGCAGGGTGCGACCCCATGACCCTGGAATCATGACTTGAGCCGAATTCAGGAACAAACGCTTAACCGACTAATACACCCAGGCACCCCAAAATTCAACACCAATCTTGTTAGAAAGTCTCAAAAACTAGCATGAGAACTTCCTTATTCTAATATAAAACATTTTGAAAAAATCTATAGCCAAATCAAACTTAATTATTAAATACTGAATACTTTTCCAATAGGATCAGTAATGTGACAAAGCTGTTCTCTTCTGCCACTTCTATTCATCATTTTACTGGAGGCTGTAGGTATTTCAGTGAGAAAAAACAAACAACAGTAACAAAAAACCACATAAAGCCAAAAGACAGAAAGGAAGACATAAAACCATATTGACCTGTAGATAACCTGGTTGTTTATGTGGAAAATTCTAGGAAATTTACAAAACAACTACTAAAGCTGATGAGGAGGGGAGCCTGGGTGGCTCAGTGGGTTAAGCTTCCAACTCTTGATCTCTGCTCAGGTCACGATCTCACAGTTTGTGAGTTTAATCCCCACGTCAGGCTATGTGCTCACAGTGCAAAGCCTGTTTTGGATTCTCTCTCTCCCTCTCTCTCTGCCCTTTGTCTGCTCATGCACGCTGTCTCACTCAAGATAAACAAACTTAAAAAAAATTAAATAAAGTAAAAAAGAATAAAACTGATGAGTAAACTTAGCAAGGTTGTTACAGGACACAAGATTAATATGCAAGAATCAATTCTAGTTTTTATCATTCTAACCTTAAGCAACTGGGACATTAAAACAAATCCATTTATAACAACATTAAACACACTTAGGAATAAATTTAACCAAAAAAAAAAAAAAAACTTTGCAAGACTCCTACACTGAAAACCATGGAATATTGTGTTAAGAAATTAAAGATATAAATAAATGGAGAGATATACATAAAGTCTGCACCCAGTTTCAGTGTGTGTGTGGAGCTTTTCCTACACCAACAAGCAATTCTCCTATAGCAGCTGGGTATCCTACAATGTAACTGAATTTTGGCACTATCTATACCTGGAGAGAGCATTTGATCCTACAGGTTAAGGGTTCAGGCTCACAAGACTGCTCTCTCCCCACCTTCAGACATCAGTTGCCTGCCCAGGCTGTCATCTGTGCTTCTGACCAATGGGCTACAGATGGTAGGAGTTCAAGGACCTCCTCCTTGGGTTCACGTAATTTACTAGAGGTTTACAGAACTCAGAAAACCATTTTACTTACTAGGTTAGCAGTCTATTTTGCAAGGATAGAACTCAAACAGCCTGATGGAAGAGATGCATAAGGCGACAAATGGGGAACGCTCCATGTCCTCTTCATGTGTGCCACTCTTCCCAAATCTCCTCCGTTCACCAACTGAAAGCTCTCAGAACCCCATCCTTTTGGGTTTTTAATGGAGGCTTCATTAAGTAGGCATAACAGACTAAATTACTGACCATTGGCTACTCAGTTCCATCTCTAACCTCTTCCTCTCCCCCCAGGTAGGGGCAGGGTGAGACTAAAAGTACCAACCCTCTAATCCTAGGGTTAGTTTCCCCGACAACTAGCCCCCACTTTCAGGTGTTTCCCAAAAAGTCACTTTATTAACATAATGAGAGACACCTTTGTAGCTCTGATCACTTAGGAAATTCCAAGGATTTTAGGAGCTCTGTGCCAGAAACAAAGACCAATTACTTATTTCTTATTATAAATCACATTATCACAATACAATATTCATGAAGTGGAAGGCTTGATTGCATTAAACTCTCAATTCTTTCAAAATTCCTGGAAGCTTTTTTTTTTTTTTTTGAGGGAGGAAAAGGGAAGTTACAAAGTTACAGCTGATAAACTGATTTTTAAAATGATGTCGAAGTGAGAAACACCTTGAATATCCAAATCCATCTTGAAAAAGATGAACAAATTTGGAAGAATTACACTACCCAATTTCAAGACTTACCTTAAAGCCACAGTAATCAAGACAAGCACTACGGGTTTAAGGCTAGAGAGATTTAACCAAATAGGGAATCCAGAAATAGAGCTACTCTTACATGGTAATGGATTTTGGGGGGAAAAACACCAAAATGGTCTAATGGGAAAGGAAAATCTTTTTTAACAAACAGGGCTGGGATCACAGAGTTTTAATCAAATGAAACCTTACTTAACAGGAGAAACAGAAATTAATTTAAAAAAATGTCATAGACTAAAACTATAAAGATTTTGGTGGAAAACAGAATACTTTCATGACTTGGGGATAGGTGTTTCTTAGGTCACCAAAAGCAATAGCTGTACAAAAAAAATTGATAAACTGAACTTCACCAAAATTAACTTTTGCTCACCAAAAAAAAAAAAAAAATTCCGTCAAGAAAACAAATTAGAAAGCCATAGACAGGGAAAACTATTTGCAAAACCTTCATTTCATAAATAGTGACCAAAATACATAAAAAACTATACTCCTGGGTATTTACCCAGGACAAATAAAAACATATCCACAGAAGGCTTGTACATGAATACTTATAGCAGATTTCTTTCTTTTTTAATTTATTTGTTTTTGAGAGAAAGAGAGAGAGAGAGAGCAGTTAGCACAGAGATGAGGCTCCATTTCAGGAAGCCGTGACCAGAGCCAATATCAAGAGTTGGAATCTCAACCCGACTGAGCCACCCAGGCGCCCCAGCAGCTTTATTTCTTCAAGCTTAATACTGGCAATAGCCCTGGCAACTTTCAGTACAAAAATGGGTAAGCAAATTCTGCTATTCATTTAACTGAATACTACTCAAATAAAATTATTAATATGTATATCAACATGAATTAATCTCAAAAGTATCTTGCTGAGTGAATGAAGCCTTTCATAACAGAACATTGTAAGGATTCCATGTATATGAAATTCTAAAACAGAAAAAAAAAAACTAATACAGCATGAAAAATGTAGATTATTTATTTGCCTCTGGAAGAGTGGGCTAATGGTAACATTTCATATCTTAAGAGGTGTTTGGGTTACCCAGGTGTATGCACTAGTCAATACTCAGTGAACTTAATTGTACACTTCATTGTGGCAAATTTTACTTTACAAACTGATAAATGTTGAACTCTCATTAGTGGTATGCATCCTGAAGTATTCAAGAGAAATACGCTCATGTCTCTAACTGAAATGCGTTGAAATTCAATAGAATAATGGAGAAAGAGATAGATATGCAGATATGTAATTATGTAACTAAATAGTAGTGGTAGAATCTGGGAATTGAGTCCCTGGGTATTCACCATAACATTATTTCAAAATGGGGATTTTAAAGTTTTCATTAAAAAATGGGGGGAAACCGTTAATTGATCTTGTGAATTCTACAAGTTACAGTTCCAAACAAGAAAATTAGTTCAAGTTCAGAAATATTTAAGAAATAAAATTGAACTTTGAGGGCCATTTGAACTGGATTACTCACCTTTTACAGATGAATGTGGTCCTCTCCACCACCATTTCACGATACTCTGCAGTGTTTGCCAAGACTCCTTTTCCTTTCTCTTACTTCCTATCATCCTTACTTCCTTTGCTGTATCCCTTTCTCAGCTATCTCATTAAGACTATTTTTTTTTCCCCTCATGGTTTTGCCACTAGCATTTTTAATTTGCTCTGTTAATAGTTCTCAAAATTGCTCTTAGGACCACTTATGTCACAATCATTTTGGTTGCTTCATAAAGTTCAGACTCGCACCCAGCAGGGAGTTCCTGGATGAGATTCTCTGGGAGCCGGACCCTAGAATCTATGCTGTTAACAAATACCGCAGGTGATCCTTATGCACCCTGTTAACAAGCTTCCCCGAGGTGAGCCCAGCATCACAAGGAGCTGCACCTGCTCCTCCTGGTGGGCCTGTTTCCTTTGGAGGATTCCAGTCACTGTCTGCCTCTTTGTTTCCACTTTCACTTTTTCAGTTTGTGTCTTTTTGTTTTCTCCCCATAAGATTAACATCTTATATGAATGCGATATGAGTGTTTTAATGATGTCACGACCCTTTACAGCTCCCCTTGGCTTGACTAAGATGTGAATTAGAAACCCCTCATTAGAAGCACCATGATTGGCCCAAATCTATTTCTTTAGTTACATGTCTTCACTTCCCTTCCTTTTATCCTCTATATTTCAGAAACTTTCAGCCACTTACTTTTCCCACAAGTGCCCTGCATATCTGTGATTAGTTCCAAAAGCAGGAATGTTGGTGTTACCCATTCAGCAATGCCATATTTTTTCAGCCTGTGATAACAAAATAGTTTGTATCTACAAAACAGTATTATTATGTTCGGTGAGAAAATTGACTTTGTTACTGTAAATGTAAAACTTCCTAATTTATAACACTCTCTCCACATCAAAATAATTGTTTTTAGGTAGCATAATTTTGAAATAATGGGAATTTTCTCAGGAATAAACCTATAGCAGAACCCATTAATTATAAGGTCCTTGAGGCCAGGAGTGGTGTCTGTATTGATTATCATTGCATCCTCAGTGCTAGCATAGGGCTAGACGCTCCCTTTGCTCTACAAATGTGCTATTCATAACAAATCCCCAATATTTAAAAATATACTATATTACTATATTATCCCAGGATTTTACAAAAAAAAATAGATTGTGACAAGGTTTTTCACATAAGGTCTTGCACGTACTAGGTGCTCAGTGAAAAATATTAGTTCTTGTCTCTTTATAGCCAGAGGCAGAGCTTGGTATTCCATCAGGGCAAGTAAATTTCAGAGTGGGATGAGGTGGGGGTGGCCTATTCCAAATGTTAGAAGGAAAAAGAACAGGAACAAAAGGCTTCACCCATTGTCTCCAGTCTCTGAGAGTTAGTTTCCTTTAACTTCTTTACATCAATAGCAGCAACCACTAGATCAATAGCTTGCTTGCAAATTTTTTGTTGAACGGTGAATGTGCTTAGAGGAGAAGTACTCTCCTGTTGCCCTCAAGCTATACTTCTGTCTATAGCCATACAAAGAGTATATGTTAAGAACAGACCTACACACCTAATTTCTATTATTCTTGGAATCCATAGAGATCAGGGATCAAGTAGTAATGTGGCAAGGAAAATGATGATGGAAGAAAGATTTGCATTGATTCTCCAGACGCCAATAACTGAGAACATTAAGGCTCTCAATCAGGGTCTTTGTTTAAAGGCATGCACTTTAAGAGACGCCCATTAAGGCTCTTTAAGAACTCCTGGCTTTAACAAGCACAGTTTCTGTAAACCAATACTAGTTGATTCTTGGCAGGTCCAAAGTCCTGAGATACGAGTTTTCACAGGACTGGAAAAAAGAAAAGATACACTTCACCCACCTAGTGTACCTTGCTTCATGTTCAATTCAAGACCACAAATATTTACTAAGCACCTCTATGTGCAAAGCAATAAGCTGAATGTCAAGTATCTGAAGTGGTACAAGTATCTGCCCTCAAAGGGACTGGAACAGCAGCCTATACAGGGCTAATCATACCAGCAAATAGGTTGTCATAGGTGCAGGGATGATGAGGATAAGGATGATGAGGAGGAGGAGGAGGAGGATGATGATGATAACTTTTATCCCTGGGATATTACCTATGTGGCAGATACTGTTCTAGATGTTTGACAGGTATTATATATACAATGTAGTCATCACAATACCCTGTAGAAATTGTCATTTATTACTTCATTTCACACATGGGGAAACTAAAGCATCAAATTGTTAAGTAAGTTGACTAAGGTCACATAGCTATTAAGAGAAGAGCTAGGATTTCTACTCAGACACTGTCTCCAAAACTTGAAATGCTGAGAGGGCAGTGGGTGTAGTCCTGGACTCTTACTGAGGGTAGTTAGTAAAAACTTTATGGGGGAAGTGATATTTAAGTGAGAATTGGGGGCAAATGGTACGAGGATCTGGACCTATGGAGAGAACTACAGGTTCTATGGCTTTACAGGGGAAAAGATGAAAGGCAGTGGGGACTGCCCTGGCAAAGTTATGGATGCACAAAAATATGTGCCATGTGTGCTGGATATTTTTCATCTGTTCCTCCAGATTCAATCTCTATCCCTTTATGCCCTGCTCTGTGCTCTGGAGAGAAGATTTCTACTCGGACTCCCTTGCCTTCTGGTTTCCAGTTGTGTTTGGCCAATGGGAGGCACCAGGAAGAGAGCAAAGTGTGAGAAGACAGAGTCTAGGATCTATTCTCCCTGCTCCTTCTTGCTGGGCCAGGGTTTGACAACGGCTGTGCTTCTCTCTGTAAGTCTACAACTTCTGAGAGGCAGCCCCTTTCCCACAGCTACAACTTCTCCCAAGTTGTCTACCCATACTTCTGTAACTTGTCCATCCACCAGCCTCTCTTCAGTTGTCCTTTCAAGTGTGCCCTTCTTTCCTGCAGCATGTTGTCTGGTAGAGCATACTTAGGGGACAGAGCATGGTCAGGTATGCTCCTTGGAATGATAACCCTGGCCACCACAGTGGGGAGAATGGACTAGAGGCTGCCCCGCTCTGAGGCAGGGTGCCAGTTCATGCACCAAAATTATCAGCAGAGAGAAGTGGAGACTTGAGCTAAGGCAAGAATGGCAAGTGAGGTTGGAGGGGAAGGGAAGAGGCTTTATTCATGGGACTTGTGATGGCCTGGATTGAAAGTGGAGGAAGTGAGGAACCGGGAAAGGCTTTGTGCAGCTGCCATACCCTGGACCAGCCAACAGAAAGCTGGAAGAAGAGTGCTACTTCCCTGCAACTGAGAGAGCTTGGCCAAGACCGACACCATGATTTGCTCCATTTTCCTTATCTAGGACATGAAGATTATACTGTCTTTACCCTCCTAGGATCTCCAGATAGTCTTATGGTTTTCAGTTCTCTAACTTGTGACTGCATTCTGAGAACAGCCTTGCGAAATAGGAAGGGCAGATAGTAACACACCCATTTCAGAATTAGGAAAAATCGAGTTTTGAAATAATATGACTTATTCATGATAATATGGTGAATAAATCACAGTATCAGGATGAGAAATAGGAGTTCCTAGGTTGTACCTCTGTTGTGTCCAGGCTGCCTGTTTCTTAAGGTTCTTAAGAATGTTCCAAAAGATGACAGATTAAGGGAAGTGCAAGAGCTCTACTGCAGATGTTGAGCCTCAACAGGAGGGCTCCCGGCTTGACTTTCAGCACTGAGATGGCAGTCCTGTCTCCTTAGGGCAACTCTCTCCAATGATGATCAGGCCATGAAAGAGTCTGAATTCCAGACAGCCCTTGTCTTGGAATCTCAATTCAGGGAAAAAAAAAATTGAAAATACATAATAATAATATAATAGCCAATCCACAGTATTAAGGGAGATAACTCAGCTCTTAAGAATTTGCCATGGGGCACCTGGTTGGCTCAGTCTGTCGAGGGTCTGACTTTGGCTCAGGTCATGATCTCATGGTTTGTGAGTCTGAACCTGCATTAGGCTATCTGATGTCAGTGCAGAGCTTGCTTCAGACCCTCTGTCTCCCTCTCTCTGTCCCTACCCTGCTGGTGCTTTCTCTGTCTCAAAAATAAAATAAACATTAAAAAAAAAAGAATTTGCCATGACCAGTGAGTTAGGTGAGTAAACAAAAAGACATCTACTCTGAGATCCAAAAACTCAGATGCAGTTATTCTCAAAAGGATATTCATTTTTCTGAGGGAAAACAAGCTGTTAGAATCTTCTTAAATTTTTTTTTAATGTTTATTTACTTTTGAGAGAAAGAGAGAGACAGAGGTATGAGCAGGGGAGGGGCAGAGAGAGAGGGAGACACAGAATCCGAAGCAGGCTCCAGGTTCTGAGCTGTCAGCACAGAGCCCGACGCGGGGCTCGAACTCATGGACCGAAAGATCGTGACCTGAGCCGAAGTTTGACGCTTAACTGACTGAGCCACCCAAGCACCCCATGAATCTTATCTCTATTACTTTAACATATTAAAATTGGTGGTGAGGGGTGTGGCTTTGTTTTCCCCAAACAGTTCCGTGGACGGTACTCATTCATTGATGAAACAGCAAAGAAGTAAAGCAAAAAACAATAGAGCAATGGAACACAGAGATGCTAATAACTATTCAGTGATGAAATTTTTCAACTATCAAAAAACATGGAAACTTCATTAAAAAACAAGTTTGAAGAGGTTTCTTTAATGTGAGGCTTCCTAGAACTATTATATGCTAATATTCATGAGTGGGGGCATAGCATATGCTGATTCTAAATGTATTTGTTCCCAGACCCCTGTTTTAAAGGATATAGTTTAGGAAATGCTAAATGGATAATATTCTGGGTCCTGGTGGCCAATTTTTTAGTGCAGAATGGGAATGGAGGTGGTATTTAATATTTGGTGAGTTGTTCCTTTGTGTCAAGTAATGTGCTGGTACTCTTGCACACATAATCATTATTCATTCTCACAAAGCTCTTTAAAGTAGATATTATTGGCCCCAGATTACAGATGTGAGCACTTGGGCTCTGGGTAACTAATTGGCACAAAGTCATTTAGCTGTTAAGTGGAAAGACCAGGAATGGAATTATCCTTTCCTGTAAAGCCTTTAGTCTTTCTGGGACATCAGAATCATATGTACCTTGTTATTTATAAAGCAGAGCTGGCATATTGATTCCTTCCAGTGTAATTTTCTTAAAAATGTAAATGCCAGACCAGAGGTGCCTGGATGGCCCAGTCAGTTGAACCTCTGACTCTTGACTTTGGCTCAGGTCATGGTCTCACAGTTCGTGGGTTTGAGTCCTGCATCAGGCTTTATGCTGACAGCGGGAGCCTGCTTGGAATTCTGTCTCCTTCTTTCTGTGCACCTTCCCCACTTGCTATCTCTCTGAATGAATGAATGAATGAATGAATGAATAAAGAAAATGTAAATGCCAGAGCATGCCAGCTTCCCCCGCCCCTACTCCCAGCTTCTAGAGTGCACTCAACTCAGATATGATCAAGTAGAGGGACATCCTGAAGCCCCAACAGCACTCTTTTGGACTTCCTTCTTTACATGTCTATCTCTAGGCTGTGAGCTCTGTGAAAGCAATGACGATGACATATTCTTCTTAAAGTCCTAATGTTAGTACAGCACTTGATACTGTTTGCAAAATGAATGTCCAGATTCAATTTGTATAGCTATTTGTATTCAGTAGGTACTGAGCTTATGTGTGATAATTTGATACCAAGATTTGAGTTTTTTTTTTTTTTAATAAATACATGGATTGGCTACATGTAGTATAAATCTCTTATCTCCTCTCTTAGTTCCCATTTCACTGACA
Organism: Leopardus geoffroyi; assembly: GCF_018350155.1. Lineage (NCBI taxonomy): Eukaryota > Metazoa > Chordata > Mammalia > Carnivora > Felidae > Leopardus > Leopardus geoffroyi. The sequence goes on along the minus strand of NC_059329.1, from coordinate 52,418,046 downwards.
AAATGGGCATTTCATTTCACGGATTGCAGTGAAACTAGTAAGATTTATATTTATCTAGAACTTATATAGCACTGGGATTCTTTACAAATGTTAACTCAGTTAATTTGTATAATAATCACTTAATGTGCATAACACCACCATCTTATGGATGAGAAAACTGAGCAGCAGAGACTTACTAACTTATCTAAGTTCATAGTATCTAAACCTGGTAGAGGTAAAGCAACTAGCAAAGAGTTTGTATCGATATTAGGCCAATTGTAAGGGACTGTGTTCTTGCTCTGATGTCCCAAAGCCCCGCATTTCATGTAAGTACCATCTAAATGCAAGAGAAAACAACAAAACGCATAGATGTGTTTCAATTACATTTCTGGGATTAACTCAGACTCAGTAGCACCTCAGTTGGAGAGCTTGCTGTGGGTTTGACTAGAAGAGCCACAAATAAACAGACTATTTTCTCTGCTTGACATTGGGCATCTCCAAAGGGACTCGGGAGAATAAGGTTCAGAGAGGTTAATTATGGTGGCCAGGCTTGCACTCATGTCTGTCTGGCTACAAACCCCATAGTCTTTCCATTAAATCACAATAAATTATGAAGGGAGCCAAATGGGTCACTTAGAGACTTTCAACTCCATAGCACATGGGATTTCCACGATTCTTACTTGACAAATAGTGAGACCTCCTTATTCTAGATGTTGCTATAGATGCTAAGCCTACAAAGATGAAAGAGGCATAGTCATCCAGAGAAGAATTCTCAAGTGACACTCTATTTGGGAGGCAGAGATGATCAGTCCTCCTTTCTCAGACCTCCCTGCTCTTTAGTACTGAGGACATTTACACAGCAGCCTTGGCCAAGAGTAGCTCTGGACTGGCAAGAAGAGAAGACTTCCACATCTCTGGCAGGTGGGTTCTGGCATAAATCTGACCGCTTTAACCTGATTTTCGTGTGTCTAGAATGATCCTAAGCACTCCCACAGCCAATAAGGTATGCTATTCCCACTTTTTCTTATTTCTTCAACTTTCATTCTGTTGTCATTTCCTGAATGTACCCCAAGTCTCAAAATGGAGCTAGAGGCCTGGCCAGAGCCCCTATCCCACATAACTCGGCTGGTGCCTCTTCCTCCTCACAGTGTTCTAGGTCGGGGTTATATAGGTGTAGGTAAATCTTGAAGATTGACAAAATGTCCTCTATACTGGACTACAAATATCATCCTGCTTGTATTTTTTTATAGCTTCAAAATTAGGGGCTTAAAAATAACACAGGTTTATTATCTCCCAGTTTCCGTGAGTTAAGATGGAGCACATTTTAGCTGGGTCCTCTGCTCAGGTCTCAGAGCCAGCTGCCTCCTCATCTACAGTCTCTGTGCGGGAAAGATTCACTTCTGAACTTACGCAGTTGTAGAAGTGAGGTCCTCACCGTTTTCTGAGCTGTCGGCTGAGGATCACTCTTGAACCCTTGCCGAATGAGACCTTCGACTCAGCAGTGGGGAATCCGCTCCTGTCAAATCCCGCTCATGGTTCCGGTCACCCTGACATTGCCTTCTGTGACCAGCCAGAGAAATCTGTCAGTTTTTGAAGGCCTTAGAGGCCCACCTAGGTAATCTCATTTTATAAGGCTAACTATGGGGGTACCTGGTTGGCTCAGTTGGTTAAGCGTCCAACTCTTGATTTAGGCTCATGAGATTGATCCCCCTGCTGGGCTCTGTGCTGACGGTGTGGAGCCTGCTTGGGATTCTCTCTCTCTCCCCTCTCTCTCTCTGCCCCTCTCTCACTCTCTCTGTCTCTCTTTCTCTCTCAAAATAAATAAACATTAAAGAAATTCTTAAAGAAAAAAAAAAAAAAAGCTATCTGTGCCAGGTAACAGTACCTCTGACACTGACAGTAAAAGGCATCGTTTTCACAGTCCGGGTGATTATGTCAGGAAATCACGGGGACATCTTGAAATTCTGTCTACGAGACACCTCTACCTGGAGAGCCTGGCTGCCGTCTCCCACCCTCCAGTTAAACCTCCTAAGAAAATGATACCAAACCTCATTAAGACCAAATTCATGATCCTTGCCACCCATGTTTGGAAAGTCAGGTTTGGGCAGGTGGTCCCATTAGCAAGTCAGCTTCTGTGGACAGCTCAGTGTCCCCACCACCCTGCCCTTTCTGTATGTCCACATGCCTCCCAGCCAGCTGTGCCCGTTTCTGCAGTGACAGTCAGGTACAAAGCCAGCTCAATATAGAACAGTGTGATGCCAGCTACCTGACATATAAATAAGGCCTTATATGTAGAGTAGGAGTTGGGGATTCTTTCTGATAAAGGGGACACTGGCTGGGAGAAGGTTCAGCAGAGGGGTGACAGAGTCACAGACTTGATAGGATTAGAGTTGTATTAAGGGACTGGAAGAGCATGGCAGGGAGAAGTCAGAGAAGCCTGAGAGTGCAGGAAACTGTGGTCCAGGGTTAGCGTAGAGTGAACAGAAAGCAGTGTTTGGGTTTAAGACTTGGTGATGGGGGTGGAGCACCTGGGTGGGTCAGGCAGTTAAGCATCTGACTCTTGATTTCGGCTCAGGTCATGATCTCATAGTTCGTGAGTTCGAGCCCGCATCGGGCTCTTCGTGGACAGTGCGGAGCCTGCTCGGGATTTGCTCTCTCTATCTCTGCCCCTCCCCTTGCTCTGTCTCGCAAACTAAATAAACAAACTTTAAAAATAAATAAAGAAGAAAGACTTAGTGGTGGGGGAGAAGTTAACAAATGGTCTTATATAACATATTCATATCAGAATCTAACTTGCATGTACATGTAGTCATTGGTTCACATGCTTCAGTGTGTTTGGAGAATAATCACCCTGGGGACAGGTGAACTGATTTAAGATGGGACCACTGATGAAGCTGCTACAATAGGGCAATGGGACAGCAGTGGTTGGGGGATGGGGAAGAGGAGAATGGTTTAGGTACTAATTTGGGAGGTAAACCTGAGAAAGCATGAAGGTTGTGTGTATCTAGGTCTAGAGGATGCTGCTAACTGTACTTCACAATTTTGTATGCCACAGCACATAAGTTATTTTATATCCTTCTGTAAACTTTGCATGTGTCCGTCTGCTTTCCTCGGTGATCTATATGACCCCCTGAGCTTTTATCCTTCATGTGTCAGACACAATATTTCACCAGGGCTGGGTCACTTCCACATAGATTCATTGCAGGGTGAACTTCATGGCCCCAGCATGACTAGCCCTCCTCCCACTGCTAACGTATCCCAGGATGATTTAAGTGATCCTCTAATGTGTCACTGATTCCAGATATCTTTTACCAAGCTCTCCAATGTGGTCACTGTTTAAGAAGCATCTGCTCATGATTTAGTGACAGTTGCCTCACCCTGTCATAATAATAACATTGATGTCTATCAAAACACCGTGTATTGGAAATCTAATCTCTGGTAATAGAAGTCAGAAGAATAGTTACCCTTTGGGAGTTACTGATGGGAAGGGGACAGAAGGGAGCCTTCTGGGGTATCAGAAATGTCCTCTGTTTTTATCTGGTGGTGGTTCCATGGCTGTGTTTACTGTGTAAAAAGTCATCGAGCTGTGCCCTTATGATCTGTGTGCTTTACCATATGTGAGTTATGCTTCAATAGAGACAAATGAAGAAAGAAAAAAAATAACCTTGTGCCATTCCTGAAACGTATATATAATTCTTAGAAGGTGAGTTTTATGATCTCTATTGTTTAAAAAATGGAGGTTCAAGTTTCAGTGACTTCCCCAAAGTCACATGGATAACCAGAGGCAGAGTCAGGATACAAGCCCAAATTGTTCTCATTCTAAAGGCTGTACACTCTCAACTATAAGACTAAGGATTTGCAGGACTCATGTCTGCCCTGGTGTTTTTCTTTCTCCCTGGTATACAATGACCTCTGGCCCCATATGTGTCCCTCTAGTATGCAGTATGTTAGACACCGTATTCTGATATGGTTGGCTTGCTGGGCCACATGAGGCTCCAGTCCCTTGCAAGGGGCCAAGTAAGATTTACATCTGTTATCCAAGGGAAAGGCAAGCTCTGGGATGGGAAAAAGAACCAGGGGGCAAGGGGCTCAGCCTGGTAAGAGGAGATGCTTCTGCCTCTTGCTGGGCCTCTGAGGTTGGGCATTCCTCAGAGGTGGAGGAGGATGCCCTCTGCCACATGGGGCTGGGAAGACCCTGGGATGGAAGCTGAGATCTTCAAATGATATACTTTATTTTGTACGTAACATTATCCAGCTTGTCTCTGTATTCCTTTGGCAATGCATGTCCAAGTGTGATAATATCTCCTGTGTCATTTTTTTTTTCTTTTAAAAACACAGATTCCTGAGCCTCACTTCAGACTTACGTAATCAGAGTATCTGGAACCTGAGCTCGTTTAATGAATTTCTTCAAGCAGTTTCTTAGAATATACACCAAGTGTAAAAGCCACTGTCCTGGAATTCAGGACAGTGATTTGAGACATGCCAGTACCTTCTCTGGGGAGCTCTACTGACACTCAACCTTTAAAAGGAAGTAGCCATGCTCTGAGTTTGGAAGGCAGATGACTACAGTAAGAAAGCCCTGAAGGAAACAATAGAGGGTCTTTGAGGCCAGACTCTGAAACTCAGCACAGAGACCCTATGACCCACACCAAACTTGAGGATTTTGATTTTTTTTTTTTTGAGATACATAATGTAAAATCCACCTTTTCAAAGCTTTAGTGTTTGGCAAACACAACGTCACGTAACCGCCTAAAGTCAAGAGGTAAAACAATTTCATCACCTTTCAAAATTCCCTTGTAGCCTTTCCTAGTCTATCTCTATTCCTGCCTCCAGACTCTGGAACCACCGACAGGTTTCTGTTTTGCATTTTCCAGAATGATGACATTCTATGCAAATGAAATCACATGGTCTTTTGAGTCTGATTTCTTCCATTTCCTCAGCATAATGCATTTGCTAATACATAATTCTGCTGTGTATTTCAGGAGTTCATTCCCTTTTATGACCGAGTGGTACTCCATTGTATGGACATAGCACAGTTTGTGTGATGGGAGAGGCATTGCCCTAAGATGAAGTGGGGGAGGGGACAGGGGTGTGACTGAGTGCCCTCAGCTGGCATGTGACAGAGTGACCCTGAACTGCCTCTGGATATCACCCACAGCATCGTGAACGCAGAATAATCCTTTAGATGTGGACATCTATAACTAGGAACACGTTTTACAAAAGGTGGCCACAGAGTGCCAAGATTTAGTTCTAGATTTCGCTCTGTTCATTATGATTACTTTTCTAATTTCCAGCCAATCTGATTTTGAGGACGTTGGGGAAGGGACACCTGAATGTCTGTCTGCTTTTACCAGCTGCCTTGCTACAGACTGGAGTGTGAAGAGCCCCGAAACCATAGGAGCAAATCCAGGGGTCTGTTCCTTTCCAGCTGTGGGAACTTGGGTAAGCTCGGTTACACTGTGAAGTCCCAGTTTGCCTCATCCTACTCCTTCCTGCCTGCTTACCTTCCCTAGGTCTTAGAGATTCCGGCAAGGTAGCTGATACCAGACACTGTGAAAGCCTTTAATTTATTTACCTGTTAATTATTTTAAGAGCAATTTGTGCATGTGTTACATCTCTAGCATTAAAAATGTGTTGTATTTGGGGGTGCCTGGATGGCTCAGCCAGTTAAGCATCTGACTCTTGATTTTGGCTCAGGTCATGATCTCACGGTTCTTGAGTTTGAGCCCCGCGTCGGGCTTTGCACAGACAGTGTGGAGCCTGCTTGCGATTCTTTCTCCCCCCCCTCTCTGCCCCTTCCCTGCTAGCGCACTCTCTCTCTCAAAATAAATAAGTAAACTTACAAAAAATGCGTCGTATTTGTATTACTATAAATCTGTGTGGCCCCTGCAGTGCTTCCAATAAAGGTAGAGCCTCACGCAACCTTTGAAAGAACAGAAGGAAGAGAATCTATATAACATCCAGTTTAAACTCAGGCAGTTCAGTGTGAGAGTCATGTTGTCAAAAATATTTTCTTAAATAATTTCAGGTATAAGAAAGGGTTCTTTTGATTTCAGTGAGTTTGGACAAGTTAAAATCCCTTAATTATTTTTTCTTTTGTTTAAGAATTTCATATTTGATATGTGCAAAAAATTATCAAGTTAAATTGTTAATTATAGAGTAAAAGATACATTCAAAACTTACAGTATAAAATACCACCCTGTTATAATTAAAGTTTACGTATTACACCATCAAACTGGCCAAACGTCCTAGTGTGCTAAATATCAAATCTTCTAAAGTTCTGATAAGCTTGAAATAAAATTAGCCCCTTTTTATTTATTTATTTTTTTTTAATTTTTTTTTTCAACGTTTATTTATTTTTGGGACAGAGAGAGACAGAGCATGAACGGGGGAGGGGCAGAGAGAGAGGGAGACACAGAATCGGAAACAGGCTCCAGGCTCTGAGCCATCAGCCCAGAGCCCGACGCGGGGCTCGAACTCACGGACCGCGAGATCGTGACCTGGCTGAAGTCGGACGCTTAACCGATTGCGCCACCCAGGCGCCCCAAAATTAGCCCCTTTTTAAAGCTGAAGCTTAGACTGATGACAGTGAAGTCGCTCCAATGAGTGAGAATAACCCTATGGTTGTTACGAAGTTAGACTGCTTTAAAGTTACATAGTAACTTCTGTGGGTTAGGGGAGGATCTGGTACATTGATGGAGGGGTGGCTATGCAGTGTACGTAGTGTATCTCCTCAGAGTAATAAACTTTGATAACATAAGATCCCTGCCTTCACAGGACTCACAGTCTAATGGGTATCTGCGGTGGGCCAGGAGGAGAGACAGATATATAAAAGGACGATTCTGATTCAACCGATAACGTTCTATGTGATAGCGGTAGCCACAGTGATGTGAGAATATGGAAGACAGACACTGAATCTGGAGTGGTTGTGAGAATAGTCTCTTTTCTCTGTGCCCTGATTTCCTCAGAAACTAACTTCTAGTGTAGTCATGAGGATTACACGAGTTAATATTTGTGAGGTACTTAGCCCATAGTATATACTATTTAAAAGCTGTAAATAAACAAGTGGACCAAGGGATCTGATGGAAAGATCTGGAGAAGGGAGAGCAGAGTGTGTTTGGTGCTATATTCAGGTTCTTTTTGGCAGGAGGATAAGATGTGAGTGGAGGGCCTATAAGCCCTGGCTGCGGAGGGTTGTCACGGTGGGCATTGTAGACCATCCTAAGGGTGTTGGGTTTTACCCTGAGTGTAACGAGAAGCGATGGAAGCATGTTTTTTAAATGTTATTTAAATCCAAGCTAGTTAACACCGTAATGGATGGATTTTAAATCAGGTAGTAAGCTGGAAGGACCAGAACCAAGGAACCCAGTGACGATTCTCTGTGATAACAGAACTAATAAAAGCTTGGTGGCCTGAAGTAGTTTCGAAGCAGTTGTAAGGCGGTAGAATCAACAGATCTTCGGGAAAGTTGTCGGAGGTTGAAAAGATAGGGATCTAAGTGTGAGTCCCAAGCATCTGGCTTTCGTGTCTCAGGGGCCATGTTCACTAGCGGAGAGTCTGGAAGGGGAGGAAGAGAAGGCGCCACTGGCTGTGGCTAAGATGAATGCTGCCTGTGGAACCTGGTCTGTCCGGGAGGCTGGGGACACACGGGTGGTGACCGGTCGCTCCAGGGCCCGAATGGAGGGTGTCCCTGTGGCTATACCATGTACTCTCTTTGATGTGGGTGTGTGAGACTGAGGGCCAACTATGCAAGTTGTGTACTAGAGGGCTCATTCAGGAATTATACCAAAGCTGGACGGAGTGCCATGCGTAGCAGCCAAGTTGAATAAAGCCCCCAAAAGGGGGGAGTTAGGGAGAGGGGAAAACTGAGAGTCCTGGAGGGTCTGGGAAGGTGCCAGCACCTGCCACGTCCACACATCTCTGCCGAGGAATGCAGCCCCATGAGGTTCTTCTTGATGAGTCACTGTGATTTGGCACAAGGGTCTAAAGGGAAAATAAGCCAGTAACGGGTCCTACAGTGATCAGACCAGGGTCTGATGCCCGGGCCGCTGGTGTACTGCCTGCAAACAGGGAGGTCATTACCATTCCCCGTCCCTACCACTGTTCCAGCACAGCTTGGAAAAGAAAAACAATGTCACTAAGAACACTTGATAGTAGACAGTGCCAAATGAATGTCCCCTCTTGGAAAGGACACATAGCTCCCATGGATGGAGTATACTGCAGCATGTTGAGCTACTCCCTGAGTGGTGGGGCCTATAGGGATTTTCCAACAGTGAAAGAGATGACACCATGCTTATCTTAGGCCTTGGTGTTTGCGTGCAATCAATCCCATTATTATCCACTTTTGTCAGAGGAAGAAACTGAGGCGCAACCTGTCACATTGTTATAAAAGCCAAAAATCAAACTCATTCATTCAGGAGCCAGAACTCCTGGTCTGAAGCTAAATGGGATATGTTTTTCCTCTCTTCTACGCTGCCTTGGCAATACTTTGATAAATATAATTCAATCAGCTGTCTATGATAAGTTTTATTAAAATGTCAAGAGGCTTAACAGAATGAAAATGCAGGATAAAAAACATATTTGTGGATTTTACTAAACCCCACACTGTTGGAATATAATTCCTACTGTTCAACAAATCCAGGCTCTCTCATCTCTATTCTATTGTGCTAAGAACACAGAGTGATAGGAGGAATAATGTTTTCCTTTTACTGTGCTCAAGCTTTGAGCTTAAAACCGGCCGCAGCACGCCGCTTTTGGTTCTAAAGCCAGGGAATTTGATAGCGACCACACAAATGCGTTTTGCTTCATCTCAAATCTTATTCCCCAGGTTTGGGACAACTGGCTCCCCCAGGCAGTAAAACTTTATCTGCCTGCTTTTCCTTTCCTGCAAGAACCATAAATCATAATAAATGGTTTTTTTTTTTATTATTATTAAAACCACAAAAACTCCTAATCTCTGGTAAGAAAACATGAAAGAAAGCCCAAACAGACAGAAATTGGTTCTTGCATTACCCCGCTTTATCCCACACCAAGGCTTTCAGGAGGCAAAAGTTGGCATTATTGGTGGCCTCAAAGGCCCACCAGTTGTGGGGATGTGCATCAAGGAACAAAGTGGAATCTTTCCTGAACAGACGATTATCAAATTACAAACCTGTCACCAGGGCTTCCTGGGAAGGGTCAGCACCTTCCCTTGTTCCCGACAGACAAAGAATGTGTGACAGGCAGATCGATACTTCAGTTAACTAAACAGCTGGCGAATAACGGCACTGACGGCGCACAAAGGTTGGTTTAAAGACAACGAAATAAAAGTGCCTTTTTATAGACTTTTTTTTCCCTATTCAACAGTTTGGTGGGTCCTGCTTTTTCTGCTTTTTTTTTTTTTTTTCTTTTCCTTTCCTTTTTCTTTCACTACACGAGGCTGATGGTGACTCTAAACTCAAATATAAAAGGAGAGGAGACATAACTCCCAGCTAACGATGTACATGGGGGCATGATTCCTTCGGAACAAAAGCAGCGGCAGAGGAGGGGAGGGAAGCCAACTGAGTTATCAGCTTCCTGCGGATGACAGAGGAGGACCGAATCAATTGTCATTAACTAATTACTCTTCTCCTTTTGTCAGCATAAATTGGTTCATCCAATGTGTTTTCCAAGTATGTCAGGTGAATTGCATTAAAAAGGATAAACAGCGCTCTTTTCCATACACTCTGTCGAAAATCCTAACAGCTTAATTGTTGTGCTGATTAGAAAGGCAGCGCAGGGTAGTAATTAAGGGCCAGGTCTGGGACTACTCAAATTCCGTCACCTCCTAGCGCTAGGGCCTGAAGCAAGTTTCTTAGCTTCTCCGTGTCTCAGTTTTCTTACCATCAAAATGCAAAGAACAGTAGGGGTGGTATGAGAATTTGAAAAAAAAAAAGGTCAAACAGGGGCACCTAGGTGGCTCAGTTGGCTAAGCATCCGTCCGACTCTTGGTTTCAGCTCAGGTCATGATCTCAAGATTTGTGAGATCGATCCCCACAGGGGGCTCTGTGCTGACCCTGTGAAACCTGCTTGGGATTCTCTATCTCTCCCTCTCTCTCTGCCCCTCCCCCACTTGCTCTCTCTGTCTCTCTCTCCAGAATAAATAAATACTAAGCTCCAGCAATCGGATTTTCAGCCTTGGCTTCCCAGCTTCCGAGCTGTGTGACAACGGGCAACTTGCTCACCTTCTCTACTCTCCAACCTCCTCATCTGCGAAACGAGGGTACTGGTCTTTACCTTTCTCGTAGGATGGTGGTGATGAATGACAGATAAAATGAAGCACTTTGCACAAAACTTGATACTTCAGAAGCATTCAGCCAATGTTAGTCGCTCCCTGTTCATTACTATTGCTATTATTAGCCACCACTGTCATCGTTATTAATTAGGTAAAGTGACTAATACGGGCACTATTTTTTTAAAAAAATCATTATTATCATAAAATGTGGTATCTTTCCATTCTATTATCTTTCCTCCTCTGTTTTCAGCCACGTATTATATGTATCATATGCAATTAACAATTAGGATAGTACATATGAGCAATAGTTCTCTTGTTATGAAGGAAAATTTTGGCATTTTGGTCCGTATCATTCAGCCCCCTGTGAGTCAGTCCCCTTGAACTTCACCCCATGTGGCTTATGCTAATATAGTGAAGTTTCTCCATGTGCAAAGTAAAACGCAGACAACTGACCAGTTAACCACTGCTCCCTAACATGTCGTCTTTCTGTTAGGTAGAAGAAATACCACTCTTAATGGATGCCATTTATCCAATACATATTTATCGAATGCCTCCAATGCTAGACATTGCATCGAAGCTAATATTAAAATGGTAAATAAAACAAACCTTATATATTTGGTATGTATGTGATGGGTCTTATAACTGGTGGAGAAACAGAATTAATCAAATAACTAGCTGATCATGACCTGGTGCCACATGAACGTTTATGAGACTCACATGGGTCCCTACAGAGGTTTATCCCCTGAGGATATCACATTTGAGTGGGCTCTGACAGATGAGTAGGAGTTAGATGAAGGATTGCAAAGACTCAGTGGTGCAAGGGACATGAAACGTTTAAGGAACTGATAAGGGTTGGCAAGAGTAGAGTGTCTGAGCTGAGTCTTCTGTTGACCATGGCAGAGCTTTGGAATTTATCCTGAGAAGAACCTGATGGAAGCTGTAAGCACATGAAGATGGGGGTAGAGGAAACTAATAAGATTTGCATTTTGAAAAGCTGCCACTCTGGCGGTGAAGAACAGAGAAGAGGAGGGTGGTGAGTACAGGGAGATAAATTAGGAAGCTGTTTCTGTGTGCAATCATTTCACAAATCTTCACCAAAATGTTGTGAGGTAGCACTTCTTATTACAGTTTTAAACATGAGGAGCCCACATTTCACAGGCAATAAACCACCTCCTCCAGATCCCAGAACTGGTAAAAAGCAGCTGGAAGACCCGAGTTGTTGGAGCGAGCGAGAGAGAGACCTGGGTTCAAATCCCGCTTTAGAACACAGCCTGTCTGGTCTCATTCCCCCACTGCATGTCTCAGGGCAAGCTTGCGTGGGGAAATTGGGCTCCTCTCAACAGAAAGGGACATAAGTAAAGTCCACTAGTCCTTCATGCGACACCTACCTGCACATATGCATGAACAGGCAAATTCATAGAAATAAACAGATACGTTTTTTATAAAAGAAAAATATATAAAATGAAGTGGCTTAGAGGCAAAGCTGTTCTCCTCTATAGGTGAGCCCTGCACCCCGCTCACAGATGCTGTGGATGAACTCAGCTTACTTATCAGGCTCCCTGATCTGTGCTTTTCTCTTGGAAGTCCAGCCACTGAACCTTTTCCCGGATTGAACCCTCTGCCTGGAAAGCCTCCCCCACCCCCACCACTGTACCTGCCATCAGTTGGCAAACACTTCTCCTATCTCTACCCTGGGAAATGTTTGAGAAAGAATGGAAGGAAGGGAGGGAGAGAGGAAGGAAGGAGAGAGAAAGAAAGAAAGAAAGAAAGAAAGAAAGAAAGAAAGAAAGAAGGAAAGAAAGAAAGAAAGAGAAAGAAGAGAGAAAGAAAGAGAGAAAAAAAGAAAGAAAGAGGAGAAAAAGAAGGGAGGGAGGAAGGAAATGACCTTGAACTGCAGCTTATGAGATGCCACACCATGTGGTGCCTGAGTAGAAGATACTGACCCACACTGAGCCCCTCTGGACTGCAGTGAAGAGCGCAAGAAACTAAAAGTTACTGTTGGTGATGACCAGGCTGTTGTGTCTGGGGAAAAGGGAAGAAATATCCATGTGACAGAGATGGATTTGTTTTGCTCATGGAGGTAAGAAGACAAAAGATATTCTGGGTGGCAGCCTGACAAATCCCAGGCTTTACTGCAGAAATGACATTGTTCCTGAGGAGCACCCATCCATGGTCAACAAGGCTTGGGGACAGTGCTGGTCAGGACGTTGTCCTTGGTCTGGGGCACCAGGGACTAGCTAAGGCTATAAAAATCACAAAATCAGAACTTTCTTAGGGACCATTTCATTACAGAGACTCATTTTGCAAAAGAAATCACTGAAAAGAAGAGGTTAAGCACCTCATCCAAGGTCACACTACTGACAGTTAGTAAGATGAGGGTTTATCCTCTGCCCCAATATGCCTTCCCTTGCAACAAGATAGGAAACTGATGCACACTCATTTATCATTCATGAAAGGTTATTGGTATTTTTCATCACTTACATATTTTCTTTTAAGAAATGTAAAAGTATTTAACCAGTATTAATTCTATGACTGTAAGGCACTGGATCATAGGGGCAGCTTAATATGTAAACTAGAATGTAAGCTTTGGAGTCAGATGAACTTTGTTTTATATTCCTGGCTTTCCTGCTGTCCCCGGGTGACCAAGGGCAACATATTTGAGCCTCAATTTCCTTTAAGAGCTCTGTCCCCTCTTTCAAATGTATGCTTGGGGTGTGTGGAGGTGAAAGGGTCGTGCTCAACTGATCAAACTGATGTGATATTTAAGTGGCAGAGAAAGACTTGGGGTCTCCAGGGCTGGAGTCCAGAGCATGGCACATTCACAAAAGAAAAGAGAGGAGGGGAAGGCTGGTAAGAACATGTAGAAGAATGATCAACAATCCTCTGAGGGACCTACGATCAAGACAGAACCTGGAACCAGTCACAGGCAAACCAGCTATGCTCCAGCAGGAAGAGTCCATCTGAGCTGGGGTGCTACAGGGCTGTGGGCCACTTGGGGGGTTCCTGAAAGTAGTTAGAACACCTAAAGTATCAAGACTTAAGGTGTATCAATGGGGCGTCTGGGTGGCTCAGTTGGTTAAGCATCAATTTCAGCTCAGGTCATGATCCCATGGTTCATGGATTCAAGCCCCATGTCTGGTTCTGTGCTGACAGCTCAGACCTGCTTTGGATTCTCTGTCTCCCTCTCTCTCTGCCCCTCACCTGACTCACGCTCTGTCTCTGCCTCTCAAAAATAATAAATAAATGTTAAAAAAAAAAAAGACTTGGGGCGCCTGGGTGGCTCAGTCGGTTGAGCATCCGACTTCAGCTCAGGTCACGATCTTGCAGTCCGTGAGTTCGAGCCCTGTGTCGGGCTCTGGGCTGATGGCTCAGAGCCTGGAGCCTGTTTCCGATTCTGTGTCTCCCTCTCTCTCTCTGCCCCGCCCCCGTTCATGCTCTGTCTCTCTCTGTCTCAAAAATAAATAAACGTTAAAAAAAAATTTTTTAAAAAAAAAAAGACTTAAGGTGTATCTAGAAAATCAATAGGAAGATGTGTGCAAATAATTTGATAATAAATTCTAGCGGTGAGCATAGGATGACACATACACGTGCTGAGTCAGTATGTTGTACACCTGAAACGAATGTAACATTGTGTGTCAACTATACTCAAATAAAATAAAAGCATATTAGAATATTCAGAAAAATCTAGCAAAAAAGTATAAATTTTAGTGAATACAACTGTACGACCACAACATCAAGTGTATCAAAAAGTCACATTATTTAATTTTTTTTAAATCAAATCAAACACAGCTTTGAACATAACTTTAAATTCACTTTGATCTCAAGAAGCTGCTAGAAAATCCAATCTCAGTAAATATTGGAGTTTGTTGCCCTCAAGGCTTAGAAAGTTTCCAGCAGTCCTACACAGAGTATAGCCTTTAAAGAGGGCCCTCAGGCCTTCAGGCCAAATCAGCCCTGCTTTAAAAAGGTAGTTGCTTAGGACCTCGACCTTTCAAGTTCAGCAATTTTGTGCCTTTTATATCACGGTGGCACCTGGGCCTTTGTTCAGGCTGAGAGCCCCGGCCAGGTCCAGGCTTCATTCACAGTCTCCCAGGATTGGCAAATGTCCACTGCCGAAGTAAGTGGGGGGCCCAACCCAAGGTTTAGGGTTTCCTGGGATACTGAGGACTTGCAGACCTAGACCTTTCTGGCCTATTTCATGCCTTCCAGAATCTTCTGTGGTCTCTGCCTTTTCAATTTCTCTAACTCTACCTTCCCTATTCCCCTAGTTAAACTCTAAAAGGCTTTTGATTCTTTCTCTGTCTAAACAGAGGGTATAATCACATTAAAGAATGGGCTCTCAGAAAAGCCAGGAAGAGTGGGTTCCCCTGGGAGAAGGGAACAAGATTGTTGGTCTCCTCCTTAGAGTGGGGGGCAGGCCCAGAAAGAGACCGTGGCTGTCAGCATCCATTTCTTCCATCTGTTTTTCCACTTTGGAGAAATCAAAACGCAATTAGTATCTCAGTGAATTATCCTGACACAGTAAGAGCCACAGTTTGGAATGACTTAATTTTTTTTTTTTAATTTTTTTTTTCAACGTTTATTTATTTTGGGGACAGAGAGAGACAGAGCATGAACGGGGGAGGGGCAGAGAGAGAGGGAGACACAGAATCGGAAACAGGCTCCAGGCTCTGAGCCATCAGCCCAGAGCCTGACGCGGGGCTCGAACTCACGGACCGCGAGATCGTGACCTGGCTGAAGTCGGACGCTTAACCGACTGCGCCACCCAGGCGCCCCTGGAATGACTTAATTTTTAAAAAATTAAATGTGGTAAGATACACATGACATAAACTTTACCATCAACCATTTTGAAATGTACAGGTTAGTGATATGTACCGTGGTGATAGATACATTTATACGTTGTGCAACCCATCTCCAGAACATTTTCATTTCGTGAAGCAGGAACTCTCTACCTAGTAAACATCTCCCTTTTTCCCTTACTCCCAGTCTGCAACCACCATTCTACTCTCTGTCTCTGTTAATTTGACAACTCTAGGTACGTTATATAAATGGACTCATAATAGAGTATTTGTTTTCTGTGACTGGTGTATTTTATCCAGCATAATGTCTTCAAGATTCAACCGTGTTGCAGCAGGTACCCGAATTTCTTCCTTTTTAAGGCTGAATAATATTCGTTTGTATGTATATATCACATTTTGCTTATCCATTCATCCATGGATGGACACTTGGGTTGCTTTTACGTTTTGGCTTTTGCGAATAATGCTATGAACATGCGTGCACAGAATGGCTTAATTTTAATGCACAAAGAAGAGTCAGTTTTGGAGTATTTTTATCATCACCTAACTTTTGGACACGTGCATGCCAGAGCTCAGGTACTCCGTGAACCTCCTTGGGAATGTGTGGTGGGGATTATGGCAGGAGGAGGTATTAAAGGCACATACCAGTTACCTTCCAGGCCCAGAGGTGGAGTTTAGCACACACCCACCTCCCAGGCAGCTGGGAGGATTAAAGGAGATAGCGGAAGGAAAGCACCAGGCACTTGGTAGGAGTTCTACATACTTGAAATCCCCTCTCCTTCCCTTTGAACTTGCCTTGCTCTGAGGGTAGATGGCTTGGGAGTGCACAGGACCCACGGTTGCTTACAGCACATCAAATATTCTGAAAATGATTAGACTGCAGATTCTGCCTTCTGTATAGTCAAAACATTTAAAATACCATTAAACCTCTGCTTTCCCAGCTCTGTGGGTTCCTGCAACCTACAGCTCGCAAAATTTCTGTGTCTGCGGGGGTTCATAATATACTCTGGTCTCGATGCTGTGCTGCACATGTTTCCACGAAGCGATTATGGGGAAGAATGCAGTGCACTCGCCTCTTATTTTCAGATGGCAATTTTGCGTGACATTTATCTCTCCCCTTGATTATGTATTTTTGCTCCCTGTGATCATTTTTCATAGGGATGGCGAGGGTCTGTGAAAGTTCTGTAATCTAGTTTATTTAGATTTTTGATTTTTAGATTTTGTCCTACAGGCATCTAGTGGAGTGGAGAACCATAAGCTCCCATGTTGCATGGGGCCAAGAGAAGACAAGGAAAAGAAAGGGCATTTATTAGTAGACACTGTTTACGGAGGCACCTCCTGTGTCCTAGAGCCCTCACTGCGAGCTTGATTGCTAACCTGTCAATGCTCCTTGAGAATCAGAAGTTAAATGACTTGGCTTAGTGGTAAATAACACTTAGGAGGTGCTAGGCCAGAATTGGACTGCTGCCCTGACCGGCTCCTGAGTCCGTGCTCAGGACGCCACATAACCTGTCTGTGGCCACTAAGAGCCAGGTGCTGTCCAGGTGCGGGAAATACAGAGGTGGTAACACTAGTGCCTGGAGTTCGCATTCCAGGCAAGAGTACGCTTCTTTATTGCACATGACTCTATCTCTAGGCAGAGGTGACTTCCACAGGGTAAAGTATTCTGAGAGCTTAAATGTGATGAGCACAGTCATGTGAAGACTAGTTGGAAAACCTTACGTGGACCTGAAGATTTGTAAGAAGAAGGGCATTCTAGGAAGGGAAGGTAGCTGATCAAAAGCACAGAAGTAAGTAAACCGCAAGTGGGATGATAGAGACTGACGATAGCAAGCTGGTTCTCATAAAAACTGTGGTGAGGACTGAACTTACTGTTACCCTCAGCCTGTACTTAGCTGCAGCCAGAAGAGATATTGGTGTGGCCATCAAGTGCTCAAGCTTACTCGGAGGTGAGGTCCAGAACCTCACCCTGGCTAGCTACACGCCCCTGTGTTGTGTCACGTGACCAGTAGAGAGCAGGAAGGCCAGGGAGAGCAAAAAAGTGAAACAGACAAGGGAGTTGGCTGTCCCCTACGGGTCCCCTGAAAGGCTCCTGTTTAGCACTTCAGGCATATCATCATGCCTCAAGTTCTGATGGCTTGCCTCTGCTTGAGGGCCAGCCTCCTCAGAGGCATCGTGCTGCTTTCAAAAGTATCCTCCCAGGCTGACCTCCTGCCCCCACACAGGGTGGAGGAGGTTTCCTGATTATCCCAGCCTCTCTCAGGCCTCCAAGCCTGGCTGCAGCCTCTTTCCTCCACCTGCATCCATTTCCCTCTCTCCATCCACATCCTTAGTTCATTTCTTGAAACTAACTGGAAATTCTTTCCCTTAGTAACACCTTCCTCCTCTTTTCCAGGCATAGCTGTTCCCTCTCAATGCTTTCACATGCGGTTGTGGTTATCTTTGTGAAGATTCTCAGAGTACGCTACTGTAATTTTCTGTGTCCAGGTTTCTCTGCTCCACTGATGGTGTGTACCTCCAGGGCTCAGAAAGAGTTTATGGAATGAATGAGTGAATGAATGAATGAGGGGGCAGCTGAGTGAATGAATGACTTCTGCATCCCCACAGCCTAAAGCAAGATCTGCACCAGGGCTAGTGAGCAGGAGAGTGAATGAGTGAGTCTAAGAGGGAAGAAATGAAGAATCAAGTTAACAGGGGGTCAAGGGACTGGATCCCTGCTCTGACCAACATGCTGTGACCACAGGCAGACATGGGAAGTGACAGGTATAGGACTGCTCTCCTGAGACAGCTGCTATGAACCTGCCATAGAGTTTAGTGAGTGACAGATGGTACCCAAGCAGCTACTCTGGGAAAAGAAAAAAAAAAATCAATTGACCTAAAACACACACACACACACACACACACACACACACACACATCTAAAAGAGGATTAAAATCTCAAAAGACAGCATGTGCCTGTACAATTCTGTTGTTGAGGCTTTCAGTGGTACCTCGTAGAAATCTCCAGTATGAACTCTCCCTCCCATTTTTTCCATTTCATGTGGAACCACATTCTCCAAAGCAGTGTCCAGTAATATCAGGCAGCCGCATCCCTCCTTGTAGCTGCACAGACAAATCACATTCCTGCTTTTTGCAGTAAACAGAACATTTCAGTAAAGGCAGCCTGGGGGAGCAGAAAGGGCCACCCTGGCCTTTGCAGAGATCTGGGTACAAGTCCAAACTAGTCCATTCAACTCGTTGAGGGATCCTGGACAAGTTTCCTTAATTTCTCCTTATCAATAAACGTCTTTTCATCTATAACATAGGAAGAAGATCCCTGGTCATCACTGGTGCGAGGACTGAATGGCTTTTAGCAGCTCATCCTTGGGTGAGTAGGGGGCAGAGAGCAGTGAATGCAATCTGGAGGAGCAAGGCTTGAGTTTCAGTCTTAGCACTTTGGAAAGTTCTCATAACTTTGTGAAAGAATTTTCATATTCCTCATTTGTTCTTTCAAATAGACTTGCAATTCAGGCCCCTGGGGTCAGATTTTCAAGCACTAGCACAAGCAATCTCGGATTTGGAACCTCCACACTGTTAATTCTCTAGGAGTTAAGCACTCCTCTGTTTTCTTTCATTTACTTCCTTGGATTTCATTCATTCGTTCATCATTCAGCTATCCACTTGTCCAACCATTAATTAATGAGTACATCACTTAGTCATTTAGTCATTCTCTCCTTCATTTATGAAAGATATAATGAATATTTCGTCTGGACAGGCACTGTGGTAGGCACATGAAATATGCTCAGGAACCCAATCTTCACGACATTCACTCTCTGCAGGATGACAAGACACATGCGCACACATACACACAGTTATAAACAAAGTACCAGGTACTACAGCGGATGCATGAACAGGGAATTGTGGTAACAGAGTGTTGTGTGATTAAACACTGCCTAGGAGAAGTAAGGCAGGCTTCAAAGAGATGGTGATAGCTGACCTCCAGGTTCATCTTCAGTAACCAGTGCCCAGTGGTTCCCTTAGAAAAGTTTTTTTGCTGTTGGCATCCTTTATGCAATTATAAGAGAAGACACTCGGCATCCATTGCCTTGAGGAAAAACCGGATAATTCTATGGTTTTGTCATATAGGACTAGGTGCTGGAGACACGAGAGGTTAACTTGCAAAAGGATTTCAGATACTTTAAGGGATAAAGGGTGCATGACTCCAAACCCTTTTTCAGACATTTAAAAGTGGAAAAATTTTGGACAAGATTTGCTAAGAGGATTCACCAGGAAAACAGGGGAGTGTGGCTGGTGACCCTGGCTCAGCACAGGGCACAGGGATGTAGGAGAGTCTTGGGTCCAGTACTGCCCAGTCTGAGTCTGGGAGCTTCTCAGGCTTCAGTAACCCTGATTCAGTGTCTTGTTTGTGAATCCAACAGATGAGCATTTAATGCATGGCCAACAAAATTAGTAAACTTGGTGCTAATACAGGAAACCCCCATACTAGTAGCAGGGAAGCAGCTAATTTGTTTCAGGGTCCAACCAGGCAAGCAGAAATCATGCCAGTCTTAATATGGAGAATTTGCTATGCAGATGATGGAATGCTGAGAAGCCAAGTAGAGTGCTATGGGGTGACCTAGAAATGTGCAACAGCAAAGGAAATAAAGGAAGGGGATTCGGAGTTGTCATCTGAGCCAGGATCCCAAGGCAAAGAGGTAGGGAGAGAAGCACGCTGGTTTCTTCCTTTCTTCACCTTCTTCCATTTTACCCATAGTACCCTCCTCCCGCATTGGCTAAAGCCAATTAGAAGCCAGCCGACAAAGAGTCCTGGAAACTCCTACCTGCTGTGATGAGCCTGTCTACCCTGTGATCCAGAGCCAAGCAGGGGACAGGTGAGAATGGGGTGAAGGCTGGCTCATAGGGCATCTTCAGGACAAGCTGAAGGGCAAGCTTAGGGTGTGTGGAGCCTGTCTTCCACAAAGACCCCGTGTGGCAGACTCTGGTTCTTTCTCCATTGGTCTTAATATACCCCAATGTTCTTAAACAATCCATAGGCAAGATGTGGGATATCAGGGAAGAATTCAAGAGATGATATCAGGCTTCCTACCAAGAAGTCATACAAGTACTAATTCAATTACCTGAAAAAGTAAATTGTATTTGAATGTAATTGAAACCGATGTTGGGAACGAAATCATATAGATTACATGATAATACAGTAATGACTATACTTACTAATATTGAGTTCTTATTATATGCCAAGCACTGCACTAAACACTTTACATAAATTAGGTCAATTAATATTCACTACAATCCTGTGAGGGTATATATCATTACCCCAGTTTACAGATAAGGAAACTGACATTCAGTGACTTGTGGAAGGTCATACAACTAGTAAATAGCAAAGTTCTAGTTTCCTTGGGATCCAGAACGTATGCTCTTAATCACTACGATATATGGCTGCAAAGGAACAAAAGTATATCCTTTGTATCCCAGTTAGAACATGGCCTGTCTTGTTTCACTAGAAGGGGTAGAGTCAAATCCCATGCAGTGGAGAAGAGGCCACATATCACTAATGCAATGTGACATCCCAGAAATTAGTATCAGGACCCTGATCAAAATATATTTGCATTATGTGTAGCAGCAATAGTCTTCTTAGCTTCTGTAGTAGGATAATCTGGCACCAGCTCTGCTCTCCCCACTGCTGAAGACAGAAGTTTGGTCCCAGGGAATGTAGCAAGGGAAATGGGCTGAAACCAACCGGAAGAGAATTTGAGCTGATTATCCTACAAAATATGTCCGAGCTCTGAGCTGTTACCCCATGAAAGTTCCCCCAGGGATGGTGCAGAAGAGAAGCCCCATTGCCTTTAGCTCCTCGGAGTAAGAGCTATGTAAACACAAAGTATCCAGATGAGTCTCTCCCATCAGCTAAGGATTACTGAGGGCTCTCAGGAGCTAGGGACCAAGGACCACTGCAGAAATAGACGGAGATGCTCCCTGGTAATAACAACCCCCAATGCAACACTATGGTGATACCACATATATTATCTCCTTTCAGACGCTCAGTGGTCCTGCAAAGGAGACAGGACAGACATTATTATCCCTGTTTTCTAAATAAGGAAGCTGAGTCCCAGAAAACTGAGATGATTCGCTGAAAATCATACAGGCTTTTAGTAGATGAGATGGAATTAGAACCTGAGTCTTAAATACGGGTTTAGACCTCATTGCCTTGCACTAAGTAGAGAAGATATGGTTATGCTTTCTTGTCTTTTCCATACCCATCTGGGTCTTGGGGGGTTGAAATGACAGACCTCCAAACAAGTCCTCTAACACAAGTATTCTAATGATAAATCAGGCTGGCTATGGTTACAATGTCTGATTTAGCTTCAGATAGTAAGATTATTCCCGGGAAAGGACACTCACGTATGAGGTAGATGCACACAGCACCAAGAAGGGGAGCTATAGAATGTAGACAGGGGGCTTGTGCTACACTCACCAAGAGCCATCTATCCCAGGATCCAGGCATTCCCAGCCTCTACAATCACTGACGCCACAAGTGTGGACTCCCAAGAAACTGCAGTCACTTTTGCATCCCCTCACTGGACTGTTTCATGGTCAATGAGGCCTTTTACCTAATTTTTTTTTTAATTTTTTAAGGTTTTAAAATTTAGTTTTGAGAGAGAGAGAGAGACAGCGAGCGCACACAAGTTGGGGAGGGGCAGAGAGAGAGGGAGGCACAGAATCTGAAGCAGGCTCCAGGCTCTGAGCTGTCAGCACAGAGCCTGATGTGGGGCCCGAATTCATGAACCACATGATCATGACCTGAGCCAAACTCAGACGCTTAACAGACTGAGCCCCCCGGACGCCCCCGGTCAAGAGTCCTCTTAAAGGGCTTCCACGGGAGGCTGTGAGTGCCTGAGCAGGGGCTTGCCAGCCTTAGGCAGTAGAGAAGACTCCACGGAGGAGCAGCTGAAGCTGTTGCTTCAGCTGAGATGTGGCGAATGTGCAGGATCCTGGGCATGGCTTTGCCCAACACTGCCGTTTGTCACATCCAGTTCATTTCAATGAGCAATTATTAATGTGTGTGTATTATTAACTGAGACCCAGAGAGTCAAGATACATTCCTCACGACCCAATGTACTCATGGCGGAGCTGGGTTTATTCGACAGGTCTTCTGACCTGGTACCTTCCACCGCTACCACCATCACCCCACTCTTCTCTCTTGGAGCAAAGCAGCACTCAGGGGCCTTAATCACCTTATTTTCTTTGTTGTTAATGCTAATTGTAAAAAATGCCTGACACCGAGACCTGTCACATTTCATGTGCAGGTGGAATAGTGACTAATGATCTACATTAGAATCACTGAGACTTGGCCTAAAAATTAGCTGATTGAATTTGTCAGATCTGACTATGGTTTCATGAACCACGGTGAAATCACCATTTCATTTGACACGGATGAATACTGAAGCAGCTATTTAACCTCAGGCAAGGCTAACCTATCTACTCTTGATGCTGTGATTGGCTGCATCATTCAACCTGGAGCCCAGAGAGAGGGTTTGCTGACTCATCAGCTGGGTTTCAATTTTGAGCACCTATTATACACTAAGTGCATGTCCTCTTGCACACATCACCACATGGAACACTCACAACAAAACGAAAATTATTATATTGGTTTTACACGTGAGAAAGCTGGGGCAAAGAAGTGTTAAATAACTTGTGCAAGTTTGTGCAGCTATTTAAGAACAGGAAGCAATTCATACCAACCAGGTTTGTCCAATTCCAAACCTCATATTCTCTTCCCTAACCTAGGCTGCCAGGGAAAGAAAGTTTTGAAAGAAAAGAAATAAAAGGCAGTCTCAGATTTGGAGGGAGCTTTATGTCATAACTGTAATGGGGGTGGCCATGGGGTTTAAGTGTCTTCTATCACAGAGATGGTCAGAGAAGCAGGGGAAGCGAGAGCTGAGTTGGGTCAGGACAGGGATCAGGGTACTGAGCAGGCCCAGGGCCCAGCTCTGCTGCTTTGCTGTGAAGAGTAGTGATAAAGGACAATTCATGTAATAACTATCATCAAAGTCATGATGAAATATAAGTTTACACTTCTTTAAATTGTAAAAATTAAGAACACTTTCAATATTACACTAAGAGATTATGGATCAATAGACTCTCCGAAACTCTGCTGGTGAGAATGTGAATTGGCATTACCAATTTGGAAAATAATTTGGCATTACTTTGCAGCATGAAGTGTTCATCATTTTACTCCCCAATATATGTGAAATGCTCGCATATATATAGTGAAAGACATGTTCAAGAATGTTCACAGCACACAGTCACAAAAATTGGGACATGATTCAAATGTCATCTTCAGATGAAATGAGAACTAAAATATGGTACATTCACATACTGGAATATTATCAGAATTCACAGCAAATAACCTCTGGGTATATATAACAATGGAGTGTTTTAATTTTTTTTTAACTTTTTTTTTAAATTTATTTTTGAGACAGGGAGAGACAGAGCATGAACAGGGGAGGGTCAGAGAGAGGGAGACACAGAATCTGAAACAGGCACCAGGCTCTGAGCTGTCAGCACAGAGCCTGACGCAGGGCTCAAACTCACGGACCGCGAGATCATGACCTGAGCCGAAGTCGGCCGCTTAACCAACTGAGCCACCCAGGCGCCCCTGGAGTGTTTTAGTAATACGGTATCATACAGAAAAAAAAAAAAAAACAATCCCCAAAGATCATATACTTCATGATATCCTTCTTAAAATAAAATTAAAACAAAGCAAACAAAAAAAATTTATATAAAGGAAAACATGAGATTGATGAATACAAGTTTCAGGATAGTATTGTTTTGGTTGGGGGGAAATAGAAGGATGAGACACAACCTACAAGGATGTGGGTGTAGGTTTTATTCACTATGGTAGATTGTTGTACTAATGGCCTTACAATGTCCATGTCTCCCTGTATCCTCATTCTTGGATAGCTCTTTCCCAAAATTGACTATGACCTTGGTATATTATCTGCTTTGGCCAATGGGATAAAAGCAAATATGATGGAAACTGACTTGGAATATACTTGCACATTGAACTTGCCCTTTCTTGCTGATCCTGAGACGCCTCCAACCACTGTCATGTGAATACAATTAAACTCACCTTATGGACAAACATGGTTCAGCCAGTCCTGTCACCCCAGCTAACAACCAGTACAACGCAACACTCAGCAGCAAATTTCAGACAACTGTGAGTGAGCCTGTCTTAGACCATCTGGCTAAATCTGCCCAAACCTGAGGAACCACCCAAGTGAGCCCAAGCAAATTGCTGACCCACAGAAGCATGAACTCATAAGCCATTGTTGTTTTAGGCTGCAGAGTTTTGGGGTGCTTTATCATATGGCAAAATCCAACCGATTTAGTTTTTATGTAGGGTGTGGACTTATTTTATAATAAACA
The DNA here is from genome assembly GCF_018350155.1 of Leopardus geoffroyi. NCBI lineage: Eukaryota > Metazoa > Chordata > Mammalia > Carnivora > Felidae > Leopardus > Leopardus geoffroyi. Next base: position 52,393,593 of record NC_059329.1, on the reverse strand, counting down.
AACAAATGAGAACCTTGTATGAATCACTGACGAGAGCATATACTATGAGCCAAGGATTGCAATTAATCCAATTCTATGCACCTGAGGCTCATTTTAAAATAATCAACAACAAAATGAAAATTCACCTCTTAGCTTGCTGATTACGTCAGCCTGAAAACCATTCTCCCCATCTAGAATTCTCTGCTCCTTGTGTCAGACTGCTGATGGATAACCCTTTCCAACCCTCAACTCATGCTACAACTAAATCCTCTCTAATAAGCATAAGAGGAAGTGATGTGTACAGATTCCAAGTCATCTTAATAAAGACTCTTGTCCTGAACTCTCTTCTCCCTTCTCCTTCTCATTTTCTGAAAATGGTAAGAGCTGGAAAATCTCAGAGACGTTTTTGAGAATAGCATACCTACCCTGCTAGCTTGGGTCCCTGGTGGCATTGTGGACAAGAGTCTGTTAACCTTACTTACCTGAATTGCTGTATAAGAAAGGAATCAATTTATATCTTGTCTGAAACACTGTAATTTGTGAGCCTTTGTTACAGTGCACTTCAGCTTTTTTTGTTCCAACTAATAAACTCTTCCATACCAATCCCTACAATAAGATACGGTAATCTCCCTGATATAAAATCATTTTTAAAAATGGAAATGCTTTTATTGTTTTTGTTTATTGTGTAAACTTCAAACAGAACAGAAGCGTATGAAAAAGGCATAAATCCTAAGGATACCAAGTGGTTTGGAATTTATCATTTCATGCTTTTCAGGTACATGTAAAATGGCACACATCTAGACTGATGGGGCTGTAGTGTTCATACTGTTGTATAAATTATGTTTATTTAACAATGTATTATTGACATCTTTCCATGTCAACACAAGATCTATATAGTATTTCACTCAATAGATGTCCTATATTTTACTTAGAAAGTCTCCTAGGAGGTTTTTTCAACTTTAAAATTTCATTATGGGGCACCTGAGTGTCTCAGTCACTTAAGTATCCGACTCTTGATTTTGGTTCAGGTCATCATCCCATGGTTTGTGGGATTGGCCTGTGTCAGGCTCTGTGCTAACAGTACAGAGACTGCATGGGATTCTCTCTTTCCATCTTTCTCTCTGGCCCACCCCCACATGTGCGTGCATATGCACGCACGTTCTCTCTCTTTAAAAATAAATAAATATACTTTTTTTTAAGTTTCATTACAAAAATGTCAGGAACATTCTTGTACCCTTACATCAATTTCTTTTTTGTGCACTTATTCAACTTATTTCCTTACAATAGATTTTAGGAGAGAAATTTTTGGAAGAGAGGATATTGCGTGCATATAATACATATTGTATCTTGTGAAATATGTTATAGACTTCCCATCTCTCTTAAGATAATGCCCAGACCCAATGGCCTGGCATACTCCAGCAGAGATCTTCTATACTGAGCCCTGTGAGCTCAGCCAGCCCTGCGAGCCTGGTCCCTAGAGTGCTCTCCATGTTAGCCATACTGATTATAGTTTTTTATTGAAGGCATAAAGCTATTTCACGACTTCGTCCATTTCCTGTTACTCCTTATGTCTTTATATTTGCTTGTTCCAGATCTCGCTCTCTCTCCCTCCCTCTCTCTCTCTCTCTCTCACACACACACACACACACACACACACACACACCCCTACCTTGTATTATGAGCTAACTTCTTTCTGTTCCTGAAGATCTAGCTCCATTTTACCTATTCCAGGAGGCTTTTCATTATAGTTTCCCTCAACTTGATCATATCCTTCTCCTCTCTGCTTCCATAGCAATTTTCACCTACTTTTATCATCGCACTTAACACATCCTGCTATGCTATTTATCATGTTTATTATTTGTTTTCTTGTGTAGACTATGTAATCTTGAGAGCGGAATGTATTTGACTCTGAATTCTCCTTCTCAGAATGGTGGCTGGCATCTAGTAGGCATTCATGAGATGGGAGATAACACTGGTTTTTCACAGGCATTTTTGGTGATGTTGTCACAAAGATTTATTCTAGACCCCACTAAAAATATCTCAGTGTCTGCTAATATCCCTCCGGCCATAATTAATACTGGCTCTGGCACTGGAGTGAGTCTAGGACTGCATTAGCAACCTATCAGGGATTCCATAGAAGTCAGGGGAGTGACCAAGGCAGGAGTTTAAATCTTAAAGTCTGAATATCATCATCAACTTGGTTCAACTTCCCTGGATGTTCCTAGGAAAGGTGAAGATTCATGACTGCATCAATGCCTTGAATGGATGATTTACTCTCCCAGGACATATGATGTGTTGTTGGTGAGGAGCAGTTTGTTTAAAATAAAAGAGTGACAGCAGAAGGTCTAGGCTGTTCCTTGATGTTGGAGGACCAGTGTCCATCCTGTAGACCACCATTCCTCTCCTTCCACTTACATGACAAGGCTCTTAAGCTAAAATTATGGGCCAGGACTTAACCTAAGGAAGATTGCTCCCATCACAGACTATCGAGGATGGAAGTGGGCTTTGGAAATCACTAGAACATCTTCCAGATGAAGAAAATAAAGTTTAGAGTAGGTAGGTGATTTCCAAGGACAGGCAATGAGTCAGTAAAGAGCCAGGATTAGTTGATAGGTATTCTCTGCTTCCCATCTTGTGGTACCATCCAGAACTTTCTGATAAGACAGAAGACTGGCTACTCCTCTTTCTCTTCCAAGACACCAAATTAAATTTATTCTAGGGGTGCCTGGGTGACTCAGTCAGTTAAGTGTCTGATTTTTTATTTCGGCTTGGGTCATAATCTCATCGTGCCTGGAATTGAGCCCCATGTCAAGCCCCTGCTTGGGGTCCTCTCTCTCTCTTTCTCTCTGCTCCTCCCCGGCTCCCTGCATATACTTTCTCTGTCTCCCTGTGAATAAATAAATTTTAAAAATTTAAAACACATTTATTCTAAATACATCATGCTTCTTCTTCCCTAATCATCATGATTAGAATTAAGAAGTGGTTCTCACAAAAGGAGACTTTAGGTTAATAAACAATATTATATATATCAATAGTATCAAAAATAACATAAATACCAACAGATATTTCAAATAAATGAAATTCACCAAAATCTATTCACTTTCAAAATTGTAAAGACAATCACTGAACCTTTCTTTGATGATCCAGAGAGTTCAATAACCAGTGTTCAGTTAATTTCCCAAGTGCTTATAATGTGCTGGCCACCATCCTAGGCTGTATGGATACCAAGAGAAGCAACTTGGAACATTCCTCTGTTTCAGGTTCCTCATATTGGATAAAAATTAGCATTGAATCAATGAGGAAGAAAAATCTTGGCAATATGGATATTCTCATTATTAATATCTTGGATGCATTTATGATGGCTAGGTTAGAACCATCTGAATCATCTTGCTGAAGTCAGTATATCAGTAAATACCAGTGTATAGAGGAACCAGCCAGAATTCAGTCATTGACCTTGGGGAAATCTTTACCATTCTGCATTTCCATAGAGATACTTATTGTATAATTTCAGAATTTATAGAACTCTTGGGGATCATCTAACCATATGTGTATGTATGTTGTATGTGTGTATAGACATGAAGGAAACAAGTCCCTACAATATCAGTTTGTCCTAGATCCCAAATGTTATTTGGTAAGAGAGTCTGACAAGGTCCTGTCTCCTGAATTTTCGCCAATTCTTTTTCTATCACACTATACTAGTTCCTAGGGGTGGACAGACTGAGGTGACCCTCATGATTCACTCTTTCTACTATTCATGTCTTTGATTAATCGTCTCCCCTTGGGTAAACAGGGACTGTTAACTGCTTCCAACCAAGGGATATGACAAAGATTATAGATGTCATTTCCTTAAGTTATGTTATCTGTAGACTATTTATATATACACTCTCTCATTAGCAGACCCATTTGCAATTCCACCAAAAACCTGAGTGCATTCAAAGTGGATTCTTCCTTAGTCCAGTCTCTAGATGACAGTGCAGTCCATCCAAAACCTTGATTTTAGCCTTGTGGGCCCTAACCAGTGGACACAGCTGAGCTGTGCCTATGGTCCTGACTCACAGAAACTATGAGATAATAAATAAATGTATGTTATTTTAAACCACTAAATCTATGGCAAGGTTTTATACAGCATAGAAAACACTTGGTCTCCAATCAAAATATATAAGGTTTTAATAAACCGAGATACCGAAACTACCTAACATGATGACAGACATATACTAAAACAGAAAACACAAAATTTGGTGCATTGGTATATCCAGAACTAAAACAAGGTGGAATAGTGTGAGGCATTCAACACAGGAAAACCCAGACTAGTCTTTCTGAGGTTATGTCTGCTGGTCAACAGTCCTAACTATAATAAGGACTCCGTTCTGCATGAATTGTTAACTGAAGCTCAACCAACTTTGGATTCCATATGTGAGAAACATTTGTACGTATAAAAAAGAGGCCAAATTTTAGAACACTCTGTCTGTTGCTGCGCATGGAGGCAGGAGTGAATAAGGTTAAAGACTGAATTTCAATAGTTTAGTAGAATTAAGGCATTATTACTAATGTATCCAAAGGTTATTATAAGGGTTATAAGGATATATGGTTTCTTGCTAAATTAAAGCATTATATTAATCATAATAAAATCTATATCTCACTGGTGTCAGCCAGAATGTGGTCAAAGGTTGAACGCTTATGCTCTAAGGAGATATATGTTATATTCTCATAGCAAGGGTTTCAACTAGGGTTCATCTTGTATGCCAGCTGTAACTGATTAACATTGGCAGCTTATACTGAGTTAGTCTTCACAGGAATGTATACTATAGTGAACCAGCCATGGCTGTCATGGGCAAGGGAAGGTGGAACAGTGGTATACATGTCCTCCTTGGGCATGGATGCGTTGTGGACCTTGTATTGAAATATATGTAGTTTTAGTCCTGACAGTCATATTCATTCACTTGGTGATTTGAGGCATGTCACCCAACTTCTCCAAACAGTTACCATAATAAGTAGTTTTGAGAGTTATTAAGAGTGTCCATGTATGGGCATCTGGGTGGCTCAGTCAGATGAGTGTCGGCCTCTTGATTTTGGCTCAGGTCATGTTTCAGGGTCGTGGGCTCAAGCCCTGCCTACTTAGGATTCTCTCTCCCTTTCTCTCTGCCCCTCCCCTGCTCACTCTTCTGTAAAAAAAAAAAAAAAAGTGTCCATGTAAAAGTACCCAGGAGAGTGTCAGGTTTCGGTCAGATGTTTCTTCCTCAAAAAACTCTTTATCCATAATTGACAAAACTTGGAAGTAACCAAGATGTCATTCAATAAGTGAATGGATAACCCATGATACATCCGAACAACAGAATATTTCACAGTACAAAAAACAACTAAGCTATCAAGTCATAGAAAGTCAGGGAAGAATATTAAATGCGTATTATTAAGTCAAAGAAGCCAATCTGAAAAGGCTACATACTGTATTCTGACTGTATGATATTCTGGAAGAAATAAAACTATAGAGACAATAAAAAGATCAGTGGATGATGCGAGGGATTAAGAGGAAAGGAGGGGGGAATAAGAAGAGCACAGATAACTTTTGGCACAGTGTAACTATTGTGTATGGCACTCTTTTTCAACGTTTATTTATTTTTGGGACAGAGAGAGACAGAGCATGAACGGGGGAGGGGCAGAGAGAGAGGGAGACACAGAATCGGAAACAGGCTCCAGGCTCCGAGCCATCAGCCCAGAGCCTGACGTGGGGCTCGAACTCACGGACCGCGAGATCGTGACCTGGCTGAAGTCGGACGCTTAACCGACTGCACCACCCAGGCGCCCATGGCACTCTTTTTCCAAACACATAGAACATACAACACCAAGAGTAAACTCTCATGTAAACTATGACCTTTAGGTGGTAATGATGTGTCAGTGGAGGTTTCACAGACTGTAACAAATGTCCCACCACGGTGCAAGATGTCCCCAGTGTGACAGGATGTTTTCAACGTTTATTTATTTTTGGGACAGAGAGAGACAGAGCATGAACTGGGGAGGGGCAGAGAGAGAGGGAGACACAGAATCAGAAACAGGCTCCAGGCTCTGAGCCATCAGCCCAGGGCCTGACGCAGGGCTTGAACTCCCCGACTGCGAGATCGTGACCTGGCTGAAGTCGGATGCTTAACCGACTGCGCCACCCAGGCGCCCCGAGAGGATGTGTAAGTATGGGAGCAAGTTTACACAGGAGCCCCCTGTACTTTCTGTTCAGTTTTGCTATGAGCCTAAAAATAAAGTTTATTAATTAAAAAAAAAAAAAAGTCAACTTCTTTTGAATCTCTGAATAGAGTTAAGGAGTTGAGTGAAGAACTCAGGGATGAAAAGCCGAAGTAGATGTACTAGGGGTGAGCTGCAGATATCAATGGACTATGGGGAAATAAAATCTGTGACCAGACAGAGGTATGAAAATCAGGAGAAAATGGGAATCCAATGAAAATCATAGAGATCAACGTATCAGGAGGAGATAGCCTGAGTGCCAAACATCAGAAATGGGCTCTAGTCTGAATGGCTAAAGGACAATGTGGAAGGTGCAACCACCAAGTTTACCTCTTTCTATGGCAGCCATGAGGTTCACATTACTTAAAACTGCACGCGAACTGCCTGCTTTCAGAGCGCTTTTATCTTAGCATCACTGGCGAGAAAACCACTTGTATAATCCCAAAAGAAGCATGGAGAACAGTAAGACCTTCATTCTTGAAGTGATTAAAAGAACAGGGACAGCTAGTTATGGAGCAGGATCAATAAGGAGACAGACACAGGCTCCTTCACTCTTTCTGAAAAGGAGGGAAATCCGGTAGAAGGGTCCTCAGCTTTGAAGATGACCACTCCACTCAGAATTCTGAGTGTGAGTTGATGCTTAGGTCAGGGCAAGGTCTAATGGCTGGAGGGGCACAGATTACAAACTACCCACTAAGGGTAGAAAAACCTTCTCCTTCTGCCTCAATACCAGCTTTCAACTGGGAAGAGAATCAGAAAGGATTGCATAAGACCCTGCAATGGAAACACAGTGATAAATGCTTGGTTCTTGCCCTCAGAAACTTGTCTCAAGGAGAGAGATGGATAGTTAACTAAATACACTCCACATCACTCTACACTGGGTGCTGGATGGCAGAGAAACGAACGATATACTATGGTAACAGAAAAGCATTTAATTTTGAAAAGTGTCAGGATCCGACTGTACCATTTTGAGTCACAAGATGAATTAATTTTCCTGACTTCTAGGCTTTCCCTACCAACCAGAGCAGCGGGATTTAAAATCTCACTTTCCAGTTGATTTAAGGCCAAACTGAAACATTTATTAGAAGTCACTTTGGGCAAGTCACCTCACCTTTCTGAAACTTCTTTAAATTTTTTAAATATAAAATGGAGCTAATAATAATATCTATTTCATTAGTCATAACCTAGTAAAGCAATTGTTGAGTCAAATCCTACTTAACAATGTTGGTGTGAGGGCCTTATGGAACAATGGTTACAAGTACACTTTTTAAATGGCAAAGTACTATAAAAATTTAAATTATTGATGCCATTTTAAAATTTTATTATTTAACATTCAACATAACTAATTGCAATGTATGTTCCATAAGGGCTAGAAGAGAATATTTTTATTATTGCCACTTCTCCCTTTTGCAAAATACAATACATAACACTATGTTTCGAACTGGGAGTCTTTTCAGTAATAAGTCTTGGACTGAAGGACAATTTCCCTCCCTTCCCTCACTTTTCTGAGAGCAGTGGGGCTTAACAGGTTGAAGACTATTTACACACATGAGCTACTATGTCACATATCAGGATACAAACACAATGTTCCAGTCAAGGGTGGAAATATTAATGTTTATATGTATATACATATATATATACACACACACACATATGCATAATATATATGTGTGTAATATGTACATATGAATAGAGACTATACATATGTACTATGTATACATACTATATATGGTACTATATATATAAAGTAAGTATACATATATTAATCCTAATTGTAATAATGTATACATTTTATTACATATACATAAAATCCTAATGCCTTCTCTATAGTGCCATATAGTTGCAAAATTGATCCCAGCCACATTAAACTAGATGTAGTCACAAAGACAGTAGAGCTATATAACTCTGCACCCAGATAAAGCTATACTGTTTTGGTACGAATGTCCTATTTTATTTATTTTTGTGAATATATTTCTGCATATTATGTGTAGGGAATGTATTTCTTAATTTGCCAGTTAATTAAAATGTGCTTTGATAAGGAGTAAAAAAGATTCAGCATTATCTCTGAGGACAAATACGCATTCCTTGATGTAACAGTCTATTTAAAATGTAGTTTGATTAATGCCAAATTCTCAGAAGGTACATTTAAGGGAGAAACAGGCAGGGTTATCAGACTAGGGATTCCTGTCAAAAAGGATCGGTTCCTGGTTCACTTCAACCATCTATCTTTATAGTTGGTAATGTTTTCATACCTTTACAACATTTTATAAATAAAGCTCTTTTGATATCCTTTCAAAAGATGTTTAATAAAGTAGTAAAACCAACACTTTTTTTCACCAACTGTTCAGAGTAACTGGGATGGTTTGCAGAGAATAGGAAAATTCCTTCCCTTCAAACTTGCTCAGTAGGGATGAATGGTAAGATAGAATTTATTTCATAACAGTGCTTCATTTGAACATAAATCCCTCCCTTCTCCCTCACTTACCTTTCATAAATGTGGATGGACCAAGGCTGATTCTACAAAGACCAGCAAACCAAAAAAGACCACTGAAGCACTATTTAAAGTTGTAGAGAAAATATTACAGAGAAAAGAGGATGAATTCAGAATCTGAAAACCTAGAATCAAACTTCTACCTTCATGTAGTAATTGGGTCCTGGAAAAGTTATTTAAGTAACTAGAAGTTACCAGAAGTTTAACAATCGCAATCACAATTTTCATGTCTGTGAAATGGGCAAGAACAAAATCTCCCCATCTTGTTTCACGGGATTATACGTAAAATTCAAAAAAGGGCATTAGCTCCATCGTTGTTCAAGCTTTTGAAGTGCTTCCTCTGAATCAAAAATAAGTAAAACAACTTCTTTATCCATTTATCAGTCAACGGTCATTTGGAATACTACTCGGTGATGAGAAAGAATCAAATCTTGCCATTTGCAACAACATGGATGGAACTAGAGGGTATTATGCTAAGCGAAATACGTGAGTCAGAGAAAGATATCATATGATTTCATTCATATGTGGAATTTGTGAAGCTCAACAGATGAACATAGGGAAAGGGAAGGCAAAAATAAAATAAAAGCGGAGAAGGAGGCAAACCATAAGAGACCCTTAAATACAGAAAACAAACTGAGGGTTGCTGGAGGGGGGTGGAGTGAGGGGATGGGCTAAACGGGTGATGGACATTAAGGAAGGCACTTGGGATGAGCACTGGGTGTCATATGTGAGAGATGAATCACTGGGTTCTACTCCTGAAGCCAAGACTACATTGTATGTTAACTAACTTGAATTTAAATTTAAACAAACAAACAAATGTACTATGTATTATATACTAATATATACATGTATTAGTGGATTAGGAATCCACTAATAATTACAACAGCCTTATAAGGTATGTCCTGTCTGCATTTTGTGGTGGAGGAAATGAGAGTGACAGAGAAATTGATAAACTGCCCAAGTTTACAGGTAAATGGTACAACCAGAATTCCAACCCAAGCAAATACTGAGTCCGTGCAGTTAACTGGTATGGTACATACACTTAAGAAATGTACATACACTTAAGAAATCATAACACACCACACAAATGCATACAGATTACTATTTACAATTTAATTAGGGGTTTAGAAGGAGTTAAAATGCCTAGTGAGGTAACTGTTACTTATCAAGATAGTGTTTAGAATGTTGGTGTGATTTTGATTTGTCTCCTACGTTAAAACCTCCAAGGGAGACCACTTTGCCAGTCTCAGCTCTAGAAAGTTAGAGACAGATACATAGTACTATATTCTAACCTCTTTTGTATCCCTGTTAGCCCTTTCCCCTTCCCACCACATGGAAATTATATTGATTTATGACCTGGGTTGAAACTTAACCAAATCTCACTGATTTATTTCACAAATATTTATTGAACACTTACTATGGCTCAGTTCCCTGTTAAATATGTACGTTTAGGCATGTAAGAACTCTCCATACAAGAAGACAGAATAAGCCAAAGCTATTACAAAGCTACAAGCTAAAGGTTTTATGGCAGGTGAGAGGAGAGGCCAAGAATCTCAAGGAAAATGCTGGACTTCTCTAGGAAGAGAAGACTGTAAGAATGTTCCAGATTTTGGATTAGTATGAGCAAAGGTAAAAAGGCCAAAGAGATAAATACAGAAGACAAACTAGTCATTGTCAGAGGGCAGATGGGAGTGGGAGAGTGGGTGCAAGAAAGAGAATTGAGAGGTAGAAACCCCTAGTTATAAATAAATAAGTCACAGAGATGAAAAGTACAGCATAGGGACTATAGTCAATAATACTGTAATAATGTTTGGTGACAGATGGCAACTACACTTATCTTGTCTGGAGGGTTACATGGGTGCGTGCATTTGTCAAAAATGATTGAATTACGCATTTAAGTTCTAAGTAAATGACACCTCAATAAAAATACAAATAAATTTAAAAACATAAATAAAGGGAAAGAATTCTTGCTTATTTCTCAAGACCTTTGATTGTACCTTAATTAAACCCTTTTTCTCACACTCTGTGCAGGTGAGTCAGGACAATTTAATATTGGGGCACCTACGTGGCTCAGTCGGTTGAGTGTCCAACTTTGGCTCAGGTCATGATCTTGTGGATCGTGAGTTCGAGCCCCCATCAGGCTCACTGTTGTCAGTGCAGAGCCCCCTTCAGATCCTTTATTCCCCCCTCTCTCTGTCCCTCCCTCACTTGGGCTCTTCCCCAAACAAATAACTATCTAAAAGACAATTTAATATTAATCTGTTGCTTATTCTGAAAAAATGAGCCAACATCTTGTGGCATGGCCATATCCTACTGTTGAGATGGTAGAATGGTGGGATGGTTGTGTGCAAGTGTGCTTGTCAGAACTGTGCACATTCATATGCATGTGTCCTCTTCCTTGTTTGAGCCCCAGTTTCTCCATCTACAGAAAGGGGATAGTAACAGTTGCTCTATCATACTCAGACCTGAGGTTTGGTTCAGCGACATCACATATTTGAAAGAGCTTAGAAAAGTCCTAGCACTAATGAATTATCTGTATCCAAATCATTATTTCCTAATTTAAAAGGATATGTATGTGGAGTATGTAAGTAGAGAGGCAACAGTCCCTGGATTGTCCATGAACTTTCTTCCCTTGAGAATTCTCAAGGTTCATATTTCTCAGCTTGTACCCCAGTGGATAATGTCATTTCTGGATGCTCCTTCCTTTTTCAGAATCAGTTAGAAGGAGGTGTTCTATTGTCTCCTAAGTGCATATTTACTGAGTGCCTACATTGTGTTATTTTCTGCAGAAACTGGAGATCTGTATCTCTTTTTTTTTCTGGGTGGTGATGTAGTCTAGTTCCTGAAAGAACTACGTTGAAGGCCAATTCTACTGATATGAACTGTGTGGCCATTTTCCTCTGATCCCAAGAGTCTCTTCTGCATGTGCTTCCAACCTCAGTGAGCTGGATGAGCTTCTCACCTCTGGAGACTGAAATGGCATTTGCCTTTTAAGACTGATCTCAGTCTGATGAAAGGGGTGGAAGAGAATCTTTTCAAACAAAAAAAAGGATCTCTTCCTCTAGTGCTCCAGAAGTGTTTGAGTTGCTAGGGTGTGGAGACTTGAAACTGGAATATTCTTTCAAATGACAACCTCTATGAAGATATTCTATAAAGTGTTTGTTTTTTGTACACCTTTACAGCAACCACCAGTGTTTCAGTTCAGGACTTGAGAATGTAGTAACCTACTCTGAAGGGTAATTAGAAAGAATGAAATAAGGGAAATATTAAAGGGAGGCAACATAGAATACAAGTAGAAGTGTGTGTGTGTGTGTGTGTGTGTGTGTGTGTGTGTGCTTGTGTTTGTAATAGACTTAAGAGAGATAAAGAAGCAGAAGCATCTGAGACCCAAAACATAAGCTTTGACTTGAACTTCTCAGTAGCTGAGCTCAGAACAACCCTGGTTTTATGAAGCATGTCCAGATACTTGCCAACCAGAACTTGTTCCATCTTCAGTGTTCCTAGTTCCTAGATGTTGTGCAACAATTGTGAGAAGAGACATTCAAATATTCTAGTCATAAAAATGTAAAGACATATTTATGTGGAATAAAAACATAGAAACAAATGCCTCTTGTTCTGAGTAATGTCCACCAAACAAATGTACAAGGCTATCCTAGAAACCACAGGGGAGCAAAACCCTGAACACTTTCAAGAGGTAATAAATGAAAATTAATTGCACAGAGGCCATTATCTCTCATTTAGGATGCATAAGATATCATTAATGCTATCTATATTGAGTGTTCCGTCATTACTGTTGTATTTTAGTAAACATAAAAATGAAGTCTTTCATGAGTTTTATTCCTATTCTCCTTCCCACTAAGTTTACTTTTTCATAATGTCTTAAGTTCTCATAATATGAATCATTATTCCATGCCATTTTTCAGAAATCTAATGCTAATTGTTGTCTTGTATTATAAAAATGTAAATTGTTGTGGTTATTAGTATTACAGAACTAAGACTTATGCATTGTGATATATATGAAAGGGATCACAGATCACAACCTCTCCAGGCCTCGGTTTTCTTATCTTTGTAATCTGTGCACAGGGAGGAAGTTATTAAAGCCCTTCCCTCCCCAAGTTTCCAATCTATTCACATTTCTCACTGCTCTGAGCACAGAGAGGCAACTTCAGGAGTGCCTGGGTGGCTCAGTCAGTTAAGAGTCCAAATCTTGATTTTGGCTCAGGCCACGATTCACAGTTTGTGAGACTGAGCCCCATGTTGGGCTCTGGGCTGACAGCATAGAGTTAGCTTGGGATTCTCTCTCTCCCTCTCTCTCTCCGCCCTTCCCTTGCGCATGCACTCTCTCTGTCTTTCTCAAAAACAAATAATAAACATAAAAAAAGAGGCAACTTCAGAGACATAAACCCCCATTTCTTTCTCAGTACATTCTCAAGATCAAGTTTACAACTAGAAAGTATGAAATTATTTGGAACAAAACTGGTGGAAAAAAAGAAAAAGCCATCATTTTTTCATGTCAGGTAAGTTACTGAGCAAGATATTCAAGATCTTTATATTGCTATAAATTACCTTTCTCATCCATCTCTGTCTACTCATCCTGCATCAGACGACTAGCTCACCTATTCTACTAGTATGTTAAGGATCACCTCCACCATGTACTTGCTCATCCTCTTCTTCAATTCAGGACAGCCTTTCTTCCAACCACCTATAACAAGTGTACATTCTCTTCATGGTCAGATCTCAAATGTCCACTTTCTCGATCTTTCTAATTAGAACAAGTCTTCCTTCTCTTTCATTTTCTAAGTATTGTACCTATCTTGGAGGCACACCCTATTAATTTGAAATCTTATTCCATTTTTTTATATTAAAGTTAAAATGTTATCTGATTTTATTTTTAGATTGAGACCTCCTTGAGGGTAAAAATTAGGTCTCATTCATACCTAGACTTTACTCAAGTGGTTGGCAAAGTGCTTTTATAATGTCCAAAAAGAGTACAAGGGTAAGGGTCAGGAATTTTCAGTTTCACTTTTAGGCCCTTTAATAACTATATGGCCATAGACATATTATTTAAACTCTATTAACCTCAATTATCTTGTATAATATGGGGATAAAAAACATCTATTCCACATGGAGGATTAAATGCTAAAGGGCTTTTAAAACTCTAAAATACTATATTACTTGTAGAATGAAAGTTATTAATGTTGTTCTTATAATTTTATTATTATAGGAGTCACTCAATGACTATTAAATGTGTCTTAAAGAATGAAAAAGTGAAAGTAAGTAGATAATAAATGTCATATTTGAATTCAGTTATAACAGAATGGAATGACTACATACATTTATTTTCTCTCTCCCCCCAAACTCTATTAAAATAAAATTAAAGGAATTTTTTGGTACTTAAAAAAGCAACACGGCAAAGAGAATAAAGAGGAGGCAAGAGCAGACAAGGGATTTCTACAAACTTCTGGGAAATTGGAAGTAGATGGGGAGATAAGTGGCAGAGCTGAGGAGAGGTCACAACTGCTAAACCTAGAGACGGATATAGCAAGGAAAAACCGGGGGATCCCTCGTAGGAACCCAAGACTTGTAGCCTGTAGCACCTAGGAATGTAACAAAGAAGACAGGAATAAGAACAAGGAGGTTGTTAAAATCAGTGTGCAAAGCGGTTATTCTTCATAATCTCCTTTTGACTTCTATACTCCTGTGAACAAGGATTATTTCCTTCCCTCTCCTTTCCTCTACCCCCAGAAGACCAGGTTTATACTCTAGGGAAATGAATCTTGGATGCTCTTGATTTCTACACACCAGGCACAGAGGAGGACGGAAGTAAGGTGTGGGTCCAAACATACAAGGAGATAAAGCAAGAATCTGCATTTTAAATCTTAGAGCCCCAGCTTTCTTCCATTCCCTGCACATAAATGCAAGAAACAAAATGTATCTCTCCTAAGCTAGAGGCTAGAGAATTCCACTATAGAAAAAATAAAGGAGAAAACTCAGGGATAAAACATACAGATGAAACTGAATTCCTGAAACAAACACAGGATGTGATTTTAAAAAAAGTATAACTGGATAAAAAGAAAAAGTTCTAGAAAATTACAATTACGATTGTTCAATTAAAAACATAGATGTGCTTAAAAAATGTGTACAAAATTATTCCAAAATTTGAATTAAAAGCAAATTTGGGAAATTATCATAGGAAATAAAAGGAGATCTAACACCCAACAAATAGATATTTAACTGAGATTGGAAGTTTATTTCCCCAAAACTAGCTAGACAGAGAAATAAACATTTTATATTCAAATTCCTGGCTAAGACATTTACAGATTAAAAAGAAGAAGAAAAAAATGTAAATAAGTTCACCTAAAATTGCCTACTCTTCCCTATAAAAATATAAGGCAAAAAACAAAAATAAAAAATAAAATCCCCAAACCCTGCTAAGACCCTCTAATCTTCAAAATGGGTTTTTTCCTATTGTTATAGTGTGAAAAATAAATTTTCTTATTTTTCTTTATTATTATTATTTTTAAATTTTTTGTCAATGGAGAGACATCAACTAAAAAGGAAATGAAAGTTTTCACAAAAATAACAAACACAGGTTTCCAGAGAGTGCCCATCTCAATAGGTGAAGAAATACCCAGATCAAAGGTCAGGGAGAATGAATAGAAGGTGCTAAGGAGTTAGCATGGAGAACAAAAAGCAAATCACCTCCCAGTGATTAGGATTCAAAATGGAATCAGACTTTTCAAGGGCAACAATGAAGTCTAAAATTAACAGAAATGTTTTCAAGCTGCTAAAGAAACGTGGCTGTCTAACCTGGCTGTCTGTCCTCAGACAAATTTTCCTTCAGATGTAAGGATGGAATTAACAGGCATTCCTTTTGAGGAAGTAATTTAGTAGCTGCAAGCATCCTGAACTAATTAGAGGATGCACTTCAGGAAAATAAAAGAAGAGCTAAACAAAGAAGAATATGTATGATTCAGGAATGGGCTGCCTTCCCTAGAAGCAGGGGAGTGAGAAGGCTTTGGACAACTGGAATACAATCAGTTCTGCTGGAACAAGAAAACAGAGGACTCCAGAAAGAGAAGCCTCCATGTATGATAAGAAAATCACATATTATTTGAGCATTTAAAAATAAATTTGGCAATTGAAAAATCTGTTGAAGAATTTCTGAAGAAATGGTGATAAATATATAGGAAATTCACAAATTAAATGGTAATTTATTAAAATAACTTATATGAAATATAATTTGAAGTGTCAGTAAACACTATTTACTTGTAATATGTTTTTATCAGGCCCTTGGCTTGATTAAAAAATATATCAACAAGAGAAAGGAAAAAAAGTCATTTCAATACATTCAGAAAAAAATATATTTGACAGAATAGAGCATCCATTCATGAAATAAACCCTCAACAAAGTACATTTAAAGGGAACATATCTCAACATAATAAAGACCTTATAGGAAAAACCCACACTGAGCATAATACTCAATGGTGAAAAACTGAGAGCTTTTTCCCTGATATCAGGAACAAGACAAGGATGACTACTCTTACCGCTTTGACACAACATAGTTCTGAAAGTCCTAGCAACAGCAATCAGACAAGAAAAAGAAATAAGGTATCCAGATTAGAAAGGAAGAAGTAAAACTTTCACTCTTTGCAGATGACATGATACTGTATACAGAAAACCTCAAGACTGACCAAAAAACTATTAGAATTGATAAAAGAATTCAGTAAGGTTGCAGGATACAAAATCAATATACAGAAATCTGCTAGAAGAACAAATATGGTTAAAATGTCCAGCACAATCTACAGATTTAATGTGATCCTTGTCAATATACCAATAGTATTTTTCATAGAACTAGAGCAAATAATCCTGAACTTTGTAGGGACCCACAAAAGATCCCAAGTAGCCAAAGCAATCTTGAAAAAGGAGAACAAACTGGATGTATCACCCTCCCAGATTTTAAGATATACTACAAAGCTATACAAAATCGTATGGTACTGGCACAAAAATAGACACATAGATCAGTGGAACAGAACAGAGAGCCCAGAAATAAACCCACACCTATATGGCCGATTAACCTGTATGGCTGATTAATCTTCAAAAAAGGAGGCAAGAATGTGCAATGGATAAAAAACAATCTTTTCAACAAATGGTGTTGGGAAAACTGGACAACTACATGCAGAATAATGAAACTGGACCAGTTTCTTACACTATACATAAAAATGGATTAATGACCTAAACATGAGACCTGGAACCATAAAAATCCTAGAAGAAAGCAAAGGCAGTAATTTCTTAGACATTGACCATAGCCACATTTTTCTTTATTTTTTTTTTAATTTAAAAATATTATTTATTTTTGAGACAGAGAGAGACAGAGCGCAAGCAGAGGAGGGGCAGAGAGAGAGGAAGACAAAGAATCTGAAGCAGGCTCCAGGCTCTGAGCTGTCAGCACAGAGCCTGACGCAGGGCTTGAACCCACGAACCGTGAGATCATGACCTGAGCTGAAGTCAGACACCCAACCGACTGAGCCAGCCAAGCACACCTTCATAGCCACATTTTTCCACATTGCCTCCTGAGGCAACAGAAACAAAAGCAAAAATAAATTATTGGGATGACATAAAGTAAAAAGCTTCTGCACAGTAAACAATCAACAAAACTAAAAAATGAAACTGAATGGGAGATCTTTGCAAATTATATATCTAATAAAGGGTTACTGTCAAAAATGTATAAAGAACTTATACAAGTGAACACCAAAAAAACAAAAACCAAAAAAAAAAACAAAAAAAATCTGATTGACAAATGGGCAGAAGGGGCACCTGGGTGGCTCAGTGGATTGAGCATCCAACATCACCTCAGGTCATGATCTCACGGTTCGTGAGTTTGAGCCTCATGTCGGGTTCTGTGCTGACAGTTTGGAGCCTGGAGCCTGCTTCAGATTCTGTGTCCCACCACCACCCCCCACCCCTCCCCCACTCACACCCTCTCTTTCTCTCAAAAATAAGTAAACATGAATTTTTTTTTAATGAGCAGAAGACATGAACACACATTTCTCCAAAGAAGACATCCAGATGACCAGCAGACACATAAAAAGATGCCCCACATCACTCATCATTAGGGAAATGCAAATCAAAACTACAATGAGATATCACCTCACACCTGTCAAAATAGCTAAAGTCAAAAACACAAGAAACAAGTGTTAGCAAGGATACAGAGAAAAAGGAACCCTCATGCACTGCAAATGGGAATGCAAACTGGTGCAGCCATTGTGGAAAACTGTATGGAGTTTCCTTTAAAAATGAAAAACAGAATTACCATATGATCTAGTAATTCCACTACTTGGTATTTATCCAAAGAATATGAAAACACTAATTCAAAAAGAGATCTGTATCCCTATGTTTATGGCAGTAGTATTTACAGGAGCCAAGACATGGAAACAACCTAAGTGTCCATGACTAGATGAATGGACAAAGAAGATGAGCGATATATATACACATAGATAGACAGATCTCATATCTTCTTTATATATACATATCATATATAATCGAATATTACTGAGCCATAAAATGAATTAAATCTTACCATTTGCAACAACATGGATGGCTCTAGAGGGTATAATGCAAAGTGAAATAAGTCAGTCAAAGACAAATACCATATGATTTTACTCATATGTGGAATTTAAGAAACAAACAAAGGAATGAAGAGAAACAAACCAAAAAACAGACTCTTAACTATGGAGAACAAACTGCTGGTTACAAGAGGGGAGATGGGTCGGGGGATGGGTTAAATAGGTAGAGGGGATTAAGAGCACACTTGTCATGATGGGCATTATGTATAGAATTGTTGGGGCACCTGGGTGCCTCAGTTGGTTAAGTGTCTGACTTCAGCTCAGGTCATGATCTCACGATTCATGAGTTCGAGTCCCACATCAGCTCAGAGCCAGAAGCCTGCTTCAGATTCTGTCTCCTTCTCTCTCTGCCCCTCCCCTGCTCATCCCGTGTCTCTCTCCCAAAAATAAATTTAAAAAACATTTGAAAAAAAGAAAGAATTGTTAAATCACTATATGGTACTCCTGAAACTAATATAACACTGTATGTTAACTATATTGGATTAAAATTTTTTTTAAAAAGTCTTTCATAAATGATGGGCGTATGAGTATTTAAAGACATTATATGGAATTTTCAGGATATTCCATAATTTATTCATATTTTTTAATGCAAAATAAAGTTTTAATGACTCTCCAGTTAAAAAAAATTGTGACATAACCATTTTTGGAGGCTGAGAAATGGGGAAAAAAAAATCTATGTGTAAGAGCCAAAACCTCCTCTACTATAATGGTAATGAAAAATGTCTAAAATGGATAAATCATGAAATGGTAATATAAGTGATTTATTTAGACATATAACGATCAATACCGATGACAACAGATGAATGGTTCAAATATGTGTAAGTGAAAAAGCTGGGGGTGAGGTGAGACAAAGTATAATTCTTTTTTGCATTTTAATCCTCTCAGTAGTATTTAAATTCTTAAATCATGTCCACACGTCCATGTAGCAATTTTATGATAATAAAAATGAATTCAGAAAAAAATAAAATAAAAATGTTCTCTATCCGAGAAGCAAAAAAATATATTGCTATAAAACTTGGTTATTAAACTAGGGTTTCCTTCAGCCTGCTCAAACTACACGAGCCATGGATTATGTGCACAGAAGCAATGACTTCATAGGCCATTGAACATTTCAGGGTTTAAATTAATCTTCCACAATCAGAACCTCCGTACAGTGGGAAGTAAGTTGGTAAAGATTATTGGGATGAAAAACCTGAACCTTCTTAAAAAAAATGTTTATTTATTTAATTTTAGGAGGGAGGGAGGGGCAGAGGGAGAAGGAGAGAATCCCAAGCAGGTTCCACCCTGCCAGTGCAGAGCCTGATGCAGGGCTCGAACCCATGAACCATGAAATCATGACCTGAGCTGAAATCAAGAGGCAGACACTTAACTGACTGAGTCACCCAGGCATCCCAAACCTGAACTTTCTAATTGTTGCTGTTCATCTTGGGTACATGCCAGACTAGTTTCTCCCCTTTTAATTATTTATTTTGATTTTTCGAAAATCAGAAGACAATTAAATTTTCAAAGTAATGATAATGCCATTTTGAAATAAAGCAACAACTTGGAAGGAATCCAAGAAAATGCTTTTCTATGTATATACCTGGAAGATAGGACAGTAAAGATATTAATAATTACTGAGTGCTTACTACGTACTAGGCTTCTCCAAGCAACTCGTTCTCTCTTCTCAACAGCTTTGTGAGACAAATCACCATCTTGTTTTTAGGGATGAAGAAAGTGACCAACAGAGAGGTTAATAACCTTCACGACAACACAGTGGTGTGCCTCAAATGGGTTACTGATGTGAGAGGATATTGATCTCCTCAGTTCTCAGGGGAGGTGGAGCCCATGCCCTTTACTCAAGCGTTTCTTTCAGTTAAGTGTCATTATCTAATGACTGTCACTATCTATCTGTGGACAAGGTTGGAAACACTGCTTGAATCAGAAGTAAATCAGCCCTCTTAGTCTTCAAATTTCAAGATCTCTCTACTCTGAAAAAAACGTTGTCATGGGCAGGTAACAGTTTATTGAAATAAAACATTTTGATTTAAGGCAGGACACATGTATGAACCATTTCCATATCCTCACTCTTCAGGCAAGGACATGGGTCCAGACAAGTAAGATGACCTAACCTAGAGAGGGCTCATTCACCTGCTCTTCACCGATCCTGGGGAACAGGAAAGCAGGGATGCTTAGGACTGTGCTCTGTTCTGCCCTATTATGGCTCTGACCAGATGGCATCACAATGGACACTTGCTAGTTCATCTTGTCCCTTAGCTAGGGAGATCTGTTATGTATGTTTGTGTGCCCAACACTAGAACATTGTTTGGTATACAGCAGGCACTCAATATTTGTTAAATGGCTAAGTGACTAATTAAAACTTGTGTTCACAGGATGCCAGTTCAAGCTCTATCTCCCCAGCCTGTTAGCTTTCTGACCTCAGGCAAGTCATTTATATTGGTAAATGGGCATGAAAGGTGTTAGGTGATTGTGAATATTACATACGATAATGATAAAAATGACAAGACACTAATATCAGCTAATAGTGAACATTTCCTATGTGCCAGGCAAAGTCACAAGTGTTTTGAAAGTATTAACTCATTTATTTTAAAATACATTTTTAAATTGCAAATTGTTTGGCTACATGAACAATCATTAGAGCTCCTTGTGTAGTGAGTATATTTCCCACTGGATTAAGATCTCAGTCTGGGGAATACTTTGTTTCGATTTGTAGTACTCCTTTGGAAGCAGATGCAAAGGTACAGATGACTTAGGCCAAGACTAAGAGTCAGAGCTCTTATCTCACTACTCTGTGAAAATGGCACTGGGCAACAGAGGAAGGGGTGGGGATCACATTTCTTATAATGGGTGGCTCTCTCTGCCTTAAGAGAGAAAATTAGTATTCTCCTAATAGACAGAATGTCACAGAAAAGTTCAACCTTCTTCATAATACTGTAATTAGTATTTCATATACTATAATTTTAGTCTTGATGAGATAAGCACTTTCTGAAGAAATTTCAATATCTATATTGCTAGTGCTAGCAAAAAAAGCAATTTAAAATGACACATTTTAATACATAATAGCTGCCCCAACCTTTTGATGTAGCAGCATGAATATCAAATTCTCTGAGAGAGAATGAGGTTTGAGGTGCCTTCAAGGGGTTGGTGCCTTTATAACGAACGCGACACGTGTCTGCTGAATGGCACCAACCTCAGCCCCCTGGGTCTTTTGCTGATCAGGCTGGTGAGGAAGTTCCCGTAAGCTAGTCTTGTCATAATTCAAGAAGACTCAACCACAGGATGTGCTACGAACCCGGTGGCATCACTTGTAGGTTAGCAGAAGGCAGAACACTAATAACTTTGAATCACCTACCATGTGCTAAGGATTATGTGTTACAAACACTGTATCATCAGTCCTCATGCTATAGATGAGAAAACCGATACTCAAAAAAGCAAACTCACTACTTCATATGTAAGACTCGTAGGTATTTGAACCTATATCTATCTAATTAGAAAATCCATGCTCTGAATATTGCAATAGGCTGCCTCACTGGAAACAGGTTATTTATCAAATAATTCTTTGTTGGGTGATCAGATCCTTTACGTTACACACACTGAAGGGAAAAAAATGGATACGAAAAGTTTCCAACATATTTAAATAGCATTGATAGGAATACATAAAATACTTGAGCTGCTATGACAGCTAGGAGCTGGAATAAAGAAACGCTATCATCTGGCTTGTTAGGCTTTCTGTGGCCACCAGGTTAAGACTGCCTGCAATTGTCATGACAGAGTGTTTTGTGATTACAAAAGCTCATAAACATCTAATGCATACCTTCTCTGAAAGGGGAAATACAGTGGTTTTGCTTTGGCATTGTGCTGTCTTCCTGTGAGTTATTTCAACAGGTAACTTTGATCATTTTCCAAAGAACTGTGAGAGATGTACAGATTGAGCCATCTACTGGGAACTGCAGGTGGGGGGTAATTAAATTGGGTTCCTTCCATTTGGACGGTGCTCCTGACCAGTGTTAATGATTACCATCACTGCAGGGACAGCACAAATGTCACTACTGTTATCACTCATAGTATGAGGGGAAAGAAAAGACATGAGAAGAGGAGGAAGGACTAGCAGAAGGAGAACAAGGGAGAGAATAAGACAAGGATCCTTACATGTCATAGATATATATAAATACGTGTATAGATATTTGTAATGTACTGTTGGAACCCAGAGGATAGAGACATTAATTCTAATGGTAAGACTCAGAAAATAATCCACAGTAAAGATAACATTGAAACTAGAATTGAACTATATGATGTTATGAACTGAATTGTGTCCCCCAAATTCACAGGTTTAATCCATAACCCCCAATGTGACTATATTTGGATACAAGGCCTTTAAGAAGGTAAAGAAGGTTAAATGAGGGATATATTTTTATATCTTCTTTATTTATGTGCCCCACCATGTAGCCCAGTTGCTGGGAAATAACTAATCCTCAATAAAGAATTATTGAATGCGTGGAAGGATTTATGGATTGATGAACAGATGACTAAAAACTAAGAAATACTCACATATCTTAGTCTGCTAGAGTTGCCCTAACAAACACCACAGTCTAGATGGCTTCAACAACAGACATTTATTTTGCCACAGTTCTGAAAGCTGGATGTCCAAAATCAAGGGGCTGGGTGGGTTGATTCCTCCTGAGGCCACTTTCCTTGGCTTGCAGGGTGTTGTCTGTCTGCTCACTGTGTCCTCACATGGCCTCTTTCTCTGTGCGTGCACATCCCTGGTGTTTTTTGCTTTTCAAATAAGGACAGTTCTACTGGATTGGGGCCCCACAGCATGACTTCACCTAATTTATTTACCTTCTTAAAAGCCCTATCACCAGGGGCACCTAGGTGGCTCAGTCGGTTAAGCATCTGACCTTTGATTTCGGCTCACGTCATCATCTCACAGTTCGTGGGTTTGACACCCTCATCCAGATCTGTGCTGACAGTGTGGAGACTGCTTGGAATTCTCTCTCTCTCTCTGCCCCTTCCCCACTTGCTTATGCTCTCACTCTCAAAATAAATGAATTAAAAAAAAAAGCCTATCTTCAAATATGGTCACATTCAACTTATGAATTTGGAGGGACACAATTCAGTTCATAACATCACGTAATTCAATTCTAGATTGAATGTTATCTTTATTGTGGATTAGTCCCCAATTCTTACCATTAGAATTCATGTCTCTCTCCTTTGGGCTCCACTGCACTTTACAAATATCTATGCTTAGAACCCATCAGATTGCTCTTTTCTTGGACATGGAAATCTCCTGGCTGGTCTCTGCCATTGGTCTTACTCTCAATCTGTGTTTCTCAATTTGTAAACCTACTAAAATGCTCATGGAACCTTGCTACTTCATAGCTTTAAACTTACCAATGGGTCTGTGAATATAAGTAGAACTCTTCAGCATGAGTTTAAATTCTTTGCACAATCTGAGACCCTGCCTATGTAATGAACCTCAGCTTCCAAATCTCTTACCATCCATCACCCTTTAGCCACTCTATCCCACTGGAATCTCCACTGTTTCAGATGTCCTGGCTATAAGAATGTTGTCCTTGCCACAGGCAGATCCCTGGCCCAGAGCTCTATGCATCTCACTGTAGTGACCCATGGCTCTGCACAGACACATACTGCTCCACCCTCTCCAGGGCATCCCCAGGAGACTTTCCCCAGACTCTCCTACTTTAACTCCTCTTATTCTTTCCTCGTGTTTTTAGTGTTTAAAATTTTTCTTCAAAATGTGCCTACATGGGAATCATAATAAGATGTACCTAGAAATAATCACACACATTAAAACAATGGCAGGGACAACTCCCACTGCTGATAATCAAGGAGTAGCTCCTATCAGATAAATATTATTACATAATAACTATAAACTCTGGAAAAAAATACCCTGAAAGCACATGAGAACAACCAAAAGGACTCAGAAAAGGAGTGGGTGTTTATTCTTGAGCCATTTTTAAATGACTTTTTGTCTAAGAGCAGGCCATAGTCAGCACCACAGCAGGTAGGTAAAACTCAGTTGGAAAACATGTAGTTTGGTGGCTTGAAGACTCAGTGGAGAGATGTTATTGTCGTGACAGAAGTGGAAAAATGAGGGAAGAAATCCAAGAAAGGAAAAAAGGCAAAGAAGCAGACTGCTAAATTCTGCATAGAAAGTCTGTCCAAATTTCCGGCTGCCCTCCAAACTTTGCTGGCATAGGGGTAGATCCCAGTTCCCAAATAAAGTAAAAGAAGCAAACAAATTTCAGTGCATGGATACCAGAGGAAAGCCAGAATTTGGAGTTTGGGTTCAGTCAAGGTAAACTGTCAGTTAAAGAAATAAACACATGCCGAAGGAACATAACAGAATCTAGAGTTTCTACAATGCATGAACCACAATGTTCAAGGCACAATACTTACGGGGGTGTGGGGGGGGGGGACCAAGAACCTATTATCGAGAAAACAATAATATCCTCTTCAAAATGAGGCTGAAAATAGACAACAGATAAATGCAAACTGACAGGATTTGCTATCAGCAGACCTGTGTTACAGGAAATATTGAAGGGTATTCTTCAAGATTGAAGGGAAATTATGACAGTTGGAAAACTCTGAAAGGAATAAAGAGCACTGGAAATGGTAAATATGTAGATAAATACAAAGACTATATGTCCTCTGAAATACATATGACTGTTCAAAAGGGGGAAAAAACAAAACATAGCACTGGATTGTGGATTTTATAACATACATAGATGCAATACATATGATGACTCTATCATAGAGGAAATTAAGTTGTTAAATAGAATTACATAGTTACATGGCCTTTACATAATGTGGAACAATTTTAACTCTAAGTAGACTATGAAATGTTTAGGATGCATATTTTAATTCCTAGAACAACCACTAAAATATAAAAAGGTATAGCTTATAAATAAAAAAAATTAATTAAAATGAAATTCTAAAATATAATTTTAGTTAACAAAACATTAGGTAGAAGGGACAGAAGAAGAAACAAAAAAAATAGATGAGACAAACAGGAAACAAATAATAAAGTGGTAGCCATATTCGTATTACTTTAAATTTAAATGGACTAAGCATTCTAACAAAAAGGCCCTGCTCACCTGAATAGAAAAAAGAACATGACACAACTCTATGCATTTTAAAAGCGATTGCCTTTAGATATAAATCCCATAGTCTTTATCCCTTTCATATGACTTCATAAATGGGCCTAAGACTCCAAATTACTCAAATTCTTAGAATATTAAGAAAAAAAAATTAAAAATATAAAACCCCAACAAAAGTTATGATTACATGGATAAGTTACCTCTTTCTGATAGGGTGCGTGGCACAAATATCTGTGAGTCTACACCACACAGGAACCAAGAACAATCCTGAAGGCTAAGCTTCAGAGTCTCCATCTGCCTAACCACAGTCTGAGTAAGGTTCCAAATAGGAAGTTGGAAGCAATACCTCCATCTATGATACAGCTAGTACATGGACTCCTTCCTCAGCTTACATCCAGAGGGAGGAAGAATGAGGCAAACATTCTCTTTTCCTTCCTTTATATCACATCCCCTTCAGTCCTAGAGCAATAGAGCTCCTGGCCTTGTCACAGGTGAAAAGAGGGCTCACTATGGTGGACTCCAAGTGGGTCCCCTACACTCAGCTTTTGCTATGTTAAAGAAAAAAGAATTTATAAAATATCTACTCTCAAAAGGCTTAGATCCTATTTTTCACACCCGAGGCTAAAATTTTGATCATTCTGTTTTCCTCATTCTTTTTTTTCTTCAAACTTCTTCCATTAGGAATTCTAAATTTTGACTAGAAAAATATATCTCTTTCAACCAGCATAAATATCATGTATTCAGAAATGAAAAAAAAGCACAATAATAATCTTAAAAATATTCCTCCCAGTAGAGAAGCGTACTATAGGTGCCAAATTAATATAATAAAACACTAAATATGCAACTATTTAAGTTTCACAAAGAAAAAGTCAAAACGGTAAATTAAAAAATCTGTAGCATTTTATACATTTTAATGAGCATTATAAAATTAATTTGTATTTAGTACTCATGATGTCTAGAAATATTTCAGGATCATCTACAATTATTACAAGGCAATTATAATTTAACTTTTATTTTTTTGTAGGCTATTTGTATCCAATGGGACAACTGTGTGTGTGTGTGTGTGTGTGTGTGTGTGTGTGTGTACATCAATGTCCAGTCCTCTGTATAGATACTGAATGATTTTTCTGGTCTTATAAATCAGAATCTTTAAGTCATGTAGAGCTTATGAATCATGTCTGTTTAATTAGAAATTCTTGTTATAGTAGAAATTTTGAAAAACACAATAAAAGCAATAATTTATAATTGCCTTTTAGTATGTGCTAGATAGTGTGATACACAGACATGTATTTGTTTGCTCTGACAGCTGACAGGGCCCAGAAGCAAGGATATCCTACCAACAATCTACAAAACTAGCACCTAGATCTTAGTTTCTAACACCGTTATCCAATAAAAGGAACCAGAGCTCCTTAGAGAAATGGCTGATTCTAGGACTAGGGTAGGAAATATACAAGATGAGACTGGAGCATCTTACAGTGCAAGAAAGTACAGAAGTACTCAAAGCTCACATGTACACACACACACACACACACACACACACACACAAACACGTGCACACACACATACCCCAAACAAATCTCAATATTGAGTGAATGTCAAAATCTCAACATTGAACACAAGAGCCACATGGAAGAATTCCTAATGGTCAAAGCTGGAACACTTTGAACAACAAAATAAATAAAGTGAGTATTGGATTTTAACCCAACGTACAAAGTAAATATCCATGAGTCCATAGTGATTTAAATAAACGATTGAATAAATAAATGGGAGTAGGCAAATATTACATGCAGAAGGATTCCAAATAATTTATGTAGATACCTATGTCTTACAGAGATGGACACAATTCCTCCCTCTGTAAGTGTGCACTACACACGGTGACTTTCTTTTAAAGAGTAAAAGGCAGAAAGGGGAAGAAAAATAACTTTACATTAGTTAAGCCTGGAAAATACTATCTGGTGACACATGATCAAGACTAACAACCGTGGTAAGTAATACTGATAGTATGTACCTTTGATAAGATGGGACGTAAATAGTTTTTTACTTTGTGGTCCTCTTTTCCAAAAACCATTAACTGACTTTAATTATGAAAAAAAATATATATATATATATACATATATATATATATATACAGATCCCACGTGAGAAGTTTTCTACAAAATCCCTGACCAGTAATCCTTGAAATAGTCAAAGTTATTAACACCAAGGAGTCGGAGAAACTGTCACAATCAAGAGGAGCCTGGGAGGTATGACTTCTAAATGTAAAGTGGTATCTCATATGGGATCCTATGACAGTAAAAGGACATTCAGGAAAAATGAGGAAATTGCAATAAAGAATGGATGTCGGTTAAAAATAATATATCAAGATCAGTTCATGATTTGTGACAAATATACCATATAGATACAAGATATTAATAGTGGAAGAAACTGGGTGTAGAGGGTGTGAGATACATGGGCAATCTCTGTGCCATCTTCACAGTAATTCTGTGAAAATAAAAGTGTTCTCAAATTTTATTTTAAAAAAAAAATTTTTTTTCAACGTTTATTTATTTTTGGGACAGAGAGAGACAGAGCATGAATGGGGGAGGGGCAGAGAGAGAGGGAGACACAGAATCGGAAACAGGCTCCAGGCTCTGAGCCATCAGCCCAGAGCCTGACACGGGGCTCGAACTCACGGACCGCGAGATCGTGACCTGGCTGAAGTCGGACGCTTAATCGACTGCGCCACCCAGGCGCCCCAGTGTTCTCAAATTTTAAAAGGTTTATTTAAAACATGTTTCTCCTCTATTACCAAATATACCATTTGTATTTACAAGCTTAGATAAATATACATTCCTAGAAGGTAGAATTTCATCCCCCCTCATTTTTCATTCATTGAGAAGGCTGGCTGTAGAAGAAAGGGTATTTGTATCTGGGGATGAGGTCCATTTCTGCACTGGTCTCTTCTCTAGGGCATTGTGGCCCCACAACTCACTGGAGTCATGTAGATGCTAAAAGAAAAGGTCCATTAGATCACTTTCATTTGCTATAAGACCCAGCACTGCCAAGAGAGTAAGGGTTGTGCCATGTAAACCAGCATGGTTTTAAGTACCCAATATGACCCTTGTCCCCATATAGTTCTACTCGGTTACCATATGTGTGTCCGCATGCTTTCCCAGCATTGCACTAGGCCCATCACTGGGGGGCAGGAGTCTGAACATGGCCATAAAAGCCTCTGCTGCCCTTCTTATCTATAGGTCAATGTCATCATTCACAGGCCTCTTTCTGAACCCCGTGGCTTAATTCATGGACACTTATTGCTGTTGCTATCATTAGTTCATCTTTAAAAAAATTTTTTTTTCAACGTTTTATTTATTTTTGGGACAGAGAGAGACACAGCATGAACGGGGGAGGGGCAGAGAGAGAGGGAGACACAGAATCGGAAACAGGCTCCAGGCTCTGAGCCATCAGCCCAGAGCCTGACGCGGGGCTCGAACTCACGGACCGCGAGATCGTGACCTGGCTGAAGTCGGACGCTTAACCGACTGCGCCATCCAGGCGCCCCCATTAGTTCATCTTTTATCACTTTCTAATTAGTCCATAAACCTTTTACTCTAGAATTAGACTCTCTTGTTTTTCCTACAAATTTCCCCTTTTTTCTCGTACAGGAAACCCTATCAAAAACCTTGTGATATGGATTATGGGGACTAAAAGGCAAGGTTGGGGAGTTAGGTATAACGAAATTAGGTGGATGCAAAGGCCCAAAATGGGATTTTGTGTATGATTAAATGAAGAATCATACTCTAAGATCATCTACTGACTTTTAAGATATCCCATTTCCCCTAAATGCAGAAAAAAAGCTGCCATGTTGGACTAGAATAAATGTTATTTTTGTCTTGTTTTATTTCTGTTTGGGGGAAGGATCCACACTTGCACAGTGTTATTTTAAAAATGCAATATTAATGTATTGTTACTCAAATGAATGCTTCCATCTAGTTCTTGGCAAGAAAAAGAAATCATATGTTAATATGTGAGTTGGCTCCTCCATGGAAACATACAGTATATAACAGGTTTTTTTTTTACTAATAAGATTTGAGGAGTGGTAAGTTTTCTTCCCTCTATTTCTTATTTTTCATGGTGAGACCCACTGACATTTACCTTTTATTTAGTGTTGTGTTTAAGCACAAGATATTACACTGTAAGACGTCAGAGAAGACAGAAAAGGCTTAGATAGAGATTGCATTTGCCAGTGGGTCACAGATGGGCTCTTAAATGCTTATTCTTTTCTTCTAACTGTAGCCCAGTACCAAAGGATAGATCCTAGTCCAACTATTAGACATATTCTCTGCTCTTCAGATGTGGTGTGGGCCAAATTTTTTCACAACGAATCTGCCAAAATGTAAAGTAACAATACCACCTACTCTTACTTAAACACATGGGAATAAATTGTCCTTTTGCCAAAATTATGCCTTTTATATTGGGTTTATTACGTTTGCTATGTGAAGATGAATTCCCAGTATTTAGTTGGCCATGGGTTGGCCTCCCTAAGCACTTCCTCTTACATGGCCAGGAACCCAGCTTCCAGAGTTCAGGCAGAAATGGAAATCAAGGCTGGTTGTCTACCAGGTAGTGACATGTATTCCTGTATTCTGACATCAGGGATCATACTGTTTTTGTTTTTTTTTTTTTTTTCTTTTCCCTCTGTAGATGAGTTTTATAGTTTCTACAGATCTAAGATCTGGCATGGAAAACAGCCAAGGGCCACCCACTATCACCGAGTCTCAGATTTCCTCCTTCCTTCCTTCCTTCCTTCCTTCCTTCCTTCCTTCCTTCCTTCCTTCCTCCCCTTCCTTACTCTTTTCTTTCTTTCTTCTTTCTTTCTTTCTTTCTTTCTTTCTTTCTTTCTTTCTTTCTTTCTTTCTTTCTTTCTTTCCTTCCTTCCTTCCTTCTTTCTTCTTCCTTTCTTTCATCCAAGTTAGTTAACATATAGTGTAGTAATGGTTTCAGGAGTAGAATTTAGTGATTCATCACTTACATATAACACCCAGTGCTCATCCCAACAAGTGTCCTTTTTAATGCCATCACCCATTTAGACCATCCCTCCACCCAACTCCCCTCCAGGAATCCTCAGTTAGTTCTCTGTATTTAAGGGTCTCTGTTTCTAGAGAGGGAAGCAAATCATAAGAGACTCTTAAATACAGAGAACAAACTGAGAGTTGGTGGAGGTGAGAGGTTGGGGGAGGGGAATGGGTGATGGGCATTGAGGAGGGCACTTGTTCGGATGAGTACTGGGTGTTGCATGTAAGTGATGAACCACGGGAATCTAATCCTGAAGCCAAGACTATACTGTATACACTGTATACACTCTTACGTTAGCTAACTTGACAATTTATTATAAAACAAGAGTCTCTGTTTCTTATGGTTTCCTCCCTCTCTGCTTTAATCTTATTTTTTCTTCTCTTTCCCTATATTCATCTGTTTTGTTACTTAAATTCCACATATGAGTGAAATCGTATTATAGTTTTCTTTCTCTGACTGACTTATTTCACTTAGCATAATACACTCTATTTCCATTCACATTGTTACAAATGGCAAAATTTCATTCTTTTTGGTTGCTGAGTAATATTCCAGTGTGTGTGTGTGTGTGTGTGTGTGTGTGTGTGTGTGTCTATCACATCTTCTTTATCCATTCTCATATATTTTTCTATAGTTTCCTTTAAACTTTAGAAATGAAGATGTAGAGGGAATGGGGGCTAAAATCAGGATTGTCTGAACTTCAGAGACCTGGGAAGTCCAGGGTTAGCACTGCAACTGCAACCCTGAATGGCTTCACAAAGACAGGAAGTAAACAAAAGTGAGACTGATCATAAGCTTCAGGAGTCCTCGGACACTATGTCATCATCTTCTTCTTTGTAAGAATTCTCTGCTAAACTACTTGCCCAATCAAGTCCCTTTCCTGGCTAAGAATGGAGAAAGAGAGAGAGAGAGAAAGACAGAGGAAAAGAGAGGGAGACAGAGAGCAGGGAGAGAGAGATAAAGAAAGGGGAGAGAGACAGGAAGGAGGAGAAGAGAGGGAGGGGAGTAAAAGGAAGGAGGTAATGGGCTGGATGTTCCTTGGGATTACTGCAGGGAATATATAGAAAGGTAAATCCTCTAATTTTTTTACTTATTTGACATGATAATGAGCTGTCTGACATTAATAGCCAAGAAAAGAGGAAGAGGTAGTAATGCTTAGGAAACTGGAGAAATAGGGAAACAGGTATCTATAGGGCTTATTATATAACAGACCTGAGGCTGGACACTTTATATAAATTAGTCTGTAATCCTCAGAACGACACTGTAAGGTAGGTATTATCCCAATTAATTGATGAGGACAGTAAAGTGCAGGAAATCCAAAGTAATTTTCCCATAGTCTCATAATTAACAAGTGATAGAGATAGGATTTAAACTCTTATCTGTCTAAAGAAAAATGCTAAAATATTTCCAAGCTCTACAGTAATTATTTGGTACTATATTTAAAAACAAATAAAGTGATTTTTAAAAATCCTTAAAGTTTTCATTTTAATAATAATTTTTGGAAGATCTCTACAGCATGCACACCATTCAGAAAACTTGAGACTCAAACCCAGGAGTGCTGGTCCAATGTGACACTCTTATAGAGCTGGGACTTGGTTAATTCAGCAGGTAAGACCAGAATTGGATGGCCAGTAGGGGAGAGGGACACTTGGAAAACTTTTAAAAGAGTTGAGGTTATTGTTGCTTTCCTTCTCGGTTACTCTGAAGGCTAATTTCCCCTGGACCAAAATCAATACCTCATCTTCTCCTCCGCCGTCACTCCTCTCTTAACTCTTTTACCGTTGGATATTCCACTAAACAGGAGGAGGCAGAACAGGTTAACTAGATTGTTTTATGCTGAGGAAATACATAAGCAATCACCCATGCTTTATAATATATAAACATTCTATTCAAATAATTTGACTAATAGAAAAATATCATGATTTTGTTAAAGTTTCACAGAAGTCCCCAAAGTTTAACACCCTTCCTTCTTTCCCTGTCTGTTCTTCCTCTCCCCCTTTACTGGTGATTAACAAAGAGAGAATACTGGCCTGGCCAGTCATGTCTGAGATATCCTGGTGATAAGAGGATGACAGGTATCACACTCAAGTGACTCTCACATGTCCCCCTTATTCTTTACAGATGGATTTTCTGTGCTGTCATACCTTCAGCCTGCAAAATGACTACCCAAGGAAATTCTTGGTTTCCTGGCCAGTTAAGAAAATCATTATGACTTGACTTTAATAAAACAAAAAATTGGGTAAACAACATGTTCGCCTTTGGTTGAGTATCTGCTCAAAACCAGTGTGGTGTTGGTGGGCCACAAGTCCAGCATGGTATATAACAACTATTCTACACACAAGTGGTTCTAGGGCTTCATAAAAATGAAGGCTTAGCTAAATTCATGTTAAGTGTTTCTCGTTTAATTTTTTAAAAATTTTTAAAGGGAAGGAACTTTGAAATGATTCTTTCTTTTTTTTAATTTTTAGTACTTTCTACACCCAATACGGTGCTCAAACTCACCACCATGAGATCAAGAGTCACATGTTCTTCCGACTGAGCCAGTCAGGTACCCCAAATGTTTCCTTTTTAAAAACAACTTTATTGAGATATAACTGATACACAAAGGACTGAACATACCTAATGTGGACATTTGGATGAGTTTGAACATATGCAAATTTCCATGAGACCATCACTTATAATCAAGGTAATGGGCATATCCAACACTCCCAGAATCTTCTTGGGTCCCTTTGTTTTGTTTATTTGTGGTAGGAAAACCCAGCATGAGTCACATGTAAATGTTTCTTTATTGCAAAACAATTCATTTTGTAGTTTTGATGGTGCTAACATGCATATCAGTAGATTATTTGACTGCTTACCTTTTATATTTTTTATTTCACTTAATGTTAATGGAACATATGACTGGACTAGTGTTCCTAGAGCACACTGTAAGAAATGCTGCCTTGGGGTGCCTGGGTGGCTCAGTCAGTTAAGTGTCTGACTTCAGCTCAGGGCATGATCTTGAAGTTCATGAGTTAGAGCCCCTGTGCTGACAGCTCAGAGCCTGGAACCTGCTTCAGATTCTGAGTCTCCCTTTGTCTCTGTCCCTGTCCCACTCACATTCTGCCTGTCTCTCTCTCAAAAATAAAAACTAAGCATTAAAATTTTTTTTTTAAAAATTGTCTTAAGATTCCTTACCATCCATCTTTGTTTTCTGGAGATTTGTGCCAACCATAAGTTGTAGGCTGAAGAAAGGAAGGAACTTACTCAGCTATTGAGAGGAGATGTTAAAAAATACAGTGGCAGAATAAATTGCATTGTGGTAGATATTTAACATTTTTGCAACCCTCCTGATTATTACTAGTGGGTTTCATCTTCACAATTACCTGAGGAAGAGGAAAAGGAAGGTATCTCTACTGCTTCTGTCACTAGTAACAATTATCATTAATTGAGCATTTACTATATGCCAGATACTTACTTATTTTGCTTTTGAGAATAACTTTCAATAACCACTATGATCTACTATGCTAATGAATAAAACAGAGGCTCTGAAAAGTATAGTGATTTCTGCCTACATCCTCAGTCCAGTAGAAGGGTTCAAAATTTTGAGGTCTAAGAAAGTTCCAGGACTTGTTTAAAGTTAAGGAATTGTACTCAGCACAGAAGAGTTCTTCCCCTTGACTTGACACACTTTATTATGTGATTGTCTTTCTTTACTCTCTATCCCTACCCCAATAAAGGGTCTAATGAAAGTGCATTGATCCATATAACAGACCAAGCATTGAATATAGTTAAGGGCTATAAAAAATGAAAAGTATCATGGTTGGAAAATAACTCCACTAGGATTTAAATCCCAAATGGTCTCATAGAATGTGGTAGTCTAAGAAGTGGGAAGATCCAGATTCTCATCCTGGTTCTACTGTATAATATGCAATATAACCTTAGTTTTCTTAACTGTACAACGGGGAGAATAACTCACTTGGGATGCTGATAAAATCAGATAAGCACATGTTTCTAACAGGGCATTATTAACTGAGTGGGATTTTTGCAGTTTGAACTGTTTGAATTGTGTGGGCATGTTGCTTTGGAGTGACTCAAACATTTCTACAGAGAAGAGTTACACAAAAATGACTTGTCTAGAGCACTCTGCCCATTGAGAAATGGTCCTGTGTAAAAATATGAGTCTATATTATCCCAGCCTTGGGCAAGCTGGCCAAATGTTTTCAGAATTCTCGGTTTCTTTTTTAACAAATGACTTTAAAAGTATCTACAAATATATTTTTTAGAAAAAAACTAAATTACATATATCAAGAAAGGAATTGAGTATACATTTCTTGAATTCTTCCTAAGCCTATTGTATTATAAATTTCACTGCAAAATACACTTATGAGACAAATATACTTTTTAAGACAGTAAAACGAAGTCTTCTCAACTCTAAATATCTGGGCCAATGAAACTGAGAACAGTTGTCGCCAGCATCTGAGCTTAGGTTGCCTAAAGTCAAAGCCCAAGCTTTGTCCTGCTGTCCTACACTACTCAAATTCTCTCCCCTTCTCCTTCTCTTTAATGAAACTTCTTTCCAATAGTCCTTTATCTGGCTGTGCCTCTGTATTTAGGAATATTTGCCAATGTGTCTATATACAGTCAAACCCTGTGTGCATATGACTTTCTAGAATGGATTATGGGATCCCTAAAAACTAAATTATGTCAAGGTGTCTTATCTGGCACACAGGTGTCAAGACAGCCCCCACCAGCCTGTTGAGACTTTCACAACTACCCTATAATTTAACTTTAAATACCTGCAGGAGTCTGGGAATTACAAATAATATGCAAATAAAATTCCCATCAAAACCCACACTGCCTGCCATTGTAATGATTCCATTACTTATGATAATGGCAGTTGTATGTCTGTGAGCTCTAGTCAAACCTTCTAGCATCTTGTAGAAACATGTGGCTTCTGGATTGAGATGGGACATAATCCAAAGTAGACCTAAAACATGCGATTTCCTTCCTTTTCTTTTCTCGTTTTATATGGACCTGGACAATATTATAAATTTATTTCCACGAATCAAAAGAATTTACCTTATCACTTTTGCCTCTGTTTAACTCTCCTTTTACCTGTTTAGATCTACTTGACACATAAAATTCATATTAACGGCATAAAATTTCAACAATCCCTAATGAAAGGTGTCAGTTTACTGGCTTATCAGAGGTATTCTCTGGAGCAGGCCTTGGTGCAGGATTCCATGTGGTAAGGGCTGTAAAGCGCTGGTTTTTATTTTCCCCGCAGGCATCTTCCCCCTGGTCCCACACAGCTCTGTGAGAAGTCCACGGGAGGATTGGGACTTAAACACACCTTATTAAACAAACTGAGTTGCACACCAAATGGATTAGCGTTTGATATTCAATTCTTTTGTCTGACTGCAGTATGTTTGGAGGGGAAGAGTCAATCCGACCTTCACTCTCACACATCATTGCTTCTTAGGCTGAGCCATAACAGAACATCTCCATCTATAGCTTCTGCCCACCACTCATGGCGGGGTGCTGATGCCTACATTAAATGGTGATGGCTTCGTGCCTGCTGCAGTCCTTGTGATCTGGAGTATATATTAAGAAATTAGGCTGGGCTAGAGTGGATCTGAATTACAGAGTGTCGTAGATAGAGTGCAGGCCTTGGATCTAGTAGCTGTGTGGAAGTCGGCAAATCTCTCAACTTTTCTTGATATTAGTTGATGCATTTCGTTATCAAATGGGCATACTTTATGGACCCTTTGAAGTATTTCTCAGCATTAAATAAGGAAATGCAGGTAAAAAGCATATACCTGGTATCCTATAGTTACCCACCACATAATAAGTCCCTCTCACTGGATAGAAGAATTGACAAATGCTCCTTTATCTCTATTTTTGTTGTTCTTCCAATTTGTAAGTATCTATGATCCTATAAGTGCTGCCGACCTACGGGAAATCCAGTCTAGGGCTTCCTGCACATGCATTCTTTCAGCAAGGATGCTGCTGTGCTCATGCAAGACTGCAATTAACCCAGGAGCTGTGCTTACAGGAAACTCAGAGTTTTATTTGACGGAAACAAGCAGTAATGTGATCTTTCAAAGAAAAGCAATATTAATACAGGGAGATCCTGATATAACATGATGTGAAATTGCTAACATAATAAAGCCATATGACATTTCTGCCTCAGTGTGAGTTCTGTCTGAGAGCCAACCTGCTAAGGAAAAGGATGCAGGTTAAGTGAATGAATAGGCTCCCCACCCCCTGCCATCTTGGAGAGGTTCGGTATAGAAGATGGCAATATCCTCCACGATTACAGTTGCCATATCAAACCCTGGCTCTATCCTTTATCAGGCAAGAGACTGAGGAAGACAAGGGGATATATTAACCATAAACTCAGGATGTTGCATCCTGAGAAATGCCTGAGAAATAGTGCAGTGTAGTGGCTAATAGTGCAGTTTCTGGGGCTGAATTATCAAGGTTCAAATTCTAGCTCTGCCACTTAGAAGCCATGTGAATTTGGGCCAGTCATTTTACTTCTCTCAGCCTCAGTTTCCTCACCTGTGAACCTGGAAAAGATAACAGTGCCCAATCTTTAGGGTTGCTCTAAAGTCCATACTATAAATCACTTTGAAAAGAGCTTGGCACATTGCAAGTGTTTAATAAATCTTGGCAATCATGTCTCAAACATGTTAGACTTCTATTCTTACACACAATAATAAAATTTGGCTCATCAAATTGGGTGTAATTCTTTTGGCGTTAGCCAAATATGCACAACTGATCAATGTATGGGAAACCTGAAGAAATGCTCTTTTTATTATAGCACTTAATTGTGGTTTGTTTTTCTGTACATGCTTCTTTATTACAAGGTTGTGAATTTCTTGAGGACACCATCTGTATGGTTTTCTTTTTTTTTTTAAGTTTACTTACTTATTTTGAGAGAGAGAAAGAGTATGAGCGGGGGAGGGGAAGAGTGAGTGGGAGAGAATCCCAAGCAGGCTCCTCACTGTCAGCATGGAGCCTGACATGGGGCTCAATCCCACAACCCTGGGAACGGGACCTGAGCTGAAATCAAGTGCCAGACGCTTAACCAACCAAGTGCCTAGGCAACCTTGTATGGTGTTCTTCTGTATTCAGAGTGCCTGCCATCAGGTTTGGCATAGCAGGTAGTCAATAAAATTTGTTTAAAAGGTTAAGTAAAGAAATTGACCAGGTAATTTCATGAATGAAGCAAAGGATGCCTGGAAGATTCTAAACCATTTGCAACGTATTCAAACCCTTCCTCTTTCCTTATGTTTCCATGTATGTGTGGCTTTCAGAGCTAATTCATTCTGTGTTGGTGGCTAATGATAAAAAGGGCTGTTATGAGAAGGGGCCGCCTCTTAAGCCCAGACACTTCTTTTCTCATCGCATCTGCCAGTGTTTATGTAAGCAAAAAAAAAAAAAAAAAAAAAAGCATGCATTATATTTTTATGAGCCTTGCGATTTATTCTGTTTTGTTGTCAGACCTTTGGGAATGCATTCTATAAACTTTATTGAGACAAGATATCTAGAGACGTTTGCATATGTCTGAGCTCAGCACAATATTACTTTTTAATGCACTTTTGACTTTGCAGGCAGAGGATACAGTAAAAAATGTAAAACAGCGGTAGTTGGGGCTTTTTTATTACCCACGTTTTGCCTTCCTGGTTCGAAAACAAACAAGTGCCTCATTCAAATGAGATAAACTAATACGCATTAGTTTGGCATAGTTACAAATGGGATATTTCTGTTGTTGAGTCAGAGATAGAGTTTTACTCCATGACGACAGGTACAGGGCACAAGGTGGAGAGCATTCTTGTCAGCGGAGGTCAGTACCAGCTCCCTGTTCCCCATATACTAAGAGAACAACCGTGGAGGATGATTGCAAGAATAAACTCACAGATTCAGAGACGGAAAGACCTTACTTCCATCGTGGGAAAGAAACAGAGTCTCAGGGAGGTTTAGATGTACCAGGTCACATGTTCAGTGTTGTGTTGTTAGGACACAACTTCAGAGAGGTAATCATGGCTGAAATCAAAGTGTGAAGCCTGAGCGACAGGGCCAGGGCCGGGACAGTGAAACAGGACAGAAATGGAGTCAGATGTGGTCAAGCACAAAGAAAATACACTAAAATGATGACAAATTTGAGCAAAACCAGCATAAGGGCCAAAGCCTGCGTGTTTGTCTTGGGTCAAGCAAGATGGGTGTTAATAAGGAAATAAGCCTGAAACAGTCACCATGGGAGACAAGTAGGTTAGAAATAATTATTTTTAAGTTTTTTTTTTTTTATTTTGAGAGAGAGAGAGAGAGAGAGAGAGAGCGAGCAAATGTGAGAGAATCCCAAGTAGGCTCCTCACTGTCAGTGCAGAACCCGACATGGGGCTCAAACTCATGAACTATGAGATTATGACCTGAGCCAAAACCAAGAGTCAGAGGCTTAATCGACTGAGCCACCCAGGTGTCCTATAG
The DNA here is from genome assembly GCF_018350155.1 of Leopardus geoffroyi. Classification (NCBI taxonomy): domain Eukaryota; kingdom Metazoa; phylum Chordata; class Mammalia; order Carnivora; family Felidae; genus Leopardus; species Leopardus geoffroyi. Next base: position 52,354,615 of record NC_059329.1, on the reverse strand, counting down.
GTGAGAAATAATTTGAGGTACAGGGGCTGCTGGTGCCCGGCCTGGCCTCATAAACTTGCCTCTCTGTGAGGCAACTCAATCCTAGCTAAGAGGAGGCAGTGTGGGGACAGCTGGGACCAGAGCTCGGATTCCAACAGTGATCTAGCCCTTTGCCTTTCTCCTCAAACCAGGCCACCCAATACGATACGAGAAGTTATTTTTGTCTTTGTTGGAAATTACCCATAAGTGTGTGGCTAAATGCAGGTTAACTGACAAACCTGTCCAAACAAAAGCACTGCAGAAAAGTTACAGGGAAATTTTCACTTCCAGGCTGCTGATTATAAACAAATCCTGGGCCTCAAAGAATCAAATGATCAATATTTGGGGCTCGGGTAGTTTTATGGTAAAGTGAAAGGAACTGAGATATTAAAATGAGTGCCTTTTAGGAATTTCAAGTAAAAGAGGGGGGGAAATCTTCAATATTAGTTTTTATTTCTTCATGTAAGGAACTTTAAAGTTTACAAAGTATTCCTCCTTCTTCACAACAGCCTTTGATAGGAATAAGGGAGGTTAATTGGCTTGCCCACAATTACAAAGCTGGGAAGCAGCACAGTTAGGATCTGAACCCAGGTGCCCTGCACTAATTTGGAGGCTTTTTCTTCTCATTCCCAAGAACATGTGTGTTTCTACTAATGGGGTATGGGGGAATCTCACTGTTCATAAAAATAGATGTGATCTTCCCTTAAGTCAGATGCATAAATGTGTACCTCATTTGAAAATCATTATTCCCGCAAATGTGGCAGAGATACACGTGGTTTGTGGACAGCAACAGCTAGCCCAGACCGCTGAGGATGAAGGCGGGATGGTAGAGAAGGGCACAATCACAACCATCCAAATAGTCTGGGTTTTAGAATTAGACCATCAAGGTGAGTATCTGGGCTTCACCTATTAACTGTGTGTTTCAGAGAGTTAACACCAGGAATCCGTTCTTGACCTCCCTATACCTTCTTCCCCATCCCTGCCATGAGTGCGTAAGGAGGTCCCTCTTTCTGCCCATAAGGCATCCTATATTACTCTTGTCATATGATTTATCAAGTACCAGAAAGAGAGTTTCTTAAGGACAGGGGCTGGGAAGATTTGTGCTTATATCACCAAGGCCTAGCATCATGCTTAATGTATGGTAGGCTATTGGTCGGTGTTCTCCAGAGAAAGAAAATCCATCTCTCTCTTTGTATAGGGGGAGAGAGAAGGAGGAAGACAAAGAGGGAAAGAGGAAAGGAGGAAGGCAGCAAAGGGCAGAGAGATTAAGGGTGGTTTATGTGACTGTTGTGGCTAGGAAGTCCAAAATCAGCAGGGTAGGCTGGCAAGCTAGAAACCCAGGAAGAGATGATATTGCAATCTTGATCCTGAAGGTAGTCTGGAGGAAGAATCCCTTCTTTCTCCAGAGAAGTACTTTTCTCTTAGAACTTTCAACTGATTAAATGTGGCCCCCCATTTTATGGATTTTGATCTGTTTTACTCAAAGCCTACAAATTAAATGTTCCCATCATCTAAAAAATACCTTCACAGCAATATGTAGACTGGAGTTTGACCAAACATCTGGGCAACATAGCCTAGCCAAATTATATATAAAATTTACCATTACCATAGGCTCTCAATAAATACTGGTTTACATGTCTGATATCTTCTGTTTTCTTCTCAATTATATCCTTTCTAACCCTGGTGCTGTCCTAGGAAGCTCTCTTGTATGTTCTATATTAATAGGGCTCTTGTGCCTTCTAGCTTCCATTGGACTCAGCCAATGGGGAACCCCAAGGGGAGAGAATAGTGGGAGGGAAGAAGGTGAGGTCAGAGTGTTTACTTTTCTGTTGCTCTCCCTGGAAGCACCTCTAGAACCATCTGTGTGCCTTAATTAAGAGTCACTGTACTTTTCAAGATAGGCTACTCTATGTGCCTCTCTTATTTAAGGCTCCAGTAACCTCTTCCCCACCCCCCACTAATCCTTTCAAAACTAGGTATCAGCTTTCCTTCTGCTACACCTAGGCTTCTACACTGTCCTTTGTGGTCCTCTTATATTTTATCTATATTTTTACAATAAGTCACCTTAAAATTAAACCCTCTTTGAATTAAAGTATGCATTCATTTATTGATTGATATCATTGACCAAATAAATTTAAATTGTTCTTCTTAACCTCTCCTTAGTTATGATTTCCTCATGTATAAAATGGGAATCGGATGCCTTTTGGATGATTAAACCAAATAATACAGGTACCATGCTTATTGGACACATGGCAAGTTCTTCACATAAAATAAACAGTTAACAAGTATTCAATCATAAAAGTAGTAATAACAGTAATAAAAAGGATAGCTGATTTGATACAGTCACCCAACCTAATTACAAAGATACATGATAAAATGAGAGCTGACAGGCTGAGAGCTTAAAATGCATCATTAGTCTATTCATTCACTTATCGAACATTTCCTGAGCATGCTACCAATAATAAGTGCTGGGAACACCAGGGTCAACAAGATGGATTCTGTGTACCCTCCTTACCATCGCATTAGCCAGAGTCTCTGTCACCCTACCTTGACAATGGTAACACCCTCGTACCTTGTCTCCCTGCTTCCACTTTGCCAAACTCCTATGCCTCATCTGTCATCCACCTAGGGAGGGGTCACGTCCCTCTCTTGCTTAAGACTCTGTGATGGCTTCTCAGTGTTCTTGGAATCAGGACTACAATGTGGAGGCCCCACATAAGTTAGTCCCTGGTCATCTCTGTGCCCATCTCGAGACACTCTGAGTTACTTGCTGAACTACAGCCACAGTGGTCTTGCTTTGGTTCTTAAAACCACCAAGTTCTTGCTTCACCTGTCATTCCTTATGTTTGAGCACTCATTTTTCCCTAGCCCATTTACTTCCCAATTTTTCCAGCTAGTCAGGATCCCTGTCACAGCCATAGAGTACATGTTCCTCTTTGCAATGGAATTCTTGTCATTTATTGATTAATGTGTTTCCCCCACTCTTTTTTTTTATATTTATTTATTTATTTATTTATTTTAACGTTTATTTATTTTTAAGAGAGATACGAGCACAAGTGGTGGGGGAGGGGCAGAGGGAGAAGGGGACAGAGGATCTGAAGCAGGCTCTGTGCTGAGAGCAGAGAGCCCAATGTGGGGCTTGAACTCACGAACCATGAGATCATGACCTGAGCCCAAGTCAGACGCTTAACCAGCTGAGCCACCAAGGTGCCCTTCCCCACTCTTAAAGAGTAAGTCTTATGATGGCAAGAACAGGGACATTTTGTTCACCACCATATCCTCTATCACCACATAAGTGTTCAGTGCCCAAGACGAGGTCCTGACCTCAATCAAGTTCATCATTTTGTTCTAGTGGTTTGATTCCTGTAAGAAATGGGAAGAAGTGAGGATTTTGCTCTATTTCTTGCTTCTAGGTAGGAAGTTCCATGAAATGTATGGAACCTAAGACACGGTGTGAGGATGCTGAAGGGATATGACATCTAGAATTAGATCACACAAATTTAAACCCAGCTCATCATCCTTAAGACAAAGACAACATAGGCAAGTGACTTAACCTTGGAGAACCTCAGATTCTGCCCTTAAAATGAAAATAGGGGGTGCCTTTGTGGCTCAGTTGGTTAAGCATCCAACTCTTGATTTCAGCTCAGGTCATGATCTCATGGTCAGGAGATGGAGTCCCGCATTAGGCTGTGTGCTGACAGCATGGATCCTACTTGGGATCCTCTCTCTCCCTCTGCCCCTTCCCTGCTCATGGTCTCTCTCTCTCTCTCTCTCTCAAAATAAATAAATAAACTTTAAAAAATGAAAATAGTAATTACTGCTTCACAAATTTCAGGAGGATTGAGTGACATAAAATACTAAAAGCACGTAGTGCAGTGCCTGGCACAGAGTAGTTCAATAACTTTTATATTTTTATTTGTTATGATCACTAGTATTATCATCCTTACCACAATAATCCCTTTATTCTGTGAAATGAAGAGCCTGTGGAAATGTGTATAAAAATAAGTGGATGAGATAGTTATAAATGAGGCAACCACCCACTATCTATCTCAGTGAAATGTCAAAAGCAAAACATAAGAAGTTATATAGTATGGTTAGAAATCAGCTTTTCAGAAATTTTTCAGAGTCTTCCAGCATTAATCGAGGGAGTAAATTTAGAATTGGATATAGAGTCGATAACTCTTACAGTAGGAATGTATACTGTGTCTGTATGTGGGGGGGGCGGGGTGCAGTGTGGAGTCAGAGCCGGATGGAGAGGCGGCTATAAAAGAAGTAAATTATGGGGAGCGTTAGGCCTTTGAGGTGGAGGAACCCTCAAAGCTATGGTGTGGCCCACAGCAGGTGGTTAAAGAAGGGCCTGAGCTACAGAAATGTTATATGTGTGTATATGTATATATATGGACGTACGCATATTTACACATGTGCATATATATACATACATAATTTTTTTCCAAGTATTCCCTCTAAAGCCAGTATTCCTATAAATGAAAACCACCATCTAAAGGACTTCATTCTGGCGGTGCCTCCCTGGACTTGTCAATGACATTCAGGAGAGAAAGCAGCAGCCCCGAGACCACCTCATAGAAGCCAAGAGATACTAGTCTCTGAGCCATTTATCCAGTTCCAGCAGTAATCATGCAATCAGTACGGAATGGTTGATCGCCTTTCCATAGCCCAGAACTGGGAGGGGGCTCAGAGCGGGGTTTCTGCTGTTAGACTGATGCTGTAACATTCCTCATTGTGAAAATTCATCCACATATGAATACAATCTAAGTCCTCAGGTGTTGAAAATCATTCAAACATCCAAGTAGGTATCAACAATACAAGGAAAACACATGGTGAATTTTATATTCCAACGAGCCTCTTTTTATGCTCCCCTTCTGTCACGTTGCCCTCCCCAATGTAGGACCCACTTGTTTACACTGTTCTCAGAGTGCTGGTAAAGAGAAGGGCCTTCAGAGGCTGTCAGAGCTGGGCATGGAACCCAAGCCTACTTTTAACTAAAAGGCCACCTCCCTGGTCTCGGTATTGGTCAATATTTCTGTGACATTGTATTTAGTCTTATCATTTGTCTCAAATCTTTACTGGACTGAGACAGAGAAAAAACAGTATTTATTATATGACCTTGCCTTATTTTCTTAACTTCTCTGGGCCTAAGTTTTCTCATATGCAAAGTGGAGATAATAGTACATTCCTCAGTGGATTACATATTAATACCCTGTTTTATTACAGAAAGAATTCAGGAAACAGAGGCACTTTGGGGATGAAAAAATAAAACAAAGAATGCAAACTGCCTATCAAAGTATCTGCAATGAGATACACAATCACTTCCTGTTAATCCTCTCTCTTTGCTCATTTTATTTTCCTTTTCTAGTGAGAAAAGAAAAATTAACTTCCTCTCTTCATCTCCCCTCCGTTCCTTGCCTCTTATAGCTTTGTACTGAAACAAATGTGTTGAGCCACCATTGTACACAGAGACCAGTGCTGAACCCTGGGGACATAAACATGAAGAGAGGAAGGCAGATCCCTAACCTGAAGACTCTCAGACCAATGGCTAGGAACAAATGTGAATGCACACAGTTGTGTTTTGAGGTTAATTAAAATAGGGGTATTGCAAAGGAAAGCTTCCCTGGGGAAGTGACATGTGAGCTGGCCTGATGTCCCTTCTGCTCCAAGATAGTGTCATCCCGGGCTGCTTCTTTTCAGTTTGGGGCACCTATATTTGCATGCTGGAGAGAGGACCCATCTAAAGCCGATTTGATTCTGGACACAACCTATCTTCTTAAAGGATGACCAACTCCACCTGAGAAGTAAATGTTTGGAGATTTGTCTTCAACTTGGCAAAAGGAAGACTTGGATGGCCCTCCAGGGAAAGTGGCCCTGCAATTCTATTGCCGTTAAGTGGCCCTGCAATTCTATTGCTGGCCCGGCCAGCCTGCCCTGTCCCATGGAGGAGCAGGCATAGCAGGGAAAGAGTTCATCCTCACACTAGCCCCTTCTTGTCTCTCTTTTGTTGTGTTCAGAGCTTTCTTTGCAATCAGAGAGGAAGTTAGATCTGAAGATACTGCAATCTGCAATATTTGGGAAAAAAAATATCAGGTCATTGTTATTTATTGGAACAGCTCTTCCGTATAAGTCTCAGTGATGCCTGGATAATGAAAGTTCTACTGCTTGCATATCCACATCTATTCAAAAGAGTTCTTGCCAGCCACTGGCCCTTTTGAAAAAAAGTCTTATATTAGATTCTAACATCTTTATTGACACTCATATTGAGTGGCTTGGAAACATAGTCACTAAGTCTATAGTTTGGCTTCACTCTTTTTGGCCTTTTCCAAGCAAAATCTTATCCAAGAATCTAGCTGAGTATAATTTACATAGAAATGATCTACACCAATATCTATGTCTATACCTTCCTCAGGATGATAACATCATACTTCTTGGGAAAAAAAAAAAAAGTTCCTTGTGTCTGCTATTACTGCATAGTCCTAGTGGGAAGAGTAGATCTCAGAGCTCTGCCTCCTTGACATGAGTGTGAGCATGTGATCCAATTTGGGCCAATCACAAACCTTCCAAAGGAAATTTTAAGTTGGAAATAAGGGAAAAAATCTCTTTCTACATGGTATCTAACTTGGCAAGATGGGAGCAACAGATATTTTCTGCCTCTCCACTAGCTGAGATGAAGTTCAGCTAGAAAGGAAAGGAGGGAGGGGAGATGGAGAGAGAAACTTCTTGGAGCTCCAGACCCTGGTTCCTGTCATATTAGGGGCCCCCCTAACTCCCTGTTTTTCTTCCATTTGGTGATAGGAGTCAATAAATTCCCCCTCCTAGATATTCTAGTTTAAGCGGAATGTCTTCAACTTGCGATCAGAATCATCCTGAAATATTTCCCTCTATTACGCTTACCTCTTTTCAGGAGGAAGTTGGCGGGGGCCAGGGGGGTGGTGTCTGTGTGTGTGGCATTTTTGAAAGTCCAAAGTGAAAGTTAAAAGATTACCCTTATATCCTAGGACAAACAATGGTACAATCACGGAATAGAAAGAGGTTTAAGGAAAACGGTATGGACTTTAGAGCTGCCATAACAAAGTTGCACAAGCTGGGTGGTTTGAAACAACAGCCATTTGTCCTCTGAGTTCTCCAGGCCAAAAAATAAAAAAACCAAGTTGTCAGCCCGGCAACAATTCCTCTGGAGGCTCCAAGGGAAACACTTTCCTTATCCCTTCCAGCTTCTGGTAGTTCCTAGTGGTTTTTGGCTTATGACAGCATAGCTCCAGTCTCTGCCTCTGTCTTTACATGGCCTTCTTCCCTTTGTGTCTTTCTGAGTTATCTTTCTGACTCTTATTCTCATTGGATTTCAAGCCCACCTTAATCCAGTATGACCTCATCTCAACCTTTTTTATATTATTTTATTATTGTTTTTAAAGTTCATTTATTTTTGAGAGAAACAGGAGAGACAGAGCGTGAGCAGGGAACGGGCAGAGAGAGAGGGAGACACAGAATCCGAAGCAGGCTCCAGGGCCAAGCTGTCAACACAGAGCTGACATGGGGCTTGAACTCACGAACCGTGAGATCATGACCTGAGCCGAAGTCAGATGCGTAACCGACTGAGCCACCCAGGTGCCCCTCAACCTTTATTTTATCTTCAAAGGTCATTATTTTCAAATAAGGTCCCATTGTAAGGTCCCAAGTGGACATGAATTTTGGGAGGACACTATTCAAAACACTGTAACATCCAAACTGAATTAAGGTTGAGGCCTGCATCTTACAAGACACTATTAAGTATGTAAATCTAGATAAAAATCATTTAAACTCTGAACCTCAGTTTCTTTTTCTATAAATGGATGCAATATTAACTATCTCTAAAGAATTTTTGTCAACATTAAGGGAAATGTAGGAACCTTATCTTTCCTAGTACATGACACAAAGTAGGTGTTTAAAAGTTAAATTTCTAAAACTAATTTACTTCACTAATGATTGCCATTAATTATATAAAAAGGAAGAATTAAATACATGTTTAAGTACATTAAACAGAGGTAAAAGCAGTCTACTGTGGGAGTTTCACCGAGGAGATCGAGGAAGGCTTGTGGTTCAGGTGCCATGTTTAACTGGATTTTAAAAATGAATAATTTCATTAACTGGCAATGTTATGGGTGCACAATTAAAGTCAATTCAGGAGAGGGCCTCTGCAGATAATGGTCAACATGAAGTATAGCCCTCTAGTGGTCCAATTCACTCCACATGATTCCTTTAGGAGTGGACAGATATCACACACTTTAGACAAAACATCAGTTTGATAATTTGGGCTTTTATAATTTCAGTAGGAGTAATTTCAAGATGGCAATCTATGATGATAATCTGTGAAGTAGATATTCTATATTATAAAAAATAAATTAGGGGGAGTGGAGTTTCATATTTTGAAAATAAGTGCATGATCAGGTCAACGTTTTACAATGAATACTGAGAAACCAAAATTCTAACACTACCCCATTTGGAATGTATGCTGAAATTTACATGTTATATGTCTTGTTCCCCAGCTAGATGGTAAGCTCCCTGAAAACAGAGGTTGTGGCTGCCCATCACAGTGACTCTCGTGCTGGAGTATGATAGGGTCTTGCTCCTATTTGGTAAACAAGTAAATGAAATTACGTCACATATCGTATCCCATATGAAAAATTGGTCAATGTGCAATCCCGAGTCATGTGCTTTCATTCTCATTATTATCTTTTTTTTTTTTGCCATAACTTTGCTAATGAGATCAAGAGCCCCACAAGTGGAAGTACATTAGGATGAAATGTGGACAACTGATCTTCCAGCTTTCACTTCTGCACCCTCCACTCTGCAATTTGTTATGTATTTAGTGGTCACAGTGAGCCTTTTAAAACGTTAGACCCTGCGGCTGCCTTGCTTACATTCTCCACAGGTGTCTGTGGTAGATAAAGAAGACTATACATTCTGGCTACCTCTCTCTTTGAAAGGTGAAGCCCAATTCTGTTTATTTGTCCTCCCACTAAATTTTCTGGCCTCAGAACTTACTTGACCAATGGAATGTGGTAGAACTTATTTTTCTTCACACTTGCCACTACTAACACCTTATGTATGTGTTTATTATCAGTCCCAGGCTCTCTCATAAGCTTCATGAAGGTATAGACTTTGTCTATTCATAGCTTTAGTTCTCCGTGCCTAGAACAGTTCCTGTCACATAGTAGGAACTCAATAAATACATGTGGGATAAATGAATCAAATGGGCCTTAAAAATTTCAGTTGTTTACACTGCACTGGTGACAAAGTGGTGATCTAAAAATGTTCCCTTTCCTTGGCAGGAGATAGGCTGACCAACTTAATTGTTATTTCCTCGGCTTGAATTTCTATGATTTAACTTAATCTTCCATCCTTGCCCTTCAAACCTATGTGTTCTTGATTTAATCAGCAGGATCAGAACTATTGCACTTCCCATTGCCCTTCAGCCACTAACAGAAAAATGATTGACAGTTAATCATGTCTGAAGGAGATCTCTTCCTCTCTTTTGCCTTTTTCCATATTAGGGTTGAACTAGGTTACTCACTTGAATAAAATAACCCATATTAATACATATTTTAAGTCTTATTTCTCATAGTCTTCGTGTATGTGTTTTTGCTTCTCCAGGTTTTAAACCAAGTGGCAGTACTCAGTCAACTTTATAAGGAAAAAAATGCAATAGAAGAAAAAAAAAGAAGCAAATTGACATTGATTGAATATCTACTATATATTGGGCTCTGTACTTGAATTTTTCAGTTTATAAAATGTCTGGCCCTTCATTCTGGTCTTGGAGCACTGGGGTCATTTCTGAAATTTGAATCTCTATCATTTTCATGTCACACAGAATTGCAGGCATAGGTCAACAGAGGTCATTGTCAACATTAAACAGAAAATATTGTCAATTTTCCAATGTTAGTGCAAATATATATGATATGCTTTTTCTTCTTCTTCTTCTTCTTCTTCTTCTTCTTCTTCTTCTTCTTCATATGTTAAGTCAGGTAGGCTGGGAGGTTTATATTTACAACAAATCCACCAAATCCCTAAATGCAAACTCCATGGAGGTAAGGGACTTAGCTTTGTCCATACTTTATCCCCTGTGCCAAGAATAGTGCCAGTTCCACAGTGAGTACCCAGTTGTTGTTGTGGAATGAACACTATTAATAGTTTATTGGTGGGTCTGCCTATCATTGTTGGTCGAATACAAACATTCAAACCTACACAGCATGTTTCTCTTTTTAATAAAAGAAACTTTCTCCCCAATACCCTGAGATGTCTAACCCCATTGATTAAGCTCTACATGGCCTCACTTATCTAGACTTGATGCAGTACCTCTCTGTGCCCTTCAAAATATATTCTTTTTTTGTTTTGAAAAACTTTTAACGTTTATTTATTATTGAGAGACAGAGACAGACAGAGCATGAATATGGGAGGGGCAGAAAGAGGCGGAGACACAGAATCTGAAGCAGGCTCCAGGCTCTGAGTTGTCAGCACAGAGCCTGAAACGGGGCTCAAACTCACAAACCAGGAGATCATGATCTGAGCCAAAGTCGGACACCCAGCCGACTGAGCCACCCAGGTGCCCCCAAAGTATATTCTTAATGTCTACAAGTGCTATTGCCAAATCTTATTATTTCCTTTCTTCTAGACCCTTAAATACAATGATCACCTCCCAGAGATTATCAAAAGCTAATGAAGAGAAAACAACTCAGTTTCAACTACTCAAAAAGGATTGCCTTATTCTCTTTGTTTCCTTCTCCCAAGCTCTTAACTTTCTCCTATATGATCTTCTGGTTTGATCTTATATGATCTTTCCCAATTTGATGCCACCCTTTCCTCACACATACACATGTACACTTACAAGCAAGTACCACTGGACTCTAAGCTCTCCATCCTCTCTTGCTACTAGTGGGAGATGCAGCTCCTATAAGAGACCATCTCTTTATTCATTTGTGTATGAATATTTTTTGAGCAACTGCTATTGGTCAGGCATACCTATAGGTACTGTAACAGGGATGAACCTTAGCCTCTGTCCCTTAGAAGTCTAACTGTCTGAGCCAACCTACTTTTTATGCTACATATCAGCAACCAGGATTTCCCGCTGGAGCGAGTGGCTAAACAACGATAATCCTCAAAGGTACAAAAATTTTTATAAAATTTCTGTTTCTTTAATTTTTTTAAGCAAAGTAGTAATAGGTTGGAGCAAATATAAAAATCATGTACTATTTTTCCAGAACAAATAGTGTTAACATATAAATAGGTCATACATTATAAATGATTACTTTTAGATAATACAAAGAAAAAACATGGAAAACAGTAGCAAATGTCTACAGTATTTTTTCTCAAGAAATTCTCCATTGTTAAGAGGATGCATATTTTTAAAATTCTAGATCACGCTTTGTTTGGATTTTCTTACACATCAGCTTTGGCTCTCTTTAAGGTTAATGCATGAGGTGGCAGTGGGAGATGCATGTATTAAAGGCATAAATCCATAAAGACTCAACAACTATTTATTCAGCACCTACTCAGTTGTTGGTTGTTCCAGGTACTAATGTAGACTCATATGATTAAATAGGATTATCTGGGAGATATTCATACACAAAGAGCAGTAAACGGAATTACACAGGAAGGAACAAGGTGCTGCATGCTGGGGGTTATTTTTCAGCTAGGACCTCAACCAAGAAGTTGTTCTTCCCACAATAAATTTACCCTGCTTGCTTCTGGTACAGAAACTCAGGAGAAGTTGGCAGAGATGATAACAGGGCACAAAGTATTCAGAGCAGGGTGAGTGAGAGTATTGTAATGCTAGGAAAACAAAGAGATACAAGAGCCTTCTGCTAGTTATGAGTAATTAGCATCAGGCATTTAGAGAATCTTAGAGACAGACCTTCATACACATTAATTTATAACGATTTACAAATGAAGTCAACATAAACAATCATTATCAACAGAGACTGGAAATAAATTGCTAAAGACAACATCATGGCATAGATGTTCATAGTATCACATTCTCTGGCTACTTCCTGAATTTTTAGGTCACATTCTCAAACTCTACCACTCTGATAATTCTTGGACCTCACAGAGACTTCTGTTCTTCGGCATTACAGTTTTCTAAACTATCCAACACACTCCTCGTGCCCTTTCCCTCCTTAAATAGCTCTGATTCCTTTGCTCATTAACACAGAGTTGTGGTTTTCTATTTTTTATTGTGAGTCCTTCTTTGTTGTTTGGATTTCCTGACAGACTGTCTTCTACATCTACTTATGTCATGTGCTTAAGGAATAGGCTGAAATGGTTGCTGGAGTATTTACTCCACTCTATTTTCAGTGAGAATGAGCATTAGGCCTTTTCCTCTACTTGTCTCCCTAAATAATTTCATTTGGTACCATGCCCTTAAGTATCATCTATTGTTGTATGGATCCCAAATATATAAGTGCATCCTAGATCTTTTTCACTTCCAGACTTATTTATTCATGGCCTCTGACCACCTCCATTTTAATAGCTAGTCATTACCTAAAATTCAGAATGTTTGAAAAAGTGTTCAAAACAGAGCTTTTGACTCCCTAATACCATATAATTGTTTCCTGACTCTTTCTTGATAAACAGTACCACCATTCACTAGGTTGTTCAACACAAAAGCTAGCAGTAACCATTAGTTATTGTCTTTCCTTCCTTGATCTCCTTTTGCCCCATATTTGGTCTGATGTCAAGTTCTGTTCCAAGGCCATCCACTTCTTTTTATCTTCCATAACCACTACTACAGCTCACATTGTCCTCATCTCTTCCCTGTATTACTTTCAGACCTTTCTAACTTGTTTCCCTGTTTCTACTCTTACTTTCCTTTCTCCCACTATGTGCCAAATAGCTGATTTATTTTATTTATTTCATTACAAAGTAGTTAATATTTCAAAAATATAATTTATATCTTATCACTGTGCCACATAAAACCCTGCTAGGACTTTCCTTTTGACCCTTAGAATAAAATTCAAACTCTACAGCATGATTGGAAGACCAGCATAAGCTGCTATCTGTGAACTGCCTGCTGTAGTCCACTCTTCCTTTTGCTCACTTATGGTCCAACTAAACTGGCCTCCTTTCTGTCCATCAATTAATTTAGTATATGACTGAGCAGCTCCTAAATGCCACTCTTCCCCAAAAGTAAACAAAAAGGGTCCCTGCTCACAGGAACTTACCTTTTAGGGAACAGACAGTATTTACTCCAGCAGGTATAGATAGGATAACTGTTGTGAATGAATAATAAGATAAGAAAATAGAATAAAGAATGATTGAGGCTACTATATTTAGGTAGAGTGGTACAGAGCAGAGATCTAAAGAAAAGGTACGAGTCAAGAGAATTCTCATGAATGACTAATTCAAAGCAGAGGGAACAGAAAGGGTGAACATTTTGAAATGAGAACTTGTGTGTTTTTGAAGAACAACAAAAAAGCCAGTGCAGCTGGGACAGGATGAATGACAGAAAGAGGTATCAACATTCTAGGCTGTGTTTTTCTTTGTAAACACTTCAGCTTTCACAGTCAGTGAGATAGAGAGCCCCTAAAAGAGGTTGAGCAGAGGAGCATCTGACTCAGTCTAGTCCCTGGAAGATGAGGAAGTTCAGATGAGAACTTCAGTTCATGTGAGAAATGGTGATGACTTAGATGAGAGAGGAAGTAGTAGCAGTGGAGAGAAGTAATGGATTTGAACATGTGTTTTGAAAATAATACTGAGACAACTTAGTGTAGGGTTGGATGTGGATATGGGTAAGAGAGAAGGATCAAGAATGATTACAAGTTCTTGCATTGTTGGCCTACTGGATGAACGGGTGATGAGCTAGAAAGTCAACAGTGTCCTGGGTCCTAATAAGAGTCCATAAACAAATAATGTATTCCACAGACAGTTATTAGGATGTCTGTTGTATGTCAGGTATAGTGCTGGACATAGAGTGTACTAAAATGACTCAAATTCTGATCCTGTCCCTGAAGTATTCACAGGAGAACATGAGACAGATGCACACAATAAGTGTATACCTCTCATACATCCATCAGCTGAACACAATTCAAAGGACACACAGCGTTAATAACTCCAACCTCAGGTAGAAACCCTGGAGTTCTTTCCAACATTTCTCACCAAATCCTTTTGTGTCCTGTGGCAGTTTGCAATTTCATTTCTTCTTTTAATTTTCTATAATAGTTACAAATCAGAAATATCATTATTTAGTGACCACATAAATGGCATACCATTTCTCATTTAAAAATGATTTACCACTCCAATGTGAGTTCAATGTCTTTATCAGGAATAGGAAACTGCAGGCTAAGAATACATTGATCTAAATATCTACTCAGTGGCTAAAAGGAACACAAATAGATTCATAAGTAATGAGATGATTGACCTTACGCCACTAACAGTAAACACTTTCAACTAGAGATTTCCCTGTAATTGTTGTAATTAAGGACACCTTTCTGGATCTATACTTTTTGGGTGTTTTGAAGTCACGAATGTGCCATGAACTCAGATCAATGGACATTTGCCAAGCTCCATCAACACAGCCTTTCTGGGCTTCTTGTTCCAATCACAGTGGCTATGGCCAACTTCTAAAAAAAGGGAACATTCTGTGCTTTTGAAATATGAGTGGATATAAAAGACAGCAGGTGGCTGAAATTGGATGGAATGTTCAAATTTTAATTAAACCATCAACACAATTGCTAATGATAGGAATATCAACAGTTTGCTGAAGGAATAATGACTGAAGCTAGTGAGAAAGTAGAATAAGTTAACAGATTTTTGAGACTATGTTAGCTAACTCACTTAGAGTTATAAAAATTTAAACTTAAGTCAGTCATCTTTTTCTTGATTAAGTCTTTCCCCTTCTCTTAGGTATGGTTACATGCCCCTTTGGGGTGCTCTCATAACACTCTGCCCATACCTCTATTTTATGTCCTCCTATTAAATATGAACATTGTGTTCAAATGGGAGAGCAGCCCTGAGACTTTATGGAAACTTAATACTTGGAGTGTATAGGCCATTTTTAAAGGTCTCTGGTAATCCTTTCAGTGATGTGATCATTAAAAAGATATAGTAATAGTATTTTTCAGGAGCCTCCTCTGTATTAGACATGTTTAGGGCTATAAGTACATTATTGCATCTAATCTGCATAACAGATTTCCAAGGTAGGTATTATCATTTTTTTAAATAGAAAACTGGGGGTCAGAAATGTGAAGACCTTGTCCAAAGTCACTCGGCCAAAATATGGTGGCACTAGGTTTCAAACTTAGGCTTATATATATTTAAAAACATTCAACATTGGTCTTGAGCTCCTTGAGGCCAGAAATAAATTAGTGTAAGCATGACATTAGGCTTCTCCAGGGGTGGTTATACATAGTCTTAGAAACAGAGTCATTGATAAAATATTTTCTCTTAAGCCTATGTTAGTGTTTCTTAAATTTGGCATTACTGACATGTGGGGTTGGGTAGTTCTTTGTTTTGAGGGGGTTTTTCTGTGCATTGTTGGACATCTAGCACCATCATGGGCCACTATTCATTGGATACCAGCAGCACCTCCTGAATTCTAACAGCCTAAAATGTCTTCAGACATTGCTCCATGTCTCTTGTCTCACCTTAAGAACCACTGGTCTACACATAGAATACTAATTCTGTCTCATGTTTCTTCCAAGTAGTGTGTGTGTGTGTGTGTGTGTGTGTGTGTGTGTGAATGAGAATAAATTTATTACAGGACTCCCTCAAGCTTGACTATAATGAACTCCACCTGCAAGTGAAGTGAGAAAAAAAAAGACTTAATGAGTTGCTAAAATGTTCTAAAGTTAATATTTAACTCAAATGGGATCAGCACTTTCTTGGAACAAAATGTGTAACTGAAAGACAAAAACAAAAGTCTTTGCAAAGGCGCTTCTCTGCTGTGTGAATCAGGCCCTGGAGTCCTACTCCACTAAACTTTACAGCACACATTTTCTTAATGGCAACTAGGGAAACTAGACACTAATACTGCCCACCCACCACTCCCCCCCCATACACAAAATTCCAGATCCTTTAACAATGCAGAAAGGAGTCATTGTGGGCCTCACACCCGTGTAAATTATACTATAAATATTCATTAAAACCCAAGTCTGGAAACGCATGCTACTTTTACAGATGATGAGGCAGAAAGTAGTCAGAAGGACTATTTAGATGAGGTCAGGGGGAGCACACCATACTGAGGAGGAAGTGGAGATAAATCTCCTGTGGGGAGGGAGGAGCATGGGAGTAAGGAGCTGTATTTGCTGAGTGCCTCTATGTGAGACGGGCGTGTAGTAGGTACTCAAGAAATAGTAATCCCAGTCCTGCTACATTTAAAGAAACTACAGTTTTTACTGATCGATTATTGGCACTGACTATACAGACCACTCCGTGTTAAAAAAAAATAGCATTTAGTCCTTGTCTGTCTATACATGCAATGTTTTCTGGCTTATTACACGCTTTATCTCATTTATGATTATCATAACCCCCAAAGTCAGTATAATATTTCTTATTTTACGGATGAGAAAGGCAAGGCAGAATGAATTGCCCAAGGCCATAAAACTAATAAAAAGGGGCCAAAATTTGAATGTAGGTCTGTGAACTCCAAAGTGAATGTTCTATTAGTTACATTACAGTATAGAGAATATAAAATGTAATATATTTGATGGTGGTTCACATTAGCTTTATTGATGTTCAAAATAATTCTTTTCTATAATAAGGAGGACAAGTTAGATTCTCTAATTACAATGAGCAAACTGAGCCTTATTCCTCATTCAACCCCCTCCCCCAGGGATATTACTGAACTTAAAAGTAGAAGCAAAGAGAATCACTACCATCCCTAAGGCTCATTTTGCCTGGGTCACTGTGGCTGGGGCAGAATCCTGGCCTCACCAGTTTCAGCTGTGTGAGCATACAGACGACTTAACTTACTTGTATCTCATTTCATTTCTCTGAAAAAAATGGCAGTAATAAAAGTGCCTAGTTCATAGTGTGAAAGTGAAAACAGAATGAGATTACACATACAGAGTTTAGAAGAGTGAACGAATACATAAAGGATCAATAAATGTTAGTTACCTTTATTATTTTTATTCTTTTAGCAAACATTGATTGAAGACCTGTTGTATGCAAGATGGCTAGCTAGTTAGCATGGGGAATTCGGCAATTGTTTACTGAGCACCAACTATGTGCTAGCCACTATTTCAAGCGCGTGGGTTACATCAACGAACTGAACAGACGAACATGACGTTACCATTGTTCTTCCTGTGCCCCCTACAGTGTAACACATTTACTAATATTGGAGTCTTGCCTGGTGGATCACAAGTCAGCTGTCACTGCCCAATCTCTTCCCACCACCTTTCCTGTTATCATTCTTTCATCCCTTCTAAGCACGCTGAGTGTCCAAGCAAGGGAAGACATACAAATGGTATTAAACACACACACGTAAACACACGTTTGATATTCAATCAATGCAGGCACTGTTAATATGCTCATGCATTATCTCATTTCATCCATTTTATCCTCCAACAACTGTATGAAATATTTTCCTTTATTAATGGTCACTTAACAGATGAGAAAAAAAATGAGTCTCAGAGAGGCTAAGTAACTTGCCTGAAGTTGTACAGCCAGTGAGTAACTTGTCTGTTACTGGAAATAAGTTCTCTGCCCTCAGGGCCCTCCCATAGGACCTTCTGGTATTTACCTTCTTGATGGAGTCAGGCACCTGAACATCCATACTCTTTCTTGGGAAACAGTAATCCTTCAGGGAATGAAAACATGCTCTCTTTTCAAAGGTAGGAGAGCCCTCTTTGGAAGTGGAAGCTTGTTGCTCGCATAGGATCACAAAGGAAAAAGTTGAAAAACCATAATTTGAATCCAGATTTGACACAAAATATTTCCAGGTGTATTTTGCTCTGTGATCTTTCTTAGCAGTGGTGGGATTTAAGGTCAGATGGAAAATTTGGTGCGAGCTGTTTCTTTACAAACGATCCCCCAATGAAGCCTTTTTGATGTTCTCTCTAAATAAGGTTAGACAGCCAGATGCAGGGATACACTGGATGTATTGAAGGGGGAAAAAAACATTTAACATGTGTTCTACTATCAAAATACACTGCCTCTGGCATACTATGAATAAGAATTTTTACAAATCCTATAATTATTCTTGGAACACATTTCCATTTTTATGTTAAATGTGTTCATTCATGAAATGTAAACACTTAAAAAAACACATCACTCATTTTATAACCCTATTTTGACATTTTTGAGGCTTAAAAATACAAATTTTTAAAGGACTGTCCATTAGTGAGGAATGAGGCTGGGGGAGAATTGTTAGTTTGTTCTAGTCACAGATCAGTTCACAAAACTGGGACCAGAGATGCATGGGACATAGTGGGAAGAGGATGGTGAGGGCAGGTATGACACTTGCCTTCTTAAATTTGGAGGAAAGTGAGAGAAGGGCGAGAGAACCAGTGGCAGCAAGAAAGGAGGAGGAAGAGGAAAAAAAAACCCTGTGGGGAGGGTTGCAAGGTATGAAATTGTGAGAAAGGAGAAGAATGAGGGGGAAAAATCTGCAAGCCTTGCCATTGGCTAAATTGAATCTCATTTTAATGTCTCTTACAGATGCCAGTAAAATTAGAATGGTAGACTTTTTGTTTTCTTTTCTTTTTAGTAATGTACTGCCACAATTAGCCTGAACCACATGGGATCTCTAAATTTGCAACTGTTGTATAAATAATCCTTGAATGGAGTCTAATTAGGAGTAACAACACCATGGAAGTAATAGATAATCTAAATATATTCGATATCCATTTAAATCAATTCTAGTCAACAGGCATTTATTGTGCACATACTATGGACTAGATACTGCCTTTCAGAGTTCAAAGATACAACTGACTCATTTCCTTCCTTCAAAGAACTCAGAGACTGTTTTGAAAGAAAGAAAAAAAAAAGTACCATGCACATTACAAGACAGGGTGCTAGTACATATATTTAAAGCATATAAAATATACAGAAGGTGATAGAAAAGGTTTCAGGTAAGTTGGTAGACTTCAGAAAAGGGTTAGACATTTGCCCGACAAACAAGCAAGAGAAACAGTCATGATCAAATGCCCAGAAATATGAAGTAGCACAGACTACTTGTGGACATTCTAGTGCATTCTCTCTTACGTGAAGATGCCTCTTAAAATGACTTGTAGGTATGTTACAAGGTGGAGACTCCGGGTCTCTCCCTTGATCTCTGCATTAGGATGCGAGTGTGTGTATTTTCAGATATCTTCCAAATGAATCTGATATATACTCCTTTTTAAGAGCCAATTATTTGAGTTTTTCAGTAGATAGAATGTAAATTCTGAAGCAGGTGCCAGAGACAAAAGTTATTGTAGAATAGCAACATAAATGCAGACATTAAATACAGAGATCCCTGGACTTTTTGTTTTTTCTGCTTTGAAATGCTCTGACTATGCAGTTACATTTCCATGTGTGTTACACATCTTATCGTAATTCCATCCAGAGCTTTCAAGCTTCTACTATAAAGAAATTCCACTAGTAAATAGAATTTTACATTCTTCACTATTTTATTATGAACTGCAGTAATATTCTTTGTGGAGTTCACAGCCTCATTTTAACCCAGAAATGGTGTACTTGTTTGGAAGTGACAGCCAAGTATATGAATAATCTCCAAACAACCCCACTAACCTAAGGATTCTCCCTACCTATATGAGGCTTCGCTTTCCCTGTCTCTCTCATAAGTACTATTTGGACAATTAACCTTCAGCCCTGTATATCCTTCTTTCAAGTATAGTTCTCTAGGAGAATGAGAGCAAGGGACAAATAAACATGAGAACAGTTTTTACATAATTATGCTAGACTGGCTTTAAGAATGTGTGGAGAAAATGATAGGGATCCATTTTCCATAATCTTTGTTTGGGTGTGCATCATTTTCAAGTTGACAGTCTGTTGAAACTGAAAATAAGTCCCCTGGCTGATTGAGGTGACATAATTTTAATAGATATTAAATGTCATATGCAAAAAGTTGACAAGTCTAATTGAGTTTTCTCTGATATTAATCAAATTAACTGACATGGAAAGTTTCTAAGCCTAATGAACATAGGCTGCTGTCCAAACCAGTTACCATCCAAATACAGGCAAAGATGGACAGAACTAATTGTGCTTTATGAACTGGGCGTTTGGATACTTGGAAAGAAGGTTCAGTTGAAAGGAAGACCTTGGAGCTTTGTGTGTTGTAGTCTATCCCTTGAACGTCTTTCTCTGCAAACATAATGAGTTCACAGACTGCACAGATTCTCTTTTACATATCCCTGCCATCCAGGGTCCTCAGGGCCTGCATCTGCCCGTCAAAGAGGAGGCCTTCAGAGAAGTTCTGATGAAAGAACAGATAAATGAAATAAATTCCTTACAGCATTCTCAGGGTTGGGAACTCCTTTGTAGCTTTCTTATCTCCAAACTCTCCCCTGACTGTAGCTTCCTCCAGGGTGGAAACGATTCCATTCCTTTGGGTTTCCAGCTCATCCATGGGCTTTAAATAAAGGATCTGTGACATCTTTGATTGCCCTTGCAGATCCCCTTGCTATCCCTTACTACTCTGTCCTTTGTCAGCTACGTCAGGTCTCCCTAAAGCTCTGTTTTCTGGCTCGTTTGGCCAGTTGATGCCCCAGCAGGAGTTGAGAGGGATGATGGGAAGAGCGTGAAGTTGTGGTACCTATTCTCAGGCTCCCTTCCTGCATAGGCACCTGACACAGGCTTTAGCCCTCTACCAATATTACTGACTCTCAAAGAAACCAGCTTGACAGTTCTCTTTCCTCCCTGCTTCCAGTAACGTCTCTCTCCTCCTCACTCCAGGCTTAAGGATGGTGTATCTTGTGGTCTTTAGTATTGTGTTGCTCTGCAGTCTGGTCCACACCATTTTAAATAGTCTCCTTATGGAGCCTACCTTGAATTATCTAGCTTTTTTAAGTGGAGGAGCAGAGAGGAGAGACAGAATCTCAAGCAGGTTCCATACCATCAGTGCACAGCCCGACGCAGAGCTTGAACTCATGAACTGTGAGATCATGACCTGAGCCAAGATCAAGAGTCAGATGCTCAACTGACTGTGCAACCGAGGCACCCTGAATTATTTCGTTTTAACATGACATTTGTTTCCTGTTGGGGCTGTAACTGATACAAATGATCAGATCTGGGGGCCACGGTGGGGCATACATTGGAAGAGTTGGAGTTCTACGTGAGGAGGCCAGGTAGGGGCTTCTATCCCAATTCCAGAAAGAGAGGCAGATGGCCTGCACAGTGCAGTGCTACTGAGCCTCTTACGCTATGTTTTGCAAGTACATTATCCCCTGGAGCCTCTAGGCAGCTCCTTACACACAAGAACTTTGCCTTCCGTATGCAGTCTAATGCTATCCACTTCCCTCCCCAGCACTGCACTTGCCCCAACCCTACCCACCCAGGTACACGGGAGGGCTTCCTGGCACAGGTCCACTTTGGAAAACAATGAAACCCTACAATCATGCAAACTTGGATACAACAAGATTAATGCTTCACTTCTATCCTCTGAGCCTGACTTACCTGGCCCTATCATTAACCTTGTAATACTAATACAACTCTGCATTTTGTGAGGCGGATTTAGGTTTGCTGAAGAAACAAAGGAATGACTGAAGATTGAGGACTGGGTGGAGGTAGTGTGACCTTCAAAAGTGTCAATGAAACTGCATCAGCTAAAAAAATAAGCAACTTAATGTTCTTTTTTTCTATTTTTATTTTTTTTAATTTTTATTTTAGAGAAAGAGGGAGTGCAAGCAGGGGAGACAGAGTGGAGAGAGAATCTTAAGCTGGCCCCACGCTCAGCACAGAGCCCAACATGAAACCCAGTCCCACAAACTGTGAGATCATGACCTGAGCCGAAATCAAGAGTCGGAGGCTCAACTGACTGAGCCACCCACGCGCCCCTTATTTGTTCTCAACTTAATGTTTGAGTTCTTCAAGAGAGAAACTAAGACTCAAATCCAGGACTTCTGACTCCCCGTCTTTCCAAATACTCAGGAGGCCCCTCTTTCCAAATAGCCTTGACTCGAAACATTATAGTCTGCTAAACTAAATTGCAAACATTAGAAATGGTGGCCCTTTGGATGATTAATCAACTTAGTACTCCACAGGAAGGCAACCTGAATTAATGCCATCATCAAGCCATTAAAAGAAACAACATATTAACATCAATACCTCAGATTAAAAGCTTACATTTAATAGTCTTGCACTTAACAAGCTTCACTCACTTAAATTGAACCTTTTCTTCTTCCAGTTCTGGAAAGTGAGGAGCTGTCTTTGACATAATGAAAAAAGTGCTCCTTGGGAGTGGGGTGGGGAAAGGGAGGGTAGGGAGAAAGGGCAGAGACCTGACAGGTAGTATCTGTAATATTATATGCAATATTGGTTTATTTGTTTGTTTTAGCACTATGAGGATGTACATAGGATACAGATGGGGCCAAATTCTTGTTTTATTGTGTACAAGCTAGGTAACCTCTCTGAGACTCAGTTTCCTCATTTGTAAAATGGAAATAATAATGCTCCTTTCATAGGAGTGTTGTAAAGATTAAACAAAATAGCATGGGAAATTTCTTAATTCAGTGCTATGCCTATGGTATACTCTTCAGCACCTTGAAGTGCCCTGAAATTGTCTCATACATCACACCTCCACAAAATGCACGCAAAGTTCCACAACGGTGGGTGAGTTGGAGGAATTCTTCTAGCATTCCCTGTGAACACTCAGGACCCTCCTTGCTCCTGTTCCATTCCAGTCTCTGTCTAGTTCTTGGCACTTAACCTTGTCTTTTATGCATGAACATACATCCCCATTTAGAATATATCCTTGGCATTTCTTTTGCCCGAATGGGGCCCACAAAGCTCTTTAAGATTGACATCCTGGCCGTTCCTGCTTCTAGCTGCTTCAGGTGGACCAACACGACCCCATTTGTCAGGTTTTCAAAACTCAATTCTCTATGACATTTTTCTTTAAGCTGGACCATTCCCTGGAGTTAAGAGGACATGCAGATTTCTAATGGATACTTTGTGATGGTTGAATTTGAAAATAGACTTATATTTTAAGTTATCGCAAGCTCCTTCTGAATTTACTTGGTACGTCCATCAATAACATTCCCGTTTTACTGTCTATGCTGTCTCCAACCTCACACTGCTCCCCAGTGATTTTTTGAGTGTCCAGAGCTCAGGAAACTTATGAACTCAGTCATGGAGGGGAGATTGTGTTGCTGTAGTGGGAGCCTTCCAGATACGCACTTAATACCACCCTGAAGTCACTGTTTTTTCTCCTCTGCCCAGAGATAACTTTAATGCTCTTTGGAGATGGTCTTAGCTGTACTGAATGTGACCTTTAAGTGTAAGAGCTTGGTCTAGTTTCTTCATCCACCTGGTACTCTGTTTATGCATAAAGTGGGAGAAATAAAATCTGCCCTGGAGTCATTATGAAGACTAAACAAGTCATGTGTTCATACAATAAACTTTATTGCACCATTTCCATGTGCCTCTCAGCCTGGTGATGGAAACACAAGGATAAGTAGGACCTGGTTCCAGCCTGGCAGTATCTCAAAGTCTGGAGAGGGAGACAGACAAATAACAGGACTCTCGGGAAGCCCGATATGAGCGCTGTGGTGGGCAAAGAGCTGCTCTGTGGAGACCTGGGAAGGTCAGGAGGTGCTTCCTGAGGAAAAGACTCCTGCCAGGAACGGGAGCTGAAGATGCAAAGTTCTTCAGGCACTGCTGGGTCCATGTGTGCTTCGAGGAGTCATTAAGAGGTCATTGCAAGTGGAGGGAGGAGACTTCGTGAAGATATGGAGGCTGAATAGTTTGGAAGTTGAGGGCAGTTGGAGCACACAGTGGGAGAAGCATGGTGAGGAGGACGAGGGGTAGCACTAGCAGAGTTAGAGGACCAAACAGAAGGAGGAGGCACTTCTTTGCCCATCCCTTCACCTGCGGCTCTGATTTACACCCGGTTTTCTCTTCATGGGCATTTGTGACTGTCTTCTGAAGGTCTTCTCGCTTCTAAGCTTGACCTTTATGGACTTCTGTGAGAGTTACTATCATAACTCTGATGCTGACGTTCTGCTGTTAGAACCATTTACTAATATTCTTTCTTTTCAGGAGCTGTCCCATAAAGGCATTCTGGGAAGCATCTGTCCTGAGAATGCTCTGGAGTTCAGACTGGAGAGGGGTAATGGAGTAGTGAGCATGAAGGTTTCCATGGGGAACATGTCGGGAAGTATTCCATTTCATTCCATCCTTTTAGGCAACATATCAGGAAATTTAAAGCTCTGAGATGTCTTGTAGTAAAGGAACACCTTTCCATTTAACATGGAATTTCACACAGTTATATTAATCATTGAAGTCTCTTTCTTTCTTTCTTTCTTTCTTTCTTTCTTTCTTTCTTTCTTTTTCTCTTTTCTTCCTTCCTTCCTTTTTCTTTCTTTCTCTTTCTCTCTGTCTTTCGTTCTTTCTTTCCCTTCCTTCCTTCCTTCCTTCCTTCCTTCCTTCCTTCCTTCCTCCTTTGTTTTCTCCCTATAGCATCCATTACCATGTCCCTGCAGGCAGGAGTTATTTACAGAGCCCAGCATGGGTAATGCTGGCACGTGAGATTAAGTACAGACTTCTGAGAAGGACACACACTTATAAACTGGCTCCACACATCCTCAGTCTCATCTTCCATGCTTTCTGTTCTCACCATATCTCTAGTCCCTTGGAATAACTTGAGGTTCCCCAAACTTACCATGCTGTTGTGAGGATCTGAGGTGCCTCCTGGAGAGAACTCGGCTAAGATGGAGAAGAATTCAGATACAATAAACTTGACTCAGGATCAAGATTGCAGTCTTTGGAGGGAGTTAGAAGTTGTGAGTGTTGCAGAACAGTGACACTTGACAGACCATTCCCAGTGCCCTATGTATACACAGATTTTGGTGTCAGCCTGCTGGCAAGGAGTGAAAGCCATGTGCTGTGTGCCTTTGCTCAGTTATTTACCTTCCTAAACCTAGTTTCTCCTCAGCTATAAAGGTGAGATAACAATGATTCCTGCCTCAAGGTCTACTGAAGGGATTAAACATGAAATGTCTGGTATACTAGTTGGCACGTGGCAAAGTACTCAATAATCTAGCTAGCACTGTTTACGCATAGTCATTACTAATTAATGATAACATTAATAATAGCTGATATATATAGTGCTTACTATGTGTCAGGTACTATTCTCAACATTTTACACAAACTCATTCTTTACTACAACACTAGTAATTACTATTATCCTCACTGTGCTGATGAATGAGTGATTTTATTTATCACACAACTAATAAGTACTGTAGCCAGGGTGTGATTTTAGGAAGTTTGTTTCCAACACCTATATTCTTTTTTTTTATTTTTTTTTTATTTTTTTATTTTTTTTAATTTTTTTTCAACGTTTATTCATTTTTGGAACAGAGAGAGACAGAGCATGAACGGGGGAGGGGCAGAGAGAGAGGGAGACACAGAATCGGAAACAGGCTCCAGGCTCTGAGCCATCAGCCCAGAGCCCGACGCGGGGCTCGAACTCACGGATGGTGAGATCGTGACCTGGCTGAAGTCGGACGCTTAACCGACTGCGCCACCCAGGCGCCCCTCCAACACCTATATTCTTAACTACTACCCTAAGTGACAACAAACAAAATAACAGAATATCCGTTTCACTAAAAACTTTGTACGTGGTTTGGGAGCACACAGAAACATCCCTGTTTTATGCTCTTGCCAATAGAAGGGAACACACACACACACACACACACACAAGAAAGAGAAAGGCAAGTTCCCTCATCCCACAAGATACCCCTGTGCAGGTTTGGCCATTAGTAGCAGTACTGAATAAAGAATAGCAGTGGTCTGCTAGATTCGAATTGCTAAATAGAACCCAGTAGTCTAGAAACTTCCAGAAATCCAGAGTGTTTTGCAGGAAATGGGACTTTCTGTGCCAGTAGACTGGGACAAACATTAGCAGATAACTGCGAACCCACCTATACCTATGAGTCAATAGCTTGGGTGTGTTCCAGCTTCTCTGTTTTGGTGCATATCCTCTTGACTGTTAGTGATTCTTTCCTTGGTGGGCACTCTGAGAGAATACACCCTAAGTGGATTCTTTTACAGGTACCCTCATGTCTTACTGCTTTGGGCCCTAACCATAAGGGCTGTTTAATAAATGCATTTTAAATTAAATTATATTGAAAAACCAAAGAAAAGTCTAAGTTTATAACTATGAAATGCTTGTAACAACTGGCCATCCAATACCCACAGGGTGCTTATTTGATCTTATAAAAAGCTGTCATGGAACAAATAGAATTTGCTTCTAAAATAATTCTATGCAGTTTGGAAGTGACACAAGCCAACTTGCAAAGTACGAGCAGTTTGAAATTAATGTTCATCTTTCAGCTTTTTATTAAGTTGGCTAAAAACCAATCTAATTCCATTTTTTTTAAAAAAATAATGTTTCTTCTCTATAAAGCTGAGGAAAATGGTGAAACCATTGGATCTTTTTGAAAGTGGCAAGAGCCAAGCGCTGGACATTTTAGGCTTAGAGATAAATGAAGTAATGCCTCTATTTGGGGCAGGTTTGGCACCTATCCATCATTGCTCCTGCTAAGTTCTGACTTATGAGTTGATTTGGGCTGGGAAAGCAGTCTGGGACAGGGAAGTGCTGCATCCTGCTGGTGGGATTTTGAATGCCACATTTTTGCTCTTTACTTCTCACCAGGGGGGTGACTGTTCACCTCAGCCAGCAAGTGGCTCTCTGCAGCCTCTGTGTTCTAGGCAACGTGGATACAGCAGCGAACAAAGCTGACCTGGTCTGGTCTCTGTCCTTGTGTAGTCCACAGTCTGGTAGACTACAACAACTAGCCAACTTCTCAAAGTCTCACTTTCCTTTATAGGGAAACCAGTAAAAGTCTCGTATTGGAGACAGTGTTAAGGGATCTGGCATACTGCACACCATGCTCCATGTGAACCTCATTTACCACTCCCGTTCTTGCCTCTGTGTGGCCCTATGTCTGGAAACCTGCTATGTCCTCTTCAGTCTCACTGCTTGATGCATTTTGGACACCCAGATCTGGAGGTTTAAACCATCCTTAGGTCTGCATTCCTCCCGACCTCAGTTTCTCCCTGGAGCCAGCCTCCCCTCAGTGGCAGCTCATGATGGTTACATCTGCATCAGAGAACACGTTATCATTTTCTGACTAGCCTTGGGCTCCTGGCTTTTCTTCCAGAACAAGTCCCAGTGGCTCTCATGCACCACAGGCCTGACTTTGCCTGGATGCCCTCCCCCACACCCTGTGTCAAGTCTTGGCACAAGGGCTACAATACAGTTTCTTCTCGAAGGACTTTGGCTGAGCAACTTTTTCCTCCTCCTCTTATGTAAGGCTGGGAGGATTCACACCACAGGTATCTAGCTTTTACACTCTGAGGTCTCAGAGGAAACTCAATTCCTCAAGGCTCTTGGCTCTGAAGTTTTCAGATCATGGAAGCCGGAAGCACCTATAGATATGAGTATTTAGCCCCAAATCATGGATGATGGGGATCTTAGGAAGCAGTTATGTGGTTAGTTAGGAAAAGCACAGGGTCGCACTGAGGCTCAACGAAACTCTTTGGATCTGTGAAACTGCCCAGAAAATTTCAAAGGATAAAGGAGTCTAGGCTGAATGTATGTTGCTTACTGGCCTGTACCCAGGACTCTCCAAGTCCAAAGCACACATTGTAAGGAAGGGAAAAACTGTATGCTCTGTGTTCAGTCATAAGAGCACCTCCACAGTGTGTGTATTCATTCGTTCATTAACAAATATGCATCGAGTTTCTACTCTACTTGCCTTGGTCTAGAGAGATTCTGGGAAGGCCGACCTAATCCTGCAGCTCATGATGGTTACATCTGCATCAGAGAAACAGACAATATCTATGTGAACAAATGCGTAAGATAGTATCAGTGAGTCTGATCATGGAATAGTGACCAGGAAGTGCTATTTAAACTAGGATGGGCAGGAAAACATTGCTCACTTATAATTTGCCAGGTACCCTAGCATTGGGGCTAGAGGAGGATTTCTCAACCTCGGTACTATTGACATGTGGGCTGCATAATTCTTTGTTTTGGGGGACAGTTCTATGCTTTGTAGAATGTTTAGCAACACTCCAGATCCCAGTAGCTTCCCCTTCCCTGCAGTTGTGACAATCAAAAATGTCTCCAGGCATTGACGAATGTTCCCTGAGCACCGTGGATGCTAATGGATTTGGGGCTGTTTTTTTTTTTTTTTTTCCTTTGTGTCATTCCCAGCTTGAAGCACCAAATGCAGAAAGATAAAGTCCTTTTGGTTCAATCATCACAGTAATGAGATTCCATCAGATCTGGTCCCAGAAGAGAAAAAGCTGAAAGCCTAAGGTATAATAACTCAGGTATAAAGCACAGATTTGGATACACCTACCCTTTTATCAGAAGGAAGTAAGGACAGAATAATGGACTGACAATGGGCTTCCCACAGGAAGGGAGAGTGGGAACTCCGTACTATCTGTGTGACAATTAGCAGGTTATGAGGCTTGCTGCTCTTCCATTTCCTTATTTGTAAATGGGTTGTATAATGTCCTCCTCTCAGGTCACAACTGCAGAAGACTTTGCTGTGAGGCTTAAATGAGAGGACATATGTAAAGTACGTGGATCAGTAAACAATAGTTCTTATGATGGTTATTGCCTTTTTGACTAATAACTGGGAGCCTATATTTAAATTTTTTCCCGAGTTTGAACTCAGTCTGAGTGCTGTTGGATTCTGGATTAACAAAACAAAGTTGTTTAATTGTCTTCATTTACACATTTTGATTTTTTTTCTCAACTAGCTTAAAATCTTCAGTAATCCTTAGAACCCCAGTTCTTGTGAAGAGGCCCCAATTTTTCCTCATCTCTGGGTACAGTGGATGCTACTGGCCTTTTGAAGTCTGTGGCTCAGAGCACACCATGGCTTAGGTCACAGGTTGAGCTAGGTGAATTCCAGTGCACCAAACAGACCTCAGGTGAGGTGTCTGAAGCCTAAGAACAGTGGTGTGGCCTTGTGGAATAAATCCTGGATGAAGCCCAGAAAGTCCTGGGCCTAAATCCTAACACTGCTGCTCACTCTCCGAGTTGCCCTGTGTAATCACCATGCTCTCAGGTCTTGGTGTCAGCAAAAGTGACATGTTGATGACTCTCAGTGCAGGCTTGGGGCTTGAGAAAATGCAGTCACTGATATACTGGTGCTCCTAGAATATTCTGTGCCTCCATTTGCTCTTTTAGTGTCATTGAGACTTTGTAGTCCAAAAATGTTTTATAAAACAAGGCAGGAGCAAAAGAAAATGTTACAAAATACGGGAAACTGTTGAATTCTGATGACCGTAACTCCATTCTGAGAATTTGGCTGACTCTCAAAAGCAGGCCTCCCGGAGGAAGAGCAGCAAGCTGGTAGAAAGGAGATCACAAGTTTGATAAAATCCCTTCTTACAGAGCCGTTCTATATGGCGACAATTTCTAATTTAGAATCATAGACTGGAAAAACCTCAAGTATCCTTAGACATTACCCATTTGTTGTATTTGCAAATGCTTTTAGTGGTAGAACCTTTTACCTGCAACAAACCTTTTAACTTGTGAGACTGACCTTTAATATGTAAGTGAGACTAAAGCAAAGAGGTGGGTTGTGGGGAGGTGCCAAACAGCAAACAGGTAGGTGAAGAAAATAAGACGGAGGTGGTTTTGCCCTTTAAGTCAAGGCAAAGCATAGGCTAACACCTGCTTTAATTTGGATGGGCCAGGCTGCTACCCATGGTCTTCAAATCTGTGTTTCTGCATCTCAGATGTAATTAATCCTCACTAAAACATGCTTGCAAGAAGCAAATACCATCACTATCAACCTTACAGAGGATACTAGATTGGAGACAATCTTAAATAAATTCCTTTTACATGCCTCACTTAACTTCACCATATCTCACTTCCTAAGTAGAAAAAAGCCTTCCCAGTTTCCTTCAAGTAGCCTCTCCAAGTGCAAATACCTCTCCTCTTCACCAGGGCACTTGGGCTTCGAGAAAAGGGAAAGAGTAATCTATTCAGTTTCTTTTCCACATCCATTCCCTTCTTCAACCATCTTTTCCCACTTAAAAGAAACTGGGAAACCCAGAGATTTTTCTTTCTGAGTAATGTGCTCAGCAGTGGTCCCTCAGACAAAGCCTAAGCACTTGCTAACACCTATCAGCCCACAAGTATCTCCTTTTCCCTGAATTCTAAGTGTTGTTGCAAAATGCTTGACAAATAAGTGTGAATAAGATAATTACCTACTCCTATTTCCAAAAGGCTTGATTGCAGGTGGAGTTAGTAAGACAGAGCTCTCACATTCAATAATAACTTTGTAAATATTGTTTTCTCCTGTTTAGATGGAATAACAAATAATTTCTAGTTTTCAGATAAATGTTATCCAGAGGGTATTAATGGGCATGAGAATGTCTTACCATTTACTGTTCTAATAGTAAAAATTTTAAATAACCAAATCAAGCAAGAAGCATTTCAAGAAGAGTCCTACTGCAGGTGTCATCCTGAATTTGGGGACTTCAGGAACTGACACGTCCCTCGGCCTGGCACAGACAAGGTGAGGCATCACCTTTGTGAAGATAAAGATGCAGCCGGATCCTCACCTAGCTTGCCTCCTTCTCAGAATTAAGGCTACGTCTCTATATCACCTTTCTAATCCTGCCTCAGCAGAGACTGTCAGCTGAGCTGTAATTCACAGGTGTCCTGGCTTCTCTCTGGTCTTTCCATTTTCTGAGGTGCTCATTAATGTCCAGTGATATTGTTTGGCCTAACACAGAGAAGTGAGTCTTGCAGTAGGGATGAAGTCCAGGGCCATTACTTGTATTCCCTAAAACAAAGACTGATGTCAGTGAAGAGGAAGACCCAGAAGGGAGGTCACCTGGTCGCTCTGGAAGATTATCTCACATTTTTTGCTTGTTTGTTTTTGTTTTAATATTAGTTTCCAGAAAGGAAATACATTTATATTTCCATATTAACTGAATTATTTAGAAATAACAGTGTTTCTAAGATACTAGATGATTCACATGGCCTCTACACCAAAAAAAAAAAAAAAAAAAAGCTGCATATCATGTTCACTCTACCCCAGATTTGAGGTACAGTCAAATTTTGCTGTTTTATTGCTGTGGTTGTTGTTTTTAGTGTATTTGTTCATTTGTTTATTGGCTTGCTTTATTTTGTTTTATTCAAGATGTTCCTGACTGGAACATAACAGGGCTCAGTGAATATTTGTGGACTCAATCAATCAACGTATGACATTTGTGATGATCTTTGCAATGTGCATGAGCCTGAGATGGCAAACTAAATAGATAAGGGGAGGAAAAGTCAATTGAAATTGGAAGTGGAAGGTAGGGAGTAGACATTTTTGATAATGAAAAGGCAACACAGTTGGTAGTTTAGGGCCAAGGCTCTTAAAATATGCAGAAAATACCTTATTTTAATTTCTCTCTCCTTACTCCCTCCCACCCCCAAAATAAAACAAAACAAAAAATTAGTGATCTTGCTTAGACCAAGGCACAACTAACAGAATTTTGGAAGACAGGAGTAAATCTCACATGAATATGTATTTGTAATGAAGGATGGTTACTAAATGGCTGTTAATTTTAATCACTACAATCCAATGGGCTCATGTGTATTAGGCTATTTGAAAAAACTACGGTTAACTATTTAAACTTCCCACTTTACAAGTGAAAATACTGAGACTCAATTTTACATGAATGGTGAGTCCTGGAATGGGAATTTTTTTCCAATGTCTACACGGATCTGTAATCCCACACTTTATTACAACGCACTTTACCACGTTGCCTCTTCTCAGATGAAAGGGTAAGAAGAGAAATGAAGAACAGGTGAAATTCATCTTGAAGATGGAAATAAGAAAACCTGGAGGGATGGGATCAGGAAAGCCCCTATCTCCCCAAGAAGTGAGAAGAAGCCGTCTGTTCAGACTAGAGGGTGCAAAATAAGGGAATGCTGGTCGGGAGTGGGGACAGAGGAGAGCAACTGGACTTTAGAACAGTTGTTGATGAGAATGTGAGAAGGAGTTAACATGAGATGAGTGATGGCCAATCTTTTCTGGAACTCCCTTTGTGGTCTCTTCAGAAGCATTTTTTTTCCCCCTGAAATAGCACTCCTTCCTGAAAAGGGCATATTTCCCAGTTGTGCTCAACCTGACTTGAATAAGTGAAAGGCCACAGCTCAGCAATGGTTGTAGGAACCAGAAGGGCAGACGTTCCATGGACTGGACTTCTTACCAGGGGGAAGACTGCAAGCCATGGGCCGACTATCCCAGCAGATCTCATCACATGTTCTGAACCTTAGCCCTTATCAGGTCAAACCTCACTGCTGAAGTCACCTTTGCTCTGTCATCTGCCATCTTTCCCTTTGAGTCTTGGGGAGGTGTAAGAAAATAGTTTGATGTCTATTTGCATATTTCTTCATTTAGTCAATGAACATGTATTTAACAATAACTACTTACCAAATGTTTTTATACACCATCCCATTTTGATCTCAAACCAGGACTATGGGATTGATTTTCTTCACATTTCACAGGTTAAGCAATTGGTTCAGAGAAGTAAAGTAGCATGGTCACAGCAGTGAGTAGTGTCAAAGCTGATTCGAGCCCAAGCTTTTCTGCCTGCCTCCCCTGCCTGTGCTCTGGGCACTACACTGTGAAGGGCTGCTCTGCCTAGACATACTAGTTCTACAGGTCTTGTTCTGAGAGGGCAGAGAACCACACTGCACTACGTGGACCATACATATTATTCTGCAACTTTGGCTTCCATCTTTGAATTTTGCCTCACGGCCAAGACAGTTCCATGTTCTGAGCCCAGTGGGAACCTCTAGGACACAGACTTGACTGATTGCTAACCCTGAGAGCTATTACAGTAATTAATTAATTACTACCCCATTAATTTGGCATTCATTTACCATTGCGGCCATTTACCATTGCATAACTTGCTGCGGGGCTTTTGGGTGAGCTTTAACATTAGGATATGTGACTCTATCCACAAGGCAATTTTGCTTTTGCACTGAATAAAAAATGCTACATGCGTGGGAAATAAGAAAGCAAGACTGAAAAAGCAGCCTCCTTTAATTCTTCTTTTCTAAGTCTATTATTTTTCCCTTGACTAAGTTTAGAGCTACTTCAGAAATTGCTATCACCAAAGTTTTGGCTATTTTTGGAATGAGGAACTCAGAATTACTTGAGTAATTCTTAAGTATTACTTAAGAGAGAAACTGACTTTTCCAGGTTACCTGGAGTCCTTTACAGTTAAGTCCTAATTGTGTGTGTGTGTGTGTGTGTGTGTGTGTGTGTGTGTGTGTGTGTTAGGGGAGTCAGAATGGGCCAAAAACGATATTGGGAACATTAGAGTGAGAGGAAAAGGAGTAAAGACTCTGTCCTTTCTTACATTATTCCAAGCTAAAGAATGATTTTTTTAATATAAATATTACTAGTCATGCTCCTCCCCGATTTCATGGTTCTCGATTGCCTGTTGATAAAAGTCCAGACTCCCACACGTGACAAGTCAGTCCCTTCTAAATCTAACACCTCTACCTGCTTACTCC
This sequence comes from Leopardus geoffroyi, assembly GCF_018350155.1. NCBI lineage: Eukaryota > Metazoa > Chordata > Mammalia > Carnivora > Felidae > Leopardus > Leopardus geoffroyi. The sequence goes on along the minus strand of NC_059329.1, from coordinate 52,320,909 downwards.
TCCTGTCACACCTGTAGCCCTCTCTCCCCGCCACCCTGTATTTCAACTAAACCAAAGGGCCTGCACCCTTGCCAGGAGAGGCATGCATAACCTTGCACAAGAGGGATCTCTTGTCTCCTGTCATCTGCCTGGCAAGCTCTGATGCATCCCTCAAGCCTCTTGTCAAACACTGACCTTCTGTAAAGCTCCCCTTGATTCCTTCAGTCTTTTGCCTTCTTCTATAAATCATTGATATACATCTGCATTCTTGACAGAGCTTCATGTAACATCACACATGTCTGCATGCCTTTCTGTTTTCCCCCACTATACTGTGAACCACAGAAGATAGGATCTTGTTTCTATTTGTTTTGTGTCACCACTCTTAGAATAGTATCTAGAATAAAAAGGTATCCATTAACTTTTCAAAGATGTGCAGAAGGAAGGAAGGAAGTATGAATGGATGAATGGATGGAAGGAAATAAGGAAGGAAAGAAGAAAAGGGAGGGAAGGAGAGAAGGAAGGAAGGTAGGAGGGATGGAACAAAACAGGGGAGGAAGGGAAGGAGGAAGGAAGAGAGGGATTGAGGAAAGGCAGACAAATGAGTGAGAGTCACTTTTTCACCAGTGGTCCCATCTCTGTATAGGCAGTGAGCTAGGTGCATTCAAGGTGACATCTTCTTCAGTCCTCACAAGAGCCCTGCAACATGTGTCTTATTACTCTTATCTCGGGTGAGGAAACAGATGCTCACATAGGGAGAGCACTTTGCCAGTGGTCATCATGGGAAATTTTGGAGTTGGGATCAGAGCCTGATCTGTCTGGATCCAAGGTGTTATTTAATTCTATTGATCTGGCTTGCCTCTTAAATCCATTCTCCTCCCTCAGGCTTTACAACTCAGGCCGTAGTTGGTCAGAAGTGTTCTTGGAACCCTGAAACCAACACAATCATTCTGCAACTCTGTTAACACTCTATACTGAATATTTTCGGGGTAAAACTGAAAGAATAGGAAAAAAAAACAGATTTTACTGTTCTCCTCATCTATTCAAGAGTAACAATACAAGCTAATATTTATTGAGCACGGTAATGGTTAATTTTGTGTCAACTTGGCTGGGCCACACTACCCAGATATTTGAGCAAACATTATTCTGGATGTTTCTG